>NW_028227273.1:25161703-26361703 GCF_978045245.1 Mus caroli | reverse complement strand
GGAGGTAGGAAAGGGAGGGTTGGAAAATTAGGTTAATGAGTACTCATGCATGACACTCTCAAAAAAGTAAAATAAATTAAGAAAAAAGAGAGAGAGCATAATTTCTGCTTCTGTGTTTCTTCTGAAAAACAAAACTTTTTTATTGGATAGTTTATTTATTTACATTTCAAATGTTATCCCCTTTGCTGGTTTCCCCTCTGCAAACCCTCTATCTTATCCCACCCAACCCTTGCTTCTATGAGGGGGCTCCCCTATCTACCCACCCTCTCCCACCTCACAGCCCTGGCATTCCCCTATACTGGGTCATTGAGCCTTCACAGGACCAAGGGTCTCTCCTCCCATTGATGCTGGATAAGGCCATCCTTTGCTACATATACAACTGGAGCCATGGGTCCCTCCATGTGTACTCTTTGGTTGGTGGTTTAGTCCCTGGGAGCTCCGGGGCGGGGGATTCTCATTGGTTGATATTCTTGTTCTTCTTATGGGGTTGCAATCTCCTTCAGCTCCTTTGGTCCTTTCCCTAACTTCCCCATTGGGGTCCCCACACTCAGTCCAGTGGTTGGCTGCAAGCATCTGCCTCTGTATTTGTTAGGCACTGGCAGAGCTTCTCAGGAGACAGCTATAACAGGCTCCTGTCAGCAAGCACTTCTTAGCATCAGCAATAGTATCTGGGTTTGGTGTCTGTATATGGGATGGATCTTCAGGTAGAGCAGTCTATGGATGGCCTTTCCTTCTGTCTCTGCTCCACACTTTGTTCCCATATTTCCTCTAGACAGAAGCAATTCTGGGTTAAAATTTTAGATACAAGTGGGTGGCCCTACTCCCCCCAAATGGGAACCTTGCCTAACCTCTGGATATGGTCTCTACAGATTCTCCCTCCCCTTTGTTGGGCATTTCAGCTAATCTCATTCCATTGGGTCCTGGAAGCCCCTTGCTTTCTTGGCATCTGGGACTTTCTGGTGGCTATCCCCAGTTCCCCATCCCCCATTGCTACACACCTCTGTTGAATTTCCTGACCCTCTGTATATCATCACTGTCTCCTCCCATACCTGATCCTGCCCTCCTTTTTTCTCCCGTCCTCTCTCTTCCTCCCAAGTCTCTACCACCCTCTACCTCCTATGAGTAATTTATTTCCCCTTCTAAGAAGCACTGAAGCATCCACACTTTGGTCTTCCTTCTTCTTGAGCTTCATATGGCCTGTGAGTTGCATCATGGGTATTCCAAGCATTTTGCCTAATATATACTTATCAGTGAGTGCATACCATGTGTGTGTGTATGTGTGTGTGTGTGTGTGTGTGTGTGTGTGTAACTGGGTTACCTCACTTAGGATGATAATTATCTTATTTCCAATAGACCATCAAATACATGGGGAAATATAACAAAAGTATCTACATAAGTTCTGAGAAATATCCATTTTATTATTTGTCACATGATATGAAATTACCACTCTTAAAAGTTGCTCAGATGATACAATATCATAGTAAATTCTTGTTCTCGAACAGAAAATTACATTTCAGAGAAGTTGCATTTGTTTGTGTGCTTCCCCCGTGCCCGGCTTGCATTTCTAAAAGAATGTAAATTTTTCAGTCAGAGAACTTTAAAAGGTGAAATTGGTTCAATCCCAGAACAGTGTCTTCACAAATAAGAAATAAATTGATTCCAATAGCCCCTGGCAAAGAAAAAAAGAAAAGAAAAGAAAGAAAAGAAAAAGGAGAGAGAAGGCGGCTTTCATGCCTCTTCAGAATGTGAGTGGAGCATATGCATCTTAGTGCAATGCAGAAGAACTCCGGGGTTCCAGAACTTGAAGGGGTGAAATCACTCAAGTATCTGAATCCAACCAAATGCACTGTTAGAAAAAGGCCAAAAGGAAAGACTGAGCTTTCCAAAGGAGGAAGTGCAGCTGTTCCTTCAGGGAGAACAAACTCCACATTGTATTATTCTTTCCAGATTTACCTGCCTCCATCTGGAATATGTAGTTCGGATATTTATCATATAAATATATATATACATGTGTGTACATATATATGTGTATATATAACATATATAATTGTACATATACTATATACTATATACTATATACTATATACTATATACTATATACTATATACTATATACTATATACTATATACTATATACTATATACTATATACTATATACTATATACTATATACTATATACTATATACTATATACTATATACTATATACTATATACTATATACTATATACTATATACTATATACTATATACTATATACTATATACTATATACTATATACTATATACTATATACTATATACTATATACTATATACTATATACTATATACTATATACTATATACTATATACTATATACTATATACTATAGTATAGTATATAGCATATATTATAAATATATATTATACATTATATATTATACATCTATATACAATATATTATATATAGCATACGATATATTGTATAACATATGCTGTATAATAAAAACTATATACATTATATAATATATGCTATATAGTATAAATTACATACTACATAGTATATATTAAATATGTACTATATGTATATGCATATATAGAGATTTATATAACATGTATATGGAATATATATTTATATGTAGTATATTGTAATATATAGTATATATATAGTATGATTATATATACATAGTATGCATGTTATAATATATACTATACATTAATATTTACTAACATAATAACATATTAATGATTGATAACAAGAATTAAATTATGTTATGTTAAGAATTATATAATGTTATATATTAATATAACATAATATGGTATTATTAATAACAGTATATGACATATAGTACATATGATATATATATATGATATCTGTGTGCATGTAGTTATCTGTAGCATACCCTACAGATAATAAACTAATACTTTTGAAAGACACAGAAGGGAGGGAATGAGAGAAGAGACTGTCATGAAAACTTGAACCTGTTCTTCACTTAGCTACCCTGGGGCTATCGCAACCCAGAGGCTCTGACAGTGTCTTCTGGAAGGGGTAAATGAACATCAGAGCCCTATACATTTGCTTTCAGATTCACCATTGCTTTATCCAGCTTCCGTGGAAACGATTATAACTCACATGGTCACAGGACTGCTCATTAGTAAGCCGTACAGAGTAAACCAGCCCAGGGATGGGAGCCAGGAGGGCAAGGGTTCATTAATCTTCAAACAGGTGAATATATCACCATCTCCTCTCCTCACTGGCCACATTTGTTCTACAAGCAAGAATAGCAAGCTCCGGCTGCTGTCAAGTTGTTCTTTGTAGTTCATTCAACATTTCTGGAGTGATGTGTTATTTCTGCTTGAGATTTTTCTCTACTCCCCCTTTCCCCTGCCCTTTCAACTACCTGCGTGACACAGTGACACAATTTTGCTTTGATGTGACAAACCTTTACCAGGTTTGCAGTTATGCAACATTGCTCTTCAAAATTGTTTCAAATATGCTTTCCCTTTGAGTCTTCGTTGTCTTCTATGGGTTTCTGGAAGACAGAAAAAGCAATTTTCATCTCCTGGAATGAATATTTTAGCCCTTAGCACTCATTGGCTAATACTCAGTTGTGCGCAAAATGTGCACACATTGTTTTATTTCTCCCAAGACTCTGTCCATTGCCTTTGCTTCTGATATCACATCTCCAGCTCTTTAAAGCATGTGCCTATGAGTTAATCACTCCTGAAATGGCTTTTTTGGAAAACAGTGTGTGGAGGATCAGTATACAAACAAATTGAATTAACTGTGAGAGACAGATGACGTGAGCTCTGTTCTGCTGATATGCTGGGGGAGTTAACCAGGCACAGCTCATTAACACTAATGGAAAAATTCATCACTTACGATGTGAATTTCCAAACGCTGCTGAGACACTGTCTCCTCCTAATTTGCAATATAACCTGATTATTTCTAAATGCACAACTATCCAAACAGGAGCTGTTCTATCAATCATGAATCTGGAAGATTACCTCTCATTAATTTAAATCTGAATTTCATTGAGAAGAGAATTCCTGTCTAGAAAGCAATTTCTTTTTCTATAACGGTATCTATGATACCCAAGCTACTTTCTCTCTCTCTCTCTCTCTCTCTCTCTCTCTCTCTCTCTCTCTCTCTCTCTCTCTCTCTCACACACACACACACACACACACACACTCAGACACACACCTATAAGCTTCTGAATGGCAAATAGCACATACTTGCAAGATTTTAATTTTAACCTACACTTTTATTATATTTTAAATACAGCTCAAAATTCAAGAGTGAAAATAGGACTTTCTCACTTTGACCAGCATAGAGTGAAGAATTCAGAACAAGTGGAACCCATGCCATCCAGAGTCCCACCACTCAGCAGATCTGTGTGCAGAGCAGGACTGAAATGCAGTATGTGATCTGCATTGGTGCTTATGTGGCCAGAGAATACACATAGCCTGTGCAGTATCCCAGGCTGCAGGTGCACACACTCATTATAAAGACTCTAAGCACATAATAGCTGCTTCCATAACTACAGAGAAACTGGGTTCTCCAGTTATCATATAAGGTTAAGATTAGGATCAGCACCCTTTGAAGAGATGGGTAGCATTAGTTTAGAGGCAGATCAGACTGTCTGACAATAAACCAAGATTTGTGTGTGTGTGTGTGTGTGTGTGTGTTTGCAAAAGTCAAGAAATTTAGATTTTAACCTTGTAAGCAAGTAAGCATCTATAGTAGTTAAATGGCATTTTTCTCTCAATTAAAATGAATTTAGGACACACAGATTCTGCATCATCTCATTTAAAACCAATGAGCTTTTATAAACATAATGCTGTTTACAGAATGTTTATAGAATGGAGATTTCCAGGTACTAGACATAGGCACAGGGTGGAGGACATGTCAACCGGACTGTGTATAATTTTAGTTAAGAAATAACTTCCAGGGGCGGGAAAGATTGTTCCAAGGTTAAGAACACTTGCTGGTTTTTTTGTTTGTTTGTTTGTTTTGGGTTTTTTTGGTTTTTTTGAGACAGGGTTTCTCTGTGTAGCCCTGGCTGTCCTGGAACTCACTCTGTAGACCAGGCTGGCCTCGAACTCAGAAATCTGTCTGCCTCTGCCTCCCCAGTGCTGGGATCAAAGGCGTGCGCCACCACTGCCTGGCATTGCTGTTCTTTTCTCTTTACTTTATATCCCTATCACAGCCTCCCCTCCCAGTTCCTCCCTCTCACCTCCCTATCCCCCATCCACTCCTCTTCCACTTCTCCTCTGGGAAAGAGAGGCCTCCCATGGATATCAAGCCACCTCTGCATATCAAGCTGCAGAAAGAGTAGGCACATCTTCTAAAGAGTAGGCTGGACAAGGCAGACCAGTTAGAAGAAAGGGATCCAAAGGCAATCAATAGAAAAACAAAGGAAACAGATGCAGAGACCCACAGCAAGCATTAGGTGGAACGTGGGGAATCCTGTGGAAGAGGGGGAAGATCAAAGACACCAGAAGGAAACCTACAGAATGAGCTAACCTAAGCCTGTAGGGTCAACCAGAAAGCATACATGGGACTGACCTAGGCTCTCTGCACATCTCTAACAGTTGTACAGCTGGGTTTTCACGTTGGACTTCTAAAGCGGGACTGTCTCTGACTACACTGTGAACATCTCTAAGAAAGTAAGCTTTAATTATTCTTAAGGTAAAAATGTAAGCACATGCTAATTAGCCAGTTTAACTATTCCACTTTTTTTTTCATAGCATTATATTAGCATGTTAATTATATATTATTTTTACACGTCAATCAATAAATGGGATATGCCCAAGGGATTACATGAAGTGAACAGGTGCTTCTCCATTCAGAGGAACAGAGCAGAGGACCTTGCAATGGGCTCTTCCTGTGTCTTTTTTCTCCTCTCCCTGGTTGCAGCTTCCTTTTATGGCATCTTTACCCCTGGTGTCAGTGAGAGGCCATCTGCTGTAGAAGTTCAGTACATACGTGGTTTGGGAACTGAGCTTTAAGCAAGACAGGTTAATCATGCGTGAGGTTGGCCTACAGTCTAGCACAGGTTAATCACGTGCGAGGTTGGCCTACGGTCTAGCACATTTTGAAACAGCATTGCTTGTTTTGTGGACCCCCCTGACTCACTTTGATTAACAGAGTTTTACTGCTGTATAATTCACCGGATTCACACATGTAGAGTGCCCAACTCAATGGTTTCTGGAATGAATTCACAGCTAGGCTAATGCCAGCTCAGTCAATGTTGGAGCTTTTTCTTTAGCATGATTTCCTTTCTGCTTTAAAACTCTCTTTCCAAAGCAAATTCTCTTTCTCAAGATCCTGCTCTTCCCTGCCCTGCTTGCCTCTCACACAGGCTGGCTGGCGGTCTGACTCCTGTTCATTGCTGAGTTATGGGGGGCAGGGAGGTCAGAGACAAAAGAGGGGATAAAAGGTGAAAGAAGGGGAGGGGAGGGGGATGGGGAGAGGAGGGGAGGAGGAAGGGAGAAGGGGGAGGGGGGAAAGGAAGGGGGAGGAGGAGAGGAAGGGATTACCTTCTCACAGGCTTGAGAGCAGTAAGGAGGGACAGGAACACAAGCAACTGGAAATCATACCTTCCCACCCCTCCCCACTACTCACTCCTCATCTTTTCCTGTTCTCTACATCAGTATGCTTAGGTAGAATAGTGTGGTCTGTGCACTGCTATCAGCAACCATGTCCTGATTACATGCGTACACACATACACACTTATTCATGGATACATATATATATATATATTTTTTTTTTTTTTGGTTTTTTGAGACAGGGTTTCTCTGTGTAGCCCTGGCTGTCCTGGATCTCACTTTGTAGACCAGGCTGGCCTCAAACTCAGAAATCCTCCTGCCTCTGCCTTCCAAGTGCTGAGATTAAAGGCGTGGTGGCACCACCACGCCCGGCAAGGATACATACTTATGGTCACATATGTGCGAGCATACATGTGTTCCAATACACATAATACCACATATCACACAAGTATGAAGAAATAGTGAAAAATACCTCATTTCTAAGAGAGCAGAGCAGCAAGCTGAAGGCTGTGTCTTTGTTTTCCGGAGCTTGCTCTGCTATGCTCTTTGTATGTTTGCACACATGAATTTGTTAAACCAAGTAATTCCTAGTGTTCAGCAGAGTTCTGTAAAGACCTTGCCTCTAAAACATCTCTTAAGTGATACTGAATAGTTTATTTAGAAGGGGATTTGGGGCCAGCTCAAGTTATCAGAAGAAGAGGGGGACATGGACAGCTGCTGTGTCAATCACAGGGAAGTCAGTGATGCTAAAGAATTTGGAGGTGACAATCTCATAAATGAGAAACTTAAACCTGTGTCAATGGTGGTGTCAATGTCAACCTATATTACAGACACACATCAATGCATAGTGGAAAAGATAAAACTGGAAAGAAGTAGAGAATATCAATGCTTTGCAACAAGTAGAATGCTGTCCTTCCTTCTAACAATCTCTACTAGGAATTTTATAATTTAACATTCAGATAGCACAGTCCATTTTAAATATAAATCTCACTATACAATTTCACAACCTAAATTGAAGATAAGTAAAATATTGGATGGGTACAAAGGTAGACAAGTTCTCAATGTTTATGGACTATGTGGGTGAGTGAATCTCACAGATCTGTGAGCAGAAAATACAGAATAGAAAGGAAAGTCCATAGATAACACATAAAGATTGCACTATCAAGCTGATGCAAGTTAATTAGTAAGTTGAGGATTAATAAAGCAAAGAGAAAACTTAGATTACCTTCTACATTAACAACACAGCAACTGCCCACACACACAGGGTGGAACCTTGGGTTCGGTACCTGCCGTGAGTCAAGTGTTAAGAGTCACTTAGACACCACGAGTCAAGTCTTGAGTTAAGAGGAATGTAGATGTGAGTACAAGGAGAGCAACTATTTATCAGAGTGAAGCCGGTGTGCCCGTCCACCAGGAAACTTCCACTTTCAGAACCAAAAAGAATGCTCATTTATCTCTACTTGGGTAATAGCCATGATTTAAATTCTCCAAATAGACTCATCTGTTATGGACTCAAATTTCTTCTTTATATATATATATTTTTTATTACATCTTTTCCTCAATTATATTTCCAATGCTATCCCAAAAGTCCCCCATACCCTCCCCCCCACTTCCCTACCCACCCATTCCCATTTTTTTGGCCCTGGCGTTCCCCTGTACTGGGGCATATAAAGTTTGTGTGTCCAATGGGCCTCTCTTTCCAGTGATGGCCGACTAGGCCATCTTTTGATACATATGCAGCTAGAGTCAAGAGCTCTGGGTTACTGGTTAGTTCATAATGTTGTTCCACCCATAGGGTTGCGGATCCCTTCAGCTCCTTGGGTACTTTCTCCAGCTCCTCCATTGGGGGGCCCTGTGATCCATTCACTAGCTGACTGTGAGCATCCAC
The DNA here is from genome assembly GCF_978045245.1 of Mus caroli. Lineage (NCBI taxonomy): Eukaryota > Metazoa > Chordata > Mammalia > Rodentia > Muridae > Mus > Mus caroli. Next base: position 26,353,291 of record NW_028227273.1, on the reverse strand, counting down.
TTATGTGTTTGCTAGGCCCTGGCATAGTCTCACAAGAGACAGCTATATCTGGGTCCTTTCAGCAAAATCTTGCTAGTGAATGCAATGGTGTCAGCATTTGGATGCTGATCATGGGATGGATCTCTGGATATGGCAGTCTCTAGATGGTCCATCCTTTTGTCACAGCTCCAAACTTTGTCTCTGTAACTCCTTCCATGGGTGTTCTGTTCCCAATTCTAAGGAAGGGCTTAGTGTCCACACTTCAGTCTTCATTCTTCTTGAGTTTCATGTGTTTAGCAAACTGTATCTTATATCTTGAAGGACTAAACCAAACAGAAGGGTCAGGGATCAAAATGTTGAGAGGAGTAGAAGGAGGAAGGCAGTTCTAGAAAACCCCAAGTATCCCACACCCTGTGCTGTGTGACTTGTCCCTGAGGCTGGACTCTCAGTTAGGAACCCTGGCTGTGGATCCCACTCCATACAATCTTCACAGCCATAGAAACACAACGAAGACAGAGACCATGGCTGATTCTCCTGTTTTGAGGACCTACCTGTTCCAACCAGAAGAGAGCAAAGTTTCAGAGGAGGTTATGAGTGACCAGAGGGGCGGGTGCACTCTCGGAGCACCTCTCTCTAAGCAGTGTGTCTACAACCCTCAAAGCACCTCAGTTGGCAATTCCATCGATCAGCAGAATCTATCACCTGGGCAGAGTTAAAGAAGAGAAGTGGTTGAGCTAAGCCTTCTAAAGACTTCTGGGCTACCCTAATTGGATCTATGAAGCGTGAGAGGCTACCAGTCAGTGTCATACTGAAACAGGGAGCAAGCATCATCCATTTTAACTGTAGGTATCTTCTGATGTCCCCAGAAACATTCATGAGGCGCCGCTCACATCTCTGCCCACATGTAGAGGGAGTCCAATTATCCTATCTTCCTCGTCTTTCATCATGTCAGAAGCAATGCACAGTCTCAGCCTAGTGCAGCCCCTCTGCCTTATGCATCTTTGTCCTTACAACCCAATGGTTTTCTTTCCCATTGTTTTCTTTAAGAGCCTCCAGATTTAGTAAACTCTATGTGCCAGTGGTTATTTTTCCAGAAGGTTTCAGAACCAAGTCATTCCTCTCTCTCTCTGGCCAGACCTTCCGTCCATCCATCTGGGGCCTGCTGTGACCTTCCAATGCTTCTCATAGCTGGGGCTTTGAGGACAGGCTTCCAGACTGATGTCACTATACTTTTCCACCTCAGGAACCAATATTCTAAGTTCAGTCCTGTTTCGGGAACCTGACCTTGTAACCCTCTTTGCACAGAAGTAAGTGGGTGCAGCAGTAATGAAAACAGCTTTATGATCGTCGCTCCTCCCCAAGATGATCATCATTTAAATCAACAGTGCGCACAGAGTGATCTATACTTACAGAACCTGGTTCCAAATTAAATGTTTAAGACATATATTTTCCTATTCTAGAGATCTTAAGAATCTTGCATGCGCAATGGACCATGCATAACAATGAACCACAATGAGTTCTTCAGAGTCATTAGTGTTGTTATTATTTTTATTTCTTTGAGGAAGAATCCCCCCTCTCCATTGTCCAGGATAGCCATTATCGTGTGGGTCATTTGCTCAGTCACCCAGGTTATGGGATTATGGGTGAATGGTACCACCTGTGACAGCGTTTATCCTTTAAGGCATCTGTTTGTACTAGTAAAGGCAAAGACCTGTAAAGTGTTGGGTTTGGTCCTACTGTGTGATCACATACCTAGCCCAGTGCTAGGCACACAGTGCCATTCTGCAGTACATGGGATTGGGAGCCTTATTGTCTCCTGATCTTAGATTCGACCAACATAGAGCACTTTGAGTGTGTTTCCTGCCACATTGTGTAATTGTTGTATTTGGCTCTTACAGATGCCACCTCAGTGTATATGTGTCTATGAAATGTATACGTTCCCATCTTAAAATATGCTGGCAGGGAGCGTTGAAATAATTTTTTTTTCTGGCAGAAAATCAAGTCTTTCTCTTTCTCTTTTTTTCCCCTGGTGATTTATAAATTATGGTACTTCCTAATAAAAAATTTTCCAGATGGCCAGTTCTTCACACTGAGTTTCACTCCATGCAGAGAACGTGTCCTTTTCTAAAGAATCGCCTCTCTCCCACAAGTTCTATTCTTGAGGCAGCTCCACATTTGAGAATGAAAAAATAATTAAAATATGAAACAGCCTAATTCCCCTAAGAGTATCTTAATCATCCTACTTGTTCTCAACAGTGCCCAAGGCATCTAAGAATACATCAGCACTATCACTTACTAGTCAATAAGACACCTACTATGTGTGAAGCAATAAGGCACCTTCTATGTGCAAGGCACTTTGACAGGAGTTTCTTCATTTTTATTTTCTGGCATGTTTAGAAAAATGTTTTGCCCAAGAAATGATTTGATATATTTCTTAAACCTGGTCCCTCACATCAAGCTGCCAGCACTTGTATCCTATGTGTATCATTCTCCAACTGTGTAACCTTAAATGTCTTACCTCCTCCATGCTTCACCCTTGGCATCTGTCAAATGTACAATGAAAGGAGACCTTCCTTTTCTTTCTCTTTCTTTTTGAGACAGGATCTCATTCTGTAGTTCAGGCTTGCCTGAAACCCATTATGTAGCATTGGCTCGCCTTAAACTGACAGAGATCCTCCTGCCTCAGCTTCCTACATGCTAGAATTACAGGTGTCAGCCACCTCCTTGTCACATTCTTCCTCCTTCTCTTTTGTCCTTTCTGAGGTTTCTAGGTACTGAATGTGGGCTCAAGAATACAAAGCAAGTATCATACCAGTGAACTACATCTATATTATGGCTTCCAGTTCAGTGCCTGTATGGGATCCCCGAGTGAGTGAGTGACTGAATGAGAGGGTCTCTAATTCTTGTACCTTCCCTTGGGCTCTTTTCTTTTTCTTTTAATTTTTAATATTTTTATTACATATTTTCCTCAATTACATTTCCAATGCTATCCCAAAAGTCCCCCATAGCGCCCCCCACTTCCCTACCCACCCATTCCCATTCTTTTGGCCCTGGCATTCCCCTATATTGGGGCATAAAAGTTTGCAAGTCCAATGGGCCTCTCTTTCCATTGATGGCCGACTAGGCCATCTTTCGATACATATGCAGCTAGAGACAAGAGCTCCGGGGTTCTGGTTAGTACATCATGTTGTTCCAACAATAGGGTTGCAGATCCCTTTAGCTCCTTAGGTACTTTCTCTAGCTTCTCCATTGGGAGCCCTGTGATACATCCAATAGCTGACTGTGAATATCCACTCCTGTGTTTGCTAGGCCCCGGCATCATCTCACAAGAGACAGCTATATTTGGGTCCTTTCAGCAAAATCTTGCTAGTGTATGCAATGGTGTCAGCATTTAGAAGCTGCTTATGGGAAGGATCCCTGGATACAGCAGTCTCTAAATGGTCCATCCTTTCATCACAGCTACGAACTTTGTCTCTGTAACTCCTTCCCTGGGTGTTTTGTTCCCAATTCTAAGAAGGGGCACAGTGTCCACACTTTGGTCTTCATTCTTCTTGAGTTTCATGCGTTTAGCAAATTGTATCTTATATCTTGGGTATCCTAAGTTTTGGGCTAATATCCACTTATCAGTGAATACCTATTGTGTGAGTTCTTTTGTGATTGTGTTACTTCACTCAAGATGATGCCCTCCAGGTCCATCCATTTGGCTAGGAATTTCATAAATTCATTATTTTTGAGAGCTGAGTAGTACTCCATTGTGTAAATGTACCATAATTTCTGTATCCATTCCTCTGTTGAGGGACATCTGGGTTCTTTCCAGCTTCTGGCTATTATAAATAGGGCTGCTATGAACATAGTGGAGCATGTGTCCTTTTTACCGGTTGGGACATCTTCTGGATATATGCCCAGGAGAGGTATTGCTGGATCCTCCAGTAGTACTATGTCCAATTTTCTGAGGAACCGCCAGACTGATTTCCAGAGTGGTTGTACAAGCTTGCAATCCCACCAACAATGGAGGAGTGTTCCTCTTTCTCCATATCCTCGCCAGCATCTGCTGTCACCTGAAATTTTGATCTTAGCCATTCTGACTGGTGTGAGGTGGAATCTCAGGGTTGTTTTGATTTGCATTTCCCTGATGATTAAGGATGTTGAACATTTTTTCAGGTGCTTCTCTGCCATTCGGTATTCCTCAGGTGAGAATTCTTTGTTCAGTTCTGAGCCCCATTTTTAATGGGGTTATTTGACTTTCTGGAGTCCACCTTCTTGAGTTCTTTATATATATTGGATATTAGTCCCTTATCTGATTTAGGATAGGTGAAGATCCTTTCCCAATCTGTTGGTGGTCTTTTTGTCTTATTGATGGTGTCTTTAGCCTTGCAGAAGCTTTGCAGTTTCATGAGGTCCCACTTGTCAATTCTCCATCTTACAGCACAAGCCATTACTGTTCTATTCAGGAATTTTTCCCCTGTGCCCATATCTTCAAGGCTTTTCCCCACTTTCTCCTCTATAAGTTTCAGTGTCTCTGGTTTTACGTGAAGTTCCTTGATCCACTTAGACTTGACCTTAGTACAAGGAGATAGGAATGGATCTATTCGCATTCTTCTACATGTTAACAACCAGTTGTGCCAGCACCATTTGTTGAAAATGCTGTCTTTCTTCCACTGGATGTTTTTAGCTCCCTTGTCGAAGATCAAGTGACCATAGGTGTATGGGTTCATTTCTGGGTCTTCAATTCTATTCCATTGGTCTATTTGTCTGTCACTATACCAGTACCATGCAGTTTTTATCACAATTGCTCTGTAGTAAAGCTTTAGGTCCGGCATGGTGACTCCACCAGAGGTTCTTTTATCCTTGAGAAGAGTTTTTGCTATCATAGGATTTTTGTTATTCCAGATGAATTTGCAGATTGCACTTTCTAATTCGTTGAAGAATTGATTTGGAATTTTGATGGGAATTGCATTGAATCTGTAGATTGCTTTTGGCAAGATAGCCATTTTTACAATGTTGATCCTGCCAATCCATGAGCATGGGAGATCTTTCCATCTTCTGAGATCTTCTATAATTTCTTTCTTCAGAGACTTGAAGTTTTTATTATACAGATCTTTCATTTCCTTAGTTAGAGTCACGCCAAGATATTTTATATTATTTGTGATTATTGAGAAGGGTGTTGTTTCCCTAATTTCTTTCTCAGCCTGTTTATTCTTTGTGTAGAGAAAGGCCATTGATTTGTTTGAGTTAATTTTATATCCAGCTACTTCACCGAAGCTTTTTATCAGGCTTAGGAGTTCCCTGGTGGAATTTTTAGGGTCACTTGTATATACTATCATATCATCTGCAAAAAGTGATATTTTGACTTCATCTTTTCCAATTTGTTTCCCTTTGATCTCCTTTTGTTGTCGAATTGCTCTGGCTAGGACTTCAAGTACAATGTTGAATAGGTATGGAGAAAGTGGACAGCCTTGTCTAGTCCCTGATTTTAGATGGATTGCTTCAAGCTTCTGACCATTTACTTTGATGTTGGCTACTGGTTTGCTGTAGATTGCTTTTATCATGTTTAGGTATGGGCCTTGAATTCCTGATCTTTCCAAGACTTTTATCATGAATGGGTGTTGGATCTTGTCAAATGCTTTTTCCGCATCTAACGAGATGACCATGTTGTTTTTGTCTTTGATTTTGTTTATATACTGGATTACGTTGATGGATTTCCGTATATTGAACCATCCCTGCATCCCTGGGATGAAACCTACTTGGTCAGGATGGATGATTGTTTTGATGTGTTCTTGGATTCGGTTAGCAAGAACTTTATTGAGGATTTTTGCATCAATATTCATAAGGGATATTGGTCTGAAGTTTTCTATCTTTGTTGGGTCTTTTTGTGGTTTAGGTATCAGAGTAATTGTGGCTTCATAGAATGAGTTGGGTAGAGTACCTTCTGTTTCTATTTTGTGGAATAGTTTGTGAAGAACTGGGATTAGATCTTCTTTGAAGGTCTGATAGAACTCTGCACTAAACCCATCTGGTCCTGGGCTTTTTTTTGTTGGGAGACTATTAATGACTGCTTCTATTTCTTTGGGGGATATAGGGCTGTTTAGATCATTAACCTGATCTTGATTCAACGTTGGTACCTGGTATCTGTCTAGGAACTTCTCCATTTCATCCAGGTTCTCCAGTTTTGTTGAGTATAGCCTTTGGTAGAAGGATCTGATGGTGTTTTGGATGTCTTCAGGATCTGTTGTTATGTCTCCTTTTTCATTTCTGATTTTGTTAATTAGGATGCTTTCCCTGTGCCCTCTAGTGAGTCTGGCTAAGGGTTTATCTATCTTGTTGATTTTCTCAAAGAACCAGCTCCTTGATTGGTTGATTCTTTGAATAGTTCTTCTTGTTTCCACTTGGTTGATTTTGCCCCTGAGTTTGATTATTTCCTGCCGTCTACTCCTCTTGGGTGAATTTGCTTCCTTTTGTTCTAGTGCTTTTAGGTATGTTGTCAAGCTGCTAATGTGTGCTCTCTCTAGTTTCCTTTTGGAGGCACTAGAGCTATGAGTTTTCCTCTTAGAAATGCTTTCATTGTGTCCCATAAGTTTGGGTATGTTGTGGCTTCATTTTCATTGAACTCTAAAAAGTCCTTAATTTCTTTCTTTATTCCTTCCTTGACCAAGGTATCATTGAGAAGAGTGTTGTTCAGTTTCCACGTGAAGGTTGGCTTTCTATTATTTATTTTGTTATTGAAGATCAGCCTTAGTCCATGGTGATCTGATAGGATGCATGGGACAATTTCAATATTTTTGTATCTGTTGAGGCCTGCTTTGTGACCAATTATGTGGTCAATTTTGGAGAAGGTACCATGAGGTGCTGAGAAGAAGGTATATCCTTTTGTTTTAGGATAGAATGTTCTGTAGATATCTGCCAGATCCATTTGATTCATAATTTCTCTTATTTTCTCTGGGTCCCTGTTTAGTTTCTGTTTCCATGATCTGTCCATTGGTGAAAGTGGTGTGTTGAAGTCTCCCACTATTATTGTATGAGGTGCAATGTGTGCTTTGAGATTTACTAAAGTTTCTTTAATGAATGTGGCTGCCTTTGTATTTGGAGCATAGATATTCAGGATTGATAGTTCCTCTTGGAGGATTTTACCTTTGATGAGTATGAAGTGTCCCTCCCTGTCTTTTTTAATGACTTTGGGTTGGAAGTCAATCTTATCAGATATTAGAATGGCTACTCCAGCTTGTTTCTTCATACCATTTGCGTGGAAAATTGTTTTCCAGCCTTTCATTCTGAGGTAGTGTCTATCTTTTTCTCTGAGATGAGTTTCCTGTAAGCAGCAAAATGTTGGGTCTTGTTTGTGTAGCCAGTTTGTTAGTCTATGTCTTTTTATCGGGGAGTTGAGTCCATTGATATTAAGAGATATTAAGGAAAAGTAATTGTTGTTTCCTGTTATTTTTGTTGTTAAAGTTGGCATTCTGTTCTTGTGGCTGTCTTCTCTTAGGTTTGTTGAGGGATTACCTTCTTGTTGTTTCTAGGGCGTGGTTCCTGTCCTTGTATTGGTTTTTTTCTGTTATTATCCTTTGAAGGGCTGTATTCGTGGAGAGATAATGTGTGAATTTGGTTTTGTCGTGGAATACTTTGGTTTCTCCATCTATGTTAATTGAGAGTTTGGCTGGGTATAGTAGCCTGGGCTGGAATTTGTGTTCTTTTAGTGTCTGTATAACATCCGTCCAGGATCTTCTGGATTTCATAGTCTCTGGTGAAAAATCTGGTGTAATTCTGATAGGCTTGCCTTTATATGTTACTTGGCCTTTTTCTCTTACTGCTTTTAGTATTCTATCTTTATTTAGAGCATTTGTTGTTCCGATTATTATGTGTCGGGAGGTATTTCTTTTCTGGTCCAGTCTATTTGGAGTTCTGTAGGCTTCTTGTACGTTCATGGGCATCTCTTTCTTTAGATTTGGGAAGTTTTCTTCTATAATTTTGTTGAAGATGTTTGCTGGTCCTTTGAGTTGAAAATCTTCATTCTCATCCACTCCTATTATCCGTAGGTTTGGTCTTCTCATTGTGTCCTGTATTTCTTGGATGTTTTGAGTTAGGATCTTTTTGCATTTTACATTTTCCTTGATTTTTGTGCCAATGTTCTCTATGGAATCTTCTGCACCTGAGATTCTCTCTTCCATCTCTTGTATTCTGTTGCTGATGCTGGTATCTATGGTTCCAGATTTCTTTCCTAGGGTTTCTATCTCCAGTGTTGCCTCATTTTGGGTTTTCTTTATTGTGTCCACTTCCCTTTTTAGGTCTAGTATGGTTTTGTTCATTTCCATCATCTGTTTGGATGTGTTTTCCTGTTTTTCATTAAGGACTTCTACCTGTTTGATTATGTTATCCTGTTTTTCTTTAAGGATTTGTAACTCTTTAGCAGTGTTCTCCTGCAATTCTTTAAGGGATTTTTGTGCTTCCTCTTTAATGTCTTCTACATGTTTAGCAGTGTTCTCCTGTATTTCTTTAAGTGTGTTATTAAAGTCCTTCTTGATGTCCTCTACCATCATCAGGAGATATGCTTTTAGATCCGTGTCTAGCTTTTCCGGTGTGTTGGGGTGCCCTGGACTGGGTGAAGTGGGAGTGCTGGGTTCTGATGATGGTGAGTGGTCTTGGTTTCTGTTAGTAAGATTATTACGTTTACCTTTCGCCATCTGGTAATCTCTGGGGTTAGTTGTTGTCGTTGTCACTGTTTAAAGATTGGAGCAGAAGCTGTGTTCCACTCACCAGCAGTCTCGAAATCCTGTGGCGGGGGTCGTGGGTAGCTGGCGGGTGTCAGCCGACCCTGCGCTCTAGCTCCCTTGGGCTCTTTTCATTCTGCTTATTTATTTTACCCAAGTCTGATGTATTACTTTCTGTTTTACTATATTTTACTATATTTTTCTGTCTTACTATATTTTATCTTACTGTATTTTATTATTATCCCTTCGAAGGTTGTTTGTTTTCTGATGAAAGAAAGAAAGGGTATGGATCTAGATGAGAGGGAAGGTGAGAAGGAATTTGGAAAAATAGAAAATAGAAAGAATTTGGAAAAATTGTAATCAGAATATATCATGTGAGGAAAATGCTTTGTTTTCAATAAAGGGGGAAAAAGAGAGACATCCTTCTTGGGGATATTGGGAGAGTTAACTGGGATGAGATAAATTTAGAAAGAACTTCCAGTCAGGTTCATAGAAATACTGAGAAATTATAACCTATTTTATATTAGGCCAATCAAGTTTTATTACAACTTCCTTTCATTTTAAGGCCTAATGTTAGTACAAATAAAAACTTTCTATATGTACACTGTAGGATAAATTCATGGCCGTTTATAAAATGTAATCACGTGTTCCCAAAAGCAAATAGTTTATTTAAATAACACTTAAGATAATTTGTGGTAGAAATAGTAATATTGATAGCATTCTCTGAAAATAGGTATTTATCCTTATCAGAATTTATGCTGATAAGCCAACTATGTAATATCACACAGTGAATTTTTTTCTTAAGGCTGTTGTTAAATATCTCCCTTCATGATTTAATGAAAGATTCCTAATTTGTCCCTTATTGCAAATAAGGGCAATATTGCTTTATACACATTAGATTTTAGGACACATTTGCCTTTCGGCATGTTAACTAAGTTAGAAATAATATAATTGACAATCACCCTCTTTAGATGGAATCTGCCTTTACAGGTTGAATTTTCAAATGCAGTTTTTCTTTGTAGGAGGAACAACTAACCAGGTATCCACACTGGTGGTAAAAGTTGAAGCATACAACATAGCGCTCTCTCCCAGAGGCAGACTGTCTACAGCAGACAGCTCACTCTCTCACAGAATTGGAAATCCATCCTATTGAGAAGCAGGCTTTCACTTCCTTTTCCACCAATTCCTGCCAATCACCATTCAGAGCCCTACTGAGACCGCATGGAAGAGGAATTAGGCAGTCTCTGTTCTTCAGAAGTCGGTTAAACATAAGCAACATAAAACAAAATAAAACATAGACAAAAAAATGGAAAAGAGAAAACATACCTTAAAGACTTTCAGAGAAACAAAACATCATCTAAGCTAGGCTAGTCCAGTTTAAAACTGCATTTGCAAATTAAATTATAAAAGATTACTTTGCCATGATCAGACTTCTTTAAACTAAAATAGTACAATCAAAAGGATAAAAACAGCTTGTAGATTATAACAGCAATGTTCCTTGTAATGACAGAAGTGCAAAAAATTATTGCAATAATTGTTTTGATTGAATTAATAATGCAGCCTGTTAATCAGGTCATTTGTCTAATTTCCTGCCTAATGTTACCTGCGTAGATGGGGTTCTGGTAGAATATTTTTAAACCACAGATTCTATTCATCTGATCATCTCCCTGAATAAATTACACAAATTGCTTATTCAGTGCATTAGCCTGATTGCAGTGTTAAATTCTCTAAAGGCCATTAGTATTGGGTAGTTAGCCTACTATCTCATTCCTTAAGACCAATTTACACCTTTGAAGTTTCTCATAACCGTACACTAAATGCTTTAGAGGAGCATCCTCTCTGTCTCCCTGTCCATCCCCCACCCCACCCCCCAATCCACAGGCCTCTCTTCACTCCAGGTGTATTCAGTCTGGTTTACTGAACATAGCACCTAAGACAGAACTCAGAAAACATTCTGGTACAGGCTCAATTAAAGAGGATCACCTAAAGCAATTAAATGCTGCATCTTGAACTTGACTTTTTGATATTAAAACAGACATCAATGAAATGGCTAAGCCCCATGCTACCCTGGAAAGGAAGCAAATACAGAATAAACTTAATGTCCTTCTTGTTCTCATTTTCTTGGCACATGTTTTAGTTTTTATTGGGTTCAAGCTTGTGAATATTTCTAATATTCACATCGGGAATCCCACTGGCTGAATTGCGAGAGGTAGCCTTTTATTTTGAGTGGGGGTGGGGCAACTGGTCCTCCCGTACTCCCCTCCCCGCACCCCCCCCCCTCATTCTGCAGTAAAGCCTTTGCTGATTCATCAGGATGAGCACAGATGCCAGAAAGTGATGAAGGTTCACTGTTTCTAAATGACAGAGGTAGCAGCATCCTTGCAGGTAGCTATCTAGAATGGCCAGAGGAGCTACAAAGATGATAGCAGATGTGGGCTGAGTTTGGACCCTGATAAAGAGGCTGAGGTGAGGGTGAGGACAAGGTCTGTACTCTTGGGACACCAGAGATCTCATTCCTCAGCTCTATGTTGAGATAAGGCCTTCTTCTGGGAGACATAAGAAATTTTGTAAAGCATGCCAACTGTGGTCTGTGCTTCCTGTCTGTTTGGGAGCTGACATTTGCTGGAGTGCTGAGTGGCAGGTCACTCAGTGTTATTAAGTTCACACTTAGGACTCCTGATTTGCAGGAAATGTATTCCTTTGAAGACCTATAGTTCAAGCAAAAATATAGTGACAGCCACACTCATGAAAGTTGGAAAGGTTGCCAAATTTAGAGAACAGAGACCATCTTGATGTAACTACATGTTGGTCTTGAGGGTAATAAAGATGCAATTGGCTTGGTCAGGAAGTTACTTCAGGGTGGTGGGTGTCATTGAATGCCCTGTGACATTATTGCTCCTTGAGTCTAAAGGCATGCTCTTCAGAGTGACTTTTTGTTGCAGTGGTAAAGACCATGACCAAGAGCAACTTCAAGAGGAAAGTTTGTTTTTAATCTTACAATGCCCAGGTCACACATCACAACTGAATAAAGTCAGGGCAGGGCCTCAAGGAAGGAACCTGGAGACAGGAACTGAATCAGAAATCATGGAAGAGCTCTGCCTACTGCTTGGTTTTCCTTGACTTGTGTTCACCCAGGATTCTTACACACCCCCAAGAACATCTGACCAGGGATGGCACCACCCACAATGGGCTGGGCCCTCCTATACCAATTAGCCATCAGGAAAAACAATGCCTTACAAACATGACCACAGGCTGATCTGATGGAAGAAATGCTTGGGTTGAGATTTCCTCTCAAGGATGTCGAATTGACCACCAAATTAGACATCACCAGAGAAGAGTGGGAAGGAAAGGAAGAAAGGCTCTCTCTTCCTCGGATGCATCTGCAATATAAAATCTGAATTCCTCTTACCAGCATTCTCATCTACTCCTATTATCCTTAGGTTTGGTCTTCTCATTGTGTCCTGGATTTCCTGGATGTTTTGAGTTAGGATGTTTTTGCATTTTGCATTTTCTTTGATTGTTTTGTCCATGTTTTCTATGGAATCTTCTGCACCCGAGATTCTCTCTTCCATCTCTTGTATTCTGTTGCTGATGCTCACATCTATGGTTCCTGATTTCTTTTCTAGGATTTCTATCTCCAGAGTTGTCTCCCTTTTGGTTTTCTTTATTGTTTCTACTTCCATTTTTAGATCTTGAATGGTTTTGTTCAATTCTTTCACCTGTTTGGTTGTATTTTCCTGTAATTCTTTAAGAGATTTTTGTGTTTCCTCTTTAAGGAGTTCTATCTGTTTAGCTGTGTTCTCCTGTATTTCTTTAAGGGAGTTATTAATGTCCTTAAAATCCTTTACCAGTATCATGAGATATGATTTTAAATCTGAATCTTACTTTTCTGGTATGTCGGGGCATCCAGGACTCACTGTGGTGGGAATACTGGGTTCTAATGATGCTGAGAGGTCTTGGTTTCTATTAGTAAGATTCTTACATTTGCCTTTCGCCATCTGGTAATCTCTGATGTTAGATGTTCTAGCTGTCTCTGACTGGAGCTTGTTCCTCCTGTGAGTCTGTTAGCCTCTGTCAGCATTCCTGGGAGACCAGTTCTCTCCTTAGTCCTGGGGATCAGAGCACTCCCTGTAGGCAAGCTCTCCTCTGGCAGGGAAGGTGCACAGAGGTCTGAGGATCAGCTCTGCCTCCTGGCTGAGGATGAAGGCCAGAAGGAACCCTGTCCAAGAAGCTCTGTTGCTTCTGGGACAGAACAGTGAGCCATGTTTCCAGACATAGGCTGCTGACTCCATGGAGCCTCCAACTCCATAATCCTGTGATTGTCAACCACACCCCCAAGCAGGAGGAGAACAGAACCTTAAAATTAAAACTGTTGACTACTTAGTTTGTCCTCATAATTACAAAGACGTGTATGTAGACCCAGACATTTTTCCACATAAACATATGCTACTGTGATTATTCTATAGACATGCAAACAAAAGTCAGAAACAAAAAGTGACTTGCTCAATGTTTGATAGTGATCAGTTTTAATGGAGTTTCCCTAATGCTTCAGCCCATGTTTTCATCACCATGTTGAACTGATTATCTATTTAATTTAATTCATAACTCTCTTCTGACTTCCTAATTGGCCATTTGCATGACTTTATAAGATCACGGAGAAGTTCACAGAAAAATGTAAGAACCATGAGTTTTCCATTCACCTCCTTACAGGGTTCTATAATCTTTAGATTTCTTTTGAACTCTGGTAATGAAACTTTTAGAATTATCATATTCCTTTTACTCTGTGTACAGTAAATTATCTGGTATTTGAAATGACAGCTATGTGATGGGTGAAAGTTGGCTGTGTTGTATTTCTTCTTTTTGTAATATCTATTTATTTCACTCCAGATTTTATTCTCCTTCCAATCCACTCTCCAACTGATCCACATCCCATACTTCCTCCCCACCCCACCCCCATGTCTCCACAAGGATGTCCCCCACCCCTCACCCCCAGACCTCTAAACTTCCTGGGGCCTCCAATCTCTTGAAGGTTAGGTGCATCTTCTCTGTCTGAAACCTGAGAGAGACCTGGTAGTCCTCTGATGTATATGTGTTGGGCACCTCAAACAGCTGGTGTATCCTGCCTGGTTGGTGGTCTGATGTTTGAGAGATCTTGGGGGTCCAGGTTATTAAATTTAAAGAAAACTGACTCTGAGATTCAAGACTCCAAATAAATAGATAAATCTATGAAAGTCTCTCTCTCTCTCTCTCTCTCTCTCTCTCTCTCTCTCTCTCTCTCTCTCTCTCTCATATGTGTGTGTATATCTACTTGAGATATATTTTTTATCTCAATGTGTAGGAACAATAAAACTGTTACATTTTTAGTATTTAAAATCAAGTGATGATGCTACCTAGCCTACAGTCAAGTGTATATCATTTGTACTAACTCCTAATCTTCATAAAAGTAAAATCAGCCTCAGCTTAAGTCATATGTCAGATTTTAGACATTTTTATGAAGCGTTTCATAGCTATAATACAGTTTCAGTGCTTTGTGTCTCAAAATACATCCTATCTTTGTGCCATTTCTCAAAGAAGTCAGTGTTGTCTTAGGGAGAAAAAGGATGTTTACTCATCAACCTTATGACACGGGGCACTCATATGAAATGCGGTGTGTCCTGGGGAGAGTTCACAACATTTCTAATTTAAAAGTAGTGAGGACATGCTGGGAAGCAGCTTCAGAGGAAGGCATCGCTTCCTTAGGTCCTAGTCACAGCTGCACACATCACTAGTCACCTCAACATGTGCCCAACTTCCAGACAAGGCTCTCTGCCAGCTCCAGGACAAATGATAACTTCTTCCTTTCCATTTCCATTGTCATGGATCCTTTTGTGATCTGACAGAGGCACGGATTCAGTGATTCCCCAGTGGCCCTTGGTTCTTAGAGGCAAAAGCCCTCACCACCTTCCATTCTATAACAAAGCGCTTCAAATGAAGACAGTCTCCCATCTGCCTCCTTACAGAGACATGAAGATCAAACATCCCCGGCAGAGTATGATTTGTCAGTGTTCTCTTATCTCTGTCTGAGGGAGAAAGGAGTGATATTGTTTAGTATTGGAGGTAAAGCATTGCACTACAATAATAGAGTATGCCTCGAAGAGGTGGATTCCTTGCATTTGGGACCGAACTCTTTGAAAGCCAGCCTCAGGCCTGATTCTGGATTGGATGGGGCATGTTCCTGGATATTCCACCTTCATGGGAGCCACCTGCCTATTTCAGGCCGCTTCACTTCTAGGTATGAGAAGAGAAGTACTTGAGGACTTGACACTTCCAAGTCTGCTGACTATGAGGTTAATTATGTTTTGAAGGGCAGCATCCGTCTGCACTCTTCTCTTGTTTGTACTGCTTACATTTCTTTTCCATGCTGCCATAAAAGGCAAAATAAATATTCGGGAAGGAGAAGGAACTTGGTACCTAGAGGTTGGGGTGGGGTAGCCTAGGCACCGGGTGCTTCAGCCCCTCCCGGCTATACTGAGGCTATAGTATAGCTCTACTCCAAATCAAAGGCTGCCCCTTGTGACAGCTCAGTTATTGCTTCTAAGGTCCCAGTTTCCCAACTCCAGGCCTTGGCAGGCAATGGTTCATTGGCTTCTTGGCTTGAGTTTAGGAGATAAGGGTTGAGTTCCTAGAAGAGGGTTGCAAGGATATTGCCTTTAGCCAAGTAACACAGTCAAGAACTGGAATCAGCCCTTCTGGTCCGACCAGCACTGGCGTAGCTAGGGCCCAGAGTCAGCTGACACCTGCCAGCTAACCACAACACCCGCCACGGGATCTTAAGACTTCTGGTGAGTGGAACACAGCGTCTGCTCCAATCCAATTGCGTGGGACCTGAGACTGCATTAATTAGGGAAGCAGAGAACGCGGCCTGAGTAGAGGCACAAGTCCCTTCCGGTCCGACCAGCACTGAGGTAACTAGGGCGCAGAGTCGGCTGACACCCGCCAGCTACTCACAACACCAGCCACAGGATCTTAAGACTTCAGGTGATCCGGCCACCCTCCCGGCCAGAGGACAGGTCTCCACGCGGCCTGGGAGCCCTTTGCCTCAGGATCAGTGGGAGCCATCTTGGTTCCGGGACTCTGCTGAACTTAGTCTGCACAGGTGAGAGTGTGTACCACAGAAGCTGACAATTTCTGGGATAGGCGGGAGCCACAGAGCCTCTGAGGCAGCGCCCTTTTTGAGCCCCAGACATCCGGCCACCCTCCAGGCCAGAGGACAGGTGTCCACCCGGCCTGGGAGCCCTTTGCCTCAGGATCTGCAGAAGCCATCTTGGTTCCAGGACTCCACCGAACATAGTCTGAACAGGTGAGAGTGTGCACCACACAAGCTGACAGCTTCTGTGACCCGCCAAAGCAACACAGCTTCTGGGAAAGGTCCTGTTTTGGGCCTTCATCTTCGGCCAGGAGGAGGTCCAAACACCAGATATCTGTGCACCTTCCCTGTAAGAGGAGAGCTTGCCTGCAGAGAGTGCTCTGACCACTGAAACTCAGAGGAGAGAACCTGTCTTCCAGGTCTGCTGATAGAGGCTAACAGAATCACCAGAACAATCTCTAAACAGAGACAACTATAATAACTAACTCCAGAGATTACCAGATGACGAAAGGTAAACGTAATAATCTTACTAACAGAAACCAAGACCACTCACCATCATCAGAACCCAGCACTCCCACTTCGCCCAGTCCAGGGCACCCCAACACACCGGAAAAGCTAGACCAGGATCTAAAAGCATATTTCATGATGATGGTAGAGGACATCAAGAAGGACTTTAATAACACACTTAAAGAAATACAGGAGAACACTGCTAAACAGGTAGAAGACATTAAGGAGGAAGCACAAAAATCCCTTAAAGAATTGCAGGAGAACACTGCTAAACAGGTAGAAGACATTAAAGAGGAAGCACAAAAATCCCTTAAAGAATTGCAGGAAAACCAGACCAAACAGGTGATGGAATTGAATAAAACCATCCAAGACCTAAAAAGGGAAGTAGACATAATAAAGAAAACACAAATTGAGGCAACACTGGAGATAGAAACCCTAGGAAAGAAATCTGGAACCATAGATTCAAGCATCAGCAACAGAATACAAGAGATGGAAGAGAGAATCTCCGGTGCAGGAGACTCCATAGAGAACATCGGCACAACAATCAAAGAAAATACAAAATCCAAAAAGATCCTAACTCAAAAAATCCAGGAAATCCAGGACACAATGAGAAGACCAAACCTAAGGATAATAAGAGTAGATGAGAATGAAGATTTTCAACTCAAAGGACTGGCAAATATCTTCAACAAAATTATAGAAGAAAACTTCCCAAACCTAAAGAAAGAGATGCCCATGAACATACAAGAAGCCTACAGAACTCCAAATAGACTGGACCAGAAAAGAAATTCCTCCTGACACATAATAATCAGAACAACAAATGCACTAAATAAAGATAGAATACTAAAAGCAGTAAGGGAAAAAGGTAAAGTAACATATAAAGGCAAGCTTATCAGAATTACACCAGATTTTTCACCAGAGACTATGAAAGCCAGAAGGGCCTAGACAGATGTTATACAGAAACTAAGAGAACACAAATTCCAGCCCAGGCTACTATACCCAGCCAAACTCTCAATTACCATAGATGGCAAAACCAAAGTATTCCACGACAAAACCAAATTCACACAAATTCACACCCATGGAAAGAGTTACAGAGATAAAGTTTGGAGCTGTGACAAAAGGCTGGACCATCTAAAAACTGCCATATCCAGGGATGCATCCCATAATCAGCTTCCAAACGCTGACACCATTGCATACACTAGCAAGATTTTGCTGAAAGGACCCAGATATAGCTGTCTCTTGTGAGACAATGCCAGGGCCTAGCAAACACAGAAGTGGATGCTCACAGTCAGCTATTGGATGGATCACAGGGCCCCCAATGGAGGAGCTAGAGAAAGTACCCAAGGAGCTAAAGGGATCTGCAACCCTGTAGGTGCAACAACATTATGAACTAACCAGTACCCTAGAGCTCTTGACTCTAGCTGCATATGTATCAAAAGATGGCCTAGTCAGCCATCACTGGAAAGAGAGGCCCATTGGACTTGCAAACTTTATATGCCCCAGTACAGGGGAACGCCAGGGCCAAAAAGTGGGAGTGGGTGGGTAGGGGAGTGGGGGGGGCAGTGTATTGGGGACTTTTTGGATAGCATTGGAAATCTAAATGAGGAAAATACCTAATAAAAAATTAATTCTAAAAAAAAAGAACTGGAATCAAATTCCCTGCCTGGAGATGAAATGATGATTGTGTAGACATTGCTGGTGCACCGTGATATTCTTGGTTATCAGAACCTGAGGTCTGTGAGTTCACACTTTATACACATAAGCCAGAGAAAGACCCAGGTGCTTGTCAGGAACTTGGTTAGTAGGCAAAGGACACAATCCGGTGTCAACTCCAGGTCAGAAGCACCTGGAAAACAGGCAGAGTTGCATGTGGGAAATGCATCTGTGCTTCTTGACTTGAGCTTAGGAGACAAGGGTTAAGTTCATAGGAGAGAATTGCAAGAAGATTGCCCGGACACAGTGTGCCAAACCAGTAGGGTACCCAGATTCTAGTTATAGCAGCAGACTGGCCATTTTGAGATAAAGACTAAGACTGATGTTGATGTAAGGGAAAGCAAATCCTACAAGACTGATGGAGCCTTGGAGCAGAGCAAACATACAGATGCCAGGTTGCCAGGACTTTCTGCTACTGCTGAACCTCGTGCATGTAAAATCTGAGAATGGTTCCTGGAGAACTGCCCCTGACCTTCTGTCATCAGAGTGACACAAGGGAAAACCACAATGACCCTGGGAATAAGGTGTCGCTGATGAAGGAAGGAAGGACAGAGAAGCAGAGGGGTCTCCCAGCCAGACAGCAAATGCAGGGATTCAGCATCAGCTGCTGGAATGGCTTCCTCCCACGCACTGATGTCGCTGAAATGCAGAGGCAGATCTGCCTTCAGAATGGTGCTCTGAAAACACTCGCAGTTTGTGTTTCCATTTAGCTTCAGGTGCTAGGATCCAGTGTTACATATTCTCAACACAAATCTACCATGAGTTATCTTAATCATTAGTATCTCATCATATTGGCACTGTAAGTTGCTAATGGTATTTGCAATTTTCTTTTCATCCTGAGGTAAAAAGGATCTGTCAAAGGGATAAAATCTCTTGCTTACTGCAACTGTCTTTCAGCTTTATGGTTGCTTAGCTTATATCCTCTCTTCATCGGCTAGACTGCTGAAGAATTGGGTACTAGAAGTTTTTGCTTTAATAAAGGATTTGAGTGATCCCTAGGAAGTTCCTGGTATTAAACTGGTTCAGTTTCCTATGGGTCAGCCAAATAGATCACACTGTCTCTGCGCTTGCCTGCACTCAAGGGCTCCTCTGAGAACTGAGGAGGAACAGGAAGCTGTCAGGTCATCAGAAGAGCCAACACTCCCAGAGAGACACCTACTGCATGCAGGTATCTCCTTAGCCTGTCATCTGCTGCTTTCTCCACCCACAGTGACTTGGGGTCTTACAGTACTTCTCTACCAACCAGACACTGTGTTAGATCCTGAATACCAGAGTTTTAATTCAAAATAGTTTCAACACAGGTCACTTAGGGTTTTTACTGCTGTGATGAACCAAAACCAAAAGCAACACAGGACTGAACTGGTTTGTTCAGCTTGTGGTTCCACAACATAGTAGTCTGTCACTGAGCAAATTCAGGGAAGAAATGCAAACAGGGCAGAAACCTGGAGGCAGGAAGTAATAATGCAGAGGCTATAGAGGGTGTGGCTTACTGGTTTTCTTCACCAAATTTTTCTGGCCTGATTCTTATCTTCTCAAGGGTGGAACCACCCACAATGGGCTGTTCCTCCCACACCAATCACTAATGAAGAAAATAGACAATACATTGCCCATGGGGCAGTCTGGTAGGGGCATTTTCTCAATTGAGGTTCCCTCTTCCCAAATAATTCTAGCTTGTTTCAAGTTGATATAAAACTAGCCAGCACAGAATAGTTTGTTCCTTCAGAGACACATTTGCCCAATATATAGCTAACTATAAAGAAGTAAAATTAATTCTAAAGTGGTTGATAGCTCTTCAAGAATTGGGTTTGTTGTTGTTGTTGTTGTATTTTTTTTCCTATGTGGCTAGGCTGCAGAAACATATGTGCTCTTCAAAACACACCTTCATACCTATAGGAAAGGCTTGAGCTTGTGAGAGGGCAGGCCACCATCAGCACACCATCTCTCAGCCTTAACTAGTTTTCTGCAGAGAGTATGAGCCATCACCCATCACAGTACAGACATTCTCATAGCAGATTCACAGCCTTGCTTCTGAGGCTCAAAACGATGTAAACAATTACACCCGAAAGCGAAGTCTCCCCACTGCATCTGATCTTTCTTCATCTCTCATCAGCATTGTCTTAAATTCTTCATCATGCTTTTCTCCTGCAAAGTACACTTTTGTCATTTAATATACTTTTTTGAACCTCAAAGTCAGTATCATCACAATCCAGGTCCTCACAGGCCTCGCATGGCTGAATCAGAAACTATTTCACTCCAGTGATGCTCCCAGACATTCCTTATGACCGTGGAGACAGAGCAGAAGAGAATTCCATCTGCACATAGGTTCAAATGATGAGTGACAGTGTGCGCTGATGAATGACAGAGGAGCGAGGAGAACAGAACGTCTTCCAGTTCAAGGAAATATTGAATAACAGAGATCTGTGTTAGCTCTCTTTCTCCATGGTACACCAATAAGCCAGAGAGGTGGGAACAAAGGGGTGGGGAGGGGAGATACAACAGCAGGTAGTAAGAATCACTTAAAATGGTGATAGGAAGTTAAAAGTTAAATAAATTTATGCCTTTGATCACTAAATCCTCCACTGGGAGTCTGTGTTAGATGGGCATTCATGATTCTGAGTGGCAGCTCATTGTGGCAGTAGTATGTTATTGTGTGCATGGAGAGCGGGGGGACTTCTCTATCTCTGTTGTTAGCACAACACCTTCTAGCCCTCCTCTGAAAAAAGTACTCTTTTAGCTTCCCAGTTGTGCAGCCCAATAGAACAGACTGTTAATGCTCTCCTCTGCTGCAAATGGTGCTTCACCTCGGGCCACTCCCCATGTTTTCCCAAACACTGAGCTGTTCCCCAGAACAACACTGCATCAGTATCCCCAGTGTCTCTGCACAAGGATCATGCCACAGTTTTTAAAAGTTCCATGAGAATTCATACTCGATATAATATTGTATTATCAAAATATAGTATTTTTTATTATTATATTCTTTCCCACCCCAACTCCTTCCAGATCCTTCTCCACTTACCTACCCATCTGATTTCCTATTTGTTCCAGATGCCATGTGATCTTTGCCATGGCTTCTTAACATCCCTTTTTGAGATTTTTCCATCTCTGCCCACCTCTGTGACTAGTGACTTAGTAACTAGGGGATTTCTTAAGAGCCTATAGAGAATGGGGAACTTTCTTATGATGTGTGAACCTGTGGAGTATGTATACAATAATAATGTATGTAGAAAACCTGGTTCTGTGGGCCTGTAGTACACACTCAACAAACATATTTCTTATTCTTATTATGAATTGTGTTCACTGGTCTGAGTGTTTTAAGTTCTTTGCCAGATTCAGTCTTTACTGTGCTTAGCCCCTAGCCATTCATTTATGGCATTCATTATATTATTCTGTAAGATGTATTATTATAATTAATAACTGAAAGATTAATAGGCCAGTAACCAGCACCCTCTGATCTGTAGCAGAGGCTGTTAATCAACCATGACATCATCTATGATGCTGACACATATGCACACATGCACACATATGCACATACACATACACATGAATGCTCATACATACACGCACATGCACATGATACCTGTACTGGCTGGTTTTGCCTATCAACTTGACACAGGCTGGAGTTATCACAGAGAAAGGAGCCACCCTCAAGGAAATGCCTCCATGAGATCCAGCTGTAAGGCATTTTCTCAGTTAGTGATCAAGGGTGGGAGGGTCCATTGTGGGTGGTACCATCTCTGGGCTGGTAGTCCTGGGTTCTATAAGAAAGCAACCTGAGCAAGCCAGTAAGTAACATCCCTCCATGGCCTCTGCATCAGTTCCTACTTCCTGATGTAATTGAGTTCCAGTCCTGGCTTTCTTTGATGATGAACAGAAATGTGGAAGTGTAAGCTGAATAAACCCTTTCCTCCCCAGCTTGCTTCTTGGTCATGATGGGTTTTGCAAGAATAGAAACCCTGACTAAGACAATACCTTTCCACATTGGGCCAGGCTGGTGCCCTGACCATTCCACCCCAATTCTAGAGGCCAATTTCCGATAGAGCCTGCCACCAAAGTCCTTCTGCAGTGAACATGTTTATAGACAGAGAGTAAAGAGGCAGTGTTATATAAGCAGACACAGAGTAAAGAGGCAGTGCCTTCCCAAAGAAGCCAACTGTCTCTACATCAATACACTTGGCCATGCATGCCTCTAGATACGGCCTCTTCTAATAGTATGGGGATGATAGCTGTGGTCTAAAGGATCTCAGTGTGAGACTGTGAGATTGTTTATCTTACAAGGTGTGTGTGCATGTATATGTGTGTGAATGTACATGTACATGTGCATGCATGCATGCTTGCAAGTGTGTATGTGCATGCATGTGCACTTGTTTTGTGCCTGTGTGTGTTTATGTCTGTGCATGCATGTGTGTATGTATGCGTGTGCATGTATGTGTGTGTGTGTATGTGTGTGTGTGTGTGTGTTTTCCATCACAGAACTCTTCTGTCTTAGCCCTGCTTTTCTCTTATTCCACTGTGGGGAACTCAGAGCCTGAGAGAAGAAGCACCTTTTTAGAGAGGGTACCTAGGTGATCTATTGTGTCTTCACTTTCCCTGGTAGTTGCTACACTGTAGGTGGCAGTAGCACTGCTTGAAGATCTTTTTGTGGGGAAACACTGAGGGGGGGGGGGAAGTGGACAAGGTGATAAATACACAAGTATAAAAGAGCCTGATCCACCAGAACATGTACTCTAGCTGACTCTTCAACCAAGAGCCAACATTCTAAGTTAAGGGTTCAGCTTGACAGTAAGGAGCAAGAAGAAGAGCCCCAGCCACCTGGGTCCTCCCAACCAAGAATAGGAGGCTTAAGCAGAGAAATGCAGCCACAATGTTTCTGAACACATGACTGTTGAGCACTGAAGGCCTCATGTTCTCTGGGAGTGTCCGGGGTTCTTAGCTACCGCCAGCACTGGTGAAACAATTAGGTAACAAGAGCTTACATAGTCTAGAGCACAGTACTGAGTGAAGAGGTATTTGGCATCCTCGCTGCTACATACGAAGCACATCTGGATGCTATTTCTAGATTCCCAGGTTTCCAAAATCACAAATACTGCATGTGCTAATGAATCTGTCTATAATACTTCGCTGAATGGCCTCAAACTAGAGACTTTTCTTTCTCAAAAGGCAGTGTGGAAGGAAACTATTAGAGTCTATACATGTGAGAGAAAAACTGCTCTTATTTTTAAATGTTAAATGCATGTCTACTCTAAGGACAACACACCCTGATTTGTCATGGTAAGCTAACAGCTGCTCTTCTCCTTTTACACCAACTAGTGCTTTTGGGTGCCCGTACTCAGATGTGAACTTGAAAAGAGAGGCAGCCCTTCAGGATCGCCTGAGAGAACAAACACAGGCAAATTTGGAACTTGATCCTTCACATTCCAAATCAGAAAACCCCTGTAATTTGAATGTCAACGGGAAATGTGAAAATGCAAACAGTCAGTGCAGGTAAGAAACTGTAGAAACTTGAACCAGAAAGTGAACCCTATGGGAATTCTAATAGAACAAATTTATTGCCAGTTCCTTTGACTTCGCCAAGGTAATTCTTCGGTATAATATTATATTTACTATCTCATAGAGCTAACTAGCTACACCCTCAAATGTTCAAGTGTATGTCTATTATGTATGTAAAAATTGTGTGTAAGCAGCAGAGAGCACATCTCATATGTATGGTCCTAAGTTATTCCCTTTGATCTTGCAAACGTCTCTGTTCTTTGGTCTCATTTCACCAGTGACGTCTTCTGGCAAGAGCTGAGAATTTACATCTGCTGAGGCACACTAGGATCCCCTCCCCCTGACCTGTTAGTTGTCTGTGTCACTTCAATCTACACCTGCCTGAGGTCCAAGTTCAGAGTCTCCTTTCTCTCTATTCTAAGTCAATGGGAACCCATCACCTTTTCTATCCTAAATTTTCAGGAGCGGGTTTTCAATATTTACCTGTGCAATTGTTTGATGAGATGTTTTCAGATACAACCTCATTTGATTTTTAAAAAAAACTTGAACAAGCAATCTAAATAACATCCTTTTTTTTCAAAGTATCCCCATCTTCCCTGCTGGAAATTGCAAACACAGGTAAATCAAACATTAAGTACATAACTAGAAGCCAGACAAAGTTCAGTGAGAAAAGTGTTCAAGTCCACATCAGGCAGGGGTCCTATATCAAGGTCTTGGGACACTACCAAACCATCTGTAGTTGATAGAAGAGGGTACTCCCAGTCTCAGGTGTCAAGCTTCAGCCTGTGTTAGAGTTCCCTTAGGGCAGCTTTGCTCCTTCACATCCCAAGTCCCCAAGTTGCGTATGTTCAGTGGGAGAACTGGGCTCAGCAGATATGTTCATATATATATATATATATATATATATATATATATATATATATATTGCATGTTGTATGTTCCTGCATGTATTTAGATTTGTTCTACTTTCATACCAATGGATAGAGTATGTGGAGGACATTTCATTTCTGCTAAGTAGCTATTTTAGTTTCAGTGGCTCAGCACACAATGGCGACGCAGCTACCTCTAAGTTGCATGATCCCTTCTATATGCACACGCATGCCTCTATTTTTATAGCAGCGTCTTGCATTTTTATTATTTACTGCACGCCCACTCCTCTGTTGAAGCTTCACAGGCTCGGGCTGTTCTTCGCTGCCTGTTCACACCCACACTGTGTACAACGAGAGCATGTGTGTTCTTTCTTTTTCCCGATTGAAGAAGGCTTCCCTTTTTTTTTTTTTCCTTTTCTTTTTAAAGTGATTTTCTCCAGGAACAACATTTATTTATTCCAGCCAGAGAGACAACTGCGCCCATGTGCTCCCTTGCTTTTTTTTTTTTTTTTTTTTCCTGCTACATTCTGTTGTATTATTTTTTTCCAAATGAAGATCCGGCCAGTCTCACTTGTAAATATTTTACATATTCATCTTCAGCATCATGTGGCACAGGGACTAAGGAGGTCTTTGAGCTGCATTTTAAAAAATATTATACCATCTCAGTAGTTATATAAGCCATTTCCCCCCCAGCAAACACAGGTACCTTATCATCAACCCTTCTCAAATCCCTCAAAGGGAGTTCCCTCTTCTGATGTTTTATTGAGTGCTGTACTATTTCTGAGGGACTTCACAAAATAGTATAAGAGGCAGATTAGTGAATTCAGAGATAAAGAGTAGTACTTTAACTAATGATTGATTGCAGAAGTCTCAAGTGACCCTCTCCCATGCTCTGTACACTCTGAACTGTGTCAGTACCTGTAAGAAGTAGAGATGCATGGTGCCCACCCCAAATCATTTAGACTTCAATCCAAACCCCTCCTTGTAAGTCAGACATTCATGGAGTTGGCATTACCGTCATGCCCTCTTAAACTCACTCCCATCCCTGATCTTGTCCATTGTTGTGAACATGATATCGAGAGTCTGGATAAAAGAGCAAACAGGAAAACCAACAGTGGGTGCCCCATGGGCTAATCGTGTGCAGGTAAAACATAGTTCAGGGCCCTTCCTTGTTCCCTGGTAGTACCTCCCTGAGGCTGCCACTGATCTAACTTGTAGCATTGAAATCACATGATCAACCGTAGATAGCATTTGACTTCCGTGTGTTTTATCTGCCCTGAGCTTTGCACAGGATTCTGTCATTTCTTTCGCAAGAAAACTGTGTTCCATTAGCATTGCCAGACTTTTGACACTTCAAATGGAAATGCAGCATTGCCACAGACACACAGAAATGCACACACACACACATACATATGCACACACACACAAATAGATATAGATACACTATAGATATTAATGAGAGAGAGAGGGAGAGAGAGATAGAGAGACAGAGACAGACAGACAGACAGACAGAGTTCTTTGCAGTGACGTCACTAGTAGCATATTTATGACTCTATAATTTGCCTTCATAGTAGAAAGTTTATTTATGGTCACACTTTTTTAAATTAAAGGATCACATTTTAAAACCCAATAGGATATACCTACCAAGTGTCTGTAAGATTTACCTGTGAAAAGTCAGATATCCCTGTTGTATTAACCTTTAGAACTCAGACTCACAATATCACAACAGTTAGTAACTATTGGAAGAACATATTTAGTTTATATGCAATGTATGTTCTTGTTTTAGTCTAAATACAATGTTAATATTCTTTATTTTTGCGTTGCTAGAGTAAGCAATGGTACATTCATGATACAGTCCATGGAGACAGATTGTTTCCTATGAGTTTTTCACTTAGGTGTGTACTGCATGCCTGAAAGCACCTTTGATGTATGTCCTTAACGGTTTATAGCTTCTTACCATCTTGTGCTTTATGGGCAATGGAGGTTCTTTACATCACAGCATTGCTGTTTGTAGGCAGGAAGGCTGTATTTAGGAAGTAGTGGCCTCTTGGCTGTCAGTCCAGGACCTAAACCTATGCTGTCTAATTACAGCCAACATATTTCTATCCCGTAAAGTAAAAACATAGGTATACTAATCATTGCTATTGTCTTAGTATTAAAGGCACCCACTCCCTTTGAGCCAAATAGTTCATATCTTACCATCTTGTTAGTTTTATCTTACATTATAAAAACCCTGGCTTTCTTACTTATTCAGACTTCATCACACTGAAAACCGAAGTTCAGAGTATCCATGCCATGTGTTCAAACTGACACAGATAATCACTCCACTGGAGAGGGTCAGGGTTGAACACACAAATGCTTGATTGCAAGTCCTAAGCATGTTCAATTACATCCAGCCCAAGAGAGAGAAGACAGCGTGAGGCTTTGAGAAGGCCTGGCTGGGTACACTGTCACTATTTTCTACTGCAGGCTATGAGTTTTATGGTTGAATATGATCCATATATATTTTTAAAAGAACATACTTTGTGAAATAAGTTTTTAGAACATAATAAAATACTTTAAAATCATAATTTTTAAATCTTACATTTTAAAATCAAAATTCCTTACAGGAGACACTTACCATGTGTCCCCCATGTGCTTTTTCTGATCTGTGGTTCACATAATACAAAATTCCCCACCTCTAACATGTTGAGCTCTAATATGCTAAAGGCAGGAGAGTAACCTAGAACCATGAGATGTCTTCATGGTAAACATAATTCCTGTGGAAGGCAGCTGCCCCTGCATCGTCTGTTAGCACTTGGTCTCCATTCAGAGGAGAGCATGTCTTCAGTTTTTTCCCTCCCCTAAGTGTTCTTTGATAACTGCTTCTGCCTCCCCAAAACAGCCATCACCATAGTATTAAATTTGCACAATTGATAGATAGCTCCACCATGCGCTGAAGCTCCTGTCATTTTTCATTCAGTGCTACTAACTTTTTCTAACTTAAGAAGCTAAGAGAATGCCACATTATCTTCCCCCAACGTCTGCCATTTCTCATGTTTATACGCTCCACATAGATCTGTGTTGATAATGGAATGAGCTGGAAAAACTGCGATATCAGAGTGAAGCACACGTAACAGAATTGTCTCTTAATGATCCTGATAATAATTGCACTTCCATGAGCCAACTAGCTTCTTTGCACCTCTCAAACTAGCCGTAACATAAAATACATTTCTATGGGGCTGTTCCCCCAATGTAACAGTTTTCCCACATGTTAACCTTCTATGTTATTCAGTTGATTTTCTGTAACCCACCAGGCTTCCTCTTTGCTTAGGGCCAGTGGCGGGAGTCCCTGGTCAGCCCTGTCCTCATCAGCCATAGGGTTGCTTGTTTTTCAGCATTATGAGTCCACTCCCACCCTCTGCCCCAGGTCCCCTTTGTCCATAGCTCCTCCCTTGCCCATTGCCCGGCTCTCTCTGCACCATTCTGAGAAGTTTCCACTGATGTGAGCATCTCAAGAAAAGAGACTATATTTATGCTTCTGTGTTTCTGTTGCCTGGAATACTGACTGATGCTTAGTTGGCACTTAGCAAATGAAATAGGTGTAGCAGCCAACATGTGCCTGAGGCCGTCAGGAAAGAAATGCTTCTCTCCTGCCCTTGGTGCTTTTGCTCTGTGTCACCCTTGAGTGGCTCTTGTGTGTGTCTCCGGGTACCTGTTTGGTGCTTTTCTGCGTGTGCCTGTTGTTCCTCGAAGCACTACCGATGCCAAGAGAGAGAACTTGCATTCTAACCTTTAGGCTCTGCTTCATTACCTTGCTACCACATAGGTTCTTTAGTGCATCTGAGTTCACTGAGTCACATCCTGACATTCTCACTCCTCTGAGAGTCTCTTCTGCTTTGGAATAAATGAAAATGTGAGAGCTCATAGATTATATTTGGAATTAGGGCATACAGAAAGATCTAGCTATTGATATAGACACATCCTGTAGCCTAGCTTAGAGTGTAGCAGTGATTCTCGAAGTAATTATCCATATCTTTTTTTTTTCACTACTTCTATACAATTTGCTGACTTTAAAACCTAATGATTGGCCTACGCACGGTTGTCTGTGTAACAATCATCTAGGGACTGGCAGGAACTTAGATCTTCATTTACTTGGTTGGAGAGAAAGCTCAGCATCTATAACTAAATTAAGTCCCTTAATCAAGGGATCCATGTTCAACTTCTTCAATATAGGCATGAAGAGAGATGGAAGCCAATAACCATATCCTCTCATTAACACTGTTGGTGGCAACTCTGTGCTGTGCTGCTTCCTTTTGTGTGTCTGCTTGCTTTTCTATACCATGGAATACCCAGCATTTCATTACTATCAGAACCAAATGGGGTTTTGTCCTATAGATGGCTCAGTGGTACTTATTTGGCTACATAAGGGACCCTGACCACAGTTGGATCCTAAAATTAAAGCTATCCATTAACCCCCATCATCATTGGTCCCTTCAAAATACATCTGCGATGGAACCACTCAAACTGCAGTGATTCAGCCATGACTGAAACAATGAGAAATGTATGTCCTTTGTTAGTCACAAGAAAACCATCCTAGCTGCTCAGCCAACAGCAGGATGGGACTGAAGTCAAGGTAAAGGGTTTCTAGTCCCTATGGACTGGGCAGTGTAGGCGATCTCTGATGCAGGTGAACACTGTTGTTCCCAAGAACAGCAGAGAAGAAGAGAGGGAAGGGGTCATGGTTGGGATGAGTGGTATAGAAAAGTAACATAGGGTAAAGGAAAGGACAAAGCCTCCAACCTACTGAGCAGAGGCATCAGGGCCATGGTGGTAGGAGACACTAAGCAAGGAGAAAAGAAAACACCCTTCTATGCAGGCTGGAAATGGCCTAAGCCATCAACTGGGCTGCTGTGGAAGAAGTCAGCCTTCAGTGTGGCCCCAGGGTCCTGTTGCTTTAGCACCCACTAGAGGTAGCCTTGTTACCCTTAGCAAACGTCAGACCTGCAGAACATTACACAATGCCCAGCACAGGTCTCAGTAAGATCCTAAAAGAGGTTGTTGTTGTTTTGGGTTTTTTGTTTTTTTTTCCCCTGGCCTGACTCTCAGCAGACAGTTTCTGATTTATTGTGAATCTCTAGGTCACTGCTCCCCTGTCTTGGCCGGGGCTCTTTGTGATTAAGCTCTCCAGAACGCTGTGTTCTAAGATCTACAAGCTTCCTCGTGTAAAGCAAATATTAGTGCTCTTAGACCCCAGAAAAATAAAACCACTGCCTGGGCACCCTCAGGCATTTCTTCTCATCATTATACCCGATCTAAATCTGGCTTTAAAATAATCATTTGGCTGCCATTTGTTTGCATAGCAAGCTAGGGGCAGTTAACATGATTTTATCATTATGAAAACAATATTATTTGTTTACTATGGGAAAATTAGAAAATACAGATGGGTAAAATTAAAACATACAGGGCTGGAGAGACAGCTCAGTCGTTAAGAGCACTGGCTGTTCCTCCAGATGATGCAAGCACAATTTTCCTGTCACTAACGTGATGGTTCACAATTGTCTATGATTATAGTTCCAGGGCATCTGGTACCTTCTGGTCTCTATGGGAAGCAGGCACACACACACACACACACACACACACACACACACACACACAATGCATGCAGGCAAAACACCTATTCACACAAAATAAAAAGTCAAGAAATAAAACACTAAAACCTAGAAATATTAATAATGTACGGGCTTTTTCTATCCAGCAACCTAACTGGTACAGACTAAAGGGAATCATTAAAAGTTAACCATTTCTCATCCCTATTCTCATCTCTGCAAACTGGAGTTACTTGTGTGAACACAAGCACCTTGTAAATGTCTACATCTTCATAGAAGTGTATAGGTAGAACCTCCCTCTATACAAACTTTCTATTAAATGGCCTTAACCTGCATATTGAAGAATAAATCACGAGGATCTGGGGTTGTAACTAAACCAGTAAAGTGTGTTTTGCACATGTGTGAGGAGGATTTGGGTAAAGATGCCCCCGAGTCCCACATACAAATTGGAAGCAATAGTGACACCTGTAATATCAACTCTGCGGGAGTAGAGTTGGTGGGGCCTTTTACCTCACTGGTCTGCCAGACAAGGAATTCTCCAGGTTCAGTGAGAGACCTTGTCACAAAATTAAATAAAATAAAGATGGAGAGTAACAAAGAAAAAAATGAACAACACACACACACACACACACACAGACACACACACAGACACAGACACACACACACACACACACACAGACACACACAGACACACACACACACAGACACACACACACAGACACAGACACACACACACACACACACACAGGATGCACCCAAAATGCATTACTAAATCAATTCAAATGTTCACAATACATGTTTTTGAACAGCTGTATCATATTCTGTGTGCTATTCTTTTCCTGACGACTACTTTTCCATATTTTCCCCACATAAATGGACCACAGAGAACATTTTCACACTCGCTTTTCTTCAACAGGTATTCCATACTGTCTTATTTCTAAGGGTTTGATTATTGTTTATTTACAAACCAAACATAACATAAGATCTTTTAAGACAACCACACAGGTTCTTGGCTCACTCCATGGTCCTATAAACAAGTAAGCCATTGTCAAACTTACAGACATGTGGGAACATGGGAAACGACAACATCCTTCAGTTTGTGTCCTGAGTTCCTGACTCCACCTCTCACCCTATTACACTCCATCCCCAGTTTTTCCCATCTGGTCTTCCACAGGACTGTGCCCCTGCCAGCAAAGTCCTGTGTCCACTGCATTTCCTGTAAGGAACTTTCATTTGAGTCCATCTCCTGAAAGCTTGATGTAATCATACACACACACATACACACATATATACACACACACAAACACATACACACACACATAGACACACATATACACATACATATACATACCCACACATGTACATACACATTGCATACACATGCACACACATACACACACATGCACACACAGAGATACACATATACACACAGAGGAAGAGAGAGAGAAAGAGGGAGAGGGAGGAGAGAGAAAAGGAGATGGAGAGGGAGAAACTTACACTTTCCAGCCCACAGCACCTTCTTCACTTGTCTTACAATCATTTTTCCCAAGGGTGCACAGGTCCTTATGCCCTGACAATTCACCTGCCTCTTGGTGGGAGGAACCATCTTGACTGAATAGAATCCAAAGGCAGGAAAGTCTAAAAGAATATTCCTTAGACTTGGAGAATTTACCTAAATATAACTATCAGTCATGCGTATTGCACACATGCTAACTTCATGGGCTGCTTTCTTATAGAACCATGGTCAGCACACATGTTCTCTCAAGAACCTGATACTCAGTATTGTGAGTTCGGTCAGGGCTACCCCTTTTCAACTAAGCCACTGTCATGAAAGTAGCCACCAGAAGGAAATGTGCCAGTAACTATGGCTGTTTGTGGTTAAATCCTACTTTCCAGAACACAGTAGAAATTGACTCCCAGACTCTTCATTTCCAACTTCTATCCTAAAACTGTCCAGTGTGACATCACTCACCCAAGTGACATTCAGATTCTCGTGCTGTGCCTTTTTCAACAAAAATTGATTACTCTTACATCTTCTGAGATAGGCATCTAGTCTACGGGTTGGAACTTCATGAACATGGAGATAGTAGTGACCAATACCTGTGTGGAGATCACACATCTGTAGCAGAATAAGAAGCAGCCACAGAGAGTAGAGAGTAATGGGGTGGTAGAAGGTGTTGTCTTCTATAGGGAGATCCAGGTGAATGAGTGTCTGACACTTGCCGCAGCCATAGCAACCTCACAGAAGATCCTGAAGGTTAGCTGCAGAACTAGAGCTATGCCTGGGAAAGTCAGTGAATAGTAACAGGAGTAGCATCGAGCCTTTTCACTAAGCCATAAGCTATCCGTTCATCTGTGGTGTGCCACAGGCCTCATTGTTTGTAGAGTTCCCACAGTAGATCCTTCCACCGAGCAAACATAGCACTGTCTTTTCTATTGTCAAAGAGATCAAGTTCTAAGTAGAACTCCTCAAGGGAGCCCCCTGTAGTCTGGCTCCCCACACCCCTGCAGACCCAACTCTGCATTGTGCAAGTGTTACAGCCAAAGCAGTTGATAATGCTGATTCGGGTCCTCCCAAGGACTCTCATGTCTGTGAAGGAACAGAAGGCACTCTCTCTGTGATCTGTGGTAAGAAAGCCTACATGTGGTGTCCAAAGATTTCATCACTTTGCATCCTAGTTGCCTAAGATGGGGCAAGTTGTCCAGTGTTTCTGAGCCTCAGTTTCCATATTTATAAACCATGGCTATTATCCCTGCCTTGTAGAGTTGTTGTGATAATGGAGTAAGGTTCAGTGAAGTTAGACCTTGGAGCCATTATGCCCCTATAGATTTTTCAATGATGAACTATTCACAGGATTTGGCTTGGCTATCTCCCTAGTGAACAAGCATTTGAAATTGAGACATAAGTAAATATACCCTTGATAAAGTACAGTGGCTTATATTTTAAAATATACTACCAGATACATCATTTGATTTATCTTAAAATCATTTACAAAAACCCCATTGACATTATATGAGACAGGCAACCTTCTGTTTTAAAATTTTGTATGAAAGATCTAAGATTTCACCAACACAGACTGCAGAGGGATGCTGTCAGAGGGTTTCATTTAATTCATAGTGCTGTAAACATTATAAAATTAAGGATACAATCCCCTAATGTGTCCGAAAACAGGTAAGCAGAGCTGAAATTGTTCCTTTTTCCTCATCTTTACAAAATGACCAGGCTATGACACTGAGCCCCAGAGGTTGTGACATCCAGCATCTCACATTGACCATCAGATATTTGCTGCTTAAGCTCAACTCCTCTCTTTATAGGTCACATGCCTGTTCTAGGAGAATGTAAATAAATCCTGTCAACACAGAGATACACAGGGAACCTAAGAAAAACTAAATACACTGAGCTGTTACAGAAGTCTACAGATTGTATGCATATTGGTCCGTAATACATAGTGACCTGTACAGGGTTTTGAAAATGGTGTTTACTGAGTGCACAGACCAATCCTGTAGACATGTGGTATGTTCATGTCACAGATTGGCCACTAGGTGTCAAGTGCTCAAACAGTCACTCTGTGTCACAGACCAAGGAACTGAGTCCTAGGCATGAAACAGGTGTCCCTGCATGGATTTTCCTCCCCTTGACTCCCTGTCTGCACCAGAGGCAGCTCCTCACTCGGTAGGCTGAACACCATAGCAGAAGGTCCAAAGATGGGGCTGAAAGGCAAACTCTTTCCCGTTTTTGTTTTGTTGATGTTATTTCTATTAAGAAAACCAAGAGATACCTAACGAATGAGTGGAATGCACTTCTGCTGTGACAAACATGTTCACAGAAGCTATAGATAAAAATATGCGACTTAACCTATAAGCCGTTCAGACTTCTAGGCAGATTTGGTAGCCAAGTTGTTTCCTTCTCTGTTCTGTCAGGACCGAGTCACGGGCCTGTCAGTGTGGTTGAAATGAAAACCATCAAATGCAGTAAGAAAAACACGTGTGCAAAGCAAATGATTATAAGTTTATAAGAATCATAAGTATATGCAGATAAATTAATTATCTCAAGTTCCCTGCCTAAAATTAATTAAGTCAGTAATTAGCAACCATGGGGAAGTCTCATTTTCAAAACTTCTGCATTTGCTTTGCAGCGGGAACCTTGGTTTTTAATGAAGAACCGACAATGAAAGAGTCACAAAATTAGTCCACACTGTGTGCTGCAACATCCCAAAAGTTAATGAATTCTCTGACATTCAACATATGCAACTTAGTGACTTATACACTTATCTGAGCACAGCCACAGTGCTATGATCTTCTGATTGAAATGATAGGTGCCAGAATTTTAAATAATGCTTATTATTTACCTGTGTCCGACACTGTTCCCCACTGTCTCAGGTGCTTCCTCCTCAAAGCCCGAAGAGATCATCCTCCAGGAGGAGTAGATGGAAAGATAAAAAGTTTCACTATTCAAAGTCAGAGCTTCTGAACGAAGGTTCCTGCTTCCTTTAAATGTTAAGCCGAGGAAATGTTCTAATGAGACTGTGCAGAGAAACACCTGATAATTCGCTGTCATTTACCCCGAGGTTTCTATTTAAATTTGTGCTGCTGTCATGATTTATTCTTACATCACAGGATAATGAATCCAGATTTTATTTCTGTTCTTTGCCAGACTTGTACAGCAGGCAAAGTGTTTGAAAATCAAAGGAAAAGAAGATATTGACTTGGATAATCTCTTCAGAGGTAAAAACAAAAACAAAACAAAACAAAACCCCCCAAAAACACAAAAAGCAACAGTAGCAAAGACACAGAGCCAGCTTTTGCTTTTTGTTGTGGACAATGTCCTATGAGTCTGCTGGGATTCATCATCGTGGTAGGGAATGTAGCCAAGAACCTAACTCAAGGTCAAGAGACTCTTAGACTCAGGGCCTACTATCTACACCCAAGTAACAGGTTCTGTTTCTTCAAAGCCCCTTTCTTAGTTTTCTTATTTTTTTTTTTGATTTTTAATATTTTTATTACATATTTTCCTCAATTACATATCCAATGCTATCCCAAAAGTCCCCCATAGCGCCCCCCACTTCCCTACCCACCCATTCCCATTCTTTTGGCCCTGGCATTCCCCTATATTGGGGCATATAAAGTTTGCAAGTCCAATGGGCCTCTCTTTCCATTGATGGCCGACTAGGCCATCTTTCGATACATATGCCGCTAGAGACAAGAGCTCCGGGGTTCTGGTTAGTACATCATGTTGTTCCAACAATAGGGTTGCAGATCCCTTTAGCTCCTTGGGTACTTTCTCTAGCTTCTCCATTGGGAGCCCTGTGATACATCCAATAGCTGACTGTGAACATCCACTCCTGTGTTTGCTAGGCCCCGGCATCGTCTCACAAGAGACAGCTATATTTGGGTCCTTTCAGCAAAATCTTGCTAGTGTATGCAATGGTGTCAGCGTTTAGAAGCTGATTATGGGATGGATCCCTGGATACGGCAGTCTCTAAATGGTCCATCCTTTCATCACAGCTACGAACTTTGTCTCTGTAACTCCTTCCCTGGGTGTTTTGTTCCCAATTCTAAGAAGGTGCACAGTGTCCACACTTTGGTCTTCATTCTTCTTGAGTTTCATGCGTTTATCAAATTGTATCTTATATCTTGGGTATCCTAAGTTTTGGGCTAATATCCACTTATCAATGAATACATATTGTGTGAGTTCTTTTGTGATTGTGTTACTTCACTCAAGATGATGCCCTCCAGGTCCATCCATTTGGCTAGGAATTTCATAAATTCATTCTTTTTAATAGCTGAGTAGTACTCCATTGTGTAAATGTACCATAATTTCTGTATCCATTCCTCTGTTGAGGGACATCTGGGTTCTTTCCAGCTTCTGGCTATTATAAATAGGGCTGCTATGAACATAGTGGAGCATGTGTCCTTTTTACCGGTTGGGACATCTTCTGGATATATGCCCAGGAGAGGTATTGCTGGATCCTCCAGTAGTACTATGTCCAATTTTCTGAGGAACCGCCAGACTGATTTCCAGAGTGGTTGTACAAGCTTGCAATCCCACCAACAATGGAGGAGTGTTCCTCTTTCTCCACATCCTCGCCAGCATCTGCTGTCACCTGAATTTTTGATCTTAGCCATTCTGACTGGTGTGAGGTGGAATCTCAGGGTTGTTTTGATTTGCATTTCCCTGATGATTAAGGATGTTGAACATTTTTTCAGGTGCTTCTCTGCCATTCGGTATTCCTCAGGTGACAATTCTTTCTTCAGTTCTGAGCCCCATTTTTAATGGGGTTATTTGACTTTCTGGAGTCCACCTTCTTGAGTTCTTTATATATATTGGATATTAGTCCCTTATCTGATTTAGGATAGGTGAAGATCCTTTCCCAATCTGTTGGTGGTTTTTTTGTCTTATTGATGGTGTCTTTAGCCTTGCAGAAGCTTTGTAGTTTCATGAGGTCCCACTTGTCAATTCTCGATCTTACAGCACAAGCCATTACTGTTCTATTCAGGAATTTTTCCCCTGTGCCCATATCTTCAAGGCTTTTCCCCACTTTCTCCTCTATAAGTTTCAGTGTCTCTGGTTTTACGTGAAGTTCCTTGATCCACTTAGACTTGACCTTAGTACAAGGAGATAGGAATGGATCGATTCGCATTCTTCTACATGTTAACAACCAGTTGTGCCAGCACCATTTGTTGAAAATGCTGTCTTTCTTCCACTGGATGTTTTTAGCTCCCTTGTCGAAGATCAAGTGACCATAGGTGTGTGGGTTCATTTCTGGGTCTTCAATTCTATTCCATTGGTCTATTTGTCTGTCACTATACCAGTACCATGCAGTTTTTATCACAATTGCTCTGTAGTAGAGCTTTAGGTCCGGCATGGTGATTCCACCAGAGGTTCTTTTATCCTTGAGAAGAGTTTTTGCTATCCTAGGTTTTTTGTTATTCCAGATGAATTTGCAGATTGCACTTTCTAATTCGTTGAAGAATTGATTTGGAATTTTGATGGGGATTGCATTGAATCTGTAGATTGCTTTTGGCAAGATAGCCATTTTTACAATGTTGATCCTGCCAATCCATGAGCATGGGAGATCTTTCCATCTTCTGAGATCTTCTATAATTTCTTTCTTCAGAGACTTGAAGTTTTTATTATACAGATCTTTCACTTCCTTAGTTAGAGTCACGCCAAGATATTTTATATTATTTGTGACTATTGAGAAGGGTGTTGTTTCCCTAATTTCTTTCTCAGCCTGTTTATTCTTTGTGTAGAGGAAGGCCATTGATTTGTTTGAGTTAATTTTATATCCAGCTACTTCACCGAAGCTGTTTATCAGGCTTAGGAGTTCTCTGGTGGAATTTTTAGGGTCACTTATATATACTATCATATCATCTGCAAAAAGTGATATTTTGACTTCATCTTTTCCAATTTGTATCCCTTTGATCTCCTTTTGTTGTCGAATTGCTCTGGCTAGGACTTCAAGTACAATGTTGAATAGGTATGGAGAAAGTGGACAGCCTTGTCTAGTCCCTGATTTTAGAGGGATTGCTTCAAGCTTCTGACCATTTACTTTGATGTTGGCTACTGGTTTGCTGTAGATTGCTTTTATCATGTTTAGGTATGGGCCTTGAATTCCTGATCTTTCCAAGACTTTTATCATGAATGGGTGTTGGATCTTGTCAAATGCTTTTTCCGCATCTAACGAGATGACCATGTGGTTTTTGTCTTTGAGTTTGTTTATATACTGGATTACGTTGATGGATTTCCGTATATTGAACCATCCCTGCATCCCTGGGATGAAACCTACTTGGTCAGGATGGATGATTGTTTTGATGTGTTCTTGGATTCGGTTAGCAAGAACTTTATTGAGGATTTTTGCATCAATATTCATAAGGGATATTGGTCTGAAGTTTTCTATCTTTGTTGGGTCTTTTTGTGGTTTAGGTATCAGAGTAATTGTGGCTTCATAGAATGAGTTGGGTAGAGTACCTTCTGTTTCTATTTTGTGGAATAGTTTGTGAAGAACTGGGATTAGATCTTCTTTGAAGGTCTGATAGAACTCTGCACTAAACCCATCTGGTCCTGGGCTTTTTTTAGTTGGGAGACTATTAATGACTGCTTCTATTTCTTTGGGGGATATAGGGCTGTTTAGATCATTAACCTGATCTTGATTCAACTTTGGTACCTGGTATCTGTCTAGGAACTTCTCCATTTCATCCAGATTCTCCAGTTTTGTTGAGTATAGCCTTTGGTAGAAGGATCTCATGGTGTTTTGGATGTCTTCAGGATCTGTTGTTATGTCTCCTTTTTCATTTCTGATTTTGTTAATTAGGATGTTTTCCCTGTGATCTCTAGTGAGTCTGGCTAAGGGTTTATCTATCTTGTTGATTTTCTCAAAGAACCAGCTCCTTGATTGGTTGATTCTTTGAATAGTTTTTCTTGTTTCCACTTGGTTGATTTCACCCCTGAGTTTGATTATTTCCTGCCGTCTACTCCTCTTGGGTGAATTTGCTTCCTTTTGTTCTAGTGCTTTTAGGTGTGTTGTCAAGCTGCTAATGTGTGCTCTCTCTAGTTTCCTTTTGGAGGCACTCAGAGCTATGAGTTTTCCTCTTAGAAATGCTTTCATTGTGTCCCATAAGTTTGGGTATGTTGTGGCTTCATTTTCATTGAACTCTAAAAAGTCCTTAATTTCTTTCTTTATTCCTTCCTTGACCAAGGTATCATTGAGAAGAGTGTTGTTCAGTTTCCACGTGAAGGTTGGCTTTCTATTATTTATTTTGTTATTGAAGATCAGCCTTAGTCCATTGTGATCTGATAGGATGCATGGGACAATTTCAATATTTTTGTATCTGTTGAGGCCTGCTTTGTGACCAATTATGTGGTCAATTTTGGAGAAGGTACCATGAGGTGCTGAGAAGAAGGTATATCCTTTTGTTTTAGGATAGAATGTTCTGTAGATATCTGCCAGATCCATTTGATTCATAATTTCTCTTAGTTTCACTGTGTCTCTGTTTAGTTTCTGTTTCCATGATCTGTCCATTGGTGAAAGTGGTGTGTTGAAGTCTCCCACTATTATTGTATGAGGTACAATGTGTGCTTTGAGCTTTACTAAAGTTTCTTTAATGAATGTGGCTGCCTTTGTATTTGGAGCATAGATATTCAGGATTGATAGTTCCTCTTGGAGGATTTTACCTTTGATGAGTATGAAGTGTCCCTCCCTGTCTTTTTTAATGACTTTGGGTTGGAAGTCAATCTTATCAGATATTAGAATGGCTACTCCAGCTTGTTTCTTCATACCATTTGCTTGGAAAATTTTTTTCCAGCCTTTCATTCTGAGGTAGTGTCTATCCTTTTCTCTGAGATGAGTTTCCTGTAAGCAGCAAAATGTTGGGTCTTGTTTGTGTAGCCAGTTTGTTAGTCTATGTCTTTTTATCGGGGAGTTGAGTCCATTGATATTAAGAGATATTAAGGAAAAGTAATTGTTGTTTCCTGTTATTTTTGTTGTTAAAGTTGGCATTCTGTTCTTGTGGCTGTCTTCTCTTAGGTTTGTTGAGGGATTACCTTCTTGTTGTTTCTAGGGCGTGGTTCCTGTCCTTGTATTGGTTTTTTTCTGTTATTATCCTTTGAAGGGCTGGATTCGTGGAGAGATAATGTGTGAATTTGGTTTTGTCGTGGAATACTTTGGTTTCTCCATCTATGTTAATTGAGAGTTTGGCTGGGTATAGTAGCCTGGGCTGGAATTTGTGTTCTTTTAGTGTCTGTATAACATCCGTCCAGGATCTTCTGGCTTTCATAGTCTCTGGTGAAAAATCTGGTGTAATTCTGATAGGCTTGCCTTTATATGTTACTTGGCCTTTTTCTCTTACTGCTTTTAGTATTCTATCTTTATTTAGAGCATTTGTTGTTCTGATTATTATGTGTTGGGAGGTATTTCTTTTCTGGTCTAGTCTCTTTGGAGTTCTGTAGGCTTCTTGTATGTTCATGGGCATCTCTTTCTTTAGATTTGGGAAGTTTTCTTCTATAATTTTGTTGAAATGTTTGCTGGTCCTTTGGGTTGAAAATCTTCATTCTCATCCACTCCTATTATCCGTAGGTTTGGTCTTCTCATTGTGTCCTGTATTTCTTGGATGTTTCGAGTTAGGATCTTTTTGCATTTTACATTTTCCTTGATTGTTGTGCCGATGTTCTCTATGGAATCTTCTGCACCTGAGATTCTCTCTTCCATCTCTTGTATTCTGTTGCTGATGCTCGTATCTATGGTTCCAGATTTCTTTCCTAGGGTTTCTATCTCCAGTGTTGCCTCATTTTGGGTTTTCTTTATTGTGTCTACTTCCCTTTTTAGGTCTAGTATGGTTTTGTTCATTTCCATCATCTGTTTGGATGTGTTTTCCTGTTTTTCTGTAAGGACTTCTACCTGTTTGATTATGTTATCCTGTTTTTCTTTAAGGATTTGTAACTCTTTAGCAGTGTTCTCCTGCAATTCTTTAAGGGATTTTTGTGCTTCCTCTTTATTGTCTTCTGCCTGTTTAGCAGTGTTCTCCTGCATTTCTTTAAGTGTGTTATTAAAGTCCTTCTTGAAGTCCTCCATCATCATCAGGAGATATGCTTTTAAATCCGTGTCTAGCTTTTCCGGTGTGTTGGGGTGCCCTGGACTGGGCGAAGTGGGGGTGCTGGGTTCTGATGATGGTGAGTGGTCTTGGTTTCTGTTAGTAAGATTATTACGTTTACCTTTCGCCATCTGGTAATCTCTGGGGTTAGTTGTTGTCGTTGTCACTGTTTAAAGATTGGAGCAGAAGCTGTGTTCCACTCACCAGCAGTCCCAATATCCTGTGGCGGGTGTCGTGGGTAGCTGGCGGGTGTCAGGCAACCCTGCTCTCCCGCTACCCTGGCGCTGATCTGGCCGGATGAGGCCTGTGGCCCTACTCAGGCCGGTTTCTGCTTCCCTAACTAATGCAGTCTCAGGTCCCGCGCAATTGGATTGGAGCAGAAGCTGTGCTCCACTCACCAGAAGTCTTAAGATCCTGTGGCGGGTGTTGTGGGTAGCTGGCGAGTGTCAGCCGACCCTGCGCCCCAGCTGCCCCAGTGCTTTTCTGACCGGAAGAGGGTTGTGGCCCTATGTAGGCCGGATTTCTCTCTCCCCAACCAGAGCAGTCTCAGGTCCCGCGTGATTGGACTGGAGCAGAAGCTGTGTTCCACTCACCAGCAGTCCCAAAATCCTGCGTCGGGGGTCGTGGGTAGCTGGCGGGTGTCAGGCAACCCTGCTCTCCCGCTACCCTGGAGCTGATCCGGCCAGATGAGGCCTGTGGCCCTACTCAGGCCGGTTTCTGCTTCCCTAACTAATGCAGTCTCAGGTCCCGAGCACTTGGATTGGAGCAGAAGCTGTGCTCCACTCACCAGAAGTCTTAAGATCCTGTGGCAGGTGTTGTGGGTAGCTGGCGAGTGTCAGCTGACCCTGCGCCCCAGCTGCCCCGGTGCTTTTTTCTCCTTAGTTTTCTTATTTTTAAAGGTGAAAAGGCCTCTATCATCTTTGCAGTCCTGTTCATGTCAGGGAAGATCCAGTCTTGTGGAGATCAGCGTTTACCATGGGCTCTCTACTTCTACAGTGGCCACATAATGCAGCCAGGAAAGTCACTGTGGTTAACCAACGGGACAGCCGATAAATGGGCATTATTGGTAGGTCGGGCAGAAAGTTACTGGGTAGAAAGCTTAATTGCTGAGATGAGGTGTTTGTTGAGATCGAGAAAAGGAAAAGAGACATCCTGTTTTCACCCAGGTGTTTCCTTCCTATGACTTTCCAATGCAGACACAATGGGAGGCCTGGCTCTGTGGTGACCAGCTAAGGTCTTCCTTTAGTTTACCCTGTCCTTATACTGATATTTAAATCTGGCCAGATGAAAACATTGATCGTTTACAATCAGAATGCTATGTCTTCAGCCACTGTGGCCCTTAAATTCTTAGATTCCCAAACATGGTAGATCTGTTGATGAATTTTCTGCTGAATTGGGAAGGAAATTAACACAACTGGTCCTGTAGCAATCCCACCACAGTGTCACGATTGAGTTCTCTTAGGATAACAAAGGGCCAGTCTCTGAGCACAGGGTTGTGGTGGCCAAGAGCCAAACTACTCTCTTTGGATGGGGCAAAGCTCAGCCTGGGTTTGAAAGAGCTGTAAGTTTCCATCCAAGACACAAAGAGACAGGGTCTTTTCCTAAGGAAATAGGGGGCAATTAAGGTACTTGGCTTTCATGGTGCAGCTACACATTTCTCAGAAGAATCTCTGTACAATACGACCAGAGCTCAGCTTTGCTCTAAATAAGTAATGGATATTTTAGAAACTGCTCCAAATGTTCTCATCCACTGCACCAAGCCTTCATTCTGTAAGCAGCATGTTTGGGAACGACATAAGAAACCTTAAAAAAAAAGTGTTGGTGTTTTAATTCATATTTTGACACTTTCGCAATTTTCTGCAGAGAGTAATTATGTCCATGTTCCTGTTAAAACAGATACACAGTTCTGTGCTTCACATAGTAAAAGTAGTACTGAGGATCATCCTGACCAAAATAGAAAACATCTCTAGCAAGAAGCATTTGCATAAAATGGGAAAGATGAGTCTCCTGCAGCTTGCTCGGTGTGCATGCCTCCTCCTCCTTCTCCTCCTCCTCCTTCTCCTCCTTCTCCTCCTCTTCCTCCTCCTCCTTCTCCTCCTCCTCCTTCTCCTCCTTCTCCTCCTCTTCCTCCTCCTCCTCATCCTTCTCCTCCTCTTCCTCCTCCTCCTTCTCCTCCTCCTCCTTCTCCTCCTTCTCTTCCTCTTCCTCCTCTTCCCCCTCCTTCTCTTCCTCTTCCTCATCCTGCTCTTCTTCCTGCTCCTCTTCTTCTCTGCATCATTTGTAAGAAGTTTATAACCATTTTTTTTCTTTCCTGCCCCATTGAACTCTAGCTCAACCCTGTTCATTTCCTCCCAGGAGAGGCCTACAGTGCATTCAGACATCAGTGTCATAGGAGGTGTGAGGAATCTATGTTTTGTGCAAAGCACACAGTTGTCTAGGAGCTTTGGAAAAATGCATCCTGGGACTTATTCTACTGCAGGAAAATGAACTAGCCATACACGGTACCTGGGTGGTAGCCTGTTGTGTCTTTCTGATGCCATCGCCTGTATTCCTTACACTTAATTTCATTTGCTGTGTGTCTAACCTGTCTGAGAGCAAACAGTAGAACTAAGTGTTACTACTATGCAATTAAGAAACTACTGAATACCCTCTTCTTGATAAGCCTATATAGTATGAACTTCATTCTCAATTCCTCATCTGTTATTTTATATTGATGAGTAGATTTTAATCAGTGACTTATTTATTAGTGGGTTTGGAGGGGGTTGGTTGGTGTTTGAGGAAAATGAACTATGTCTTTATTTAATCTGTGAAGGTAAGTTATAAGATCTGTATTTTTTTTAATAAATTATGTACCGCATTTATTAAAAAGCTTCTGCTTTTCATATCACAGATGTGTTTTAAAATTTCACTAGTGAACACCTTCCCCAAGCATTTTATTTGCAATAAATATGATAATATTATATAAAAATGAAATCGGTGACAGAATATAAATTGCTTTCTAATAACACATATTTGATGAAGGATTCAAGGTCATTTTACAAGGATATATGCATGTAAAATTAATGGGTGGTAAGGGAGAGTCTGTCTTACCAGTCTGTACCAAGTGCTACAGCAGAACCATGGCAGGAGGCAATGCTTCTTTGTGCCACCTTAAGCAGAACCATGCAGGAGCATGAAGGTGATGGTCACAAATGTGTCCTTTCTCCAGGATGGAGTTGGGTGTCAGGTACTTTTCAAGCTTGTATGTTTGCCCAGTGAATGATCCATACAGGACAGAGCTCTTACAGTGTGTGACACTCATGTCAACTCGCTTGGGCATGCACGTCTTTATATCTCAGAGAGGGAGAGCTACAGCATGGGTCCTCAGTACCTCAGACCTGCCAGGGCCTCCACCTTGCATCATGCTTGGGATCCTTTTAGAATTTTGGAAACTTTAGCAAATAAGTTTGTGTCTAGGTCATTTGTAACCAAGATGGAACTAGCTCTCATTTTGCTAATCCAGTAGTATTATAAGCCCCTCAAATTGAAACATAAATGATAAATCATCCATAAGTTTCCTTTTGATATGAAAACACAAGGGTTTAGGCTGACATTGGAATTTCATGATATTTTAATTTTGCATTTATTCAAGGTCTAGTGAAATCCAACAAAGTTTCTTGTACATAGTAAAAGTAGTAGATGACTGAATTTTGTGAAGGGCCTTCTCTTTTCTCTTCTAGAGAGACTTCCTCATATTGCTATGAAGCTCTGTAAGTAAGTGTATGAGTCCCATTGTTGGATAGATCATTGCAGTTCTCTTCTCCAGTTTGGAATTTGCTTTCTTGGACTCTTACTGGGACTTTGGGACAAACACAAATTCCACTTTTCAACATCATTCTTCATTTCTGGTTAATGCCTTCAATGCCTCAACATGGTTGGCATGTTCCATGTTCATCAACTTATTTCCATTTGAAAAGTCTTATGTGTTCATATCATGACTTAGCTCTGGAACACCACTTGAGCTGATGTCCTCTACAATATCAAATAATAATCAAAATTCCATCTTTTCTAGGAATCGCAGTTGATTAAATCAGGTTGACAAAGCTGTCCATCATGTCCTCTTGTGCACTGAGGTATCATTTCTTGTAAATTTAGTGACCACGGTTGTGTTGATTTGTTTATGAACTCTGCTCTGGTTAATTGGCTTATTTGCAGTATTTAGGTATTTTGGCAATATCACACACTCTTAACTATCACAGTTTTATATAACCAGTTCTACCATCTAAATAGTATTCATCAAGTTTTGTT
Source organism: Mus caroli (assembly GCF_978045245.1). NCBI lineage: Eukaryota > Metazoa > Chordata > Mammalia > Rodentia > Muridae > Mus > Mus caroli. The sequence goes on along the minus strand of NW_028227273.1, from coordinate 26,308,446 downwards.
TTTCTTCTATTTTATTGTCCTGACTATATTGGTCATGATAGCATGGCTGAAGTTAGCCTGGGCTAAATAGAGATCTCCTATCTGAAAGATAGAGAGAGAGAAAAATACATACACACACCATACATGAACATGCACATATACACCCCGTACACCATACAACACACAGTGAATTTAATTGGATCTGAAGTAATTCTGTCATCTAATTTCAGCTGAATTCTTCCAATTCATCAACATGGTATTGTCTTCAGTTTAATTAGAATTTCTCTGATAATTTTGAGTGGTATGAGGCAGTTTCCTTGAGCTAGCACCTCCACTATAGTGCTGAGCAGATGTAATGATCTGTAGGCATCTTTGACTCATTCTTTTTTAATTAGTTGATTAATTAATAAATTTAATTTACATCCCAATGGCAGTTTCCCCTCCCTTCTTTCCTCCCAGTCCCCCCCCCCCATTATTTAGGTAATCTCAGAAAGAAACATTGTTAGGTGTTAATAATAAGTATTGTTAATGGTTTGTGTATCCTTGGCCCAGGGAGTGACACTATTATAAGGTATAACCCTGTTGGAATAGGTGTGGCCGTGTTGGAGTAGGTGTGTAACTACTGGTATGGGCTTTAAGACTCTCATCCTAGCTGCCTGGAAGTGAGTATTCTGCTGACAGCCTTCAGATGAAGATGTAGAACTCTCATCTTCTCCTGCACCATGCCTACTTGGATGCTGCCATTTTTCTGATTTGATGATAATAGACTGGACCTCTGAACATGTAAGCCAGCCCCAATTATATAATTAAATATTGTCCTTATAAAAGTTGCCTTGGTCATGGTGTCTGTTTACAGCAATGAAACCCTAAGACAAGTATAAAATGATTATTAGCCATAAGGTATAATGTAGTTTATTGAGACCTTTAGTAGATCAGAAAACTGCTCCATTTCTAGGTTACTTAGTGTTATTTTTTTTTATAAGTGGGTATTTAACTTCATCAAATGTTGTCCTGGTTCTATTAGGATGATTACTATTTTTCTCCTTTATTCTTTAATGTGTAAACTTTTATTCCAACTCTTCTTATGAAAACTTGTTGCTTGACTATAACATTATTTGTAAGAATGAAAAAGTGTGCTAATTAGACTGGTACCGTTCAATGAGTTTAAAGTAACCACCGTTTATATACTAGTGCCCAGTTGATCAACAGAGCAAATAATTAGGCAGGTCTTGCTTCTTCACATGTTTCCAAGGTATGTGAATTCCAGTTGTTATGATTAAGTTTAAAAAGACCAGACTCCAAACAGCACAGTTCAGATTTCTGTTACCAAAGGTACTTAACAGCCAGAGGGAACACAGAGTGCAAGCTCACAAATCACCAGGAGTCCCAGATCTCACCATAAGTTGTGGCTAGACCATCCCTTCTGGGGTAGCATGCCAACAGCAAAGCATGTAATTGTACTATCCATTCCTCCCACAGTAGGATGCCCATGTGGCATCTTACAACTGTTGCTTCTTTAAAAAGATACATGGCCAATGAATGTGAAATAAACAAAGGAAGCAATCTCTTGAAACTACCATCAAGTTTAAGAAAACTTATAGTGGGAGGGTGGGCAATGCCAGAAATACTGACCCTTGTTACAAATTGTTAATACAGAAGGAGTGGCCATGGCAAGTGGGATGATGGGACACTTCAAAGTTTTTAAGGTTGTAAATCAACGTAATGTTTCTTACACTATAACTGTCCATAAGAGAATTTGTTGATGTTTTATATAAAATTTGTAAAGACCTGGAAAAAAAAACCTTGCTTTTTTTCATTGATTACTAAGTCTAGCTTGCATGTTTTAAAATACACGGTGAGTTCTGCAACTCCACTTTGCTATGTCAAATGAAGAGAACTGCCTACGTTTATCAAAGACTTTTTCAAATATATTCAAGGAAGAAATTGATTATAATTTTCTCTCTTGTGCTGTCATGATGTTTTGATATTTTAAATCTGATAACTTCACAAATGTGATGGGGAATAGTCATTCATTTTTTTCAAATACTTATAAAGGGTTTATGAAAAGTACATGATGTGTGCTTTTTAACCATCTAGGAGAATTCCCCAGAAAAGCTATCTGAACCTAGAGATTTTTTTTTATTAGTAGCGTATCCATTGCTGAATTAATTGCTAGTTAATTTCTTCAATAGATTTATGGTTTAAAATTTTTGTATGCTATCAGTTTATCTGTCTTTTTCATTTTATAGAAAAGGAATGAAAAGGTTCAATAACTTGCCCAGAGTTTTGATACATTTTTCTATAAAAAGTCCCTCTTTAGGCAGCTAAAAAAAATTATCACTGGTCTTACACACCCATGGGCTTTACATGTCACAATACCAATATGTCAGGCATGATGTGACTTTCTCTCCTAGAGGGAGCTCATAACTGGTTCTGTGAGCTTGATCAAAATACATGGCTTGCAGAGGTCATGGGATCTAGGGGGTCAACCCATTGCTTTTGTTTCTACTAAATGGGCATGTTCTCAGGCTGACTTCTGAATTGTGTGTTTATACCTACAGATTGTTGATGCTCTTAGCCTTCATCATTGACATTTCTCTTAGCAGTGAACAGCACATTCCTGTTTACTCCAGGTGTTCGTACTAAACAACTGGAGAGTGAGAGCTCAACTCATAATAGGACATTATATTGTTCTTTTATAATGTTCTTTATAATGTTCAGTGAACTATATGGAAGAAAGGGTAGAAAGGGTAAAAGATAGGGTAACAGGGAGGTGGGACAGCCACCTTTTCATGAGTTGTAGGGATCATATGCAATTCCCCTTGCTGTGGTGGCAAGCAGTTTGCCAACTCACCCAGTTTTCTTTTATTCTTCATGTGCATGTATGCTTGTATTTAAGAGCATATGCTTAGTCATATATGTGATGATATACCTATGTTTGCAATTGCACATGCAGACATGTTATCTTAGCTAAGGTTTCCATTGCTGTTAAGAGATGCCACGACCAAGGCAATTCTTACAAATGGACAAGGTTTCATTGGGGCTGGCTTACAGTTTCAGAGGTTTAGTCTATTATTGTCATGATAGGAAGCATGGCAGTGTGCAGGCTGACTTGGTGCTGGAGAAAGAGCCAAGCATTCTGCATCTTAATTCAAAGGCAGCCAAGAAGAATATTTTTCTTCTGAACTGAGTGGAGCTTGAGCATAGGACCTTAAAGCTCACCCCACAGTGACAAACGTTCTCCAACAAGGCCAAACCTCCTAATAGTACCACCTTCCAGGAGCCAAGCATATTCAAACAGCAACACACATGGAGGCACAAGGTCAAAATGAGGAGTCTTTAACCATTTTCTGAGCCAGTCTCTCAACTGAACCCAGAATTCACTGGTCAAGGATAGTCGAGCTAGCCAGCTTACTCCAGAGCCCATCTTCCTGTCACACTTTTTAAGTGCAGGAATTCAGGGTAAGCTCAAACACACCTGCGTTAGTGTGGGTCATGGGGATCTGGACATCATGTCCTGTTTGCTGCTTATGCTGTGACTGCTGCACCATGGCCCCAGATCATGACTTTCTCTTCTCTAGTGTCCCTTTAGGACACACCCTTTCTGTTCTGTGTCTGGGCCATATATTTTTCCTGTCTGAAAACAGGTTCCCACTGCTTTCATTTTACTTTATGTATGTTTTTTTTTCCAAACAGTGTATTTTCATTATGTTTTCCCCATCTCTATCTCCCTCCAGAATCTCCCTAACTCCTGCTACCCCCAAGATTCTTACTAACTCCCTACCCACCCAACTTCATTTTCTTCTCTCTCTCCCTCTCTCTCTCTCAAAACAAAAAACAAAAAAATATGAAAAGCAAAGCCAACAAAAAATAATAAGATGAAAAAAATAACAAAACAAAACTTATCAACTGTCCCCCCAAATGTGGGATCTGGGTTTTTTTTTTTTTTTTTTTTTTTTTTTTTTTTTTTTTTGTGCAGCTACACTTGAGCATGGGGCCTGGCTTGATGTGTGGCTGGATAAACACAGTGGTGCTTCATGGGAGGAAACTGGTTTCCCATTCCCAGAAGGTACAAATTACAAAAAGATTCTCCGTATGAAGTCGTCATTAAATCCCTCCCCTCAGGGTTAGGAATCTTATGGAAGGGGAATCAGAAAGATTGTAAGATCCTAGGGTGGGGGACCACTCCAAGAAAAAAAGCATCCTTTAGACACAACCAAGCTGTTAGATATTCAAGGTTAGGAAGATTGAGGTAATGCACAGGGTCTATGCAGACAGATCACAGCCCTGAGAGGGAGAAACGGACATGAAGGCTTCTGTTTCTTTTAAAGTGTATTTTTAGCATAGTTTTGTCCTTCCTTCCTCCCTCCCTCCCTTCCTTTCTTTGATTTTTAAGCATTTAATTTAAAAAGAATTAAATCACTTCTCCCACTTCATTTCCTCCCTCCATTCCTCCTAGTGACCCTCCCTACAACACCCCCTATCAAGTCAATATCCTCTTTTTTTTGTTGTTTTTGTTTTTTTGGTTTTTTGTTCTTGTTGTTTTTTTCGAGACAGGGTTTCTCTGTTTAGCCCTGGCTATCCTGGAACTCACTTTGTAGACCAGGCTGGCCTCGAACTCAGAAATCTGCCTGCCTCTGCCTCCTGAGTGCTGGGATTAAAGGCGTGTGCCACCATGCCCAACTAATATCTTCCTTTTTATTATTATTGTTAAATATATATGTGGATATCTATCTATACACACACACACACACACACAAAACCCTACTGGTCCATCTTCTTTGGTTATGTGTATGATTCCAAGGCTGATTGCTCTGCAATGGACAGACAGTGTGAAGCTGTTTCTCCTTCTCCCAATGGTCACCAGCTGCCTAGAGGTTTTTGTTTAAGGGTGGGGCTTACAGAATTCCCTCGTTCCATGTTACAATGCCCACTGATATGGCCATTATTCCAGTCTTGTTTATGCAGCCATTTCTAGGAAAGACTTCTGATACTCTTGCTCTTCCAAATCCTCTACCCCCTTTTCCATGATTTTCTCTGAATCATATATGCAAGAGCTGTAATGGAGATGTATTCAATGGCATGAAACTCCCACGATGCACTGATCCCTGCCTTGTGTCCAGTTGTAGTTTCCTTTGATGCTCTCCATATCCTGTAAAGGGAGGCCTCTTTGATGAAGGGTAGTAGCTACATGGGTCTATGGGTATAAGGATGAGGTTGAGAAGTGGTGGTAGTAGATTCTTTTCTAAGGCCCAGGACCTCAGTAGCCGTGGAAGGTAGCTTGGTTTCCAATATCAGATATATTTCTCCTTTTTTTTTTTTTTGAGTGAGCCTAATATCCAATTAGACACCAGCACATGAATGCCACTTATTGCACCATAGCAGATATTAACCATATTTGACATTGTCAGTCATAGCTGTTGTAGCTGGGTACAACAGTGTCACTGCTTCCCTCCCCTGGTAGCTTGGATATTTCTTACTACCATAGCCTCTGGGCCAGAAGAGAGGGGCTCATGTCAGGTCATAGACAGCTTGAATTATCAGAGTCCTTTGCTGAAGTATGCAGTGTTTTCAGCACTAGGGGCCTACTCTCAGCTCCCGAGAGGCAAGTAAAGGCTACATCCTTAGTCTGTATTGTTGACTTGGTCTACACTGACAAACTATTCAAAAGGAGGCTTCTCATGCACAATACTAGGGTTTTTTTTAGTCTATGGGTTTTTTTTGGGGGGGGGAATATTGTCAAGCCACTTTGTATAACTTCCTATAATGCATGGGTGTGCATACACACACACACACACACACACACACACACACACACACACACACACACACCACTATAACTTTAGGTGAATACAAAACAGTAATAAAAACACCTCTCTGAGGCTCCTTGGTGGTATTTGTCACTCATCTTTCCTCTGTCCTCACTTCCATCCTGCCTCTCAAGTTGGAACACCTTATCTCTGTTCCATTTCTTACTTCATATCACCCATATCCTGCTATTCCCCTCTCAAGCCCACCCCACTCTTGTTTAGGTTCCCTTTATATTTTCTTGGTTTCTATGTTTACGCCATGCTCTGTGTTTGCTGCCGTGGATTTGGAGCTCGGAACTGCAGTTGAGAGAGAACATGAGGCATTTGTGATTCTGGGTCTGTGCCATCTAACTCAATATAAGAAAATCCCTTTGAGATCCATCTATGTCCCTGAAAACTTCATGACTCTATTGTTCTTTTTAGCTGAACAGTATTCCATTGTGTTGGTGTAGCATGTTTTCATTCTCCATTCATGTACTGAAGGGTTTGAGTTACTTCCAGTTCCCTGTAAGTATGTTAGCGATGAACATGGCTGAGCAAGGATTTGTGGAATAGGATGGTAAGTCTTTGGGTGTATATTAAGGAGTGGTCATATGGTAGATTTATTTCCTGTTTTGTGAGTACCCTGCTTACTGGTTTCCAGAGTGACTGAACCAATTACATTCTGGTACAGTGAACCAGGTTCCCTTTCCCTTCAGGCTTCCCAGAGTTGGTTGTCAGTTATCTGGTTGGTCTGTGCCCTTCTGACTCTACATAGGTGAGATCTCAATGTCCCTTTAATTTGCATTTCCCTAATTTCTAAGCATGCTTTATACCCATCTTTCAATTGGGTTGTGTTTCCTGGACTCTGTGTTTTCCTGTTATTTGCATATTGAATATTAATCCTCTGTAGAATATGTAGCTGGCAAAGATTCTGATGGTGTCTTCTGCACTCTGTTGTCTCTTTAGCTGTGTAGAAGCATTCCCTATCTGCACAACAGATTAAACTGAGCTTTAGATGAAACTGAACACAAAGGTCCCAGTTGTGAATTGCCCTTAATTTCTTGGACAAATGAAGTCCTACTCAGGGAGTCTTATCCTTATTCTAACACCAACTTACATATCTTATTGAGAAAAGATTTGGCCTCATATGTTTTATATTTAAATATGTACTATTCATGGCACTGAAATCTATGTAAAGAGTAAGGTAGTATAACAGCTTAAAGTTTTCTAATTTATGTGAACATCATTTAAAACATACTACATCTTATTTCTTTATCTTGGATAATACCATTTGCGCGTGTGTGTGTGTGTGTGTGTGTGTGTGTGTGTGTGTGTTAGCTTGGAATTAGTGCTTATAACATTTTAGTATACCAAACAAGCAAACAAACAAACAAAAAGGCAAACAACAATAAAAACATTATAAACTAGGATCTTTAACCACCACTAAGGAATGAATTACAAGAAATTTAATTCCCACCATTGACTCCCACTTTGTGAATGACTTTGCTGGTTTGTGTGTGTGTGTGTGTGTGTGTGTGTGTGTGTGTGTGTTTCTTGGATGCAAATTTAAAGAGGCTAACATAGCAGCTCTCACATGCAGTAGAGTAGTAAAGGAGATTAAGAGAACCATGACATACTGCTGCATGTGGTAAATCTTTATACCCCTAGTATCATAAAACAAATGGTAAAAGGTATACAAAACATGTCTAAACATAATAATAAGGAAGAATTGAATATGCCACTCTAGTATCTATAAAGGTCCTTCAAAGAAAACAAGTCAACCAAGAAATCTAAGGAGAAGATTACGCTATAAATTGATTTAGAGTTAACAGTTTTCTATAGAACATTCTGCCCAATAGATAGAGAATATGCATTCTTCACAACAGCACACTGAGCTTTAGATAAAACTGGGAATATTGTAGGACATAGAACAACTAGTAATAAATATTTTAAAATCAAAATAGTTCTCTGTATCTTACCAGTAAATTAATACTAGATACCACGGGTATTAATAATTTCTGAAAATATGCTTTAAATGCTTTAAAACTGAACAGTACACTTTAGAATGAATAGTAAGTCATTGAAAACTTCATGGAAAAAAATGTAAATTCCTGTAGTAAAATGAAAATGAAAGCAGAATCTAACAATATCTGAGATACAGACAAGACAGTTCAAATAGGAAAACCTATAGTTATATAAGTTCAGACATTAAAACATAAACAGCTGTAATAAACAACCTAATGATGTACCTCAAAGCTCTAAGAAAAAAGATGATAAAGCCAAATGCAGAAAGTACCAAAATAAATAAATATATAAATTAATACATAAATGAATATCAGAGCTAAAAGAATAATACATAGACTCACCCAAACAGTTTGATCTTTGAAACAAAGTTCCCTAACCTGTAGCCAAACTAACCAAACAAAGGAGAGAGCAGATTCAATTTAATCAAATTAGAGACAGGAGGTGAGTTGCTAGATTCCTATGAAATAGATCAGGGAATGCTTTTCCAATTATAGGAAATTATAGGAAAAAAATTCACTTTTCTCAATATGTACAACATAACGATGTTAAAGGTAAAAGTTTTAAGCAACCTAAAGAGGTTCACAAAATGAGAGCAATTGAAGCAGCAATTAAAGGTACATTCACAAAGATAAGTCCAGTGCCAGGTATGGTTGTGAGTGGGTTCTACCCATCTTTCAAGGAAGGGCTTCTGCACTACTCCATGTTTTTCACAAAATAAAAAGGGAGGGGCCAAACTCATTCTTGGAACCCCTTAGAACCCAGACACCAAAAAAATAAAGACTAAAAAAAAAAATCAAATACTGTAAACCTTTCCCTGATAAATATAGATGTAAATTTTTCAACAAAATACTTGTAAACCAATTAGAGATCATAACCAAGATGTCTTCATTCCAGAGATACAAGTATTCTCTCAATACATGCACATCAATAAATATAACTTACTTTATGAAGACCTAAAAACAAAATGCTACAATTTTGATGCAGAAAAGTACGTGACAAAGTTCAATATGACTTGATGATAAAAATCTGGAAGAAGCTATGATTAGAAAAAAGACACCTAAACATAATAAAAGCAATGTGTGGCAGACTTAGAGCCACTACTCTACTAAATAATGAAAAGCTGAAACCAAATCTGGCATGAGACCAGGGTCCCTACACTCTTCTCTATTATTCAATGTAAAGCTGAAGTCTTAGGTAGGGAAAGAAGAGGAAGATATAAAGTGGATACGTATTAGAAAGGAAGAGGTTAACTCTGAGCATGAACTCCACTCAGAGCACTTCTGGATCTGGTTATGGCTTCCAGTATAGTAACAGTTACAGAACCAACATAAAAACCAATACCTCTAATGTATCCCAGAAACAACCAATTTGCTGGAAAAGAAATAATAATTTAAAAAAAATCCATTCACAACAGCCTTAAAATTAAAATCTGCACGTAAACCTCACAGAGGAGATAAAGAGCTCTATATAAGTAATCCTTCAAAAAAGACCCTCCATGTTCCTGGATTGAAAGAATAGAATCAATACTCCAAAAACTGCCATTCTATTAAAATCAGTGCATATAGGCATTGCCCCCCCCCCCAAGTTTCAAATGACATTCTTTACAGAACTAAAAAAATAAATAAAATAAAATAAAATATAACAAAACAAAATATAGGAATCCTAAATTCATGTGGAATCATAAATAGCCAAAGAAATCTTTTTTTTTAAGATTTGTTTTGAGATATATTTAATTTTACTCCACACTAGGTGTGGTTTGCCCATATGTGTGTTTGTGTGCCACATGTGTACCTGGTACACAAAGAGGGCAGAAGTCAGATTCCCTTGAACTGCAGTTGCAAGCAGTTGCTAGCTTCCTTTTTTTTGCCGGGCATTGAACTTGGCTCCACTGGAAGAGTAGTCAATCACCAACTGGTTATTTTAACCACTGAGCCACATCTCCAACCTCCAGAGCAATTCTAAGCAGAAAAACAAAACACACTTTAAAGCATCATATTCCTTGAGCTCAAACTATGCTACAGAGCCATAGTGACCAGAGAAATAAACAAAGATAGACAGGCACAAAAGCAACCATCTGAACCAATGGGACCAGAGACTCAGAGATTAATTTATGAAGCTATGGATACATAATGTTTGATAAACAAGTAAATCAACATGTTCACTAGAGAATGTCCTTTTCAACAAATGGTCTGGATGTACACCTGCAGGGGAATAGTCTTGACTATGTAGGGATATGCAACCACAGAACAATGGTCTTGGCTGTGGTGGAGGTCTATCCATGCATACCCACAGAGCAATGATCTTGGCTATGCTGGATGCATACCCACAGAGGAAATTGGATTCATGTCTCTCATCCTGCACAAAAAATAAATAAATAAATAAATAAAAATAAATTCTAACTTGGTTAGAGAACTTGCTCTAAGACCAAAACACACTAAACCTGTTGAAATAAAACACTTCAGGACTTAAGTGTGGGCAGAGAATTTCTGGGTAGAATTCTAGAAGTGCAGGAATTAGCCCCATTTCAACTGACAAATGATGTTAAAATGGGGCTTCATAGCAAAATAGGCTGTCTAAGAGTGAACAGGCAACCTGAAGAATCAGAGGCAACCCTTGCTAACTGGCCATTTACCTGGATAGACATGATTTTAAGGGCGGGGGAGGGGGGAACCTACAAAGGGCCAATACATGTTTTAGAAAGTACCTGACATCTCCAGCATTTCATTCATGCAATGGAAATTAAAACTACCTTGAGATTTTATCTGACCCTAGTCAGAATTGGTTATTATCAAGAAAATACAGAGGTTATTATCAAGAAAATCCAATGCTCGTGATTCTAGGGCTTTCTGAGGTATTCTGGTGAGGGCTGGCTCCACAAAACAGCAAAGGATCACCAGGTTATTAAACAAGACCCACTCCAGCCTTCCAAACAGACAGGACTCACTTTCTTTCACTGAAGAAAAAAAAAATTGCACCTTTAACAATTCTGGTTTCTCTGGTACTTTTTGTAAGCATGTGGGCCTCATGCCTTCTACAGATGGGAACCAACCCCCAGGGTCCTCATCTGATCTCCATAGACATGTCGTGCACATGTGCAACCACACTCATACAAGAATCTGCAGAAAAAAGAATCATGCACGCACACAGACACCCACACGCTGGGACATACATGTTAAAGGTGTAACTCATGCATGCACACAGACACCCACACGCTGGGACATACATGTTAAAGGTGTAACTCATGCATGCACACAGACACCCACACGCTGGGACATACATGTTAAAGGTGTAACTCGAGCTCATAAAGGCAAATGTTCTCTCTCGTATGCAAATTCAAGCCGCTAACTATGAAATCTGTGTATCCAGTGGACTTCAATGTGAGTGAAGGCCCGGAGAAGGCCCGGAAGACTGACGGAAACATCTTTTTAAGTGAGGGACTGCACAGGAGAATAGAATAAGATTGAACTTGTTCTATTATACGTGAGTACATTGGAAATGGGCCTGGGAGGTTAGCAAGATGGAGAAAGGCAAGAGAGTCAACCCCCATGAAATATGTGTGAAAGCAGCATGTAGAATTCTGTTACTTTTAAATCTATGTTTACAAAACACTTAAGAAAGATAAATACTCCTGGATATGCTGGGGAATCGGAGCATCCAGTACCAATGTATGCTCATCTCTGCCCAATGCTGCCTTTTTCCAGTCTGAGGCTCATGGTTGGAATCTTGATGTACTTGCTGTAGATATCTGTGCTGATGTCGATTGACAGCTACCTCTTGCTCCCTACCACTAGCTCCCCAGCAGTCCAAGGGCTCCAGGATCCCCTGCAGTGCATTTTACACTCACCAAATTGTACCATTGTATTCTCATCAGGCTTGAGACTGTCATCAATGTGTTCATCTTGCATTGGGATAGATCATGATAAAAAACGACATACAAACGTAAGGCAAAATTATACTATAGAGCAAAGCAACCGACATCCGCTACAATCAGACACATGTACACTGAATTCTAAGAGATTTGTCAGGGCTTGGAGACCTCAGCATTGTACTAAGAAGTGGGCTATGTAGGGGAATTCAAGGGCAGGGAGGTGGGAGTGAGTAGGTGGGTAAGGGAACACCCTCATAGAAGCAGGAGAGGGTGGATAGGATAGGGGCTTTCATGGGGGAAGGACCTGGAAAGGGAATAACATTTGAAATGTAAATAAAGAAAATATCCAATAAAAAAAGAAATGTATATATCATCCTTTGATCATCACAAGAAAATAGATGTAAACACTGAAAAACAGTAATTCTCAGATGCATCAGAGAAGTACAGTACTTCTCTCAAGTATTTTGCCCACAGTGCATGTGTGTGCATGTGTGTGCATATGTTCATGTTCGTGTGTGTGTGTGTGTGTGTGTGTTGTATCACTCACTTTTTTCATCATCTGACAGAGGAACCTGCTCCCTGGCTCAGAGGATTTTACTCTAGAGTTCATAGGACTCTATGTAGTTCAGCTGTAGTCCAGCAGGACTACATAGCAGAATGTTTTCATATCTGGACAGACCCAGCCATAGAGAAACAAAGACCAGAATCAGAGCTAGATGTAACCTGTGAGCACTTTCCCTCATGACTTTCATGAAAGTTTCACATTCTCCAGTAATAGCACAAACTAGGAACCAAGCAGTCAATCTTGAGCCTGTGGAGGGACATTTACCACAACATGTGTCTTTTAAGAAGGCAGTTGGTCAGTTTCAGAATTCTTCCTACTTTTTGCCTCACCTGTTGGAACTAGCGAAATGCTAAGGAACTCTTCTGAAGCTCAGGGACACAGCTCAATCACAGAGTCTAGTATTAATAACAAATTAATATTTCCACTCAACAAAAACTTGAGCCCATCAACACAAGCTTACCATATGATGACAGCCTATTACAGCAAATCATTGAAACAAACTATTTAAAAATGAATTCTAGGAAAACTCCAACAATACAGGAACATATAAGAAGCTGAGAGTATAAAGAAATCTTTGAAACTACCAATAAGCCCAACATCAAACACAACCCAACGTTTACCTCTATAAACATAAAATCTCACATCAAAGACCTTTGACAAGCTCTTATTATTCAGGACAGTGTGCCTGGCCTTTGAAAATCTCCAGGTAGCTATAAGACAAGAAGGAAGCATAGTATAAATTCACAACGCAATGATCAGAGCCAGCCTCAAATATATAGTAGAGATTTTCACATTGTGGATACTTATATAACCTATCAATGCTAAGGCCTCTCTTGAGTAAGCCCGTATAGAGTAGCAATGTAAGCTAAAATAAAAAAAAAATGAAAACTATTTTTTAAAAGAGAATTAATGGGTAAAGCTAAGAATCAAAGAACTGACAGACAAGTGAAACAAGGCTTTGTCAGCAGACTAGACAGGCTGAAGAGAGAGTGGATTTTCAGAAACTTCAGAGGATTTCCAAAAATGAAAAATCAAAGAAATTAAATAGAAAGAAGCTGCTACAGAACTGTGAGACATTTTAAAGGGTGTGGTCAGAATACCAGAGAAAAAAGAAAAATGAAAAAAAAATTGACATGGTAGCTGAGAATATTCCAGAATTAATTCCAGCAGACATCCAGGAAATATGAAGAATACAATGCATAATAAATACCAAAATCCCAATAGCTAGACTTATCTTGTAGACAAACTACACACAAGTGAAAAACTTATATCTTAATTGGCTTCTATAGTGCATCTCCTTACCTCCTCCTTTGGCTCTCCCTCCCCCAACACTTCATACTCCCTCATATCCCTCACTCCCTATCCTCATTTACCACACCCCATATTCCCCAATACCTACTTCCTGCCAGCTATGTTCTATTGTTCTTTTGACGATTTTCCCCTTTCATGGTTCCTTTTATTTTCCATCCGATCTCTACAGATACTCAAAATTAAGTTCACACACAAATGTAAACACTTGAGAGGATTCACATATAAGAGAAGACATGTAGTATTTGTCTTTCTGAGCCCAGGTTACCCAAACCAGTATTTTTCCCAGTTTTATCCATTTATGTGAAAATTGCCTAATTTTATGTTTCCTTTGCACTGAGTAAAATCCTTTTGTGTTTATATAACACATTCTCACCATTCACTCATCAGGTGATGGGACACCTAGGATGATTGCAATTCTTGCTATTGTGGATAGGGCAGAAACAAAAGTGGATGAACAATAATCTTTATAGGAAGAATAAAAAGTCCTTTGGATATATATTCAGGAAGTTGTATAGCTGGGTCATATGGAAGTTCTATTTTTAGCTTTCTGAGAAACCTCCACATTGATTTGCATAGTAACTGTACCAGATTAAAGCCCACTAAGATCAAATGAGGAATCCCCTTTTTCCTGTATCTTCACCAGCATTTGTTAAGTTTGTTGTATTGAAGAGAGCAATTTTGACTGGGGTGAGATGAACTCTCAGATTCATTTAGATTTGCCTTGTGGTTAATGATACTGACCCCCAAAAGTGGGGAAATCACCTTATAATAAACTATGGTGAACATTAAATTTCTCTTGGGAAACCAGGTGATCAGAAAGGAAATGGAATCAAATGTCAAAATGATTTTGCAAATCACAGTTCTGGGAAATTATTCTTCAAGGGTGGAAAAGTGTATGCCCAAAACCAGTCCAGGAAAACAAGACTGAAGAAGTTCATTAGCTTTCTTGCAAGAAATCCAAACCATTTTCAGAAGGAAGGAAAATGATGTGTCAAGAATTTATAATGACACCATTGCATACACTAGCAAGATTTTGCTGAAAGGACCCTGATATAGCTGTCTCTTGTGAGACTAGGCCGGGGCCTAGCAAACACAGAAAAAATTATATTTTTTTTATTATGTATTTTCCTCAATTACATTTCCAATGCTATCCCAAAAGTCCCCCATACCCTCCCCCCCACTCCCCTACCCACCCATTCCCACTTTTTGGCCCTGGCGTTCCCCTGTACTGGGGCATATAAAGTTTGCAAGTCCAATGGGCCTCTCTTTCCAGTGATGGCCTACTAGGCCATCTTTTGATACCTATGCAGCTAGAGTCAAGAGCTCCTGGGTACTGGTTAGTTCATAATGTTGTTGCACCTACAGGGTTGCAGATCCCTTTAGCTCCTTGGGTACTTTCTCTAGCTCCTCCATTGGAGGCCCTGTGATCCATCCAATAGCTGACTGTGAGCATCCACTTCTGTGTTTGCTAGGCCCCAGCATAGTCTCACAAGAGACAGCTATATCAGGGTCCTTTCAGCAAAATCTTGCTAGTGTATACAATAGTGTCATCCTTTGGAGGCTAATTATGGGATGGATCCCTGGATATGGCAGTCTGTAGATGGTCCATCCTTTTGTCTCACCTCCAAACTTTATCTCTGTAACTCCTTACATGGGTGATTGTTTCCAATTCTAAGAAGGGGCAAAGTGTCCACACTTTGGTCCTCATTCTTTAGTTTCATGTGTTTTACAAATTGTCTCTTATACTCCGGTATACTAAGTTTCTGGGCTAATATCCACTTATCATTGAGTACATATCATTTGAGTTGTTTTGTGGTTGTGTTACCTCACTCAGGATAATGCCCTCCAGGTCCAACCATTTGCCTAGGAATTTCATAAATTCATTCTTTTTAATAACTGAGTAGTACTCCATTGTGTAAATGTACCACATTTTCTGTATCCATTCCTCTGTTGAGGGGCATCTGGGTTCTTTCCAGCTTCTGGCTATTATAAATAAGGCTGCTATGAACATAGTAAAGCATGTGTCCTTCTTACTGGTTGGGACATCTTCTGGATATATGCCCAGGAGAGGTATTGCGGGATCCTCCGGTAGTACTATGTCCAATTTTCTGAGGAACCGCCAGACTGATTTCCAGAGTGGTTGTACAAGCTTGCAATCCCACCAACAATGAAGGAGTGTTCCTCTTTCTCCACATCCTTGCCAGCATCTGCTGTCACCTGAATTTTTGATCTTAGCCATTCTGACTGGTGTGAGATGGAATCTCAGGGTTGTTTTGATTTGCATTTCTCTGATGATTAAGGATGCTGAGCATTTTTTCAGGTGCTTCTCAGCCATTCAGTATTCCTCAGGTGAGAATTCTTTGTTTAGCTCTGAGCCCCATTTTTTAATGGGGTTATTTGATTTTCTGGAATCCACCTTCTTGAGTTCTTTATATATATTGGATATTAGTCCCCTATCTGATTTAGGATAGGTAAATATCCTTTCCCAATCTGTTGGTGGCCTTTTTATCATATTGACAGTGTCTTTTGCCTTGCAGAAGCTTTGCAGTTTCATGAGGTCCCATTTGTCAATTCTCAATCTTACAGCACAAGCCATTGCTGTTCTATTCAGGAATTTTTCCCCTGTGCCCATATCTTCAAGGCTTTTCCCCACTTTCTCCTCTATAAGTTTCACTGTCTCTGGTTTTATGTGGAGTTCCTCGATCCACTTAGATTCAACCTTAGTGCAAGGAGATAGGAATGGATTAATTCGCATTCTTATACATGATAACCACCAGTTGTGCCAGAACCGTTTGTTGAAAATGCTGTCTTTCTTCCACTGGATGGTTTTAGCTCCCTTGTCAAAGATCAAGTGATCTTAGGTGGGTGGGTTCATTTCTGGTTCTTCAATTCTATTCCATTGGTCTACTTGGCTGTCACTATACCAATACCATGCAGTTTTTATCACAATTGCTCTGTAGTACAGCATTAGGTCCGGCATGGTGATTCCACCAGAGGTTCTTTTATCTTTGAGAAGAGTTTTTGCTATCCTAGGTTTTTTGTTATTCCAGATGAATCTGCTGATTGCCCTTTCTAATTCGTTGAAGAATTGAGTTGGAATTTTGATGGGGATTGCATTGAATCTGTAGATTGCTTTTGGCAAGATAGCCATTTTTACAATGTTGATCCTGCCAATCCATGAGCATGGGAGATCTTTCCATCTTCTGAGATCTTCTTTAATTTCTTTCTTCAGAGACTTGAAGTTCTTGTCATACAGATCTTTCACTTCCTTAGTTAATGGGCATCTCTTTCTTTAGGCTTGAGAAGTTTTCTTCTATAATTTTGTTGAAGATATTTGCTGGCCCTTTAAGTTGAAAATCTTCATTCTCATCTACTCCTATTATCCGTAGGTTTGGTCTTCTCATTGTGTCCTGAATTTCCTGGATGTTTTGAGTTAGGATCGTTTTGCGTTTTGCATGTTCTTTGATTGTTGTGGCCATGTTCTCTATGGAATCTTCTGCACCTGAGATTCTCTCTTCCATCTCTTGTATTCTGTTGCTGATGCTTGCATCTATGGTTCCAGATTTCTTTCCTAGGGTTTCTATCTCTAGTGTTGTCTCACTTTGGGTTCTTTATTTTGTCTACTTCTCTTTTTAGGTCTAGTATGGTTTTGTTCATTTCCATCACCTGTTTGAATGTGTTTTCCTCTTTTTCTTTAAGGACTTCTACCTGTTTGGTTGTGTTTTCCTGTTTTTCTTTAAGAACTTGTAACTCTTTAGCAGTGTTCTCCTGTATTTCTTTAAGTGAGTTATTAAAGTCCTTCTTGATGTTCTGTAACATTATTATGAGTTATGCTTTTAAATCGGGTCTAGCTTTTTGGGTGTGTTGGGGTGCCCAGTACTAGGCGAGGTCGGAGTACTGCATTCTGATGATGGTGTGTGGTCTTGGTTTCTGTTAGTAAGATTCTTATGTTTGCCTTTCACCATCTGGTAATTTCTGGAGTTTGTTGTTATAGTTGTCTCTGGTTTGAGCTTGTTCCTCTTGTTATTCTGTTAGCCTATATCAGCAGATCTGAAAGACTAGCTCTCTCCTCTGAGTTTCAGTGGTCAGAGCACTCTCTGCAGGCAAGCTCTCCTCTTACAGGGGAGGTGCCCAGATTTCTGGCATTCAGACCTCCCTCCTGGCAGAAGATGAGGGCCTGAAACAGGACCTATCCCAGAAGCTGTGTTTCTTCGGCCTGTCACAGAAGCTATTAGCTTCTGTAGTCCACACTCTCACCTCACAGACCAGTCTCAGAGGGATCCGGAAACCAAGATGGCTCCTCCAGGTGCTCAGGCAAAGCCCTTCCGGGCAGGGTGGACACCTCTCCTCTGGCAGGGAAGATGCCCAGATGTCTGGAGCCCAAAATGTGGCCTGTCTCAGAAGCTGTCCTCTAGGAACCTTGGGGGTGTCTGCCAACTCTGGGCCCAGGTGACCAAGTGCTGGCGCTGACCGGAAGGGACTTGTGACCCTGGTCAGGCCGGGTTTCCTGCTTCTCTAATGCTGTCTCAAGTCCCATGAGATTGGATTGGAACAGAAGTTGTGTTCCACTCACTGGTGGTCCTAAGGTCCAATTTTCCATGTTTTAAGAGTGTAATTTACACTAGATATAAAAGAATCAGGATGAAGGACCTCAGCGTGGTAACTTATCCTGTTTGCCTTTGGATTCTGGTCATGAAGATGAGTAGATGTGATGAGCAGATGTGAAGAATAGCTGCCATGATGTTAGACAGCTGAGGGAGCCTGCGATGTTGACCCTTGGACTCTGGCTCAGCTCCCTAGTATCCTTGCTTTATTTAAGTGTGACACACAGCAGCAACCTAATTTTGTCAACTGTACAGAGGGATGATAACTAAAATCTTTCTGACCTAGTAGCATTGAGATGCCATCTATGTTAATATCTTCAGTCAAATATTGAGTGCCAAAATCCCAGTAAGTTTCCTTGGAAGGACAGATTCAGTGGACAGATTCAATCTCTGATTGACTGCCAGTAGCCAACCGACTTTTCTCTGCAGTGCAGACTGACTCTGGCCATGCCTGAGATGGGGCCTCTTTCTGTAGTATGCTGGGATCGCTGATGAAGACAATCCCCAGGGGCATTCAGCTGTGTTAATGGACCTTGTCAGCACCAGTGCCCTGCTTCTCAGACATGGTTTCCACTCTATTGCATTAGAATGTCCTGGATTTGCAGGATGAGTGTTAATAATAGGGACAATTGTAAGTGGCAGTTTGGTCATTAAAGCAGATACCACACAGATCGTGTGTGTGGGGTGCTCCGGTAATATTTCCCATCAGTTATCTATTGTGTCTCATTAAACATTGATAGTATACATCAGGCTGCCGAGCTTAGGGCTTGATGACTGACGAGCTTTCCTCAAGATCTCTCTAATCCTGCACTGTCCAATTATAAAATACCAGCTTTGAAGTTTCCCAAAAAGCAACTGGAGACCATTCCTGAGACTTGCTAAGAACTCAGAGAAATACTTAGTCATCGTTTAAAGGTTTCTGTAAATCAACTTCACACACAATTTTCTTTGATGGAATGGTTTAAAACATAAGGGTCCCAGGACCATCCCTTCAACTGGTGACCCTCATAAAGTGGCACTCTTACACTGATCAATGCCATTTAAAACACTGACAAAGTAATAGCTATAGCACTCATTAAGTCTAACTAAGAAAAAAAAAACAAACACATTCAGAAAAATTCCAACATCAACCCATAGTGCTGAATGAAACATAGAAGACGATATATAGCAAATCTTGTTCAATATAATGGTTTAAAATAAATATAGATCAGCACCTCTTCCTTATTAGGCACTGGCATAATGGAAAAGGAGGCTACTGGACTTAATGCCTTTTATAGAATAGTAGTGATCAGCCTTTACACAGTTCAACAGAGGAAGGGGAAGGTCACATATCTTGAGGAATCAGCAAGCCATAAAATCCACACATCTTTCCACTTCATCTTCATGGAGAAAAGGAAATCTGTTTAATTTTGAAAATAACTCACTTTTCCTTACTTAGCCTTGCAGGACTTAAGCAATGGACTTCTGTCTATTTAAGACAGAGAGAATTCTGATCCCATTGGTTTTCAGAGAAAGAACACTTTTAACGTGGGAAATTCAGTGCCTTGGCTGAAATCATGCTGGTCAGGGTTAGTGCTGCATGATCCTTCCCTTTGGAGAACACTCAAGCAGAAGTCCTATCAGCTTATACCTCCCACAGCACATGCCCCACTGCAGAGGATAAGTCTAGTATATAAACGTGCGATTACCACTCTGTTCTTATTTATCATGTCGTCTATTTTTAAATTGCATAAGGTGTTCCTTATATATTTCCAGCTAGCACTGGCCCTTTACAAAGTACTATGCCAATAGCAGACAACTTGAAATCTATGTGTATTAGTAAGAGATTTGCTTTCATAAATGGGACACAGAATTGACAAGACAGTGCTTTAGAAAGGGAAAGTCATTGTTCCAGAAAAACTGCAGTATCACTCAGTAAAGTCTCCACTGCAGGCCTGGCACAAGATTAGACACAGAGACTACAAAAGTCAGCCAACGTCTCCTGCCTATGTAAAGTTCATGGTTCCATGGGCACAGTAATAACACGTTCAACAAATTCAGAGGTCAAACCAAAACAACGTGCAGGTGCATGAGAAACTGTAACACACCATGGTTCTTGCAGATCTGATTAACCTGGGTGGGCTCCAAACATGCCCCTAACTGTTCTAAGTTCCAAGTCTAGTTTGCCTGTTTGACAACATTCTGGACACAACCCACTACCTCTTGTTGGATGCCTGTCTCTAAGTCCCTCCTCTTATTTTCTTGGACACAAGAGATATTTCTTTACTGTGAGAATGTCTTTTACAGACTCCATCTCTTCAGCAGACATCACAGAATCCAGTGTGCACAGAGATGGGTGAGGCATGTGACTCAGGCTATATCTTTATGAAGGATTTGGGGATGTGTATGCATGTGTGTGTGTGTGTGTATGTGTGTGTGTGTGTGTGTGTGTGTGTGTGTGTGTGTGTGTGTGAGGTGATACTATATCATACACACTGCCTTCACCACACCTCAGCCTCCAAGCACCTGACACATTAGAAGGCACTGCATGCTGGAGATTCAGATTTTAGGTTCTGTTGTAAGAGTTGGTTTGGGTCCTGCCTCTGTCATCTTTAGTCTGGGAACAACAGGCATGCCAGGCATTCCTAGAAAAGGACATAGAGCACTATCGGTAGCAAAGGGGACCACTTAGTTCTGCCTCTGCCTATCCCTGTAGTTTGGGTCTCTGTCACTTATTCAAAGAAAAGACTTGAGCTTCTAGCACCCCAATATCCCTTCCCCAATACTTACCTTTGTGGCCTTACATGGATGCCTCTGCCTGTGCACTCAGTGGATGCTCAGACCAGCTCTGCTCATTTGTTATGGTTTCTCCCTGACATAGAATAATGTCTGCAGACAGTATATGATAATCAAACAAATGGCTAACTGGTTCTGCTGAAAAGCCCAAGGCCTACAAAGTAAAAAAATCCACCAGGCAGGAAGCTTCTGGTCCCTGCTCTTTCCAGTAGCATCACTTCTTTACAAAGTGTGTGTGTGCACTTTGTACATATACATATATATACATACACACACACACACACACACATATATATATATATACACACATACATATATGTGTGTGTGCATGTACACGTTTGTACATGTGTGTGCATGTATGTGTGTGTGGCCTAGCACATGTGTATATGAATGTATGTATAAGTATATGTAAGTACATGGTGTGTGTGTGTATGTGTGTATGTGTATGAGTGCAGGCACATGTGTGTATAGGCACATATATGTATATATACGTACATATGTTTGGGTGTGTATGTGCAGGTGCAGATGTGTATGCATGAGTACAGTCACATATGTGTATGTACAGACAAGTGTGTGTGTGTGTGTGTGTGTACCTTTGTATGTGCAAGTATTGGATCCCTCTTCAGCTGGAGTTATAGGTGCTTGTAGGCCACCTAATGTGGGTTCTAGAAATGAGCTTGGCTCCTCTGATAGATTGGTAACTACTGAGCCATCTCTTTAGCTTCCAGAAGCACAGTTTTTGTCTGCTTGTGTACAGGTAATGTCCTATAATCCCATTGGTGGACACTAAAATGCCTTGTTCTACCTTTTCCTCGTGTTATTTACTCTTAGAAAAGCACCTTTGAATTATACATCCCTCCCATTCTCTCTCTCTCTCTCTCTCTCTCTCTCTCTCTCTCTCTCTCTCTCTCTCTCTCTCTTTCTGTTTTTCTTTTTTTAAAGACAGGGTTTGTCTGTATAGCCCTGGATATCCTGGAACTTATTCTGTAGACCAGGCTGGCCTGGAACTCAGAAATCTGTCTGCCTCTGCCTCCCAAGTGTTGGGATTAAAGGCATGCGCCACCGCTGCCCGGCTATCACTCCCATTCTCAATGAAAGCTATATTACCCCTAGATAAAAAGGGGTCATTGTAGCCACTCAACATTACAGGGATTTCCCAGGGTTCTTGGGGGCTTTAAGGGATTCTACGCTTTGGATGAATGAATTCCTCACAGAAAATGCCTGACTATTTTGACATCCATTGAAGTTTTAAGTGTGTATTACTTAACAACATCTGACACCATGAGGCTCACCACACTAATACTATGCCTTTCTCCAGTCACTCAGCATCAAGGCTGCTAAACAATGGATGCAAATGCAGGGCACTGAGCATGCCACCAAGACTAGCCTCGTGCTCATGAACATATACTTGAAAGTAAGAATTCTTTGAAAGTGTACTCAGTGTGGAAATATGGAGGTTGATTTAGACATACTGATCAGGAAATATTGTTAGTGTTAAGCCTACGCAGAAAATATAACTGAGAAGGAAATCTTATTGTCCTATTACCCATGTTAACAGAAGCGACACACCTACTTTGTACATAACAAACAATGTAGATATAATAATAATCACTATAACATTTAGCCAAGCTCTGCCCACTTTCTGATAAATGCCCAGGGGTCGTGGGATTAAGACCACAGACATGATGCCAGAGTTTGGACCCAGATCTCCAGGCCCCAGTGAAGAACATTTCAGCTATGCCTCAGATAAGTACATGTGATACACATATACAACTAAGTCCATTTAACTCGGCTCTTGACTTCAGCCTTCAATGCCAGTCTTCTCAATACACAGCAAACTTGAGAGATTTCTATTGACATTTGCTGTTACGTTTGAGTGAGAATCTGGCCATGGTCAGTAAGAAAGCTATCAATCAGAACTTTAGTTGTGCCAAGCTTGTCCCTTGATTTAAAACTATTGGTTAATTAAATTGGATATAGACAATTAATAGAGGGATTAAAGGTTGGTGGGTTTGGAGTGACCTAGTTGGAGGAGGAGAGACCAGGAGGAGATGGAGGTAGAAGGAGGGGAGAGGAGGAAGCCGTCATGAGGGGAGATGGACCAGGAGCATGTGGCCAGGAGAAACAGCAAATATCTTGGGTATATCACTGGTAAGGTAGCCAGGCCAGCAGTTAGAAGAGTAGATTAGGGGTTACCCCCGAGTAATTGTCAAAGATAAATAACGTAACCAGAATCCAATTCTCATTTATTGGTAAGTTAGTAGGGTATAAGCTTAAAGAGATTGAACTACAAATACTTGTCTTTTGTTGTTTATATACTTTCTTGGGGTTATTTTCCAAACTGATATTCCTGAACATAGAACACATTAGTGGGTTTGTGTGAATATGTTGAAGGAAAGGTCCACTGAGTAAAATTATGTAAAGTGAAAACCACATTAAAGAGGAGTAATACAAAAAATATCAGATGAGGGGAGGCATGTAAATAATAATCAGGACTGGAATATACACTCTGTGACATAGAGGATACAGGAAGCACCCCTCGAGGCGATGGTAACCATGGCAACAAGAAGAGATGAAATATCCAGGAGGACTCACCCAGTGCCTAATTGATACAGTACACACTTCATGTATATTTCATGTTCTGGTTTTCATATAATCCTGAAATGTGCTATGTTTCTTATTTATACAAATTACTGATATTTATAACAGCCACTCCTTTACTTGATAAAGACAAAAAAAAATTAGTGTATCTCCTAGTTTATATAACAGGCCAGCATGACTTAAGCTAAGCATCTTGGGGTCAACCCAGCTTTCATGTCTACTCAGGAATGAATTTCAGTTGAGCTATCTACCCAAATAACTGCCTGGGGATACAGATAAGGATCATTTACATAGATTCAAGACAGCACATCCTGGCTCTCTCTTCAACTCAGACATAGGTGTGCTGCATTATTATTTAAAAATACCTTACCTCTCAGAAACTTAATGAAATGCCAAAACAGCAGGGCTGTCTGGATAGAGGGACCTAGGACAATATTTGATTGAAAGCTCTTTGAAAACAATTTTTTTACTGTTTCAGTCTCCAAATTGCTCCAGCATCTTCAAACTTAGCTGTGTCCTTTAGAGCAACCCATGAACTTTGTATCTGTGTCTTTATGGAGCATAAAATCCAACTTTCCAAACATTTTCTTATGAGACAAGCACACTATTATTCCCTGCAGAGGCTTTATACTATAAAAACAAGCTATTTCTTTCTTTAAGTCCATGTTACCTATTGTTAATGCAAAAGAGTGTTTTTATAACAGCTGTCTGCTGAAGAGATGCAAGGTTCTCTCTGTTTCCGTTATATATTGTACCAGGCTTTACCTTCTGCATTGAATTCAACAAGAAGATAGGCACAGGAGTAAGCTAGAAGATGTGATGGCAGAGAGTTGCTTTGACTGGGATGTACTCCTTCCCATAGATACCCAGACAATCCTTAGGTGTTCAGAATCCGAGGAAAGATACACTCACGCCCTTCATACCAACATGCAAGGTTATGCCTTGCTGACAGTGATGCCATTTGAATCCTTATCTTCTTGGCAGGGATGGGGAGCTTCAAATCCCAGGAGTCCCAATGGCCCTGGAGATAGGACACTGCTCTCTTTCAGGATAGGAAGCTTTAGTTCTATCTAAGAAACAAAACATGTCTTGATTCTCTGGTTGCTTCTGGTCTGATTCTCTTCCACAAGCCTGAAGAGTAGGCAAATCCAGGAAACTCAAGGCAGCCTGGGTATCACACCATTCTGCCACAACCCAGTTAAAGGAACCATTCAACTAAGCCACATCAAATGTGACTAGAGTCAGCATCCCTGTGAACAGGATGTCTTAGACAGATGCCAGTTCTAGGGGCTGTGTTTGGAACCCTCCAAGGAGTCTTCTGGTGGCTGCCCACATCGTACCAGCCTTTATGCTGGGAGTTGTCCTCTCTCAACCTTGTTTCTATTCATAAGTATCAGCTGGATGAATTACAGACACTTGTACCCACTTGCTCATTCTTACACTTTAACTTTCATCTACTTTGAGTTTTCAAAATATGTTGCCAATGATGCTTTCCTTAAAATCCACCCACTGTAAACAATGTCTCAGTTTTCACAAAACAGAAACAAACACTGGTGTTCTTGTTTTTATTTACTTCCAGAAGCTGACACAAAGTTTGTATGAGAAAAACATGTAAAGGGTGTAATGTAATGTTTATTCACCTGACATAACTGTCACCTTGGGGGCTTATTGCCTCTGTCTGCTAATGTAGGCCTAGTCCTGGAAGCTTCTAGCCTCTGTACAATCTACAAGGTAGATCGAGCATGTTTTCAGTCTCTGAGACATACTGCCAAATTAGCTCACTCTTTCTAGTTTTTTTGTGATCTCTGGTTGACTGACTCACCTCAGCTATTCTGGCTCAACTTCTCTCCAAGCTGACTGATTCAATCTGGCTTCTCTCCTTTCTTCTGACTTTTTGCTCTGCTTAACCTCAAGCCAACTCTGGCAATATGTTCTAATCTTCTGGCTCCTTCTCATTCTCTGGCTTATTCTATATTTACCTGTGTCTAGCTTGTTCTGTTTACAATCTGTGTACAACTGTCCCAGTAAAACAGCCTTCTCTTCTTTTTTCTCTATGAGATGCTCTCTCTTAAATAGCATTTCTTTTTCCTCTCTTCTTGTGAGAGTTGGGCATATCCTATTCTGTCAAATCTTTCTCTGATTCATCACTTTTTCTGCCTCCCTACTAGACATCACTTTCAAATGTACGTCCTTTCCTTCTACAAACTAACTTTTCCTTCATTGTTTGTGATTAAAGGTGTGTACTAACGGCATGTCTATGTTCTAGCTAGAGGGATTAGAGGTATGTTGAGAGAATCTCTTTTATAAGCATCACCTATCAATAAAAAGCCAATGGCAAAGGAATGAGCAGAGGCAGGAAATAGGAGGTGGAACACTGGCAGGAAGAGAGAGAATTTTTGGGAAACAGTGAGAGTATAAAAGAGAGATTCAAGATATCCACAGAAGAAAGACTGAGAGAGACTGATGTAAACCTGCAAGTTGCTTAACTCAGGATAGATAAAAAGAGAGATTTGAGGGAGATGCTGAGGAGACTTGAGAAAGAAGCAGACAGGGAGTGAAGGAAAGGCAACAATCCAATTGGTAGACAATGAATAATTTGAATGGGTTAAATAAGTTAAGAGCTATTCAGGGAATGAGCAAAAGCTACAACCTAGGCATTTATTAATAAATAATTAGTCTTCAGAGTCGCCATTCGCAGAGCTGGGGCTGGGAAAGGAAAGACAGATTTATTTTGTTTTAACAAGGAATGTGCTACAGCTGAGCCGCACCCCAACTATAAACAGGCTTTGCAAACAAACAACACAATCTTGGGGTTCATAGTGTCATCAAATATCCTGCAAGAGAAGGAAGTTCTCTTGAATGATCATACAGGATAACTAAAACTCAAGATAACAAAAGGGCTCAGTGCATTCTACATAGAAATACCAGCAGATATCTCGCTGAGCCCTAAGAATCCAATCCTCAAGAGAGCTTGCTGGGGCCTGAGTCAGGGCCTGCAGCAGACCTGCGAGTGCAGCCAGAGAGGCTCTGATCTAAGACAGATGGTACACATGTCTGAGAAGAACTCTGAACCCGCCAATCTCAACTCCACTAATACAAGTCGCTCTCCAAATTAGACAAAAAGGTTCAATTGTGTGGTTTTTAGTTTTAAAACCAAGGTACATCCAGATAACCATCCTTTCTAGTGAGAGACTTACTATGTTTTAATCGCGGCTCCAATTGGTAATTATTTAACAGATACCTGAAGACAGTAGTAGAATCTGCAGTACAGTGTTACCAAGAACTGATGCGGCCACTGGAATGTCACCCCGAAGTGACTATGGGCACCAAGCTGTTGCCCTTGAAGCAACATTGAGCCACTATGAAAAAGCTCCCACCTCTTGTTCCTTCATGCCTATCCAGCTTGTCCTATCTCTGTTTACAGTCCTCAGACCTCACACACAAGTGTGAGGGCCCTACATGCTACCAATGTGTTACTATGATAACAAACGTTCATCATCAGCTGTATAAAATTAAGCCTTTTATTTTTATGGAAGTTCAAGTATATTGGAAGATGGTGTTTATCTTAGTTTCTTCCCTTGTTGATATAGTATATTCATATGGCACATTTCTTACAACTGATGAACCAGTATGGATAGGCCATTTTGAATACTAAAGGACCTTGGTTTATCTTAAGACTGCATATCTTTGGGTTTCACATTTCTCTGGGTTTTTAAAAATGCATGGTGGTGTATATCTACTAGCGTGGTTGCTGGTTCCAAAAACATTTTATTTTCCTAAGTGTTTGTACCTTCTTCTTTTCTGTCCACCTCAACCCTTAACAACTAGCAGTCTTTCTGATATTTCTATAGTTATGTCTTTTACACGGTGTTGAAGACTTGGCATGATACAGGGGTAGCCTTGTTAAACTGGATTCTTGTACTTGGCAATAGGCAATTAATTTTCCTCCAAAAGAGAGTCAATTTTTTGACTGTTGAATAATACTCTGTTATATGGATCCCAGCATAAAGTATTTATCCATTCACCTATTTAAGAACGTGTTGACTACTTGAAGCTTTTTAAAAATTTTTATTAGGTATTTTCTTCATTTACATTTCCAATGCTATCCCAAAAGTCCCCCATACCCTCCCCCCCCCACTCCCCTACCCACCCACTCCCACTTCTTGGCCCTGACATTCCCCTGTACTGAAGCATATAAAGTTTGCAAGACCAATGGGCCTCTCTTTCCAGTGATGGCCAACTAGGCCATCTTCTGCTACATATGCAACTAGAGACATGAGCTCTGGGAGTACTGGTTAGTTCATATTGTTGTTCCACCTATAGAGTTGCAGACCCCTTTAGCTCCTTGGGTACTTTCTCTAGCTCCTCCACTGGGGGCCCTGTGAGATTACTTGAAGCTTTTAACTAGATGTAAAGAAGGCTGCTATAAATGCCAATGGTTGAGTTTTTGCATGTGTGCTTTAAGTTCATTTGGTAAGTACATGAAATTGTAACTCCTGGGATGTGCAGTAAGAATGTGCTTAGCTCTGTATGAAACCATCAAAACGTATGCCAAAACATATGTGCTGTTTTGCATTCTTACACAGTGAATGAGCGCTCCTCTTGCTCCACATCTGACAACTATGTTCGGTTTTAATTGGGACCCGTAATACTTTTAGGTCATGTAGCATCTCATTGCTCTAAGGTGCTATTTCCTGTATGTCGCATGATTAGAGCTTTGGATGTGTTTATTGTTAGTTGGGTTTGCTGAGGTGGGCTCATAGCTGTTGCCCTCTTTAGACCTGACCTAATTTCAGTTTTAATCTCAATAGGCCTTTGAACACCTTGATAAAAGACTTTTATCAGGTGCTTCTGACACACACACACACACACACACACCCGCATTCAGGAATGCTTCCATTTTAATACAAAACTCTATCTGGACAGTGCTTTGGGGATGTATGTCAGTCAAAGCTATCAGGATCATCTGCACTTTCTCCTTTGTTACAGAGATTTTAAGTCCCATATTTTTATTTTATATTTCAGTCTATGATCTAATTCAATTTTGCTTCATTTTGAATATTCTATCTATTTTTTATTTTGACTTATTTTCTCCTCTGATTTCATGTGAGCATTTTATATGACTCCATTTGACTCTTCACTAGCACATCAGTTACACTAGTGTTTTAACTAGTTGTCCTAGAAATCTTATTATGCACCTACAGTACCACAAGCTATCCAGATACGGAAAACCCTTCATTCTCCTTGCATTTCCATTTTAAAATTCTTTATGTCGCCCTTCCGGTCCACTCCAGCACTGGGGTGCCTTGTCCACAGAGTATCCGGACACCCGCAAGGACCCACACAGGATCCCCCACGGGATCCTAAGACCTCTGGTGAGTGGAACACAGCGTCTGCTACAATCCAATCGTGCCAGACCTGAGACTGCATTAACTAGGGAAGCAGATAACCTGGCCTGATCAGGGGCACACGTCCCTTCTGGTCCACTCCAGCACTGGGGTGCCTTGCGCGCGGAGTTTCCAGACACCCCCAAGGTCCTCACAGGACCCTCCATGGGATCTTAAGACCTCTGGTGAGTGGAACACAACTTCTGCCAGGAAGCAGGTTCAAACACCAGATATCTGGGCACCTTCCCTGCAAGAAGAGAGCTTGCCTGCAGAGAATACTCTGACCACTGAAACTAAGGAGAGAGCTAGTCTCCCAGGTCTGCTGATAGAGGCTAACAGAGTCACCTGAGGAACAAGCTCTAACCAGAGACAACTATAACAACTAGCTTCAGAGATTACCAGATGGCGAAAGGCAAACGTAAGAATCCTACTAACAGAAATCAAGACCACTCACCATCATCAGAACGCAGCACTCCTGGGGCCTAGCAAACCCAGAAGTGTATGCTCACAGTTAGCTATTGGATGGATCACAGGGCCCCCAATGGAGGAGCTAGAGAAAGTACCCAAGGAGATAAAGGGATCTGCAACCCTATAGGTGGAACAACAATATGAACTACCCAGTACCCTCCAGAGCTCATGTCTCTAGTTGCATATGTATCAGAAGATGGCCTAGTCGGCCATCAGTGGAAAGAGAGGCTTGAGAGGCCCATTGTTCATGCAAACTTTATATGCCTCAGTATAGGAGAGCGCCAGGGCCAAGAAGTGGGAGTGGATAGATAGGGGAATGGGGGGGAGGATATGGGAGACTTTTGGGATAGCACTGGAAATGTAAATGAAGAAAATACTTTAAAAAATATGGCAAATCAAGAGACTCGAGTTGTCTCTCAAATAGATATAGAACAATATCTAGGAAAGCAAGAAGAAAAGAACTTTCCTGTCCCTCTGAACAGAACTCATTTCAAGCACATGCCATTGCCCTTCAATAAAGGAATAAACAAAAAGCTCCATTAGAAATCGAAAATGGTTCCCTTCCCAGTAGCAGTCACCCAGCTAATAGGGACAGCACAGGTCCTACTCAGATTGCAAATATAAGTTCTTTGTGTGCATGGAGTTGGATTATATTTGAATTTTGGAAAATATTATATCTTGCTAAATGGCTTACAAGTAGATTCTTAGGAAATTATCTTATACAAGTGTCAATGATAGAGGTGACCTTACTGAGACAGAGGAAGTTTAATCTTCAATTTAAAAAAAATGTACAGTGAGGTTATTAATATTTTCATCCTGGTGAGGAAAGGACAAGGCTAATTGCTTTTCTCAATGGTGGGCACAAGCAGTGTCAGCTTAAAGGAGAGAGCCAAGGCTGGTCACCCAGGACTTGTGCACTTCTGTTTTCTCCAACATGTAGGGACAGTCTCCAGGAAGAAGTCAGTTACATAGAGTTTTGTCTTAGTTCTCTGTTCTTTTCTCTAACTGTTCTTCCCTTCAAACCATTGTTCTCCAAATAGTGGCTCACTATTTATAGTAACTATCAAATGGAGTCCTAACCTGGAACTTTGTTCCTAATTGTTTTTTATTAATTTTTAAAATCTTAGTTAAAACATAATTAAATTGTTTACCCTCCCATACTTCCCTCCTACCCCTTCTGTATCTGTCCACCCCAAGTCTTTAACTATTGCTATTTTGTATACATGTTTAATCATACATGATATACCTATATATGTATATGTGTATGTGTATACACATATGATTAAACATAAATACAATCTGCTGAGTCTCTGCAGTGTTTTCTGCATGTGTGTTTTTCTTAGACTAACCACTTGATATATTGGATAACCAAAAAGGGGCTCATCTCTGGGAAACACTGATTCCTCCTCTCTCTATAGCCCTTAATTGCTTGTAGCTCTGCACCTGGGGTGAAGTCTAATGAGATTTCATCCATCTACTTTGGGATGTTCACTATTGGAATTATCCTGGCTTTATTTAAGCTATCCTGCTGTTAAGATTTCATGAATGTACCTCCCCTGTCATAGATATAAAAGTTACAGTGTCACAGCTAACTTTCTGGTCCTCTGATTTTGCAGTATTTCTGTCCCCTCATCCATAATGCTCTCCAGTCTTGGATGCTTATGTTGTAGATGGACCATGGTGGGACAGGGTTCTCATCTCAGATCCATGGCCTCACTACCCGTTGGGAGCTGGTGAGGTTTATGGGATCCTAGTTGTCAGTTGTTGGCCTTAATAATGAACAGAATATTATTCACAAAGTCCTTTTCCTACATCTATATCCTGTAGGGTACTGCCTGCATTTTCTTCTAGAAGTTTCTGTGTTTTGGGTTACCAATTGAGGTCTTTTCTGCCAGTGCTGGATAAATACAGAAGTGCCTGATAAATACATTGGACAGAGCACAGGGTCCCCAAGGAAGGGGCTAGAGAAAGTACCCAAGAAGCAGAAGGGTTTTGCAGCCCCATAGGAGGAACAATATGAACTAACCAGTACCCCCAGAGCTCCCTGGGACTAAACCACCAGCCAAAGAAAACACATGGAGGGACTCATGGTTCCAGCTACATATGTATCAGAGGATGGTTTAGTTGGTCATCAGTGGGAGGAGAGGCCCTTGGTCCTGTGATAGTTCTATGCCCCAGTCTTGAGGAATGCCAGGGCCAGGAAGCAGCAGTGGATGGGTTGGTGAGCAGGGGGAAGGAGGAGGGAATAGGGAATTTTTGGAGGGGAAACTAGGAAAGGGGATAAAATTTGAAATGTAAATAAAGAAAAAATCTAATAAAAGAAAAAAATGAGGCCTTTGACACATGTGGAGTCAGTTTTTATTCAGAATGATAGAAATGGGACTAATTTTATGTGTGTTTGGTCTTCTGTTGGGTGTGATGGTACACAAGCTGATCCCAGCATTTTGGAGGAAAAAGTGGGAAGATTGTGTGTGTGTGTGTGTGTGTGTGAATGAATTCCAGGCCAACCAATACTATAGTGAGGCCCTGTTTCTGTTTTGATTTGTTTTGTTTTTTTAATCTTGTCTCAATACTTTTTATTCCATATTAAGTAGCAAGGGTATTGGGGGAGTCACTTCCAGTTCTCAAAGTTATGCATTTACTGCCTTCCTGACCCCACCTATTTTTACAAAGCATTTTTGCTAGCTCATATCCTTATTGGCTACTTTTTTTTAATTAACAACTAAAGACCATGAAGATTGTTTCTAGGTCTCCTTATAGTTAGGATTTGGTTTGTGGTGTGTGTTTTGCTTTTCTGAAACTGCCTCTCACTGAGTAGAACCCTCTGTGGTGGTTTCCCTGCCTACTTTCCAAAGCTACTCACGTGACAGTAGGATGACAATCAGGTAAAGGCCAGCTTGTCCTGGGGCAGGCTCTATGCCAGGTTCTGTAGGCACATCTCTGTTTGCTCCTCAAAGCTCTCCAAATTCAGCTTTATCTTCTTCTAAATGTCACCTTCCTTTGCTTAGCCTCTTCCTCTTCACTAGTCTCCTAACTCAGGGGAAATGCAGTACAAAGAGTGTCTATAACCTTCACAGGGTCACATATCTAGTGCCTACTGGCTGGTACCAGCATTATACCTGGTCATCCTGCGAAAGCCAGCATGGTGGGGTCATGCCATGAAGAATAATCTTCTGGGAGAGGGTGGCGCCACCTACATGCATGAGCGCAGCATGGGAAATAGTACAGCCCTAAGTGCCACTTGTGACACTAGATTCTTATTCTGATAATCATGGCAATAGCATGTATAAATGCTTATTCAAATAGAGGATGTGTTTTCCTCAAAGGGTAATGAGCCTCCTCCTGAGGACCTGTGCCAGGTGATGGTATTGACGTTCATCTGGTACATTCTTATCTGGACTGTTATTTTTATTTTATTTTTTTAGCATATCCAAATACATATATGCTAAGCACAATTCAAGGCCTGGCTTCCTCCCAAGGTTGTCTAAATTGAATTAGTTCTTTTTGAGTGCTCATCAGGACTTGCTCCAGTGTCCTTTTGGTTCAATGAGCATATACTACAGAATGAACATGCTCAAGAGACTTCTTCCTCTACAACCCATCAGCCAGGCAGCAGATGTCTGACAGAACAGTTATTCTGTGCCCAGAACTGTTTTCAAACTATTGATCTGCCCATCAAACTATAGATGGGTCAAAGAAGGATAGGCAGAGAAGTGAGTTTTGTCTTATTTGACAAGCTCTGGGGAAAAATAATATCTGGGTCATTATGATCTGGAATTTAACTGAAAAAAAAAAAAGGTCTCTGTTTGTATTGTAGCAAAGAACACCAAAACTGGAGCCAATTAATTCATTTGCTATCTGTTTACATAGTACACACTGTAGATAGCACCCTGCTTAGTAATCTCTGTGTTGGACATTGAGATCCATGGCTTAGCAAATGAAAGCAGCTGTCATCGTTGTTGACTCTTACACTCTATACGAGCAGACAGAACAATCAGGTGACTGTGACCACAAATAACCACGTCACTGACAAATGCTGTAAAGATCATTGAACAGGCTAATCAGATGTTGTTTATGGTGATGGAGAAGACTGGAGTAGCTGGTCAGTGTCTGCAGAAGCCCAGATGTGAAAAAGATCAACAGAAACCAGAAGTGAGGCTGTGTGGCAAGAGCTGGCAGCTGTGAGGAGAGCCAGGGGACAGAGTCTAGAGGCTATGCATGGGCAAGACAAGGCATGGGTGTGGTTAGAACAGGACGCATGGGTTCCAGGGGAGTGGATAGAGGGGATACAAATTGATCCGTGGGAAACTATGGAACATTTCCAGAACAGATGAAGGTAGCTCAGCCAGTGCAGGGAAGGGTCTGAAGCAGATAAACAGGCTGGACACTGTGGTAACAGGTAGGCATTAAGAAGGCTTACACAACTGAAGAGAACATGGTGCCTCTTAAGGTCAGGAAACTTAAGAAAGACCAGGTTTAATATTTGAGGGTAAATGGGGTCAGGACTCTGAACCCAGAATAAGGATTTAATGTGTAGAGTTTTGGCATGCCTTTGAGACAGCCAAGAATATCTGAACAGAGAACTTCGTATCACAGTGGATGTCGCAGAGCAACTGAGCACTTAACTCTAGATATGACACTCAGGGAAGACAGTGGAGGAACGTCTCGTCCAGGGCCCCAGAGACTCTGCCACCCAATGTCAAGACTAAAGGGATGAGAACAAGATAAAGGGGATGAGTAGCCCATACATTATGGCCAAAATACCAAGAAGATAGGAGATCAGGGGCAGATGAAGAAACTATAGAGCTCTTTTACACTTGTATTTGTTTTTGTTTTTGTTTTGTTTTGTTTTGTTTTGTTTTGTTTTGTGACAACATGAGCCATTCAAGATTTTTTTTTTTCAGAACAAGTGAGAATGATCTGGTGAGAGGCTGCTAGAAGGATCCTTGAGATCATGAGATTTCTGTGAAGCACACAGCAGGACTCAGGAGACCCACAAGGGTGATGGAAGTGTACAATTTTGTGGCTTCTGTTTTTCCATAAAACTCTATGGAGTCTGCTGTGAGATCTCTAGGGGCAGCTGCTGTAAACCCCTGAATGAGGAAGGGAGGAGGGAATGGCTGCTTAGACAGGAATGGCCTGTGAAGCAGAGGGTGGCTGGTGAGGCCGATGTCACTTCCTGTGCCATCGCTTTCTATGCTGTGAGTGGTTAGGTTGGCCAGCGAGGCCTGTTAGGAATGACCAGCCTGCACAAGGAAAGCAATCAGCTAGATTTTCTCAAGAATACCATTTTGTCCAAATGATCACAGTGAGATCACAGAGAAATGAGGAAATCGTGATTGTTTGGAGAGAGTATTAGGAAGTGTGGCCTTGTTAGAGGAAGGACATCATCACCAGGGGTGGGCTTTGACAGCTCAAAGTCTAGAGCTGCCCCTAGGTCACTTCCTGGTTTAGGTTGGAGATGGAAGTTCTCAGATGATGCTCCTGTCATGCTTGGTGTGACAAGCATGACTACCCCACTGTGACAGCAATGGCTTTTCATCCCTCTGCAACCATAAAACGCCCACCCCCAATCCCTAACAAACCCTTCCCTCTACGAATCGCCTTGGTCATGTTCTTTTGTCACAGCACCAGAAAAGTAACTGATGCAGACATAGAGTATCCACAAGATATCTGTAGGAAAATGAAGAGAAGGAAGAAGGAAGAAGCTGTGAATATTTAAGACCTATGGTAGTTTTTTTTTTTTTTAACTCCTAATTTACTCGTGAGAATGATTAGTAAATAAGCGAATGTCAGGGGTGCTGTGTATATTCCTGGAAGCTACTCAGTGACGAATCATTGGATATCATGATGGGCACAACCCTGTAGATCCCACAGCAACATCAGCAGAGCCATGGTGACCCATAGCTGCAGAGGTGGTGATGGGTCTCCTGGCTTTGCCATAAGAACTGCCATGCACAGAGAAGGCTCTGTCTGCACCAGACATTGCTACCTGCAACTCATAATGGGACTTTTCCATGACTTTAAGGATCAGATAAGATTATGAGTTCAAAATAGCATAAGGACTGCAACCCAGTCCAGAGTCTATGTATGCTTCTAGAGGCTTCTGATCTTTGCTGTCACATTAACATTAGCAAAGCACACGCATTTGTCACATTCATTAATCCTATCACTCAAGGAAACTGTTGTTTAAAACAGTTTAGAAACAATAATATAATATAATATAATATAATATAATATAATATAATATAATTTGTGATGATGTTAATATGTTGACATGAAGTCTTCTCTGGTGAGTCTGGAACAAAGATGAGAGCTAGCAGGTCAGTAGAGCATCAGAGTAAAGAATTGATGATCCTGACGCAGAGTGTCATGTGTATGTGCATGCTTGTGAACATGGACTGAACATGTGTGTATGTGTGTGCACATGTGTATGTGTGTCTATGAATGTGAGCCTGAATGCATTTGTGTGTATGTGCTGTCTTCTCATATTTACATATGTATTTATAGTAAAATTCTACTTATAAATAAAGCAGAGAATAGCAATAGCTGATAAAAAGGACAATTATAATCATAGGCTATAATAAAAGTTATGTGAACTTGGCCTTTTTTTTCAAAATAATAATTTTTTTAGACTGCACGTGCATTTGTTGTATCTTCTATGCCCAGAATTTCTGTGTGTCCTATCAGCTGCCCTATAATACCTGCATCAGTCTTTTCCCATGCTTTATGGTCCCATTTCCCTTCCTTGTTGGCTCTATTTGAGGTGTTCTTTCAGAAGAACCAGTTTCACTGTAACTGAAGCCTTACTTCAGATGTTTTTGTCCTTCTTAGTCAACTTCCTCAGCTTCTGCTGCAACATATTGCCAACTGTCCAAATATGTTTTCTTATCTAGCACAACTTAATTCATTTTCCATCTCTAACTAAGGCCCCTTGTGCCTGGTGATTATAATTCATGCAATTTGAGGCATGACAGCAAACTCAACCTGAGTTTCTTCTTAGTTCTACAGATAAAAGATTAATCCCTACTGTAGCTTTTAGCAGCCTTGGTACACATTTTTGTTCTTTCCTTATTCAGCTTTATCAATTGTCTTTCTTTCACTGTGCCATCCTGAAAATCATATTCTTATTGAAAGTTTCAGAGTTCAATCCATTGCCCTTGGACCAAAGACAGCACAGTACAGCATGGTGGTGGCCATATTCATCTCATAGTGGCTAGGAAATGAAGTAAAAAGCAGAAAATTGTGCTGTCCAAACACCCCTTCAAGGTCATGCTTCCAATAACCTAACTTCCTCCCATTAGATAGTCATTACCTCCTAAATGTTCCAATACCTCCCAATACACCAACTATAACCCTTTGGGAAAACCAACACATGGACCTTTGGAGGAATCTCCAAATCCCATCTAGAACACACTTTGAGAATTTTTGCCTTATCATTTAAAAGTTCTCTTGAATATTTCCAAAATGATATCATCATTACTCTTTGTTCTTGAGACCATCATGAAGTAGAGTATACATTACAAGCACTGTGACATCGTTGACAGTCAGTCTGCTAACTGAGACAGCTAAAGGTCAACTGACTGAGTCTAAAGTGATACCCAGAGGTCTCATATGTTGAAGGCTTAGTCTCCAGCTCATGGACACCTTGAGAAGTGATTGTTCATAAGACCACTGATATACCTAGTATGACTAATGCATATTGATTTTTCACAGCTGAATAGGCACTCAAGAGAAAGGACCTGGATGGAGGAATTCTGTCACCATCACCAGAGTTTGTGTCATTAAATAGTCCAGTCTTTTCTCTCTATCTGCCTCTTGCTTTGTCTATGCTTTGTTTGTTCCTACAGAGTTTCTTAGCCTCAAAGAACCAAGTGGCCATAAACCTAAAACTCTGAAATAGGCAAGGGTGGTTGCTAACTGTTTGCCATGGGCATGAGTTCAGAGTTCAGAGCTTCAGAACCCACATGGCATGGTGGTGCGACAGCCTACCTGGGATTACAACTTTTGAAGCTGAGGGAGAGCCAGGGCATCCCTAGAACAAGCTGGCTATGGAGACGACACACAAGTGTGAGTTTTGGGTTTGATTGACTGTGTCACTGAAATAAGATTGAAGAGCTAATGAGGATGATTTCAGACATTGACCTCAGGCCTACACATGCACATATATGCCCGCACACATGCCATATATATACACACACAAGTAAAGCCCCTGAGACTACAATCCAAATAACTATTTTTAACGTTAAGTAGTTTTTCTCTAGTACTTTTTACAGTGATAGAAAGTCAGACTAACATAGCGACTGGTGGGAAAGCAGCACATGTCACCTGGACACGCTGCAGAAAAAGATGATTCACAGCCTGGAAGAGCAAAGCACACCGTAGCATCCCATGGCTCAGAACAGCCCACAATTTACAACTGACAAATTGCTGCTCTCTGGAATTTTCAGTCTAATACCTTTGTACTGTGTTGACTGACTGCAGATAAGGGTACTGCTGTAGTCTCTGTCTGTGGGAAATGAGCTGAAGGAAGGCTTTAACTTCTCTGCAGCCAGAAACCCTGTGGCTGGACGTTGGAGGATTTTAGAACAGTCTATACAGCACAGTGGTGTGCTAGTCTTAGTAGGGATGTCAGCATACAAGTTGCCTTTTTTTTTTTTTTTTTTATATTTTTATTACATATTTTCCTCAATTACATTTCCAATACTATCCCAAAAGTCCCTCATAGCGCCCCCCACTTCCCTACCCACCCATTCCCATTCTTTTGGCCCTGGCATTCCCCTATATTGGGGCATATAAAGTTTGCAAGTCCAATGGGCCTCTCTTTCCATTGATGGCCGACTAGGCCATCTTTCGATACATATGCAGCTAGAGACAAGAGCTCCAGGGTTCTGGTTAGTACATCATGTTGTTCCAACAATAGGGTTGCAGATCCCTTTAGCTCCTTGGGTACTTTCTCTAGCTTCTCCATTGGGAGCCCTGTGATACATCCAATAGCTGACTGTGAACATCCACTCCTGTGTTTGCTAGGCCCCGGCATCGTCTCACAAGAGACAGCTATATTTGGGTCCTTTCAGCAAGATCTTACTAGTGTATGCAATGGTGTCAGCGTTTAGAAGCTGATTATGGGACGGATCCCTGGATACAGCAGTCTCTAAATGGTCCATCCTTTCATCACAGCTACGAACTTTGTCTCTGTAACTCCTTCCCTGGGTGTTTTGTTCCCAATTCTAAGAAGGTGCACAGTGTCCACACTTTGGTCTTCATTCTTCTTGAGTTTCATGCGTTTAGCAAATTGTATCTTATATCTTGAGTATCCTAAGTTTTGGGCTAATATCCACTTATCAGTGAATACATATTGTGTGAGTTCTTTTGTGATTGTGTTACTTCACTCAAGATGATGCCCTCCAGGTCCATCCATTTAGCTAGGAATTTCATAAATTCATTCTTTTTAATAGCTGATAAAACAGAAACTAAAACAATGCATAGTGGCCATTCTACTTCAATGGAGGGTGGCAAAAATCTGAACCAGAGATTAGGATGTGGACTGTGTGTAGGGTTTCTCTGTGCTCACAAACTCCAGCCTCTAATAATTGACAAGTGGGCATAGTAAGTATTTTTACAGGGCAGTCTAGCCAAAGAGCCAATATGAAATTGGAAAATTGAACCACTTGGGCAAATGGAAATTTTTTAAGTAATTTGTTAGTGCATTGAATATTTCACAACAATAACCCTATTGTACTTCTAAAAGAAAACATAAGGTTTTAGCTGCTTGGCTGTTTACAACGTCTAGTGTGGTGACAGCGTGTTCTGTGTTTGTGTGTCTGCTTTTAAATAATGTGCCTCGTTATTATGAGAAGTCTTCAAATGCAATGACGTTTCATTTAAATGGGGAGAAATTAGGTAACAATGAATTAAAGGGGAAAATTGAGACAGACATTTTTTTTTGGCAACATTTGAATCAGGAGGTACATAAAAAGCATTGTTCCTATTTGAATGAGACTGGAAAGTAGTGTTTGGCACCTTGGAAACTTTTGCATCAAAACATAATCTTTCTTTTCTCCCTTCTATCTTCTTTAAAATGAATTTTAAAGCTACCCCCCAGTATTGAGAGAGGTCCATGCAAGGCTGAGGGAGGCTATCTAACCAAAAAGCACATCTGCACCACTTTCTTCTGTTAAAAGCTTTTTTTTTATTAAAAAGCCTAGTATTTCATTTGTTTATTAAAACAATTAGAATTAATTCTTATATAATTGGCCCTGCTTTCTCTGATATAACAAGCCTAGCTTTCTGCAACTTGCCTCTCTGTCTCCCAGAACATTTAGGTTAAATAGTATATTACTAATGTTTGAGTAGATTATATGTATGCTTCATGCTACATTCAGAAGATATGAAGAGATATACAATGAAAAACATAACATTTACCTAACCCTGTCCCTTCAGACTCCAGTTCTCTTATCAAGGGTCTCTCTTCTAATTTCTTTTCATTATGATAACACAGTCTGACCAAAACCCACAGTTGAAGCTGGACAGTAGTGGCGCACACCTTTAATCCCAGCACTTGGGAGGCAGAGGCAGGTGGATTTCAAGTTCAAGGCCAGCCTGGTCTACAGAGTGAGTTCCAGGACAGCCAGAGCTATACAGAGAAACTCTGTCTGGAAAAAAACAAAAACAAACAAACAAAAAGCCACAGTTGGGAGGAAAGGGTTTCTTTGGCTTGCAACGGCATGTTACAGCCATCACGAGGTAAGAATTCAAGGCAGACCTGTTTATTACTCCACATAGCATTAACTCCAACCAGGGAACTCATTCACAGCTAAGGAATTACAGTAGAAACCATGGAGGAGGCTGCTTGCTGGTTAGTGGTCCAAATTGTTCTCAGCTAGTTTTCTTATACAGTTCAGAGCCATTTGCTTACGGGATGGTACCACCCACAGTGGACCAAAGCTCTCCTACATCAATTAACAATGAAGACAACTTCCTACAGGTATGCTCACAGGACAATCTGATATAGGCAGTTCCTCTCAGAGGTCACTAGGCTGGATCAAATGGACAGAGCTACCAAGGGGGTGCCTTTCCAAAGGAATGTTATAGTTTTTATAATATATGTGCACACACAGCATATGTGTACACAAATGGTCACATACACATTTCTGCATACTCTCCTCGTGTCACCCTGCAGTAGAGGTTCAGCTCTGTTTAGACTTCCTTTGTGTGAGGTATGAAGTGGAGGCTTAACCTGCTTTTGTCTCAGTGCCTGTTCAGTCCTGCTGCACAACTAATGGGGGTACATCTCAATCCCATTGATTTAAAACCATCCCTTCACCAGATATCAAAGTGCCTTACTTTGTCATGCTGTTGTTTGAGAGAGTCTTATAGAAGCAGGCTGGCCTAGAATTCACAAAGCAGAGCTGGTTTCAAGTGCTGGATCCTCCTGCCTCCACCTCCTGGCACTAAGATAGCAGGCTATATGGTAGATCATTTCCATTGTTGGCCCTGTCTACCTACAATCTCCATTCAAGTCTCACCGATACTCTGCAGTCTCTCTTACTCCACCTTCTTGCTCTCCTTGTTTGTACTCTCTCTCTCTCTCTCTCTCTCTCTCTCTCTCTCTCTCTTACACACACACACACCATGGTGCATGCATGCATACAAACACACAGATACACAGTCACACAGAAAGACACAAACACACACACAAACACACAGGCACAAACACACACACACGTATATACGTTTGCAATTACATTAACATTTTAGTCTAACCTTGGATTTCCAGTGTAAGAACTTGAGCTTAGCAACTCTCCCTGCTCAGGAGAGTTGTTGTCTGCCCATTAAGAGCATTTTCATGCCTTAGAAATTGCCCCCTTCCTGCAAGCACACCTTTATAGAGTTTTTACTTCAGTCGCCACAGGAAATGAGGCAGTGTGTCAGTGGCTGCTCCAGCTAGACTCTTTGTGCATAAACGCTGTCAATTTCTATATATTAATTTTGATCTTATTGCTGTATTTCACTCTGATTTGTAGTTCATTTGTAATTAGTTTTGAGTTTCCTTAACTACAAATACCTGCAATTTTTACCTATTAAAATCTGTTTTCTTAGTTTCCCTGAACTGAAGCCCTTAGGCATTAAAAGGGTGTGTTTGTGTTCTTTTTAACAGGGTCTCTGGAGTCTACAAAGACCTGAATGTGTATGCTGAGTTAGTCCCTTTCCTTCAGCCTGCCTTCAGTCTTAGTGTTGTTTGGTTGTCTGAACTTTCAAAAAGACTTTAAATACTGCATTGGTTACATATGCTTAGTACTAAAGAACAATGTGGTAGAAGTTGGCTACAGCTTTAATGATTAAAGTCCCTGCTCTGTAGGCTATCTTATAAGTTCTATTCAATATTGAGAAAGGAAGAAAAGAGGTTAAATTGCACAAGTTTAAAATTATCTAGTTTAAAATCACATGCAGTGTTATTTTAATATCGAGCATGTTTCAACGTGGTCTCATTATCTGAAAATTTCTAACCTTGTCAGGAACGAAATTAAATGTTTTTCCTTGTGTATCTTAATTCAGTGGGGACTCCAGTCTCATAATTTTGCTGAGTCTCATGAGTATAAACATTAGCCATTTCACTGGTGAGTGGACATGCAAGTTAATTAAGATCCCTGGTTGAGAGAATATTAGAAATCATAGAAGGGGGTTGTAGTTTAATTTAACATAGGGTAAGGAAAATTAATACAAGAATTTATTAATTTGGTCTTAGCTCTGGAACCAATTTGTTGTACAGCCCTTGGCAAATACCCTAACCTCTTTTAGTTAATATTTTCATTTTGTGAGTGAAAACTGAATTATTAAATATCCAATGTTTAATTATGATATATTATATATACTATAATATATATTAAGTACTCAGCTCTTATATTTGCGATCTTCAGTAGTTCACCCCAAACAGCTCTTGGTGTTGGTCTGTTTATTCATAATGGTCACAACTGGTAAGGAGGTCTCCCAATTTTCTGCTCTTCCAGCAGAATGAAGAATCAGCAGGCAGAGGTGCCCATGGCCATAGGGTTTTAATCAGCTCACCATAGCATGTACCAAATTGACTCCCTTTGTTTTCCTACCTTTTCAGAAGCTGGGAAAAACTTAACCCTTTGCTAACAGCACTGAAGGTTGAGAGCCTTAGATGATGACATGTCACCTATGAGACCCTGGTGCTGCAGAGCACACAGAACTCAGTAAATGCCTTGAATGAAACAGTAGCCCCAAAAGACCTTGAGCAAAATGTGAGTTAAGTTTCTCCCTAGCTATGTAGCTCACTTAAGGAATACAGCAAATGCTGGCAGGCATGTAGAGAAAGGGGGCTGGTCTTCCCATCTGGTGATTCCCACTATGGAAGTTTGTATTGAGGCTCCTCTAAACTTAAAAGTAAAACTTACATAGAACCCAGTCATATGCATCTGAGCATCTGGAATTACAGGCATGCGCCACCACTGCCCAGCCAAAGATCTAATTTTTTAAGACTCTTTTTTAAATTGTAACTTTCCTGAGGTGTTTGAAGGGATCGGGTGAGCATAGCCGCACAGGAGAAAATCAGCAGTCCTACTCACAGGGATAAGTAGCTGTTTGAAAGAGAGGGATGGAAATTATTTTTAAATATACCATGTGACTATTTAGCTAAATGAGGGACTACCCTGAACTTTACTTTCAAGTCTGTGACCTTCTCACAACCATAAACTCCAGGACAGAATATGTGGTGGTTTTAATTAACTGCCCTGTTGTGCAAAACTAGCAACCAAACTGAATATGTGGCCTTTAAAATGCTCATTGACTTGAGTAATTGAGGAGTAGGGGAGTGGGGGGAGAAGAGAAAGAAGAAAGAAAGAATCCTTCTGAGCATCATCCTGCAACTAACTTCATCTTGGCAAAGTTAATTTTAACTAGAATCTGGGGAAGGGATACAAAGGGATACATTTTGTTTCTTAACTTAGAAAAATTAATATGGCCAGTGCTAATTAATTAGCACAGACAGTATTCATGCAGTGGCTTCTTTCAGATAATGTGCCTCAGAGGGGAACAAGAAGGCAGTTTTTGTTATTTTGTGGGCTTTCAGTGTCTGTGATTTAACAGAGCAATATACTAGAACATATTAGGCAACAGCAATGACAGATTCATTTTCTACTTGGTGCCCCGAAAAGCCATTTATGCAAATACAAATGCTGTATTTGTCATGTAAAAGCAGCTGGGAGATTTGGGTCTCTCACTCAGCATTGGTGAGAGAGTGGTGTGAGGGAAAGTTGGGAGGTCAAAATGTGAGTTGATCATTAGCTGTATATTTCATAACTGCAGACCCAGGTCCTCACTTTAAAAAAACTCAATAGCAGACCTTTCACACTTCCAAATATGGACGTTTAAAGTAATTGTTTTGTCAATGCTGATAAAGAATGAAATAGGGAGATGTGTATAGTTGTGGGGAGGGGTAACAACCTTATCAGTGTGGATATTTTACCACAATTCCCAGCCTCAACTCTTTCCAAATCCACCCTCATCTCAAAACACTCTACCACTTTAGGTTTTTTTTCTTTCTTTTCCTCCTCTTCCTCTACCATTTAATGACCCTTTAATTTTAATGTATGCTGTCAATATACTCCTTGGTATGGGGGCCATTCACTGTATTGTCATTGACCTACTGGGAGCCACACCATTAAATAAAACTGACTCTTCCCCTCTCAGGAAGCCACCGATGGGCCATACCTATTCAGTTAGAGGAAGGGTCAATGAAAAGGCCCTCCCTCCCATGTTAAAGTTGACTGGCTTGATTATATATCTCTGTGGTTGCATAAAGCAAGGACATACTTGTTTTCAAAAATTTATTTCTCTTAGGTTTTGTGTGTGTGTGTGTGTGTGTGTGTGTGTTTGCGTGCGCACACACACTTGTTTGCGCACTTGCATGCATCACATGCAGTTCCCATGGGGGCCAAAAGAGGACATCAGATCTCTAAGAACTGAAATTACAGACAGCTGTGAGCTGCTCTGTGGGTGCTAGGAACTGAACCCAGGACCTCTGCAAGAGCAGCAAATGCTCCTTAACCACCGGGCCGTCTCTCCAGTGCCCCGCTCCCCTTAGGATTTATTTGAGTATATACTTATTTTGAATGCTGATATAAATTTCCCACATGGAAAATATGATATGAATAAGCCATGCTGGCAAGTTTTTAGAATGAGGATCATAAAATTGCCAAAGAATAAGAATTACATGTTTCACAGGTGTGTGATGTTGCAGTAGAAAGCACATTAATCCCAACTTTGAAACCTGTCACTCATCATCGTCACTCATCATCTGCACAAGATTGACCTGGTACTGAATTGTGCTTTGTAAACAGTGGTACTGAATGAGTGCTTTGTAAACAGTGGTACTGAATGAGTGCTTTGTAAACAGTGGTACTGAATGAGTGCTTTGTAAACAGTGGTACTGAATGAGTTCTGATAGCACTTCGTACTTTTACATGATTTATTTACTTTCTCTTCCCAAAAGGCTAAATTCCTGCAGGAG
Source organism: Mus caroli (assembly GCF_978045245.1). Taxonomy (NCBI): domain Eukaryota; kingdom Metazoa; phylum Chordata; class Mammalia; order Rodentia; family Muridae; genus Mus; species Mus caroli. The sequence continues at coordinate 26,263,536 of NW_028227273.1, read as the reverse complement.
AAATCAGTCCATTATTTGTCTTCCTCTTTATTCTTTCTACTGAAAGGGGAAGGGCATGACTTGCTTTCCTTTTTCTTTTTTTTTTTTAATACATATTTTCTTTATTTACATTTCAAATGCTATCCCAAAAGTCCCCTATACCCTCCCCCCACCCTGCTCCCCTACCCACTCACTCCCACTTCTAGGCCCTGGCATTACCCTGTACTGGGACATATAAAGTTTGCAAGGCCAAGGGGCCTCTCTTCCCAATGATGGCCGACTAGGCCATCTTCTGATACATATGAAGTTAGAGATACAAGCTCTGGGGGTACTGGTTAGTTCATATTGTTGTTCCACCTATAGGGTTGCAGACCCCTTCAGCTCCTTGGGTACTTTCTCTAGCTTCTCCATTGGGGGCCCTGTGATCCATCCAATAGCTGACTGTGAGCATCCACTTCTGTATTTGCCAGGCACTGGTGTAGCCTCATATGAGACAACTATACCAGGGTCCTTTCATGAAAATCTTGCTGGCATATGCAATAGTGTCTGGGTTTGGTGGCTGATTATGGGATGGATCCCCGAGTAGGATAGTCTCTGGATAGTCCATCCTTTCATCTCAGCTCCAAACTTTGTCTCGGTAACTCCTTCCATAGGTATTTTGTTCCCTATTCTAGGGAGGAATGAAGTAGCCAAGTATCCGTAAGACCAATGTGTGGATGACTTGCTCTCTGTTAGCCTTTCTTCTCTTCCATTTGAGGTTTAAGGATTCTGAGATATAAAATATTCTCATATCTTCCCATCTTCAGCTGGCATTCTCAGATGTAAGACCCCTTCCCCTTTTCCTACTTTACAATTACTGCTGCCTGCAAATGGAATCAGAGTGACTGTTCCCAGCTCAGTGTCTCCTACAAAAGTCAGTATGTCTAGCCACATAAATGATCTCTTTCAAGCTCTTAGTACACCACATCATTACTGGAAATGAACAGCAACTAGAGCCTAGGGAATAACCTCACCTGTGAGGAGCTCTGACAACCTGCCAGCTCACCACTCTAAAGACCTTAGAACTATAGCCTTAACATTCTCTCAGCATCTAATAAACTGTCCAAAGCTAAAGGGTCTTAAGGGATTTGTTCAAGATCTGGACATAAAAAAAAGTGGAGATAGCAAGAGTTCTTCCAAGCAGCACGACTACGGAGAGTGCAGTCCAAACACACAAGATCGATGGCAGCAATAACCTCTCCCTTGCATACAAATTTCAGGAATGTGTTCAGGTACACCGCACAGTGAAAGGGTAAAACATTTTAAGATGGGGCTGGTGAGATGGCTCAGTGGGTAAGAGCACCCAACTGCTCTTCCGAAGGTCCAGAGTTCAAATCCCAGCAACCACATGGTGGCTCACAACCATCCGCAACGAGATCTGGCGCCCTCTTCTGGAGTGTCTGAAGACAGCTACAGTGTACTTACATATAATAAATATTTAAAAAAAAAAACATTTTAAGATGTGCATTTGATATGGGTTCTTAAAATGAACTAGGTTACACTAAACCAAATTGCTTAATCTATATAATTTAACTTTTGCAAAGCATCAAATGTTCTGGAAACTGTAGTCAGTTTTCTCTGTCTGGCTTCTCTCACTGTAGTGCATGAATGCATGTGAACCCTCTGAGACCTCAGAATTATCTTTTTTGGCTGTGAACCAAAAACCAACAAAGTTTATCACTTATAGATGGATAATGTTGAAAACAAGTACCAGTTATCATCAAGAACGATCAGATCAGGGCTCTGGTGACAAATGTACATCATGGAGGCAGAGGTAATGGATTACCAATGCAGTCCAATTAAAGTAACTCTGAAGCTTTGAGAATGTCTGTACAACTAACAGTTGGAATCTTTGAAATGACACCACAACATATGGTCTCAAGGTTCAAATGTAGTTCAGAGTCTGTGCATATTAGTGGGCAGCAGCTAGCATCTGTAGAGGAAGACAAATTCAAAAACTTTAAGTTGAGGATTATGTGAAACTAATTTTTTTTTGTATATGAGAGACCTTTATTCTAAGAATTCAAAGATAAACTCTTTTAAAGATTTGTTTGTTTTTATGTATATATTTATTACTTATATATTGAGGAGGATATAATAATATAGGTATAGGTGAAGGTAAAAATATAGGTATATGCATCTACATATATGTATATTTATATGTGTATCTGCATACACACGTGCATATATATATACACATATATATATATATGTATACTCACCATCTTTTTTTATTAGATATTTACTTTATTTACATTTCAAATTTTGTCCCCTTTCCTGGTTTCCCCTCCAAAAACTCCCTATCCTCTCCCCTCTCCCCCTGCTCACCAACCCATCCACTCCTGCTTCCTGGCCCTGGCATTCCCCTACACATAGAACCTTCACACGACCAAGGGCCTCTCCTCCCATTGATAACTAACTAGGCCATCCTCTAAGTATGCCTGGAAAGTGATTTGCCCCTGGAAGTGATAACAACACTCCACAGAAAAAGTAGGGGAGGAAGGAAGAGGAGGAGGAGGAGATGGAGGAGATGGAGACAGAGGATACGGAGATGGAGGAGATAGAGAAGAAGAGGCGGTGGCGGCATAAGATGGTTATGAAGATAACAACCATGAAATTGAAGGTTATGGAGAAGATAAAGATGTTGATAAAGAAGATGACGATTTTGGTTGGTGAGGAAACTGAAGGAAAGTTCTGGTGAAGAAATATGTACACTCTTTCAGCCACAAAAATAAAACCAGAATGAATAGGACAGCAATCAATCAACAGTAAGATCAAAACATCAATAATCTCTCAAAATAAAGAGAAAAAATCTAAACATGAAAAGAACCTAGTTCTGGAGAAAACTCTGAAGGCAAAGCCACAAGAAAGTATAAGAAAGGATGGTTCTCCTCCCAAAGTGGAAGCCACATTCACCAAGCATGTGAAGAATTGCTTCCTGATGACTGATCAGGAGGCTTTGCAAGATCTCTGGCAGTGAAGGTAGTCTCTTTAAGAAAATGGTTTAGACAGTATGAAATATTCCATCTTACTTCACTTCTGTATCAATTGATTTCTGACTGTCTCTTCTATGGTTCCAAGTGAAAACTTTCCTATAGTGTTTGATATATGCTGTCCAGGTTCCATTGGAAAGAATATGCTGTCTAAGCACCAGTTCAGTTTTCAAAGATAGAGCTCCACCCTTTATTTGGTTATAAGAATGAGTGGAATGCTGTGATAGGACATAGTCATATGGTGCTCAGACATGGAAATGGTAGAGAAACTAAAACAAACAGATGAAATAAACTCAGTGTGGTAGTTTAAATATGCTTGGCCCATGGGAAATAATACTATTAGGAGGAGTATGTGGCCTTCTTGGAGTGGGTGTGGCCTTCTTGAAGGAAGTGCATCATTGTGGGGTGGGCTTTGAAGCTCTGTCCATTGCAAGAGAGGAAGTCTTCTCCTTGCTGCTTTTATATCAAAATATAGAACTCTTGGCTCCTCTAGCACCATGTCTACCTTGACACTGCCATGCTTCCTGCCATGATGATAATGGACTGAACCTCTCTGAACCTGTAAGCCAGCCCCAATTAAGTGTAGTCCTTTATGAGAATTGCCTTGGTCATGGTATCTTTTCATAGCAATGGAACCCTAACTAAGACAGAAGTTAGTACCAGAGGTCTAGTATTACTGTAAGAGACCCAATCATGCTGTTGTTTGGAGAAATGTGGACTTGGGGACTTTGTAAAGCAGTGGTATCTTTTACATAGGGCTTAATGGGCCATACTAGTATAACCATAGAAGAAGGTGTTTCTGAGGGTATTTTGAAATGTGGAGACTTAGCTCAGGAAGTTTTAAAGGAGAAGAATTTTAGTAGGTGGCCTTCTTGTTATATTTTGGTGAAGAATGTGGTAGCTTTTTGCCCGTGTGTGAAGAGTCTACTTGAGGATCAGGTAAAGAAATGTTAATTAGCAGTAATTAAGAAAAGACCAGCATCAGGATGATTTGAACAATCCAATGGGGTCCAAACCCTATCTAAGACACTCAGTATTTCAATGACATCAAAGGAAAAGAAAAAATAATAACATATGTTATTAGTATTAGATATGATAATTCCCATAAGGCTAGGAGTGAAGTGCCCGGCCCATACACATGGGTGGATCGTGACTTTATTGACTATTTTTCTGTTACTGTGATAAAACACTATGGCTAAAAGAAAGAAACTAAATTCTTTTCTCCTTACAGAAAAGAATTTAGCTTAGTTTATGGCTCCAAAGGAAAAGTCTACAATAACAGTGGGAAAATGGCAGCAAGCTTCTGGAACAAGAAGCTGAGTGATTACTGTTACAACTGAAAGCATGAAACAGAGCAACAGGATAAGGCTGTGAACCCTGAGGCCTGCTCTCAGTGATAGGCTTGCCCCAGAAAGGCTGCACGTCTTCCCACAACCTCCCCAAAACAACTCCACCAACTATGGACTAAATGTCCTAATGCCTGGGCCTATGAGGGACATGTCTCATCCACACCAATACAATGACACTCCAGGGACTGGAACTCCCTGGAGCTCCCTTCAAGCTGTTTTGAGTAGCATCTATAACTTATTGGCTGGTGCGAAACATGGAAAGGTTATTAATGTGGCCAGAAGATATGTGATCAGATTTGTATTTGGTGAGAAAAAGTAGTTTTAATAGCATCATGAAGACAGTCGTTGGTAAGACAAGATGGGAGAAAAAGGTAAAAGGGCAGACACAGGAAGGTTTGCAGCACAGTGGGGCTGGGAGTGTGATATATTTCTCCAGATTCTTCAGAGGAGGAATTTGAGGGTTTGGCTCACCAGTTGATTGTAGAAGTATGTCTTAAGTAGCTGCATATGACCTAGGGACTCCCAGAGCCAGGAATTAGTTGATATACTCAGCCAAATGTAGAAAACACACAATGGAAAAAAAACCATTTTGATGATGAAGATGATGCATACAGTTTGGAAAAACTGAATTTTAGATTTCATTGCCAACATGGTTTAGATGCCCTATCTGGCATTTGGGTGGACAATAGGGATTTGAAAAGAGACTCGTAGTCAGGGTATAGTTTCGTAATAAAATGGAGGGTGCTGGCATGCTGTGCATAAGTCTCTGAATTTGATCCTCATTGAGAGGAAGGGAGGCAAAGGAGGATAAAAGAAAAGGGGTATGTGTCTGTCATGGGAAGGGAAGTTAAACACACAGAAGATGGAAAAGGATGATGTGTGGAGAGGAAAAAGAGAGGACAGAGCAGAGATAAAATGGCTCAGATAGAATCTCTATTACATGGCTCCTAGCTGATGCTCATTGAGGATCTCAGGAAGAAGCAGGGTGGGATACACAGGAAGAAGTGATAGACAGGGCACACTGCTAGAAGACAAAGAGCCAAGAAGGGAAACAGACCGGAGAGGAGGAAATAATGATGAAGGGAACGAAGAGGCAGGCTTCTCTGAAGAGGACCAAGAGGCAGGTCTCACTGGAGAGGACTGGGGAGAAACAGATATCACTGAGAGGACAGAGGAGAGTCAGAACTCCCTGGAGAGGACCAAGAGGCAGGCCTTACTGGAGAGAACCAAGAGGCAGGTCTCACTGTCAGAGGTGGCAGAGCACCATACCACAGTGCTTGCCTACAGAGCATCTGTGAGTTAGTGGCTCACCGTCCACAGGCTTTGTCTCCTCTAGCCCATGTCTCTGTTGTTCCTTCCTGACTTTGCAGAAGGCCTGGTTCCTCCCTGTAGGTATGCCTGCAAGCCTGATTAGCCTCAGCTATGGGAACATATACTGGAAAAAAAGAAGGCTCCATCAAGCTCTGAATCTAGATGAGGAGACTCAAGCTTAAGGCATGCCTTCTTATTCATAAGCTCCAGTTTCAAGTCTTTGGCCTGAGAGGCCCACACACCTGTTCCCTCTAATATTAACGCTATGTTGAGCCTTTTCAAGGACTCTGCTGCCTTGGAGACTGGTTTGGTCTGTGAAGTTCCCCCAACCCACCCTCATAAAATCTTCCCTGTGGCTCCCTTGACATCACCTCTGCAGCAGTCCCCTCCTTTGGTTGCTTCTCTTTGCTTTGACTCCACTTATGCTTCCTCTTTCTCTATAGTTTTTTTTAATATTTTTATTAGATATTTTCCTCATTTACATTTCCAATGCTATACCAAAAGTCCCCCATACCCTCCCCGCCTCCACTCCCCTACCCACCCACTCCCACTTTTTGGCCCTGGCGTTCCCCTGTACTGGGGCATATAAAGTTTGCAAGTCCAATGGGCCTCTCTTGCTAAATGCATGAAACTCAAGAAGAACGAAGACCAAAGTGTGGACACTGTGCCCCTTCTTAGAATTGGGAACAAAACACTCATGGAAGGAGTTACAGAGACAAAGTTTGGAGCTGTGACGAAAGGATGGACCATCTAGAGACTGCCATATCCAGGGATCCATCCCATAATCAGCTTCCAAACGCTGACACCATTGCATTCTCTATAGTTTTAAACACTATTTCATGGAGCTCTTTTAGTTCAGCCACCCTAGTTTGTGATGACTTCCAAGTTCTACCTCACGTTCAATTCTCACCCAAGATTTCCTCTGCTTAATAAGTGTATGCATCTCAGCTATATGAAACTAATGCAGAACTGAACTTCTTTAAGTTTAAACCAGAAACTGGACTCGCTCTTACTCACTTGCCTAAGCCAGAAATCTAGGATTGCCACGGACCACCCCAGTTGGGTATGGGGGTCTCTGGAAGGAGGAGTCCTCGAAGGCTAGGTGGGAAAAGATTCGGCAGTGATAAACAGAAACAAACCAGAGGCAGTTTGAATCTGAGTGTAGTTTGCAGCTCTCAAGCAGGGGATTTTATACATTAAAAAACCCAAACATTACAAAGCTTAGAAACTGTGTCCAGCAACACAATCACAAATACCCACAAAAATCATTTGGCACAGTAAAGCACAAAAATCATCCAAGCATTATAATTCTGAAACTATGTATTCAGTGAATCACAAACAGAACAGGTAACATCATTATAAATAAAAATCATCAAAATATAAGGATTCTAAAACAACGTATTCAGTGGGGCAGCCATCCAAGGCTAGTGGCATATTTCCAAGCAGGTTAGTAAATCTTTATGGTCAATGCTCCTAACCACTGAGCTAACTTTCCAGCCCTATATGGTCAATTATTATTTAACATCTAAAGCCTGATTTTTATAAATCTTCAACACATAAATTTAAACTATTTTAATTCTTTCTAATTAAGGCTTTCGTTACCATATACTAAAACCTACCTCCAATAACACACATGTAGCCATATGAAATTTTATTATTGGAAAATCTTTTATCTATCATAATAGCTTTATAAATGATTTAAAAAGTAAAGCGTTGGTTTCCCCGGGGATAAGTAATATTAGAGACCCCATCTCAAGGGATGGTTTCTTACCCATTATTCATGATTAAGATCTTGGCCTAGGCTACCAGGAACATGTAAATAAGAAAAGGAATAAGAGAAAATAAAACAGATAGATTGCCATGAGAACTACGACTCAATAATTGTTCTCCAGTGAAGAGTTCTACAACCGGTTCCCGGAGGCCTCCCCATTTTGAGGTCAACCGCCTCAGTCTGTGGAACTTGTCACACAGAAGGTGGTGTAGCATAGATCACCTTAAATCTCACTTCCTCATCTCTTAGAGCTGATCAGAAACCAAACCTATTAAATCCCCTTGATCTCTTCACTGGGTGAGCCTCCATTCCTTATGGCAGATCCCAGCCCCTCACTTCGACTATAGGATGGCACTGCCCTTAAATGTGGTCAAAGTCCTTCAATTTCATTCCCCTTGGCAGCTGAAGTTTCTTTGAAGTGACATCTTCTCCACTCACTGTCAAGTTCTTGGTCTTCCTGGATGCCTCAAATAATAGGCTTTCAAAGACCCTCCTGATACTGTCTCCAGCCCCTTATCCACAGCCCTCCTTTTGGATTTGTCGCCTACCCTCTTCTGTTTTCAGCTTCCTTATCTTAGATACATCCTCTGCTCTTAGCTCCCATCCACTCTATGCCCGGCTGCCTCAGAATCACCCTTCACCCTCAGCATGGATACCTCTTTCCCTTCTGCTGTCACCACCCCTCCTCCTCTCCTCTCCACTGGATTGTGGACATCTGTTCTTCCAACTCAAACCTGCTTGCCCAGCCCTGGCCTTTGTTTACATTGTTTTCATAAGAGTTTACTTCTCTACTCTTCATAGAGAACCAATGCATTGTGAAGGCCGGAGTCACGCCACGCGTGTTCAAACCTAGGGTGCCCATCATGAAATATGGAATAAAGTTCGATGGAATAAATTATGCTGCTTGAGACTATAGATGCATAAAAAGGCATATACCCTTATATTTTATAAGTAAAAGATAAATGCTTTTCATAAGCATAGTCATAGAAATATATACAAAATCCAAATTAGTATAGAGCAGAGCAGACAGTGGTTAACTATGGAAGGCCCAAAGAGGAATTTAAAAGAGAGCGAGCATCTTCTCTGCATGACAGGAATGTTGCATACATCGGATCTCAATAACATGAGGTCTAGGAGCCCAAACTAGCCCTGCATTATGACCACAGCAGTCAATGTGCCCATGAGGATGAGGGAATGTCTCAAGCTCCATCCCTAGGTGAAGAGAGACAGGCAATAAATGGGTATTGAAAGAGGAAGATGCAGTTTTCCCCCCAGGGAAGATCCCACTAAAAGGTCCTCCAGTTCCAGCTAGTCATCCTTAAATGTGTGTGTCTATGAGCTACAATCCGTGAACTCAGTGGATTGTTTGCAAGTGGATGTGTGCATACACGTGTGTGTATGTTAGATATGTGTATTTACTAGTAATTATTTAGAGGTCATGAATTTGAGGTGGGGTCGCGGTGACAGAAGGGGAGTTGCAGGGGTAGTTGGAGGGAGGAGTGGAAATGGTATAAATTTTATACAGTGCTCATGTATTAAATTCTCAAAAGCAGGGGGAAGAAGAGAAGGAAAGAAAGAAGAGGAGGAAGAAAAGGAAAAGGACAGAAAGAAATAAGTGAAAGAAGAGAAAGGGGACAAGTGGGATAAGGAGGAAAAGGAGGGGGTAAGAAAGGAAGAAAAAGAAGAGAAGGGAGAGCATAAGGAGGAAAGAAAGAACAGGAAGAGGAGGAGGAGAAGGAGGAAGAGGAGAAAGAAGGGGAATTAGTGAACAGTCGATGGAGACCCAGCTTTGGACGGAGTTCTGCTAAATTTGCTTTTCACCTTGGGATACCTAACCTCACTTCTCTGTCAACTTACATTCTATCCTATAAAAATGTAGAGAATAACACTCGGCAAACCTGGGTGGAGGAGTCAAAGGAGCAGCTCAAGTGGCATGTACAGGAAGCAGAGTGCTTAGTAGATGTCCAAACCACGAAAGCTACTTTATCCCCCGAGTGAATCTGAAGCTCTTTGCACATTCTTGAATATACCTGAAGATGAATGAGAGAAATAGAACCTATTATAAAATTACAAACTTCAGCCTGAGTCAAGAGACAGAAGTCCCTAAACTAGAGTTTGATGGGTCATAGATCCTGTGTCTCTATTAAACTGTAATAAATGGTTAAGAACACATGGAGAGACTTCATATTGCAAAACCCCTTAAACTCCAACCTGGGGGTGGGGGGTGGGAATTCTTTGCTCTATTGCTTCTCTGCCTTAGAAGATTACTAATTCATAGAGTGTCTTGATTCATCTACAATTTATATTCTTTATAATCTGATGTAATAAACTTCTTCCCTGTTCCTCAACTTTACCACCCTTGGACACTCAACTTTAGATTTAAGAACAAAGAAATAAACATACAAAAATAACAGCATATGTGGCTGAATGCCGCATGGCAGAGATGTTTTTGTTACATTATTATAACCCTGATCAGAAGATATCAGTGTATTTTTAGCACCCTGGGAAAAGATAGGTCCCGTGAATCTAGTCTCTATAGTGCCGGTTAGACAGAGTCTCTCAATTCTTTAATACTAAGAGATGATGCCAGGTACTTTGGCATGCCTTTCAGAATGTTGTCAGATTTATTTCAGTTTGTCTAGGTGCCTGTGACAAGGTTTTTATTTATTCACTTGCTTACCATCAGACAACTTTGCTAGAATATCATTTCTAAGCCGGGCGTGGTGGTGCACACCTTTAATCCCAGCACTCGAGAGGCAGAGGCAGGCGGATTTCTGAGTTCGAGGCCAGCCTGGTCTACAAAGTGAGTTCCAGGATAGCCAGGACTGCACAGAGAAACCCTGTCTCGAAAAAAACCAAAAAAAAAATATATATATATATATATATATATATATGTATATATATATATATATATATGAATGATATATTGGACTAGTCAAACACTGTGTTTTCCAGTTTTCTACCAAATGTTAAGTCTTGCTGAGTGTACAGAACAGGCATATAATTGGTTTGACATTCTCCATTTACCCAGTTATCTAAGAACTCCTTCTCCTATTCAGGTGTGTGATATAACACACACACACACACACACACACACACCTAACCCTGATATATATATATACCCACGGACCCTTGGAGTACTGGGTAGGAGGGAAATGGCTAGGTTTTAACCACTTGACGTGAACAGCTGTTCCCATTACATGTGCATGTGAAACATCTAAGTTAGGACCACTGAAGTCATTAATAGTTGGTACTAACTGCCCAACCTTTGTATCATGACTGGAATGTAGACCTCTGTGTACAGCAATGGGTCCTTGGTGTGAGGCTGTACTGCAGCCAGTCATGCTTCTAGCCCATGCAGCCAGAAGCCAGCCCTGCTGTGCTTCAGCGTCAGGTACCCGAATAACATTTATATCAGAACTCACAGCTTTTTCAGCCCCACCCAACTCACAGCCACTATGACACTGTGGAAACAGAGGCAGACAAATATGTATGTTTATAATTCTATAATTGATTTGTATAGCTCAAGTCAGGCTCCTCCTCCAGTAGACCTCAGGCTGACTTTCTAGTCTCCCCTTCTGCTTCAGGACTCTGCCATCTGTCATACATGTCTGCATTTCACACGTTCTCCTCTTTCCTTTATCCTCCAGCTGCTGAAATCCTAGGCATTGCTTGGGCTTCACACTAAACCTATTCCCAAAGATTCTAATTCAGTGGGGGTGGCTGGAGTCGGGCCAGAACACACTAACTGCAATGCACTCCGCATTCGCCTATTGTTTAAGCTTCTATTCTTTTCCAGTTCCTGAGCGCAGGAATAATTGTTCCTTTCCCTTCATCCCACTACCCAACACTCCAGGTGCTGCCATGACGGGCTTCTCTCCAGGTCTGGCCTCTCGCATAATTGGCAGTTTTCAGGGCCAGGACACACACTGTCTTCAGCTTCATGTCTTGCCCTTAATTCGTTGCCTGGCATAATTCAGAAAATGTGCCAGGCAGACACTAGTGTTTGGTGACATAACATGTATTTATAATTTAAAATTACAGTGTAAATTCTAGAACAGTAAATAAAATTCCACAGCTGCTGCTCCATGACTCACTGCCAGTATCAAGAGTAGACTGGTTTCCTCTTATCTAAGGAAGCTGTAGGGTGGCATTCCTTGAACTGTCCCTTCCCGAGACATTTTTCTGGTTGCCAGGAAGCCAAGGGTGTCTGTTTTCATTTAAGCTAGCTCTGAACCATTTTATGCTTTTCCTTCAATTCCAGATTTTACAATGTTTTTCCAAGGAGGAGAAAGACATAGTCCTCTGCTGGTCACGTTAAAAGCTTTTGTTGCTCTCTTCTATCATTTTTGCCAATTTTAAACAGTAGACTAGGGTTCTCCTGCCACCTACATAGCCCAGCAGGGCTGCAGGCCTCACTCCCAGACACTAGTTCAGATAGACCTCTGCCATGCCCTCTGCCTTATGCCTTTCTCCCCACCCAGCCTCTCTCCAGCCTGCTCCTCACATCACTTTCTTAGGCCTGCTGCTCTCACTTGCCCCATCCTCTCTGCTTAGCTGTCCACACTCCAAGGCTTAGCTTTTCAGATGTCATAGTTAGGGTTTCCATTGCTGTGAAGAGACACCATGACTAAGGCAACTCTTATAAAGGATATTTAGTTGGGGCTGACTTATAATTTCAGAGGCTCAGTCCATTATCCTCAAGGCAAGAAACATGGCAGGGACCAGGAAGGCATGGTGCTGGCATAGCTGAGAGTTCTGTATCTTGTTCTAAAGGCAGATGACTACTTCCAGAAAGCTAGGAGAAGGGTATCAAAGTCCACCCCCACAGTGACACACTTCCTTCAACAAGACCACACTTACTCTAACAAGGCCACACCTCCAAATAGTGCCACTCCCTGGGCCAACCATATTTAAACCACCATATCAGATTAGGCAGAAGTAGTAGGACTCTAGTCTGAGTTAGGAGCCTTCCCTGTTCTATTTGGTTATCATAGATAATGCCCACTTGACAAATCCTAGTGAACTTGTGTCTTGCTAACTAATTCCCCTTAGAGCATGTTTCACCTAAGAGCTGTATCATAGCTGGTTGTTTTGTTTTGTTTTTTGGTTGGTTGGTTGGTTGCTTGTTTTTCCTGGCTACTTCTTATTCTTCATGATTGACTAAGTTTTAATAAATACTTTTGTGGAATGGCAGGAAGAACACAGTAGTTTGTAGGTGGTGACATATACAAAGTCACTTACTTAGGAGAACGAGGAGCCCTCAAGACCATACCCCACTGTACCTGACAAAACATAGAGAACAACAGTTGGTTGGTTCTCCCTGAATATGCTCTTCCCTGCCTTTTCCTGGCCACTGATATATTCTGCAAAAAAAAGTATTTGCGTTGAAGACACCAAAATACTCTCTAGGGAACAGTAAGAGAATTAAAAAGTCACAGCCTCTATATGAAATGGCCCAAAAGAGATTTGAACTGTAGCTAAACAGAGATATGAGTGCACAGTTAAGATAAGAACACAGATTTGTACTTGGGATCAGTGTCTGCAGGATGAACCCGAAACCAGCCATCCTCCGAGGCTCTGGCACCTGACCTGGAAAGATTTTTCTCTTCCTCTTAACAAAAAGACTTAATTGCAAGAATGGTACCATTTCAGTAAGTGGGTCATCCACATTCATCATGGCTTCAGCTACACCCCGAAACACTCTAAGAGTCCTTTGTCTTCTCTGGAACATGGTCTGTTTCCTGCCCTAGAGATAACACATTCATTATCCGTTATCCCATTTATAAACCTTGGAATGCAGAGACTTCCCACATTTTGTTCTAAGCTCTGTCTGGTCTTGCTGTACAGGGCTGGCCCTGACTACCTCAAGCAGGTACCTATCTTCTGTGATGGTCACAGGACACAGTGGGGAGACCGCTCTGGGCCCTGATTAATTTATATGTGCTCTTTCCTCTAAAGTATCATTCTGAGGTCTCCTCTTATCCAGGCCTTTGCTTTCTGTGGCCGTAGCTACCTGCAGTCAACAGTGTTCAGAAATTCTTAAGTCGGAAATACCAGAAATAAATAATGTATGGATTGAAGTTGTGTACTTTGTGAGCAGTGTGATGAAATGGCACATTGTCCCGCCTCACCAGACCTCTGATCACTTTGGCAGGCATCATCATGGTGTCCATGATAGCCACCTACTAACTGTTATCTTGGTTCTCATAGAGACACAGTATTATAGTGGTTTAAGTTGAAGTAAGTGATTGATTTTATTGCTCTATCAATAATTGTTCTATTTTATTATTTATTGACAATCTCTTTACTACACCTTTTTAAATAAGTAAGATGTTTGCATAAGAAAAAAATCCTAGCACTATAAACAAGTGCAAGCTGTCAAAGACTATTTTTGGGCTCTTGAGACACATGTTGTCTCTGTGCATTTTTAAGTTCTCACACCCAGTACAGAGTCAAGGGATATATATATATGAAAATGGTCATTCCCAACTGGTATGGTAAACAACAACCAGTATGTCCCATGTAAAGGGACACACTGAGGGTAGATATGTCCCTTTACTCCTGGGACATGAAAGAAGACATCCCCCAAGTTGGACATACCCAGACATGGTACAATTGGCTTTGCACCAATCATTCTATCTTCTCCTCGTGAATGCATCATAAGCCTGATGCTTCCCTAACCTGAGTTTTCTCCCACATCTTCAGCTCTCAACTTCTTAATTTAGAGTTACTTGAAAGCTTTTGCATTCTTCAGACCTTACTTTCTTTCTTTATAGAGAGTTCCTCTGGGGTATGACACTTGCACCATAGACCTTCTCTTTACCCTGATTCTCTGTCTGAGAACGACCCTTCCTTATTCTAACTACAGTCAGAAGCCAGAGTAACAGCAATGGCTTCTCTATGGATATCACTCTCTCTAGAGAAGCAGGGTCCTATTGACTCTACCTCTTGGTTTTTCTGTCCATCTGTGTCTCCCCATTTGAGCTGAGGCTACCCAAACCTGAGTGCTGTCAAGGCTCACCCAAATACCACGAGGGATAGTCCTGTCCTTCATTTTCCTACCCTCTGATCTCACACAAACCACAGTGACATTTTGAATGTCAGACAGAATCCTGTCATATTTCCACGGAAGCTCTTCAAAGCCTCTATGTTGTTCTTACGGCAGAGTCAAGTTTTGCTAACAAAATTCTTCCTTCTAGTCTCTCCTTCACCACCCCTGTCTCCCAGGCCCGATGTTCCCTTTCACTGGCCTAAGGTCCAGTCATGTCTCCACTTATGCTCTCCCTCCTCCCTCCTCTACCCTCCCTGTTGGCAAACACGCATGCAAAAGCCTAACCTGCTCCCAATAAATCAGCTAGAACCCAGCATGGACTCTCAAAGAAGCCATGTGGGATGACTGGAGAACAGAGTCCGTTTCTCTCCCAGCAAAACAGTTTCAGCTTCCTTCTGAGACCCAACCCCCACACTGTAGAATTGTAACTGTTTGTATATTCAATGACATGCTGCAACAAGGATGAGTGAATGGAGGATGAAGAGAATGAGTGCAAAGTGGATGGGTGTATCACCTCTGTAGCAATTAAAGCTTGTTTGTTAAATATTTATTTGCTTGATTATTTATTTATTTATTTATTTATTTATTTATTTATTTATTTTATGTATATGAGTATACTGTCACTATATTGAGACACACCAGAAGAGGGCATCCAATCCCATTACAGATGGTTATGAGTGACCATGTGGTTGCTGAGAATTGAATTCAGGACCTCTGGGAGAGCAATCAGTGCTTTTAAGTGCTGAGCCATCTCTCCAGCCCCACTTGTTTGTAATCTAGTCTTTTACAAAATTAAAAAAAAAAGGAAGATTCTACAGAATATATCAATCATAAGTGAAACTGTAAAGGTTGTTAAAGAATCACCATGGGGACTTTTTGTTTAAACTATATTATACTGTGTCATTATTTATAAACAGAAACTTTAAACATCACTAACAACCCCACATTAGGGTTAAAAGCACAATAGCACCCCACACGAGGAAGAGTGAACAAGAAGTATTGAAATTTCTCAAAGTGGGAAAAACAAGACTCAGAGTAATAAAACCTTTGGTTAATGGACCCATAGGTTTTGACCTCTGTGCATAACTTGTTACTAGAAAACTAAGCAATTGTCTCTCTACCAGGAGGCCCCAGGGAGACAGGAGCACAGATACGGAAGCGTGTCATGAGAAAGGACAAATACCACATCAACCGCTTTTACTTGGTCAGTCATCTGGTGAATCATTTTGATTGTCTAGTATGTGTCTGACCCTCAGGCAAAAGTGAAGGTGGCATCAGTCTCTGTGCTTGCACAGTGAGATAGACAAACCAACTGAAACCATATAAAGTATAAAATTAGAGATGCAGAAAAACCCCAGGGAGGGGAGGGGAGGGGAGGAAGAGGGAGAGGGAGAGGGAGAGGGAGAGGGAGAGGGAGAGGGAGAGGGAGAGGGAGAGGGAGAGGGAGAGGGAGAGGGAGAGGGAGAGGGAGAGGGAGAGGGAGAGGGAGAGGGAGAGGGAGAGGGAGAGGGAGAGGGAGAGGGAGAGGGAGAGGGAGAGGGAGAGGGAGAGGGAGAGGGAGAGGGAGAGGGAGAGGGAGAGGGAGAGGGAGAGGGAGAGGGAGAGGGAGAGGGAGAGGGAGAGGGAGAGGGAGAGGGAGAGGGAGAGGGAGAGGGAGAGGGAGAGGGAGAGGGAGAGGGAGAGGGAGAGGGAGAGGGAGAAGAGGAGGGAGAGGAAGAGGGGAGGGGAGGGGAGGGGAGGGGAGGGGAGGGGAGGGGAGGGGAGGGGAGGGGAGGGGAGGGGAGAGAAGAGAAAGAGAAAGAGAAAGAGAAAGAGAAAGAGAAAGAGAAAGAGAAAGAGAAAGAGAAAGAGAAAGAGAAAGAGAAAGAGAAAGAGAAAGAGAAAGAGAAAGAGAAAGAGAAAAAGAGAAAGAAAGAGAAAGAGAGAGAAAGAGAGAGAGAAAGAGAGAGAGAGAGAGAGAGAGAGAGAGAAAGAGAAAGAGAAAGAGAAAGAGAAAGAGAAAGAAAGAGAAAAGAGAAGAGAAGAGAAAGAAGGTTCAAGAAGAATGGATCAGAGCTAGAACAAGAGGGATTAATCTAGCCTTAAGATGTAGGATTATAATGGCCCCATGATATAAACCCATGAGAACTGCATTTGTCCATACAGGGTGATACACTTGAGAGGACAATGTTGTGGCTCAGGACCAGTCCACTGAGAAACTATTGCACTTCATTGTCTCTAGCTAAAAGGAAAAACAAAAACAAAAACATTTCTTTCTGGGAACTCCCAGCAAAACTGATGGCTGTGGTTTGAGAGTGGTGTACTACAGAATGTTGAATATAATTCCCAGTCTTAGGATAATGGTATTAGGAAGGTAGAAAGGCTAACTACTATGTTCATCAGTGGGACCTTTTCAAAGTAACTTGATAGACCATTGGGGTCTATCAAGTAGGGCCCCAACGTGGAACCTTGCATGGTTTTATTTATGAGAACAGAGAACACAGAGAGGGATACAAACACATTCCACTCTGATGTGATGGAATCCATGGGAACTTTCCAGAGCCTTTGCCATGCTACTTAGACTTCTAGATTAAACCTATGATCAAAATCAAACACCTTTTCTTTATAATTAACCAGCTTCAGATATTCTGTTATAGTAACAAAACAATTAACAAGCATTGGAATGAGATGCCTGTGTATACTTTCTTTTTAAGAATATTTTTGAGATTATAATATTATAATATAATATAATATAATATAATATAATATAATATAATATAATATAATATAATATAATATTGTTTTCCCCTTCCTTTTCCTCCCTCCACATCCTATATAACCCTCTTTTCTCTCTTTCAAAATCATGGACTCATTCTTCATTAACTGTCATCACATGGATGTATGTACATTTATATACTGTGATGGTTTATATATGCTTAGTCCAGGGAGTGGCACTGTTAGGAAGTGTGGCCTTGTTGGAGTAGGTGTGTCACTGTAGGTGTGGGCTTTATGACCCTCATCCTAGCTGGCTGGAAGTGAGTCTTCTCCTAACAGCCTTCAGATGAAGATATAGAACTCTCACCTCCTCCTGGGCCATGCCTGCTTGGATGCTGCCATACTCCCACCTTGATGATAATGGACTGAACTTCATCACATTTGTAACAATTTGCCTGTTTCCTGAGAGCTGGGTTTAGGTTCCTCCTTGCAAGTATTTCATCAGCAGACAGGTATAACCTTCAGTGTCCCCTCACAGTTGTGTCCCTTGAGGAAGTCCTTCAGGGCACCGTTGTTCAACTCCTGGCCCATAATAATTTGTGCCCTCAGTATCACATTTTTTTTTGCATTTCCCTCATCTGGGTCTTATTGGTTGATATGAGATCCATTGTACTACAGAGATGTTAGACACACTGCAATGTGTGCATATCAGATCCTCTGCAATTCATTTATCCACTGTACTGCATACATGGTAGATACACTGCATGCATGTTAGATCCACCACACTGCATGCATGTTAGATACACTGTATAGATGTTAGATGTCCTATGTTACATGCATGTTAGCTACACTGTACTGCATGCATGTTAGATACACTGTGCTGTGTGCATGTTAGATCCAACGTACTGTGTGCATGTTAGATAGACTGCACTGTATCCGTATTCCATGTATGTTAGACCCACCACACTGGATGCATGTTAGATAGACTGCACTGTGTCTGTATTCCATGTATGTTAGACCCGCCACACTGGATGCATGTTAGATAGACTGCACTGTGTCCGTATTCCATGTATGTTAGACCCGCCACACTGGATGCATGTTAGATCCACTGTACTCAATGTATGTTAGATTCACCATACTGCATACATGTTAGATACATTGCACTGCATGCCTGTTAGAGTTACCATACTGTGTGAAGGTTAGATATACTATGTACATGTTAGATACACTGCATTCATTGCATGTATGTTAGACGCTCCATGCATGTTAGATCCACTGTACTGAAAGCATGTTAGATTCACCATACTGCATACATGTTAGATATAGTGCACTGCATGCATGTTAGAGCCGCCATACTGTGTGCATGTTAGATACACTATGTACATGTTAGATACACTGCACTGCGTGCAGTGTTAGATACATTGCACTGCATGCATGTTAAATCCACTGCACTATGTGCATGATAGATATACTGCATGGATGTTAGATATACCACACTGCAGTGCTACACCAGCTCCCCAGATGTCCACCCACTGTCTTCACAATCCAGCAGGCAACAGTTGGTTTACGACTACAAATTCTATCTTTTAACCAAGCTTCCCTTTACTTATCAAGCTTCAGGCCAAATTAAAAGAAAATTTTGTCTAAAAAGCAAACTTGACGATGAGTTGGTTTTATAAAAGCAGCTCGTCCATTTCTCTTTCCAGCAAGAAGCGATGGTTCTTCCTGACATAAAAGTATCCCTTCAGAAATCATCAGCTCGAAATTCTATTACCTTGTGTGTTGGTGTCATGACCAAAACCTGGAGGTAGGAAATGATTCAGGCTCTGTGCTAGGATCGGCTGTTTCTAAAGGCAGTGTGTCTATTGAGCTGATGTGATGCATACGGAACACAGAGGGAGTGGGATGTCATGGCCCAGGGTGTTGGTGTGCTTATATCTTCCTAAGAAGAAATGATGAGGACAGAACATGGGCCTGAGGACAGGTTGAATAGATTGAAACAACAGTAAGATATCTGTTGACCAGGACGTCATAGGAGAGACATCTATTGACCATGTCATAAATCAGCAAATAGAGATCTTGTCATAGAGTTTAGGAAAAAGTACAGCCACAGCCCAGCATACACGTGTCCCTTTTCCTAGAAAATACTATAATTACATTGAGATAACAAGAGAATCTACTTTCATCTCTCGATCTTAACTTTTTAAAATATTTCTAAATGTGCTCTTGTGGCAGAAGGCACGTGAGAACTGACATGCGACACTTTTGCTTGTTCCTATTTTCAGCCATTAAAAACACATATAGCAGCAATTAAGTCTTCTCTAGAAATTATCACTTACTGGTAATGTGCCTTTCCATTACCTCAGTGAGATGCAGTAAGTTGATGAATTATTCCTATGGCTGCAGTAACAATGGACTGGGCGCAATGGTAAACTCTCTCCTGCCGGCACTTAGAGTTATTATCTAGGCTGTTTTCCTTGCTTTAGAACCAGGAGCCATCATTAGCAGGTTAGCAGAAATAATCCCCTTGCTCTGTCTTGGGGGTGGGGGTGGAGGCTCTGTGAACCACTTGACAAATGCAATTTGATTCCGGGCCCCAGGACTCAGGAGCCTCATTAGCTTGGAAGTCGGTGGTGGCAGCAAGGCCTATGAGTGCGGATCTGAAGGGAAGAACCAGTGTGTCACAGTTCTAGGAGGGAATTTTCCATCCATTTTACTTTCATTTTGCCTTCTTCAAAAACAGAATTTTTTTCAGGGGGAGAAAGTTGTTATATGATGTAAACAAAAGGAGACAGATGGGTTAATGGAAGAATATTTCCATTTCCACTCAAGTTTGGAAATCTAGGCCAACACTGATAAAACACTGAAGAAACACAGATTGAAACCAGATCTGCCTTACAAGAGATCTGCCCAGCGCTCACTGCACCAAGTAACTAACCTCAGACTCCAAGCTCCTGCCTCAGCAGCACCGCTCTCCAGCTGGGCTGGCTCAGGTTTGACTTTTGTTTTGGGGGTTTTTTTGTTTTTAATAATTTGAGTCATCACTGGTCAAAATGAATCACAGGGATTTTATGTGACACTCAGAGGACATTTCAAAGGCACAAAACCTATCATATTAGAATCACTTGGCCCTTTGCACAGCCTATACCCCTTACTAGTCACCAACATGTTAAAATTTAAACTCACTTGGTGACATTTTCATTATCACTCTTATTCTGTGCTCTGGCTTTTAAATGTTAATGTCTGGCTTAAGAAGAAAGAGAAAAGGGAGGCTTTGTCAGGCATGGGGGCACATGCCTGAAATCCCAACACTTAGAAGCAGAAAGAGGAGAGCCCATTTCAAGGCCAGTTGTGCTAAACAATGAGATCCAGTCTCAGACAAAAAAAAAAAAAAAAAAAAAAAAAAAAAAAAAAAAAAAACAGTATTACTTGAACCTTGGGCCTTGTTGAATGACAATCCAGAAGCTTGGGGTCCTGAAAAGTGTTAAAAATTCAGGAATAGAAAGTTCTTTTTTTTTTTTCTTTTTCTTTTCGGTTTTTCAAGACAGGGTTTCTCTGTGTAGCCCTGGCTGTCCTGGAACTCACTCTGTAGACCAGGCTGGTTTCAAACTCAGAAATCCACCTGCCTCTGCCTCCCAAGTGCTGGGATTACAGGCATTCTCCACCACTGCCCAGCCAAAGAATAGAAAGTTCTTGAAAGACGTAAACAAGAATCTTAGTACAGGGCTAAAGAAAAAAACATAAAAGTGTTTATAATTATAAATAATGAATGAACTAAGCCCCTAGATGAGCGGTAATTTATTTTATTTTATTTTATTTTATTTTATTTTATTAGATATTTTCTTTATTTACATTTCAAATGCTATCCCGAAAGTTCCCTATACCCTCCCTCCGCCCTGCTCCCCTACCCACCCACTCCTACTTCTTGGCCCTGGCGTTCCCCTGTACTTGAGTTTGCAAGACCAAGGGGCCTCTCTTCCTAATGATGGCCTACTAGGCCATCTTCTGCTATATATGCAGCTAGAAACACAAGCTCTGGGGGTACTGGTTAGTTCATATTGTTGTTTCACCTATAAGGTTGCAGACCCCTTCAGCTTCTTGGGTACTTTCACTAGCTCCTACATTGGGGTCCCTGTGTTCCATCCTATAGACAACTGTGAGCATTAAGCTCCAAGCTGACTCATATAAGTAAGTAGCTCTGTTCTCAGGCTCCGTTAAGAACAAACAGAATAGAACTCTAGTAGATATAAACATCAGAGATGACAGCGGTGCCAAGGATCTGTGGATCTGTGTCACTTAGACCATGACCTGTGTGTGTACTTGCATATTAATGTTGTAAGTTAGAGTCTTGGTGGACATGGGGAATTCAGAGGCTTCTGAGGAGCTCTCCTTGGCTCTGACAGCCACATTTCTATGCAGTCCTCACTCCTCTTTTACAACAGAGTTGCCCTCCCTCTGCATCTCCAAGGCATGTCCTCTATGGCACCAACCATTTGCACAGGCCTTGCTACTGGTCCTTACTTTACATCTGATGTTGTCTCTAGGTCCCTTGCTTGTTGCCAGGAGTCTGTTTCAGGAGTCTTGGCCTGCCAGACTACTGATTTAGCTTCACCACACAGCTCAGCTCTTCTGAGGTCTTCTGTGTTCACATCCCTCACCACACCAGACCATGACCATTCCCCAGGCTAGTGCATATGGGTAGCCATGGATATGCATGGCTGTATAAGAACCAAGTCCAACATGGAATTTTGTCTTTGCACCGGTTTCTTTCTTCTGCACGTGAACATCCAGTTCTTCAACACCTTTTGTTGAGGAAGCTGTCTTTCCTCTACTGTACATTTTTTGGAATCTTTGTAAAGTAATCAGACAGCTGTAGTAGCACGGACTAATATCGGGGTCTCCTGCTCTGTCCCATTGATCTATGTGTCGTGAAGTGCCAACCCATGCTTTTCTCGTACTATGGTCTGGAGTATATATTGAAATCAATCACAGCGATGCCTCTCACCATATTCTTACTGCTCAAGGATTCTTTCACTATAAAAGGGCTTTTGAGTTTTCACATGAACTTCGGATATTATTTTCAATTTTTGTAGAGAAGGAAGTTGTGATGTTGCCTGGGATTGTGTTGGGTCTATAGGTTGCTTTTAGTAGGATGTTATTTTTTTCTTCCCATCCATGAGATATCTTTCCATCTTCAAGTTATCTTCCTCTGTCTCTCCTTTAAGTGTTTTAAAGCTCTTCTTATCTATGTCTTTTACTTCCTTGGCTAGGTTTATTTTGAGGCTATTGTGAATAGAATTGTTTTCCTGGTTTCCTGGTCAGTATGTTTATCACCGGGATACAGGAAAGCTGCTGACTCTGTACATCACTTCTGTGACCGGTCACTCCACTGGACACGTTCATCAGCTGTAGGGATTGGGTGTTGAAGTCTTTAGGGTCTCATGAGTAAAATCATTTCATCTGAAAAGAAGAGTAATTTTTTTCTTTCTTGTTTGCCTTTTATTCCCTTCTCTTGTGTTATTGTTCTAGTTAAGACTTCAAGAACTATATCGAAAAGTAACAGAGATGGTGAACATGGCTGCAGTGTTCCTGATTTTAGTGGGTAGGCTTCAAATTACTCCTCTTGGTGTGATATTGGCTGTGGGTTTTGCTGTGTGCAGCTTCTATTGTGTTGAAATGTATTTGCTGTTTCCTTCAGTTCTCTGGGGCTTTTATCATGCAGGGATGTTGGAACTGTCAAAGTCTCTTCCTGCATCTACTGAGATGATCAAGTGCTCTCTGTCCTTGAATTTATTGATATCTTGGATCATATGTATTGACCTATGTGTGTGGAACCATCTCTGCATCTCTGGAGACAACTTGATCAGGGTGTATCTTTGAATGTAGTCTGCAAGTATTTATTGAGAACTTTTGCATCTATGTTCATCAGAAAGATTGGTATATAATTTTGTCTTTTAGTTGTATCTTTCCATGGCTTAGCAATCAGCATAATGCTGCCTATAAAAAGAATTTGGAAACATTCTTTTCTTTTCTATTTTGCGGAATAACTTGAGAAACATTGGCTTTAGCTCTTCACTAAAGGTCTGGTAAAATTCTGTGGTGAATCCATCTGGACCTGGGCTTTTTTTGGTTGGTAGGCTTTTTAGCTATATTCTCATTGCTTGTGATGAATCTTTAAAAAAAAAAAAAACTAATTGCTTCCTGGCTGAACTTTGGTAGGTCATATAGATTTAAGAGTTGACCTACTTCTTTTAAGTGTTCCAGTTTGGAATTATTGGGAATTTCAGACATGCAGTAAATAAAATATAACAATATTAAATTCTTAAACTTAGAGAACCATGTACTCCACTTGATCCTATCTAAAAGGCAGAGAAGTGATGAAGTATGTATTGGGTACTACCAAGTTTTCCTGTCAATAACTCACCAAGTCATGTTCGTAATGTTATATATGAATGGAGGTGGAGTCATCTACTGGAGCATGGGAATCCTAGCTATAGACACATCCACACAAAGGGATCTCTGCCTCTCCCATAACTATCAACTTTCCATAGCACCTCGGCAATGGATGGGGCCTCGAGACCACGCACCCCAGCTATGCCAGAATTTTGGCTGATGTTTTAAAGTATATCCTTATGATCCTCTGTCATAATGTCTCCCTTTTATCTCTAAACTTTATTGACTCAGTTTTCCTTTCTCTCATTACTTTTTGGTAAGTTAAGCTAATGCTTATCAATTTTGCTTATTTTTTCCAATATCCAGCTCTTCATTTCATTGATTTCATTGTTTGTTTGCTCTTATTTTATCAGTTTCTTCTCTGCCTTTACGTCCCCCTGTCTACAAGATTGTGGTTAGGTTTGTTCTTGTTTACCTGAGGACTTTAGATGTATCATTAAGGTGTAAAACATAAACTGAAGCATATACCATAGGATACAGGCACAAGTAAGATGCGGGATGCCGACAGCTCAGGAAATAAGGTCAACAATTGCCAAGTGGAACTTCATGAATCAAAAAGTTCTGAGCAGCAACAGAAATTATAATTCAAGGAAAAGACAACCTTTAAATGGGAGAAACTATTTGCTATTTATATATTGCACAGAGAGTGAAGATCAAGAGTACACAAGGAACACCAAGAAATCAAACAACCAAGTAAGAATTAGAGTGAGGAACTAAACAGAAGGATCTAAAAATAAAAACTACCAACATCAAATAAACACTTCATAAAGAGTTTAGCATCCTTAAACATCAGGATATCTCAGCCCCAAATTACTTTCAGATTGTATCTCACTCCAGTCAGAATGGCTATGATCCAAAACTCAAGTGATAGCAGGTGCTAGTGTGGAAGGGGAGCCCTTATTCACTAGTAGTTGGGGTATAAAATGATGTATTTATTGTAGAAGTCAATGTGTAGGTCTTTCAGAAAACTTAGAAGCAGAGTAACATATGACCTAGCTAAATCACTCTTAGGCATATAGGCAAAGAAGTCTGTATCCTTTACAGAGATATACTCATTCACACATATCGCTGTCCCACACACAATGGGACCAGCCTAGAGGCCAATCAGTGACGAATAGATAGTGAACATTTAGTATGTAAGCACAATGAAATTCTATTTGGCTGTTAAAAAAAATGAAATTTTCAAGTACTTGGATGAAACTAGAAAAAAAAAATTTTCTGACCTAGAAAATCTAGGCCCAGAGACACAAACACCACATGCTATTTCTAGTATATTCTCTCTAGTTATATTAAAGTTAAGAAAGGGCCTATTGGAGGTGGAAAGTTCAGTCAGTTTTACTCCACTGTGTAAATTTTTCTGTATCCATTCTTCTGTTGAGGGACATGTGGGTTGTTTCCAGCTTCTGGCTATTATAAATAAGGCTATGAACATAGTGGAGCATGTGTCCCTGTTATATATTGGAGCATCTTTTGGGTATATGCCCAGGAGGCATAGCTGGGTCTTCAGGTAGAACTATTTCCAATGCAACCCACAGGAAGAACAAAAATATTAACTAACCTGACCACCCAGAGCTCCCTGGGACGAAACCACCAACCAAAGAGTACACATGGAGGAACCCATGGCTCCAGCTACATATGTGGCAGAGGATGGCCTTGTCTGGCATCAATGGGAGGGAAGGCCCTTGATCTTGTGGAAGCTTGATGCCCCAGCATAGGGATATGCCAGAGTAGTGAGGCAGGAATGGGGGGGTGTATACCCTTATAGAGGCAAAGTGGAGAGAGAATGGGATGGAGGGTTGGTGCAGGGGAAATGGGGAGGGGGAAAACATTTGAAATGTAAATAAATAACCAATAAAAATGAAAAAGAAAAATAAACCATTGTTATTGAACAAAAGCCCCACTTGGGCATACACCTTTATAAATTGTTGGAGATGCTAGGGAACCCTCAAAACAATATAAGCTAATACCACCACTCCCTATTTCTAAAGTGAACATACACCTTAGTTGCAAGATATAAAGTAAGCAAGCAGACAGTTAGGTGAAAACGTCATGCCTATTTCTAGCTTGCATAGTGCCAGAAGGTGTGATGCAGGCAACCAGAGGGGATGAGCATCAACAGTGCTCTCCAGGCAATCAGAGGGGACGGAACATCAACAATGTTCCCCGAGCAACCAGAGGGGATGGGACATCAACATTGTTCCCCAGCTGTGAATTACAAACTACAGTGCCACCTGCCAGGTAAGATGTGTCTACTGGTACAATATTGGCATGCCTGTTATGGGAGTAACCAACTGTTCCTGGGTTGGATTTGAGCCCAGCTACATAAGAGGCAATACATCCCTAGTACGTTAAACTCAGTTTTTAAAAAAATGCCTACGGAGGTTATAGGCTTTAGAGAGAACTCCTTGTTGATTCTTAGCTAAATTGATATGGTACCAGATTTTTAGTCTAAATCTTAATGTTTATACCCGTAGACAAATGCTACTCTCATGCTTAAACAGAGAAACATCTCTGTATGTTGAAAAATGCTGAATGTAGAGATTGATGGCTTCTTAAGATGCTTAGGAAAAATGACAGCCCTAAGCTGGACATTTATATCACCCTTTTGTAAGAATCAAGAAAAACTAAGAAAAAAGAGACAAACAAAATGAGACAGCCAGAAGACAGGGAGGAGAAACGGGAAACGCTGTCTTCAGAACTTGGTAACACCATTGCAAACATGACTCCACAGTGGTTGTGGTGCCCTGCAGTGTGCCTGTACCAGGCTGAGCCTGTCAACTGCCAATTATGGATCAGAAAGTGACTCATGGGGTCCTAATCCTCCCAGCTGGACTATTGGCACTTGATGGATTCTGAAGAAAGAATTACTATGTCCTTTTTAGTGTGCCATATAGTAACCCCACCAGGCTCCAGTGGAGAATTCCAAACCCACGGCCACACTGGCCCACAGTTCTAGCCACTCAGAAGGCCAAGTCAAAAGGATCCCAAGTTCAAAAACTGCGTAGGCAACTACGTTTGTGCAAATGGGTAAGAAACTTGGAGGATATGGGGTAACAGAGAGCACAACACTTCTCTCCTGCACAAAGCCCTGGAGTTCCATTCTTCTCATGGCTAAATTATATAAAAGGATGCAGCAAGAATTCTCTCTTGCACTGATTTCCTATATGCACAGCCCCTCCTAGTACCTTCTGTTAGTAGCCTCAGGCTACTTTCTAGCATGTCTTTATAACAATAAAGCAAAGGAGTAGAACATATTTCTCACTTGAATTTCTTCTGTGTAGCCAAAGCTTTACCGTCTTCTACAGGCCTATGTGGCACACCAGTGGTGTACTATTACTCAGCCGGACTTCCACTCTGGACGCATGGGTGTTTTCAGTCTTCTCATTAGAAGCACTGCTATAATTAAATATTCCTGGACATATGTCACTTTGCACACGTGCTTTTAGTATAAATTCTGCCAGTGCCATAAAGAAAGAAACACATGTACTGGTTAATTTTATATCAATGTGCCCAAAGTTTGTATTTATATATTATAAAACATATGTCACCAAACATTTAAAGTTGGTTCTAAGCCACATGACTCTTGGAAGGCTATATTGGTATAATTTTCACTTTCATTTTATACTTCATGGTCAGGGTTTCAAAATTAGGAGAGACACGGGTATTTTTCATGATGGAGGACCATTATGTTTCTCTTTAACTGGACTTGCTGAGTTGTGTATTACCATGCTAACTTTCTTCCTTCAGTCTTATTAATTCATTGAGAATTTTATACAATATATTTGATCATATTTAATTAACTCCCCTTCTCCAACTTCTCCCACAGCCAACCCTGCTTCCTTACCAACCCAGCGAACTCTGTGTCCTCCTTTTACATTTCTGTAAACCCATCAAGCACCCTGTATTCTTAGATGGATGGCCCTGGGGCTTGCTCAGCCTATCAGGTCTCCACCTTTGAGAGGCTAGCTCTTCATCCTAGCATTCATCAATTACCAACAGCTCCTTAGTGTTGTCTTTTAAAATCTCAAACTTTGGATTTTACCAAAGTTTGACTCAGGAGCCAGATGCTGGGGTGAAAGCCTGCTACTTCAGAGAGGTAGAGAAAGTAGCCAGCTGACCATCCTCCTCAGTTGATGTCCCCAAGGAAGCTCTCCTTCTCCAAGCCATCTCAATAGCCTCTCAAACTGAACATCCCTCCCTCCTACTTCCTGTTTGTCTCTCTATCCATCCTCCTGACTTCCTCTTACTCTCTATGGTTTCTTTTTCCTTTTGTTCACTCCCTGTCAACTGCTCTCTTGCTCTGCCCCTTGACCTATGGTTGACTTTATTTAATCCTGTTTACAATGAACAGAAAGTTCTTGGATTAAAGGTGTTTGCTAGGACTGAGCCACACCACAAATAGAAATCTTTTTTTTTTTAAGTAAACAACACAATCTCGGGTTCACAGTATGGTCAAAATATTTGCAACACCTTAGCTGGAAATAGTACTCATACCTCTTCATGCCAAGACATTTTCTGGCATGAGCTTGCAAAGTCTTATGCATACTGTAAGGGATATCCTGAGTTCATATGAGCAGCTGTTTTGTTGTGTTCAGAAAACGAGTTTCCATCTCTGTCTCTTTTTAACCCCCTCTTCCACAATGATCTCAAAGCCTTGGGAGGATGGTATATGCTATAGATAACCCATTGAGGGCTGAGCATTCACCAGTGTTTTCTAGGCCCTGTGACCAGTTGTGAGTCATTGTGTTAACAACTATCTATTGAAAATAGAAGCTTGGTTGTGAGGCTGAGAAATGTGCTGATCTAAAGATAATGATTACTCAATAGGAGTTTGTTTAACACTGTGTCCAATTAGCTGAATAAAGGTGGCAGGTTTCCTCCTAGGGTCTATGACACATCTATCCCCAAGTCTATTGGCCAGGAATGATTCCTGGTATTGGTTTCAGTGTGTGGACTGTGGCTTAAATCTGGTTGGTTACTTCCAAGGTGTTTGTACTACCTGGTTTCCTGTCATCAGAGAAGAGGGAGATTCATTGAAGAAAATACTTCCATGAGATCCAACTGTAGGCATTTTCTTATTTAGTGATCAGTGGGAGAGGACCCAGGTCATTGTGGATGGAGCCATCCTGGATTGTGGTCTTGGGTTCTATAAGAAAGCAGGCTGAGCAAACCACGAGAAGCAAGCCAGTAAGCAGCACCGCTCCATCGCCTCTGCATCAGCTCTGGCCTCCAGATTCTGGCCTGTTTGAGTCCTAGTTCTGACTTCCTTTAGTCATGAGCAGTGCCATGGAAATGTAAGCCAAATTCTTCCCTCCACAACTTGCTCTTGCTCCACTTAATCTAGCACAGGCTTTAGAGGGAACATCATTCTCTCAGTTCCTGCATGTCTTAAGCTTTCCATAGCCTGCATACTTGAAGGACAGCTTAGACCTCTAACTCTTGTAGAATTCTTTCTCTCCTTGAGTATGTTACAGATATAGCTTTACTGCCTTCTGTTTGAGGGTTTGGCTGCTTGTCATAAAAGACTGCATAGCATTAAATTCAAAATCCTCACATATTGTTGTGAGACTATTATTGCCAACCTAAAACTTCGACGAGCACATAACCCACTATCCTTCTTCCAGCCCTGATATTTACTTTGCACATGTATGTGTATGTATGTATGTATATGTATGTATATGTATATATATATGTGTGTGTGTGTATGTGTGTATGTGTGCATGTATAAATACATGTATGTATATGTATATTATGTGTGTATGTATTTATGTATGCACATATGTGAGCCTGTATGTGTATGTATGTGTGTATGTATATGTATATATGTATATATATATATAATTATATATATATATATATATATATACTGATGTGTATGTGTATATATGCATGTGTATTTTGTGTGCATGTATGTGGATACACCCACACATCAGAAGACACAGTAGGGATTCATCAGAATTTTCTACAAATGAAATCATATAATCTGCAAACAGAAAAATTTCTACTTTCCTTTCTGGTTTATTTTTCTATGATTTAGGAATTATTCTCACTTCATCAGTTTGTTGAATAAGTTTGAGAAGTTTGATGATAGCCTTTTGGTTTGTTTTAAATAATTTATTTCATTTTTTAATACTATAATTACATCATTCCCCTCTTCCCTTTTCTTCCTCCAAACTTTCCCATATCCCCCTCAGATACTCTCTTACAAATTCATGGCCTCATTTTCTTTAAGTATTAATGTGTCTGTGGGGTGGGTGTGTATGTGTGTGTGTGGAGGGGGGGATGTACATTAAGATAATAGCATTTTAATTGCTTGCTGGAACTTGCTGGTGAAGCATTCTGCTCCAGAAGGGGTTTGGGTTTGGATTTGGGTTTGGGTTTGTGTTTGGGTTTGGGTTTGGGTTTGTGTTTGGGTTTGGGTTTGGGTTTGGGTTTGGGTTTGGGTTTGGGTTTGGGTTTGGGTTTGGGTTTGGATTTGAGTTTGGGTTTGGGTTTGGATTTGGGTTTGGGTTTTGGTTTTGGTTTTGGTTTGTTTTTGTTTTGTCACATTTCTCTTGATTATTGATTCAACCTTCATATTTATCACAGTTCTGATCAGAAATTCTATTTCTTCACTTTCAATATTGGTGGAGTTTGTTTCTAAAAAAAAGTTATGTGTTCAAGTAGGAAAAATAGTCATCCCCCAGGGAAAAATCATACCAGTTGGCTGTCCAATACAGCGTGAATACCTACGTATAGTGTCATTATAAATACCAAACAAAATATACCTATATTAACATATGTATATACACATGCCTAAACAATTAACAAAAAGAAGCCAAGAATTTCAAAGAGAGTAAAGAAGGGTGTGTGACAGGTTTTAGAGGAAGGAAAGATAGACAAACTAGAGAAGATCAAAAAAGTTAACTGTTTCATCTGTTATTCACTTGTAATAAAACCTTAATAATTATTTTTACTATTATACAATTGGCATTAGTATTCTCCTTTTATATGATTTTAATAATTTGAAAATCATGATTTTTCTTTTAATGCCTGTCAACTTTGTTGATCTTACTTTTTGTTTTTGCTTGTCTTTTGTTTTGTTTCGTCTCTTTAAGACCAGTGGTTCTCAACCTTCCTAAAGCTGACCCTTTAATATAGTTCTACATGTTGTGGTGACTCCCAACCATAAAATGATTTTTGTTGATTGTTCAAAATTGAAAATCTTTAGTGTTGTGATTTGTATTGTAAATATCTGATATACAGGGTATCTGATATGTGACCCCTGTAAAAGGCTCATTCAAACCCCAAGGGGGTCAAGACCCACAGGTAGAGAACTACTGTTTTAGACCAAAAACCAACTTTTACTCTCTCTCTCTCTCTCTCTTTCTCTCTCTCTCTCTCTCTCTCTCTCTCTCTCTCTCTCTCTCTCTCTCTCTCTCTCTCTCTCTCCTTTATCTTTGCTCTATTTCCTATTTTTGTTTTCTACTTTCTTCTAACGAATCTTCCTTTCCTAGGGGCTCTTTAAATGTGAAATCTGTTGGTTGGGAATCTTTTGTATCTGTAGAATAAGCATTCCCAGCTGCTGAAGTCCCTCTCCGTAGAGCTTTTCATTGTGTTTTTATTTAAATATCTGTGAGTATTTCTCTTGTGTTTCCTCTCTGGCTTGATGAATATAATGATAGTATACTGTTTGATTTCAGAAATTTGTGAACACTTCAGTTCTCCTTTTCTGATTTTATCCAGTCATGGTCAGATAAATATTTTATAACTATCTTTTAAAACCTATTGAAACATTATTTTCACTTAATCTATGGTTTATCTTTGCGAATGGTTCATGTATAATTAAGGAAAAGGTGTGTGTTTTTACTAGGTAGAGTGTATGAATATGTCTGCTAGGTCTACTAGTATATTGGGATATTAAAGCCATTTATATCTTTTTTTTAATCCTTAATCCTTTACTAAAAGTGGGGTAATGAGTTTCCAGCTATTATTTTAGAATATTCTGTTAATCCTTTCAATTCTGTTTTTGCATCATGTATTTTAGGATATTTTACTAAGCCTGTTTTGTATAATTGTTTGTCTTCTTGTACACTGAAACTTAAATCAGATTTTCATTCTTTTTCTTTTGAAAACTTTTGACATTTATAATATACCTTGTCTGATAATGTCTTAGAGTTACTATTGCTGGGATGAAACACCTTGGCCAAAGCAACTTGGAGAAGAAGGGGTTAATTTCCTTACATATCCTGAATCACAGATCATTGAGGGAAAGCCAAGGCAGGAACTCAAAGCAGACAGTACCTGGAGGCAGGACGTGATGCTGAGGCCAAGGAGCAGTGCTGCTTACTGGCTTACTCCTTGTAGCTTGCTCAGCCTGCTTGCTTTTGGAACCCAGGACCACCAGCAGCTCAGGGATGGCACCTACACTGGCCT
The DNA here is from genome assembly GCF_978045245.1 of Mus caroli. Lineage (NCBI taxonomy): Eukaryota > Metazoa > Chordata > Mammalia > Rodentia > Muridae > Mus > Mus caroli. The sequence goes on along the minus strand of NW_028227273.1, from coordinate 26,231,478 downwards.
TCTCACACCATCACTAATTATGAAAATGCCCTACAGCCTAGTTTGCTCCCCTATCTTATGTAGGCATTTTTCAATTGAGGTTCCTTTCTCTAAAATTGCTCTAGTTTGTATGAATTTGGCATAAAAGTAACCAGCACAGATAACAGCCACTCCACTCTCTTTTTTATACTTTTTTTAACTGGAATAGTTTTTCTGTTCTTTAGTTTTCAATTTATTTGTCTTAGTCACTTAAAACCCCATTTTCTACTTGGATCATGTTTTCAATCCATTTTGACAAACTTTGCTTTTGTGTGCACATGGTTGTGTGTTAGTGTTCTGTGTGCATGCATGCGTGCATATGTGTTATGTGTGTGCACAAGTGTGTGTCATGCATGTATGTGTATTGTGTACATTTGTGTTGTATGTGTACATACATGTGTGTGTGTGTATGTGTGTGTTTGTGCTGTGTGTGCACATGTGCAGGTGCATGTTTGTGTGTGTGTATGTGTATCTGTGTGTGTGTGTGTGTGTATACCTATATGCACCAATGTTTTTCCTGAGGCCTGAAACCAGAACCTATGCTAGACTCTTACTCTGCATTGAGCTACAACCCAAGCCCACTTCCCTCTTTTCTATTTTTAGGTAAGTTATTACTAAGTCTCCCAAACTATACCAGAACCATCCTCCTGCCTCACTCTCTGAAATAGCTGGGATCATAGACCTCTGGCCCTGATTCTGTACACTTTTGTCCTTTAATTGGGAAATATAATTTACTTGTATTTCAAGTGATTCCTAATGGCAAACAACATTTTGTTATTCGTTTATTTTACTTGTGGAATTTCTGTTCCTCATTTCTAGCATTATAGTTTTTTGTGTTTTATCTTTATTGTGAAATGTTTAACTTCCTTTGTAATTTATCTTGGTTATATTCTGCAACTGTTTTCTTCATGGTTGCCATGGGGATTATACTTAACCTCCTAAAGTTATCATGCTACGGTGTTGATTTATATTGTCAACATTTCACAAGTACAGAGAAATTCTACTCATCTTTGCTCCTGTTCTCCTTTTCTCCTGTGATACCAACTTTTATTGGTATCACAAATTTTGTCTTCTGTATTATATATTTTAAAACATAGACAGCAGTTCTTTTCTGCATTACTCTTCAATCAGGAAGACTCTAAGAAGTGGAGTTGCGAATAAAGGTCACAGTATTACTATTTTTGTATTTGTTTGGCTTTGTCTTTCTCGGGGAATGGAATATTTTCATTTTTCTTCAGGTCACTGGCTAGCCTCTTCTCATTCACCTTGAAAGAATCTCTCTCCCATTTTTGATTGGGCAGATCTAAGAGTAATTAATTCCCTACACTTTTGTTTGTCATCTGGGAAATAATCACTGCCAAATTCTGGAAGATGGCTTCCTCTTATAGTCTCAGTTCCATTGTGTGTGTTTCCTTCCCATCTTTTAAAATAATTTTAACTTAATATTTTTGTACAATCTAGTGTGTTCATATTTCTCCTACACACCTCTTAACTACCTCCCTATCCACCAGTCACCCAAATCCCCCAGCTGTCTATGTGTGTGTGTGTGTCTGTCTGTCTGTCTGTCTCAAGAGCAAAATAAAACCAATACAACTAAAAAAATGCCAAAACAAGTGAGACGATGCCGGGGCCTAGCAAACACAGGAGTGGATGTTCACAGTCAGCTATTGGATGTATCACAGGGCTCCCAATGGAGAAGCTAGAGAAAGTACCCAAGGAGCTAAAGGGATCTGCAACCCTATTGTTGGAACAACATGATGTACTAACCGGAACCCTGGAGCTCTTGTCTCTAGCTGCATATGTATCGAAAGATGGCCTAGTCGGCCATCAATGGAAAGAGAGGCCCATTGGACTTGCAAACTTTATATGCCCCAATATAGGGGAATGCCAGGGCCAAAAGAATGGGAATGGGTGGGTAGGGAAGTGGGGGGCGCTATGGGGGACTTTTGGGATAGTATTGGAAATGTAATTGAGGAAATTATGTAATAAAAATATTTAAAAAAAAAATGCCAAAACAAAACAGTATTAAACAAATAACAACAAAAGCCCTCCCAAAACAAAACCCGATGGTGTTTGTTTGTGTCATCTTGAGCATGGGCCCTGCCCTGAAGTGTCATTGCTGTGCTCACTGACACTCCATTGAAAGAACACTGACCTCTGCCTTTGCTCGTGATCCACTTTGCTTATAACCTGCTTGGTTCTGAGTGGTGCCCTCTATCCACTCCTCCCTGTCTGTCATGGGACCCCACTGAGCTTGAATTTGTGCAAGTCCTGTGCATGCTGGAATAGTCCCTGTGAGTTCTTATGTATATCTTTCCGCCTCCTCTTCTGCCTAGATTCCTGAGCCCTGAGAGGAAGAGTCTGATAATGGCATCTCTGTTAGGGCTGAGGGCTCCAAAGTCTCCCACTCTGTACATCGTCCAGTTGGAGGTCATGGTCTTCATCCCTTCTACTGCAGGAAGAAGCCTCTCTGACGAAGGTTGAGCAAAGCCCTGATCTGTGAGGATAGGAGTATTTCAGTAGCAGTTGCAACCTTTCTATAATCCATTCCTCTAAGTTCCTCACTTCCTGCATGGGTTTTGCTGAGGAATACTCTGATAATCTTGAACACCCTCATACATGACCAGTTCATCAGGATGAGAAGAGTGCTCATTGCCCTTTTTTTTCTTAATGATGAATATGTTTTAATGAGCGGAACAGGCTCATATGTTCTTCTCTATACAAGTTCATGAAGCATAAGGCACTCAGGTGATAGGAAGGCATAGCTTTGTACTTCTTTAACAGAAACAATGGTTTCTAGAAAAAGCACCGCTGCTTCAAACCTCAATGTATGAGTTCAGACCTCCATGTTTGAGAGAGGGCAACACATTTATTTTCATGGGCAGGAAAGGCAGATTTGAGAAGATGTTCAAGCTGGCCCTAACCAATGATTGCCATTTCGATAAATATGAATAAAGACCCTAATAAAGGGGTTAGCAATCAGTCGTTGGGCATCAGAGCAGTCTTGACTTTTTCAGAACAATGGCTGCTCCAGAGTGCAATGGGGGACAGAGAAGGCAGCAGGCAGGGCGTGAGATTTGGGACTCCATACAGAGGAGTGTTCTGTGTCTTGCAGTGGGTGAGAGAGCTCAGGAGTCATTCTATTCTAACATGTAGCCGATGTGCTTGCCATCTCATTTGGGTATTACAGGAATGATGCCACTTTGTTTATGCAGGTTGCAGATGGGAGTAGAAGATTCTGAAGGTAGAGGTCATGTTGGGCCATTGTGGGTGTCAAGTAGTGTAATGGATGGTAATGGCTAGGACAAATGAGACATTGACTTCACCATGAGCCCACAAAACTGGGAAACAACAAAGGTTTAGCTATCCATCTTCCCTTTGTGTCCTGGGAATCAGCTAACTCTAAGAAATCCACATCCCATGTGACTTACAGACGACTCTGCGGTGAGGGCTCATGTGCCTGGATCAGTTAGACAGAGCCTTCTAAATACCTACTCATTCTCCATAAGTGATTACATGATCAGCAGTTTCATCCATCAGGAACACAGTGCTTGTCTAGATGCCTTTGTGTCTGTCTTTCTGTCTGTCTCCATCCCAGGATTACTAACCTGTGGCTCGGCCTCAGCTGAGTCAGCAAAGAGCCCTTCAGCTGAGTCAGCAAAGAGTCCTTCAGTAAGGACTCTAAGAAAACAGGCTAGAGCACAGGGTGCTACCAAGACAGCGTGCTCGTCTGCACTCTGTCCTTTCTGGCCTTCTGTGCACTTTTCCAGCCTTGGTAGAAGCCTCTCCCTATTCGAAAAGCATCTTTCCCCCCTGCCTCTGCCTGGAAATAATCTTATCCAGCAAACTCTTTCCTTCCATGGTTTTCATTTGACAGGATCACTAATTTAGGATACAGCATCTCTGAAACCTTGTCATTGATGGGATAAGAACTTGGGGCTGAGGAGGGAGGGAAGCCCAGGCAGCCAGCTCGGCAACAGGCACAGCATCCTCACTCTGCAGCTCATTCCTATCTGCAGCTCTAGATGGTGTCTCACTCAGGGGTTCTATTCCTGCACATTATGACCAAGAAGCAAGTTGGGTAGGAAAGGGTTTATTCAGCTTACACTTCCACACTGCTGTTCATCACCAAAGGAAGTCAGGTCTGGAATTCAAGCAGGTCAGGAAACAGGAGCCGATGCAGAGGCCATGGAGGGATGTTCCTTACTGGCTTGCTTCCCCTGGCTTGCTCAGCTTGCTTTCTTATAGAACCCAGGACTATCAACCCAGGGATGGCACCACATACAATGGGTCCTCCCATCCTTGATCACTAATTGAGAAAATGTCTTATGGCTGGATCTCATGGAGGCATTTCCCTCATCTGAAGCTCCTTTCTCTGTGATAACTCCAGCCTGTGTTAAGTGGACACACAAGACCAGCCAGTATAGTTTGCTTTTTCCATGTAAGGGAATTCTTTTATCTTGATTTTTGTGAGGAAAGAACAGCTGAAGGAAAAGAAATTCTTTGTGGTCCCTGTATACAATGATGTGTCCAGGGACCAGTTTCTCCCATCAACCCCCAAATCCACAAACATGGTACCAAATACATCCACAAACACTGGACTCACTGAATTTGCTCTTATTAGTTATTTTAGTTTTGAAATTATAATATGTTTACATCATTTCTGTCTCCCTTTCCTCCCTCCAAAGGTTCCCTCGTACCTTGCTCTCTTTGAAATTCATGACCTCTTTTTTATTAATTATTGTTACATATGTAACATGTATGTACATACATGTATGTTCCTAAATATAACCCACTTAGTCTGTATAATGTTATTAGTATGACTATTTCCTTTTTTAAAATATCTAAATATTTGGAATCTAGACTGTCTCAAGTTCAACCTCTTAGGTTCCAAGGTCTCCCTCTGCCCTTTAGCCCCTGCTTTTCTTTATTCTACTGGTCAGTCTCCAGCTTAGTTTAGCTTCTGGTGTTTTTTGGATTCTGAGTCAGTGGAAATGAGATAGTTACTCACCTCTTAGCATTTGCTCACCTCTAACAATGTGGCAAAACCTGCTCCTTTCTCCCAAATCCTTGCTATTCATAAAAGTCCCCTGTCCCCTCATCATAAAAATGGAAAATTCAAAGTAACTATTAAGAGTTAAAGGTAGCGCTAATGTCATCAGTCTTATCCTGGCAGAGAGTAGGAAAGTAAGGCAGGTTGAGATGGAGGAGAGGTAGAATAGTGAGGACAGATTCCACAGCAGGGATACGTCACGCTGTCAGCTTCTGAGGACTCCAGAATAGCTAGAAGAGGGAGCAGGAGACGCTCACTTCTCTAAGGAAGGGTAAATATTAAGTGGTGGGTGTGTCAATTTCCCTGATTTGACCATTTCATAAGGTATACATGTAACTAAACTTCACAACGTACAGCCAATATGTCTGCAGTTGCTTTCTCAATTTGAATCTCCATAAACAACTGAACCCCCTGGGTGGACCCTGATCTTTCTCTCTCCTCCCGTGTGGCCTCACCCTTGACCCATTGATTCGTGCTTTCTAGTTCCTCTGTGACTTCATTCGTGTTACCGTGCTTGTACTGACAGCGTAAGAGCAATCTTCTGAGTCTCCCCTCAGTTCTCTTTGTATAAGTCCGTGTCTGCGGCAGAGTGAGGAGGGATCCTCAGTGGCACAGGAAGTGATCGTTGAGACTTCCAGAAGATGTGTGACGCGAGGAAGATGCACATTACAGTGACTTACCCACATGTTCTGTCTGCCACCAGCGTGGCTGACTTCTGAATTTCTAGTTTCCTTATCTTCACAATTGAAACATTTGTATTTAAGAAGTGTTCTGATTTGAATCTGAATCTGAAATGTTACCCAGAGGCGCACATGGCAAGGCCTAGCCCATCCCTAGACTATCATGCTATTGGGACCTGATGGACCGTTCAGGGAGGAGACTGGGTCATTAGGGCTATCCCTTTGAAGGGAACACGGGGCCATGACCCTTCCTTCCTCTACCTCCTCATTGCCACATCTACCACTTTCCCATACCCTGTGAATCCACAGACCCCATGGCAATGGGTCCAAGTAATTCTGTATGGAAACTTCAAAAAAAAAACAAAAAAACAAAAAAAACCTATCACAAGGTAAAATAAATGTTTCTTCCAAGTTGAAAATTTCAACTATTTTGTCACAGTGAATGAAAGTTGGCCAGCGCAATGGGCCATCTTGTAAATAACTTCAAAAGTAATCTCTGTGATGTTCAGAATTTAATTTTAAAAATTGTTCCTTGCTTCCCTCAGGAGTCAAGCTGAAACCAGCATCACAGTGTGGTGGAACCCATATGATAAGAAATTTTGCTTTAATCAAATCTAGGGGCCACTGCTGTGTTATTTCTTGAGCCTGTGATTGCATTTCTCCCTTACTTAGCCCTGCTTGGCATGGTTGCATCTATATAAAGCACACACAGTGGCTTTCAGACCCTTGCATCCAACCCACTCCTTGTCTGGGTGCACCCAATGTGTGCTAGCTGCTCTCTGAGCACACTGTTCCCCATCCACTTCCAGCATTAAGCCTGTACACTTTGGCGAGCATCAGGTGCCTGGGAGTGCCTGCCCTCTTGCTACAATAATACAATCTGACTAACTCAGAGTTGGTGCTACAGAGACTTGTCTTGGGAGCAATTACAGCTGAATAATTACAGGATGTATATAAAGGTTTATAAATATGTTGTGGTATCTAAACATGGAACACAATATCATGACTCTTTGTGTGGATGACAATGTTAACTATTTCAAGGCTAACCCAAAACACATGACTGCTACTAAGAGATGTGTAGGGACAGAGTGACTCCTGAAGAGTAACTCAGCTATCATTCCTAGACATATCCAGGAAAAACGTTATACCAGTCAGCTTTTGGCCACTGTAACAAAATGTCCAAGATAAGAAAGGTTGGTCTGAGGGTAGAGATGAACAGTAAAGAACTTGGGTGTGTGGAACCCTGCATTCAGTCTTCAGTATTGGGGATTGGGGGTGTGGCTTTATTTCAGTTTTGAAAACTCCTGTCTATAATCAACTGATCACTTTGGGCCTATACATCATGGTGGGGGAATTGGTAGAAAAAGTGTTCACATTTCATAGTTGGGAAAGGAAGAGGGGGGTTCAGGTGCTAGTGTTACTTCCAAAGATACACCTCCAATAGCATAACTACCCCCAACCAGCCCCTCCATCCTGAAAGTTTAACCCTCCTCCAAGAGCTCCTCGGGCTACTATTAAACTTTAGTATATGTGCTAGTTGAGAAATACTGAAAATCTAAACTACACTAAGGGTATGAGGGGAGGAAGGGTCTTGACAGAGGTAGTTGATCTGTTTCCAAATGGTACCCTACACCCATTAACAATGTCTTCTTCCCAACAAGACACAGCATGAGGTGCTACCATCCCTGGGATTCTGCTTCTGCTACCTACTAGGTTTGTAATCCTGGGCAGCTTACCTGATCCGTCTGCCTCCAGGGCTTCCTCCGTAATGGAGCTCATGATTTTAACAAGTTAATATTTCAGCTAATAAAAAAAAAAATCTTAGGACCAGAGTGAAAGGTGCCCAGTGTGCAGTGTGTGGTTATCCCTCAAATGTAAACAAGATGGCGTTCCCCAAGGTACCCAGAAAATACTGCATACCTTTTGAGTACAGACTTTGTGTACTAAGATGTTGACCAGACCCTGAAGATACAACTCAAAGAAAGTGGACGCTGCCTCCTGTGCAGCTCACAGCCAGATCCCAGACAAAGAGCTGAATCACAGCAGGCAGCCCAGAGAGGCAGAGCCATGACAGAGTGCATGAGACCTGACTTGCCACTGCACTGAGAACCCTCTAGAGAGGACTGGCTCCAAGGAGGTGCCTTCAGCCACCATTCCTAGAAGGAAAAGAGATCTGGCCAATGAGACAAGCTCATTCTGCATTCTCTGCTATTGAAGGCTAAGTCGATGATGATTTGAGCCAGGGACAAAACTCCCTCTAGCTCCTAATTAATTAAATCATCAATGCTAGTCTAAAACCTTTGAATGCTGACATGTACGTGTATGTGTGTATGTGTATATGTGTGTGATTGTGTATGTATGTGCCTGTGTGTGTGTTTTAACTTTGCTCATTAAAAACTTTATTCCCTTAGAAGGATATGTAAGTTTTTCAAATGTGTTGCAAATTGCATTCTTATGCTATCTAAATGAAACTAGTAGAGACTAGACACATTGCTTCCTTATATTGTGCCCTTGTAGGGAATGGTTGGCTAATCACAATTCCATTTCTCACTAGTTTTACCACTTAAACTGAAATAACCAATGGGACTAAGTAATTTTTGTTACCATGGTATAATCTTATAAAAATTCTTCTTAGAGTATTCTCTTGATAACATTACTTGATGATCTGTAAGCAGCAAAACTCACTGACTGTAAATTGACACCAATTTGTGATTATACCCAATCCTCAAACAATATAAAGCAAAAAAAAAAAAAAAAAAAAAAAAAAAAAAAAAAAAAAAGATTTAACTTGCCTTAAACAGTGTGTCCCGGTTTAGTTTAAAAATAAAAGTTCCTTCACCATCCTGAGCATATGAGCCTATGCTTTCAAATTCCATGATTTTGAGAAGTCTTGTTTATTTAATGTATATAGAGAAGGTGCTGTTCTGAGTCCGTTTCCCCAGGCAGAGCTTTATTCCCATTGTACCTGGAGAATTCACTCCATTTGCAAAGGTGTGATGTTTTTAGGACTACTCGGATAGAGACAAGCATGTCTCTGTGGAGATGCTCATATGGAGGGAAGATTGGTTCACAGGCTTCTTGCCCCATATGCCCTGCTGCCGCTGAGTATACGGAACAGGCACCAGGCCTAGTGTGTTTCCCAGAACCTTACAACACAGTTGGCTGCCCACAAGACTCATTTTGCTCTCAGTGCCACACTGCCCTTCTCCACCCACTAAGGCATTAGGCTATCCCCAGAGTGATCTTCCCAGAGCCTACATCCCTCAGAGTCCCCCATGCATGAGGCTCTGCCACACTCTCCACGAGATTGAAGGTGGTGTTTCCTTGCTTAGTGTGATCTGGAAATCCCACACCCATCTGCCCTCTGGTCTCATGTTTCACACTTTCTGAGTATCCTACTCTTTCCTTAGATATTCTCCATGACTCTCATAACTATACACAGAGTTGTTCCTCTGCCTTGGAGGTGCCAAGTCTCACCACCAGACATGCTTTCTACTGTCTAAGATCCAGTTCAAGGATCCTGTCCTTCTTTTCCTCAGAGTTCAGTACATGATTCCTCCTTCACATCTATTACATTGCTGCACCCTGCATTTTCTATTTTGCATTTATTGCATAGCTACAACTCACCCTTTCGTCCTGCATTTTCTACCAGGACATGAGCTCATAGCAACAAAAATGAGCCTGCCCTTTGTACGTCAAGTACCTAGCAGGGTACAAGATGAATGGATACATTGTCAAGACCTAGGGTGCAGGACTGAGCCATAAGAGGGTCCAATTTTCCTGCTCTAGTCAAAGCTAATGACTAATGAATATTACATGATAAGGTCTTAGGCAGCTCTAGTACAGATAACAATGCTGGATGTCAGGTGACTGTCTTATTGTGTGACTTGGAGAATCAGTTCAAGTCATTCAAGTCATATGACAGCACTGTAGGTATCAATACCAGAGCTCTATAAATTAGGAGGGATGTGTCAAAGATAGACTATGCCCCAAAGAAACTTGGTGTCCATCTACTCATTTGTTTGATGTGTGTCCATTAATTCTCTACTCTGTATAAGGCATTAGGCTAACTGTGGGTGCTGAGTAAGTAGGTCTACAAACAAGCATGTTTTTATGTACAGTTTGTGACAAACTCAATGACTGAAATGGATAGTGGGTTGTAGGAGAGAATTCACAGCCCTCAAAGAGGGTAGGAGGTCTCTGGCTGTGAGATCAGCCCCTCCTACAGAAGGGGAAAGAATACTCCAGAGAGTCTTGATCACCTTCCTATCATTATGCTAAATACTATGACCAAGGAAACTTGCAAGCAGAAGTGTTTCCTCAGATGTACCACATGGCTCTCCTAACTATGCAGAGATGCTCCTCTCTGCCCTGGAGATGCCAAGTCCCATCATCAGACAATTTTTCATTCCTCTAAGATCCAGCTCAAGGTTCTAAGGTTCTAGAGGGTTAGAGTCTCTGATCATCATCACAGGAAGCATGACGGCGGCAGTAGCTGGTAACTCACATTGTGATCCACAAGCACAGGCCAAGGAAGTTAACCGAAAATCACACTTGTCTTTTGAAAACTCAACACCCATCTAGTCCCCCAGGGACACACCCCTAACCCTTCCCCAAACATTTCAACCAACTGGGGGACCAAGGATGCAAGTGTATGAGCCTATTGGGGTGAGTATTCTTATTTAAGGCACCACAAGGAAGAAACAAGTAATCAAAGAGAGGAAGAGATGAGAGAAGCAGCTGTGGCTGAAGAGCCCAGGAGGGCAGAGAAGTAGAGACAGAGATGAGAGAAAAATGGTATTTATCCAAATGTAGGTACAGTATATTTTGTACAGGTGTCATGTAGTCTTCACATACACAACGTATTACCACTAGCCCATCTAGGCACCCTTGATGAACACTGGAAGGGTCCATGCAGAATAAGGCCACCAAAACTTGCAGCATAAAGGAGTTAGGCTCACAACTCACCCTATTCTCTGGGTAGACTTGTGCTAATCTTTGTTGTCTAAAACAAGCCATCCTGTTGCTATGTGATCTCTCTGTCCTGGGTTGCTCATAGTTCAACCTTAGCTCATTCTCATTTAATTAGTATGATCTGTTGCTATCCATGCACATGAGCACAACTAATAAAGATGGATGCTGGAAGCATAGATTTCGTCTTTGCCTACACCAGCCCTACTCATATGGCAGCTGGTGATTCTGGCTTCACATCTAAATTCCACTTGTTCAGAGGGGAATGGGGTTCCATTTTTTAAAGACAAGGCATTCCTGTCTACAGCCTAGTTTCAGTACATCCCAGAGGTTCCCTTCTGAGAGAAGAGCATACCACATACTTCCTCTTTGTACTATAGGTTTCTTGTGCTGATCCTTTGAACTTAAGGCCCTCACCAATCTACACATAGGTACTTGAGCAAGAGCTGTGCTATGGTGATGGCTATTCTCACAGGGTTGTCTTCTGTCAAAGAAATGGAAATCTGTCAGTGCGCAAAAGCCATGACTTTCCTGCTGGTCTCACCAGGAGGCCTCACCAGGGCCACAGCTGTCTTCTCCTGGCCATCTTAATGGTATCTCTGCTCAGTCTCTCCATACCCCACCATGACAGATTTCTCCGCCTGGAAGCCTTCACTGCCCTCCCACAGCCAGATGACTACCACCCAAAGCTCTCCCGGCGGCATGCGGACCCACACCAAGCAGGCTCAACATTTTCCTGGGTCCCTATAGGGGGACTGTAGGACTGACTTGCTAACTCTTGGTGATGTGTCTTGTGCCCCACTGGCCTGTGAAGTCCCGGTTTCCTTGTTTCACTACCACGTCTCGTGACGGTCCTGAGATGTCCAATGCTTTTTGTCCCACCCCATCACTTATCTGACATCTCCCATATTCCTAGTGTGTGCCAGGTGACCAGGGTGCTATCCTTCAGAGTGGAACCCTTCCTGTTTCCTATCCTTCAGTTTGCCACAGCCCTTCAGGTTGCCACGACCTGCCAGGGTTCTATTCTCCATGATGCTGCCCTCTAAGGTATTGTTCTCTCAGGCACTGTCCTCCAGGGCCCATGGCCAGTAAGTTAGCATCCCTGGAGACCATATGATTACATGGGGTCAGCTCCCAACACCACAGACTGCACATGAAGCAAAGCCTCGGGTAAATGGTGTGGCCCAGCACACACTCATGGGAGGGTGGCTGGACACAAAAAGAGGCAGTGAGTCTTGCTCCTGTTTCTTTTATAGTAGGCCTACTTTTATAGAGTTGCATAGCTTTCATTCCACCAGTCTTTTAATATAAGTTTCACTGCTAGATCTTAGAAAATACTGCCAAGTGTCTAATAATCCAATACAGGTTTATCTATAATACTTGAAAAAATAACTTTCTGGACATTGTTCTTGTAGTTTTCTGCAAATACTTATTGTCTTATGCGTACAGCAAGACTGTTCACTAGCATGTTGTACGGTATGTAGTCACATGTGATTATTTGACCAAGAAATTTTTCAAAAAATTGTAATTCATTGCCAACATTATGAACCAGGGGAATTTCCCCCCATTCTAAGCAGATCTCTGCATTCTTTTGTAAACTGAGCTGTCCTAGATCCATGCTTCTGATGGGGCATGGAGGCTCTTCTAAAAGTAGACATTGCCTCCAGTTCCCTACTGGCCCAACACTAATCTTCAGACAAGAACTCTTGGTCGCTGCAAAAACCACAATAAAAACTGAGAATCCTCAAAAGCCAGCTATCCTGGCTCTGTTCTAGTTCCTTGTTACCTTCTAGGTACCCCTCCCCCCAGGCCTTTCACACAGGACCTCCGTTCCTCTCCTTGGCGAGAGGCAATAGATAACAGCTAGTAAAGACAGGGACAGAACCCTTGGCTAAGGCCTTGGAACCCATCAGCATGAGCGCTGTCCGAATTAAAATACCTACAGGTGATTATAATCCAACCTGATAACCAAAGATCTAGCCTCTGTGTCACTTACAAAAGCCACACTATGTCAAAGTGGTTTTGAAAGTGTGTGCACATACCTACATATCTGTGTCTGTGCATCAGTGGGATGTATGTGAAAGCGGCACTGTTATGGGCAGTGGTGCCTGATCATTGTGCCCTACCCCGTTACTCGATGATCTATAGAAAGAATGGAGCAAGCAGAGAACTAGTGTCAGCAGCACTGTCAAATAGCTGATTCTTTGATTTTAATTTCAAAGGCTGAACTAAGCTAAGGATAACTTGCCTCCTGTATATTTTTTTTAAAAAATTTGGAAGCTATCCCAGTAATGGGGAACTAGCACTTGGGTCCCTCCCACAATTGTGGAATCGCTTTTATCTCCCTTTCTGTTAGTGCACACCTTAAAGTTCTATTTGTGTCTTAATTACTTTAAGATAATTAGTATGAGTGTTGACGTTCAGCTGTTTGTGCCACGCAAGGACATCCTTGGAGGATGAATCCCACTGATGCTACAGCTTAACGTGTCACCCCACCACCCAGTGCCAGGGACTTGCTGCGGTTTGGCAGCGTTCTCAATAAAAATCTCTGCCATTTCAGGTGGATCTTGATTAGAGGTCTGCCAAGTAGCACAGGAATTTGTACCTTAGCTTTTGTTCAGAAACAACAATCGTTATTTCTTGTGATGTTTAATAGTTTAATAGGATACTGTCTAAATTTTGTCTATAATATTCATGGGCTGCTGTGTCCCTATGTCAGAGTAAAATTTATAGCTAATGGAAAATTTTCCTCTGTTTTTTTCTTTTTTAAGCCAAAGGAAAACAAAGTCTTAAAATGAAACTGAATGCAAATCCAGCAAGCAGTCTCTTGCCAGAGAACGTAATATGGTGTAATGGGTTGAATGGCCTAGTTTATCAGTTCTAGTTGCTAAATCTCAAATCCTGCTCTGGGGAGAATTTTTTTCAGAAGTTCTGCTTCTCACCTTTCCACTAACCTACTTTTTAGTAATTTTCGTTTGTTTTATAACTCTCACTAAGACATAATTTGAGTGAGGGGGATGTAGGGAAAGAGAGCAGAGGGCTCCGTTTACCCTGTCACTGAGGAGGTCAGGGAGAGGGGGTGGGACTAATACCCAGGTGAGGCTTGGGAATTTCTAATCTGTGCTGCCCATTGTGGGTGGATGCTAAAGACAGACAAACTACAATGCAGCTGGCTCCCGGGTCCCCTTGGGGCTAGTATCTGAGTGCATTTCCATGCTCTGGGGTGTGGGGCAAAGCCTGAGGCAGATGTGTTAGGACTGGCATGAGTTTGTTCATTCTCATATTCCATTGACTTGTAAGAAGAAAGCCATCTTAGGATGCCCCCACTCTCTCCACTCCTAAACTTCCTCTTCCTAGCACATTTCTTTCTCCCCAGGAATGGGAAACCAAGGGAGACAAAGAAGAGGAAAACTTGGTCTGTCTCTATTTTTTCCCTATCCAGAGCCTCTTACAAGCAGAGGCAGCTGCTCTGCCAGAGCCCCCAGGAAGCTGCTCACCTGGAGCCTGACATCAGACTGCTCAGCCCCCTGGCAGCAGAAGGGAGAGCTCTGTCTGCTTTCATTTGAGATTTTTCCTAATTCCCTGGCTTTCAGGGAAGCACGGAAAGGAAAAGTTCACAGCAGTAACTGTTGCTTAGTATCCTTGGCTCCTGGCTGTGGACACATAAGCTCAGAGCTACAATGTACCCTTTCTGTTCCCAAGTCAGCATCTCTCAATCTGAGCCCATCAGCCCTAGCAAGACCCTGTCCTTCTGAATTTTCTCCTCTCTAGGGTCTCCTCCCCACATACTCTGCCCTCTGCTTCTCAGAACTACCCCAATCAGGTCACACCTGAAGATTTTGCATCTCATGGGGAAATGAACAATTCCCTTGCCTCTCAGCTCTACATCAAGTTTCCCCCACTTGCTAACAATATTCCTGTAATGTAAATGTTTAATTCTATAATAAAACAGTGCTGACATGAGGCTCAGGCACACATACCTGTAGCCAGGAAGCCTCTTTCAGAATCCTAACCCTGCTGCCTCCTAGAAAGATTTCTTGGGCAAACTCCATTCTTTTTCTGAACCTCTTTGTCTTCCATGGAAATTCTTCCAATGGCCTCTGACATACAGCAAATGCTGCTGGGCTGGCTGGTTTGGGATGAGCCCCCTTGGCCAAACATGGGCAAAGAGGCTTGAGTTTAGTCATTGGGAACAGTAGCAAAGTGCCCTTCACAGCTTTCTAAACCACTCTTCACCTCTCCGGCTTCCATGGTATTGAGGCCAGCCATGGAGGAACTCCTCTGGCTTCCCATAGGTCCCCTCCTATGTTCATTGCTATTACTGCCCTGGGTTCAAGTCATTACAGAATGGCTTCATTCCCAGCTGTGTTTCTCCTGTGTCTTCACCATGAGCCTAGCTCTCTCATCCAAACCATGAGTACTGAAGGGTTTTTTTCACTTACATTTCAGAGAAGCTTATAAATATCCTGCTTAGTTTCGGGCAGTGGGCACAAGCGATCCTTAAATCTTCTTTCTTAGGGTGCTGTTCTGTGAAGCTCTAGGACAAGAGATCAAGGTTGACAGTGATACTTTCCCATCATTTCAACAGGACAGCATGAAGACCAAGCAGCATTTAAAAAAATATACCTGTCTAAATTCAGCCAATATGATTTTAAACAATAACTTATTGTACCTCCCTCAGAAATCTCTCCTGGAGACATCTAGATTCTTATCCAGGATTCAAGGGGAAAAAAAAAACTGAATTGCAGAAGTGAGTCAGAAGCAAGGTTCAAATCCATTCTCAATGCAAACTATCCTAGAATATCAGCAAGAAAGAAATCAGGACAGAGGCAGCCACAGCTACTTGTTTACAGATGTTGTTCTGAGATGGGAAAAAGCAGATGTCTGCTCTGCCTAAAGTCTGAAACAGAAGTGGCAGCAAGATGTCTGAGAAGGCCTGTCTCTGTAATATTCAATCACCTAGTGGATTTCTCTTACCGCACACACATCTTCTTCAACTGTCTATTTCTCTATAATCTTTCATTTGGAGCAAGAGGAAGCCCCAGCAGAGAAGCTTTGGTTTGCAGAGTGATACATTCAGAGACTGCAGAGAGCTAGCACTCAGTGTTACGCTCTCCATTCCCCCAAGTCCTGCTCTGAGCTGTCCTAATGCCTTCATAGGGCATTTAACAACATTTTGGAGGTTCCTAGTGTCCCAAGATGGAATAAAATTGAGAACCGTGCAGTCAGTTCTATCAGACTATCAGCTTGGAGGGAGGCTGAAAATGAGAGTGAGTATTATTCCCTGGATATCCCCCCAGCAATTTGGGAAGCAGAAGGGAGACTTGAGCCTCTGAAACTTGCTGTTTCCATTTACTTCAGGTGCATCTCCCTCCTCACCCCTGTTCCTGTCACCCCTCAGCCTTTCCCACATAGTGTCTCCTTCAAGTACACTATTAAGAACTCTGAGGAATGGTTCTGAATCTTCAACCATCACTCCCAGCCAGGGTTTGAAAGCGTCATGGCAACACACTCTACTCACTCTTCTGCAAACAGGAGATTTAATAAAATTCCTTCACTCTCTAACTCTGTTTTTATTAAATCCCCACCCCCCTCACACATAAATAGTAGCAGCCTGCCTTTCAGAACTGACGATTAAGAGCCTCGCTGCTGCCTTGGCTGTTGGTGCTTGCTACCTTGCCTTGTTTTATCATCTATTCACAGAGACCTAGTTATCCTGTGATGTGGGGGTCCTTCAGTACTACATCTGCCCTACCATGTAACTCCATCTTGGCAGGCTTCTATACTTCCACAGTGCCTTCCCAGGGAAAGTAAGCACGCAGAGAAAATTACCGATTCTAAATGCAGTCATTTTCAACAGCAGTGGAACGCGGGGTTTGAATACAAGTATCATTAGCTTGGGAAACAAGCTTACTGTGTCATTACAAGTGAGGAGCCCCTCACGTGGGCAATGGAGGCCTTAATTTACAGCACCATGTTCCCTCCTGACAGGAGCATCCTGAGGCTCCTTAGGTACCACCACCTCACAAGCTTTTCATCTTGCTGACATGTGTGCAAGGGAAAGACCCCAGGAATCGTTCATCTTCCCTCCGAGGATCCGAAACTTCAACCCATGTCCTCAAGTACCCTTGCTTGTCACTCGAAAATCTAATCTGAGTTTAAAGAGGTACTAAGGAGTAGTTAGTTGGTAGTTATATTTACTAATATTATGACGTTCATTCCCAGGCAGATTTTTTTGGGGGAGGGGCGAGGTGGGGAAGGCAGGGATGAGTGGTTCTCATGTCTCATCTCAGATCGTCTGGAACCCATGATGTTCGTACCTCAGTGTCCACAGGTACAGAAGCATAGAGAGCTCTTGTTCTGCCCTGCCCACTCTCTTCCCTCCTCTTTTCTTGTACTGTGCACATGGTACTTGTAGCTGATAGCCCATTGCCAGTTTTTTTTTTCAAGATGGTGTAAATGTGCAGATTAATACCTTTAATAAATAGATCCTGTAGATCTACTCGCATTATAAACTTCATTTCTCTGAGCTCTGCTTCCTTCGTATTTATAAATCAGTAGCATGTTGTTCAGGGTGAACTTACAAAAGGTGTGCTGTGCATTTATTGGGGGTCCTCTTTAGGATTCCTGCCGTAGGTCATGGAGTCCGGGCTTTAGTGGTGCTCCAGGATCCACACTTCCACGTGAAATTCTAATTAGATGTCAATGTGATGCAGACTCTGGGTGATGATGGCTCATGTGTCATCTGGAAGACACAAAAAAACATCACTCTGGGAGCCTGAGCAGTCTGGTCTGCATAGCTTGGGCCAGGCTACCCAGGATGAGAAAGGTAGGATGGAGTCAATGCTGAGACTCAAGGGATGGGACTTTTACAGGCTCGACCACCTTGTGAGCTGCCTGTGGATGGAGGAAGGTGATGCCTCCATCAGCTGGACCCCACCTTTTACACAAGGGGTGAGATGCTGTATATGGTTGGCTGTTATTCCTGTTACCTTCTTTGTGTCTGATTTGATTCTACCACCTAAATATTTAGTTATTATAGTTTTTGTGCTTTTATTTTTTTAAAGAGAGAGAATATATTTAAAGTTCCCTGTTCTGCTGAATGTTGATAAATTGGAAAAAGTCAGATATATTATTTGTGCATGTTGGTATCTGGTTTATTTATTTAGAATGGTAAAAATCTGAACAGAAAACTAACTTCATGAGGTTGAAACAGGATTTCTGAATAGCCGTGAACCAGAAACCCAAAGTGCATAGACTCTTTTGCATGTTATTTTTCTTTCAGTTCCAAACAAGTCCAACTTTCTTAAAAACTTGTATAATTTACTTTTTCCGTAATTCCAATAATTTGTAAAGGGTAGACTTTAACATTTAAACACTTTATATGTCTATAACATATAAAAATGCAATTTCATCTGTTTAAAAAGCAAGTCTTAATTTCATTTTCTGTTCTAACATTTTCTGATCTTCACCAATTGTCATGTCTTCTGTAATTAGCAGAAAACATGACCAATGTGAGGAACCCAGAGGGCAGTATGGCTAAGAGGTGGGAGGGTGGGAGGTTGGCTCATGCCAGCATGTAGGAGCTGCACATTCGATCTGTTTGCACTGGACTGAAGAGAACCTGAAAATCAGGCAAAAGCAGCTCATCTAAAGCTAAGCTGAAGAGCACAGGGGTTCCCCGATACTGTTGCCAGGGGCACTGGCCTCAGCCCCTGCAGCAGACAAGGCAAACCAGCCAAGACTGCTGGAGGAGCAGGCCTTCCTTTGTCCCTTTGTGTGTCTGGCATTTCTGCAGAGCAGGAAAAAAAATATCTATAAATAAACAGGATTCCTACAGGAAGAAAATAGCCAGTAAGTGGTTTCTTTAGTGAATCTGCCCAGAAGCAAAGTATGAAAGAAGTCTATAACCTTATTATTCCTAAATTCTCAATAGATGACACAGGAAGGTATGATATATGCCTAAGTGGGTATTGTGGCTTCTAGTAACCCTCCCCCACCCCCACACCCCAGACACAGCTTTGGGATCAAAAATGTTACACTGAAGTGTTTTGCAAGCCATTACTTTGTTGAAGCTAACATGGACTATTCTGCATTTTTATTTAAATGAAACAGTAGATATGATGTCAGTTTTCCAAATATCTAACTAAGGACACCCCTGTCCAGGACTGCTTTCAGACTGAAAAAGCTGTGTGCAGGGGGTGGGACTCCTGCACCTGTGAAAACAGGTGGCCTCCAGGACATGTGGAGAAGTCACTTGTACCACAGACCGATTTCTCGCCTTCTGTCTGGGAACACGTCACCATGACCATGAGGGGAGCCCTTGGATCCCCATAGGAATCGGCATCTGTGCGGATCTCCCTGCCAGGAAGAAAGGCAGCTCTCTGTGCCAGGGACAGACAAGAACAGTGAGTCAAGGCTCCATCCCCCAGAGTGGCAGGCATAGCAGTCAGGGTAGAGACAGTGCTTGCTGTCACCTGACAAGCACTGCCCGGCACTCTTCCTCCTGTTGCTGTCAGCGCTCCTTCAGCCAGTTCTCTGATCCTGGGAGAACCCCTGATATGGTTATTTTGGGGGGAAAAACGGACACTGTCCACAGGGACCTGTCTGGAATTCTGATGCTTCCTATCACAACATAAAAATCCCTTCTTAAAGAAGAGGTGGTTCTGGCTTTTCTCGGAATGATGGGATGGAATCCCTCCTTCAGATTGTTAGTCCAGCATCATACATTTAGACGGGCGTATATGAGACTCACTGTCAGACAAACAGGTTAAAGAGTGTCACAGTGTGCACATCCTGAGCCCAACCCCAATCTCTGCCATGCTTGCTCAACTCCAGTTGGCATTTCATGGCTACCACACTCCACAAAAGTTCTGTTATAGATGTATCAGACAGTAAAACTCTTCAGACCTGTGGATGCAGGAAGCACAGCTTGCTCCTCCTCCCTGGGATGTGTGGATCTGGGTAAGAAGTCACCAGTGAGGAGAGTAACTACGTAAGAAAAGCCACACTCAAACATCATGTGTGATGGTTCACGCATCAAGTTGGCACCAGGGATTATTCAATTATATTCTCACCTTTGTGCACAAAGAAGGCTGATGTTACAGAAGATACATAAATACATGCTGGGCGATTGGATTGTAGTCTTCAAAGAAGTTAATTAAGAATGTCTCAAGCTGTGCAAAGCAGATATTAAACTAAAAGGTCACCCTTTGGCCATCAGAAAATATACCATGCCAAAGTCTTCTT
The DNA here is from genome assembly GCF_978045245.1 of Mus caroli. Classification (NCBI taxonomy): domain Eukaryota; kingdom Metazoa; phylum Chordata; class Mammalia; order Rodentia; family Muridae; genus Mus; species Mus caroli. The sequence goes on along the minus strand of NW_028227273.1, from coordinate 26,211,507 downwards.
GGATGAGTGACATCAAAAATTCAATGTGGAATGTTTTTCTGTGTTGTTTTTAAAAAATTATGATGAAGGGCTACCTTTTTCTCCAATAGTGAATTGAGGGATGAGTGTGATTTCATATCATAAATAATCCCTGGCCTTTTCAGTAATGAGTGTTCTTGCAAACGAGAGAGCACACAGGATGGAGATCCACCAGTTTTGCTGGCTTGGCCCACGAGCATTTGCTCTGCACTGTTTGCCTGTGCAACAAAACTCTTGAGATGGTTCAACAATAACATTGAGTATTTGGGCACCTGGACTGTCGCCACCATATCGTGTCTGTGACATTCCATGGACCTCTGAGGCAGCCCTGAACATATACTCCACTAGAAGAGACAAAAGCATAAGCTAGGTAGCCAGGGACCCCACCCCACCCCTATCCCCACCCCAGTGTCGGGCCACAAGGGTGGGCAGCAGTTACAACCCAAAAAAGAAAAGGCTGGAGAGGCATGAGCTGGAACAACTCCAGGCCTCTGCATCTAAGAAGCTGGGGAGAGACACCCTGGCCCTGGGTACCTCCTTAAAGGTTATTTGCTAAAAGAAAATAGAAAGAGACAACTGGAACTCTACCCTCAAGAATTGAAGCTGAATGCCCAGAGCCTTAACCTGCTGCTCTAGGAAGTTCACCGTGGCACCTCCTCTATTTTGAGTGGCTGGCTCCGTCAGGATTCAGCCGGGTTTGGCAGTAAGTCTCTTCGAAGGAGCTTGCGTGGAGGGAGCAAGGGATGCCAGGAAGCCTGTGTCCCACATGTCAGACAGTTTGGTGGCAGCCTCTGGAGGAGAGAGAAAACAGGCTTACGTTCCCTCAGAATTGGCGAAGAGACAGAGATGAGTGGGAGTGGGCTCTGGCGGGAGACTCTGCAAAGCCCAGTACTCCAGGGGCATGGTGCAGAGCTGGGCCCCTGCACAGCTGTAGATGATACCTGTCAGGAGCAACGGTTCTTCAGAGACATTGCGGCTAGGCTCTTTGGGAGCTAGGTCAATGGCGGGAATTTCCTTTGCTTAGTGAGAAGCCTTCCAGGAGTAAGGCGTAAGTTTAGCATCCCTTCTCCCTCAGATGGAGAGACTGAGGTGGGAGCAGAACTATAATGGTACAGGCTGGAGCCTCACATAGGCTGAGCTCTTTCAGGCTGGCTGAGGAAGGATGCTGGCAAATGGAGACAGGACCTGAGACACGAAAGTTCACATTCTCTAACATGCTTCTTCCAGTCATCAGGGCCCAGGGTGGATGCAAGGCGGTAGAGTTGCACAGCCTCGCTTATTTGTGGTTTGGGTATGGAGTGAAAGACTCGGAAGAAACAGCTCTAAACCTGACTGACCCCTAACCTAGTTTTCCAAGACACTTTTTCTTTTTCATAGTTAGTGTGATGGCTACTCCTGCTTGTCAACTTGATTACATCTGGAATGAACTACTATCCAGAAATGGAGGGCACACCTAGGATCTTAAGGCTGGAAGACACAGGCTTCTGACCTGGACCTTGACATGGAATGACACACACTTTTGATCCAGATCTTGAGGCATAGTGGCCACAAAAAGCTTTGGCCCAGGCAAGGTGGTACACACCTTTAATCCCAAGGCAAGCAGATCTCTGAGTTCAAGGCCAGCCTGGGACAGAGCGAGTTCCAAATTCAGGCATGGCAGTACACAACTTTAATCTGGGCCATACCTTTTCCTAGAAGGACATTGGAAAAAGGAAGACTCATTCTTCTTCCCCTGTTTGCTCTTACTTGCCAGCACATCTGTTGGAACCTACTTCTTCAGGATTCCAGCTTATACAGAAGAGCAACTGAAACACCCACTCTAATGGGACTGAGCAACGACTCGATTCTTAGACTTCCCATGTACAGCGGCCCATTGTTGGGTTAGATGGCCTGCAGACTCTAGTTCCTTACAATAAATTCCCTGAATATACAGAGACATTCCATAAGATCTGTAACTCTAGAGAACCCTGACTAATACAGTGAGTGGGGGGAAAATAATGCTACTTTCTTAAACTATGCAATCAATGTTTTATTAACCTAGTCACTATCTGCTGTGTGCCAGAGAAACACTTCGCTCAGCCTTGCAACCAAGACAGGAACTCTGGCAATCTGCCTCCAGTGCTTTCCCCCTCTGGGATGTCGAGAGCCTTAGGTTTCCTTCTTTCTCTCTATTCTTGCAGCTGGGGCTGGGGAGGAAGACAGGCCACCTCAAATGATCGTTATCAGTACAAGAGCACCACTCTCTTTCTCTCCCTGGTCAAACCAGGTCTCAACAGAAGCCATGCCTCATCAATCACCACACATGAACCGCCCAATAAAAGGAGAGCAATAGTTGATCATGTTTAAAGAAAGAAGTCAAATTTATTTTAGCAGCCTATTTCATTTAAATCAATGTTGATCAATGTTGCCAAATTATCATTACAGTATCTAAACAAAGATACTTTAAAAGAATACATATTCATTTTCTTTTTTGTTAATTACATCTTAATTATTCACTTTGTATCCTAATATCTGCCCCCTCCTACCAGTACCCCCCCTCAAACAGATCCTCCCATTCTCCCCTCCCCTTCTCTTTGGAGGAGGGGGGAAGCCCCTGGGTGTCACACACCCTCTGCCATGCACATCAAATCACTTCAGGACTAGGCGCATCTTCTCTCACTGAAGCTAGACAAGGGTCCTCAGGGGAGTGGTGTGCATAGGCAGGCAACAGACTGAGGGTCAGCCTCTGTGATGGTTGGAATATGCTTGGCCCAGAGGATTGCACTATTAAGAGGTGTGACCTTGTTAGAGAAAGTATGACCCTGTGGGCCGGGCTTTTGAGACTCTCCTCCTAGCCACATAGGAGACAGTCTGTTCCTGGCTTCCTTAGAGTGAAGATGTAGAACTCTCAGCTCCTCCTTCACCATGCCTGCCTGGAGGCTGCCATGTTCCCTCCTTGATGATCATTGACTGAACCTCTGAACGTGTAAGCCAGCTCCAATGAACTGTTGTCCTTGTAAGAGTTGCCTTAGTCATGGAGTCTCTTTACAGCAACGGAAACCCTAAGACAGTGCCCACTCCAGTTATTTGGGGACCTACATGAAGAGCAGAAACCCTAACTAAGACAGTCCCCACTCCAACTGGTACATATCTGCTATATATGTACATGGGGAGGGGAGTAGGTCCACTCCATGCTTGATCTTTTGTTGGTGGTTCAGTCTCTGGGAGCCCCAGAAGGTCCAGGTTAATTGACTGTAGAGTCTCTGACTTCTTCGGGTCCCTCAGTCTTTCCTCCAGCTCCTCCACAAGACTCCTCAAGCTCCCTCTAATGTTTGGCTGTGGGTCTCTGCATCTGTTTCCATTAGTTGGTGGGTGGAGCCTCTCAGATTACAGTTATGCTAGACTCCTATCTGTAACCCTAACAGAATATCATTAGTAGTGTCAGGGATTGGTTCTTACCAATAGGATAGGTTTCAATTTGGGCCAGTCATTGGTTGATCATTCCCTCACTCTCTGCTCAATCTTTATACTGGCACATCTAGTAGATAAGACACATTACATTTTGAGTGGGTTGCTGTTCTTATCCCTCCACTGGGAGTCCTGCCTGGCTACAGAAAGTGGCCACTTTAGTATCCATGTCCCCTACTGCTAGGAGTCTCAGTTAGCATTGCCCCCATAGACATCGTGGGGTGTTCCCCCACCCCAGGTCTCTGGCAAGTCCTAGAGATGCCAGCCACCCCCACATATGATTTCTGTTCTCTCTGCCCTGTTTTCCCTATACCTGATCCCCTACTCCCTTCCCTCTTGTCTCTCCCTCCCAGACTCCTCCTTCCATTTACTTCCAATATCTATTTTATTCCCCCTTCTGAGTGAGATTCAAGCATCTCTTGGGCCCTCCTTGTTATTTGGCTTCTTTGGGTCTGTGGATTGTAGCATGGTCATCCTGTACTTTATGGCTAATATCCACTCAGAATTGAGTACATACCACACGTGTCCTTTCAGGTCTGGGTTACTTCACTAAAGATGACATTTTCTAGTTCCATCCATTTGCCTGCAAAATTCATGCTGTCCTTGTCTTTCAAAGCCAAGTAATACTCCACTGTGTAATATTTATGTTCTTTTTATACCACATCATCAAAATCCTGGACATACTATAGCACATCTCATTGCACTCCACATTGTAAATGTTCTAAAGCCACATAACTACTGTGTCAGGCAGGACCCGGCTTTTGGTACTCTTGGTAGCCCTGTGGAAAAACCTATAAAACCGCATGGACTTTCTGTCCTTCACCAGTCACATTTATATGAAACAACTACAATGAAGTAACCTGTGGTGAGGGGGGAGATTGACAGCTACAACTCTGAGGCACCGCCTAGCCTAGGTGGACACAGCATTTGCATTCTACACAGGAACAGCCTGAGGAATGTCTGAGTCACTTCAATGGGCAAGCAGGAAACAGTCTGGGCTGAGTAAACCGTGCTTGCCAAGAGCGCTCTCCCACACAGGCACCGCCATTGTCTTGAAGATCATGTTTGTGTCTCTCTTGCTCTCTTTTCCTCTTTGGTGCCCAGCAACAAAGCAAGCAGAGAAATGGAAGAGAAGGTGGACTAGCAATATGAACCACGGGCCATCTTCAGAGGGAGAAGTCAGCCCAGCCTGCCACCTCTCCCTGCCAGCAGCAGTTCCCAAGGGAGCAGGTCACCATAAACAGCAACTCTCAGTCATTGTCACAGAGACGGGAGTCAGGGACTCTCACAGATTATATGCTGGATGGGAAATGCATGTAATTGTATTTTAGAGCCAATTGCAACTTTAGGGTTTGGTTTTCTTTCTTTTTTTCTTTTTCTTTTTCTTTTTCTTTTTTCTTTTCTTTTCCTTTTTTTTTTTTTTTAATTTCCTCTTTGTGGAGCACAGAACATCCTAGGATTGGTCCCTCTTTCACTGACGAGATGGTTACTTGTGAAGTGGGTCTCTGTTTCAGGGAATTAAAAATAGCCCGAGACCCAGCCATGCCTTCACCACTTATGACTCACTTGCTTCAGATTTGCTGTGTGAAGCTTTTGTGAAGAAACAGCCATATTTTTAAATGAACATTTCCATAAAGGACTTCTCTTCCTCCTGTGGGAGTACAGCAGAAGTGGGGAGGGTAATCGAGAGGGGCTGAGGAGAAAGTGGGGACCTACTTTCAAGCTATTTTCAGTTGAATTAAAATCCTTGGACTCTAGATTTTCTTTCTTTCTTTTTTTTTTAAAAAGATAAGCAGTCTTCAAAGTTGGGACTAAAACATAGTATGCTCTGTGTCACAGCCTGTGGAGCCTCCCACAAGAGGGTCCCCATGTCACCTGCCACCCACAACTGCCCAGTACAGCCATCCCTTGGATTCCTAGGAATAAAAGACCCCTGGATTACAGTTTTCTGAGCTTCTGTCTCTCCCAGAGCAATAGTTGTTATCTCTGTAGGATACCTAATGTCTCTACATCCTTCTGTAGAAAGCTCCTCTCTGCATGGTTCTGTAGCGCCGAGAAGACAGCCAAGTCTTTGGCTCTCTGGTCCAGGGCCCGTTTGGATCCTGAGGTGAGATATGGAGCTGAATGGATTAGCCTGGGAACCTTGAGAGTGTTCCAGATCTTTGAGTGACTTTACAAAATCATCAAACACATCATTATAGATATTTTAAAAACTGAATACCAACTTGAAAAAGAAAGGGAAGATGCAAAGAGTTTTTCCAAATTTTTCCAGAAACAGCCACTGACTGGGACGACAATGGGGACTGGGCTCACTGCTTCCTTAAAGGGAAGGCTTCATAAAAGCAGAGATCGTTTTGATTGTTGTCCCTTACCTACTGGCATTCAACGCTAAGCCAGGATCATGCATTTCAGTTTCTGGGACAGAGGGCATTCTGATGAATTAGAATGTTGAGACCTCTTGCAGAAGACTTCTTTCACAGGCTGAAATTCCCTGGTTTCCTGGGGAGCTGGTAGGAGCAGCTACTGTATGAGACTGTGTCACTGGAATGCAGCCCAGGTCTCAGCCATGATTGCTGGAAACATCCAGGATGCCCTACCCCTTGGATGAAGCAGGCAAATGAGCCTTTCAGCTGTCTTCATGGTAATGCCCAAAGTCACTCTAGATAGAACGGTTGACTGCTTTTGCATTGAGGAGGACAGGGCTATACATGTGCTGATTAATGACAGATCAATTCTGAACATTGCATGGGTTAGTAATCTCATCACTGGGCACCCATCCCAGAGTGCACTGACCTTTTCTAGATGAGCTAGCCTTACTAGACATCTAAGCTGTGTTGTAGAACCTGATATACTCTGAGCTATACCTATACACTCTTTAAATGATCATAGACACATAGAAACTCGGGAGTATTCACTAATGGATCATACAAAAGACACAATAAAAACAGTAGGCAATCGGAACTTTTTAGCTCCATGAGATTCTTGTGTGGTCATGGTGGAATATCTGGCCCATTGGCGACAGAAGTGCAGGTATAAGCAGCCTGACTGTTCGTAGTCTCAACAATGCCTTAGGATCTTGCAAATGCTAAGAGACGGCTACGGAGTCCCTGTTGTGAGGGAAGCAGCCTTGGCTCAGGAAAAAGTACAAATCAGTATGTTCACATCTTGAAAACAAGTTTTAAGTGGACTTCCCCCCTCCCAAAAAAAATGTTTAAATTTATGCACAAAATTTAAGATAATGCACATCACGCTGGCTTTGAGAGTCTGTCAAGGGTCCCATGATCCCCAAAACCGTAATCCAAGTGCATTTTAGTAGTGTCAGGACGGTTGCCATCTATTCATTTCAGTTTGCCTGGGGGAAAAAATGTCCCGTTCTACCTTGACGGCAGCTACTACCATGTTTCTTTCATGTTGAGGATGACCACAATGTCGTTCCCAAGATCAAATAGGTGTGAAAAACTCAAAACCTCCTTCACAGTTCTGAATGTGAAAGGGTTTCAGCCTTCAGGGGATTAAAGTAGCCAAATGGCTTTGGGACATTATATGTCTCCATATTTACTATCACAACCACATCATGCCTTATTACAATAACATGAATCCTGACATGGACCTAGTAGTATTCATTGTACACCTATAGCTGTTTTCATCACAGTAGCTCGAAGGGGCATAATTCTATTATCACCCCATTTAGGTATTAAAAAACCCAGGATACATAGGAATTAGTAATAAGATAAAATATTAAAAAGTTCTTCTATTATGATGCAAACTTGATAGTAGCAAGGAAAAATGATATTTGTGTTTGACCTGTAACAGATCCGGCAAACATCCTTCAGAGCTTGAGGTTATCAACAAACACAGCTCTATCCCAGTAGAAATGCTGGACCCTGGGTAAGGACTGTCCACCCCATAGGGTGTAGGCATTTCCCCACTGTCCATGATAGGGCCTCCTGTTATAATAATAATCTCACATATTAATTAACTCACGTAATAATAACAACAATAATAACCACACATGATTCCCAGTTTTCATGAGCATTCAAACTAAATATGTAACACAAATACCACTGATCTTCAGATGAGTCGTACCTGGGCTTGATAAAGGCATAATGTTTTATTCACAATTAATAGACAACACCAAGAGTATCACGAAGACCTGGCCCGCTCCACCTTCTTACGTCAGGGCCATCTTTTCTCCTAATTAAAGTGACTCTCCTCCACTTTCCAAAGACCAGAACCAACCTGACAGTGGCCATCAGTGGGCTAAGAAACCCTAGTACTCTTCAGGTACCGCCAGCCACACCTGAGGTCTGCTTCCAAGAGTAAGCCTCATACTCCCGACACACAGCTACTTCCAAAGCTGAAGTGTTCAAAAATATCCTTCCTTGGAAACACACAGATTCTTTTCCATTTTAAATGCCTCCTGCGTTTATTTGTGAAACACACACGCACAAAAATCTAATCACAAAAACTTTGTATCTTTGTACCTTCCAAATATAAGAATCAATGTGTCAGTGCAGAACCTTCTGTGTATTAGAAATGGTTCTTGGTCAATCTACTCAGCTGATGAATAATGAGATTCACATGCATTTGAGATACATATTTGTTTAAGTCCATTCTATTTTTTTTGTCTTCTATCATTCTTATTTTTTTATTAGATATTTTCTTTATTTACATTTCAAATGCTATCCGGAAAGTTCCCTATTACCTCCGCCATCCCCCCACCTCCCCCACCCCCACCCCCGCCGCCCCGCTCCCCTTCCCACCCACTCCCAGGTGTTTAAGTCCATTCTATTCAGCAAAACAACCCAAATTCTAATCTCCAGGCTGGGAGAGTGGGAAAGCCAGGGTTTGGTCTTTGGCTCTAGTCTTTTTTTTTTTATTATTACATATTTTCTTTATTTATATTTCAAATGTTATCCCCTATCCTGCTCTAGTCTTAATCCCCCTAAAAAGAGGTTTTAACTCTTGGTTTCTCAGGCAGATCTGTGGCAACTACATTACTACAACTACACGCTGACCCTTAATGCCAATGGCTTTAAGGCCTTCCTTTTTTACATAGTCTTATGCCACCAGACAACTCCATTAAAAAACATTCACATTTGTCAACATACTGGCCTTTTCCAAGGAGGTGTGAAGCGTCCCATCAGAACCTGCAGCCGAACATACTGTTGGCTGAACTACATGAAGAGAGATAACCTATTTACATACTAAAAAGGTCAGCTTGGACAATCAGCAGTTAGAGATGAATTTGCCTCTGGCTGCAACTGGAGCATAAGAATCAGGAAGAAGCCGGCAATTTTGCTGTCTTTTTATCTGGGCAGACAGCAAGCATTAGTAAATATGAGGATGTCTGCTCTAGTCCATAAGAGCTGCACTCTACAGAAGAGCCCAGTGATGGACAGCTCACTCACCATTTAGAGCCTTCCTGATTCCAAACAGGTACGTGAGTGGCCATGTAAAGTCCAGGTCAGCTTCTTACACTAAAAACTGTAATTAGGAGGTAGAAATATTTGCATAATGATTTTCAAGAATCTTAATGGAATGTAAGACATGGAACCACAAAAAAATGAGCTCTCAGGTGTGTAGATCCTTCTGCTTAGCCTGCCACTGGCATTAAGAACAAAGGCTTTCAGATGGAGTGTAACAAATCCATTGTGATCTGTCCTTTAATGTCTCTGAGACTCAGTAGATTTTAGTTATCTAATGTATACTAAAAGCATCTCCAAGGGTGTCCTTATAGGGGCAGAGGTTTGTGCTGACATTTTTAATGTTTTTGCTCCTTATCCATTTTGGAGATACAAGACCATTTCATCAGACATCTGTCTTTAATATACATGTGTGTATTCATGTATATGCAGGTACACATGTGTATATGTATGTGCTAATGTAGTGCACATTACATGTGTGTACGTGTTCATATATTTATATGTGTCTGTTCATGTGTTGAAGGTTTGTGAGCATGTGTGTATGTTTATGTGTTTGCTGATGTGGTACACTCAGTGGTGTGTGTGTGTGTGTGTGTGTGTGTGTGTGTGTGTGTGTGCATGGAGATAAGACAACAACCTGAAATGTCATCTTCAAACACTGCCCACCTCCTTTGAGATGGAGTTCACACCAACGGTGCTAGGTAGGCTGAGCAATGAAGTAGTGATTTCCTATCCCCATGTCCCCAGCACGGTGACTACAAGCACATGTCACCAGGGCAAGCTCATTTACATGAGTTCTGGAAATCAGGCTCTCCTGTTTGAAAGGCATTCACTTGACTGACTGAGCACCTCAGCAGTAGCTGTATCTCTTCAGCACCCTAAGGACCTCTCCTGACCTACCCTGTCCCAAGTCTCATCTCAACTGTTTGGATAGAACATAAGAGTAAAGACACTTTGTTTGTTGTTTGAGATAGATTCTTCCAAGACTGGCCAAGAACTCCCTATGTAGCCAATATTGGTCACACATAATATACTTCTGCTCCCATTTGTGCCCTGATGTCAGGATTGCATGCCTGATCTACAAGACCTGACTAAAGTTCAGAAGCCCACTAAAAGGAGAAGCCCACTAGTGTGACAGTGTTGAAGAACATGAGGCTGAAGAGCCTCCAGATTTGATGGGTCTCATCATGGTAAGAATAGCCAGTCTTGGACAAGCTGTAGCCATTGTCCCTTGTCCCTTAGAATGGGGGAGCCATCAGAGTTTCTGCTTAAAAGAGAAGGTGCCACTGATGGATGTCTGAGCTGAAACATTGCATCTTAACTGAGGCTTCTCTCCCTGGATGCCCGGCCCCTGTGTTGCTCCATCTGAGGTCAATACACACCGCTGGAGCTCTACAGCATCAGCTGACGTCACAAACACTCTCATGGGAATACTCATACACTATATTCGGTATCACAAGGGCATTTAGGGAGTTGGACATGGACCTGGACTCATTCTGTCTTTATTGATGTCGGAAGTGGCTTCTAGGAGAAAATTGTTCTTTTTGTACATATCTATCCCTAGTGGTTCAGTACACCTGTCTACGTAGTATTCACATTCTGTACGGCTCTGTGGTTTATCTGACTCTTGGTGTAAGGCGAGGAAAGCTAGGGACAGCCTGGCACTTCACTTGCAGCCAAGCAGAACCCTTGTAGAGATATTTGAATGTGGATAACAGTCAGACACATCTAGGTCTTACACTCTGACTTTTACACACCTCCTGGTCTGTCACTTAAGTGGTACAGGCTATGCCTGGGGACTCTCCTAACAGTATTGACTGGGTGTACACCTCACACGCTGGCCTGCAGTGTCTGTGCTCTGCTCACCCCATGTTACTCTCTCTTGCAGAGTACTCAGCTGCACAGGTGCAGCAGATGCTTCACCAGTCGCTCTCCATGACATCCACGTCTGCCCACCCTTTCCGAGACATCCCCCTCAGCAGGGAGCAGCACTGCAAACTGCTTCCGGGTGTGGCTGACATCCAAGCCAGTCAAGTGGCCAGATGGACAGTGGATGAGGTGAGGGGGAGCCAGAGGGGGGTGCTAGAGTGAAACAAGCCGACTGCTGGTGTCCTCTAATGTCTGGGAAAAGGTCCCCTGCACATCTCAGGTTGTGTGTCTTTTGCGCAGAGTTTAGACCTCAAATCTGAGCAGGAAGACAAGCATGCCTTTGAAGATTCTAGGAAATCCCACTGTCTGCCTGCTTGCTGTTTCTCCCTCCACTCTTACCTTAGTGCCCACCCCTGTGTCTTGTTACCATTCCCATGCTAAGTAGAGCAGAGAAGCTGATCCTCCAAATCCACAGCCCTGCTCTGATTGGAGGAACATATGTATCTATGCTCCTGTGCTTAGGAACCTCTTCTCTCGGGGTGCCGTGCCCCAGACATGCTAGGAATCCTGCGTGCTCTTCTCCAGAGGTGTCTGCCTCAATGCATTCTTCCTCCATGCTACAGGATTACCAGGTAAACCTGTAGTTGATTTTTAGCAGACATGTTGTTACAACAATAGGTAAGGTGTTTTACATTGGGGAAAGCCAGGTAAGATTTTACAATATTGGTTTTTTAATATAATCATGCCTTACCACTTTGCCTTTTGATATGGATCAGATAAGCTTCTCTGCTTACTATTGTACTGACATAGTGTCTCCTGTTTTAACACGTTCATTTTAAGGGAGTATATTGTTTGACTGACAAAGATAGCACTTCACTAGCTAGTCTTCGATGACAGTCTTTTAATCTAGGAAACCATGGACAAGACTTAAACTAGATCTGGAGTTAAATTAGTTCCAAACTGTTCACCAAGAGCCTACACCAATCATCTTCCCTTGGAATGGGTTAAGCTTTTTGTTCTAAGACCCTTGCACTGGGACTGTGTAGACTTGGGAAGCATGAAGCAGACCCTGTGCCATACCCCATAGAGACCTCATTTGAGCCTGGGATTCCATTTTACCCAGGTTCCCCCAGTAAAAGGAAAAGGGAGCTGCCACTGTTCCTCAGCATGCTATATCTATGTACCTACGTCTCATCCATCGTGTGGAGGGTGGGAGGGTGGGTCCATACTGTCATAGTAGTAGAGTGTCTAGTCAATGGGCTAGAGAATACAGGGGAGAATGAAAGAGCAAGGTCCTGTTCCTAAAACAGGATTTGTGTCTGTTCCTCCTTGGAGAATTGTGCTAGTCTGCAATGTGTGTTCATTACAAAAAGCCAACTGAATTAAAACCTGTTTATGACAAAATCATACGTGAAAGGGCACTGAAGAAGTGAGGAGCTCTAACTGACATGCAGCTCCTACTGACATCCAAGCTAGGCATTCCGTGTTCTCAGAGTTGGAAAGGAAGGCTGGAGTTGGCCTCTCCTGTCTCTATGAACTCTTAGTTCATGACCCCTCACATGGCCAACAGTATATATTAGGATAACAGTGACAAGACGCAAAGTCTTATTCTACCCACTTGACAGATGAAGACATTGAGATGCCCTCAAACTAATTGACTTTCTTAGGGCCACATAGTCAGTGCCAGGCCCTGAGCTGACATTTTCTCACTGTGCACACACTGGGTGTAGAGATAGCTAACCCGGGACAGGGAAGGGCAGCTGCATGTCATGGCATATGGACAGGATGGCCATGGCTCAGTTAGCAGCTGTGGTCTACTTGGTTCTTGGGCAGAAAGTCACTTTCTGAGCATGGTGATGCAGAGAGATGGGAATGATTTTCTTCAGAGAAAGAGAGGAAAGCACAGAAAGAAAAATACTACCCATGATGCTACCAGCAGCCCCAAGAAAGGCAGGGATCTGGGCTGAGTTGCGTGGTGCAAAACCATCTGACTTTAGTGGTTATTTTAAAGTCAAACTAAGTGCTCGGGAAGTAGACAAGACACCAAAAAACGAAGAATAAAGTGAGCCAAATGTGACTCCTTTTATAGTCCCGGGACTAAGCAGTGCAGTGTTTGATTAGGATAATAGCCTGTGAGATCTGCAAGGCCAAGGAGTGTCTCAGAAAGGATGGGGAACCATAGTGCCATCAGGAGAAGGAGCGGTGTAGCAACAGGGAAACAGTATGGGATCTTCCAAAGGGACATGGAGAATTAGAGGTGAGATTTCATGGCCTGATGTAGTAACAGACAGTAAGCTGTGCCCACTAGAAGGCTATGGGATGAGTGCTTCCCGAAAGTACAATGCCCAGAGACAGCCTCTGAGGAACCAAGAACAGAGAATGGGGTCACCTGAGGATCAAGAGGGCTCCAGGGAGGCAGACTTACACTGGGGTCAATAGTCCATGGGGCAAAGGTTCTGAGAAGAAGCAAGTCATGGGCCCACACACATTTTCCCTTGCTTTCTGAGGAACGTCTCAGGCCTTCAGGAGCTTCTAAGTTGTTTTCCTATCTAAGAAACAAAGTGTCCAGTGCTAAGACTGTCAGTCCAGGGACTGGAGAGTCAGATGGGTGATCTGCAAGCCTGCGCACAATGAGTGTTTCTTATAATGGAGGGGGACATGCATTTATTTCCTTCTTGGGGAAATGTACATAAAAAAGAGCTGATGGCTCAGTGGGTAAGAGCACCCGACTGTTCTTCCAAAGGTCCGGAGTTCAAATCCTAGCAACCACATGGTGGCTCACAACCATCCGTAACAAGATCTGACTCCCTCTTCTGGAGTGTCTGAAGACAGCTACAGTGTGCTTACATATAATAAATAAATAAATCAAGAAGAAGAAGAAGAAGAAGAAAGAAGAAAGAAGAAAGAAGAAAGAAGAAAGAAGAAAGAAGAAGGAAGAAGGAAGAAGAAGGAAGAAGGAAGAAGAAGGAAGAAGGAAGAAGGAGGAAGAAGGAAGAAGGAGGAGGAAGAAGAAGAAGAAGGAAGAAGAAGGAAGAAGGAGGAAGAAGGAAGAAGGAGGAAGAAGGAAGAAGAAGGAAGAAGGAGGAAGAAGAAGAAGGAAGAAGAAGGAAGAAGGAGGAAGAAGGAAGAAGAAGGAAGAAGGAGGAAGAAGAAGAAGGAAGAAGAAGGAAGAAGGAGGAAGAAGAAGAAGGAAGAAGGAGGAAGAAGGAGAAGGAAGAAGGAGGAAGAAGGAGAAGGAGAAGGAGGAAGAAGGAGAAGGAAGAAGGAGGAAGAAGGAGAAGGAGGAAGAAGAAGAAGGAAGAAGGAGGAAGAAGAAGAAGGAGAAGGAGGAGGAAGAAGAAGAAGAAGAAGAAGAAGAAGAAGAAGAAGAAGAAGAAGAAGAAGAAGAAGAAGAAGAAGAAGAAGAAGAAGAAGAAAAGAAGAGAAGAAGAAGAAGAAGAAGAAGAAGAAGAAGAAGAAGAAGAAGAAGAAGAAGAAGAAGAAGAAGAAGAAGAAGAAGGGGAAGAAGGGGAAGAAGGGGAAGAAGGGGAAGAAGGGGAAGAAGGGGAAGAAGGGGAAGAAGGGGAAGAAGGGGAAGAAGGGGAAGAAGGGGAAGAAGGGGAAGAAGGGGAAGAAGGGGAAGAAGGGGAAGAAGGGGAAGAAGGAAGGGGAAGAAGGGGAAGGGGAAGAAGAGCGGGAGCCCCTGGCGGGATCAGGAAGCACTGGGCAGGTGACTGACAGGGAAGGAGAGTCTGCTCTGTTCAAGTTAACATTCAATGAGCTTAAAGGCAAGAGGTTGAAGGTGACAGAGGGGAGGATTGGGGATTTCTTAAAAGAAGATGCAAAGAGACTAAATAACGTACTGATTAGGAAGGGGATTTTCCCTTCCTGGATTCTCTCCCATAGATCATGCATATTTTCAACCCTTGACTGCAGGAAGAGACATTGGGGCCTTTAGATTAACAAAAAGCCACAGGGAGGCCAAGTGTCTTATATCAAGTACCCCTGCCCCTGACTCCTCGTGATACCCTGTAATGACACTTTCCATTGGGGGAAGTTTTCCAGGGATGCTCTTCTCATTATCCCCAAAGCCAAGCCCTGACATCTAATAGGATGCACTTGAGAACAAGAACACCTAAGACTTATTTCTGTGTCCCTCGTCACCATGCACATTTCCCAACACTGAAATATACCCTCAAGGATTATCTTTGAAGGATTTTAAATGTGGGGTTTATGGTGTGTTCTGTATCTTTGCATAAGGCATCTCTCTGCGGATCTGCATGGGGGCCTACGAGGCATTCAGTGAGTGCCATTATCAGTAGGTACCATTGCCAACAGGGATGTGAGGCTGCTCTGAACAGCACAACAAGAATGGTAACTAAGGAGGTATTATTTGAAAGCAGCCCAGGTTTGACTTGGATTGAGAGAGCTGTTTCTAGGGTTTGTTAGCAGTGGACATGTTAAAGGGGAGCCAAGGGGAGTCCCCCTAGGGGACAAGGTGTGCTGCAATAAGCTCAGGCCCCCAGTGTTGAATGTCATTCAGTGAGACCTACCTAGTCAAGGGGTATCTATAGCAGAAGCTGGAGAGAGAGAATATTCTCTTTGTCTCCATCCTGGCCTGGGAGGTAGACCTCTGCTCCCTCTAATGCTACCTGTGAAGAGAAGCCAGCTCAAGCTCTTTGTCACTCTCCACAGAGCTGGGAACTGGCTTTATCTCCTTTGTCACTGTTGCTGTCTCTCTCACAGGCACTGTTTGCAAAGCACAGGGAGGCTGTGAAGTGGGTTTAATGGCTAGGAAATGAAAGGCAAGAACACATGGTTATACGTTATGTGTCATAAATGCTATTGCTTTGTAACACTGCATTAGAGGTGAGGATGTGAGAACACATTGAGTTATCATCTGTAGAAACATATTTCGTATTTCTTACTCAGCAACAGGCACATAGTCTGTGTAAGAGTACAAGGAGTAAAATATTTTAGGGTATTTTAAATATATTTTTCTACATCTTTACAGTAAATCTTCTTATTCAGAATAGGTGTGTGAACAAGGTCTGAGTGAGAATGAGTGAATGAATAAGTGAATGAATGAGTGGATAAATGAATAAATGAGTGAATCAATGAGTGAATGGATGAATGAATGAATGAATGTATAAGTGAGTGAATGAATGAGTGAATGTATGAGTGAATGAATGAGTGAGTAAATGAATGAGTGAATGAATGAATGAGTGAATGAGTGAGTGAGTGAATGAATGAGTGAGTGAATGAATGAGTGAGTGAGTGAATGAGTGAGTGAATGAGTGAATGAATGAGTGAATGTATGAATGAGTGAATGAATGAATGTATGAATGAGTGAGTGAATGAGTGAGTGAGTGAATGAATGAGTGAATGTATGAATGAGTGAATGTGAGTGAGTGAATGAGTGAGTGAGTGAATGAGTGAGTGAATGAGTGAATGTATGAGTGAGTAAGTGGGTGAATGAATGAACAATTCCTGTCCCCCATGCACAGGCTACAGGACACATTTACCATCCCAGGCACAGCTCAGTTTTGCCTGGCTCTATGCAGTCACTTTTACCTCCTCTATTCTAAAATGTTCCTTAAAGGACAGCATATAAATTGGCATGCTCTCAACCAAGTGCTCCCTAAATGTTCATTAACTATAAAAGATGGCAGTCACTTTAAAAGCAGGCTTTACACAGGAGGCAGTGTTTTTGAAAAATCCAGGGTACTGCTGGCTAAGCATAGCAGCCTTCTGCAACTGGGCCCTTCAAAAGGGGGCAAATAAACTCCGCTGTTAAAAAAAAAAAATTAGAGTCAGAGTGGAAACACAATCCCTGGTGGATTTTCAGGCAGTGCAATCCAGCTCACATCTCCAGGCTCAGCAAGAGAGGAGTGTCGTCATTTGGGAAGATGGAAGAAGCAGCCCACCAGAGAAAGGAGGCATGCTGAGTGCCAGGGAGGAAGCCAGGGAAAGTAGGTCATGGGGGAACGTGAGATGGATAAAGTGGAAGGCCAGTGGGAGAGCCCAGGCACACTCATCCTTCTTAGTCTCCCAAACTGCTGTCTCATGCCTACAATTAACTTGCTCGGAGTCCTTCCAAAATAAAACCTGGGTCTTGGGCACAGAACACTATGCTCCGAAAACCATGGAAGACAGACACCTGTCCGTTCCTGCACCCAGAGTGATCCCCAGAACCATGACTGACGACAGTACAAGCCCACAGAGCAGCCTTCAAGCCGGGGATGCACCCCCAGAATCAGAGCCAAGGGTGCAAGTTCACATAGCATCTTCCCATCGCATGGATATTCTCCAGACCCAGCCATGGCCTGGGTCCCCCATAAGGCTCCAACAGGGTATGTGTTGCCTTGAAAGGAAGACCCACTTCTGGGCATCATTTGAGGAGAGGGTAGGTAGCGAATGACAGCTGTTTCTTCCTTCAGAGAGTATTCACTCTCTGAGAAGTTCTGCATCTTATCACATGTTTATAGGAAAAAGGGTCTTTAAATGGGAGAATGAAAGGAAGACCCTTCAGTATTATTCTGTATGTGTAAAAATCTTAGCATGTACAGTTGTAAAATCTCTAGACAAACAAGCTTTCTGTTAAGATTCAACATGGAACTTAGTTTTAGGGACAGTAAGTATTCACTAAGGATACTAAATAAGGCTTTTGGATATTTTCAAGATCTGGACATAGACTTCTTTCTTGGTAGAGATCATGTCATTGGTCTTTGCCATCAAAAGTAATAGGGACCTTTCTGAAAAGCAGAGCATCCGATGCGGGGAGCTGAGGACCTGCTGTCTGCAGAGAGCCAAAGTAAGTAGCCCAAGACCTGATAAAAAGGTACCAGTGGCAGGAAAACAGGTGATGTCACCACTCAGCAATACGGGCTCTGTTATGTTAATGTGTTATCCTCATGTGTCATTTATTATGATGGTGAGCTCTTAGCTAACTATGCTGAAGAAGAGGAAGGAGTCCTTGTTTCATTAGCCACAGAGGGACCCAGTGACATACGCAAATGATCAGATCAACTTGTCACTCTTCTGCAGTGAGGAGAAGCTCTTGGCACAAGGAATAAGAGACTGTGTCTTAGGCAATTCCTTCACCTTGTCATGGGAGGCCACTGCCCCTGTGACTGGCATGCCTTCCACACAATGACCCTGAATGAAGCAGAGCAAAGCTTAGGTCTTGAACCAAGTCCTGGTCAACCTTTTCTATTTTATTTTCTGCCTATGATATTTAGTGATTGTTCCTATGGCAGCATCCCTCTGGCAGTAGACTCAAGGGGCCTCTGGCAGCCTGTGGACACATCTTTTTGGATGTCACAGCTAGAAGACAAAATTGCTATTCACAGCTAGGGATTAGAGGCCAGGAATTTGAACGAGAGCCTTACAATACACAGAAGCACACTCTACAGAAGAAGTGCCTGTGCCAAGGACTCAGTAGCCCCGAGGCTGAGAAACCTGTGCTTGGCTTGGCTCCCTTTCTCCATTCTCAGCCTATCCAGTGTGGAGGATTGGACTTCTGTACAATCCCCCCTCCTCCCTCAACAGCTGGCTTTCCTGACCTTCATACTTCCCAATAGGCTATAGCTGATCTTCTACCTACTGAAGATGTGCTCAGGAGTCCAGGCAGACAGACCTTTACAGCTCGCCCTTGCCTTGTGGTCCCAGCTCTCACCACACAGCAACATCTTTCTGAGCCTTGAAAATAAATGTCCAGAGCTTGGACTCTGTCCAGCTCCGTTCATTTGTGATCTCTATGGCCTGAGTCCATGTTTCAGTCAGGCTGCAAGCTCTGCGGGAGATGGTGATGTGTGGCCAAGCTGAGAACCAGGACTTCAGGCTCCCTGCTGCCTGCTGTCAGAAGCACAAATCCACCCCAGGAGACCACACCAGCTTGTTTTTCCCCCATTTGCCTTCTGCTCCGCAGGCTCCTCACTGCTGCTCACAATTGTCCTGTTTCTGGGTTGGCTCCTGGGAATCCACACATCTGCCAGGACTTTTAATCCCAGGAAACACTGTGTATATTGAAGGAGCCTCTCCCCCCTGATCATTTCCTGAGCTCCCCTGAGCTGCACTCTTTCCACCCAAAAGCCTTTGCATCTCTCCTGAGGAGAGCTACACATGTGACTTGGTATATTATAGTGATGGGCAAGCTGTACCTTCAGGACATTCTCCTTTTCCTCTCTGGGAACTGAGCCTTAGACTCAACAATAGTTCAGTTCTGTTCAGAGATCTGTCTATCAAATAGTCACAGTAGATATTCTCAGCTAAAAGATCAGCCTGGGAAGGATTGAGACCCACCAAAGTCCCGGGCTCTTGCAGCCCCTGTCAGCTTCCTTCAGAGCTGCTATCACTTGCCCTAGTTTCTCAGGAAAGTGACTAATCCAGTGGCCTTTCATGGCTTTCATCAGCTCCCTGCAGATACCCAACCTATGTTTCATGCTTTCTTTTTATCTATCTATCTATCTATCTATCTATCTATCTATCTATCTATCTATCTATCCATCCATCCATCCATCCATCCATCCATCCATCCATCTAGGAAAAGACAGTCATATTAACTCATATTAACTTTGCAAACTGACCACACCTCCTCTGCCTGAGCTCTCAGTGAGCACAGAGCCTCCAGTGGACCACTAGCTGCCATGCTGAACAGAGTCTGGTCTGATCACACTTGCACTGAGCTCCTCTCACGCCGGGATGTCTGTGCAGGGCACCTACTGACTGCTTAAGAAAGTTTCCTAAAGTTTCCATCCTCCTTTCCACATCAGAAGGATAATCATACATTAATTCTGCTGAGCTAGACTTGTAGTGCCAGGGCAAGTAAGAGAGATACTAAGCCCATGCCAAATGTCACCTAAGAGATGAACTTTCTGAGTTCCCATGAACTAAGTATGGCCACAAGAACACAGTATGATTCTGAGCCCTAAGAATATTCACCTCAACAATTGGTGTCCATTTCTATCTCTATAGGAGCAGAGTTCACTGATTTCTGGAGACTTAGAGGGATATGTGCTCTCTGGACTCTAGGAAGGTGGAGAGTTGGTATAAGGACCTGAGCTCTTTGGCTCTCTCCAGATCTTCCCATTTTCATGGAAATCACAGGCAGGTGCTTACCACCAAGTCAAACCAGGAGGTAGAAAGGGAAGACAAGGAAGTTCTCCTAAGATCTTAACCCTAAGAATGCATGAACTCCAGGCTTAGCTTAAGGCCAGTTCATGTGCAGCCCTGCTAGATCTGCCAAAGCACTCAGTCATCAGGTGATTTCCAGAACTCAGAGTTTGGGAATAGGTAATCGGAGTTTCAGATACTGCTCACTGGCTGAGTAGGACTATTAAATTGTTAAGCCTCTCTGAGCTTCAGTTTTATCATTTTTTATGTGGGAATCTAGTTCAGTACATATGAAGTGCACATGGTTGCCAGGGGCCAGGTGAGGTGTGCCAGTGGTGCAAAAAGGAGGAATTTGCTATTTATCCAAAAGACCCAACAAGCAGCTGAAGCAGTCAGATGCAGATATTTACACCCAACCAATGGACAGAAGCAGCTGACCCCTGTGGTTGAATTAGGGAAGGCTGAAAGAAACTGAGGAAAAGGACGATCCTGTAGGAGGACCAGAAGTCTCAATTAATCTGGACCCCTGAGGTCTCTCAAACACTGGACCACCAAACAGACAGCATACACCAGCTGATATGAAGCCTCCAACATGCATTCAGTAGAGGACTTTCAGGTCTGTGTTCATTCTGAGATGATGCACCTCAAGAGACTGAAGGCCCCAGGGAGTTTAGAGGTCAGGTGAGGTGGGGGGTGGGGGTATCCACGTGGTAGCATGGGGATGGAGAGGAGGTGTGGGATGTGGGGGAAATAAAATGTGGAGTATAAAAAAATAAATTCATTAAAAGAAAAAGAAAAAGATGGGGGAAAAAAGTGTCTGCAAGCAAGGTGTTCTTTTTAGTTTTCCAAGGCCACCATCTGCACATGATCAGGAGAACTAGATGCTGGAGTCTCTCCCAGTGCCACAGCCCCATACTGATGAAGGTCACCACTGTCCCTTTATCAACCTACCCTGTGTCGGCCAGCTGTGTGGCAAGAGGATAGAGAACCACATTGGGCATAGGAAACTATGCTTAAAAAAAATGAGCTTAAAAATATGATAACGTGATTTGATAGTTGCTATTTAAATTCCAAGTGTTTGGAGATGGGGTGTATTTTTATTCACAAGCTGAGTTACTTCAAACCCCCAAGCGATCTCAGGTGCATGTTTTAAACTCATCTTTTTTGCCCTGTGTCGTAGGTGGCTGAGTTTGTACAGTCTCTTCTGGGCTGTGAAGAACACGCCAAGTGCTTCAAGAAGGAGGTAACAAATGGGAAAAATTAGATAGATGTCCTCTCTTCTAGGCCCAGAAGTACTTTGTTTCCATCTACTTAAGTTTAAATAAGAGCAGTTAGATGGAGGAGACAAAAGAAAGGGACCAGAGATGAGCCAAGCAGTGCAGCCTGTGCATAGGGGAGAGACAGGGACCAAAGAAGAGCCAAGCAGTGCAGCCCATGCATGGCCATCCTTACCTCCTAGTCCTCCTGTCAAAGACACTGGGTGCACCTCTCAGACTATTATGTGGGAGATTATATGGATTAGATACATACGGGAGCCAAGAAGGCTTCCCATTGGTGGCTCTGGGCAACCTCTAGGAAAGGGACGAATGTTCTACTCTAAGGGTCAGCCTTGCCTGTCATCCTGCTTGCACCTTCTTCAGCATGGATGTGAGAAGTAATGGGAATGTCCTTAGTTGCTTTGCATTTCTAATAAGCTAACATCCATAGTCCTGGGGGCTACAGAGAAGGCTGCAGATGATAAAGGAAATGATGTTGATGGTTGTTTTGCACATGACTGCTATGAGCCTGCATGGTACTGAGCTTTTTACAGTTGTCCTCCATCCTCAAAGACACGCTCTGAAAAGGCAGATTGCTTTAGAGGCCATCCCCAGGAAGGCTAGGCATGGTGGGCGAGGGGGCAGTGTCATGGACTGTCCTCACCGATGATTCTAGAAGTTTCACTTTTGTCATTCCAGGCTCCAATGCTTTCATCCTAGGGAATCTAAATCATGAAACATCTGTCTGCTCTTTGAGTGTGCATGATTCTAGGGGAGTCTTGGGTCCTGAGACCCTTAGAGCTCTCAATTGCAGCTTTTGGTAGCATCCAACAAACCTCAGTGCTTTGTGATTTGGTAGTTCCTATTTAATTTCAGGGTTCTCTGGTTCTTCTACCAAAGTGCAGCACACTTTGGGCATCTCATCCCCAGGCTTGCACACAGCCCACTCTCTTCAGTTTGTCTGCAAATCTGTTGTTAAGATAAGCACACGACCCCAGGTGGGAATTTTCAAGCTTGATAATTTCTGAGCACTGCCAGCAAATCTCTGAAACCCTCTTTGCCCCTCCCCATCTCACACCCAGAGGAATCTTTAAAGTACAGCAGCCAGTGTGGTCTCCGTAAGGAAAGCAATACAGAGCAGAACGTCTGCTCTGGGGTCCAGGATGCACTGCCTCTGAGAAGCTGGGTGACACTGAACACATCCTTAAGTCTGACATTCTAGGCTTCCTCATCTACCTTACAGAGTCAGCAGGACAGTAAAACACATCATATCAGAGATTATGGCAGATTCCTGTATCTCCATAAATAGTAGCTATTAGCTTCACCATCACAATCTTATTCTTAGGACAACTGACTATTTGGCCAGGGATTTATGCTTGAAAATGCTGGAGCTAAGCCCGGGTCAGAACAGAAAAGGGGTTCAATGCCTCTCTCTCTCTTGCTTCAGAGAAGAGAAGCACAAGCGTGCACGTGTGTGTATATGTGTGTATGTGTGTGTTATTCGCATACTTTATTTTTTTTTAATTTTTACTTATTCACTTTATATCCAGTTCACTGCCCACCTCCTGGTCACCCCATCTCTCCTCCCCTTCTCCTGTTAGCAGGTGGAGAACACCCTGAGTATCTCCCTTACCCTGGCACATCAAGTCTACAAGGCTAGGTGCATCCTCTTCCACTGAGGCCAGACAAAGCAGCCCAGCTAGAAGAATATATCCCATATACAGGCAACAGCTTTAATAGCCCTTGCTCTAGTTGTTTAGAATCTACGTGAAGACCAAGCTGCACATCTGCTACATATATGCAGGGAGGCCTAGGTCCAGCCCATGTATGGAGAACAGAAACTTTATCCCCAGGATAAGCATGTTAGTCTCTAAGTAGAGGTGTCTTCATCAGACAATATATCCTAGAGGTATCCAAAGATTTTTGAGCTTTTATAAAAGCTCTGGGTAGTTAACCTTCCCATCAAAGGTATCAGCACCATCAAGGAGACATCAACCGGGTGGGGGTTGTACTGTCAGATCTGAGCGGGCTTGCATGTGGGGTACTGGCTCCCAGAAGCAATTGCCATAGAAACACTTCCATCCTGGTCTCTGGCCAGCTGAGCTAGGTAACCACACAAATGTAGATATCACATAGGGTCAGGACTCCCCAAGCAGTCCACAGATTCAAGCTGTAGGCCAACAGCCTATGCAGAGAGTGATCCGTATCATGTGATCTCTCAGGAAAACCGCCACTGTTTGTATGCCCACATGCTTTCCTGGCTTAAAAACATTTAGCTGTCAGATGAGAACTGAGCAGAGTCACAGTATCCAACATGGCGGTTTGATGCGTGTGTATACAAGGGCCATATGCAGAGAATCACCATGGCGAAGGCCCGTAATACATCATCACGCCACAATTTAGACTGGAACCAAGAATCATTCTGGTGTCACTTAGAGATGTGCTTAAAAGTTAAAAATTGAAATAGTTATTCCATGTTTTTTTTCTGCTTATGGTATTTTTTTAGTATATAAAGAAAACTAGAAATTATTGAAAATCTAAAAGGATAAAATTAAGACAAATCATGATTCTGGTAGGCAAAAATGACTTCTATTGCTATTGGGGATAAGTTTTTCTAATATCTTAATATTGCTTTGTATTATGGTGAATGTTTGTGTGTGTGTGTGTGTGTGTGTGTGTGTGTGTGTGTGTGTGTGTGTGTGTGTGTGTTTGAGTGTGGACACATGCTTAGGATCAGAGGAGAATATCAGGAGTCAGATGACAACATCAGGAGTCAGTTCTGTCCTTCCATCATGAGTTCCAGGGATTGAACTCAGGACATCAGGTTTATCAGCAACTACTTTTACCCACTGAGCCATATAGTCGGCCCAAAGTTTCCAAAATTTCAAATACATGTCTATACAGATTTATTTTTTTTTAATTAGAAGATCCCTATTGTCATACTATGTATTTGTGCTTAACAGTCTATGAAATTTCACAGATTACGGACTGTTGCATTGAAATGTGTTTTGTGAGGATTGGGTTGTATACCAGTTCACCCAACAGCTAAACCACACTTTATTTTCCTATGCTGCTACAAGTTCAGTTTGTCTCCAGCATTCCACGACTGCAGTAACACTAGATAAAGCATGTATGTGGTGCCTTGCTCACTGGAGACTTATTTGGTGGTCCTTTTAATGCTCTTGGCACGTTCAGGGCAAAAAAAAAAATATATATATATATATATATATATATATATATATATGTATATGTGTATATATATACATATACATATATATACATATACATATACATATACATATACATATACATATACATATACATATACATATACATATACATATACATATACATATACATATACATATACATATACATATATATATATATAAAACAATGGAATTTTTGTGCTCAGGCAATTTAATATATTGAGTTTATGTCTAACAAACAGAGAGCCCTCATGTTTAATTTGACTTCTCTATTCTGTGAGAATAATGGGGTTTATCTGACTTCAGTAAAATTGGGGGACCTCCATCTAACGAGGCCATGAAGATTCACTGTCACCCTCAGTACCCCAGAACTGCTACTGCTGGATAAACAGATTCCGGTGTGGAATAATTATATTTGTGATTATTTATTTACAGCAGATAGATGGCAAAGCCTTCCTGCTTCTGACCCAGGCAGATATTGTCAAAGTGATGAGAATCAAGCTGGGCCCAGCACTGAAGATCTACAACTCTATCCTGATGTTCAGGAACTCCCAGGATGTCACTGAAGATGCCTTTAGCCAAGAAGACAAGAGATAAATGTGTTTTTGGTTATCCACTGACACCAGGACTTGCACGTTTGGGGACATGGTTGGCAGCCATCCATTTGAATTTAATGTCCCCATTAGTGTACCAATATTTAATGAGGACCCTTTAAAGCGTCTGGTTTAGGCATATGGTGGACTTTGATAAATGACCAAGTGCCAATGACTTAGATGCTTAGTTTGGTCCAGGTGTGGGTTTAGGTGGCATCCTTACGGCTTGGTGTGCTTCAGTCAACAGATTTATGAAGCCTTTGTATGCATTTCGACGCTCCCCTTTAAAAGAAAACACTTCCCATTCCACAAGTGTGTCTCAAGTGGTAAAATGCCAGAAAATCAATTCACTAGTGCATTGTTAACACGTTCACCAGAACTACTGAGCACAGCTTGCATCTGTTGTCTGGGTACCTTGAGTGGAAGAGCTGGGGTGCTGGTGCTCTCGAGAAGACTCATGAGATTTCTGGACCCTTAACTCAGGAAAGTATGAATCTTTTTCAAATGCTAACAAGCACATTGTTTTCATGCTCCACAAATCCTCATTTTTATTCCTTAGCATGCCTTGGTTGTGGTTCCAAGGTACCCTGGAGCCTACTGCAAGGAGTGTGCCTAGAAGTAACAGAGGAGTGAGTGGTTGGAGGCCATCCCAGGAACCTGCTGGGACACTCCTGACGACCCACAGTCAGGGCACTTGTTCTAACAGTGGCATTGGTCAAAGACCTACCTGCCTGAAATTCCTCCAGCTCCCACCCTGGCAAACCTTCAAATGGACTCTCCCCTCATCTATTGATGATTTTTTTTTAAAGCAATCAGGTCTGGTTTCACCTCTACAGAGGCATGGCAGCAGGACAGAAGACCTCCAAAGAGCAGCTCAGGATCCATTGAGTGTGTCTGACATTCAAGTTGTGGGAAGACCACTTCAGAGTTGCAAATAATTAGAACTCCAAGTCTACAACTCTTTGTCCTTTTATCTTCTTTCTTTTTTTCTGACCTTTTTTATGTTTTTTTTTTTATTGGATTTTTTCTTTATTTATATTTCACATGTTTTCCCCTTTCCAGGTCTCACCTTCAGAAACCCCCTATCTAATCCCTGCTTCCTCTGCCTCTATGAGGGTGCTCCCCCACCCATCCACTCCCACCTTCCTGCCCTGGCATTCCCTTACACTGGGGCATTGAAAACCCTCAGGACCAAGGGCCTCTCCTCTCACTGATGTACAACAAGGCCATCCTCTGCCACATATGTAGCCAGAGCCATGAATCCCTCCATGTGTATTCTTTGGTGATCCAGTCCCCAGGAACTCCAAGGGGCAGGAGAGTCTGGCCTGTTGACACTGTTGCTCCCTCCATGGGGCTGCAAACCCCCTCAGGTCCTTCATTCCCTTCTCCAACTCCTTCATCGGGGACTCGCACACTCAGTCCAATGGTTGACTACAAGTATCTGCCTCTGTATTTGTCAGGCTCTGGCAGAGCCTCTCAGGAGACAGCCTTATCGGGCTTATCAGCAAGCACTTCCCAGCATCCAAAATAGCGTCCAGGTTTAGTGGCTGTAAATGGGATGGATCCCCAGGTATGGTCCCTTTGTCCTTTTCCATGTAGTAGCAATGACAGCTACCCTCCTGGAAACAAAGAGTCATCTGACTCATCCATTGGGTGTGGGAACCCAAATGGAAGCCACAAGAAAGAAGCAGATCTGACAGTATCTTCCTGCTACATTAAGAATTTCTTAACTTAACAAAGTTGATTCTGCTTAGAGACTTTCTCTAACTTTAGGTCACTGAGAAAGAAAAATTTTGAAGAAAAAAACCTTTAAATGCTTAAAGATAAGTTTGATACAAAACAAAGAATCATAATTTCTACTGTCTGTGATGTTTTGTTTATTGGAGTTTTTTTTTCCTGTGGAGTTCTATATGGAATAAAGAATTGCTGCTTCTACTGTTAAAGTGATAACATATTTTAAATGTTAATAAAATGTGAAAGTAGACTCACCCTGGATGTGTGGTCATAGCCTGTGCCTTCCTACAGTCTAGGGTCAGCTATGGAAGAAACAGAGGCAATTGCATGCATTATCCAGCAGAGAAATTTGCTGGTTCTGACTGCTGGGTTCCTTAGGGCATGTTCTCTTATGGAAACAGTTAAGATGGTAATAGTGTGAGAGACTGAATTGTAAAGTTTTTAACTAATACAAGCTTTAGAATTGCTCATTTTATATATTAAAAAAAAAACCTTTAAGAAGACCTATGATATGTGTCTCCTATTCTTACTATCAGATATTCTGACAGTGGTGCCCAGCACAGACTAACTGACACTGAGGGCAATTGGGGTTGAACTCTTTTTCCTAGAAGACATCTATCAGGTATAGATAGATTTATACCCATTTATATTCCCAATCTTAGCATATCACAAAAGGAAACTCCGATCTCTTCACCCAAGGAAACAATACCATCATTAAAGTTGTCAACCAAGCCATGAAATGAAAGTCACCCAAGTTGGTCTATTCTTGTAGTGTAAATTCTCCTACCCCCACAACATCCCTAGAGTAGAAAGAGGTGAACACAGCCAGTGCTCACACCCTGCTCCCTGCAGGCCGAGCATCCTACAGGTGCTCTATATTCCAGCTCTGCTTGCCCCTCCTATCTTCTCTTTGATGTCTCAGGCTAGATTTAAACTGGTTCTTAAACTTCCACCCAATGAACAATCTTTCCCATTAACTCAGTTACTTTTGTTTTGTTCCATATCATCTTAAGAAATTCTTCTTTTGTTGCTGCAACTCCTAGAGGTAACTGACAAATATTACTTTGCATGTGAAATGCTCATGTGAATATATTCTTATTATTTCAGAATGTGTTCTCCACAAATATACATTTATAAATCTATTTCCTCTTAAAATCACCTTTCTTATAAATATATGCACGAAGAACCTGTTTGCTAATAGATCCTTGAATATTCAGAATCTTCATAAATGTATTCTTCCTATGAATACATTTATTAATGAATAATATTTGAGAAGACTTTTTTTCAAGGATGTATTCTGGCTATGCTCCCTCAGATTTCAACTGTCTTACTCCGTCAGTTTCCAATTGTTGTAGAAAATTGGGACTGCTTAACCACTGAAAGTGATGAAGTGAAAACCAAGTAAGCAATGTTCTATTCAAACATAAGATTTAAACAAATAAATTTGGTGGCTGAATCATTCGATGAGTTGATGATCAGCAATTACATCTTTCAGTAAGATCATCTCCCTCCAAAGGTCTTCCACTGAGCATCCTTTTCAGGAGCATGAGGGAGGTTGAACCCAGTGAGCAGTCAGATAGAATCCTGCTGTCAGAGCTGTTCACCATAGTAAGGACGCTCAGGAACCCCAGGGGACATCTGAACAGCTATGAAAACTCAACTCATAAAGGATGAGAGCAGAGGGCTGTGCATATGGACATTGGGCACCATTCTTCTCTTGGGGACCAAGATGCACTGGGGAGACAGTACTACTGTGTCTCTGCCATAAATGAAAGGGCAGGGGACAGGATGTGGGGTAAACTATGGGGTAGAACAGCCATTGAAATAAGAACAGAATGCAGAAAGTGTGGGAAATTATGGGTTGAGACACTGAGTTGACTTCCTTTTCTCCAGACAGTTCCATTGCACAAGTTCAGACTAGCTGTTTTGTGCTGTTTTGTGCTGTTTTGCTGTCAAGGAACCACCCATCACTTGCCCACTTCCTTAGTCTTGAAATTAGACTGTGTTCCCTTTGATGTAGAAAGCTAGGCATCAAAGCAAATCGATTCATGAAGAACAAAAATCCCAGGTTAAACCAGGAAGTTTCAGGGCAGATTGAACTGAATTCTCTGCGCCGGGGCCAAAAGCAAACATACAGAACACACATGGAGCCTATCTGGAATACAGGAGCCTCTTTATCTTGTGCAACTCTGGGGTCTGTGAGGTCTTTCCATAGAGAGAAATCATCAAGAGTTGTCGGCTAACATTAGCTCAGTGCCGTATGCTTAAAGTCTAGAAATAAAAGATGTATTTTCCAGGCCCTTATCTATCTCAGCCAGAAGAACACAGACTGGATAATTCAGAAACCAGAGATATTTCTTTCCCAGTTTCCAAGTGTGAAGCATCTGACAGTATTCCCCTCACAGGCACATGGCAAGAGTCATCCCATGGCTGAAGACAGATGGACAAAAAAGCAAAAGGGTATCAGGAGCCATGTTCAGTTTTGTAACACATACACCCAGGATGATGGCATTTGATCGTGAGTGAGGTGGTGGCTCCACACTTTAAGTGACTAAGACACAGCAAAGCAGGTCTGACCTCCACCTGCAGTGCTGTTCAGGGTGATTGACTTAGTCACCTCTCCCTAGGCTCCACCTGCAGTGCTTACCATGGGGATGGAGGACCCAACACAAGAACTTCAAAGTTCCCTTAGGGAATGTGACCAGGCAGTGTCACTCAATGAAATCCTTGAAAGGTAGTATTTGAGCGACAGGACGCCTGTCACCACACACCTAGGTGTTGGCATGATTTCCTCTAAATCTGTGTTCATTCTCTACCCTTGCCAACCATGGAGATGTTCTCATACCCTCTGCCCTAGGAAGACCCTCTGCATAGAAGTCCATAGCACTAACTGCTTAGCTAAAGATAGCAGATATTATTTTAAGTACCATCTTGACTTCAGTCAATTAAGTAACCAACTAACTTGAACTTCTTAGACTTTTATCCCCCCGGGTTAAAAGTGGCAATTAGCAAGAAGTAATCAGACATGTTTCCAATGTGATTAACTGATATTGTCACCAGGCAGGTAATTTTAAATACTTCCATTCTTTAAATACAGATTCAATAATTTTAGCTCATTCGTGTTCTAATATTTATTATGCATGTGGGACAATTTTACAGAGCAGTATGTTTTCACATAGTTAAGCTTGGTAATCCTTGGAAGATTATCCAACAGATATTTGATTCTTAGAGCCCTGGTGAGGGTGGGTGAAAATAAGAGGTGATTGGAAATTGCATAGAGTGCTAGGCTAAAAGACAATGAGCACAATGGTGAGCTGTGTTTATGAGAGATGGGGGCCTTGGCCTCTTCTAGAAGTGGCAATGCATATCCTCTCCAGTGTGAGCCTTACACTACCGCTGTTCTGAAAGTCACCCAGGGCACAGTTCTCCAGGGACTTATGTAGCTGTATGTTGGCTTCAAAACTGAATACCCTTAGGGCACGTACAGTTTTTACAAGAGCAATTTATTTATATTTAGTTAATTCTATCACTCTAGGCAAGTTCTCTTTAGCTGGCCAGTCTGTAAGCTACAGCATTTTGTCCACATCAGAGCTGATCAATGTGTCTCCTCGTCAGTTCCGGGGAGAAAGGTCTATGTCCCCATGTCTGGTTAGTTGTCGAAAGCTTGAAAATTCGTCTAGAACTTGTGACCACTCTTAGCAGACTCAGGATGACAGAAAGCTATGCCACAGTTCAGCCTGGGTTATATGCCAGAACAGCTAGACAATTGGAATGTCTGCCCTCAGAGGAAGGAAACAATATAAGAAACAAAGAACCCACGGGTGGAAGAATCTAGGCTTCAAAGTATATACTTCAGTTTTTACAGTTTTAAGGTACTGAATTGTTTCGCAAATTCATTTAATTCTCACTGTCTATTGTTCCAAACACAATAAATTGCTGTGTGCACCCCCTGGAGCAATTCTGTAGCTTTCTCAAAATTTCATGGGGATCCAGATATCAATTAATAGACAAATAGAGAAGACTTAGCTACTGGGGTCCTGTGATCACATTCGTCTTTATAAAATCATCTTCAAGAAGTCCCTGGTAAAACAATTACAAAATTTCCAACAGAGATGTGTGCAAGGCAGGGCCTCGGGAGGGAAGGGTTGATCTAAATCCCCCCACTGCAAATGCTAACATAATATGTGCATACAG
Source organism: Mus caroli (assembly GCF_978045245.1). Classification (NCBI taxonomy): domain Eukaryota; kingdom Metazoa; phylum Chordata; class Mammalia; order Rodentia; family Muridae; genus Mus; species Mus caroli. Next base: position 26,180,668 of record NW_028227273.1, on the reverse strand, counting down.
AGTTAAAAGAATTTTATGTTTTACAGTTGGCTATGTAGATGAGATACTTGATATATAATTTCTAAAAATTAAGGGGGAAGTAAATTGTTTGCTGATCCAACCCAGTTTTTTCCACTCTTGCTTGGTATGAAACATATTGGCTCTTTCTGGTACCATAAAATCATTTTAAACACAAAGGGGATACTTGATGTTTGTTCTCATTTTGTAACCCATATGGCCTCAAATTTATAACCTTCATTCTCCAACCTCCCTAGTGTTGGAATTAAAGCCATGCACTCCTATTTGTGTATATATTTTAAGACTCTGGTACCATTGTTTCAGTGTTTTTTACACTAAATTGCCCTTTTTTTTATTTTTGTGGTGTTAGTGGTTCTGTTGGTTTGTTTAATTTGGGGAGAGGGTTTGGGGGTGATTGGTTGTTGCTGTTGTTTTCATGGGTGTGTGTGTGTGTGTCAGTGGTCAATGTTGGTTGCTTTCCTTAATCTCTCCATACCTAACTATTGAGACAGGGTCTCCCACTGAACCTGGAGTTCACTTATCTTATTAAGATCCTCTTAATCTACCTTCCCACCTGCTGCTTTCCCATGCTGGGATACAGACACAAGGCATGACAAGTCAATCTCCTTGCTTGGGGGTTAGGGATATGATCAGCTCCTCCTGCTTCCACGGAAAGCACTTTACCTGGATCTCCATCTTTAAGATGCTTTCAATGAGGTTTGTGAGTGATTTTTTTTTGGTATGTTTTGCATCTTTTGAACTTCTCTCCAGTCTCTGACCCTTTTTCCCTTCTCAACAACTTCTTCCATTGAAGAGCCCTCTCCTAGTCTTCAAATGGTCCTCTTTGGGCTAGCTGCTGTCACTCTGACCTATGGCTTGCTCATATTAAAGCACACTTCAAGCATGTCAACTCTCACAAGGAGTGTCCCTGGGACACCAGGTGGAAACAGCATAGGAAATCATTGAGTCATGCAAGGCTGGCTCGCTGGCATGAGCAGATCTGTCCCCAGGATGGATGTTCTGCTGATGGTGTGTTAAACGCTAGCAGAACTCGATCCTTAAGGAAGAGGCCTTAAGCAAATCAAACTCTAGTATCCCTGCATGTGGACGATGGTGGAACACACATGGGTAACGCGTTTCCTGTGCCCAGTGTCCTGAGTGGCCAGACATGGCTCTGCCAACTTCATTTGACCCACTTCACTTTTCTTTGTTCAATCTGAATTTCTCGGTTATAACTCACATGCAACTCTTACCCTGTTTTGACATCTACTGCAATGTCCTGCCCTACACTGAGAAAAAAAATGGTGTGCCAGCTGCTAATTGCTCAGTACATGAAGATTTGGCTATGCAGGGGACTTTTTTTTTCTTTTCTTTTCTTAAAACCTGACTTCCATGACAAGACCTTTCAATGAAATACCAATTTTGAAAACAAATCAAATGCTTCCCATCAACCATGCTTTCCTGCTTCATATCTTCCCATCAACCATGCTTTCCTGCTTCATATCTTCCCATCAACCATGCTTTCCTGCTTCTTTCTCGGATATCTTCAGTCATAGCAAGGCACCCAGACCAATGTCTCCTGAAATAATATCACTGTGACAAGAATATGAGAGAACTCTTTTTTTTCCCCCTTCCTTAATGAAAGTTTATTTTTATTCCTTCTGGGTCATATTTTTTACATCTTCATGATATACTCACTAATCTGTGGGGTGAGTTCATGAAATAAAATACTCTCTGTGAAAAATTCCAACAGCCATCACTTAATCATATTCCATTCACTATGCATTTTTTTAATTTTATTTTACCTTTAATTTATTTTTTACACTCCATATTCCATCCCCCACCCCCCCATCCACCCTCCGACTGCTCCACATGCCACACCTCCTCTCCACCCCACCCTGTCTCCACATGGATGCCACCACCCTCCACCCTACCTGACCTCTAAACTCCCTGGGGCCTCCAGTCTCTTGAGGGTTAAGTACATCGTCTCCGAATGAACATAGACCCAGAAGTCCTCTACTGTATGTGTGTTGGGGACCTCATATCAGCTGGTGTATACTGTCTGTTTGGTGGTCCAATGTTTGAAAGACCTCAAGGGTCCATATTAACTGAGACTGCTGGGCTCCTACAGGATTATCCTTCTCAGCTTCTTTCAGCCTTCCCTAACCAACAACAGGGGTCAGCTGCTTCTGTCTATTGGTTAGATTCAAATATCTGCATCTGACTCATTCAGCTGCTTGTTTGGGTCTTTTGGAGGGCAGTCATGATAGATCCCCTTTTGTAAGCTCTCCATAGCCTTAGTAATAGTGTCAGGCCTTGGGACCTCCCACTGAGCTGGATCCCACTTTGGGCCTGTCTCTGGACCTTCTTTCCTCAGGCTCCTCTCCATTTCCATCCCTGTAATACTTTCAGACAGGAACAATTATGGGTCAGAGATGTGACTGTGGGATGGAAACCCCATCTCTCATTTGATGTCCTGTCTTCCTGCTGGAGGTGGGCTCTATAAATTCCCTCTCCTTACTGTCAGGCATTACATCTAAGGTCCCTCCCTTTGAGTCCTGGGAGTCTCTCACCTCCCAAGTCTCTAGTGTGTTCTGGGGGTCCCTCCCCCAACCTCCTATTTCCTGAGGTTGCCTGTTTACATTCTTTCTGCTGGCCCTCAGGGTTTCAGTCCTTTCCCCTCACCCAATACCAGATCAGGTTTCCCTCTCCTCACCACTCTCCCCAGACCCCTGTCCACTTTCCCTCCTAGGTCCCTCCCTCCCTCCCTCCCTACTTGTGATTGCTTTCTTCTCTCTCCAAAGTGTGACTGAGGCTTCCTCACTTGGGCACTTCAGCTTGTCGAGCTTTTTGAGTTCTGTGGACTGAATCTTGGGTATTCAGTACACTTTTTTTTTTAATATCCACTTATTAATGAGTACAGATTCAAGCTCAAGACCAGTGGCCTCAGAACCAAAAAAAAAAAAAAAAAAATCAATTCTAAAGCCAAAGACCTGGAAATGTAAACTAGGCTACACACTATGGAGTTCAGTATGGCAGTATGTCTCTAGTTGCATATGTAGCAGAGGATGGCCTAGTTGGCCATCAATGGGAGGAGAGGCCTTGGTCTTGTGAAGATCATATGCCCCAGTACAGGGGAATGCCAGGTCCAGGAAGCAGCAGTGGCTGGGTTGGGGAGCAAACTAGAAATAGATATAGACATTATCTAGCAGTACTTCTCTTGGATATTTATCCAAAAGGATGCCAAACCAATGTGTCAGTGTACTATTGCTGCACTGTTCATAATGGCATCAACCTGGATATCCAACAATAGGTGAACTGATAAAGCAAATGTGGTCTATATGAGCATATAATGTTTTTTATTTTTTATTTTTTGGGGATATAAAGAATGAGGTTATGTGATTTACTAGGAAATGCATACATATATTGATCATAATGTTAAATGAATTAGTCTACTCCCAGAAAGATAAATGTTGTGTCTTCTCCTTCTTGTGGTTCCTAGATTTCTGGTAGATACCCCAATATCACATACATGTGTGCATGTATATATGTGCTTAAGTGCACATATATGTGTCATAAAAGTAAGGATGTGGAGAAAGAGAAACAGTCCTCCATTGTTGGTGGGATTGCAAGCTTGTACAACCACTCTGGAAATCAGTCTGACGGTTCCTCAGAAAATTGGATATAGTACTACTGGAAGATCCAGCAATTCCTCTCCTGGGCATATACCCAGAAGATGTTCCAACTTGTAATAAGGACACATGCTCCACTATGTTCATAGCAGCCTTATTTATAATAGCCAGAAGCTGGAAAGAACTCAGATGTCCCTCAACAGAGGAATGGATACAGAAACTGTGGTACATTTACACAATGGAGTGCTACACAGCTATTAAAAACAATGAATTTATGGAATTCTTAGACAGATTCTTAGATCCAGAGGATATCATCCTGAGTGAGGTAACCCAATCACAAAAGAACACACATGATATGCACTCACTGATAAGCAGATATTAGCCCAGAAGCTCAGAATACCCAAGGTACAATTTTCAAAACACATTAAACTCAAGAAGAAAGAAGACCAAAGTGTGGATGCTTCGTTCCTTCTTAGAATAGGGAACAAAAGACCCATGGAAGGAGTTACAGAGACAAAGTTCAGAGCTGAGATAGAAGGAAGGACCATCCAGAGACTGCCCCACCCGGGGATCCATCCCATATACAAACACCAAACCCAGACACTATTGCATATGCCAGAAAGATTTTGCTGACAGGACCCTGATATACCTATCTCTTGTGAGGCTATGCCAGTGCCTGGCAAATATAGAAGTGGATGCTCACAGTCATCTATTGGATGGAACACAGAGCCCCTAATGAAGGAGTTAGAGAAAGTACCCAAGGAGCTGAAGGGGTCTGCAACCCTATAGGAGGAACAACAATATGAACTAACCAGTACCTCCCAGAGCTGTGTCTCTAGTTGCATATGTAGCAGAGGATGGCCTAGTTGGCCATCAATGGGAGGAAAGGCCTTGATCTTGTGAAGATCATATGCCCCAGTACAGGGGAATGCCAGGTCCAGGAAGCAGCAGTGGGTGGGTTGGGGAGCAGGGCAGTGGGAGGGTATGGGGGACTTTTGGGATAACATTTGAAATATAAATGAAGAAAATATCTAATAAAGAAATGTAAATAAAGAACATAACCACCAACAACAAAAGTACAAGTGAAATTGTTTTGAAGAACCAAAAGGATTGATATGAAAGGGGGGAACTTAGGAAGTATGGAGGAGAATCCATTCCATATACTATATGATTGTCATTATGCAACCATATAAAATTGATATATACAGTGAATTTTCTATTTCTAAAAAACTAGTCCAAGTTTCAAGTATAAGCAACATTTGCATTTCACATTGTTCCTATGATAATGACCCAGCTTAGCTAGTTGCTAAAATCCCCACTGGGGCCAGTTAGGCTTGAAGAAACAACCTGATAAGGACATGTCATGCAGTATGCCACTAAGCCACCCAGCAAGGCTGCCCTGAGCCATGCATTTGAAATGACTCCAGGGAAGTAGGAGACAGTCCTAATGATGTGGTTCCAACCCTCAAACTACTGAGGGAACAAAAGGACAGAGCCAGTGAACAGCACACATGCATACATATGAACATGTGCATACCTGCACACATCCATCTACTTACATATATACATGTATGCATATACAATACATGCATGCAAACATGCACAATTCATACACACACACCAACAGATGAACAGGCAAATAGTGATATTAATATCATGTCTAAGGTACTTTACAGGAGACCGCCATTTCAGACGAGATCCTGCAGGCAGAAAGTCAAAACAGTCATGTCTATTAATGATGTAATTAATGGTTGAGTGATGTAGTCCTTACCTATAACTCCAGTTCTCAGGAGAAAGAGACAGGACACAAGTCTAGATTACATAGGGAGATGCTACTCAAAGCAAAAAGCAAACAAAAGAAAGTCCCAGTTACTCAACTGAAACTAAGCTGCTTATCTGACCAAAGAAATGGAGATTGGAACCATGGGAGCCAACTTTCACAAGCAGACCTGTTTCCAATAGTTGGATGATGATGTTTTTCTGACTCAGAAGCCACCTGAGGTGGCCTGCTGTTAAGTTGAACAATCACCTTCCTGTTGTCCTGCCTACCTGGTCCCATCTTGTAGGAAAAATCATTTTGGAGTGACCGATCCACTCTGTTGCTAGTCTCTGCTTCCTCCAGCCCTTTTCTCTCTCTGTAAAACTATAACCTCTACAGCTCAGCTCATTATGGATAAGAAGCATTGCCTACTTCTAGAATTGAAAACAAAGCCAATTAAGATCTTTCAACTATAATGATGGCACCTCTGTCATTCAAAAACTGCAGGAGTATATTTGCCTCAGACGTAACCATGAAGAGGTCACAGTATATAAATATATCTTCAAAATGAGTAAGAAGATGACTAATTCAGAATATTGGGGCAGAGGACACAAATAACAAAAAGAAATCTGACATAACTGTAAAAGAAAATGTTCTCTAGTGTTAGTACTCAAGTAAAGGATTGGAGTCCAAATGGAACTGGGGTGCAGTGCTGCTAAAGGGAAAATGGTTGTTGAATACAAGGCACTGAGTTTAGTCCTGGTGTGTGCACATGTGCATGCATGCGCGCGCACACACACACACTCATTTAGATAATGAACCAACTTCTTCCATCACCTCCTCTACTCATTTTTAGGACAAAGTCATGCTATAAAACCTAGACTGGGTTTGGACCCATGGTGTAATCAAGATTGGCCTGGAACTATTAGTCCTGCCTCTGCCTCCTGAGTACTGAGATTATAGGAGCATGTACTCTGCTAGGCAGAATGCTGTATCTGACTGCCCAGCTATGAAAATGACGATGGTAGAGCCCATGGATAGAAAAAAGAAAAAGAGAGAATGATCACACAATTCACCCTCATGAGAGGCTAAGTCTCTTGAAAGATTTGTCTAATGGTCTATGTCTTAGTCAGGATTTCTATTCCTGCCCAAACATCATGACCAAGAAGCAAGTTGGGGAGGAAAGGGTTTATTTGGCTTACACTTCCATACAGCTGTTCACCAAAGGAAGTCAGGACTGGAACTCAAGCAAGTCAGAAAGCAGGAGCTGATGCAGAAGCCATGGAGGGATGTTCTTTACTGGCTTGCCTTCCCTGGCTTGCTCAGCCTGCTCTCTTATAGAACCAAGACTACCAGCCCAGAGATGGTTTCACCCACAAGGGGCCTTACCCCCCTTGATCTCTAATTGAGAAAATGCCTTACAGTTGGATCTCATGGAGGCATTTCCCCAATTGAAGCTCCTTTCTCTGTGATAACTCCAGCTGGGTCAAGTTGACACATAAAACTAGCCAGTACAGTCTGCTTTCTTTTCCTGATCCCAGGAGCAAAATCACAGTAGTGATACCCCCATTCCACAGGATCACCCCTATTTCACAGGTTCACCCTTATTGAGCAGGATCACACCATTCTAGAAGATCTCTGTGACCAAAATGGTCAGTGAGATGCTTGCTAAGTATCACATCAACATTTTCATCATGATTTGACCTAATTTTCTAAACATGCTGTGTGTACACAACCATTTTACACTATTTTCCCATGGGCTACCTTAATACTTTTTTGTTCCATCATGAGTTTTGGCTGAAGTACCTCTGTTGCCAGTCACACTTTGCCTAAAGAAGCCATGAGCAGGCCCTCTTGGCAAGGCTTGCCCTAGGGAAGATCTTCTCTCAAAATAAACACAATAAATGCACACTAAAAAAGGTGCATGCCTTTAACCCCAGCACTCAGGAGGCAGGGGCAAGTGCATCTATTTTCAAGACCAGATTGGCTTACATATTGAGTTCCAGGCCAGCCAGGGCTACACAGAGAGAGCTTATGAGAAGGAGGAGGAGGTGGAGGGGGGAGGAGGAGGAGGAGGAAGAGGAGGAGAAGGAAGAGGAGGAGGAGGAAGAGGAGGAGGAGAAGGAAGAGGAGGAGGAGGAGGAAGAGGAGAAGGAAGAGGAGGAGAAGGAAGAGGGGAAAGAGGAGGAGGAGGAAGGGGAGGAGGAGAAAGAGGAGGAGAAGGAAGAGGAAGAAGAGAAGGAAGAGGAGGAGGAGGAGGAAGAGGAGGAGGAGGAAGAAGAGGAGAAGGAAGAGGAGGAGGAGAAGGAAGAAGAGGAGGAGGAGGAAGAGGAGGAGGAGGAAGAAGAGGAGAAGGAAGAGGAGGAGGAGATGACTTCTGTGCCATTCCTTCTTCTGTTGCTATAACCAAATAACTAAGACAGACTAATATAGAAAGAATGGAGGTTTGTTCTGGATTTGAGTTCTAGATTCTGTGAACTATGAGATCCCACAGCTGCATGTATGAGGCCCTTGTGCTACTTAAGCTCATGGCAAAAAATGAACAGAAAATAGATAAGGACATAAAAGGAGGTGTGGTCTTGCCTACAGCCAGAAATTAATCATATGAGAGAAATTACTCCTTGTGTGAATGCCAACCCACACTTGCCAACACAGCATAAATGGACAAGCGCTTCAGAAAAGCTCCATGTCCCAACAATTCTATGATGCTAGCCAAATTCCAGCACATGTTTGAGCAAAGACAAACAATATTCAGGACCTGGTGATCGTCTCCTAGGCTCGGTCCTGAGAAATTAAGCAGAAATAGTACCCAAGATTTTCTTCTCAAATATTTTTAAAAGGTGGAGCACTAGTCCCAGGCTGTATAAGAAAGCTATCTAGCATGAGCCTAAGAGTCAGCAGACAGCAACAATCCTCCACAGTTCCTGCTTCTGGTTTCTGCCTGACTTCCTGTTCTCACCTCCCTCAGTGATGGGCTCTCTGCCTTAGATTTCCAGAATATAAAGCAAATGAACCCTTCCTTGGGTTACTTTTGGCTATAGTGTTTGGTTACAGTCACAGGAATGAAGATAGAATATAACCTATCCACACATACATGTAAGTATGTAAAAATTAAAAAGTGGGATACACACACACACACACATATATACATATATATGTATATATATACACATACACACACACACACACACACATACATATATGAGAGAAAAGAGGTTGCATTTGTCTCCCTGAGTCTCTGATATTTTCTATGGCAGAGTAATTTCTCTTTCTACTTACTGTCCTGCAAATGTCCTAAATATTTTTCTTTATATTTGAGAATTTTTCCATGGTGTATATGTACCACATTATCATTATCCATTCATCTGTTGATGGGCATCAAGGTTGGTTTTAGATGCTTTGGATGCTGTGATTAATGCAGTAAAAATATGGCAGTGTAATAACTGGTCACATGGGACCTCAATTTGTAGCTTTTTTGAGAAACCTCTTCACTGATTTCCATGGGAGCCATATTGTTTTCCCCTCCTCCCAGTGATTTAAGTTACACAAACTCGCCAGCATGTTATTCTTTGCTTCCTTGATGTTAGTCATTCTGACTAAGTAAAAGTCCCCAAGCGAAATGGTAAAGCCTTAAATCTATGCAGAAAATGATTAAGGAAAGAATTATAGTAATGGAATAGTGATCACTTCCATTTCTCCCTTGTATTTTATAAATGCTTTCAGTTAACACTTTGTAAATTAGAAATGTGCATATGTATATGTTCTTGAGCATTCAGAAATATGCACCTTTGGGCTCTATCAGGATCCAGAGAGCTACAGCCAGGTGCAGTGACTACTGGACATGCTTCAGTGTGATGTGCCCATGAGTTCAAGTTCTGCATAGCCTTTCTTCTGGACTCCTTATTTCCTACCCTCAAGACTATCCCAGTCCTCCTCTGTGCATAAATACTTAAGTGCCTCTGCCCTTTATCACAGACTCAGCCTGAACTGTAAGGCAAGGCAGTGTTCCCCAGGTTCTTAGATTGCTCCTCCAAGACACATGTCTCCTCATCTGACAGCGCTGTGTTTTGAGACAATTTGTCACCACAGGTTGGAAGTTGCTGAAGGTTAGCCACCCTACATGAGGACCTTTATGAGGTGAGAGGTATTTTGGCCATGACTGAGGGATGACTTGTGATTGGATTGATATGCTGGTCCCTGGTGTATCCTGAGCCTCAAAGACATGAACCCATCTAAGAGTGGATTATTATAAAGTGAAGCCACCCACGCTCCCAGTCTTGTATGTATGATACAGACCCGTCTCTGCTTCTTCATGACACTGTGACCTAGGTAGCCCTTACCAGGACAACATTGCTTACATCCCTCAGCCACCAGAATCATGAGCTAAGTAAATCCTGGATATGTTGTAGCCTCAGTAAATGAACTAAAACAGAGATAGACATCTTGATCAACCGATAGACAACCATGTGCCCTGAACCTAGGAAAAGCACTTAGCTATGCTCTGAGCTTAAGCAAGGTAGACTACTGGAGCTGAGCCATTCATTCTCAGTTACCCATGCAGATACCATATTTGCAAGTGAGAAAACATTTCACCGAGCAAGGGACAGTTAAAGCTTGAACTAGACTGCTTGTGGGAAGTGGGGAGTTAAAACTAAATAAATTGTAGTATTTTAGCATAGTCTATACCCTGTATTTTCTTTGAGAAATGATCAATTTTGTTTAATAACTGAAACTTTGCCATGCTGGTTTTCTGTATTGCCAGGGCACGCTTGTGAGAAAAATAGTGTTTGAGGTGCATACACTGATGTTATAAAAATTAATGCCTGGAAGGCTGAACCCCGAGTACACATCACATGATGTCTCAAGCTTTCACCCAGCACCACCCTTCATGCCCCTACTGAATTCTGTTGGCTACTCTGTGGCATTGGACATTTGCTTTCTCTATGGCCCAGCCCATCATTGACCCTCAAACCCTCAGCTATGCTCCCAAGTGTCTGTAGCCCCAAGTTGTATCCCATGGATGCTGATCTCTTTCTCCTCCTGAAGAATCTGCAGCTCCAGTCACAGCAGGAGCTGCTGGCACCAGCCCTGGTCATTCCCTTCCAGTCCAACAGCTCAGCAGTTTCCCTTTCATGAATTCTTTTATATTAGCCTGACCTTCCCAGACTTCTGCTATGAGTCTCTAGGAGCCAGATCATACAGACATTGCCAAAGGATAGCCAGCTCCGTGGAAAATCACTCACCACCTCCAACTCCTGTGTCAGAGCATCAGCCAGAAGTACTCTGCTCGATGTCCTTGTCTTTATGTCCTCTCTTACAGGGATCTCTTTTGTTCCTCCTATAAATAAAATAAAATTTTTATTTCGTCACACCCTGATCCACATGCCCAGAGGAGTCAATTCTCAGGGTGTGAGTGTTCCTAGCATCTCTCCCACCTTAGGTGAGAGGACTGCCTTTCTCCAGCCAGGGTCTGCTCTGAAAAGAGAATTCTGCTCTGCTGGGTTTGGTTCTTAAATTCATGTTATGCTAGATTAGAAGAACAGGATGTATAGAAAAGAGGTAACCAGGTTAGAATGGGGAAGACTTACGGCTGCATGACTGAGGGAAAAACAAGATGAAGAGGCAAGAGAAAGAGGAAATAATTCAGGTGTCTCTAGTCATTCTTTGTATGCTCCTTTTCATGATATGGTACTATTTCTTGTATAGTCTTTGCGCATGGATCAAACATGGACCCTGTTTGTCATGGCTTCACTACACCTACATAATTTTTGTCAGTGGCTATATGAACAGATTAATCTTTCATTTGGGGAAGTTTTTTTCTGAAAATATTTTAAAATGTTCAAAATTTTTAATGCTGTGAATTCTCAGGTCTACAAGATTAAGTTCTGGGAAACTCTATCAGAAAGTTGGATGTAGGGCTGGAGAGATGTCTCAGTAGTTAAGAGCACTGACTGCTCTTCCAGAGGTTTTCAGTTCAATTCCCAGCAACTACATGATGGCTTACAACCACAGCAATGGGATCCAATGCCCTCTTGTGGTGTGTCTGAGGACAGTGATGGTGTACTCATATATGTAAAATAAATTTTAAAAAAACTTTAAATAAAAAAAGGAAGAAAGTAGGATGTAATAAGCAATCTCAAAACAAACAAAAACCCAGCACTCTTGTGTGCTAAACATCTTAGAAATAAAGCTAGATAGATCTAAGAACTGAATTGACTGCTGACTCCAGAGAGCAGTGTAGAAGACTCAGGATTCTTCTGTAATTCCACTCTCTTCATCAAAGAGTTTGTATCATAATCTGCTCATTATGATACTACATGGCGCTTTCTATTTTGCAGCTGATTTCTTGAGTATTAGCTAAGCTGGGTGTTTAGTAGAGCCTGGAGGTGGGACATGTGATGTATCATTAGCTCAACGTGGAGATAAAAATACTGAGGTTCAAGAAGGTGCAAAATAACTCACACAATGTCATGTGGACAGAAGGAGCTGCTGCTAATGGGAAAAAAAAAAGCTCAAATTCCAGATGAGCAACCTATCATAGGCCCTGATGAGACGCAGTTGAATGACTCAAGTGCCTTTGATTCTGCCAAAGAGTGGGAGTACTTGTTAGATGGTTGGGAAAGGAACTGCTGGGATTAATATTGATGTTTGGTTCTGTGCTTAAAGGAAATGAGGAAATGTCTGGTCTAAGGACCACATAAAACGAGTCTCTAATACGCAGAACTCCCCAGGTTCTGTGCTGACAGCTCCATCATCAATAGGGAAGCAGTTGTCCACACCCTTGAGCTAACTTTGGGTCTAGATAATGTTTCATAACAGCAAGAGATGTTTCTGAGCTTCTCAACTGGGCTGGAGGACAAAGTGTTCCCAACTTCACGAAGTTGCTGACAGTAGACTTTACAGCTGAGCTGATCCTTGACACCAAAGTCATTTGAAGTCTGCCTGAAGAAGACGACAATGCTTCTAAAATCTTCTCTAGGTGGTTGTTATAAAGATACCAAAAAAAAAAAAAAATCGCAGTAAGCGTGGTGTCTGATGCCCCATGACTCACCATGGCAGATCTATCTCCAGTGGGTGTTTGTGTTTTGTATGCAGAGCTGTGTGAACCTCACGGCACCCCTGTTTCTCCCTTCTGCAAACTCCCATTTTCATTTTATTGTCCTATTGAAATTACTTGCAAAAGTTCTCCTCTCAAATACATTACCAGCCAGAACTCTGGCTGAGGCCTGGTGTCTGAGCATCACTGGCAACTATGTCAACACAGCATGACCTTGGAGAAGGTCTAGACACCCATGCTATACTTGCTCTGCCTGAGACTAATATCTCTTCCTCTATGAACACAGAAAGATATCAATGGACTAAGGGTCGCTGTGATGATATTAAAAGACATGCCTAGATGGAAAGCCAGTGGTAACCATCAACACTCCTCATGAGGTGATCATGAGATTACCAGTGACTTTCCAGGGAGCCATAGAGATGAGGGAAACACTCATGTGGTTTGAACATAAAATGTACCCTTCCACAGAGTCCATGGATTGGTCCCCATATGGTGGCAGTATTTTGAGTAATTCTGGAAACTTAAAGAAGAGGGACAATACAGGGCGGAATAGGTCATTGGAGGTGGATCATTGGGAAGAGTCTGTTTTTCTCCTCTCTTTCTTTTTTCTCTCTTCTGTTCCTCTCCCCATGCTTTCTCTCCACTATGAGATAAAATTCTTCTCTGCCACAAGCACTCCTCCTCTCATGATTTCTGACCAAGTGCAAAGTCACCATGAATGGAACCTCCAGAGATTGAGTCAAAATAAAACTTTCCTCTTTTTAAGTTGTCTCTGTCGGGCGTTTTGTCACAGCAATAAGAAAAGTCACTAAGACACGGAATAACCCACTACTCTGTTTCCTCCTAGGTGTTTTGAGAGACTCCACTTCCACAGCATACTTGCTTCCTTCAAGTATTCTGACCCCCAACATCTCTCTCTGAGTTGAAAACTCACAACTTGTTACCTCTAAATTACACATACTGGATTGTTTTGTATTCATGAATGAAGCCTGTAAAATGTAAATTTACCAACTTCTCCTTTGCCTTCAAATCAAAGTAGGTCTTTCAAAATATCTCTATTTTGCCATCCAAGCTTTATTGAGTTCATGGTTTTGGAGGCTCAGAAGTCAAGAACAGTGTGGGGACATCTGTATGGCGTCTTGTGAGGGTTCCTCCCCAGCATCATCTCAAGGCCGAGGAGGATGACTTGGAAAGCCAGATTGAACAGGCTATCCCAGCTCTCTCTCCATCTTCCCTGAAGCCAATGATGCTGTCATGGGGACTTAGTTTTAGAGCCTCACCTAACCTTAATTTCCCTGCAGAGTTCCTCCTTCCTTGATATGAACTCAGAGATAATATTCAACATGAGTTTCACTGAGAATAAACACTCAAGCAACAGCAATATTCCAAGTGGATTTTTAGAAAGATTTACTGAAACTTAGCTTCTATCTTTATCTTCTGTTGTTCGTTCAACCTTAAGAACCAACTGGGTTCTTGGAATGTGTGTAACGATTTGTTTGTACATATATATGTGTGGGTATTTGACTATGAATTTTGATGCCAAAATATGGGAAGATTAACAGTAAAAAGAAAATAAGTTAATCCATATACAGCTAGATTTGACTACTGTTATATAAGTTCCTTGATCTAAGTTTTCAGACATATATGTCTTTTCTGTCAAATTATACACTTCTTAAAAACAATAATTTGATACCATAAATCATAGTATGAGTTTAGTATATTACCTTACCACAATTCTTATATGTAATAGATACTCATTAAACTTAGTATTCCTTGGTTGACAAGAAAATCATATTTGGCAAGAACAATTTTAAATTGCTCAGAAGAACTAATACTTTACAATGTAAGAGTCAAGGGCATTGGCAAAATGATACATTTTCATTAGGATATTTAGGAAGTAGCAAAGCATAATTGTGTTTATTTTAATCCTGAAAAAAAAAGCCCATTGTTTAGTCTTGTACCAAGAAAATGGCAAATGTCCTTAAATCCCTGTGTGATGAGTGTTACTGTTTTCCAATCAAACTATACAGAAATAAAGACATCACCGAGATGGCGCTGCCTCCAGCTAGAAAGCTATCTTCAAGAAAAGAAACAGTGCTCTAGGAGGATTCTGGGTAAAGGCAAGGTGGTAGCATCTTTAACAGCTGAGTCTTCAGGGAGAATAGAACAAAAATCAAAACAAAAATTCTATTCTCTGCATCTGCCAGGTCTCATGGTGTAGATGCTCTGATTGAAGCTTACCTCATGCTACATAGGTAACCTTGAGTGTAGATCTGGGAAAAGGAGACCCAAAACAGCTCTGTGAAGCAGTCAGGGAGCCTTTGGTTTACACTGCTGGTTCTGACTGTGTCTTTCTGGACATCCAGAGAGGGAGTCTGCAAACTGCAAAGGAAGATGTGAGCATGTGTGTGTATGTGTGTATATGTGTGTATGAGTGTGCATATGAGTGTGTATATATGAAAGAGAGAATATGTGGTGTTGTGATGTGTGTATGTGAGTGTGTCTGAGTGTATGTGAGTGTATGTATAAGTGTGTGTTGGGTGTGTGTGTATATGTATGAGTGTATATGTATTATGTGATAGTGAGTGTGAGTATCTGTTTGTATGGTAGTGTGTGCACGAATATGTGTGAGAGTGTGTATGTGTGTTGTTTTCAGAATCAAAGACTAGTTAATATGAAACACCAGGAATTATTTTTCAATATGTTTAACAAAATCTGAAAAACAAATACAAACCCAGTCAAGTGCCTAATAATATATAAATCTGTATACAGTGTGATGTCTGCAAATTAGCTGACTTTTATAGTCTAGAAGGCTGGTCTGTCTATAAATTAGAAACATCCAAGTTATCTATCATCCTGACCTTACAGATCATTCAACCAGCTCAGTACAGGGCAGGAGAACAGACACTGTGCCAGCTCAGTCATCTTCCAGTTTCTACTTCCAATGGTCTCCATTACACTGGCCCTAGAATGCTATCTTGGACTCAAAGTTTGTTGAACGTCGAGGATTGAGGATGCTAAAAGAGAGGGCTCCCTCTCAGAATTCTGAATGAAGAATGAATTAGCATTAGCTATGATACCAAGGGATCTTAGGCTGTGTGGACTGGAACAAAGAACTTTATCAACAGGAGCAAAGTATCAATCCCTTGCTCTGTTCTGAAGGTGGGGAAGTCCAAAGCCAACGTGTTGATCAGTTTTCTGTCTGGAAACAGTTCTTCCCAGACAGTAGTCTCTCTATTAAGTCACCCTCTGGGGCACCTTTTGGGGGGAAATGATCCCAGTTACAGAACCCAATGCCTTGGTGACCAGGCTACCATGGGAGTTCGAAGCACATCACCTGGGAAAGAGACACACTTTAGGCTATAGCAAGGTTGCATCACATAAAGACCTACAATTCTCAGGCATTGATTGACATCCCACTAAATGGCATAGGAAACATCAATCATAAATTGTCAAAATAATCCAAAGCAACTAACTACTTGTGATGCATGGAGAAATGGATATTTTAGAGGAGAATTTTGTTGACCTCCTTAATTCTAAGCACAAAGGGTTTACATACATGCATACATACATACATACATACATACATACAAAAAATTCTTAAGAGCCAACTTACCTCTATGTTCTATTTTTCTAACTGAACCATTGGCTACTAATTTTCCTAGCATAGGTGGTCTGTAACCCTCTCATTCTACACTGAAACAAAATTGCCTTCTGTGTCTAATCTTTGCAACATCAAGGGAGTGCTTAGCTAAAATTCATTAAGTTTTATTAGACTGAATAAAAATACAAGAATCATTTATAAATGCTAGGTATGCCCTGCCTTCCACTTTAATTTCTATATCAAAGCTCATGATCATTATAGCCTCTTACGATTATAGATTTAGATAGTTTATTCAATTAATGCTTTGACTTTTAATTTATTCCTCAAACCATATTCATGTTACTGTACCAGCCACATTTTAAATTTTGGCTTGTAAATATTCATCTGGCATAAGTTTCTTCTTTTCTTTTTTACTACATCTATACAATTTAGTTTTATGTATCATTCTAAACATGGGGGGAAAAGCCTTGTGTGTATACAGAAGATAGGAAAATTCTCTACTACTGACCACATTGCCTTTAATTTTTATTCATTTCAATAACTTGTCAACAGCCAATATGTAGATGTATTCTACAATTATAACTTATTTTCTATTCACACTTGCATCAATGTTTGCATTGTATTTCCTAAATTCTACTTCTTTTAATTATTTAATTTTTCATACAATATATCTTGATTTTTGTTTTCCCCCTTCCAACTCTAAAACAAAAAAAGAAACAAAAAGGCCCACAAACAAAGTAAAGCAAAACAAACAAGAATATGTGGCATCCATTTGCTGTTTGCTAACTACTCCAAATGCTCTTGGACATAGGGCCAGCACTCCAGTGGACTTGACTTATCCAGTGACAGTTGATTGGAGACAACTGGTTATCCCTTCTCAAGCAGGTATCAGTTAGTTGCAAATCTTCTAGAGTGGGTGTCTGTGCTCACTTCCATTTGACAATGCCGGGATTCTCTCTGGTTTGACTCTGTGTAGATGACATGCATGCTACATCTCTGTGAGTTCACATATGCATCAACCTGTTGTATCTAGAAGATACTTCTACCCTAGAGTCATACACAAGCTCAGACTTTTACAGCCTTCCTGCCTCCATTTCCACATAGCTCACTGAGCTTTGAGGGCTTTGATGAAGCTACCTTGTTTAGGACCAAGTGCTCCAAAGTCTCAGACTGTCTGCACATTGTCTAATTGTGGGTCTCTGCATTGACGCAAGTCGCTGTAAGAATAAGCTTATCTGATGAGGGTTGAACATGCAACTGCTCTATAGGTATAGCAGAGCATCTTTAGGAATCATTTTTACTGCACTATTCATTTAGCATAACAAGAGTATTAGGTTTTCTCCTACAACCATGACCCAATCTTAGATCCTTGGCCACTTTAGTAATGTCTGCTATGGGTTCTATCTCTTGGGGTGAGCTTTCAATCCAATCAGAAAGTGGCTGGTTACTCTATAATCAGGTCACAATTGCAATAGTATTATCCTGCTGCTGTTGTAGGCCACAGGGTCGGTAGTTGGCTCATACTGATGATGATGTACAGTTCTCTATGTTAAACATTCCCCTTTATTCTTGATGAAGTACATTTTAAATTTATTATTATTATTATTATTATTATCTTTGTGTTTGTTTTAAAGGAAGAGAGAGTAGGAGAATGAGACAGACGGGGAGGAAGGATTGGAGGTACTGAGCATACACATGCCACCACCACATGAGTTTGGAGGTCAGAGGAAAACCCTCAGAAGTTATTTTCTTCTTCTTCCACCATAGGTTCCAGCGATCAAACTCTAATTGGCATACATATTCAACAAGCACGTTTATCTCCAGAGCCATCCCTCCAAGTTCCTGATGAGATACAGCTTTCAACGATGACAATCTGTGGGCAACACTATGCTATCAGTTCATTCTGAAAATATTGTCATTTTCATCCAGTCTTGACATACAGTTTAGAGGAATATAAAACCCAAGGTTTTGAATTATTTTATTAGTATGTTGAAGTTTTATTATGTTTTCTGCCCTTTGTGACTGGTACAAAATATCTGACAACTATATCTTTGCCAGTTTTATTCCTGTTAGGCACCATGGTTTTCTTGTTATTTCTGACATTCTGCAATTTTACATTGATATGTCATATCACAGATTTAATCCCTACCTTCATTACAGTGGAAGGGTGCTTTCATCCTGCGTCTGAAATTCTCTTTCACATTTTAATCTGACCTCTGCATGCTGCATTCTGAAGTAACTTTTTAAGCAACATTCTTTAACTCATTGGTATGTCTTATGTTCAACCTACTGTTTAACTTTTCCTCCTTTTAAATATTAGTGACATTTTACTTTTCAAGGTCCATACTGACTTTTTTTGCCATGTCTACACATTTTTGTTGTATTTCATTTGTTGTATTTTGGATTCAGGATTTCAAATTTGAATATTTTGTTAACTGTTATGTCTACATATCCTACATATGCCTATGATGATGCATTTTTTAAGACTAGTGGAATAATTTGAACTCTAGGATTAGCTCATCTGTCCTGCTTTCTTTCTCAGCATCGGGTGTCAAGCGATTGTTTAGGTTGGCTTTTTTCCCTTCCCAAGAGCTCTAATCTCCCCATGTAGACACTTGGTTAAGAAACCCTCTCTTCCACAGGCCTGACCTACACAGCAAGCTATGATGTTATCTACAGCTCTGCACAGTAATCATGTGTTACTTTCCTTGTCAATGGGAGATACGTGTCTTGTTATGCCGCCACCGCATACGTATCTTCCATGATCTATGCATTTCTGTCAAATGCAACTTGCCAGTTGAAATTTTTCAGAGCCTTGCCTCCTCAAAAATGAGTTAGTACTCCCCAGCCCCAGGCTTTGATTACTGAACCTGGATCAAACCCCCATCTCTAGTAGAAAGCTCTGGTCTCTATTATCCTGATGACCCCAGGCTATACTGCCCCACCACCTTTGTCCTGTCTGATATCATCAGTTCCATCTCTGGCCTCAAAGACATTTTGCATTGCTGCTCCATGTCTGGTCTAGAAAAATGTTTATATTACACTTTAGGATAATTATGGTTCTTTCATTATTCTGCCTGTGACTCATGGCGTCACAGTTTCTATTGCTGTGAAGAGACACCATGACAATGGTGACTCTTAGAAAGGAAAACATCTCATTGGAGCTGGCACACAGTTCAGAGGCTTGGTCCCTTATCAACATGGAGGGAAGCATGGTGGTATACAGGCAGACATGGTGCTGGAGAGGTAACTAAAGAGCTCTAGATCTGGATTGGCAGGCAGCAGGAAGAGAATGACACACTGGGCCTGGCTTGAGCTTTTGAGACCTCAAAGCCCACACCCAGTGACAAACCTACTGCAACAAGGCCACACCTCATAATAGTGCCACTCCTTATGGCCAAGAATTCAACAACATGAGCCTGTGGGGGCCATTCCTGTTATGATCACTGTGCCTTCTGTACTCAGAGCATGAGTATACTGCTCTGCCCATTTACTACAATAAAGGTAAACATGAAGTAAAGGCTGAAATATGGTGCCTGAAGTCTGCACATCTTAACTCATTTAACGGTTCTGAATCCTCATTTTAAGAAGTAACTTTTTATATGATAAGCACTCTGGCAAAGGAGGATTAATGTCAGGGTTTATGTGGCTACAAAGCCCAACGCCTTGAACTTGATATGCTAAACTCAAGGTAATGAATCACTCCTGACAACCTGTAAGCACTGGTGTTGTGACTGGCAGAACCAAGGGAGGGTGGACAGGGAATCTGTAGTCCTGGCTGCTAGTTAGAATTTTTCTACTGCTGGCTACAATAACTGTGGGACGTCCCTCGAAGAAGCAACCTTGTCTATCTCCTGTAAAGTGAGATGAGTAATAATTTCTCACCAGATTTACCCAGGAAGATTAAAAACGTTATCTTAAATATCATTCTAAAAGAAGATTATGCTTGTGCATACATATTTATACATACATAGTATGGTTTCAAGCCTCCTTCCCTGTCCTGGAAACAGGAGGCACAGTGAGCGAAGC
This sequence comes from Mus caroli, assembly GCF_978045245.1. Classification (NCBI taxonomy): domain Eukaryota; kingdom Metazoa; phylum Chordata; class Mammalia; order Rodentia; family Muridae; genus Mus; species Mus caroli. Next base: position 26,160,590 of record NW_028227273.1, on the reverse strand, counting down.
TTATATTATTTTCCTGACTATGTTGCCTTCCACATGCCCACGCTGCAGCTTCTTTGCTATTTCTCTCCCGACTCCTGAAACCTCCTGAGATCTTAGTAAGGTTTATCCTTGTCAGTTTGACATTTTGCTTCCATCTTTAATTTTGGCGATCTTGCTGTTCACTCTCCCAATTCAAATAAAGTTAGAAAACTATTAAATAATCTCTTAATATGTCTCCCATCTGGAGAAATGATCTTCTCTTCTACTTTTGGTTTCTCATTAAGGCAATTCTTTATTTATAGCAAAACAAATACTTCCCCCACTTCACGCCTTAACTGGTGATGAATGTGTTGGCTATTTGGCAGCTTTTTTTTTTCTCCACCAAAAGAGTGAGGACATTCTCAAATGATAGGCAGGTTTCAGAGGCGACGCCATGAGCTTGTACATACTAGTGACCTGGGTAGGGATGAGCAGTATCTGTGGGTGTTCACTTTCATTGTACTGTGAAGATGGCTGTCCATCTTGGGAGAAGAGGGCAATGGTTTTCATCAGATCAAAGGTACAAATTCCTATACAGTGCTTGGCACATAGTAGGTTTCTGATGATGAGGAATTGTCCTATTGAAGCTGATGCCTGGTGATGACTCGCTGTAAACCCCAACAGAGGCACAGGCTTTACTTTCCACGCACACAAAGGTCATTCTTAACACAGAAGTGGATGCTCACAGTCAGCTATTGCATGGATCACAGGGCCCCCAATGGAGAAGCTAGAGAAAGTACCCAAGGAGCAAAAGGGATCTGCAACCCTGTAGGTGGAACAACATTATGAACTAACCAGTACCCAGGAGCTCTTGACTCTAGCTGCATATGTATCAGAAGATGGCCTAGTCGGCCATCACTGGAAAGAGAGGCCCATTGGACTTGCAAACTTTATATGCCCCAGTACAGGGGAACACCAGGGCCAAAAAGTGGGAGTGGGTGGGTAGGGGAGTGGGGGGAGGGTATGGGGGACTTTTGGGATAGCATTGGAAATATAAATGAGGAAAATACCTAATAAAAATATAAAAAAAAAGAAATATAGGTTTGCAAAAAAAAAAAAGACTTGGAAATTTTAACGAGGGGAGCACTTGGGATCCTGAAGAATGAAAGATGGTGGATGTGATTGGAATCCTTCAGAAGGGTCCAAGTCCTAGGACAATCAGAGCCATACTTATAAGCAAGTTGTTTTTATAACTCATTGGTGGTTGGAACATGCTGTCTGCCCAAATGAGAATTCATGTGAGAGACAACTGTCTTATTTCATCTAGGGGTGATACTCATTTAGAATGTTTTTCTTACCTGCTGACAAATTTTATATATATATATATATATATATATATATATATATATATAATATTTTATAATATATATTATAAATAACCTAATGTATATGTACATATATGTAGATAGGTAGATATGTAGATAGATAGATAGATAGATAGATAGATAGATAGATAGATAGATAGATGATAGATAGACAGATAGATAGATCCTAAGACTCTGATTACAAGACTATGGCATTTCAACATGAATAAAATCAGAAAATCTCTGACCCGAGCTTTCCTAGGCAAGAAAAAAAAAGTGTGTGTGTGTGTGTGTGTGTGTGTGTGTGTGTGTGCATGCGTGTGTGTGTAAAGAGCTCTCTTCCCACTACAAATGAGCTGCCTCACTGTATCCTGAATTTGCACTATCAGTTTCAATAAAATAGCAATGCACTCTAATTTTCAATGTTGATAGATAATGGTTCAACACAGACTCTAATCAACATGTAAGTTTTATATTGCACAGAGCCATGGTCCCTTTCCATTTTAATTTGCTAACCGGGCATTTCCAGAAATCTGCACAGATTGCTGTTGTTGCTATAGAAGAATTCTGTCTTCCTCAAGGAGAGGCGATGCGGCCATTGGCTGCTGTTCCCAGCACTGCCTGTTTGTTTGGTTAGTGGTAAGTTTCTCTCTGAGTCTCTGAGTCACCATCTTCCCAGAACACAAAACATAAGTCTCCTTTTCTTTTTTTATCGGGAGACCGACATCCTCATATAACATCTCGTAATAATCTGTTCAGATGGCATATTGAAAATATATGAAATGTATATGAGAAGGTTGTTGAGTACTAGAGATATGTAAGCCCCAAGTTAATCAGCCGGCTTAATAGAGAGCCAGGAGAGCTCACGGCATCAAAATTCAGACTCTAGCGGAGATGAGGTCCCTTCCTCTCACTAATACACTAGGTATTCTATTTTCAAGTTCTGCCGTAGGGAACCATCTTTAATATCAGATTGCTTCAAACCTTTTTCTTAAAAAACAAATTTCACTTAAGTTAAAATGGGTTATGGGAAATAAATAGTCTAAAATGTAAAAATCCAATGACTTAGTGTCTGTTGTAAAAGCTATTTCTCTCCTTTTGAGCACAGAACAATAGCAAACCCTGCTCCCATACCTTCTCATAGTACAAACAACATCTATGCATCATTTATGCATCATCTATGCATCACTTTTCAAATGTTTGTGATGTTTCTAGTCATTATCCATTCACAAGCAATGGGATTTTCTCCAGGGAAACTAAACTTAAGTTTTCACTATCTCTGACTCCATCATCTCTGATGTCTACACAGGTAGGAATTTTATAAAATTAAATGAAAATTCTTCCGGTATTGATGTACAGTCATAAAAATGGTCTGTCCTCCCAATAAAGATCCATACAACATTAAGATAAAAAGAGATGGCTTCTGGGTTAAATTTTGTCCTCAACTAAACATCAGCAGCCTTCTCTATTAGACTGCACTAAAGCAAGTCCTCCGCTACTCTTTCCCACCCACAATGCCTTGCAAGCCTCTGAAAATCATAATCCAGATGTCACTGTGACTTGAGTACCCTCAAAGAACTGTCTAATATTAAGTTACATTCCTTTTAGGAACCTAATTCCAAGAGACCTATGAGGACTTGAGAAAGATCAGATTAAAAGCCTCTGCCCTCAGAACTGTATTGCAGTGCCAGAAGGTGCTGTACAAGTTGTCATGGGAGAGAGTCAACCAATAGTCTTCACCTGTGACATATGAACCACAGTGACTATCGTGGCAAGATATCCATCCCTAAGGGCATAGCAGCACATTCGTGTCTTGGAGGTAACTTAAAGTGGTCCAACTAGACTTAAAGCCTGATCAATAAGGAAAATCATGCCTGGTTCTAGAAACCTACCCAACTTCCCAGGGCAAATTATGTTATAGATATTAGAAGACCATCCTATACTACCATGTTGCTCTTTAAATCACTATAATTTCCTACTGCATTCTAAATACTTATCCTTATAGCTCAGATACTTGTGGTTCTCACTACTCATCCAAGAAGTTCCTCTTTATAATTGAAAGAGACCAGTACAAAAAAAAATAATCACTGGTCAAATGTGGCATGCTCAGACTCAACGGATATATCTACAACATGACTGCCACAATCAAGGTTCAGAGAACTTTGTGGAAGAGGGAGTAGAAAGGGGATAGAAGCCAGAAGACAAGAAAAGACCTCTATGAGACTCTGCCTCCTAGAAATGACAGTGACAAGGACACAAAAGCAGAACCAAAGATATGCAGCCAAAAGACCAATAAGAAGATAATTCCAAACAAAGCAGAGACAAAAAGTCAACAAAAATACTATTGAGTTCTTTGTTGTTGTTGTTGTTTGTTGTTGTTGTTGTTGTTGTTGGCCAACTACTCCTAGGCATGGGATCTACCCTGAAGCATGTTTATATACTCAGTTAAACTCCACAGGAGAAAATTCATTTTTCATTTGCTTGTCAGCATCCATTGTAGCTAGGTTCTTGGTTAGGGGTGGAACCCTACGTCCATGACCCCTTCTAAGAGCTCAGATCCTTTCATCTCTGAACCTGTGCAGGCCTTGTTTGAGCTGTCAGTCTCTGTGAGTTCGGGTGTGAATCTGTCCGGTTGTGTCTGAAAGACTCTGTTATCCTTGAAGTCATCCATCACTTCTGGCTCTTACAATCTTTCTGCTTTCTCTTCTACATGGATTCCTGAGCCCATGGGGGAGAGGCATTGAATGAAGGCATTCTATTTAGAATTGAATGCTCCAAAGTCTCTCCCTCCGTCTATGTACACTATCTAGTTGTGGGTCTCTGTATTACATCCCATCTACCACAAGAAGCCTCCCCGATTATGACTGAGAAAAGCATTGACTCATGGGTAACACAGAGTATTATTAAGAATTACTTTACTGATATGTTCATTTAGCATAATCATAATAATGTTTGGTTTCCCCTAGGTCCATGGTCTATCTAGTCTCACAGTCTTTGCTACTTTAGCAGTATCAAGTATGGGTTCCATCCTGTGGAGTCCTTTGTCACTCCCACAATGTTTTGCCACTACTGAACCAGCGTACCATGCAGACAGGCATCATTGTAGGGTTGCAGAATTTGTAGGTGAATTAATAATGACCTTTCTTCTCTGGTAGCATGTAGTACCATAAATGCTAGTCGGTAGCAATGAAGCATCTAATCAAACATCACCTTGACTTCTCCATGTTCAATAAGATATAATAGTGATGTCATCACCAATAGAACCGTACCATACTGTCACTTGGTAGAGAGTAACCAATAGCCTTGGCAATAGCTGGGACATTTGTGGGTTTCCATTAACTCCCATTAGCCAGTGTCTCAACAAGATGGAACATACCCCAGGAACTAACTGTTTTTCTTGGTAACATCTAGCATTGTCACCCTATTATTTGGTGACTCCAGATACATTCCTTTAAAAAATTAAAAATATATATTTTTAAAAGAGATTGTAAATTCTCAAAAGGCTTCAAGTTCATGGTTATGTCTCTGTTACCTTTCTAAACAGATGTAAAATGTATCCCTCATCACAAGAATTTTTCTCTGGCTCCATTTTTTGTGATCGCTATCTAGATGAGAAACACAGATTTTAGTGCAGAAAGGAACTAGGATTTAGTATGGTGTAAAGCTAAATCCTCTCAAGGGATGAAAGTGGGCAACAGCCAACATATTCTCCAGCCTACAATTTAGGTAGCCTCTTTTTCCTAAGTTCTCAATAGCATCCTTCACTGAAGGTTGTTTTATTACCAAGGTGATTGGCAGGCCTGTAGGGATTAACTCTTATGAAAGAGACAGCTATATGTCTTTGTTCTTTCCCTAAAAATATCTGCAAAGTCAGGAAATAATCTTATGGCCTTCCTCATAGCACACAACATCATGCCTCTAACACAGGGCTAGAGAAACACTCAGATCTCATTATTTTGACCAGCAATCAAAGTGCTGAAGCTTTGGTTCTTGACCTTACGTTTTTATTAATGAAGGAAGTCTATTCCCAATCACCTTCAAGTCTGTCAGTATCTAATTATCCCTCAATTTAAATACATCATGACCAATTGATCAACGCTATCAATATTACAGGTTGATGAATCATTAGGTAGGAAAGACAATAGATTAAACATGTGTCTATTGGTACATTAAGTGGATCACGTATTCTTTCCTCTCCCTGAATGTGCCCATTCTTCTTTCACATGACCATTCTTTCCCCAACCTCACCTCTCAAAGGGATTTCTCCACCTTTCTTCTTCATTTCCCCTCACATCTTTCCTGGACTGACCTCACAACTCCTCCAACTAACTCCTTGTCAAGATAACAGAAAGTTCTTCTCTCTTGAGGTCCTGCTTGGTGATCTACAAGAAGCAGTGTTGGGTTCCAGATACCATTTCTCTTAGGAAGATGCTGTGTGTATACGGGCCATTTCTCCATTATTCAATATCTATTTATCCTTTTTTCCCCTTTTTAAATCATCTTTTTACATTACTGTCTTTCTTGATTTTTCATAAGAAATCGAGTCACTTGTATAGTTTATGGGAACATATTCACACACTTTATTGTCATAACAAATATGCATACTGGTTTATCAAATGGAAATGTAAGCAAATGATCCTTTCTCTTAGAACTTGGCTGGTAGCTAAACCGCCTGTACTGGGCTGATGGTTATTTTTTTTTTTTTCCTTTTGGAGATCCTGCTTTTGTTACCAGAAAGTTTTCTAAGTCTTGAAAACTAACTGTAGCTTAGGGAATCTTAGAAAAACTGATTTGTTCATATTTCAGGAATAAAGAAATACTATTTATCTATGCTAGGGACTGATATATATATATATATATATATATATATATATATATATATATATATATATCAGGACAACATGAAATTCACTATATTATTATGAGAAATGATCCAGAATTTAAGCTGAATTACTATCTCAGGATATACTAGCAACATAATTTTTGTGTCAAGTATCTACAGAAATATAATGAGGCCCTATTGAATGCCTATTCACTTTCAAAATGGAATTCATCTTTTCTATAAGCCAAACCTTTGATGGACCATGTTAATTGGGAAAAAATTTTATCAAAATCTATTGTTAGCTTAACAACACTTTTACATGCATGCATGTTTTGGGCTGTCTACTCTCTGAAGCGTTAAGGGAGATCTCTGAGGAGACACTTGAGTAAAGACATAAAGATCCAGTCTGGGATGATCAGATGGAGAGAGAATGCCAGGGCTTGAGGGAGACAGTAAGATTGGCCATCTCAAGGAGAAGAAGAGACACATATACCTGGGATCAGTGAGTGAGCAAGAGAAAGAGTCAGCATTTCAGAGTCTGATGGGCTCAAATTTTGCGGAGTTTTGAACTGGTGTCAGACCAAAGTACCATATACTGGAAAGTTCATAAACAAAAGTCATTTCTTAAATTCTGGAGGCTGTAATCTGTGCACTACTGTGGTTAGATTTTAGTGAGGGCTTCTTTCCTGGTCTCTCTCTCTCTCTCCTCTCTCTCCTCTCTCTCCTCTCTCTCCTCTCTCTCCTCTCTCTCCTCTCTCTCTCTCTCTCTCTCTCTCTCTCTCTCTCTCTCTCTCTCTCTCCCATCCCCTGTCTCCCGTCTCCCCTCTCCCCTTTTTCCTTTCCCCTCCCCCCCTCTGTCGTTTTATAAGGGAAAGATTCAATCCCCACTTATAAGGCGTCATCCTTGTGACCCAACTCTGAATACCTCATCTCCAAAGATGATCACGCTTTAGCTTTCAATGTGTGAGATTTGGGGCAGAAACAAACATTCAGTCCATTACAGAGGTGATAAAGTATGCCTATAATCCAGCACGTTGTAGGCAGAGGCTGTAGGAGAATGAGTATTTGAGGTTAGGCTCAGCTAGACAGGGAGACCCCAGTTCTAGAAATAAAAATAAATAATTCAAGGTTAAAAGGCTGAACTTGACTGCAACTTATGCAAATCATAGGATGTAAACAGAGAAAGGACATTATCCTGATTTGAATTTTCACAAGAACACTCTGACCGATGTGAGATGGAAGACTGCAAGGGGGCGGAACGTGGAAATCCACCCGAAGGCTACTGTCTGGTTCAGCTGGAAGATAACTGGGGTTTGCAGAGTACAGGGAGGCAACATGGGAATTGAAAGTTCATGTGTGACTCTAGTACAACATGGGTACCAAACATGAACTCTTGAATGGCAAGAATTATACATATATACATATAGTCAGCACATACAGATTCAATCAACAGGGGATTGGATGTATTTAGGAGAGAGCTCTGTAGCAGACAACATACTGCAGCCTTCCCTCCATCCCTACCACCTTCTCCAGTGGAACACACATATCTTCTGTCCAACCTTTCTTCCTGACACTTGTTGCTTTATTTCAGTTGCCAACTCCGGCAGGCATTCCCTGAGAACCTACATTATGCAATCCAGGGAAGCAGGTAGCCTAACTACAGATCTTTACTGCTCTCTCTTCCCAATCTCACCTCCATCTCAGCAGTAGAAGCTTACTGCAACCTCCCCTTCTCTGTTCCCATCTCTACCAAATCACCCAGATCTCCTCCTTCAACCTCCCTCCCTGCCCATCCTGTCTTCAGAGACCCAACTCCATCGGGATTTCTCTGGGAACCCACTAGCCAAGTCTGACAGAGAGGCAAGTAGGTCATCAAGGCAGGTAGGCAAGCTCCTGATCTTGATTATCCCTCCTCTCCTCCATACTCACAGCTCTGTAGTATACGACCTGGGATAGAAACCAACAAACATCTGATTTGACTAAGGTCCACTTCAGAAGATGGAACTCATACCTGACCCTACCTGGGTTACCAAATTCCTGAGAGTAGATAACATAGAGACCTAGGATAAAACAAAACCTACAGTTCCAAACAACAACAACAAAAGCATATAAAATGACTTCTAATGATGTGCTGCTAATATTAGTAGCTTAGTACCTTGCTCAGCCATCATCAGAGAAGCATCTGCCTGTATCAGATGGGAACAAATACAGACACTACAGCTAGATATTAGGCAGAAAGTGAGAGAGACCATGGAATATTGTGCCCTAGAAGAGACATAGTCATCAAAATCTTCCTCAAAGGACTAAAGGAAGCCAGAAGAAAGGGAGGCAGAAAGAGTGTAAGAGCCAGAGGAGATGGAAGACACTAGTCAAAACCACCACCTAAATCAACATGATTGATATACACGTGAACTTAAAGAGACTGAGGTAGCATTCACAGGGCATGCATGGTCTGCAGAGATTGAACCCCTAAAGAGAAAAAAATAGAAAAGAAAAAAGAAAAAAGAAAAAGAAAAAGAAAAAGAAAAAGAAAGAAAGACAATAAAAAGCAGATATAGCTCCAATCCCTAACCCAGAAGCTATCTCCACTGAAAACCATTTGTGACTGAAAATTCAGTTTTCTCCAAGGAAGTCTCACTGGAGAAACAAACTATTCTTAAGGGTAGGTTGCATACCCAAGAGTAGATGGCCAATAGCAAATGAACTCAACGCCATCTTTGGAGGGGGCTCCTCTCATACTGCCATAACAAGGCTCTTCTTTCTTTCTTTTTTTCAATTTTATTTTATTTTATTTATGTATTTTTCTTCTCCCTCTTTACCCATTAGGTCTTTTGTACTATTCTACGGCTTCCATGTCAGTGTTTTATGGGATTCCCGAGTGTGCAAATGACTGGGTCTCTATTTCCTGTGCCTTCTTTTGGTCTCTTCTCCTTCTGTTTCTTTTGTCTCAAATTCCAGTGGGTTAGTTTTTGTTTTATCTTATTATATTTTATTTTCCAAAAGAAGCCAGTTTGTTTTCTAATAAGAGACAGGGTGTGAATCTGGACAGGAGGAGAGGTGTGGACGAGCTGGGAGTAGAGAGAGGGGGGAGCTATCATCAGGATAGAACATGTGAGAAAAAAATCTATTTTCAATAAAAGGAAATATTTGGGAGGAAACTGTGTCTGGACTGAGAATATACAGAATGCCCCCTCTGATTAGTCCTGAGGCAATACAGTCTAACCATAGCTCATGTAGCCTGCATTGAATCAGGTATGGGGAGTGGGGTTGGCCTGCGTCAGAGTCTACAGAGGATGTCTTACATAGTAGGGAAGAGAACACTTTATACAAAGGGCTTGAGCTGCCTTGGATTTCAGCATCTACAGGGGTCCTGCCCCAGACTCATTTCTTGAAAATAAGTGTGTGTTTATTATATTTTACTAACAAAAAGAAGCTCTTGATAAATTATAATTAATAATAATGCCTTTTTGGGGGAGGGTTACTGTTGGCTTCCTCAGCAGCTTTGTCTGGTGGAAACTTAAACCACACATAGTAAGGCACCTTTTCTAATACTTTCTAAGACATCACTGACCCCAACTGAGGTCTCATTTAAAATACAAATACACATGAACAAGATGGCTATCATGTCTGCCTGGATGAACAAAGATAATTAGGCTAGAGATAGAGAAATGAACATACTAGCTACTTGCTCCCCTTAGTTCCTTTACCCTATAGGAAAGGCTCCCTCCCCAACTGTGGGTTCCCTATCAGTAGTACCAGTATCTACAGGGAACAGAGCGCTGGCTGAGCTCTCAGGGACACTGGGTCCCTCTTGTGAAGTGCAGCTTTAAAGCATGGCGATAGGGCTTGGGGCATAGCTCAGAAACACAGCGCTTGTCCAGAATGCAAATGTCCTGAATTCCATCTCCGGAGCTGCAGGAAATAAATATGTGAAATAAATAAAGGTCTGCATTCTGTGTGACAAGAGGCACATTTACTCACTCCCTACCATCATTAAGCGAGGTTTCCCAAGTATCACATGAGCTATTTTCATCTGCAGAATATTGGAGGTAATTCTTTCTCACTGGTGCCTGATGAGGCTTAATTACTTAATGCTTACAGGGTGGTTAAAAATGAAAAATGAAAAATGTTTAAATGTCAACTCTGCTTCTGTCTAATTGTATTGTAAGCACTTAGCTCTGACACTTGCTGAGAATTCTGCTCGCAGCAGACAGCTATTCTCTCATGGGACTTCAGAAAAGCAGGTTGGCTTTCCTGGCTGCTGTCAACACTTGATCACTTCCCACCCCTTCTAGGAGAAATAGGAGTCAGGTCCTCCAGAGGGATCCTTCAATACCTTCCCCAAAACCACGCCAGATAGCCACTTTTATGTGAAGACCCAGATGCCCAGAGAAATGCCAGTTTCTCTGGTTCAACAGAGAGTAAACCTTTCCTGTCTACCTCTGAACACCGGCCCATTTGAACTTTAACTACGTTTGGTAGACATCTCTCTTAAATGTAGAGCACACTTCCCTCCATGCAGGGAGGATTTTGAGTATAAATTACCTTTCCTACAAGTCAGGATCATGATTCAAACAAGGAGCAATGACTGTGCTTGGGTGTAAACGAGCTATTTCTGCAGCTCTGCCTCCTGCCTTCATCAGTCACCACACAGGGTGGCCTGTTTCTGCTGCCCTTGCCTAGTTTCCCATCTTTTCTCTCAGACAAGCTTTATTTGTCATATCAGAGCCTGTGTGATTCTCCTTTCAATAACTCTGTTATTTATTTTTAATCTTCCACTGTTTTGATGGCTAGTTTAAAAATGTGCTTGAACCGGGAGGAAGGTCTGGGAGAAGGGAGGAGGGGAACCAGGGAGAGGGGAGGAGGGGGGTCTGGGAGAGGGGAGGAGGGGGGTCCGGGAGAGGGGAGGAGGCAATTGTTTGAGTGAGGGTCTTGACTTTCAGTCTCAGCCAGAATCAGGAAGGCTTCAGAAAACCCTCATTCCTACTCTTGGGTTGGAGATGAGACAAATGCAACGTTAAACTTGCTACACACTACATGCTACATACTACATGCTACATACTACATGCTATACTCTACATGCTACACACTATACAGTACGCAATACATGCTACATGCTGCACACTACACACTACAGACTATATAATATGCACTACAACTACATGCTACATGCTACATACCTCACAGTACATACTACACAGTACATGCTGCATGCCACACTATACAATACACACTACACACTATATTCTACATGCTACATTCTACACACTACACAGTACACGCTACATACTACATGATACACAATACACACTACATACTACATGATACACAATACACACTACACATTCCACACTACACAGTCTATGCTACACACTACATGCTACATGCTGCTCTGGTCATTCCTTCCAGAGGCATACTCCCAATGCAGAATACTTCCTCATATCCTTATCCCAATTCTTGGGATAACCAGCATTGCTTGCTAATGGAGATGCATGTGTGACTGAGAGTCTTCAGTGTGCAGTCACCAGAACTGGTAAATTCCAAACTGGTTGGGGGAACTTAGATGTCCTTAAGATTTGACCAGCACCAAGTGCAGAGACAACATACAAAACCTTGCTTAATAGTTCCTTTTAATTAGGTTATTTTCAGGAAAACCTCGTGACACAGGAGCTTGTGTACAGCGCAAGCTAAGCTTAGCATCCTTCTGCCTCTATTTCCTATGAATTTATGATTATGAAGGCAAAATGAGGTTAATAAATGCCGAGTCTAATTTTCCTTCACTGGAAGAAACATGACTCACACGTATGCCGCATGGGCCAGCACTTCTCAGGCCTCGGTGTTCTACAGATCTCTGGAGATCCCTGTGACAACATGAAGTCTTACCCAGGCAGTCAGGTAGAAGGTGAGATTGCGTCCAACAGGCTCTACAATATTGCCACGGCTGCTGGTTCATGAATGATCCTCTGAGTAGTGGAGAGAATAAACTGTTATCATCCTACTGAACAAGGCAGCATTTCAGTAAATGGTAGTAAAGACGAAAGAGTCCCACAGACATTGCCTTCTCTAGTGGAATCTTGCACTGATTAATTTATCATAGCACTGAATTCTCATTACCAAATGTGAATTACCAGCCCATGTCTATATGTCTTCTTTCCCAAACAAAACAAAGGACAACATTCTGTATATCTCTGTAACCTGCCCTGAAACCCCATTCTTCTGCACTCTACAATGTAACTGTCTAAGGGAGCTGGGAGGTACCTAATGGAAAACAGACTGACAAACTTTCAATGCAAGGCCCCAGGTTTGATCTCATCACTTTAAAAATCATCAACTGAAGAAGAATATCTGTTGGTTAACTACCAGCAATTTTTTCTTAGCAGGGATCATGGACCAAGGATCATTAGTTATGTACCTCTGGAAATGGCAGTGTGGTTTTTGCCATAAAGCTTACAGTTTAAGCCAGATCGTTTTACAGCCACACGTCATGCAATAGAGAGATAAAGTCAGTGTGGCTATGTCAATAATCTGGGTTAATTGCATAATGGGATTCTTCTAGAGTTCATTAATTGAATAAAGAGGTATTTCAGAGCACCTGGACCTCTTGCTGCTTCTGAATTACAAAGGATTATGTAAAACTGTATATATTCATAATGAAAACAAATTAAACAACAATCATGAATATTATCCAAAATAATAAAGTCCCGGCGAGTAGCTGCTTGGTGTGCGTTCTCCGGAACACTTTAGTGATTGTTCTTTAATCAGTTGTTCCATCGGATGAATGCTACTCTGCTTTTCAGCATGCATGGCAGCATGATATTATACTTCCTTGTCTGGAATTCACTCACAGCTGAGCACTTCCTTCAGATTCCCCAGCAATGAAAAGAACATTTAGTCATGTAGGGAAACAACCTCTGTGTGGCTGCCACTTGGAATTTAGTCCTGAATTACATACTGTAATTGAAATAAGTCCTTTGTGTGAATGACCGCCTCCTCCCTAGGGGCCATCATATCCCCTCCCCTCTCATGAGGAACACAGTTCTGGCCACAGAACTCTGAGGATGGCCCGCTGCGGTTGCTACACTGTTGCTGCAAATGGCAATTCAGACTCAGCCTTAGGGGAGGACAAGTATCCAGGCTGAGTTCTCTGAGGATACCATTGAGTTGCTCCACAGTGATACCCTTTACTAACAACTTGTCAAAGGCTGAGTCTGCGCTGAGTGGAGTGTTGGGCTCAAGGAGGCAGACACACATAGGGGCACGACCTTTCCAGGAACTCTATAGGCCAACCAGAGGTAGCTCCCACTTGTTCGGATTTTGAACTAACTCCCAGAGTACACTTGCACTAAAAAGATTTCAAAGATATTTCTCATATGAATGCACTAATAAATGGAGGGAATGATCTAAAAGGCAGCTTGGTGGGGAGCACAGACATCGCTTCCTGGTAAGAAAGTACTTTATACAAAGTTACAATCTAAGGATCTATTCCTAAGCCACAGGTAATGTATTGTCTGGTGGAGAGTCCACTTTACCTATTTTAATGTTTACTATCAGCTCCAAGTGGCAGTGACTATACTATTGTCCCCTGAGGAAGGTACAGAGAGATGGATACATTGTAATCCACTGATGCTTAAAACTCTGAACCATCCTTCCTCACACACACACACACACACACACACACACATACACACGTTTTATAATAGTTAGAAATGTCCCGGGTATAGGCTTTAAAAAGGAAAAGCACCCAGCAATTTTCTTCTGTGCCATATGTCCGGAGTGATAGCAACAGCAATTGCCAGTGTGCTGTTTGGCCATTCTGCTTTTCCTTGTGTTTCCTTGAAATCTAAATCCAAGGAAGAAGTATGGAAGGAGTGTTGAGCAGTTAGGCAGACTAGTGAAAAGGAGGGAACACTTCTGAGTTAGATTCCAGTTTCTATGAGGACAGAGAAGTGGAAATTTTTTTCTGTAAGGAAGTTTCAATAGTGAAAACCCATGGATGGCAGCTGGACCAGGGGATGAGATAAAGACGACAAATATTTTTTAGTGCATTCAGATTCCAGATGACATTACAATGTTCAATACTGTTTAATAACAATGAAAGTAACGCTGATCCCTGCTTTATAAACCACAGAACTCTGCGTTCCAAGACTTATTCAACATGCAGATTGAGAATGGATAACTGGGCTTCAGGCATGCATATAAAGACTAGCAGAACAGAAGCTGGGAACATGAAGCTGTCAGCAGAATCCTGGAGTCCCAAGAGATATAGCAGCACACAATCCAAAATTCTCACCCTTGAAAATTCTGTTCAGGGCTCACTGCCACACCCCTTCCAAATACTGAGGCACAGCACATTCTACGGGACTGACCGCTGCTGGACTCCCAGCCCACCTGTGGGCTATTGAGTGAGATTGTCTCCACACCATGGTGGTTCACTGCCAGTGAGCTGAAGAGGGATTTAACTGTGGGGCAGCAGATCTCAGTGTCATCAGGCAGGCTGGGCATTGGCAGACACTCTTGGGAAAGGACCAGAGAGTAAATACTTAGAGTCTGGGTGCCATCCCAGAGATGAAATTGACCACACTATTTGGATATTTACATAACAAGAAAGGCAAAAACTAATTCCACTATGGTTTGACTGATTTAAATACAAACTAAAATACATCATAATGTCCTTGTAAAGTCAGTCTATAGTGAGAAGTATTTAACTCTGGGTTAGGAGGGGCAATATTTCACTTCACTAGGGTTCTGAATTAGTGGTGCCTATCATGGGATGGATTTCCAGTCCCCACCAATAACATCCATAAAAGCCTGCAGGCTATAGCAAATGTTAACAGGTGGATTGGACACTCTGGCCAGACCTGCGAACTAAAACACATATAATAATGGACAACTCCTAGTATACTAAATCAGAAAATCTGTAATATGCAGCTACCAACACATGTCTTAGCACAGACTGCAAGACTTCTTTCTGTTTCTGAGACATAGGAAGGGGGTGAGGTGGGATTGGAGTTGGCAGGGAGGGAGTTAACTGAACTAAAGATATCAGGCCACAAAAGCTACCTGGCCCCGAGATGTTGAGACAGAGCAGAGAAGCAGGATAGACTGTTTTCTACACACACCCTGTCTCTCTGTGTGTTACACAAGGTGAGGGTTGGGAGGGCATCCCAGAAGGTAGTTGCTGGGGAGCCTCAAACAAAAGCAAGGAGGACCAGGATTGATCTGGTGAACAGGGACAGGCAGGACAAGTTGCCCACAAGAACTCAGATGTCTCCCTGGGTGCAGATTCCTTCATAGAGAGGTCTTGTGACCCAGTGCAACCGAAGATGTCCACCTGCACTGCGGTCAGGACCTGGGAGGCTGTGCTTCCCGAGTCAGGCTAGCCAAACCCTGTGTTGCCTGTTTTAGAGGAACATTTAAGAATTACTGGTTTCTATTGTATAGCATTGTTTCAGTTATCCTGGGTTTCTTGTTTTTCCATTTGAAGTTGAACTGTACTAAAGAGCAATCATAATAAAAACTGCATGGAATGAGTATGGAAACAGACACATCGATTAATGGAATCAAAGACCCAGAAATAAACCCACACTGCTACAGACACATGATTTTTTCAACAAACAAGGCCAAACCATGTAATAGAAAAAAAGAAAGCATCTTCAACAAATGTTGCTGCTCTAACTATGTATGCATGTAGAAGAATGTGAATAGATCCATGTTTATCACCCTGCAAAAAACTCAAGTCCAAGTGGATCAAAGGCCTCAACTTAAAACCAGATACACTGAGTCTAATAGAACAGAAGGTAGAAGAACATGGAATGCACTGGCACAGGAGACAGCTTCCTAAACAGAAACCAATGGCTCAGGCTCTGAGATCAACAGTTGACAAATGGGACCTCATGAAACTGAACGCTTCGGTAAGGCAAAGGACACCATCAAAAAGACAAAACAGCAACCTACAGAATGGGGAGAGACCTTCCCCAACCCTATATCCAATAGAGGACTAGTATCCAAAATATATAAAGAACTCAAGAAATTAGACACAAACAACCCAAATAACCCAATTAAAAATGAGGTACAGAGCTAAACAGAGACGTCTCAACGGAGGAATCTCTAAATGGCTGAGAAGTATTTAAAGAAATGTTCAACAACCTTAGTCATCAGGGAATACAAATCAAAATGACTCTGAAATTCCACCTTACACCCATCAGAGTAGCTGGGATCAAAAACTCAAGTGACACCAGGCAGTGGTGGCACACGCCTTTATTCCCAGCACTTGGGAGGCAGAGGCAGATGGATTTCTGTGTTCAAGGCCAGAGTGAGTTCCAGGACAGCCAGGGCTACACAGAAAAACACTGTCTCAAAAAACAAACAAACAAACAAACAAACAAACCTCAAGTGACAGCACATGCAGGAGAGGATGTGGGGTGTGGGGAACACTCCTCCATTGTCGGTGGGAGTACAAACTTGTACAAGTACTCTAGATATCAAATTGGCGGTTTTTCAGAAAACTGGGAAAAATTTTACCTCAAAGCTCAACTATACCATTCCTGAGCACATACCCTAAAGATGCTCCACCATCCCACAAGGACACTTGTTCAACTATGTTCATAGCAGTTTTATTTGTAACATCCAGAAACTGGGAACAACCCATTAGTCTCTCAACCAGAGAATGGACAAAGAAAATGTGGTTCATTTACACAATGGACTACTACTCAGCAATTAAAAACAATGACAACAATGAAATTTGCAGGCAAATGGACGGAACTAGGAAACATCATCCTGAGTAAGGTAACACAAATCCAAAAGGACATGCACGGTGTGTACTCACTTATGAGTGGATATTAGCTATAAAATACAGGATAACCATGCTACACTCCACAGACCCAAAGAAGCTAAATAACAAGGAGGACCCAAGGGAGGATTCAGAAGGGGAATAAAATAGTCATTGGAGGTTGACTGAAGGAGGAAACTGACTGGGAAAGGGGATGGAGAGGGAAACAGGATGGGGATAGGGAGAGTTGGAAAGAGATGGCCTAGAGACTGAATGGAAATTCACTGTGGGTGGCAGTGGGGGGGAGGCATCACTAGAGTGCACCAGGAACCTGGAATGGGGGAAGCTTCAGGGAGTCTATGATCATGACTCTAGTTTCGACTTCTAGCAGTGAAGGATAAGGGTCCTGAAGTGGCCACTTCCTGTTGCCAGTTAGGACTCCCAGGGGAGGGATAAGAATAACAACCCACCCCAAAACCTTCAACCCAAAACTTGTCCTTCCTACAAGAAGTACAGGAACAAAGATAGAACAGAAACTGAGGGAATGCTCAACCAATGACTGGCCCAAATTGAGATGCATCCCATGGGCAAACACCAATTCATGACATTATTAATGATTCTTTGTTACTCACACAGACAGGAGCCTAGCATAACTGTCCTCTGAGAGGCTCCACCCAGCAGCAGCTGACCAAAACAAACACACAGACCCACTGCCAAACCTTAGACTGAGCTCAGTAGGGAAGTCTTGTGGAAGAGTTGGGGGAAGTATTGAGGAAGCCGGAGAGTAGAGGGATCAATAGAGTTAACTAACCTAGACCCTTGGGGACTCCCAGAGACTGAACTAAAGGGCATATATGGGCTGGACCTAGGCCCCTGCACATATGTAACAGATATGCAGATTGGTCTTCATGTGGGTTCCCCAACAACTGGAGGAGGGGCTTACCCTGACTCTGTTGCCTGTTGGGCCTAACTGTTCCCCTAACTGGCCTCAGTGGAAGAGGATGTACCTAGTCCTGCAGTAACTTGAGGTGCCAAGGTAGTTTGGTACCCAGGGGAAACCCCTCCCTTCTCAGAGAAGAAAGGGACAGAGGCATTGGGAGAGGGCTATGTGAGGGGGAGAAGGGGGACTGGAAGGAGGGAGAGCTATAATCAGGATGCAAACTGAATAAATAAATTGATTAATAAGAAAAAGGAACTCCTGGTTTAAAGGGTCAGAGAAAGCCCACCTACCCTGCTATTACCAAGCAAAGGCCAATCCCAGCATTTAGCCCTGATGTTAATCCAATGAGCTTGGGTAGCTACCCACCTGCCACGATGCTAGGGATTTAAATCAAGGACCTCAACACTTGGTAAGCAAGTGTCCTTCCGTTGAACTGTACCCATCTCCGCTGCCCGTAGTTTTAAGATAGATTTCTGAGGTTTTCGAAATTCATTTGAGAAACATGGCCCATCTAACTACACTTGTTCTGAGATTTTTTTAGACGGAAAAAAAGAGGAAACTCCCCCAGGAAGTAAGCAGCTCTGGGGGCTAAGCTCTCAGATGCTGTGTTCAGCAGGGCCACCTGGAGCTCTCAAATGGAACCGGTGGCTTTTTCACCTCTGAATTGCTACCTGAGATCCTCTGGCTAGTGAACGATAAATGGAGCTATACTACCATACAGGAGCTGTTTCCTGATCGAATGGGCGGCCTTGGTGCCATAATCATTTCATGCAATTTATAAATAACATTCTGTAGTAAGCTCAAGAAGTGCAGAGGCTGACCTCTAGTCAGGTTCAACTCTTTCTGAAACTGTCTCAGCGCCTCTAGGGCTCCAGTGGAGATAATCTTATCCTGTCTCATTGGGGGAAACTGTGTTGAGAATCAACTGAAGTTTGCCACGGCCTCGGCAGTAGACGAATGCCGGGAATTATTATTAAGCATCCTTGTCCTAACAGACTGACAAGCTGATGTTTTGCTGACAAAAGGAGTGGAGAGAACCTCTTGTTCGTGCAGCATCTCCCCTGGGGCTAAATAGACTGTGTCCCTGTCCATCTGGCTCCTTTGAGCATACTGACGATGTTTGCTAAAAAAAAATTCATAGAACACTTTAGATACACTGGATGGTAAGGCTCTGGCAGACATTTTAAACACGATCCCGCTGGCCTGTTCACACTATTTAGAATTCAAAATGTTGGGGATCTTAAGAGGTTATGTAACAAGGATAGGCAGCTGGGGCAGTGGGAATCTTCTAGAAGGATCTTGAGTCTCCTTATTAAGATCAACTACTTAACCCAATTAGCGGGATGAACCCTAGGAAGTCTGAATGATCCTGAACCGGGTTCGCAAGAACGGGAGCTTTAGAAATATGACGTAAAGCTTCCTTTCACCTCACGGTGTAAAACCTACCTATAAAGTAACTTTCCCCTGCCGTTTGGTGTAAACTCCCTCTCCCACCCCCACCTCCCAAAAAATCCTATTGTTGTTAAACGGTGTCTAAGACCAGGAGTCCAGTGTGGTTTGTCCTCAGCGGTACCCTAGCCTCTTGTTTCTCCATGAGAATCCTGACCAGGGCCAGAGAGCCAATATGAAAGTTTCAGAACAAAGAAAGACCCAGCACCTAAGTCGACAGCGTTCAAGGAAGACTGAGAAAAGTACTTTTGGAAGAAGATGAAAGTGAAAGCGGGAGACTTGGTGTCTTAGGGTTTCTATGGCTAACACCAGGACCAAAAAGCAAGGTAGGGAGAAAAGGATTAGCCTACTTTCAAGTCACAGTCACTGAAGGAAGTCAAGACAGGAACTCGAGCAGGGCTGAAGCCTGAAGGCAGGAGCTGATGCAGAGGCCATGGAGGGGTACTGGCTTACTGGCTTGCTGACTTGCACCTCTTGGCTTACTCAGCCTGTTTCCTCATAGAATCCAGAACCACCAGTCCAGGGATGACCCCACCCACAATGGGTAGGGCCCTCCACCAGGAAACACTAAATGAGAAAATGCCTTACAGGTGCTTCTGCTGGAGGCATTTTCCGCAACTGAAGCTCCTTCCTTTCTGATGACTCTAAGTTGTCTCAAGTTGACTCGCAAAACCAGCCAAAACAGTTAGGAAACACATTCGCAGGGGCAAATATTCCTGAGTCTGCTCTGCAAAGCTCGGAAGTGAGAGGGCAACTTCTTCCAACTGCCTAGAAAGCAGAAAGGAACTTTAAAAGTCTGAAGAAATAAAACCACAGGGAGCCATTGGCCATAGACTGCTACTCTGAGAGGCTCCTTTGGCTGGTCCAGGCAGGCTCTTGCTGTGCAGCTCGCGTTGGCTTCCAAATTAGGACGCTCCTGTTGTGATCTCCTGAGTGCTGAGACTGAAGATGTGTACCACCATGTCCAGCATAAAATGCACACTTTTAAAAAGAAAATAATTCTTTTACATGGGTTTGCTGGGTCTCAAGAGCAAAAGGCTCTCTAGATAGCCTGCACCCTCCCTTCTCCTGGTCCTCATTCCCCCTCAAATAAAAACCATTTTTCCCAAGTGAGGCACAGAAATAAGAACCCTCTTCCTCTTCCCTGGTACCAGTCATAAAACACAGTAATATAGCTTTTACCATCCTTTCACCTTACAATGTAAAAGTTATAAAGTAACTCTCCCCTGCCCTGTTTGATTGTAGGTCCTCAAAGACCCATTGTTTGGGGCGTCTTAACCTAACCCACATGTGTAATAGGGAAAACTACCACTGGGGGCCCAGAAGGGTGAAGGTGGCTCTTTCTGAGTTTCTAATCTAGTTTAAGTATTGGAAACATTTTTTTAATATTAAAGATAACAACCTTTCATTGTCTCTCTTGGCAATTTGCTGTTGTGTTTTACTTTGAGGATCATTAACTGGAGTATTAAAATTATAATACAGTTACAATGTCTTTTATGACTTTGATCTTGCCTTTCTAGGGGGAAATCATCTTGCTACCCAGGGGTCTGGTATTATTCATCTGCATGTACTCTGATTTTTCAGTATTATTCATCTGCATGTACTATGGGTCTTTTTTAAGTTGTATAGTAATTTTGCTTTAAACTGTTTAATGTATCGAGAAAGTATATCTGGAATCCACTGTTCGTTGTACTGAAGAACAGCGACCTGACTTCCTTCTCTTACTTTTTCCTTTGTGAAATAGGGTTTCACTAGTAGCTAGGCTGGCTTTGAATTTATAATTCTCCTGCCTCAGTCTCCCAAGTGCGATGGATTATAAGCCTATGTCACCATGCTTGGGCATAACATCTAACTGAAAGCTATGGACAAAAGCCATGTAATGGAAGAAGGCTTTGCTTGGGCTCACCGGTAAAGAGTTGTAGCCAGCATGGTGAAGAAGGCATGAAACTGAGGTCTTGGAAATGTGTGGGAACAACCCCATTGGGTTGGAAAGCAGAAGCAGTTTTAGCCTTTCAAGGCCCGACTCTTGAGCCTTGTATCTACCAACAAGGGACCTAAAGTCCCATGGCCTACCAAAACAGCACCAGCAGCTGGGGAACCAAGGGTTTAAACACATGAGCCTATGGAGGAATATTTCATGTTCAAGGTAGTGTACCTCCCTCCCGATTCTAACCCATCCATTTTAGTATGGCCTGTTGCACCAGGTAATCACTTATCTAGGACAAGCTTCATAAATCATATGCCCAAAATTTCATGTATTTGGGGGTCTCAGCCAAGCCCTTAATGATCAAAATTTCATCTTAGAACCCAAGTCTTAAGAAAAAGAAGGAATGTGTGCTGTAGTTAGGGGATGGGGCCATCTTTTTTTATCTGAAACCTGAGAAGTCGTGTTTGGACTCGCATGAACCTTAGGTTCTCAACTCCTCAAGCCCCCATTCTGAAGTGCTAGGAGGCAAGGGCATGATAAGTCATAGATGGACCTGTTGTCGCCTTTGCTTGATATAGAAGAGAAGGAGACGTCAGTAAGTCCCCTCTCAGAAGTCAGCAAGTCTCCGTAAAGCCAGGGAAGCTTCCAGTCACAATGTTCTCAGTCTTTAATCCTTGTAAATTTCCCAGCAGCAGAATTTACATTGTGAATGTTTGTGGCTTGGGTGGCTGATAGCAAAACCCTTAAAACTATCTCCGCATTTGTTCGGCAGGGGTGAAGAAGAAACACGGGTCCAGATTCTCAGAACAGGGAGGAGAACAGAGTCCTTGCATGGACCAGAAGAAAAGCAAAGCTGGGGCTCGGTATGATCCGAACCTGAAGCACAGAAAGAACAGCTTCCTTCCAGAGACATGGGACAGACACCAAGACTCCTCCAGACTAGAAGCTGAAGGTAGGACCAGACTTGAAACCCTACGAATATTTTTTATTCCTTACATTATAGTGTTAGAGATCGAATCTATGACTCTGCATATGCTACACCCCTTGTCCCTTGCCGATTCTGCAACCACATGTATGACTGATGAAAATTAGAAATGCTAACAAATGAACACAGAAACTCCATAAGCATTTTTTAATTCAATGTGAGTGTGTTACCTGGCTCATCTATATCTCACATATTATATATCTATATGTATAGATAGCTAAACAGATAGATAGATAGATAGATAGATAGATAGATAGATAGATAGATAGGCAGATAGATAGATAATCAGTGAGATACATCTTTGTATCTCAAAGTGGACTCAAAGTTGATTGAGCCTGAGCCATTTCTCTGTTTTAAAACAGTGCTGGTCCCTCTGTGGATAGCGAGATCTTAAGTGTAAGTAATCAAGAGAGGAATTCCCGAGGTGATCCAGCGTCTGTGTGCTCACTAATGATCAGCAGAAGGGAGTAAGTAAACAGTAGTCTGATGTGCTGTGCGGCAACTGACAGAGGTACTGCAGATGCACTGAAACCTGGAACGGCTGGCAAAGGCTTGGTTTGAATGCAGAAAATGTGCTAGGGGCAGGGAAATGCCTTCCAGCTGGAGAAAATGCCAACACCTCTGGAGTATTGTCTGGAGAAACAAGTGAGTTAATGATGTAAAGAAATGTGAAAAGCAGCAGGGCTGAAGCAGACCAGCATGTCAGAGAAGAAGGGAGCAGATGGAGCTGCAACAAGATCACGAAGGTAGATGTGAAGAGGTAAAAGCGAATTGGTGGCCAAAGACATAGACGCCCGCCAGCTCAACCTTAGCCACAATAGCTTAGACTGTTTTTAAAATTATATCCTGGAAAAATTGCTGGTGTTTTATAACTAGGTCAAAGCGTCCCATGACTCGGATAGAAGGACTGTGTTCTTTTCTCATTTGTAGGGGAGATACGTTATCTGACAATAATTCACATTTGTAAGGTTCTCTTCCTTACACGTGTGTTACATAACTTGAAGGTCCTTGCCTTTCTATGCATGATGGTCCATTGATTGATGATCATCTCAGCTTTCCATCCCTAAGATAAATACCTGACATAACTTTTAAAGTTTATTAAGAGTTTATGAAGTTGATAGAATTGGTAAGGGTTTGCCTGGGCTCACTCTCTGAGAGGTTTCAGTGATTGTAAAGTGTCACTGCTCTCAGACCATGGTGGCATGTTATGGGGAAGCATGTGGTGAGCTCATGACCAGATGAAGGAAAGAAGAACAGGAAGGGACTGGGTACTAGGTCCTTCCTTCTCTCTAGGAAGACAATCCCTAACTACACTCCATTTCTTAAAGATCCCACCATCTCCCAACAGTTCCACAGAGTGACAAAGAAGACCACCTCTCGGGGACCTCTGAGAAACACTTAGCCAAGCTACAGCTGACTCAAGGCAAAACCATCCAAGAATAAAATTATAAGCTGTGAAGCATGTCACCTGCAGAGGAAGCTCAGTGATCTCTAATCCAAGTGATGGAATGGTCCAGAACAGTACACATCTGAGCCCGATGGCTTCTCTGTGCTTGGGGATGCCGTGAAAACATTTTAGTATGTCTTTCTTGTATAAATCAGTGTTTCTGAGAAGTAGGAGAGGTGGCCTAAAGAACATTGCACAAATGATCTTTGCTTAATCCCTATAGTTCCCATGCCTATAAGCATGTGAAGACTTGGGAAGACAGGGGTGAACCTTTGGAAGATATCTTTCATTTAATCATGTCACTCAATGCCAACTTTTAAATACCATTCATTATTAAAAGAGTGCATTCATAGGTATAGAGTCCAAAAGAGTCCATCAACAAATATGCCCTTGGGTGGATTTTTCTGCAGCAACAAAGAGAGAATGAAATTATCCAGTCTGACCCAACTTGCTATATCCTTTAAATATATGGAACATTAAAAAGTCTCTACCTTTCCAGTGAGGTGAAAAGATCAGCCCGGATAAAACCACTATTTGAGTATGATTCAGAACCTACCTCACTTAGAGGCACAGGTACCTAACACCCCTGTTTTAGTTATGGTTTTACTGCTGTGAAGAAACACCATGACCAAGGCAACTCTTATAAGGACAACATTTAATTGGGACTGGCTTACAGGTTCAGAGGTTCAGTCCATTATCATCAAGGTGGGAGCATGGCAGCATCCAGGCAGGCAGGGTGCAGGAGGACCTGAGAGTTCTACATCTTCATCTGAAGGTCACTTCCAGAATACTGACTTCCAGGCAGCTAGGATAAGGGTCTTATAGCCCACACCCACAGGGTCACTCCTACTCCAACAGGGCCATACCTTCTAATCATGCCACTCCCTGGACCACCAAGCATATATAAACCATCACAACCCCAGTGTCCCTACAGGCCAGTAGAGATGGAAACAGAAAGTCAAGGAACGAGTACTGCTGATGGAGTCCTGAAGTTCAAGCTGAGGAGCACAGCTTCTAGACTCCAGGTTGGCTGGCAGTCCTCACTTGTGGGTTCAGCTGTGACACTGCAAGTCCTTCCTTCCATTCCTTCATGGCTGAGGACAGGAAGTAGTGCGTCCTGGTGGTTTTCATTCTCCTAGAGTGAGCCTTTAAACAGAACAGTCTGTTCTGATGAGAGATCTTTTGCAGGAACCGCTATAACGTATGATCTTTCCTAATTCCTCTCCCCTGCGTGCAGGGTCATATGTGTATTTATCACAATAAATAGGAAAACTGTAATTTCCCTGACCAAAAAAAAAAAAAAAAAAGCAAAAGCTGGAGCTATAATACTGATTGGTATCACATTTCCAGAATTTATCATTTTACTCTCATTGCATAAATATTAATGTCATCAAAGTCAGACGCTGTGAGTGATTGTGAGGGAGCCAAAAGAAATCTGTGACAGAGCCACTCTGTCGGGCAAATACCTTAAACACTTCATAATTTACATATGCTCTCAGCTCTCCTCTCCCTCTCTCCCCTGCTCTTCTCTCCCTATCCCTTTACCACAGCCAAACCCCAGGTCCTTTCTGTAAAGATTTTGGAAAGTAATAACCATCAGAAGTATCTTAAAATATCTCTCCAATTTTCTGCATAGCATTTTCCAGCCTAGAACACCAGTGCCCTGCCACGATAGGAAGCTGCGCACTTACTTTGCTCGTCAAGAAGTGAGGTTGGCATCTACGTGTCAGTAAAGAAATATTTGCCATGCTTCTCCTACACAATGATACTTCAATCTTTTTTTTTTTTTTTCAGTAAAAAGAAGCCAGGTCAGCCGGGCGGTTGTGGCGCACGCCTTTAATCCCAGCACTTGGGAGGTAGAGGCAGGCAGATTTCTGAGTTCGAGGCCAGCCTGGTGTACAAAGTGAGTTCCAGGACAGCCAGGGCTATACAGAGAAACCCTGTCTCGAAAAACCAAAAAAAAAAAAAAAAAAAGAAGCCAGGTCAGATTGTTGTCAGTAAGATTTTATACAATTCAAAACTTAGTGGGAAAATGATGTGATTTTCCCTTTCAGGGGAAAAAATATCCATAAATACCAGTGATATACTGAACTCATTTTAAGCATTTAACCTATCCTTTATGGTTCTAATATTAGAAGAGGCCCACTGGGTAAAAACAGTCTGTGGATACTTCTTTACTGGGTTTGTGTTTTTATGTGGTTATCTTCTGATACAAATCTTTGAGGCAACAAGCATTTTCTTTATGACATTGACTGTGAGCACATGGCTGGAGCCACCCTGGTGTCACCTGGAAGATATTTGTACTAATAGGCAATTGGTTCTTAGGGTACACATAATAATATTATGGTACACATAATAATAATAATAATAACAATTATTATTATTATTATTATTATTGTTGTTGTTGTTGTTGTTGTGGTCCTTCTGCTTCATCGTAGTGAGCTTTAAGCATTACAACTCAATAGTCACATGTTCAGGAGCAGCCAGTGATGATCCTAACCATGCTGAGGGCTCTAGAGACCCATCCTTTAGATTCCTAAATAGCAGGTGTCACATGATAGCTCCCTCTTGACAATGTTGTGTGATATAAGGAACCCTGACAGCTCAACGAATAATTACACCAGGAGTGTGAGGCACTGAGGAGAGTCTAGACAAGGGAGCCCTGTGGGTTGCCTGGGATTTGCTTAGAACTGCAAAGCAAATTAAGAAGTCTTTCTGTGTCTAACTATCCACTGCATGCCCAGTACCCTGTGTGGTGTCACTCAGGTATAACTCTCTGTGAATGCTGGCCACCACCATCGTCATATCCACCACTAACAGGCAGCCACTGAGACTTCCCCAGTGGTCTTCGGTTTATCTGAAATCCCATGTCAGTTACAGAGTTCTCTCTTCTTTTCCCCTTGCACTGGTTATTAATAATTTTGATAAATCTAACTCAGAAGTATGCTAATAAGACCATGCCCTCTAATCATTTTCTTGTCCAGGATCCTTTTAAATGTTTGTCTAATTTCCATCCTTCAATTCTCCAAATATCCGTCCTTAAGAAAACTTTCTGTGAGTGTCCAGTCTAACTTATTTTCCCCCACTTTCTACTCTGACCTCTCCCAAAACTCCTTTAATTTTATTCATAAGACTTATCAAGATTCAGAATTGTCCCCTTCCTTTGCTCAAGTGTTTACTAACACCTGCTGGAGGTCTTGTTGGCTGTGCCCTTCCCCATCTGCACCTGCCATGATGATTAGAATACAGTTGGTGCCCAACAAATATGTCTCGCGTGAACGATACAGGAGCCACAGTGGTCACTGAGAAACCACAGGAGCTACCTAGGAAAGCACTCCTTGGATGCATCAAAGAACTGCCACCCGACTAGCAGTCTTGGGGTTGTTTGGCTCTTTACTTCTGAAATTCTTTGTCCATATCTTCTGTTTCCTGCTGTGGTACCCACAATAGCTCCCGTCACAATTAATGTTCTAAGATTGGACATAGGAGTCTATGAGTCATGAGCGGCTCCAAGAAGAATGAGCTATCTCTACTCATCTGCTATAAATTATGCAAACTCATATGAACACCAAGGTGGACATTAAGACACACTTTGGGAAGGCAGGCCGACTCCGGCTGTGGTCCCTTCCTGAGGGCTTCGCTGATGGAGCTCTTACTGCAGAGCTCTCACTGAGTTCGGCTTTGATCTGCTTTCAGCCTGCCAGAGCACTCCGGTTCCCATTTCAAGTCTCAATTACTGTGAAAGGCGCCGAATCTAGCTTTGATGGTGTTCATGGAAAATGGTAGAAAATTCAGGCGATTTAGAGGAAAACCACATGAACAAAATGAGCCTACTTGTTAGAGAAAACAACTTCTAGCTGATTTTTATGGCTATGATGATACAAGGTTGGAGACCAGGTGAAGGTAGTCATTGACACCTGCCCGTCTTCTGAGGTCAAGGTGGGAGCCCTCCTGCGTGTGTGCTGAGGACTGGGCTTGAGAGTTTGCTTCAGTTCTTTCCCTCAGACATAGTTTGGGTTTCAACTCTTTGTGTTAGCTCTCAGAAGGACAAGAAATGGCCTTGGCTGTGACCTTAACACCAGCATGAGGTTTACTTTGGTTTCAAAATTGAGTTCTTCAGAGGGATCACTTGAGAGTTTCACTTGCAGGACTCTGGGGGGTTGGAAGCTGAGGCAAGCTAGTCCCTTGATCACACAGAAGTGTTCTTCAGGGAAACACTAGAACACAACACCATAAGTGCTAACTCCAGGAAACCCCAGGGACCAGCAAAGCCCAGCTGTAGAAATGCTATCCTGGGGCTCTACAGCCCCATTACTTCATCAGGTCTTTCTCTATGTTCTCTTCCCTATCTCTTCTGTTCTCAGGGAAATCAAATGGACATTAATCCAGAGTTGCACCTTGTGTTTTCTGTCTTCTAGGGCTCCTTTTCTAATCTAGACATGACAAATCTCAATGAGAAAAATACATTGAGATTGCTTTGAAGGTGAATTTACAAGGTGCCCATATAAACTTGGATTCCAGAAACAACAGTTATTTAGGGGGCGTACCCTCTGGACGGTGTTTGCATTTATTTTGTTGTTAGCCCTGCTGCCTCCAGCTGTGCGCCCAGGCACTGGTTCACTTCTACCATGTGGTTCTGTCTTGTTTTCTGTTGTCAGGGCATGAGAGGATAGAGAAGAAACAGCCGAGTGGAATGATGTTTTGTTTTCTCTAGCCAGAATGATGAGTTCTTTATTTTCTGGTATTATATCATCCACAGGCTTGAGAGTTTTTTTCTATGACATCCCCAACCCCATGACCTGCAAAATGTTCTCAATGCTCCTACGGATTTATAATTTGACCGAAGAATTTTATGGGTTTGAAATCTGGACTTGAATAAATGGACATTAAAGTGTCCAAGTTAATCATAAAATGAGGGAACGGATAACACAGAGTGCTTCCACCCTACATATTGGATTTCTGGAGAATTTCTGCCCATAGGTCAGGGAGACAGGAGTGGTTTAGACTAGGCAAGTCCCCTGTAGATCCCAATAAATGTGAATGGTAAGGAGAGTGAGGGAGTCAAGCTGGCAGATGCTAAAACCAATATGGACTTAGCTAAGTTTAATGAGTGTTTACAGTGTGCTAAGCATGGACTTATATTAAACAGAATTTATTAAACCTCATCACAGTCATGCTATGAGGCAAGAATTAGTATTGTGATCCCCATTGTGGGTGGGAAAGCTGAGGGAGGCAAGATTAAGTGATTTAGTTGCTTAAATTAAGTAATCAGTTAGTGGAAGAGGCTGGTTTCAGAACCCATGCACCCTTTCCATAGCATGGACACTCTGGGGGAATGCATGGTATGTGGAGGTGGGAACTGCTGACTTTCTGGCTTGAGCAGACCTTCTTCTGTGGTCAGACTTCTGAAAACAAGAGAGACCTGAGTGTGTGCAGAGCATAGCATTAACCCCATATGGAGAAATCCAGAGGCACAGGCAGTCCAGCCAGGCCCATGCCTATCAAATGATCATACAATGAGTGGCTGATTGTATTATATAAGGCCTTTTTTGAAGTTAAAACGTAATTACATTTCCTCTCTTCTATTTCCTCCCTCCAACCCAGCTCTCTCTCTCTCTCAAAAAAAAAAAATTCATGGTCTCTCTTTTTTTTTTCATTGTTGCTATATATTCTTCTTCTTCTTCCCCTCACTACATAAATTCGACCTTCTCAGACTCTATGTTACTTGCATGTGTATGTTTTGAGGCTGATCACTCTTCACTGGGAAGACTATTTCTTCTCAGTTACCATTTCTTAGTTGACTGCTATTTGTCTAGGGTTGCAGAGAACATATGGTCCTGGTCCCAACTGAAACAGCTACAGCACAACCACTGTACCTAAGGCTCAGGGGATAGTGTGAAGATGGGACGGGAGATTGTAAGAGAAAGTTTGCTGAGAGATTGCATTCCTAGAGGTAAAATCCTTTCAAAAGACTTAGCTGAAAGTTAGTAAAATAGGCATGGGGTGTGGCTAGATCTGTGGGCTACAAGAACTTTGTAACTGCTTCCCAGAATATCTTGGCATAGATGGAAAGGTTCTGAGCATCTTCTATGATAGTGTATTGCAGAGGTAATAATAATAATAATAATAATAATAATAATAATAATAATAATAAATAAACCTCCACTGAAAACAGATAAGTGTTTGATTTCCTCTGAAATCCTGAGCTAGAAACAAAGAAAATAACTGTTACAGAGAGCAGTTCAAAGCACCCAAGGAGCTCAGTTTGGAAGGAAGACTTTGAATAATAAACCATAAATGTTATTACAGTCGTCAATGTAAGAAGCAGCTAGCTGCATCCCACAGCCCCGGTGCATGTCCAGTTTCTCTAGACAGCAGCTTCTCTTCTCCTAACCCATTAAAGAGTTTTTAATGTGCACCTGGTGGCTATAATTTGTGCACAAAGTGAAACTATTAATGGTTTAATCCACCCCAAATCTTAATGTAATTCTTTAGTAGAATTCCTGTGTGTATGTAGCCCTGTAGGACAGAGAGTAGGATTTGCCATTTTGTCCCTTGGCAGACAGCTCTGTAATGAAATGAGGCTTCGGGTCCAGCCTTTGTACAAAACACCAGATAGTTATCAGGGATTTAAGAAATGCAGGGATTCTGAGCCAAAAGGGCTTTAACAAACCACTGAAGGAGTTAGGTTACT
This sequence comes from Mus caroli, assembly GCF_978045245.1. Classification (NCBI taxonomy): domain Eukaryota; kingdom Metazoa; phylum Chordata; class Mammalia; order Rodentia; family Muridae; genus Mus; species Mus caroli. The sequence continues at coordinate 26,130,236 of NW_028227273.1, read as the reverse complement.
TTTCGTTTGCAATGATTTCCGTAAAAGGAGACGTTCCATTGTGGGGCAGGAAGTGTTTCCTCTGCTGTCTTTTGTTTTCTAACATTTGACAGCTGAGCTAAGACAAGGGGAAGGAGTTCAGGTTGAAACCTCAACCAGAGGCCACCTTTCAAACATGCAGGTGATGGCCACCTTTAGGATTCATATACTCTCTGCCTCCTTCCATCTCCCAACCACCTCTATCCCCACCTCATTAATTATCATGTATGCTTGGCTTCTCTAATGTTCTCTTGTTTGATATATGCTCAAGATGCTGTGTGCCTTTAGAAAAACCTTGTGGCCAGATCTGTGGGCACCAGAGTCATCCTGCTAAATTCTTGAACAGTAAACAGCACCCACCACAGTCGCCACTACAAGACCCTTGCCTGGATGCCTAATTTTCGGGAGCCTTGGTTTTATCTGCCTTTCTGCTCCTCTCTGCCTGAATCCTAGCCACGTCATTTTAATAACTAATGAAACCTGTCTAACTTTCTTAACACTCAGTGGGGAAATTCCATTTGAAAATTCTTTTCCCTGTCATTTCTACTATGTGCTTGAGCGAGAATGAAAATATGAAGATAAGAAATAGGATTTCTCTCTCCCTCGTGTGTGTGTGTGTGTGTGTGTGTGTGTGTGTGTGTGTGTTCTTCTCTGCTTTTCAAATGACATAGGGAGTTTGAGTAACCTTCCTACCCCCACTTCTCCTCTTTGAAGCTAGCCCTGATTGCCATTCCCTAAGAACGTGTTTCTTTTTGAAGGCTTGGGTTACCCCAGAGGGTAGAGGGAGGGAACTGTGGGGCCTGCCTAAGCATCTTTCAGCCCATTCTAACCTCAGAAGAGACTCAAAGGCCCATATCCCAGGGAGCCCTTGAGGTCCCTTAAGGCCAGTTACACAGCCCAGTTCTGCTCAAGTGTGATAGCATTTGACAGAGGTTTATGTGAGTTCGGTGGTGAGAGCGCCTAGCTTTGTGAGCCCGCTCCGCCCTGCCCTGGTTAGGTTCGCTGTTGGGGGGGGGGGACAACTTACTGTGTTCTTGGGGCATCCAAGCTGCAAACTCTCAAGTGTAGGTGGGGTAGGGGGCGAGGCTATGTGCACGGTAAAAAGAAAAAGGAAGAGCAGAGAGGATGGAAGCTGGAGGGAACAGAGACCTGAAGAATAATCCCTGTCTTCAGGGACAGCATCACTCAGATCCTGATGGGGGACTCCCTGGGAGGGGCTGACGTTTCTCTGGATCCTCTTGGGTTCGGTGCTCAGACAGGTAGTTGGGGAAAAAGAACCAAGCTGTCAGCTGAGGCTGAAGGCGTTTCAGCCGCGTTCAGCACCTTGCCTTACGCGATCGCGCCCCGACCTGGTTCAAGCACGCGGTGCAGGTGTTGCCTCCCCTGGTGCCCCTCCTGGGAAGGGGGACAAGACGCTGTCGAAGGGACTGACGGCAGGCTAGAGAGGAGGCGGGGGAGGGGCTGGGGGTAGAGGGGGCGGGGCGGGGGGCGGGTGCCCCCCTGAGAGCCAAGCCGGGCCGGGTACCTACTGCCATCCTGCCGCAATTTCCCTGTGTCATGGCTCTGGTCTCTTAGCAACAGCCGCCAGTCCGGCCGCCCGGAGCAGCCGCCGCGGGCTCAACTCCACCCGGCGGAGCCCGGCGCGCCGCAGCCACACAAAAGAGGTGCAGGGCTGGAGAGCGCGCGGCCGCAGGGTCGGCAGTGTGCGCAGCGGGAGGGGACCGTGGCAACGGAGAAGGCGCGCCCGAGGGAAGAAGGGCTCCAGGCGGCGCGCGGGATGCGGAGGACCTGACACTTCTTGGAAACTCTTGGAAATGGCTTCCGCCACCGCGCCTGAGGGGACTGTAAGCCCCTGGCGCAGGTTCGTCCCCACCGGGCTGTCCAGCCGCTTTCGCTCCCGGGGCTCCGGGGCGCTGTCCCTGCGCTCCGCCGTCGGCTCGGGCTGAAAAGTTTCTCCATGGTTCTTTGTGTCTCCCGAGCTGCCCCGGTCTCCCTGGGTAAGTGAGCGATTATTGTTTGCTTAGAGTGCCTCCATTTTGAGCATTTCTGTCAATCCCCGGCCTCCGAGCGCCCTTCACTAGCCCTCCTGTCCCCGAGCCCAGGCCCCTTGGCCCGTGTTCTGAGTCAGGTGTTCTCCTGGGCGTCCTACCAGGACTGCGCTGCCCAGAAAAGGCGAGTTGGGGATTGCCTTCACTTCACTTGAGGCGGACTCATAGCTGCTGCACTCATGTGACTAGACCAAAGCAAGGGCAAGAGACTCGCGGCCCTGAGGGCCAGGGGCCGGGGGTCGAGGACCTGGGTTGGGTGCAGGGCACAGCATCGCTCACAATCTGGGGCCCTAAGTCTTTGATGCTGGGTTCTATCCATCATGAGCGGAGAACTCGAATCTCTCTCTTGGAAGCAGTTGTATTTTTAGACATCCCTCATTTGATTTCCCCATCCTCCATTCCTTAACCAAGGCAGGACTCGCGCCAGGCAGCCAGTTGCAAAGGCAGACAGATCCACTGCTAAGTTTGTTTTCCTTCGTTTTGTCTAAGGAAAGCTTGGGGGGGGGGGGGGCTTTTCTGTGTCACCTGACCTCTGTCAGTATTCTGTGTCAGATCGTGATATGCTGAAAAGGAGTTCGTCTTTCAAGAGAGCTGGAAGAATAATAAACTAGGGAATAATTAGAAGCTATTAAACTAATTTTAAACATCTTCTGTAAACCTTGTTGAAATCTATTCCAACTTTCCTTATATTCTGCTGGATGTAAAGCTGGCTTGCAGAAGAGGAATGCATAAAGGTGCCTCTTTCATGACATCCAGCTCCCGGGGGGCATCTCTCTTCAGAGAGCCACCCTGGCTGCTGAAGCTGGCTTTGTTTCTAAAATGCCTAGACCTTAAAGTCTCTTGAAGCCAATCCAGACTTCAAGACTGTTAAAGATCCTGGAGCCTACAGTTCAACTAAAGCAGCAAATTTTATGTTGCGACATACAATAAGTATAAACATGTGGGATAAGTATATTTGGTGTTTATACTTACTCTCCTGTGCATTTGTACGTACTCTCCTGTATCTCCAAATATACTTCTCCCGTATATTTGGTGTTTATACTTACTGGTAGAGGACCTTTTAAAAACCAGATTTTAAAGGTTTGCAGATGTGGTCTTACCGTTGACGCCTCCCTAAAACATTTAGGATTTCTTTACTGAATTCCAACCAAGTTCCAAAGAGATATATTGTTCTTTGCAAACAATACAAAAATCTGACTGCCATTTGCTTGCCCATGTGGAGAAAAGATCATAACCAGATTGATATACCAGAAGGAATCAAGGGTCATAGCTCCTCACTTAAGTACCAATTAAAAGCGAAATTCTATCCAGATAACTTACATTTTCAAATCTATTCTACTACATGGACTGCCTTGCAAAGTGTGTGTGTGTCCAAAGGCCTGTGATGGTCATCTGTATCTTTAAGAGCAACATAATGCCCTTAATTTTTAGCATCTCTGTTATAGAAGGGAACATAGAGAATGCACTCTGAAGACCCAGCAGGACTGGAATTTTAACTTGATAGATAACCACATATAGGCATCAGTTCTTATTCCTGCTTTAACTGTATAGTCAACAACCCAAAGAGCTCCCCAGAGCTAAGCCATGGTTGCTGCCTCCTCTCTCTCACCCCGCCCCTCACCCCCACCCCTAAAATGACCTCCTGAGAAAGGATGGAGAAAACAGCTTTTATTTGTGGAAATGCCTTCCTATAAATCATCATTATGTAGACTGCTTTACCTAGGTAATTGCCTATTCATTTGAACACTTGGGTTCTGTAGAATACTGTTGGTATATTAATAAAGGGTCAGAAAGCTACTGTGGTAGAATTTTCTAATATTGTCATTTTCCCACACAAGAGAAAGGTATTTCTTGGGGAGAGTCCAGAGGACTTCTCATATCCCCTGATGAAATCTAGCACAAGATACCTTTAAAGGGAGTTCCTCCAGGGGAGGAGAGAAAGCCAGAAGGAAGAGCTGGGTTACATAACAATTACCTAAAAGGAAATATTCCATACCAAGAAGCTGTCCAGATGTTGCAAAGTGGAGATGAGAGGACCGGGAGAAGCCCCTGCGTGCCTAATGGTCCAGGATTTGAGTAGCCAAGAGGCAACTTTGTGGAAAGAACTGTTGTTGGTATTGAAGTAATATCTCTTAGATTTTCTGGGCGATGAACACTGTCAGTCGTCTGAACTCAGCCATCCTGTCTGTGCGTGTGTGGCATTTTGCTCTCATCCTGGGAAATAAATTCCTTTCTTTTTATACAGTAGTAACTTTCAGAAATGTTTGGTGACTTTGGGCCCCCCTTGGGCAAATGTCCTGGCTCAGAGGCCTGGTACACCAGAGGCCCCTGCTTTGGGAAACTTTTCCATTGCAGTGAGAGGCAGGGGTAGGGTATGGGGGTAGGCTCTGACCAAGAAAGTCCTCAAACATTACTTTTGAGTCTCCACATCCACAGGATTTACAAGTATGCCAGGGCTCCCACTGGCTGCCAGCCAGGAAGCTTTCATATAGAGGGTCTTGGAACATGTAGGGGATGGGGTGGGGAGAGGGGAAAGTTTTTTCTCAAACTGGTTCAAACCACAGTTTCGTTCCATAACACAAACCGGTCTTTGGTTTGTGTACACAGCTTTGGGGTGGGGGTGGAGACACACCTGGAGTTCCATCCAGGGGCAGGGGCAATCATGGCACGTGAGCTGTTGCGGCAGCCAAGCACAGCACCCTCTGACTGTGTTCCTCTACTTTGCTGCAGGAGGAGGTGACCAAGCAGCTAGTGGGCAGCTGGCGCTCCCCCCACACAAGCTTCAGCCGCAGCCCTACGGGCTAGCCTTGCATTCCACCAGTTCACCATGATCGCCACCGGTGGCCTACTGAGAATATCCGCGAGAAAGCAGGATCCTCTCCGGCCCCCCAGCCAGGTCCCTAAGCGCAAGAGGAAAGCCAAGAAGAGACGTAAAAACGACGTGGTGGTGGTGAAAGGCAAACTGAAGCTGTGCTCCATCTCGGGGCTCATTGCCCTTTGCGGGATCCTAGTGCTGTTGGTGGGCATAGCCATGGCTGTGGTGGGCTACTGGCCAAAAGCCCACGCCGCCAACAGAGGTGGGAGCAAGCAGTTACTGCCTGTGGGCAGTAGCCATCGAATTGGGGCCATCAGCAACAGCAGCAATGGCAACAAAAACCCAGCCAAGAGCCACTCTGGAACCCCAGGGGGTGCCAACTCCAGTTCTGTGGGCGGGCCCTGGAGTCCGCCTCCTGCAAGATCTGCAGCCACCTCCTCTTCCTCGTCCTCTTCCTCTTCCTCCTCCAAGTCGGTGGGCTTCTTCTTCCGAATCTTCTCAGGCTACTTGCACTCAGACAAGCTAAAGGTCTTCGGGCCCCTCATCATGGGTATAGGCATCTTCCTCTTCATTTGCGCCAACGCGGTGCTCCATGAGAACAGGGACAAGAAAACTAAGATCATCAACCTGCGGGACCTCTATTCCACTGTCATCGACGTGCACAGTCTCCGCGCCAAAGATCTGGCAGCAGCAGCTGCTGCGGCCGCCGCGGCTGCGGCTTCCTCCTCCGCGGCTGCCCCCGGCTCCGCGCCCCACGGGGCAGCGCCGCTCAATGGCTTTCTCAGCTACGTGCAATCTCGAGGCCTGGAGCTGAAACCAGGCAGCTGCGCGGGCTCTGCGGACGCCTTTGGGGCTGCTGCAATGCTGGCCAGGGGCTCATGGCCCCACCCCACTGGGCTGGACAGAGGCAGCGGTGAGACTCAGGAGGCAGGGTCCCCGCCGGACCTGGCTTCATCTCCGCGCTGTCCACGGGAGCCCCCAAGTCTGACAGAGGCCGTGTACAGCATCTACCGCGAGCGCTCCAGTAGGGCTGGCCGTCGCCGGACCACAGTTGCCGCGGTGGCTGCGGCCACTGCCACTGTCACCGCGGCTGCCAGCGGCGGCAGCAGCCCGGCGCCCTGCAGCCCAACCGGGAGTTGGGGGCGCCAGAGCACCACCAGCTCCCTCGTGGGCTCCTCGCTGAGCGCCTTCGCCCTGTTGCCCTTGCAAGGGGATAGGGACAGAGACGGGGACTCGGAGGGCGCAAGCTGCAGCTGGCATAGACCTCCCGGGGAACGCGGCTCCTGGGATCTCCCCAGGGGAGAACTGGACCTGAGCCTGACCGACCTCCGGGGAGCCGAGGGCGGAGCGCACTGGGCTTCTTGCGAGCCCCGGGAGCCCGAGGGCGCGAAGACAGCACGCACCGCCAGGGGGCAGGGCGGCCGCTTGCCCAGGACCCGCAGGTACGCGGCCTGGCGGCGCCGCAGCACCAGTGGGCTCCCGGACTACCGGGCTCCACCGTCGCCCGAGCCCCCACCCTCCTCGAGCGCAGAGAACCTGGACTCAGGCCCCTCTGCTACAGCCGCCACGCCCTCGCTCCCTCTGCGCCCCGAGGACTCGCCCCGCATCCGGCGGGATTCCCACAGTTCTCAGTCGGATGACCAGTCCAGCAGCAATAAGGGCTACACCCCCCTGGGGGAGGCTGACACCTCTGTAGAGTCGGTCGTGGATGTGGTGGCCAGGAAAAGGCTAGACTGTGAGGATGTCACAGATCCCAGTACTGAGCACAGCTCCCCCGAGGGTCCCAGTCCAGGGCCAACTAGGGCGGAGCCTCTGTCTGTGCAGAGGCAGTTTACAAACAAGGAGAAACTCTTCCTCATTTCCAGGTCTCACACCCCAGGAGTAGAAGACCCCGAATTGGAAAAGTCTTCCAACTAGGGAGGGTGGGACAGGGAAAGGAGACACACTGGTAGAGTCCCACTGGACTCTGCATTAAAAGCCCTACCCACCCACCCTACCCCGATTCCCCCTGTGGACAGGTCCGAGGAAACCATTCAAAATCCAAAGAGCTGCAGAATGTTATCCTTGAATTACGTTCACAAGATTCCTGTAGATAACTCAAGCAATTTTTTTTTAAAGAAACAAAGTCGTCTTTTTACGTCCGATGGTGATTGTACGTTCGATGAAAACCAAATGTATTAAAAGATCACAATCTAGTTCATTAGATGAAACTCTCTTAATTTTCTTAGGATCAAAATAATATATTTTTGACAGTAACTCTGTACTTTACTCCGATTTTTCTTTGTCCAGCCCCGCCCAGCTTCCCTCGCTCCTGTACTCTGCTGCTGACTTCATCCATAGCTGCTTGTAAAGGAATAACAAGCTTTTTATTTCTGCCCTCTTGCAGAGTCTAGAAGAGTTTGTGTCAATTCTCTTAGAATTGAACTTTCTAGGTGGAGTCAAAGTCCCAAAGCATGAGTATTCGGGAACGAGGGCTCCCTTGCCTCACCCCACGCTTATCTACAGCTGTCCAAAGGATTCTATTTTTTAAAAGGGATATTTGAATTTTGCTACCAGGGTATGTGAAGACCGGAGGGCGCCAGCAACTACACTGGATTGTGACATTCTTAAACTCACAAGACCAAGTACACCATGCATTACTGAGTATTATCACACTTGTATGGAAAATAATATTAATATTTAAAGTCTTTTTTTTTAATAAAAAGTTCCCAAACAGTTAAACATAATATCGCCTCATTTTGCTTGAGATCTCGTGATTCTAGAGCACAGGAAGCCCCTAACAATTTCTCTCCTAAATCCAAAATATAATATTCGCCTGTTCAGACTGTAGTCACCTTCTCCCAGAGTGACAGAGGGTCATCTGTGAAGGTGTGAGTGAGCCAGCCAACCCATTTCCAGTATGTTTTTAACTTGAAGACAGAGGCAAGCATGTGACCCCTGTGTATTTCTTTGAATAAGTAGTATTTTTTTCTATAATACTTGAAGTTAACCTGAAGTTTAAATTACAGGGATGCCAGGCTTTAAAACTCCCTTCCCACCCATGAATGTTTCTCTATTTGATTTTGATTTGGGATCCATGGTCCTGCATCTCTGGCTGACATAAGCCACACAGTCATGCTATAATAATTCTGAAATAGTTCACAATCTGTCAGCTAGCCAGTTTTCAAGACCAGAAAACAAAACAATTTACAGTACTGTTCCTTCTTCTTTGGAGTGTGACCTGCGACTTCATCGCCTAAGACAAAACCACTGCTTTTAAAGAAAACCTGGTGACAGATGTGCTTGTATGGCTCCTCCGGCCATGCTGTAGAAGGTACAAGGTACATGGATTTGGGATAGATGGATCTCATGGCATTTGCTAGTTGTGGAACTCTTAAGGGCAGACAAACAGACTTCTGCCATCAGATCTGTAAGATGAGGTTAACAAGACCCACACAGCTCTAAAGGAAGCTACTACACAGCTGAGAGGGAGAGCAGAAGCCAGGCTTAGAGCACAGTCTCTAGTGGAATTTCTGAAGAGATACAATTTATCACAGGGGCTATTGTCATTATGTCTACCCTTGTGATGTATCTTCTGCCCGCTGCAGCAGAAGGCCAGGCCCCACCCAGGGGCTTCTGCAATCTGGGGTGGTTATTCATTATCTGCAGAAACACAGACAAATCTCTTAATCCTTTTGGGCCTCTGGTGAACGATGTAATCTCTGTGATCCCCTTCAGCTCTAAGAGCTTAACTTAAATTCAGGGTATTGGGTTTATGCTAGATACAATCTTATATTTGTACACACAACTTAGCAAAGGATATGCTCCATAAACTTCCATATAACTTTCTTTAATGAAATTTAAATGGACCTAATGTTTCCTCAAACTAAACACACTAAGCTAAGTTATTAAACTTGAGTCTCTGGATTAATTTATTGAACTTTTCTATAAAGCAAAAGTGAGTTTCTAACAGAGAAGAGTGACAAGCAAGTACAACACCCCTCCCCCATCATTGTATCTTCATTCATTCTACTGTTAGAGAGTATGTTATTTAAAAGTTAACAAAAAAAAAATGGCCTGGATATTTTTCAGTGCTGTTTCCAGTCCCCAGAACACATAACAAATTATAAAGTTATTCTCTCTTAGCTTAACTAAGGAGGGATGGGTAGAATAAAAAATTCCCCTGCAAACCAGAAAAGTCAGCCTAAATGACTGACTGACTGCAGTTACTGATACTGATGGGTTAATTATTTGGATCACTTTACATAAGCACTAATTGCCCATGTTAATTTCATATAGAGGCCTCCTGAAGTTTAAATCCTTAAACAACCTAACCTACCTAGCTCAATATAAAGTGCTACTATGTATGTCCTGTGGTGATCACAGCCTTAACAACTATAGAGAACAAATCTGCAATAGCCATGCTAATTTTTTCTTACTGTTTACTGTGGGCCATGTATTTATCTCCCAGCTTCATATATAGACCAATGAACCTGTGTGGCAGCTCTACTTCCTGCCCATAGAGAAACAGCCTGAAGTCAGAGGATGGAGGGCTTGCCCAGGGCTTTAGATCTGGTCAATTGTAAAGGTTTTACAAAGATTTACAAAGATTTAGACCTGCTGGTGAATGATGGGATGTGATTAGAAATTCTGGAGACTATTTCAATCTTTTTTTTTTCCTTTCTTTACTTCCTATTAGCTGTCCTTGCAGGGCCACTCATACAGATGTGCAGAGAAATGCTAGGATCCAGTCAGATAGAAAACTAATGCTTGTGTTTGAGTGCAGCAAATGGCATAGGTATGTATTTATGTAAGTTTTCAGAGATCTCTGGACCCAATCAGTAAGGATACTTGAAGGGAATTTCCAGACCATAGAATTCCCCACCTTTTATGTTTAATAAACACAGCTTTGGAGATTTAGAAAGACCACATCAACCTGTTCAGGGCAGAGCAGCAGTGGTGGGAGAAAGGTGCTGAGCTGTTTACAGTGACAGCAGGTTTGTTCTCTCCTCCTTTGAACTTCTGCCCTGTACTGAGTGAGGGGGTCTCCATTGAACTGCTCAGACTCTCCTCTCAGTCTCCCTTGCTGTACAGTAGGAATTAAAGCGGGACCTACCTCACAGGGACCAGGTAGTGACAAAATGGCTTAATCTACCTAGGAAGTGCTCGTATCAGGTTTGGCACATGGGCAGTGCTGTGAACGCTTCATTAGTTTCATTTCCAATGATATCAATGCTAAGTACACTTATTTCATATGGGCTCCTTTTTTGTTTTTTTTTACTCCCAGAATAATTTTAGGTTTAAAAGAAAAATCCAATGTGTAATCAGTAGAGTACAGTGGCCCAAAGTGTGACTTCCAGGTCTTACATAACACTGCCTGGGTTTCTCAGTCTGTTAAATAGCAATAATAATAGCATTTGACTCATAAGATTAATTATTCAAGGGAGGGCTAAATAAACTAATATACTTAAAGGACTTAGAACAATTCTTGGCACACAAAAATTTCAGTAAATGTTAAGAACTGTTATATAAGCAAAATTCAGAAAAGTAATTAGTAGTCTAAATTTATTACCCAGTTGTTAGGGACGGAGACAGATTTATTGTATAGAGAAGTCTTAATAACTTAGGTGTATTGGAGAGAATATATCTTCAGAAGCAAAGCCTTGAGCAAGGATGTGAACTCCTTGTGGCACAGTACCGTGATGTTACATAACGGTGGCCGAGTGCCCAAAACCCATCACTACACTTGGCTGCCATGTGTTCCCTGTGCACTTACTGAAGCTGGGCACATCCAAGAGCCCAGTAAGCTTTTGAGGTCACAGCCTGTCCATCAGAAGAGCTGGGGTCAAGATCAAGTGCTTGGTCCACACAGACATGTCTGCTACTGATTTTTAATCATTGTGGGCTACTCAAAACGATGAACTTTTAAATTTTCCAAGCTGAAGGACTTAAAGCAAAAACCCTCTTACAATATCAATATGAAATCAGTATATAAACTTGTGTTCTAATTACATGGTATTTTGCCAAGACATTAAAAAAGTTACCTCCCTCTAATTTATAAGTGAGGTCTTGTATGAATAAATGGAGCATATGGTGGATATTTTCCTCATTCATAACAAATAAAATGTAAGCCTAATAATAGTCACTGGCTTTGTTTTGTATAGAAGGAGATTTATATTTTTGGAGGCTGCTAGATTCAAGGATTAAAATTTGAAGTTATGTTAAGTTCTTTAACAACTACAGCTCTGAATGTGCTCTGAGACTCTTTTCCTCTCTGAGGAACTTGTCTTTGAGGATTTTTTAAATCTTCAGAAGGAAGATAATTTTAACGGATATTGATATTATGCTTTTTAAGATTAAGTCTCCACAAACTGGACAATATAACTTCAATCAGCTTCCTGCCATTCTCCAAAGCATTGGGGGGAGGGGGACAGAGAAAACTCATCTTTACTGTGTGCCACTTGGCCATCATGGTGTCAGAAAAGTGCGGGGCTAGAACTGGGTTCAGCCAGGACTGAAGCATTTCAGGAGTTACCAATGCCTCCCACCCTGGTGTTGTAGCATCAGGTCTGAGCCATCTCAGGAATTATCACTGACTACCACCCTGCTGTTCTAGTTGCCTCCCCAGAGCCAGAGGCCTTTTTAAAGCTTCCAGCATCTGAAAATGCATTGTTATTCAGTGTTAAGTGGACACCCATCCTGACCCTTTCACAGGTGCCAGCTATGGCTTTCTGTGACAATTAGGACATTGACAGTTTCGATGGTAAGATAATGCCCTGCACTACCAATCAAGTGTATTACTTTGTGATACTCGGAGCATCTCGAAGCTTGGATGCATGTGTAGCTATGCTTCTGATCCCCTCATTGAAATTGATAGTGAGGTCTGGCGACTACAGTAACAGGGGAACATCAGGTAGTCAGGCCCTGGTGTGAACTAGAAAAAGGATCCTATGGAGAGGCAGAAAAGATGAAGTCAGGTGAGCACCTCTAGAAATTATTTTATCTCAAAAGGAAAGAGAGAGAGAGAGAGGGAGAGGGGGAGGGGGAGGGGGAGGGGGAGAGGGAGGAAGGAAAGGAAAGGAAAGGAAAGGAAAGGAAAGGAAAGGAAAGGAAAGGAAAGGAAAGGAAAGGAAAGGAAAGGAAAGGAAAGGAAAGGAAAGGAAAGGAAAGGAAAGAAAAGAAAAGAAAAGAAAAGAAAAGAAAAGAAAAGAAAAGAAAAGAAAAGAAAAGAAAAGAAAAGAAAAGAGAAGGGTTACTTGGTTACTCTGCTTTAGAGGTTAGATGGTGTTTTGCACAGACAAGAGTCCTAGAGTGAAGATATGGAGCTGTTTCTATTCCTTAGAAAACATCCTTACAGAAAATACATGACTAGACATATGTGTGTGTTCCACAGTGTTTCAGGAACCCAGTGCAACATAATGTTGCTAATATGACCACATCTGATAGAAGTAAACATCCGATAACGTCCAGTAGTTGAAAAAAAAAAAACCACAGGACCACACTCCCAAGCTGTCGTTCGGAGACTGAGACTCAAGGATTTTTAACTAACATAACTTACAGAGGGAGAAAACCTGGAGTTATTATCTATCCGTCAGCGACAGCAATCAGGGACACAATCCGAGTTTGTTCTACTGCTTGCTAGCATTGAGTCTGTCTTTGCTTTGTGAGCCTGTCTCCCTGTTCGATTTTGTAGAAACACAATCTTCATCTGAAAACAAAAATCTGTAGGAACGACTGGGGACCTCAATCCTTTTGGGGGTAAACATATGCATTGTTTTTAGCCCTGCTTACATGTATCCCAGATTGGGGGGATGTTGGTAGTCACCATGCTATTCTGAGAAGGTAGGTACAATTAAAGGCTAGTCCCTACCACAACAACTTAGTCGGGTTCTTTTTGAGACAGGCAATAACCAGTGATTTCAATATAATGTTAAATCGTACAAAAATAGGTATGTGGACCTTCTTCCTGAATCTTGATTAATGCAGAGAGGTCATATAGGGGAGAAGTGTTAGCCAGGGACCAGTCTGAAAAAAAATGGCAGAAGGAACAGAACACTGTGCTATAGTAGACTATCATAAGGCCCGGTCAGATTTGTCTTTCCCTCATTTTTCTCTACAAGAAAGACGCAGTGGCATGTTCATTTCAGAAAAACAAACAAGCAAACAAACAAACAAAAAACTTTTGCCTCTATATCCATAGATGTAGATAAATCGATATCTCAATTGTAAGTAGCAGAAATGTGTTTTAAACTGGGATTAAAGTGACCTAGATATGAAAACACCCAAAGTATTAATTCCCCACCTTAGATATTCAATGAGTCCATTTATAATTGGCTTCTACTAATGGGATCAAGAAGCATCAATTGATCAAACCCTAACAAGCCACATCCTTAAGCTGCCTTTACGAACAAGAAGGATTTTGTTGAGTTGTGTGTGGCTTGAAAATTACACTGAATTTAAAATTAAATTTTGAAATCGTTTTTCCTCGGTGCATGTATAATGTGGTAAAACTGGGAAAGGATCTCTCGCTCGCCACAGTTGGTGTCATTTCCAGCTTGGGGCTGGGAAATACCAAGTTTTCTCAAGTGCTGTGAGACAGCACCCAAGCTGGGGACAGGGCCCACTTGGGGCTGCTTTATCAGGCTGCAGAGTCTAGGCATGCTAGCTGATGTATTTCTATGGCTTTCTAAATAGTTTGCAGCCTTGTTCACGACAAAGGAAAAGATACATTTTGTTAACAGCAAACAGTTCATTGCTGCTTTCTTTCACATGCATATTCTTAGCAAAATGAAAGATTATTTATAACCCAAACATCCTTCTGCAAATGAACCTTCTTTGTAGCCTAGCAGAAGACGGTGCCTTTTGGTTTCTAAAGAGCCAGTAATTTAGGGTTAGCCATTGAAAAGCGATTCTGCCAGAACAATGCAGTAAAAACACAGCTCAGTACTTTGTTTACCTGAAAGCTGCAAGAAGAGATATAAAGCCAAAAATTATTTTTCCGACACAAATACTGTCAGTGTAAGAAAAAGTATCTTAGTTTCTCTGTGTGGGAATTCTCCATATAATTACTTAGTTCTTTGCGACCTTTTTAGTGCATTGAACAGACAAGCAAAAACTCAACTGTGCTTATTCTTTTTTGTAAATTCATGAATGTGGGACTCGTGAAGGCATTCCCAATTTCAGATAAAATTCAATAGGTATTATTAATTAAAGTTATACTGTCAGAGTCACTGATAACTTTTTTTTGAAGGGCCACAGTTATTGGCCAGAGGTTTAAAACTTAGAAATGGTGAATATTACTGGACTTGATAGCAGCATCCTGAACGATGTCTGTTAATAATGAAACAGTGTTACCCGTGAAAGCTAAGAAGATGGCAGGGATGGAGCTGATGACTAAATGCTAATCCCTCTGCTTATGTAACCACAAGGTTCCAAGTGTCAGCAACACTAAACATGACTTGAGAGTGTTTATTGGATCGGGCTGTTTCTCCCACTTATATTCTTAATTTCATTTCAGCTTCATGCTTGAGAACATTTCTTGATTTATGAGTCTTGTCCAGAATGACTTCTGTAGAAAAACTGTATATTAATACTAATAAGCTAAAAGAGACCAAAGAGTAACTTAGGAAAGCTGTTAATAACATGGTATATATATGTATATATATATGTGTGTGTGTGTGTGTGTGTGTGTGTGTGTGTGTGTGTATAGCCTAGATTCTGCAGCCTGATAAAGCAGCCCAAGTGAGCCCTGTCCCCAGCCTGGGTGCTGTGTCACAGCACTTGAGCAAACTTGGTATTTACCAGCATATATATATATATATATATATATATATATATATATATATATATCCATGTTATTAACAGCTTTCCTAAGTTAGATATTTATCTTCAAATAGATAATAAATTGACTAGCTACTTATTGTCTGCTGATGAAGATCGAAATCACGTTTAAAGTTCATGTTCTCAACATTCTCACTCCTCCTCTCCCGTGGTGTTGGTCACTAGCGGAGCGACTTCCTTCTGTTTTTACAGTGTCCTCTGACTAAGTCAGAAGTGTGGTGATCAATGTCTCCCACTCTTCTGAAACAAAAGCCAGCCTTGATTAAGTCAGTGGCAATTAAACCTAACACTTAACAAATAAATTGAATAGCGCATCTGGCTAGCCTTTAAGTTTGAATCATCTTCAATGAAATCCTAGTAAAACCAAAGACCTCAAATGGTATAAATAGGGAAAAAACAAACAAACAAACAAACTTACTTCACTCTTCGTTGGAGCCATGAGCTAAAATAATACAAGCTGATGTGTGACAACTTTTAACCCAGCACAACTTTAGAAAATCTAATGGTTTCATAAAATATGGCATGCCTTAAAATGTTAATTAAATTGATTTACATAATGGGTTGATATATATAATTACTTAGCAATGCTACCATGGTCTTTTGGAAAGAAATTTAAAATTCCATTTGTGAAAGGCTGTACTGAATGATAAACTGGGAAATGGCAGCTTGGATAGGCAGTCTTTTCCAGCCACCAAAAACGCGGTGACCCGCAAGTGTCTCGGGCTGTCTCACTCATTGATTTCAGTCCAATGGGTTAGAAAGCCCAAGTTTAGCAGCAATAAGGGTTTGAACTCTCAATGGCTCCTTCGTGGCCCAACATCTGCTAGCACACAAATTCATGAACAAAAGGAGATAAAACTTGGAGTTGGATCTCAGAGTGAGTAATCCAATCCTGTGTCTTCTGATTGGTACCCACTCTTTACCACCTTGAAGACTGCTGAAAGAGGAAGTGGTTGAGAAGTACTGTGGCACGCACTGGAATCTAGAATTGACCAGGTCTGACGCCGAGGAGTGTCAGGTACTGATTAGGCCTAGACTTGTAGTAGAGTTGGGAATCGAGTCACAGAAAATGCCCCTGGAAGGATTCCAAGGATTTTGAGTTGCGATGGTCGTGGGGTAAGGCGGTCCTGTTCACGCATGCGTGCTGTGAATGGGCCACTGGACTGTGAAGCATGCATTGAGTTCTTCAAGTGCAAGGTACTTTAGAGATGAAGTCGCACAGCATAGTGATGAAAGCTTCGCTTCGTGCCCTCGGTGGAACTGGCAGGATAGTAACTTGAAGGAAATCGACAAATCCCAAAACATAAATTTGCATCGTTGGGTGGCAGCCCACGCTTGAGAACGAACCTGACTTCATGTGTACTGCCAAAAGCACACACGGGAAGACTGGTGACAGATTCAATAGTTCCTATATTGCATTTTGCTTTTATAACAAATGGCTTATATTTTCATTATACCTATTTACAGTGAATATTACAGTCATAAATGGAAACCCATGTGCTTCAGAGGCTCTGGACTTCAACACAAAGACTAATAAGACAAGGGGTTGAGAAGAAAAAATGAGGGTACTAAACAAACATCAAAGCCATGAGCCCCGGAATCGACTTTCAACTAGATTTGCATAATTAAATTTAAATACAATAGGGCTAATTCATTCTGTAACTAAGATCCTCAATTTGCATATACAGGATCCCTCATATACAGAAATTATCAAAATAATTCCCAAAGGGAATTTGTTTTTGTATTTGTTCTGAGGATTACTGATTTTTGTGAATTTGCTGCTTGATTTTTAATGACAAGGTCTTGCTCTCACTGAGAAGCCCAGGCTGGCCTCCAAATGCAACCTGTCACAGCTTCCCAAGTGCTGGGACTATTGCTATGATCTGCCACATTCAGATGCAATTCACCATGCTGGGGGTATTCTTAAGGGAGGATTTGCCAGTGTCTAAAGATCTCAGAGTGGAACCAGATGTTCACACACCTGGAATGAAATAGATTTCCCCTGGCTTGCTCTTCAGCACTAGTCTCTGTTTCTCTCTGACAACCAAAGCAAGTTTCACCCTGCCCGCAAAATTAGCAAATCAACGACTGCAGCACGGGTTGCAACATACTGAATTATGCCTGTGGGAAAATCATTTAAACGTATCGCTAGTATTTACTTCCATCCTGGTTTGCTTCAGCCACAGTAAATGGTTTAAGACAAAGTCTATTGGCATGAAAACATTGGTAATGTCACCACTGACAAAGAACAAATAGGCTAATTTATATTAAAAACCATCTTGTTTAATCTTTCCTGAGCATCTGCACTGACCATTGCCCAATCTTGCTTCATTGTGTTGGGACACTCAAGCGCCAGTAAAGCAAGCAATTCAAAAGCGTTGCTTGAATTGAAGAGTATTTGAAATATCCCGACACCTCATTGGCAGACTGATTTCTGTAAAATTGCTTTCTTATGCTTTTATCCCTAAACGACTAGGATATATTCAGTTGTCTTATTTTATTATTTTTCATATTTGGTGTTTGTTCACACTTTCTGATTTCCCTGCCTCTCTCTCCCCCTACTGGTGAGTAGGTATAAACACAGCTTAACGTGGGAAAAAATACCTGTTTCAATGTGTTGTAAGCTACCTCCACTATTATTATTATTATTATTATTATTAATTGCAAAATGAGACTTAAATAACCAAGTGTGCCTCCTTTCTCCATTATTTCTAGCAACAATAAAGATTCTATGAAGTTATCTGTGTAACTAGGCCACATCATGGGAGCATGGATAGATGTCCTTTGAAAAACTTTGCCAATTTCTCTTAACTACAAACACTAACTCCAGCTACATGCCCCTGACTGTTCCTCTCATTTGTCCACTTTAAACAACACACATTTATCACAAACGTTATGAGTTTTATAACTAAGGTTTAAGAATGAATGTATTGTGCCAGGCAGATTACCCAGTCAATAAAGTGCTTGCCCCATAATCACAACAAGGACCTGAGTCTGATCCCCAGAACCCTAATACAAATGTTGGTGCCAGTGGTGTACATATGTACCCCAGATCCAAGGAGACAAGGGTCTCTGGGCCTGCTGGACAGCCTGTGTGACCCAGTAGGTAAACTCCATCACACTAAGGGACCCAAAGCAGGTGGGTGAACAGAGTTCCCGAGGATGGCACCTGTGCCTGTCCTCCACTCTCACGTACACAGACACATCCATGCATATACACCAGGACACTACGAGCTCCTGCACCTACACATATATAAGGACTCAATTTCAATGAATGAACTTATTAACTGGTAGTACACCTTAGCCTTGAAATAGGCAATAGATTCAAGTGGGGGACACTGCTACACAGTAGCAGTTCTAATATGTGGCATTTATAAAGAGAGAATAGTTGTCATTAAGAATGTACATTTTTTCAAAACAGCTGCAGTTAGAAAAGAAAAAAAAAAAACAGACAAACCCAACAGGACAAAAATACCAAAACAAAACAAAAAAGTTTGCAAAGCACATGGAGTCCTGTGTTGTGTGAGCACAGGGCCAGACCTGCAGTGTTGTGTGAGCATGGGGCCAGACCTGCAGTGTGGTTGATGCTCCCAGTGACACTGATTTAGCCTGTGTCAATTGAAAACTGCTTCCTGGTTAAGAGTGGAACTTTATTGTCTGTTATGGTTTCTTTTTTCTTTTCCTGCCAATTTTCTTAATTTTTTTTGAGAGGGAGAGAGAGAGAGAGAGAGAGAGAGAGAGAGAGAGAGAGAGAGAGAGAGAGAGAGATTGGGTGGATAAGGAGGTGAATCAGATATGGGAGAAGTTAGGGAAAGGAAAGGGATGTGACCAAAATAAATTTGATGGGAAAAAATCTAAAAATATTTTCAAAAGAATATAAATTTTTTAACTTGGAAAGTAGATAAGGATCCCTACCTGAGAAGGTTTTTCAAAGAACAAATGTTATTAATCACACCGTACCTGTTGTCTGGCATAAATGTGCTCATAAAATGCCGCCTATTTAGTATTGTTAGCCAATGAGGGCATTATAACTACTGTCCACTGTCCAGGTTTTCTGGGGTAGGCTGTTCTCTCTTTCTCTCTTCACTTGGAGATCTCTTTATGTGGTTTCTAGCATTTTGAATCCACTATAGCCACAACTCTAACTCCCTTTCTGTTACTATGGTAAAACACTTTTTACAAGGCCAACTATAGGGTAATTGATTGATTTCATTGTACAAGTTACAGTTCTTCATTGAGGAAAATCAAGCAGAAACGTGGGGCAGAAACCGTGGAGTACTGCTGCCTGATACATCACTCGTGCTTGGCTAGCTGTCCTTTATCTCTCCAGACCACTTGCCTAGGGATGGTGCTACGACAGTGGACTGGACCCTTCTGCATTAATTGACAGTCAAGCAATCCTCCAAGGCCAGGCCTACAGGCCAGTCTAAACCTGGGAAACTCCTCAATTGCAACTTGTTTCTTTGAGAACTCTAGGCTGGGTCAAACTGACACTTCAAGCTACTGGGAACTTCACTCTAGAAAACACTATGAACTGAGTGAGACAAGAAGCTTCACAATGCAACAGGGCCTCGAGTCCCGGTGAGACTCCTTGTGAAATGAGAAGGTCCAGGAAGCCATTTGTCATCCAAGAGAAGGCATCTTCTTCTTGAGGAGTCAGGCTGGGGCAGGCATCACCATGGTGACGAGACTGTCAACAAAAGGCTCAGGTACAGTGTACTGTTTCTGTACAGCTCTGATCTCCACAGGTCAGCCCTGAGTGTACAGTGTAAGATTTGGGGCTCTGTCGGCTCATGTGGCCACTAGTCAGAAAAATGGCGGCTACGGAGACAAGAAAACCTGGTCCCACCACACCTCAGAATCCACGTCTTCATAGCTCATCCAGTGGCCTTCTTGACTTTTCTTCTATCTTCTGCAAACAGTTTTTGGTTTTGCTTCATTTTGTTTGTTTGTTTTGGCAAAGTCTAATTCAAAGTCTTACAGGTCCATATCTTCTGAGAAAATAAGTCCAGCTTAACCAAGGTAACATAATTTGAATAAACAAACCAAAAAAGAATCAGAGTCCATGTCAACTTGTCGCCTACACGCACCCCTTAAACCCTACTTAATTTTCATAGGAAACTGTGGCAACATCATGCTGAACAGGGTGGGACTCTAGTACACATGAGGACATGGCAACATTGTATAGAGAGGAAAGGCTGCTCTATTCTTGATGGATGCATCCTTTCAGAGCTGAGTCCCACCCAATTCTCTGCAAGAAGAAGAGAGAAAAATAAAGAAAAAGAAGATTCCATATTCCATTTTTCCCTTCACTTTAGCAGGTTCATTGTCTGCTTGTTGTTATGTTTCTGGTTGGTAACCCAAGCCTTGTTCTCAAAAGGCATAGCCCAGGAGCCATCTCGCTCAACACTATCGAGGTGACTTCCCTTTTCATTACAGAGCTGGGAAATTACCCACACTATTGTAGTAGCAATTCCCCTACTAGTAAGAGCTAACAGTTCTGTGGTAGCTTCCTTCTTTGTCTGTAGGGTCTGAATGCATAGTTCACAAGGCCAATAGCAATCTCTCCCATATCCATACCAGCACTGTGTATGTTGATGGTAACATGCTAGCACTGTCATTTGAAAGCAAAATGCTTCTGACTTAAGATATAGAAGAAATCACATTTTCTAGTCAACAGCTTATGTAGGTATATCAGGTATCAGAATGCTCCAGGGTCCCACACTGTAGCTACCACTAGAGAAATTTACATCACTAAGTTATTGTGATAATAGTAAGAGGAGATTTGCACATTTATCCCCCTTGGTTATTGGGTATCAAGGCTGGCCATGGGATCAACACATCCTGGCTGGAAATTCTAGGAAGGGACCATTTGTAGAGCTTGTTGCTTCGGCTTCCATAGTGTGACCCCACAGTTACAGTTGTCCATCCCATAGTTCTATGTGGCCAGCTGTTCTGTTGACAGAAATGGGTGAATTTTATAAATATGAGCCCCCTGGCAGATGGTATGGAGCACCATGATGTTGAAAATCCATTTGGAAGTTCCCAAGTGGTGGTTTTGTATAGAGGTTGCATTTAAGGCAAGGAAGACAAGCAAGCCTGTGATGAGCCTGCCCCTCCCAGGACAGAAGCCACCCACTGTCATCACCTGCTGCAGGCTCACACCATTCATGGCCTATTGGGAAGAGCTGTGGACAAGGAATGACTGGAATGCAGAAACTGAGTCATTTGCCTGCATGGAAATGAACCCCTCCCCTGGGGCTGTCCTTTGATAAGATGTGATGTGACACACAAACATCATTACATTCTGTGCATGTTCCAACTGACTGGTGTACATTAAATAAATGATAAATGCAAAGGTACAACTCCAGGCATCTCTCATTTCAGGCAAACAGAACAACTGTTGCACTGTTTGAAGTCCTGCCACACTAGACTTCCCTTCATCAGCATCCCTTGGGTCACCTTGGAGTCAGGATAGCTTTCTGTCTCCCCCAACATTTAAGCAGTACCAGTGTGTTGTCCAGAAGCAGGCCAGAGTTTTTCCTCAGTCATTAACTGGGTCATAGGAACTTTATGGAGGTGTGACCGTGTATGCTGACCCTATCAAATGAAAGGAAATAGCTTTTGGCTAAAAGTCACAGGGAAACATTTGTCAATAGCTGCAGAGAGACAGGCAGCTGGGGAAGTGCTAGCTAGCACCAACCTTTATTTTTGTTAGGATACATGCAGTCACATTACATTTTATGGTAGCAGGTATGAAGTGATTAGAAGTACATGTTTTCCAGAGTAACCTTAAAGACAGAGGCAAGAACCTTTTGTTGCTATCAATAGTAATAAACCAAGTCAAATAGCTTAAAAATCACTTATTTAAAAACTCTCCATTAGTAGTCTTAAAACTTGAAAAGCATTTATATAACCTATAAGTAGGAAGGAATTGTAGAAATAAGAACTACATAGTAGCCAGGTGTGGTAGAACAGGCCTATAGCCTTAGATACTTCAGAAGATGGCAAGTCCAAGGCCTGCCATGGCTACAGAGTAGCTGAGGCAAACATATGAAACTCAGTGAGACCCTGTCAGGAAATAGGAATATAAAATAGTCTGTGGATACCTGGGAACAGGACTGAGGATGAGGGATGAGAGGCAAATCCAGTTACAGAGAGGCACTGCCCCACCTTGCAGTTTGTCAACTGAAGAATACAAGACAAGAATGTAGACATTTTAGCATGGAGGGAAAAAGAGGTGGGGCTTGGTATAAATGACAGGCAGTGATCCCCTCCATGTCTTATTCCTTCCTTTGACTTTGTTCTGAAATGCTATGACCACAGATCATTTTTCTTTGGTCTATTAACTTGACAGTTTAGAAATATATCTCTTCATAACAACATTATTGAATAGCCAGAGGTAGATAATGGACGTGTCTGTAGACAGAAGTATGAATGAACAACCTATGGTAGAGTATAACTCAACATTTCAGAAGGAGATTTGGTCTGAGCTACAGCATAGGATGCATATGCTCAGTGGCATTGACCAGTCACAAGAAGAACAGGCGCTGCATGACTCTGGGTCTGAGACAAGATTAGATCAAGCACATTTGCAAGGGTGGTGAATGGATTAGGGGTGTGTGGTGGCTGGGGAAGATAGAATGGGGAAGGTTAATAAAATGGATTCGAAATTCTAGCTGAGGATGCTAGAAATGCTATCAAGACCAGTGGTAGGGTTGAACAATAAAACTGTGCTCAGCATCATGGGGCTGTTAATGCAGTAAATTCTATGCTAGGCATGTTTCCCCTCAATTTTAAGAATGATCAAGGCCCGCTAAGCAAAGGTCTCTTTTAAATGAATTAAGCCAGATATACCCTGTTAAGTACTTGAGCACTGGAGCGGGAATAATGACCGAATTGACAAAAGTGAAGGTTGTCAATCCAGGGCAGTGACCACTGACCCCAGGTGAGCCCCTTAATGTGGGTGACAAGGTTGAACAATGTGTTTAATTCCCCAGAGGCTGTCCACAGAATCTTGGGAAGTTACAATGGGTAGAAAGTATTTTTTAAAAACCACTAGAGACCCCTTGACATGTACATCCTTATGAATACCCTCGACAGCAGGCACAGTGTCTGCTGGGTGCCATGTCTGGTTTAAATTATCAATGATAAATTATCAGTCTATAGGTAAACCCCAACACAAGCTTGCAAAGCTTTAAATGGAAGAACGAGGAAACCAGCACCCAGGAGTCTTTGATGGTAAGTCATGTGGTCAACTGCAGTCCCTAAAGGGAAGGTCTGAAAGTCTTGCCACAGAAGTGCTAGAAGCTGCACTTGTTTCTGGTTCCTATGATGCTAATCCTGTTGTTGTTGTTGTTGTTGTTGTTGTTGTTGTTGTTGTTGTTGGACAACACAGGAATACTATCCACTTCCCAACTTCCTTGATTTTGCTCTATTTCTCTTTTGCTTGTTAGTGAAGGACATTGAGCTATAATTGAAAAGCCTTAGATCAGTGATGGCTCCCTCGCTGTGTGCTTAGAGGCATGCCCCTCTTCTTCACACTGCCTGTGAAATTCAGTGAAGGGAGCGAGAAGAAAGGGACAGCCATCACTCTTCTCAATACCCACTTAACACAAGTACTTGACAAATTGATTCTACTCTCCTGTAGCAAAGACTTTCATAATTGACTGAGATATTTTGAGGGAAAATACTTTACAAGTTATAATCAATAGTCACTCAAATAGAAACTGATATAACGAAGTTCTTACAGAGCACAATGCACTGAAAAGTCCCTTTAATTTCACTGTAATGGGATTCCACTCTTGTAGGCATTTCTTGTCACTCGCTGTAAGTTCACTACTTCTAAGTGGAGGAATACACGCTTGGCCTGCATTGAATGATGATCATTAACTTACAGACCACTGTAATAGACACACACTTCCCTTTCCTTTGAGAATCTTCAGGGATATTAATATTCATAAAGAAAAAGAGTTAATAAAATGTGGATGCCAAAGCCAGGACAGCCTCTGTGTTCCAGATTTCATGGTTTCTGATGTCATAACAAGGCATACTCTAGGGCTGGAGATTAAGTTTAGTTGGTAGAGTACAGCTTAAAATATGCAGAGCCCTAGGTCTGATCATCAGCACCATGGTGTGGTGGTGTATGTTGTAACAGCTAAGTGATGGAGAGTAACAAGTATCAATTAGTTATATTGTAACAAGAATTCTACTGGCTACATTGTAACAGGAACTAGAAGTGATGGGAGATGGTCTAAAAGTATACTGGAGAAGGCTCACGGGTCACCCGCAGATTCCATGCCATTGTATTTGTATATAAAGGAATAGCATGACTTTGGAATTTGCAATCTTCAGGGGTCCTGAAAGCTGTCCCTTGTACTAAGAGACATTTTACATTATTATTGGCTATTAGCCATAAAATGAAGCTCTTTTCCATTGCAGCATTTAAAGTTATCTCCTTACTGGGTGTAGCTGGTTTCTTCAGCATCTTCATTTGAAAAAAATTCATCTCGGCAAGATACTACAGATGATCCTCTTTAGCCTAGCATCTGCCTCACCTTACTTAAAATCAGCACTTGCACAAAGATGATCAGGCCTGGCATTAGAGAAGTGAAATCATTAATGCTGTGTCTTCTTTTTTTTTTTTTTTTTTTGGTTTTTCGAGACAGGGTTTCTCTGAGCCCTGGCTGTCCTGGAACTCACTTTGTAGACCAGGCTGGCCTCGAACTCGGAAATCCGCCTGCCTCTGCCTCCCGAGTGCTGGGATTAAAGGCGTGCGCCACCACGCCCGGCTAATGCTGTGTCTTCTTGTCTTCCAGTCCCTTCCAAGACTGATCCTAAAGCTATAGGCCCCTGGACCAGGGCACCAATGTTCCCTGGGGAATGTATTAGAAAGGTAATCTCAGGTTCTATTCTAAGTTTACTGGCAATATGCTGGAAATGGGGCCAGAAACCTGTGTTTTCAACAACTTCAAAAAAACTCGCAGGCAACTCTGGTGTATGCTCAGTCACTAGCCTTGGCCAGTCAT
Organism: Mus caroli; assembly: GCF_978045245.1. Lineage (NCBI taxonomy): Eukaryota > Metazoa > Chordata > Mammalia > Rodentia > Muridae > Mus > Mus caroli. The sequence goes on along the minus strand of NW_028227273.1, from coordinate 26,105,508 downwards.
CTTTTAAATATATGATGCTTTGGAGTCCAGAAGGCTCCAACAAGGAAATGTATGTTGTCAAGGAACAGGCAGAAGGTCCTGAGAGACTATCATAAGAGCATTCCTCTTTTAAGACTCCTTGTACCCATTACAAAACAGAGACCTACATGAATGGCAGAATGCTGAGGGACTCATTGGTCACAGGGTCCTGCAGATCAAGACACCCTTTACGTCCCAGCCCTGTGGGCAGCTCTCTTCCCAACAATCACATTACCCTGAGCATGCAGACACAAAGTAATACGTTTCTATTGTGCTAGCCTTTTCAGCCTGACACAGCAAAGCAACACCACCTGTGTTGCCACAGAAATGTCCTTTCTCTTTGCTCCAGAGGCCAGATGACAAGGGAGCAATGATCTAAACAAAGTGATTTCCCCAGGGCCCCTCCATGTCTCTCAGGTGGCTGTGGTTTCAAGTGTCCTCAAAAGGTCTGCATGCTGCGGGATCACACCCCGATCTCTTCCTTCTGTAAAGGTGATAGTGGCTTAGGAGGCCCCGTCCAAGATCTCCGTTTCCCTTGATGACCTTTGTAACACTGCTGCATTCTGAGAGGCTGGGAGTCAGGACTTCAACATCCACAAGCAAAATTCAGTGTTTGCACTGAGAAAAAGCTGGGTTCCTTCAGAAAAGCCTTCCACTAGCTCTGTTGCCTGCACATTGCAGGCCCCAGAATCCCCCCTGTCCACCTGATGTACTGACAACACCCAGAGAAATTAAATGAGGCCATGGGAAGACAAGGTTGAGAACTCTGGACCATCTTTATCTAAGCAAGTTGCTTCTCTCTGGATTCTTGTTTTCATTCTACAGTATAGCATATAGCTCTCTTCCTAGTCACCTGTGACTTTCATAAGGGTCCCTACCACCAACAGCAAGAAGCACCCAAACTGAGCTCACTTGCTTCATCTCCAAGAACAGAAAGCAAACCCACATTCCTGGGCACTTCTCGGGGGTCCTGCTTGCTGCAGTAAACATTCTGTGAGGGAAGAGTTGCCCATCTTTTCTTACTTGGAAGCCCACTTCTCTCTGTGTTTGCTTGGGGTTCTGCCTCTCTCTGTCTCCATCTTATCACTTTACCTGTGGATATTATAGGGTTATCTCATATCACATTGACAAAATGCCTGGTAGGAAGGGTTTTTTTCTGGCTCACGGTTTTCCGGAGCATTATTCCAGCATGGTGGGAATGCATGGTGCTGGAGATCTGTGGTCTGGCTTGCTTTATCTTGACAGCAGATGGGATGCAGAGAGCTCTAGTAGAAGCAGTGGGCAAGTTAGCTAACCGTCAGTGTCTACTCCCTAGTGACCCATTTCCTCCAGCTAGGTCCTACTTCCTAAAGATTCCACACCTCTCTGAACACCTCCGCCAAGGGCGGACTGTTACATTCAATTCCCAGCAAAGTCAGGGTCTTGTCAGAGCCCCTGGTAAGGATTTGCATGTTGATATGTCATCATACTGTGGAACAGCTGTCGTCCTGGCAAAAACTCTCTGAACGTCCCCATCTGGGAAGAGGAGAAGCTCATATAATGTAGTAGGCTCAGGTTCTCATGTCATGCAAGCATTTGAGTCATGAGGCTTTTGAAAAGTATCTCTTAACCCTTTCAGCATTAAATAGATACACGAGAGATCTGATGTGGCCTCTGATATCAAGTGTCATGGAGGTGAATGATATGTGCGTACTCCTGAGAAGGCAAAGGCTATTATTTAGAATCTGAGTATACTCTGGCCCCTTAAATTAATATGATACTGAAAGCAAAGCTACCAACCGCTTATAAAAGTTTGTTTTGAAAACAAAGGGATTATAGACTAATATTGAAGAATAGTTCTCAAGATTCATATGGTCAGAATGACAAACCTAGATCAAAGGGTAGCTATAGGTAACAGAGATAGTTCTGGGTAATTCAGGGATGCGGAGACATGAGTCCACAGGAAGAGCTGATGAGGGGGTGAAGAAGAGAGAAAGAGAGAAACCAAAGCAAAACCACTTTGCAGGTTTCAAAAAGAAGCTCTTATTTGCTATAACTATTTCCATAGCGGCTACATTTCCGCTGAGTCGTGATTATTTATAGACAGTCTTTTCCATGTGTAGGTTCCAATTAAATTCTGGCAGTGATTCATCAGAGCCACAGAGGCAGTGTGGATATTGTTAGCATTACACATATTTAGTGAAACCAGGAAACAGCACCCAAAGCTTGGGGGTTTCTTTGTTTTGGTTTGGTTTGGTTTTGGTTTGTATTGCTCAATGAAAAATAAATTTTGGGAACCTTTTATTGATAAGGAAAGCAGTGAAAGAGCCTGAATAGGAGACTCAGAACCATGACGGTCTTTGTGACAGCTCTCACTGTCGGCCTCCATGTGTGCCCAGCTCCTCAAGCAGGAAGTGCCACCCAGATGTTATGTTCCTGCTTTGTTGAGGGAAAAAAAATGTCTTTTCTGTGGACTATGAATTTTCTCTCTGCTTCTCACAGCCCAGTGATTTCTGGCAACATCGAAGAAATGATACAACAAATGGCTCTGAACATAAAGATCCTGGGTCTTTCCGTCTCTTTTAGGAAATAATGGTGTCAGCAACACCTCTCAGTCGAGATTACCATCATCACAAACAGCCCTAGCCTTCTGAAGAAGAACTGGCTGTTACTGCATGGGCAGAGATGGCACTGTCAACCCAGAACATACCTGGCATTTAAAAACATTAAAATTTCCCTTTATTTTGTAATGGTTGCGGCATCTCAGGTGTTTGTGGATAGGTACAATGAAGACTGTGATGAAAAACCACCTATGCTGGGAAGGGATAACTGCTTAAAGAATAAAAGGTACTCAGAATAAAGTCACAGGAAACGTGACTGCACAAAATAAGCCCACAAACCACGAGACTTTGTACTGTCAAAGGTGTGAGTGAACAAAAAAAGAACAGATCAAAACTCAGCAAGTGTCAGTGAGATGGCTCTGGGCAAAAGTCCCTACCTCCATGCCTGATGACTTGGGCTTGATCCTTGGGACTTGCATGGTGGAAGTAGAGAAACTTCCACACGTGGGCTGTAGCACACGCCCAACAAGTAAATGGATGGGGAGAATGACAAGCTTTGCACAACTGTTCCCACCAAGTCCTGTGTTACAGCCAGCTACCTACAGGTCAGTGAATGTTACTGGGAGAAGCAAAGGAACTGAGGACTCCCTACTGCTTATGAGTGTCTGCACATAACCGCATTTGTGTGTAGCTCTAGGGCAGTCTTATGAATCCAACCATAAGCTGGTCTGAGAATGTGTTCCTGTGACCTTCTGAGTGACCCCAGAAGAAGACATCCGTTCTTCTACATTTGATTTTACTTTTTCTCTGTAGTGCTATGTGCTGTGTGCATTTGTGTATGATTGTAAGTACATAGGGCAGAGGCCAGCACTGAGTGTCTTCTGTCTGCTATTATGCTCTCTCATTTCATTCTTTCTGAGGCAGTTTCTCGCTGAGCCTGGAGCGCTTTGTTGGCTAGACTTGCTGGCAAGTGAGCAGTCTCTGCATTGGCCCAGGCTTACAGATACATAGCCACACCTGATTTTACATGGGTGAGGTAGACCTGGACCCAGATTATGTCTTGAGCAGCAGACACTTTACTAGAAAGGCTAGATTCCCAGTTTTCACTCAATTATTTTTTGTGTAACATAGATGCCAAACTTATGCTCTTTCTGCTTCAATAATCTGATTGCTGTGATTACAGGTGTGCACTGACACACCTAGATGACAGGTGTGTGCCACCACAGCTATATCACAGGTGTGAACCACCACACCTCTTAGATCACAGGTGTGAGCCACCACACCTAGATCAGAGGTGTGAGCCACCACAGTAATATTACAGATGTAAGATCCCACAGCTGTATTACAGGTATGAGTCACCACACCCAGTTTACAAGTGTGTACCAGCACACCTAGATTACAGGTGTGCACCAGCATATGAGGCTTGGGACATGAATACAGGAAAGCAGATTTGAGTCAGTGTGGTGCTGAAAAGTGGGTGTTATTAAAAAATAGATACTAAAATATTAAATATATTTTGAAATATGTAAATTTTACACAGTATATAAATATATAATATAAACAAACTATTAAATACTAAAAATATTAAGTAAAATAACACTGGTATGGGATTAGCAGTTCAAGTAACAAGTGACCATTTTAAATTCCTAGCTAGGGTTTGGATTTGATATTCCAGGGAGCAATGGATTGTTTGGGTCACGATGCAGATGACCTTACTCAAGGCTCTCCGAGCACTGTCCACTGGCATAGCCAGCAAATTATGGCAAATGACCAGAGAACAGTGCATCCAAAATGTTGTCTCTATCCTCTGCCTCTACTGACCAAACTGACTGACCAAGTTCTGAAAGGAGTGGTGGAACTCCCTCTGCAGGGGTGAAAACACTGTGGCCCAAGCTGGGCCTTGGTATTGCGTTTCACTCTTTGTCTTAAACTGGTACCCAGTGTTCTGAGGAGAGGAAGATGAGTAAACATAACAGCAAGGTGTAGAGTGACAGCCCCCAATAGATTAGTTTGTGGTTGTCGCCTTTTGTCCTCCCTCATGTGGCTCTTTCTGTGTGTGTGTGTGTGTGTGTGTGTGTGTGTGTGTGTGTGTGTTGTGATTTGATCTAAACGCACTTGGAGAATGAGGGGGATTCCATAGCTCAGGACATCTGTTCTATCCCCCATGACAGTGCCTTAGTGACATCTTTAGGATGTCTCCTATGCAATGTGAGGGGCTTTAGGAAGGAGGAGCGCAGAAATATTGTCTACAGTCATGTCAAGGAGATGGCTTCCAGCCCTCGGGAGCTAGCCTCCTGTGGTGGTTCATACTGTTGGTGTGACAAGACCTACAATCAACTAGGAAACAGACCTCTGGGCATGTCTGTGGTGGAGTTTCAAGAGTGAGTCAGCAGAGGTTGGAAGACACCTTAAATGTGGGCAGTTCTACTCTGTTGGATGGAATGAATGGGGAAAGGTTAGCTGAGCACCAGGACTAATTATTCTCTGATTTCTGACTGTAGATGCAATGTCAGCAGCCACTGCAGACTGCTGCCACCACAAACTCCTTGGAAAGAGGGACTTCAAGATGTGAGATATCCACATGTTCTCTCCACTGTCTCTTTTCCTCCCTCCTTCTCTCCCTCCCTCCTTCCCTCCCTTCTCCCCTCTCTCCCTTTGTTCCTTCTTCCTTCCACATTACTTCCACATTCCTTCCTTCCTCCTTCCTTCTTCCTTCTTTCCTTCCTTCCTTCGTCCCTTTTTCCTTGTTTTTGTTATGTATTTTCTTTACAATAAGAAAAGTAACCTCTCGCCCCTTTCCATCTTGGCCACTCCCTTCCTGTTTAGGCCAGCGCTTGTTGTTCCATGATACAGCATAGCATATCAGGCTCAGACTACCCCTCCCTTATCCTTGAATGCTACTGTCTACTTCACACCATAGGGACTCGTTGACAGCTTGCCCCTCAGACATCTGGTGTGGTAGTGCCAGTGAGTGTCTTCTTGGTCCTGTGGCTGCCACATGCACAAGGACACCTCTGCTGATGAGAAGTCTCCATGTGAGGTGTCATAAGCTAGAAGCCTCTTCTTCAGCTGTGTCCTCCACAGCTGTGCCTTGGAGTCTGGACCATTCCAAGCAAGATAAGGTAAGGGAATCTAGAAGCTGACTAATGGGAAGATGAACAAGGCAGAGACTCCAGCTGTTGGACTACTTGTTTGAGGAAGTGAGAGCTAACATGGAGCCCCCCCCCCACATCTGCATGGTCCCTAGAGGCATGTTACTTTCAGCTCTCTAGCACCCCATGAACTTCTCAACCATGATCAGTCAGCTGAGATGATGATGATGATGACGGTGATGGTGATGATGATGATGGTGATGATAATGATGATGATAAAAATATTCTTATCTGGGGTTCTGGAGTTAATAGCTTTAGACACACAGATATTTGTTTGCTAATTTAGTTTTCATCAGGAAACTTACTGTTGGGTCATTTTAGTTTCTGGATTGAGGACTTTTACCCACTACAGGTCCCTGGACAGCTCATCAATGCCTTTAGCAACAGAAGAAACACACAAGAGTCCTATGGTGCCCTCTGGTGTCAACCAGGATACGGTACACTGCAGTTCCTAAGGAAAATGCCGGGGGCAGGGGCGGAGGAAGAGAGCAGAAGACACACAATTATTAGGAATGACATGGTATGTTTATTAATTATTGATATCTTATAATTTTTAATGTTGACACCTTGTGAACATGCTTGCAGAAAATGGTGGTACATTTTGTACTTTATGAAAATAGAAAGAGGCTGTATATGTGCTCTGGTTAATCTTTTCCTTAACAGACCACAAATGCTTTTTTTATTTCATGCTCAGCTCTGTAACTGCTTATACAATCCATGGCACTTCTTATGCAACAATGCCAAAAACATCTAATATTTACTGAGCACTTGCTTTACTCTAAGAACTATGTTAAGTACCCATATAGATCATCTCATTTTATATTCACTACAGAAAAAAAAAGCATTATGATTTCTATTTTATAGAAGGCATTGATGTTGATATTTTACAGATCTGAAAAATTCCCTCTGAGCTGGAGACACAGTCAAACACTGGTGTCTTACTTTACTATGACCTGGTAGATTAAATTTATTGTTGCCAGGTTTATTTCCTTTGAGAACTATAAACCCTCATCTCTCTTTCTCAAAAACCTGTGGCCACAGATTTTCTTCCTTATTCTTTAATATAAGATCCTCCAGTCCATTCATGAATGAAAAGATATTTATTTTAAAAATTTTACATTTACAACCAAGCTTTTCTCTAAAGGTGTTCTATTATACTGTTTAAAAAGAGTGGGTAATTTGCTTGCGTATTCTGTTTAAGGATGTAGCAGCTTGGGTAAAAGGACTCCATGCTCTTTCAAAGGACAAGAGTTTTGTTCCCAGCACCCATGTCAGGTGTCTTAAAATTACCTGTAACTCCAGTTCCAAGGGGTCCCATGCACTCTTCTGGTTTCTGTAGGCACCCTCATGCTCATGAATAACAAAATACACATCAGCTTTAATTTCTAGTACAATGAAGATACACGGGAGTGCACCATGATAGAAAGAAATCAGTATGATACAAATGTGTAAATATGATTATACGCATTCGATTTTTTGTATGTGTATGATAAAATGCCTGACGGAGGGACATAAGGAAGGAAGCTTTATTCTGACTCACAGTCATGATGAAGCAGTTGAGGCACATGAGCTTGAAGCAACAAGTCGCATTCCATTCATAAATAGAAAGCAGAAAAGGATGTGTGGGTGCCAACGATCAGCTCACTTTCGTTATTTTATACTCCAGGACTATCTGCCTAGAGAATGTTCCTGCCCATGATCAAGACAAGTCTTCTCAGATCAATCAACACAATCAACCTCATCTCCCAGAACCCAGGTACCAGGTAATTCTAGTCTCATTCCAGTTAACACCAACCATTGATTAGACGGACTGATGGATCAACAGAAAGACACACACACACACACACAATCGCATGCACACATTATAGAGAGTGAGTTTATACAGTCAACTTTCAGTATATATGTGGGTTTCACATTTGCAGATCTAAATAACTGCACATCAAAAATATGTGGAAAGCAGTTGTTTGTAGTGACCAGGTATGATGTCTTTCTTGTCATCATGCCCCAAGCAATACAGGAAACCTCTGAAAAGTATTTACATTGTGTTAGGTATATGAGTGATCCAGAGATGATTTTAGGAAAATTTACATAGGCATATATGTAAATACGGTACAGTTTGCATAATGGCATCTTCTAGTTTGGTAAACATACATCAGAATGTCTCTGGAACCAATGCTCTACGGATGACTCTCTCTCTCTCTCTCTCTCTCTCTCTCTCTCTCTCTCTCACACACACACACACACACACACACACACACATCTCTCTCTCATCTCTCTTTCATCTGTGTGTCTGTATCTCTATGTGTGCATGTGAATGTATCTATGTGTAATATCTTATTTAAATAACGCTTTGTTTAAGGCCAAAATAATTCTACAGAGTATAAAGGTGTCCTAAGACCAAAATGAGCCTAAACACACTTCCATGCTAGTGTCCCTCCATGACTTCCCTCTTGTACTCAAGTTCTCTGTCCACAGACTCTACATGGCCACAGCAACTGTTTTCAGCCATTGAACAGGGCCTTTTCAGACCCATCCCTTACTAACAGAATTACAAGGGAGGGTGATAATTGTAAAGATGAAAGACATAATTAATGAAGTAGAAGACAGACACGAGTCATCAATGACAGAAGCTGGCTCTTTGAAAAGGATGAATGCAACAGCATAACTCAGAGGAGATTCATCATGGGGGTACAGAGGCGACCCATACAAGGATGAAAAGGGATGCAAATACAGACACTTCAGAAACTCAATAGTTAAGAATGTTCAGCAGCTGTTACACAGGCCAGCAACCTAAACCTTCACATGCTACAGGGCTCAGTCTCTTTGTTTACTTTGTATTTTTTTAAATTTTTATAGGTGTATACAATGTATCTTAATTGCATCAGCCCTTCCATTCTCTGCCCACAGATCTCCTCTCGGTGGCTCAGTGTTTCACCCCCAAATTCAAATCATCCTTTTATTTTTGTTTTGGTTTCTTATGACCCTCTGGGTCCAGTCAGCACTGCTGACAAATGTAAGGCTGTGGATGTGTATTGCCCACTGTGGTGTGGGCAACCTGATAGTGGGCATTCTTCAAAGAACAGTGGCTTTCTTTCTCATAGCAGTCATCTGTTGTGTGTAGCTTCCACTACCCCATCTAAGCTCCAAGAATGGACCATGCTATCAGCTCCTACCCAACTTCCCATGACTTCAAGGATAACACACACACACACACACACACACACACACACGGAGTTGTTCCTTTTCAACTTGTCTTTGGGCACTATTGCTAGAAAAACATGCCTTTAGCAATATTTTTATCTCTGCTCCTCTCACCTGCCCTAAACTTCAGGTGCTAATTATATCCTCAACCCCCTGCCTTTAGGAGAGACCATAGCCTGTGACTCCATCTGAGACCTCACATATCTGGTCAACTTTACTCCATCAGAAGCCTGAAGAACTTTCTCCTTTTCCCTTGCATTTCCCTTTTCCTTCAGGGACACTGAAGTCCTGCCTGTACCCTTTAGCCCAGCAATTGGCCTATGGCTTTCTTTACTGACAGATCAAGAACCAATTGGGGAACTGAATCTTAGCATCAGAACTGCCCCTATACTGCCAATCAACTGCCTATGCCTCTTTAGTTGAGAGTAGGGTCCTTTGGCTCTCACTGACTAATGCAGCTCCAACCGTGTGCTGCGGATCTGAGGACCTTGAAAAATGGGGTGGATATAGTCTAATATTGTAGACAACTTGCCTTCAGCTTCAGTATGCTTTTATACATGAATGTAACAAAGAAAGAAATGGCCCAAAGAAGGTTTAAGTTTGATCAGAAAGACATGTAAATAAATGTTAGTAAGAACATACTAAATGTTAACAGAACAGCCCTTTCTCAGGACAGGACACACCAATTTAAACACAATTGACTGCCCCATACATTATTTCTGGGAAAGCCCAAAAACAAAGCAGAAGGCCAAATCTAGATTTACGGGTCACTGACCAGATTGGGTTTTATAGCTGTGTTCTGATATCCTAGAGGAATAAACATATCTTATAAATGAATGTAAATGTGTGGCAGGATTTTCCCTGTCCAATTACATTAAAATACTAGTGCAGCAGGAGGCCTGTGATTGGACAGGGAAAAAGGAGGAGGAGCTAAGAGTTGCAGGGACAGAGAGTGGCTCAGGAGGGAGAGAGGAAGCAAGATGGACAGCGGACAGGATGATTCAGAACCAGCATGGCTTTGAATAGCCACAGGTAGATTCGATATTATATAGGGATAAAGTAATTGGGGTAACTTATCTAAGGTGAGCAGCTCGTATCATTATCCGTTGGCATAGAAAGTATTGTATGGGCATCTTGTGAATTGAGAATTTATTGATATAAAAATCTGACTGGTCAACTGTTAGCTTCAAGAGTTTTGTTTTACTGAGTTACTAGAAGATGGGACCACCAACCACAGAGGAATTATGGCTAAGAGCGTACAGGCGGCACTGAGGCAGTGAACCAGAGCTGGGAAGACTGCAATCAGTTGCTGAATGGGGCTAGCCTTGGAGTGTGGGAACTTAGTGGTTCATTTCTAATATTTCTCACAACATAAATGTTTGCCATCAGGGGACACAAAATCGTGTCCAAGGGAAACAAAATGCACCTGAGATTAAAGACCATCCATCTTTTTTTTTTTTTTTCTGGATCCTCTTTGACTGTTCCCTGAAGCATCATTCACCATATGCCATCGTCTTGATAGTGTTCCCACAGGGCCTGAAATCCCCTCTTCCCTCCATGCTAGATTTGACTGGCTTGGTTCTGTGCAGGTCACCATGAGATGCTGAGAGTTCATGCGTGTGTGTTACATCCAAGCTGTGGCCCGAAGATGGCTCTTCACAGCACCCCTCCTTCCATATCCCCTCTGACCCTTATGGTCTTTTGGATCCTTCTTCTAGGATGAGACTTGGGGTACTAGATGGAAATAGCTAAGTTTTTCTTGACTTTCTAGGGTTTTGGGGTCCCTCAACTTTGGTTCTTTTCCTGCCAGTCATAAACTGTTTTATTTATGTGAAAAAAAATAACTTTACTTTACCCCAGTATTAGTTTGTGTTTGAGTCTCCGTGAGACAAAGTCTGTGGGCACAGCACAGCCTGGGAAGGGGGGAACTCTTGCTTCTTTTCGGAGTACTGGAATCCGAGGCATACAGCCTTGCGCACAGCAACACTCCAACTTTAAACAGACAACCTCACAGCCTTACAGCTCTGAGCCAGCAGTCAGCTCTCGGCACTTCCAGAACATGTCCCATAGGCTATCCAGGTGTATTTTACCATTGGTATCTCTGAAGTTTTCTCACCCTCCTTGTCTGCTCTATCCCGTTCTCTGTTTCTGCAAACTTAGATGAAAGGCATTGTGCCTTCCACATCCGTAACTTTCTTTAGATCCTCATCTCAGGGTTTCCTCCTGGGTAGTATGGACTTATCAAGGTGGTTATTAATTTTTCTCATTTTTACAAGATTCAGAGCTTACTTTTTAAATCAAAGTGTATAGATTCTTTCCCCCCTGTGTACACGAGGGAAAGGAGTAATCGGAGACCCCCAGGAAACATTTTTATAATACTCCAGAAGTCATATTTGATATTCATGTCATATATTGCTTTTTTCCAGTGTGGAAATTGAATTCAGGACCGTGTATTGTATATACTCCACCACTGAGTTGTGTGTGTGTGTGTGTGTGTGTGTGTGCGCGCGCGCACTCGCAAGTGCACATGTGTTTGCTTTATTTTGTGACTAGGGTTCCATGATGTAGCTAAGACAGATCTCGAACTCAAGACCCTACTGGCCTATATTTCCTGAGTGCTGGGAGTGCAGACATGTGCCAGCCCACCAGGCTTGCTTCTGCCTTTACTAGCCCTGTATTTTAGGATAATTTTTAAATGTTCTATTAAATTCTAAATCATTCCCTGGTATTCCAATATCCGAAGTCCTTGTGTAGACGTCAGTGGTGCACACTAATGAATTATTCTGCAGTTCTCTTCATGGCAGTTTTCTCACTAGGTGCATGGCGATTCCATTAACATCATCTGGTGGAAAGCAGGGCTTTGCCAAGGCACAAGCCCCTGTGCCACTTCTCCATAACATTTGTGGGTCTCGTTGCTTTGGTTTTTCTCATTTTGTTTGTTGAACTCCCAGCCTCTTGTGTGCTTCTGAGGGCAGCCATCTTTGAAAGGGCATGCATGCCATAACCTACTTCGAAACTAGCAACCAATTAGATGCCTACCTCTTCTTCTTCTTCGAAGAACCTCAGAGGCATGATTGATTGTTGCGGGGCTACATCCATTTCTGAGTCAGCGGTTTTAAAACTGGAATTGGGTCTCTATAACACAAACTCATCCTGACACGGCTGCCATTTCACATTCAGATGTCAGAACTGGGCTTGGAGTACCCAGCCATGCACTTAAGACTGTGCGGTGAATCTGTCCTGATGCCACCCACAGTGCTGATACCTGAGGCAAGGATGCTGCCAGCTGACATCACAATAGAAAGCACACAGGGGAAATGACCTTTGCAGCAGCAGCAGCAGCAGCCTCCATCCCTCCCCCTCTCTTTCCCTCCTCTCCCTCACTAGAGGACAGAATCATATAAAGATCTTAATTTTAAACTCCAAATGGGAATAAAGACCTCAAATTTGAAGGATGCTGCTCCCAGAATCTTAGACCTGTTGGTCAGAAAATTTCAAGACACAAAGAAAAAAAAACTGAATGTGTCTTTTCAGTAGGGCAGTTTTGTCCTGTCTTTTGATGTTCTTATCATAAGATGCACCTTTCTCTTTTCGATGGTCTCTGGATGAATTATTAAACACACTCCTATTGTTCTTCGGCAAGCCTCGTATAGAAAGCAGGGGAAAAAAGCAAAAGTCAAAATATAAAAAATAATGTATTCCAGGCACTGCTCGAAGTACACTCACACCTTAGGTTACATATATATATATATATATATAATACATATATATACACACACATATATATGTAATACATATATATATGTGTGTGTGTATTAAATATATATATATATATATATATATATATATATATATATATATATTCATCCCTTGTACTTCTGTTGAGAATACAAGGCAATTATCCTCAGCATTACCTTCAGGAGAACCTGGGAGAGTGTCTGCTAATGATTTACCTCTGCACTTTTCTTCTGACATCCTGCTAAGCAGAGCACCTGTGTTCCCAAAACCTGAGCAGAAGGTGACTCTGTCAAGTCCTATAGACTATCCACTGCCTTCACAAGCTGTCTGTATTACATAAAGCTCTCCAATGTTGACAGTATGCAGGAAATGCCAAAAAAAATTTTCAGGAACCATAATCTGCCCCCCAGGGTTGACACACAGCCTATTAACATGCTGTTGCTTTCTCACGAGGAGCTGACCACCTGCTGCTATTCCAATTTGGACAATTATTATAACAGCATTTCTAAAGAATTGCTTTAATGGAAATGTGAGACAATCTATTTGTGCTATTAGAAACCATCTTCAAGATGTGTAAAACTCATTTGTACAACAGCCAATAATTCAGAATGAGAGAAAGAGTATTTACTACAAGATTTCTATAGCCTTTCCCAAAATCCATTCCTTTGCCCTTACATGTGTAATTGGAAATATGGATATTTTTCATCTATTTTACATCTCCTTGGGATTTTCATTATAGAGTTTAAGTTCTTGAAAAAAATCTTCTAAGTGCTTGGTTTTTCCTTTAGTGCCCTCTACTGGTTTGACTTGCCGGCTTTGATACACTACAGATTTTTTGATACACTTGGATTTTGAACTATGAACATCCTTTACTTGGCCATCTTGCTGAAAGATTTTGTTGCCTAGGAACCTGCTCTCTGTCAGCTGAGATCATGGTTTCTTCTTGTTTAAGCCCGTGACTTTAAGCCATGGTTTGTACACATTTATTACACCGATCCCCTCTCCATGTCACTATAATGTGTTAAAGCTGACAAGCTGACTTTTGCTTCTCTTGGTGGTTCCAAAATTCTGGAGAGGGAGTGGTAATGTCTAGAAATTCAACTTCTAAATAGGAAGAGAGTTTGGGTAGTTTAACACATTGTATGTGGAATTCTTCCTCCAATACCAACCCTTATGCTCCCTTGTTGCACTGTTTCACAGGTCGACTTAAGAAGGCAAAGTCATCTAGAGACTGCCACACCTGAGGATCCATCCTATAATCAGCCTCCAAATGCTGACACCATTGCATACACTAGCAAGATTTTGCTGAAAGGACCCTGATATAGCTGTCTTTTGTGAGACTATGCCGGGGCCTAGCAAACACAGAAGTGGATGCTCACAGTCAGCTATTGGATAGATCACAGGGCCCCCAATGGAGGAGCTAGAGAAAGTACCCAAAGGAACTAAAGGGATCTGCAACTCTATAGGTGGAACAACAATATGAACTATCCAGTACCCCCAGAGCTTGTGTCTCTAGCTGCATATGTAGCAGAAGATGGCCTAGTCGGCCATCATTGGGAAGAGAAGCCTCTTGGTCTTGCAAACTTTATATGCCTCAATACAGGGAAACGCCAGGGCCAAGAAGTGGGAGTGGGGGGGTGTTGGGGGGGAGGGCCTGGGGGACTTTTGGGATAGCATTTGAAATGTAAATGAAGAAAATACCTAATTAAAAAAAAAAAGAGGGCAAAGCCATGACCAGCTCTTGCTTTGACTTAACTATTTGCCAGACGTTTGTTCTGCTCTTCTATGTGTCTGATCAACCTTTTCTGAAAACCCAGATGTTCCTTCATTTTATTTACTGTATTACCTCAAATAGAGCCCTCCCACTAATTTGTCTTCCAGATGGCTTTCCAACGGAGGGGCGTTACTTCAACTCTGCTTGCACCCAGCTTGGAGAGCTACCCTGGGGTTTGCTTGTGTTCTTCTGGCATGCTCACCCTCTCAGTGGTGTGCTGAACACTGGAGCACATCCTCCCTTTTTTCTACTCACTGATGAGGTATAATTTATGTTGATTCAACTCTTCACAGATTGCCATCTGCCAGCTTTGCTTTTTTCTGCTCCCTCGTCCCTTTCCTCTATTGCATTTGCTTATCCTGGCAGAAGCTCAGGTATTGGCATGGAGCAAAGACACTTGTCTACTCATCAACAGCAGAAGTCTCACATGAAACGCACACCCTGCACAGGCGATTGATTTCTTTTCAGTATCAGCCATAGTGATGATTCCATTTGGCCTTTCATCATCTAATGCTAGGTAGGAAATCGTATTGCTGCGCCTGCTGAGATCTCTGACCTAGAGCTGGATGAAGAAGCACATTGGCATCGATATTTTCCAAATAACCTCTTGGCTGGTATTCACTGCTCCTGTTTATGTTCCCAGGAGCTAGATATTTGGGACCGTCATGGTGTCAGTACCCAGATTCTTGCTGTTTCTCATGGATCATACATCAATTGTAATGAAGACTTCTGTTATCAAAGAGCTGTATTCACATTCTTTTGTAAAAATCTGGACAAATCTTTCTACAATCCTGGACTGTAGGAAAAGCTCCTTAGTGCCAATTAGGAAGCAGGGGAGTATCATTTAATTAGTAAGAGTATTTAAGCATGCTGAAAATTTCCATCAACAGACTAAAGTGAAGCACAAGAACATCTTGATGTTTTCTAGAAATACTTTCCATAAGCCAAGGTTTCTCAGTCTTCACATTACTGGCATCTGGGGACATACAATTTATAAGCGTAGAGGCATCCCATTCTGTAGGATGGTTAGCAGCATCCCAGGCTCCTACTTAGGAAGACAGTAGTTTCCTGTTCTCCAGGGTAGGAAGTCTCCAGGAATTATTATGAATTATTATTTATCTTCATATTCTCCCCTGCTGAGAACTATTTATTACAAGAATACTGATGAAAGGAAATACTGAAACATCAGCCATTGCCCAGATCTCCAAGGGGTGATGGTTAACTAACAAATAGCTGCACTGCAAGAAAGATGACAAGAATTAAAATATCACACACACACACACACACACACACACACACACCTCCTACATGGGGAGTAATATGGAAATATTTCATTCAGACTGTATCTCTCCCCAGTACTCAAACTTAGGGCATGGGCTTAGAATCCACCTGTCATATGCTCTCATGCTGTCATTTTCAAAGACTCATTTCTTTCTTGAAGATCAAGAACATGTGATACTTGCCCTGGGTCACTGGTAGCTTATGCCTGCTTTCAGGACCTCTGATTTAATGGGCTGATTCTGAGAGTGAAAAGGAGAGCACAGACAGGTCTCCAGTGGGCTCCAGGTATAGCATGATGCTTAACCCTGAGACTTCTAAATGGGGACCCACTCAGGGCCTGTCTCCATGTGGATATTATTCATCTTCTAGAATCCAGGTCCCTCCACTCCAAAGTTCCATCAAACTGTAGAGAATGGTCACTGTAGCTACAGACAGGCATGGCATTATTAAGTCCATTTTAGTTTTCTGGGAGAGCTTCTCCAGGGGGCATGCTAACCCCCACAATGACTGTCAGAGATCATGACAAAGTTTCCTTAGTTTTGTGGAGTTGAGTATACAGTAGAATGAACCACAGCCCTGCAATATGAAAACAGTAAACCTCTAATATGATGTAGCTAGCTCTAGACAGACGTACAAGAGAAACCAAGCCCTTGCCTTACAAAACAATTACAATGAAAGCCACTATCCAGTCGACATGATATCCACCATTTAAAATCATAGCTAGCTCTGTCATTTTGGACTAATGGGACCCATCACGTTTATTATGGTCAACAAGGACAATGTCTTTATAATGCAATGGGAAGAAGTAATCATTTTTGAGTGTTTCAGGTTTGTTGTAAGGATTAAATGATCTATTACTTGTAAACCATTCAGTCCTATTTTGGGAACAGCAGTAGGGTCCGAAAAACTCTAGAATGGCTAGAATCTTGTTACCACAGGGTTAACGGTTTAAGTGTGGCAGTGTCATGCCCACTTCATTAAATATCTCAATAGGGAGATCTGAAGCTTTGGATTGGATACTGTTTTAATGTGTCCACCGGCTATTCATACGCTGGATTCCTGGTTCCCCAGTATGTTGGTCTTAAGACATGGTAGGACCTACTAGAAGATAAGTCATGATAGAAGATCATTAGGAAGTTGCACGCATCAGCAAGGATTCAGGCAGTTCTTCTGGGGCCCTGGTTAATTCTCATGAGAGAACTTCTATAAAAGAGCAAGCCTGACAATCCTCAGGGTCTGGTCCTGACTTAGCTAGTGCTCTTTTGTTTCTTAAGCACAGTTGTTGTAATGCCATGGGCCTTGGGACAACAGGCAAGATCACCATGCTTTTGAGCTTTCAAAAAACCTCTTTACCTTATTTATTTCTCAGCCTCATAATTTTCTTATAATAACAGAAAACTAACATGCACTGAGGTGGAAGTAAAAAAAAATGCTAGAAAGGAAGTTAGACCTCACTCAAGAATTTTTCCTTTTAAAAAATTGTTTGAGAATTTCGTGTGTGTGTGTGTGTGTGTGTGTGTGTGTGTGTGTGTGTGTGTGGAGCGAGAGAGAGAGATTATTTTATATAGTACACACATATATAATTTTCTGAAGTCTTCTAATTCTTTAAATAAGTCCCCCTTATCTCTTTATCATATCAGTTATCTACCTATCCATCCATGTATCATCATCTATCATCTATATCATCTATATCATCTTCTATCTATATCATCTTCTATGTATCTATTTATCTTTATATATCTATTTATCTATGAATTACCTATGTATCTATCACCGACCTATTATCTATCTATCTATCTATCTATCTATCTATCTATCTATCTATCTATCATCTACCTAAATCATCTATCATTTTATTTGTACTGCTATTTCTGTCCTTGTGGAAAGCCTAATATACTAATTTATTTCCATAAACAACCTAAGTTTCCCTTTTCTGAATAAAACAATAAACTGACACCTTATAAAGATTACGAGGCGAATATTTGGGGGAGGCCAGTATTTCTTCTATTATACACTATGTCAAGAGCTTTGATGCATGCCCAAGAGCATGAGGTGCTTCCCACAACCAGGGTGTTGCCCTCCTAATGAGATTTAGAGCCTAAAATATCCCTGAAGCCCCTGAAGCTTTTTTAACTTACAAGGTAGTAGAGGGCACGATGGAAGGCAAAATTTCAAAGAACCAGAACAGCTGAGGCTGGGCTAAAAAGTCTCCTGATTCAGAAAGACGTTGGTTCAAATGTCAAGAGAAAGACTGTCCCTAGATTCATAACTGTTTATGTACCTGGCTATGCAGAAGAGCATGGTCTGAGTGTTGTCTAGCAATTTCCTCCACGATAAAACATCCCATTTGAAGGGAAACTCACTAAGGTACACAGAGAGAAGAAGCATACCTCGGCAAGGATGCTCTTTAATCTCAGAGAGCAAACACGTAAAGACTTCAGGAAGTCCCTAAAACTGGTTAGCTTCACTAGGCTCCACCTTTCATGCCTATATAAGCAGAAAGGACTGCTGGGAGACTCTCCCAGACCAGGTGTGCTCCCTTGAAGAGACAAAGATGAGAGAACTTCTTGGAGGAGGCTCAGATCACTTGAGCTGCCTGAGTCTCTCCAACCTGCTCAGCTTTCTACAGGTTGTATTATGAGCTCCGGGTCTCTGTCTTTCATGGGTCATCACACATACAAGATGGGTCAGCTTATTGAGAGTGTGTTGAGTCACCTCAGCGTCTGTAAGTACCTCTTCACCAGTATTCCTGCAAGTAGCCCCAATAAAACACGTTGACTGACCAAGTTGGTCTTTGGCAGTGTCCTTATTTTCATCCATCATTTGTTTCCCCACTTGGTGTAGCTACATGTTTGCTCATATCTCCCTAGGAATGTCACACAACACTGAGGTTGACTTAAAACACTTCAACTTAGTGGCTAGCTGAGTCCTACTAATGTTGCCAGAAAGGTTTGGCAACTATCACAACTGCCAATCAGACTACAGAAGTTCCTTTCCCAGCTGGGAGTCTGGAAATCAGAAAGGCACAACATTTATGAAGTAAATGTCACTTGCTTCCACTTCAAGCATTCTTTTCGAATAGAAACCATGAAACGTGACAGGGAAATACGGCCTAGGCTCCAAATAAGAGAAGGGTTGCCAGTAGCAAATGTGGGTGACCTAGACACTAGGATGATGGTCAGACAGGGTTGTTCACCTCATTCTGACAGAGCTGAGGGGAGATTAACAAGTAACTGACCTCTGGGTAGTAAAGCTGTGCCTCATGGGAATTTGGGTTACCATCCAGAAGCTACTTTGTAGCTACTGTAGGTGGCCAGATAAGAAACGTACACCATGGGTTATGAATGTCCGACTTTCATACACTCAGAGGACAGAGTCACACATGAGGGAAAGCTGACATCCAGAAGGAATCCTAAAGTGTTTGGCTGAAATTGTAAATACCAGAGTGAGAATCCAAATGTTTAAAAGCAAGTATTCGTATTCAGTGGGGACTAAAATTAAATGTAAAAGGAGTAAGGGCAGATAGAAAACTGTCCTTTAGACTATCACAGAAGAGACCAACCGTATATCTTAAAATCTGAAAGCTGGGCATCTTCAGACTCTCAGCAGATCTCCTCGGGAAAATGATTAACTTCAAAGAAAATTGTGTAGCTTGAGAGTGGAGAACTTCAGAAGTCACCAACAAGTAACAAAGAGTAATGTCATTAACACGAAGGGCCACCCCATTATAGGCCCCGCTACTATACTTCTGTAGTGTCTATTGGTAATGTGTTACCCAAATCTCTTCACAAGAAAACACCAGACAAAGCCCAACTCAAGAGATAATCTACGAACAAACAAACAAACAAAAAACAAAACAAAACAAAACAAAAAACAGCACTCAATAGAAGTCTGGAGAAACAGGAAAATACCAAGGTTCTGCTATGCACTGGAGACAACTAGACACAAGGTGGGATCTTAGATTGGATCCTGGAACAAAGACAACAAAAAGCTGGAAAAATCTTAAGTGCAGACAAACAGAGCCTATTGTTTGGTGACTAGGAACATGGAGGTATTCACCCCTCCTTCTGGTCACTGTCCAAGGGTCAGGCTAGATGTTAACAGAGAAATCAGAACAAGCATGGGCAGATCTCTCCATGTTGTTCTTGCAAGTTTTCTATAAATCTAAAACTATAGTTTTAAACTATAGTATCCAAGGGATCCAGAGGAGAAGAAGAAGAAAAAAAGGAGGCAATATGACTTGAAAGAGAACTTCCATAAAGGCATATTAACTGATTAATAAATACATAGTAACTGATAAATCAAAACATAGTAAAAACTTTTTAAAGGAATCAACTAGAAATGTCAGAACTAAAGAACACCGAGATCTGGGCTGCAGAGAGGGCTCAGCTGGTCCAGGCACTTGTAAGCTACCTCTTCCAGCCTGAGTTCCCACCTGGACTCCCATAAAGTGGCAGAGAACTGGCTCCTGCGCATTGTCCTCTGACCTCCAAACCCACGGGGCACGCACACTGAAAAACAACAAGAAACAAATAACATTTAAGAGAGCGCTGACAGTTCAAAGTAGGAGCCTGTTATAATTGTGCTGCCGCTAGGTGGAGCAGGTGGAGGGATACCTGTGCGACTGGTTTCCTAGGACATTCTGGTAACAGCCACGTTTGGGAACTACTGGACTGGCCTCATCGAATGAACATTATGATAAAAGTCACTAAACGTGGAGTATGATGAGGGATCCTAAGGTTGCTGCTGCGTTTGAGGATTTTGATTGCGTTCA
Organism: Mus caroli; assembly: GCF_978045245.1. Lineage (NCBI taxonomy): Eukaryota > Metazoa > Chordata > Mammalia > Rodentia > Muridae > Mus > Mus caroli. The sequence continues at coordinate 26,085,030 of NW_028227273.1, read as the reverse complement.
GTCGCGTGGAAAGGGCACACAGCACAACACAGAAGATGATGGCGGCGGCGGCTAGAGCCAGAGGATCTGTCTTTCAGTGTTCCTCTGCTTTCTCTCTCACCAGAGGCCACCCTTGAGCGAATCCCGGTCTCCATGAACAAGAACACTGCTTCTGCCCAGTAAAACTCTTCACAAAGTCTAAGGCTCTTCATAGGAAAAAGTTGTGTGTGTGTGTGTGGGGGGGGGGGGGGGCTGGTCGCATAGGCCTCCTCTGTTCAGCACATACTGAAATTTCCGATTCATAGAACAGCAACCAAGGCCAGCTAGGAAAAGCTGAAATCACAGAGGCGCTCGCACTTGCCTTCAGTCTCATGGCCTGGCCATAGGCAGTTCCCAAGCAGCCCTCTGTGGGAATGGCATCGTGGATCTGACATACTCAGTCCCTCATTAACACTGTCACAGCACTGAGCCCTTCTGTGAACACAATCACCATGTTGGCTGTTTTGCATACACTGCCTCATATAATCTTCGTGGCAATTCTCCACATTGGTATTGATTTTCTAGAGGGGACTGAGACTTACAGATAGACCCCCCCCCATTTATACTTACACACTTTAAAAAAATTAATATATTTATTTGTTTACTTACATCCCAACGGCAGTTTTCCTTTCCTCCTCTCCTCCCAGTCCCTTCCCCACACCAAGATGACACTTCAATTCTGGGGGGAAAAAAAACAACAACAATTTAACATATAAATCCCATTACACAGCATGCAAACAATTAGCTATCCTTCAAACTCACAGTTTGGTTCATGCTGGTTTGAACCTTTGATTTTTTTTTTTTTTTTTTTTGAATTACAAAAAGCTAACAGCTACCCTCCTTCTATATGGAACTTTTTTTTTCTCATAAAGGGTGTTTCCAAAAGTACCTAAAAGCAAATTTTATAAACCTCCTTTTTAAACAGCCACCACTTATGTAAGTAATAAGTAGTGTATATACATATACCTAAGGTAGACCCTGAGGCTTAATGCCATCCTGTTAGTTCCCACCTCTCTACACTGCTGCACTGGGAGTTAAAGTTTCAACATACGCTTGTGGAGGGACAGCTTGGTACCATAGCAACAAAACATTACTCCCCCCCTCGTATAACACCTTTATTATTCATCCTATAGTACAGCGGCGCCCTCCATGTTCCAGTGGAAGGATTTCTGGATAAGAAGCACATGGGTTCGGTTTACACAGTTAAGTTCTTTCCTGACAGATGCCATCGCTGACCATCCTTAAATACAGAAATGCAGGTAGAGTCTGGGTGTGTTAATTGCATGCACGAGCCAGTATATTTCGCTCACTGCTACATTCGACATGGAGAACAGCTGTGACCTGACAGCTTTTGCAAAAATGTATTCAGGTACAGTAGCAGCGAACTGTATCCAGATGCCTACATGCTGTTCTATGTCTGGAAGGAAGCTGGGAGTCAGAAACCAACAGCCATCAGATGTGTCTCACCTTCAGATAAATATTTCATGCTCACAATAACTTTTTCCAAATGCAGCTTGACTTTCAAGTACACTGACACTTGTCCAGGCAGCGATCTGCACAAAACACAAAGGCCAAGGGAACAGCATTTTAATTTAATCACAGGCACTGTGAATATTCTCCCTTTGTGGGAAAACCAGGGCCTTTGGTACAGAATAGTAATTACAGCCAGTAGATGGCATCTAAAAGCTAGGATAATATTTCAGATCTATATTTAACCCCAGACTTGCTCATTTCCAAAGGTTGACCCTCGAGCGTTAGTCATATTGAATCAATTTTAATTTTCAACCCTATTCACACCAGAGTTGAACTTAAGATTTTTTTCAACCAATAAACTCTTATCACTTGTACTGTTCACATAGTGCTACTGCAGTAAGCAGTACTACTACACAGTACTACTACACAGTACTACTACACAGTACTACTACACAGTAAGCAGACTAACGTGGGTTCTCGGAGCAGCTATCATTTAAAGACATTAACCATTGAACAAAGGCTTGTCAAGTATCCTTGGTGTTGCATGATTGAATGAACCAAACTGATAAATCTTGGACCAGGACCAAAAGATATAATGAGTCTCACACTAAACACCCTTCAACTTGGATACATTCTAGGGGAATCAATTGAGTTTAAAAGTTTCACAAACAATTATATTACTGAATAGGGCACAGCAGAGAGAGAGAGAGAGAGAGAGAGAGAGAGAGAGAGAGAGAGGCAGAGAGACAGAAACACAGAGACACAGAGACACAGAGACACAGACAGAGAGACACAGACAGAGAGAAGCCAATAGATTGAGTTCTGTTCCATGCAGCTCAATTTGCTTTTGAGTTGCCTGTATCATTTAGCTATCTGCAATTGCAACAAATGAAAGTCATTAAAAACATATTTATTTTCTTACGCAACCTCAACAGGCCTCGCCACATATATATAATATTTTTTGAATGCTTTCCACAGTTAAGAGACTGGATTTTCAAAGAGACATTAGCCTTTAAAGAAGTGTTACAAGATTTAAGGATGATGAAGTTTTAAAAGTTGTGCTGTGTTTTGTATCGTGATATTAACATGATCCCAAGGGGATGCGCAACAAAGAAAAGGTATGGTTTTCAGGGTGATATCTTTGTCAAATGGACAGGGGTCAATAGTGCTGATCATTTTTGATAAACTAGATTCAACTGAGAAACTCTCTCCATCAGACTGGTATGCCGGCCTATCTATGGGAGGTTTTTATTGACTGTTGTACAATCCCTGGGCAGGTAGGCCTGGGCTGTATAAAATGATACCTGGGTATGAGCAAGCAACTGTCTTAGAAGAGCCGTCCCTGCCTCCACTGCTTGAGTTCCTCTGTGACTTCCTCAGTGATGGATTTTGAGCCAGAAGGATGAGATGTATGACCCACTCCTCAACCAAAATGAGGCAGACTCCAGGCTCACTTGTCCCGGCTCTGCAATGCCCATCAAGAATCGAAGATCTCAATTATGGATCATTAATGCATCTTGGGACAGTTTCTAGGTGTTTCTGTATGCTTTGGTAGATGTCTCGGAGACACACTGATTGCATAAATGAAATAGCACTCTTGTGAAAGCAATGGACAAAGGTCGGGGGTAGGGTGGGGGGCAAAGAAAAGGAGAGAACCAAGCCAGAGACCTGATTCTTTAATCATGAGCCTCAGAAGAGTCAAATCCAGTGTCATCTTGCAGTAAACGTTACATCAACACTTCATCCGATATTTATAGTGTAACAGCAGCCCCGCTGTCTGGGTCCACCAGACATTTCTTCATCCCTCACTCCATCTTCCTACCACATTCTCACTTTCACGTCAGTCTAAGGTATTTTCTGGTGCTGGTGGCAGACAGCGGACCAGAGAGTGCTGCTACAACCAGAAGTTTAGAGCATACGACAAACACAGCATCCTTCCAGATCCTGGTGAACCTGCACTATGTCTTATAGATGGGAAGATTTACCATTCTATTTCATCCAAGGACGATGGACTGGCTGATACACGGATGAGAGATTCTTCTGTTCTACCCTAGGCTTCCCGAGGATGCTTCCGCTGGATACAAGGACTCAGTTCACAAAGAACCTTATAAAGAGAGAAAAGCATGTGCAGTGGATATTTCATCGAGTGTCGTGCATGCACATGGAATCTCCACAAAGGATAAAGCTCAGAGATTACCGATGCTTGGTGTTTTTGTTCGTCTCTAAAACATAGAATGAATGTGTGAATGCATAACAGAAAGAGATGTGTCTGAACCAGAATATTGAAATCTAGAAGTATCACTAGGAAAGATACCCTAGAGTCGGTAGAAGTTCACAGATGGCTAGGGTCCCTCCAAAGAGTGTCTTCTCAGCTCCATGGTTTCTCTAGGACCAAGCTCGGGTTATCAGGGCTGGTTTTAGGCTTTTGTGTGTTTTAGAGGTCCCTCCTCAAAGAACATGTGTGGCTTCTTCTGTGGAGGGAAGTTCAAGCCAAATGGTAACCCCAACACACCTGTTCTTTTTGTTTTTGAGACAGTGACTTGCTCTGTCATTCAAATGCATTGGATATAGCATGTAGCCTAGGATAGCCTTAAATGTAGCATGTAGCCCAGGATAGCCTTAAACTTGTGATCCTCCTAATTTAGCTCCCCAGGTCTTGGGATCACTTATATGTACCACCATCCCTCTCCAAGATGTCCACTTCTAGCCAGGCATGGTGGCGCACACCTGTAATCCCAGCACTCGGGAGGCAGAGGCAGACAGATTTCTGAGTTCAAGGCCAGCCTGGTCTACAAAGTGAGTTCCAGGACAGCCAGGGCTAAATAGAGAAACCAACAACAATAAAAGATGTCCACTTCTGATGTATAATTCCTTTGGTGATTTCAGTTGCAAATAGCCAGCACATGGTCAATGCGTTCAGTGGACACTGCACCACCACGGTTTAAAAAAAATATGGTCACACGATTTTTAACAGATGTGGGACTTCAGATCATGAAGGCTTCATTTAATAAATATTTTACTGAACTTAGGATATGGTTCAGAGGTAAAACAGGCTCAACCATTACAGTGTAGTCATATAAGAAGCTACTTAGGGTGCGGTATGGCTTTGTGCCCTGCTACTTAAAGGCCACTGTGGGCTTAATACCTATCAGAGACAGACACCTGTTCTATGATCCTGAGTTTCTTTCTTAATATTAGCTTTCTAGGGCTCAGCAGTTTAGGTATGGTGGGACAGGGCTTTGGAAAGCTAATGATACAGGGAACTAAAAGACCACGTGTGGGCTAGAATCCCAATCAATCCTATGGGTATGTTTCCCCTCTGATGGTGCCTGCTCTGCTCTACTCATTGAAAACTCATTTATACTAAAAAAGAACACATCTGGGTGGCTGAAAAGCTTTCAGACACGGGGATTCAATGGCTGTAATTACTGTTCTTTGTGAAGCTGCTCTGGGTAGCTTGAGGACCATCAGGTGGGACATGGGGGTTGCCTGCACATTGCAAAGCACTCTCCCTCCACAGCTTCTGATACACAAGTGATTTACAATCAGTTCCTGAAACAGAGTGCAGGCTGAATTGTTGCCTTTATTGCAACAATCTAAGTAATGACAATAGGTGATTGATTAATTGGGTAAGCCAGGTATCAAAAGGTCCCCTTGATTATTGTGCACAGGAAACTTCAAAACTAGTATTGTCCCACTTAATGTAAACGGTGTCACATAAAATGTGGCACTATCACAAACCTCTGACTAACACGGGGACAAGGCGCAGGGGTCACCCTGTCCCTGTAGAATTTTCTGGATAGCCCAATCCTGCATTTCTCCTGCTCAGACCTCTCAGCTCTCATTTACTTTTTACTTTCTCTGAGATCCAGCAAGCTGGAGTCCTCTTGCCTCTTAGCCACCTTTATTTTGAAGGTGACTTCAAAGAAAGTCTCAGCATTTTCTTTTTGAAACTGGATTTGGGGTACAGCATGGCTGTCCCACATGGGGCACAGCTCAGCCTTGTGCACAGAGGCAGCTTTTAGGAGGAGCAGCGGATTGCCTGTGTAGGCAGCAACAGTTTCATAGAACCCAGAAATAGGCTCTGCATCGTATGCAAATGCAAGCAAGACTGCAGCAGAAAGGGCCTATGGAGGAGGGGACCAAACCCTCTTCCAAAGGCCAGCATTAGACACTAAAGAGTTACAAAAGTTCTTATATAAAATGGCCCCACTGGATCAATTTGACTTTCTACTGGCAAGTGATTGGAGAGTTTTTTTAACAGGCTTCAGGACACAACGTAATCCTATAATGTCCCTCCACTGAGTTATGTTTTGTGCTTGGTCTTGGTCACGAGCTTGAGACACTGTTTGGCAAACTTCGGAGTTTTTGAAAACCAGGTTGCAGGCCCTAGCTGTTTGAAGTAACCCACTCACTCATGAGGGCTAGCATTGGAAGGCTATGCTCTCCAGTGGTTTCAGCATGATGGCTCTGTTTCTAGCTCTGTCACTTTGGGAGGACTCTTCTTCCTCTGCTCCATACTGAAATAACAGACTCATGAGTCCCATGACTCTCAGACAACAGGCTGAGATAGTCCAGTGCCCACCCAATGCTGTGCACTGAAACTTCTCTGAAGTGGTGCACTAAGATAAAGCTCTCTTCCCTTATTTCCTTGGCTGGGCATTTGGTCACAGTAACGCAGAAACAACTAAGACCAACAGCTTGCAAGACGTGTACCCCAAAGGGCCAGAATGTGTTGCATGTAGTTACCCCAAAGCTGGAGAGAAGTGGAAGATGGATAGATACATTCTTACCACAGACACAAAGAAGCAGCTGTTTAAGCTAGTCTTGGGGAAGCAATTGCAGAAAGGAAGGCTCAAGAGAGACAGAAAATTTACCTGACAAATGGACTGAAGATCACTAGCACCTGTCATTTAAAACAAACAAACAAACAAACAAACAAACAAACAAACAAACAAACAAAAATACTTTGTTTGCTTTTATTCAAAGTGAATAAGACCATACCTGGAACAATCTTACCAACCATGGTGCCCTGGGACTTCAGACATAATGTGCCTCCTTCCTTCTACATTCTCACTAAAGATTTCTGATGTCTCTGCCACCAAATGTGTGAGGTTTGTCCCCCATAGCAATTCAGTTCCATTCTCAGACAGACACTGTCTGAGTGTCCTACAGTTTACCTAAAATACCATCGACGTAAGACAGCAATAGATTCCACAGAGGAACGGCTCAAGCCCACGAGCTCATTTCTCAGCTTAGATTCCAACCCAAAGTTCAGGCTCTGGAGTGACCAGCTACAAATGGACTCCCATGACTCCTCTCTTAAATCTGGGAAACTGATAGAATGTCTCACTAAACTCAAGAAAACAGTTTACGTTAGTCACTCTATTCCTGGTTTGTTATGAAAGATGTGAATCAGAAGAGGCAGGTGGATAGATGGATAGGGTAACCAGAGAAGAAGCCTCAGAGCGTCAAATCCCTCCAGTTCCATTTGGCTAATGGTCTTAGCAATGGGTCTAGGCAGGACAATGGTGTCTATAAGTCCTTTTAACCCCACTAATTCAAAAGCCAATATAGCCTTATATTTCTTCTTTTACTTAGTGGAGAGGAATTGTAACTTATCTGTTTTTCAGTGTGTAAATACTTTTCCAAAGGGGTGTAAGGGGATATACTGAAGAATTTGGACAATGGAAATGAACACTACTTCTGTCACATGAGACACATGACTATTTGGAATTTGATATGTGAGTTAAAGATATTCGTGATTTCTGCAACATTGGCTTGGGAAACAGTTCATGCCTTGGGTTAGAGCTAACACACAGCAAGTTCTCAATACTTATTGAAATCCTAGCCATTTTTGGATTGGGGTAGAGGCTTTCAGTAAATGGGTACTATGTAAGTCTCTGGCTGTGGTTTTTTTTTTTTTTAATCAGCCACAGCAAATTCATTATTTTTCAGCGATTGTCTTAGTTAACAAATTCTGATTTTTTTTATATTGTTGTAAACTTTTGGAATAGCCCAGAAATCCAAAGAATTTGGCAGCTAAAGAACATCTCCCAGATGTCTCTTTCATTCAAAGGATTCCTGCAATTTCTCTTGTTCTTATTTCATCTTGGTCCACTTTCTGTTCATATTGCCTGGGCCCTTGCAGCTTTCTGGGTTACAATTTCAGCTCTAACTGATGAGACACCTGTGCCCGTGCCTTGCTTATTAGGTTCTTCAGATGCTCACGTCTATTTCTTGCAACAAACAGCAGAGAATATTGGATCTTGGTCAAGAAGCTTGTAATGCTAAACAGAGCCTTAGTAGAGCATCTACAAAAGAGTGGTTTCAAAGGAGACACTGATGTGTTTGCAAGGAAATATTGACTCTTAAAATCTGGTATGCCTATAACCTCAGGACTCATACTGTATGCAGAGGTGGGAACGAGAAAAGAGCTCAAGGTCACCCCGTGCGACATGATGAATTTGAGGCCAGCAAGCAAGAGAACTCTAGTCTGGCACCATCTACTAGCCTAGCCTTTTTGTTTCTGCAATCATTCTTGTTCCCACATCTGAAGCTGACAGTGTTGTGATATTGTAACTGGTAATGGTTAACCTTCCTCGTCAACATAACTGGATTAAGAGGTAAACTATGAGTGTTCTGTGAGGATGTTTCAAGAAAGGGTTAATTGACGGGAGAAGATGCACCCTGGATCTGCGTGACATCCTCCCTTGGACTAGAGAAAGGGAGAAAGGAAAAGGGGGCAGGAAAACAGTGCTTTGCTCTCTAATCTACCCTTCTTTCCCATGTGATCCCATGATCATGATGTTAATTCAAGTGTGTAGGGCCATTGACCATCAACTGAACCCTCGGAGACAGTGAGATGGACTAAATCCTTCTTACTTTCATTATTCTGTTGGGATTTTTATCCCAGCTACTCATGAGTGATGCACATAGTTGTCTATCTGCGAGTCTAACCCAATTCCATTCCCATCTGATATTTGCTTTCTTTCTCTTCATGGGTTATCCATGGGATTGATAAAGAGCCTATCATAGACTTGGTGTTTCAGCAACACCTGGTAAATATAGTTCCCTCCTCAGCACACAGGGCCATGATTCTCAGACCCCTTGTTCTGGTAGCCCATGTGCTGGCCTTGCCAGTGGGATGAAAACAGAGATAATGAATATAATTTCAGATTGAGACCTGTACAAGTTTGAGATCCAAGTACTGAGGTAAACACTGAAGCAACAGGTAATCATGGTTGTACCTCTAACTAGAAAGTTGAATAACAGCAGAGCTGAGCCTCTGCCACTCATTCTGAAGGTGAGTTACAAACCTTCATGGTAGATGCCATATTTGAGGAGTTTTGTGGCTACAATATATCCTGTCTTATTCTGACTAATACATAATTGATGACAAGAATGTTCTCTTAATCTGACTCAGGCATAAGATCTGGAAGCATCTTTCCGTGATAGGAAAAGTACACTATTAGAAGTTGAAAAATCATGTGCATAAATGCATATGCAAATGTATTTAAATAAATTATGAACTTTGAGTCTTATTCTTTCATAGCTAAAATTGGTGGTTCGCACCAAAGCAATGCTAAGCTCCAAGTACTATGATTCTTTAGACTTGAAGAAATATTAATTACCTTCAAGGTCAAATGCTCAAATTTAATAGGTTACAGACTATGGGCTAAGGCAGTATAGGCCATTAATTCCTGAAAGTCTAGGATAGAGCCTTCCTATAATTCAGCGACATAATTTATAGTTTTTTAGTAAAGGTATTTCTCCTTATAATCTACCTCAGGCTTAAAAAAATGAGTTATACACAGTTGATTTGCCCTTCTAATTTGTTTGATATTTAAAGATTACCTCTATCATAATCAATATCTGAGACAAATTCATATTATAGAAACAGCAACTCTTATACTTTAGTCTGAATGGTACAAACTCTCAACATTACTTGAGGAAATCAATGGAAGAGAAGGAGACTGTGGGTGTAGCCAGCTGGGCTCAGATGTGGCAGCTCATCTTTCAAGCAGGTGCTGTTGAAGTGGCCTGAGCAAATATGGGAGCTCAAGATTTTTGGTTAAAGGACACTGGATGAAGCTAAGCTTGACTGCATGATTCAAGGTGTTGATAACCGAGGTAGGGCCATCACTCTTCTTTCCTGGGGCTGCCTTCCTAGCAACTTTCCATCACAAAAAAGATGAAGACACTTCTTCTACAGACTTCTTCTCAGGACCATGCTGCATCTCCCAGCCATGTCCAGATTTTGAGCGTTTGCAGCATCTTTTGCCTTTATGGGACATATGATGATAAGTCCTAGAAAGCATGGTATAATTTCCAAGCCTCAACTACTCACTTAATCACCGAAGGACCAAACCAAGAGCTGGATTAAAAGGGCATGGTCAACTGGAGGTTGGATTTCTGCGTTTCCTGTAGGATCACGTGGTAGAGCACCGAGGATTGAGTTATAACAACACCTCTCTCGTTTCTCCGAGTTAATATTAGCACAGGTTATAAAGAAGCCAGAAGCTGTCGATGATCTGGTGCCATTCTGACATAGATGAAGATGCTTCTGGGAATAGCTTTGTTTGAGCCCCAAGCGAAGGATACAGCAGGTTGAGTCCTGGCAATGTGCAGGTCCATCTCTGTGACCCAGGATCTCGGGCTTCAGGTGCTCTGAGACCTCCTGTGAGACCCAGGATGCAACTCAGGATCCAGTGGGTAGATGGTCCTGGGAAGTTAGGTAGACAGAGGTCTATTGTTCGTTTACATATGATTCTTTTTAAAGGAACCTTTATTTTGCTCTCTTGTTTTTTTTTTTCAAAAGGCTTTGCACATTATTCCAGTAGAATATTCCATTCCATTACTCTTAGAAAGCACAGTGCACAAAGAAAAGATGGTATAATCCCCTTAAAATAAGTCCATTCTGCAGGAAAGCCCTGGGATGAGTTGGGAGAGCCCTTCTCTCTGGCTGTATAACACAGCATATCATTAACTCACAGGCTGAAGCAATACACACTTACCTCTCACAGCTCTGACCTGGGAGATCTTGAAATCACTCAATGTGAGCAGACTCAGTGGTTAGTGAGGACCCTCTTGCTCTTTTACACGTGTCTGTTTGCCTTCTCCTTGTATCTGGAAGTGGTGTTTGCCTTCAATACAATTGGAGCTTGTAGACTGATTTGTCTGTTGGAAGTTGAGTCCCATTGTGGTGAGGTTGGGTAATGAAGTCTTCAGAGGTCAGCCCCAGTAGGTCTTTTGGTTATTGGAGGTTCTATTCTGTAAATGGTTTAATGCTGTCTCAAAATTAGTTGGGTCTCTTAGGAATATGTGAGCTCTCACTAGAATGGAGCCAGGGCCCTATTGGCCTTTTGCTTCCTCTCATACCACATGATATTTCCCTCTCACACATCAACCCTGTTATGGCGTCAGAAAGTCCTCACAGGGTCAAACAGATCCTGAAGTCATGATCTCTCGAACTGTGAGCTAAATCAGCTTTCTGTAGAAAAGGATCAAGTTCTGAAATGTCTTCTGTCATTAGGACACCGATCCTTGTATGAGGATCCCATCCCTCAAAGACCTGACTTCTTAATGCCACATCATTAGGAATTCAGGTTTTAGAATGTGGGTTTTGGGTTATGCAGACATGACATCCACAACATTTGCCAAGATCTAGAGCCAACCCCCAACCTTGAGTACCCACTCCTGCTTTCTGAACACACTCATGCTACTCAATTTTTCCCGAGTGAGGTTGCTTTGAATCTCACAGTTGAACGGCATGGGAAACTCCAGGCTAAATTATCCAGCACATACATTAGTCAATTACCCATCAGAAGCCTGTTGAGCGCTATAGCAATATTTGGAATTAGTCTTCACAACTCTTGTGGAGCATATTATGACAGAGGGCACAGGTTCAGAGAAGTCCAGCAATTAACTCCAGGATGCTATTCAGTAGTAAGGAGGAATTCACACCACACATTCATGACTTATTTCCACCAAGCCCATAGCATATAACAAAAGGTATAGTATAGTACAATACAGTATAATACAGTATCATATACTATAGTAATATAGTATAATTAGTCTAGTATCGAATTGTATCATATAGTATAGTATCATAGAGTAGCATAGTATTGTATAGTTACAAGATACACAGTATAGTAGAGTATAGTTACAACAAAATGTATAGGATAGTTATAACAAAATATATAGCATAGTTACAGTAACATATATGTATAGTAAAGTAACAACAAAATAAGCAGTATAATATAGTATAAGGAAATATATAGCATCATTATAACAAAATGTATAGTATAGTATATGCATATAAGTACATGTATATACATATAAATTCCTAGATATAACCTTTTAAGTCCATATAATGTTACTTGATGTTTGTTTTCAGGGTTGACTGTTTGATATTGGATAACCAATTGGTGTGCTCTTCTCTGGGGAAGACCATTTCTCCTGATCTCATGAGCCCTTAGGTGCCTGTTGTTCTTTGTGTAAGGTTGAAGTCTCGTGGACATTTTTCTCTCCAGTTTGGCATGTCCACTGGTATCATCCTTGCTCAGCTCACATTTGGGCAGTCATGTGGTGAGACTTTATGGGTGTAGCTTTTGACTTTACTGGGAGACACAGCCTCATAGCAGACTTCTTGATCTTACAATCCTTCTGCCCCATGTTCCATAATGTTTCCTGAGCCTTGGGAACATTGGAATTTTTTTCAGAGCAAAGTCTAGTAAATCAAGCCTTAGATTCTCCTGACCATTTTGGATGATGACCAAGATCCTCAATCACTAGGCTGTCCATAGGTAACTATGCAAACTGGTGGCCTGAAGCCTGTGTCCCCTCTGAAAAATGTGGTTCTAGTTCATAGAACTCATGTAGGATAATACCATGCTGCAATTTTATCTCGCAAGGTGGGATGAGAAAATTTGGAAGAAAAACAACTAATTTTTCCCAGAAGAGCTGTAACATACATTTACTGAAGAGGAAAGGTGAGGGTTAACATTGAAAAAGGAGCTGAGAGAGAACAAGAGAAGTGATCCTTAATTTGCAAATTGAAAAAGGATGTAGGCCGGGCGTGGTGGCGCACGCCTTTAATCCCAGCACTTGGGAGGCAGAGGCAGGCGGATTTCTGAGTTCGAGGCCAGCCTGGTCTACAAAGTGAGTGCCAGGACAGCCAAGGCTATACAGAGAAACCCTGTCTCGAAAAACCAAAAAAAAAAAAAAAAAAAAAAAAGAAAAAGGATGTAAAACTTCCTTGAGTTATCTCTCACCTTTGAGAGTACCACCTCCCTTCTCCTCCTCTTCTACCAACTGGGCAAGCTCGTCTACCAAGAACAGGCTCATCTCTGAGTCTTCAGGACAAGCAAGCTTGGCCTCTAGAACCCTGTATCAGCAAGCATGGCCTCTGAAATCCTGTGGGGTGCCATCTATATTGGTTACTTTTTCCTTGCTGTGACCCAAATAAAAGATGCAAACAACTCAATGAAGGAAAAATGTATTCCAGGCTTCTGGTTTCCGAGGGATCAGCCCATAGTTTCTTTGTTCGTTCGTTCGTTTGTTTGTTTGTTTGTTTGTTTGTTTGTTTGTATGTTTGCTTTATCCTAAACAGTTGGGAATGGTATTACAATGGCCCACCAGGAAGGAAAGAGTGAAAAAGGAAGCAGCCGAGAGTAAGATGCCTCCAGGGGCTACCATCAATGACCTCCTTCCTTTAGGTGGGCCCCACCACCCAAGTCTCCAGACTCCCCCCAGCTAGTGATCCCTAGTCACTTAGGGGTCCTACACTTCAGTTATGAGTATAAAAGGACCCTACAGAGTTAAGCCATAGCACCATAACACCATCTCCTTGAAGCTCTGTGAATTCCACTCTCAGAACCCAGAGCCCAAGTGGGAAAGCTATTCCAGACCATGCAAACTGAAAACTAATATGTTCCTACAAATATGACTATTTTATAGGGAACCACAGTCTTCCAGATGAGCAAAGGAGGAGGAAAGTTGGCAGAAAATACCTGCCCATAACTAGCTAGAGTCGCTGGCCGGAGCCATTGTGGGAGGCATGAGCAGTGTTTCTCACTGTACAGGTATGGGTCTGAAGCACTCGAGTAAACAGGTCCCAAGCACTTAGCAAATCTCTGATTCGCACCAGGGAATTTTGATTTATTCCAACAGAGATGCTTCTTGAACAGGAAGAGCATAAACGTAGCCTGGAGTTCATCTATAGTGTAACAAAAATAATCACCTTCCTCCCTTGCCGGGCAGGTAGTTATTTAGGGAAAACCAATGAATCATCCCAGACTTATCTGGTAATCCACAAACCCAATTGCTTAATTGCTCAATCTAAAAATAGTATTCAGCCTTGGGAGAGTAAAAATTGAGTCACTGCACCCAACATGACTGAGCTGCTCAGAGGTTCCTGGGTGGCTGCCTTCCCTGAAATGGACAACAACCAAAATTGCACCGACTTTGCTTTCTTCACCACAGGAGATTTTTAATGATTCAATCCACAGTGGCTTCCACAACACAGCACACAGGAGAGAAGTTGACAACTGATTTCTTTTCCCTATAACTAAAGTTACAGAAAACCCAGACACCCATTGTCAAATGTAGACTATCCCAACACTTCCCAGCCTTGCTCAGCTCGTCTTTGGCACCACTCATGCCAACCAGCTGAAGTGACCCACCCCATCAGATGCCATGATACGAACCTGGTCCTGCACCATCCCTGCTTTAGTTTCTCCTTGTTAATAACCCCAGTAAAAGAGACACGTAAAGTGTGGAAACATTCGGTATCTGAAGGATTTCACATTTCTTTCCTGGAAGAAAACAATGTCTCTTTGAGGTATCAAGGACTCAAGAAACAACGTTTTTTTTTTTTTTTTCTTTTAGGAAGATACCATCATAATGCTGAGAGCAGAGTCCCCCAGATCAGTATGTCCTTCTGCCACCACCCTTATTCTCCATGCTCAGATAAGTGCTAAAGCATCTTGAACAGACAGATACCCCCACTGTGGCCTCGAAATGCACATCACTTCCCCCAAGAATACCAGCTGCCCTTTGCCTCTTAATGAAAGAATACACAAGTCCTGAAAGGCTGGGAGATAGAGCAGAGACTTGAATTTTCTAATCAGAACTAATCCTTCCAGGCGTACAGCATTTGATACATCAAAGGCTTAATATTTGATACATCAAAGGTCTTCTCAGGAACTCTTCTGAGAAATAAAAAAAAACCTATGCTAATGAATGTACGAACTATGTGGTTTGAAATCTGGACCTTTGGCGGCTTAAGATAAAGTTTTTATAACTTCATTTGAGTGATGAGGCATCTGCATATGTGTCATGATTTAGGATGGTCCTGGAGAATGAAGTGTTCCCAGATATGTCCCCTGCCAACTTCCACCCCACTTTAAAGAACCTCTTAGGTAAAGGATATGTGGATTCTATTAAGGCACTAAGACAGATTCCAATGTCCAATTAGCGCCTCTATCTCTACAGTGCCATGGAAGGATCAGGAGCCATAATAGTTTTCTTTTGATGAGGCTTAATTAGGCTGTAAATGTTTGTTGTGTGTGTTTGCTCCTTAGGTAAGGAGCAAACAAAAAGAAAAATATAATACAAAAATAAATACAAAAAAATAAATACAAAAAGAAAGGAATATGGCTGCTGAAGAGCACAGCATCACTGGAGGCCAGTACGTCCTCACCCAAGGGTCATGAAGAACACAGCATCACTAGAGGCCAATGCATCCTGCTCCCAAGGGTCATGAGGAGCACAGCATCACTGGAGGCCAGTGCATCCTCTCCCAAGGGTCATGTATTGGCTTGTTTCTTCCTTCAGTTGGATAACAAAATCAGGAGTTTGCTCATGACATGTGAAGACATGTATATCATTGCACTTTGCACGTATTCAGCCGTAGCATGGACTCTTTCTTTCTTCATATTGTGTCCCTCCCTTTCCATCAAAGAATCTGCTTCCACTCTCATCATATTCTAGTATCATTATATGTTCATATGTGTGTGTATTAAGTCGCAGCTTATATATGAGAGAAAGCACACAATACTTATTTTTCTCTTCCCTATTACCTTCTTCTTCTCTGTCTTTTTAGTCCATTTCCTTCCCCAACATAGTCTCCTTTCTCCTTTCATGTCCTCTGTGTGTGTGTGTGTGTGTGTGTGTGTGTGTGTGTGTGTGTGTGTGTATGTGTGTGTGTAAAATGTATATGGCATAAACACAGAGCCTGAGGTCATTCTACACAAGGCATTTAGTATGCTTGGCTGAGAGAGGTCAAAGGAAGTGAAGAATTTTTCACTTATAGATCATCTGGGTGTCCAATCCATTTTACATCCTGAAGTATTTCTAATCTCAAAATTTCCAGGTTGGGATACTTATTTTGTAACTTTATTTTTACAACCTGTAAGCCATATTTTATTTCCATATGTATATGTATATACACACACATACATATATATATGATGTATATGAATATGTATGTGCATATGCTTATGTTTATGATGTATATAATGTATATGATATATATGTTGCATATGAGGTATGTGATACATATGTTGCATATGTGTATGTGTATGTATATGATGTAAGTGTATGTGTATGTATATGATGTAGGTGTATGTATATGATGTAGGTGTATGCATATGTATATGGCTTATGTTGTTGTCAACTTGACACATCAGGGAAGAGGAAGAGGAAGAGGAAGAGGAAGAGGAAGAGGAAGAGGAAGAGGAAGAGGAAGAGGAAGAGGAAGAGGAAGAGGAAAACTCTGTTGAACTGATTCCATCAGTTTAGCACGTGGACATGATGGTGGGGTATTTTCTTCATTTCTAATTGATGTAGGAGGGCCCAGACCACTGTGGCCAAACCCATCCCTAATCAGGTAGGTCAGAGCTCTATAAGACAGATAGCTAAATGTGAGCCTGAAGGAAAGTAAGCACCATTTACATGTTGGTTTGTTTTGAGTTTCTGCTCTGAGTTCCTGCCTAACTTCCCTGGATGATGGACTCTTACATAGACATATAAACAAAATAAACCCTTTTCTTCCCAAGTTGCTTTTGATCGTGGTGTTTTATCACAGCAATAAAACCAAGCCAGGCTGGGCAGTGGTGGCCCACACCTTTAATCCCAGCACTTGGGAGGCAGAGGCAGGTGGATCTCTGAGTTCAAGGCCAGCCTGGTCTACAGAGTGAGTTCCAGGACAGCCAGGGTTATACAGAGAAACCTGTCTCAAAAATTTAAAAAGAAAAAGAAAAAAAAAACAAGCCAGGATAGGGTCTTTCCTGAATCTTCCACCAAAAACTGATTTTCTTTCTTTTCAATTATCCAAGTCTCAAAGTCTTAAAGCCATGAGGACATGATATGTTCTATTTTCTGTGAGCCTACATGTTGTCAAGGATAAAGTCAGAGGCCAAGAGCCTGACGGGGAACTGCAGATTTACTCATGGCATAGTCATTGTCAAGGGAAATATGGCCTCCAGGTTGTAAAACCAAAGTTACAAGCTGAGCATCCTAACCTGGAGACCTGAGATTGGAAATACACACAAGCAAATAATCCTTCAAACTCTAGATTCCATGCCTAAGAAGATGGATACTTACATAGTGTGTGTGTTACCTCCAGTTTAATCCATTTCACCAAAAAGAACCATTTTTGTTCTTCCTTATAACCTCTTGACTTAAAAAAAAAAGGAGAGAAAAAACAATCAAATAAATAATACTAACAACAAAAAATAGATCTTAAAATGGGACCTACCTTTTCGCCAAGAGTGTAAAGTACAAACCTGGAACATTTCTGGGCTTCATAGTGCCTTACATAAATTTTGTCTCAACAGCAGTATATAATTTATGTTCATATGACTGTCCCCAGTCCTCTGTGGCCTAATTAAGAAGAAACATTACTGAATGGTCAGCCCTGAAAACATATACCTATAGATGACATGGCACTGACCAAACATTAACATTTAGAAATATATGTAACAATTAATGAAAAGAGGGGCTCTCTTTGCAAGAGAGCAAGGAGGCAGTATATGGAAATTTTAAAGGGGAATGATGTAATTACAGTCTCAAAAGATAGAAGTGCAGGGTGGGTTCAGGGTGCCCACAGAGTCACTGTGTACTCTTCAATTCAACGACAATGCAGTTTATGGAGACTGCTGTCATCACATATGACCTCATTCTGCTTAACATGGACATTCTGAAGAATTTTCCTTGTGTGATTAAAAACATATTTTAAACATCCTGGAATAAGATGCAGTCATTCCTTGGCACCTCTGTGGGACTGCGAGTGGGAATTCATTGAAACAAATGTCTGCAGATACTCAAGTGTAGGGTTGATGTCATAGTTGCTTGTAGCAGGCATATCTTCCTTTGTGTTGAAATCATCTATGGATCTATTATAGAACGGAATAAAATACAAATGATGCATTAATTGTTTTTTTTTTTTTACATTGCATTGCTAATGGAATGGTGACAAGTCAAATGCCCATGCATGTTCAGAAGGGTTGGATTTTTTTCTTTTATTTCTTCTTCTTTCTCTTCTTCTTCTTCCTCTTCTTTCTCTTCTTCCTCTTCCTCTTCCTCCTCTTCCTTCTCCTCCTCCTCTTTATCCTCCTTCTCCTCCTTCTCTTCCTTCTCCTCCTCTTCCTTCTCCTCCTCCTCTTTCTTCTTTTCTTTTTAAAGAAAGCAACATACTGTGTCATTCATGCTGGCCCCAAACTCAACCTTCTGGCTGTATACCACACCAAGTACTAGGGAAACAGCCATGCAGCAGCAATCCTGGCTTTGCACAAATATGTATGACCATAGTTTGTAGAGCCTGAGAATACATAGATCCCAGTAATACATTCTACGTAAATCTGTGGGATTAAAAGGTATTACTTTAAAAGCACCTGCAATCATTCCAAGTCTAAGACTCCACCTGGTGAGAAAGTTCTGTAATCCCAGCCCCCAGGGAGACTGAATCTTGAGGATAACAAGTTCAAGTCTGCCTAGGCTTCAAACTGAGTCCAAGGCCACCCTGGGTAATGGATGACACTTTATGTCAGAAGTCAAAAGCAGAAAGAGGACCACGGATGTGGCTCTGGCTCCATGGCGAATTAGCTACCTATCATGTACAAGGCCACAATATCTATCCATGCCACAATATCATAAATAAGGAAAATAGAAATATACCACACATTTGCACACACACCGATCACTACAGGCTTGCCCCATGGGCTCAGATAATTATAATGTTAACCTATACAAGTTCAGTGAAAACATTTGAATGAAAGTAAGTCTTAGTGAGTATCACTCTTGTGTAATCACTGAGAAGTTGATGAGCAAGCCTGTAGTCTACAATAGCTTCCTCACCCACGTCTATTGAAGTCATGGCAGAGTGCTGAGGAAGAACCCTTCTGCATCTTGTGACTGTGAAGAAGTTTGGAATCTGAGGCTTGGGCATCCTCTGCCACTTTGACCTTGACACATCCTGAAGGTTTATGGGTTGCTCTCTGCCTACTAAATATGTCATAAACAGGAGACCTGAATCTCCAGCATCCATAGAGACCTACTGGTCTCACAAGAAAGATCTCTCATATCTGATCCCAGGAGAAATACTATTTGTCCCTTCCCAAACTTGGCATCTTTACTTCCAGGTCTATTAGAGACTTTTGCATGTAGTCCTATTTTATCCTGTTTTGTTTATATGAATTGGGGTCCACTGACATTTCGCTCCTGATGGCTTAGAGCTTCAAAGGACTAGATACCCTTAAAATGAAGGAAAACTTTTTTGACGAATATATACATCCTCTCCCTTAAGGATATTGAGCACCCTGCCTCCTTGAATCACTTGTATCCCAGCTAATGGTGCCTATCCTAAATCCTAGCTCTCATAAAAGTGCACTTATTGGCATCCCCATACACATGTGCACACACATATGTACACAAATGCATGCACACACATATATGTATGCATACGTGCACCTACACACATGTACACATGTGCATGCACACACATGAACACACACATGTGCACAGACACACATGCAGTGACACACACATGCACATGTATGCACACATATACACAAGTGTGCGTGCACACATATATGTACACACAGGCACATACATGTGCACACATGCACATGCATGCACATACATGTGCACATGAGCATGTGCACATGCATGTGTTTATACACACAAGCACACATGCGCACACATATATATATGCACACATGTACGCCCACATGTACACACGTGCACACTCATGTATGTATACACACACATGCATACACATACACACAGCTCTGTTGTCAGCTCCTCTCAAGCTTTATTCACAGCATTCGCCCTTGAAAGCTCTTCTCACTAGTCTCTCAAGTGACAGAAAGCTAGACTTTTGATTTAAAGTTCACGCTATGGAAGGCAAGGACAGACGGTTGGAAAATATTTCCCATTCGTCTTTCATAATAGGGCCTCCAGAGCTTTGGGATGCTGGCACTAACTACACACGCTTCCTTGCTTGCTTGTGCTGCAAAGTTGTACTATTTGAGCTGTCAGAATATTCTGCAGCCCACTTAGAAGTTCCAAGGACATGAAGGTGGCTTTAAAAATTAGCCAAGAGTACTGAACTTGAAAATGGAATAGTTCTGCTGAGCTGGTTACCACTGACACATTGAATAGTTTATTTCAAATAGAAACTTCAAAAATTCGATCATTTTTTTCTCTTTCAGCATCTGTATCAAAGAGGGAGGAGAGTCTATCAATATGATCACTGCTGAAATCCCTGAGTTCATACTGAACAATATGCACCAAAGACTGCATCCATTTACTTCATCCAAGATGAAGGGAAAATATTGCAAAAATCGATCTCTCATCAATTACTAATTTTTCTCACACAGTCATCTATTTCATTGGCTATCAATCCTTCAGTGCTTTGAGACCAACAGAACAGACGCTTCAGTCACAATCCAAAAGGAGAATATATTTGGTATGTATTTCTTTACTGTTTAAACAGTGTTATTTTAACAGCATTCCTCATGTTGCTATCTAAATGTCTAATGCCAGTTGACAGTCACAGCTGCTGTTAGATGAGAGTAGTGTAGTAAAAGCGTGAATCCTCACTGGAACAGTTCTTTGTAAGCTAGACTATCGACCAAGGGAACACATTGCTTTGCTGAGCATCATCCCCTCGGTCATTCTTGTTGGTCTTAGACCAGCTCATTGCTCTAAGAAATTAACTATTTTCTGTACACTGAAGTTTCCATCCTTCTCCTTTTTGACAGCTTGCTCCTGTCTAGATAGACATAAAGAGTTATGTGGACCGAGAGATGAAATATTACTAAGTAATTAACTTCTCCTGCTTTTAATACTAAAATGTATTAATGTTCATGATCACAATACACAGCTCCATGACATATGTTTGGCTCTCTATTAAGCTTCAAATACCACACCCAAACAGGCAGCAGGGTTGATGAGAGCCCTTGAAACTCTTGAGTTCAGCAATGGCCATAGTACACTGACAACCTTAAGATGAGCGCTTATAGAATCTCTGGGTTCTGGTTGTACAAAAATTCACAAACTTCCTCTGTTTCACTCACATTCTATAGAGCGCGCAGACAGCAAAGACAACGATAAATTTGTTTTGCTTCCATCACAGAATATCTTCCAAGACAAGGGATGTTTCTTTGCTTTATATAGAAATACAAGGACAGCAAAGGTGAATGGATGAGATTTTATTTATCCAGGAGAAGCAAAGGACACAAAATCAGGAGTGGCTAATAGGAAAAAAGCGCTTTTGTGTCATCACAGCAAGGTATCAACTAGTGTCATTGCAACAGATGCCTCGGGAGCATCTTTGGGTTAATGGAGCAAGAAGGGCAGGGTACACCTAGCTTGCTTCATCCTGGGTCTGTGAGGATGGTCCTCCAAGATGCTCTCCTGTTTCAGGGATTTTCCAGCGGGGCTCTGAATTTAAACAAGCTTCCAGTGGAAACAAGACCGTGGTGTTGGCTGGGAGGAACTGAGGGAGAGACTGCTGCTTGATGCTGGTCTGCATGGCTTGCACCTTTGCTTTTTTCCTCAGCTGGTAAGGCTGTTTTAACTCTGCAAATGGGGCCTCCGCACCATGGCACTAAGATTCCAGGCTCTGATTTCAATGTCTGTATGAGTCTCTTTAAGTCAGTTGGTCAAAAATGTGTCTGCAACCTGGACACATAATCTGAGAAAAGCCTCTTACATTTAGCATAAGCAGCTGTACGCACCAGCAGGTGGGTAGCTGTCTGGAGTTTAGAAAGAACTACAGCTGCCTGACCTCAAATGTTAGCGCATTCCCCAATTTCTGGACTTTCTTCTATGTGGGTTAAAAC
Source organism: Mus caroli (assembly GCF_978045245.1). Classification (NCBI taxonomy): domain Eukaryota; kingdom Metazoa; phylum Chordata; class Mammalia; order Rodentia; family Muridae; genus Mus; species Mus caroli. The sequence goes on along the minus strand of NW_028227273.1, from coordinate 26,063,188 downwards.
AGTCTTATGTAAAGTCTTAAATTATAATGCAGGTATGTTAGCTTGAATGAGAAATAACTCTGCCTTACTAATGCATTACCAAGGATAAATTTTTCTAGTTGGACAAAAAAAAAAAATTTTTTTTTCAAGAGTAGTGTCCTCAAAGACTGGGCGTGTATACCTTCTGAATGTATGTCTCTTGTTTCTTTTTACAATGTCAGTGATGACACTTCAGATCCTGTGCATGCTAAATGAGTACTCTACAACGCAACCATATATCCAGCCCTTGAGTATATCCATTTATATAGTTGTTTGGAGTAAGAGAAAAGGAGAAAGAAATCCAAACACCCAAACAAGGTGAGTGGAGGATCAGCTCTGTCTGATCTAAGTGTCAGATGTATAAATAATCTTATAACAACTTTATAAGGTAGACTTTTTGCATGAATATTTTTCCTTTTATTGAATTTTTTTCTCAAATAATATATTCTGGTTATGGTTTCCTCTCTCTCTTCACTTCCAAGTTTCTCCCCACCTCCCCTCCCATCTAGACCCATTCCTTTTCTGCCTCTCATTAGAAATAAAGTCTGGGTAGATGTTGGGGTGGGCTAACTCAAAGTCCTGGATCTCTGGGCCTGGGTGGTAACTGAGTTGGTCTGTCTGCCAACTCTCCTGCTTGGCCCAGGTGAGAGGCAAGGACAGCTCTCCTGTCTGTTGTGGCTGGCCAGGGTGGTAGGCTGGCTCGACTGTCTCATGCCCTTGAAGCTGACTCACCGTGCCCTCTCCATCACTTCTACAGTGCTGGTGTGTAGCCTACTCTCCCAAATGCTGTTGGTAAGGGAGATGAGAAGGTCTTCCAGGCTGCCCAAGTAAGATGTGAGGCCAGCTCTCCTGACTGCGGCAGCAGGTGAGAGACTATACTTCTCTTGCACCCACACTGCTGCATGGCAGGCTAAGAGCAGGGCCAGCTCTCCTGCACTCACCCTCATGGCTAACTCACCTATACCTATGCCACAGGAGTCAACTCTACTGTGCTGTTCAGAAGAGGTACAAGGACCTACTTTCTCTCCCAAGTGCTGCACCAGAGAGCGCCAACATCTACCCCATCTTTGAAGTGTTGGCTCACACAAAGGAACCAGTCCTTCAGAACTAAAACTGTAGGAGCTCCATGGCACAGAGCAACAAGATATCTGAGACGACTCCCCAGTGAAGATTCAGTACTCAAAGTGGGGCAGAAGCCTTGAACCAAACCCCAATGAGTCACTGCAATGAACCTTTGCAAGTAAAGCTGTTTGGACCAAAGGGTATATTGTGTGGTACACGATGAAGAGTTGTTGTTTTTTTTTTTTAATTTTGTTTTATTTTCTTTAGGCTGGATGTTACAAGGGCAGAGGGTGGATATGGAGGAATAGGGAGAGAAGTGGGATTGGGGTGCATGATGTGAAATCCACAAAGAATATTAAAGTTTAAAAGGGAAAAGAAACAGGCTTATAAGCGATAATGTTAAAAAACAAAATATGAGATAAGACAAAAGCTAGCACAGCAGAATTAGACAAATCAAACAAACAGAAGGAAAAGAACCCAAAGGAAGGTACAAGAAACAGGAATCTTTCATTCACCCATCTGAGAATCCCATAAAAACACTAAAATGGAAGGCAAAATATATACATAAGGACCTAGTGCAGATCTGGGAAGGTCCTGTGCATGCTGCCTCAATCTCTATGAGTTCATATGAGTTTTGATCATATTTATTTATAGGGCCTTCTTTTCTTGGTGCCCTCCACCCTCTCTGGTTCTTATACTCTTTCTGTCTCCTCTTCTGCAGAGTTCCATGAACCCTAAGGGGAGGGATTTGATGGAGATACCTTGTTTAGAGCTGAATGTCCCCAGGTCTCCCACTCTTGGCATAATGTCTATGGGTCTCTCTATCTATTCCCATCTTCTGCAGGGAGAAACTTGTCTGATAATGACTGAACAAGGCACTGAGCTGTGAGTATAGCAGGATATCACTGCGAATCATATTGTGGCTACGTTCTTTTTAGAACAACAGTGTTTGGTTTTGCCACTGGATGCTTGACTATTTAGTCTCAGATTCTTGGCCACCTAAGCAGTGTTGGGTTCTAACTCCCGGAGTGGTCCTTCAGTCCAAGCAGATAATGGTCAGTTACTTCCATGAGTTTGTGCCACTTTTGCCTAAGGCTATCTTGCAGGCAGGACACTATGGTTAAGTCAAGGGTTTGTAGCTGGATTGGTACTTACTCTTCTCTTTCAGTAGCCTGCAGAGCACCTTCCTTTACCAAAGATGCCAGCACAGAGAGGTAAAGGCTCTATAGAGGCACCAGCTTGACTTCTGCATGTTCAATGAGTTGTACAGATACTGACTTCAGCTATAGATTCTTGCTGTCCATTTGTGAAGAGCAGTGTATAGTCTTGGCAACACCCTTTCTTTTGGGGAAATTCCTATAGCCCCCCCCCCTTGGCCAACAAAAATCTTAGATGTAACTTAGTACTAGAAGCTTCATTTGGCAACAAGAGATGTTCAGTTGGGACTCTGTCTCCCCCATTATTTGGTGCTTTCATTTAGATCACCTTCATACACGTATATATTTTAGGAAACTTCTACTCCATTAGGTTCCATACTATCGCTAAATGGCCCTGAACTTTAGCTTTCTCTTCCTGTATTCTTTCCATCTTCTGCCCATCTCTCCCCTTCCCTATTTGATCTTTTTATTCCAAAACCAACCTCTCCCCATTATGTCCAGGTTTTAGGATCCTTACATTACCAGTAGGGAAACTAGTTGTCATGGATTTTAAACACTTCCAATAATGGTTATAGAGCCAAGGATGAAGCCTAGTTTCTTAAATGCCTAAGTGAGAGCTCTGAAAAATGTCTGCTGGGAAAGGAAGTCTTCCACTAAATCTAAGGATCACTGTAGCTTCTGCACTTCTCATTCTTCCAAATCCCTGGAGGAAGAAGGGAAGCAAATCAAGGCTAGCTGCACCTTGAGACAATGTGGGCTTCATCTGTGTTTGGCAAAGACTTCATTCCAAGACACTACTTTAAAAAGCCCTGTGACTTCCTAGTGATGAAAATGGTATTCCCTTGATTCTAGCGTTACACATTTGCAACAGCTCATCTACTGTACATTTGGGATATGGGATTTTGACAGCATATATTTATACTATGAAATGTTTATAATTTACCCAAACTGAATACTTCAAAAACACGTAGTTGCTTTCTCTTTTCTCTAGACAGATCAAAGAAAAAAAATAGTGTTTTCCATTAAGAAATAAGTTAGGTATTTAAGACCGTTACCAAGCTACTCATCTTTTAAGAAAGGATATTTTGGGTAGAGTCTATGGGATTTTATGTTCCCTGTGATATGTTACACTAACACCTACTGATAGCTACGTTAGGGAATCACGCAGAAAACACTCCTTGTGATTATGGCCGAGATTATATAGAGAATCAATGTTAATTTTCTAGCCATTCACTTATACTTTAGAATACAGAGTAAACTCATGCATCTCTTGGATGTCAAATTCATTAAGAAATACACGTTAATCAGATTCTCTTCTAAGAATCTAAATATACTAAAATAAGATTGTAACACAAAGCTTGTAGAACAATGTAATTATTGTGGTCTTCATACAGTTGCCTATTAATTGACTATGGAAATTGAAAAGCATTTCCACAATTAATCTCATGCTATTTTCCAATTATGAGTTTGATACAGAGAAACTGATGCAGCTTCAGTGGCAACTAAAGATAGTAACTTGTGAAATGGGGGGTGGGACATTTTCTGAGACAATCTAGGAGTGTTGCCTGATCAATATTTTGCTTTTTGCTATCCTATGCACAGAGGGAGCAAAATGAAAGCAGCATGAAAGCATTGTTTCAAACTCTGAGTGGCTTGAAAGGGGTGAAATCTGCTGAAAAAGGAGAGAGAAATCCAGGGTGATTAGATGTGCTATATAGAGTTTATCCAGACAGCTCAAGACATGCCCTGAAGCTGAACAGCACAGCAATTGCCATAGATGTCGTTCACTCTTCAACACTTTAAATCCATCACAGACCACCAAGACGTCAAAGCCTTAAGAGCAGAAAAAATGGACGGTGACCAGTTTTCGATAGTTCATACAGAACACTGGTGACCACCTGTGTCTACCTAGTGAGTCAGAGAGCTTTAATTTGACCAAAAATAACCCACTGACTATGAGCCTTTTATTTGACTGCATCAAGGACAGAATCCTTCTTAGAAGGGGGAACAAAATACCCAAGGAAGGAGTTACAGAGACAAAGTTCAGAGCAGAGCCTGAAGGAAGGACCATCCAGAGACTGCCCCACTTGGGGATCCATCCCATAAACAACCACCAAACCCCAACACTATAGCAGATGCCAACAAAAGCCTGCTGACAGAAGCCTGATATAGCTGTCTCCTGAGGGGCTCTGACAGTGCCTGGCAAATACAGAAGTGGATGCTCACAATCATCCATTGGACAGAACACAGGGTCCCCAATGAAGGAGCTAGAGAAATGACCCAAGGAGCTGAATGGGTCTAAAGCCCCATAGGAGGAACATCAATATGAACTAAAACCAGCATCCCCAGAGCTCCTTGGAACTAAACCACCAATCAAAGAAAACACATGGTGGAACTTGTGGCTCTAGATGTATATGTAGCAGAGGATGGCCTAGTTGGTCATCAATGGGAGGAGAGGCCCTAGGTCCTGTGAAGGTTCTATGCCCCAGTATAGGGGAATGCCATGACTGGAAATGGGAGTGGGTGGGTTGGGGAGCAAGGGGAGGTAGGATGGGATAGGGGATTTTTGGAGGGGAAACTAGGAAAGGGGATAACATTTGAAATGTAAATAAAGAAAATGTCTAATAAAATATTTTTAAAAAACACAGAAGATGAGAGATCCAACACCTTAATTTTTAAAATATGTATACATTTGCAATTATTGTTGTCCTAAGGGCAAAACTGTACAACCTTTTATGCCCACTGATTAAGAATACCTTTCACCTAGACTCCATTCTTCAAGTCTATACATTTCAATGTTCCACATAATTCATGCGGTTTATTTTATTTAGAAGAATGTATGGAAGTTTATTCTGTGTTGTCATGTACTATCGAATATTCTCCTCAGTATAAACAATCACGCACTGGACCTATCCACCATACTTTATCAATTCCTACACTGCAGGTGGTTGAAGTTGCTTTCACACATGGGTTATTTATTACAAATGGTACTGTAGCAATCCTGGGAATCCCACTGTCTCTCAGAGATCTTGGTTTAAACAACTTTCTGGATTAAAAAAAATATGTTTTGTTTTCTTTAATTATATTATAGTGACATTAAAATAATGTCATGGCAAAAAAAAACCTTAGATTTCCTTTAATAATAACTGTAAAAATTGTTATCATAACAGAATGTTTCTCGTTTTGAAAGGAAGAAAGAAAGAAAGAAAGAAAGAAAGAAAGGAAGGAAGGAAGGAAGGAAGGAAGGAAGGAAGGAAGGAAGAAAGAAAGAAAGAAAGAAAGAAAGAAAGAAAGAAAGAAAGAAAGAAAGAAAGCCCCGAATAAATTGAGCATATTCCAGTAGAAGGTTACAGATCAAAAAATATTTGAGCAGCATGAATTGATAATGACTAGAGGAGGGGACTAACAAATTGGGTGAGAGGCAAGGGGATTGGCTCTGGGAAGAGTTGGGGGGGTGAACAATATCAAAACACTTTTCACAAAATTCTCATAGAACTAACCAAAATATTTTTCATATTAAGGAAATTATAAAACAGTGAGGGTGTGGAGATGTTGTTTGATTGATACAGTGCTTGCACAATACCCTGGGATAGATCCTCAGAATCTCATAAAGATGGCATGGTGGACTCTGTCTTCAGAAGAAACAAAAGTTATAATGGCCCCTGGACTAGCAATGGGGAAGGGAAAACCATTTTTATATGTCAATACACAGCTTACATCTTTTGTTCTTAGGTTGTTGCCCACAGTATGGTGTCTGACTAAGTTACCATGTCCCCCCTGCATCTGGATGCTGAAGTCCTAACATTTCCGAAGACAGGATGAGAACTGGAAACAAAGACATCATAAATGAACTCAGTTAGGTGCAGACCATAGACGTATAGGATGTGCCCCTATCTGACATGGCCAGCGTCTTCCTATTAAAGGAGAAGTGTGGATGGAGAGAAAGGTAAACACATGGCAATAGTGAAGTTTCCTATGCATCTGAAGGTGCAAATGACTACAAGTTAGGAGATAGGCCCAGGACAGATGCGTACTTAGTACCTGCACAAAGAGCATAACCTGCCTCGTTCTTTAACCTTGGACTTTCAACCTGCAGAACTATGAAGAATGTCTTTGGGTAGAGCATTTTCCATACACTCAAGTCAATAGTTCTCACTCAGCTTTTCTTAAAACCCAGATCTTCATTTCATTCTCCAGATCACACTCACCATTTTTGCCAGGTTAGATCTTTTCCATAAATTCAAGTGGCCTTCTGCCATTCAATTTTAGTAAGCGGGGCATAGGGTTAAGCCATTAACTTCTCTATTCAATCATGAAAATTAAATTTAAGTCCTTCTGTGTATGTATACTCTCTTCTATGACCTAAAATGCAAAATCTATTTGAAACATCACAACAGCAGGAGCAGATGAGTGGTTTGTAATAAATAAGACATCCTGGAATGGACACGGAACATTACAACATTTCCAGGATGAAACTTTTCCTCTCAAAGATTGCTAAGCATTTTTCTGCTAGGCTGTATGCCAGATCCTTCTGCAGAATATTGAACTGGATTTATTGAGATTTAATGTGCCTGTCCATTAGATTAGATGTTGTACCCACCGCTTTAGTTTCCGAAGAAGTGTCAAGTCTAACATTACTTTTAGAGATTAAGCTTGAAATCTGAAATGGAGAGTAGGTCAGCCACTTACATTTTTTAAATCTAAAGAAAAGTATAATGCAGAGTAATATTTAAAAAAAAAACATGATTTCGTTTATAATTTGGGTTGTACAGAGATTGAGAAATTGAAAAATCATTTCACTCAGGTACTTAAAGGCCCTTAGGGAAGAGAGTCATTTCTTAATACCTAAACTGGGCATATACCTTTATAGCCCAAGATGGTTGTATTAGAGTAGAGACAGGTCTAAAAAGGAGATTATTTCTCTATTGGTGCTTTTCAAGTTTTGCTAGACAAAACAAAACAAAACAAAACAACCCACTTTGTAATTGCTGTGAATATTCCCAGAATATCTGGCATTTTTAATAAAAGAAAGGAAAAAAGAGAGAGTAAACAATTAAAATGTTACAGTAACATGTTTGCTAAGAGCTTGACAGAAAATCTGGAGATGAGTTTACAAGAAACTCTTGAACAGCTTTTGTGTGAATTTTCCTGGGGAGACGTGAATGAATGTCTACTCACCCCAGATAGGGCAGAGATGACAGACCAAAGAAACAATAGCATTTAACCCAGCTTAGTAAACCACTGAGTTTATTCTGGCTACAGTTAGGAATATGGGTGAGGAGACACTTACAGCAGAGTGGCTTAAAGGCAACTGCGACCCCTAAAATCCCATCCTAGCCTGGGTGACAAGCAGGAAAAGCTGGCATCTATAGACCACAAGCTGTAGACACACCAGCAGGCCTGAGAGCCTCCTGCAGGCAGCTCTACCAACAGAGGACCTCCTTTCTTCAGCAATTATTTGCTGCTCCAGTAGCATTCAGGACAGACCTTGTGAGTCCTACACTTTCAGCTTTCTGGGCTTGTGAGGTTTTATTTACTTCCTGGATCTCATGGGACCCCTCCTTTCCTCCATGAGGAAGCTTAGAGAAAATTGCTACACAATGACATATGGATAATAGGACTTACTCTCCATGAATCTTCTCTCTGATTTCCCAAGAATCCCCCACCCCACCCCCTACCCTGTAGCTTCAAAACATTGCCTGACCTCCAATCATTAGAATAGTTTCACAATAATTGAAGACTGCCTTACTCAGGGTTTCTATTCCTGTACAAACATCATGGCCAAGAAACAAGTTGGGGAGGAAAGGGTTTATTCAGCTTACACTTCCACATTGCTGTTCATCACCAAAGGAATTCAGAACTGGAACTAAAGCAGGTCAGGAAGCAGGAGCTGATGCAGAAGCCATCGAGGGATGTTACTTACTGGCTTGCTTCCCCTGGCTTGCTCAGTTTGCTTTCTTCTAGAGCCCAGGACTTCCAGCCCAGGGATGACACCACCCACAATGGGTCCTCCCAATCACTAATTGAGAAAATGCCTTACATTTGGGTCTCGTGGAGGCATTTCCTCAAAGGAGGCTCCTTTCTCTGTGTCAAGTTGAGACACAAAACCAGCCAGGACAAGAACTCTCCTGTTTCAGTTTTCTTGGTCATTTATCTTTCTTCCTTCCTCATGCTGCTGCCTGCTAATGGCATCCCTCTGGACTTCAATATGCCAAATCTTCCCCTAACTGGTACAGCCATCATCATCAGTCTGCTGAGGAGTTCCGCTGGACCTTTCCTTTTCCTTCTTTCTAGGATGCCATTTTGTGTCCCTTGCATTGGCTTTGCTCCTCTGCCGTTGGGTAATATTCCTGTGGACCCACCGGGCTTTGAGTGATCCCTTGACATCTTCAACTGTTCTCAAGGGTTCTGTCTTTTCCTAACTAACTCTTGGACAATAGTCCTCTTTCTTTTCCGGAGGCTGCAGAAGTTTCACCTATCGTAAACAGTTTTGCTCAAAACTATACTCAAAATTAGGATACTCAAATGCTCTTAGCCTGGCAGTGGCCCTTTGGCCACAGAACCCAAAGAGGAGTCACACTTTTGGTCCTTAGGAACCCAAAGTCATCAGCAACAATCCTTACTCAACTCTGAAAAAGACTATGCTCTTCATGTGACCCAGCATCAGGTTTGGAAGTTAGCCTTTAATGCCATCTCCGGATTATGTTGTGATTCAGTTTGGACAAAACTATCTTCTCCTGGTTTTCATTTTCTTACCTGCTATATTGTCTTCCATAGAAGCTGATGGTGCCCAGGCAACTTCTTCTGGAGTTTTGTCCTCTTCCCACAACCTTGATACCTTTTCCATTCCCTTTCATTGGAAAGGAATTCTGTGCTTAACTTCCCTTGGAACTCTTGCTTTGGAATGATCCAATTTTCCATGATAATGATTCAATGATGAGCCTTCTGAATTGGCTTTTTCTTGGGTCATCCCTTTGGCATGACTATACCAGCCACAGCCTTTATTCTAAAGAATTGTTGGACTTCTAGTCCTTTCTCCTTAAGTTGAATGAAGCCAAACTCCTAGCAGGTAGCGCTGGGGCCTCCTGGACTCTCCTGGAAGGTAGTGCTGGGGCCTTCTGGGGCCTCCTGGGCACTCCTGGTGGGTAGTGCTGGGGCCTCCTTAGCTCTGGTACTGTTTCTCTTGCTGCTATTTTGGTGTCTTTTGCCATCTGGTGCTGTGACTTTTTGTTTCATCTAGCTTGCTGATGCTACCTCACAAGTCTTTGTGATCCAGTACTTTCTGCAAAGATAGATAGCTTTCCTGGAGTGATTTCCTCATCTGTCACTTCCTCTCAAATTTTGCAGTTTCCCTCTCCATTTATGTCATAGTGACAGTGTCCTTACTTTGGGCCCACATTACCCAGGACCACATCATCCTTGAGTTGTTGACTCCTCCTCCTCCTCTTCCTCCTCCTCCTCCTCCTTCCATTGACACAGCTGCTTTCTGGTTTCTTCTTCATAAGGGCACCTGATCTTTTCCAAATAGTTCTGACAATCCAAAATAACTAACCATGTCCCTGGTGCTTGGGTCTCAGTCCTTGGCTGGTGCTTTCTTCTTAGTGTAAATCCTCCCCCATTTAGCTGCTGTCCTTACAACACTGTATGACTGGTTCTAGAATCCTCCTTTTAACTCATAGAAATGCTGTCTTCTCCAAACGTGATGGCCTCATCTAGCAGTCATTGTAAGGAGTTACCAAATCTTAACTCATTTCCATTAACAAAAAAATTGGACCTCCAATATTGCTTCAAAATGATCACTCTAATAAGGACTTTAAATATCCGAAGAGGCTTGTGTTTTAGAGCCTGGATCCCTGTGTGCCTGTTAGAAAGAAGCAAACCTTTATGATGTGAAGCTTACTGGAATCTTCTAGCCATTGAGCGTGACCCTTAAAAGAGGGTGATTGACAAAGCATGTGGGATTTGAGTCCCTTTCTTTTCTTGTACCATACCCTGGGGGCGGGGGACAACTTTATGTTCTCACCATCTTTATCCATAATACACCTCTTTATCTCAGGCCCTATAGAAATAAGACTGTGTTTTCTAAATCTAGAAATCATGCCCATGTAATCTTTTTCTCTTTTGGTGTTGATCATACCTCAGGTGTTTATAATAGTGATGCAAAACCGACGGACACAAATAGAGATGCCCATATTATTAAGTTAGAAATATGTGACTTGTGAGAAACACTGAGTCATCTGTAATTCCTGCTTCCTAAATTATTAGTAGTATGAAACATCATTGGAAGGCTACAAAATCAAATCAGACATTAGTGGAGCAAAATATACTTTGAATGTTCAAATAGCAATTCCATTTCCCTCATATTGATGCATCCCCCCAATGACCCAGTAAAAGGCATTGTATGCTTTGGGATTAAGATTCAAACAACTTGTTCAAATGCTACTCTCATTTTTGTATTGAGTTATGAGCTCCTCTACATCTCTAGCAGCTGGGTACTCTTCAACGGATAAAATTGTCCATATTTACCTTTCCTTTCCCCTTCCAGCATGAGGTGTGGAATTCTTCCCTGGCAAATATCAACTGAAATATGAGAGAAATGTATGTAAATACCATGGCCATCAAAGTCTATTGCAGTAGTTACCAATGATACAAAGCAAGTATGTTACACTACCCATGAACTGACAGATACCAGAACCCCAGTTTCTGCCAAAACAAGATGAAGAACTTCATGGACTCATCTCAAATGCCTTATGAACCAGGACCACTTCCTCTGGCCTCTTACCAGTACTAGATAGAGCATCCACTCCACTCTGAACTGCTGCAGCCATGAACATGGGTCCTTCTTCCTGGAGCTAGAACCAGAGGTTTCCTTTTCGGGAGGAGCATGCCTTAGGGATTTCTCGGCCACCCCACATACCTGCTGTTCAAGCTATATTCTGGATGAGTGGGAATGAGTGTTAAGTTTATACAGCTTTCCTGGATAGCCGCCTCCTGAAGGATGTGGGCTATGCCTTGGACATGGCTTTGAGGAAATCCTGAAACTTTGTTCTTCCCTGGCTTGGAAGATGGCCTTTCACCTAGGTCATTAGGTAGAGGCTGAGAGGACCTGCTTCTCTTGTCCAAAGCAAAGGTGAATGCCTCCCAAAAGAAGGATATTGCTCAAAGAAGCTTCTCAGCACTCTACCCAAAGGGACTTATTTAATTTGGAAAAGAATGTGGAGAAGCTCGGACCTAAGGATGCTCTTGAGAGTGGTGGATGCAGCTGAGAAACGTAATTGACAAGAAGCTCGTGGACTGAATGAATACAACTGGAAAGGAAAAGGTCATCTGACCTCTATTGTCAGATGATATGACCTTATGTATAGAAAAATCTGAGGAATCCACCAAAAGATGTCCAGAAATATTGTGTGAGCTCAGCATGGTGGCAGATATAGGAGTAATGCGCCCAAAGTCATTTGTAGTATTTTTGCATCATAATATGTACCTGAAATGAATAATTGATGTTAAATTAAGAAGACAATTCCTTTTGCAATCACATAAAACAATGTAGAAGGATAAATTTAACAAAAATGTACTCTGATAGATAGATAGATAGACAGATAGATAGATAGATAGATAGATAGATAGATAGATATAGATAGATATAGAGATATAGAGATGAGATAGAGATAGAGATAGAGATACACATATATGACCTCTCTGAGTGGAGGCATTTCCCAAACAATTAGAAAGCAAACAATTTATTTAAACACTAAGCCTGTATGGCAAGTTATTAGAATCTTTGTTTAAGAAATAGTTTTGTATCTTTATGTGTGTTGAAGTTTTGGGAGTACCAGTGTTTATGGTAAGGTCATGCTTACACACTGGTATAAGTTAGAAAACCTGGAGGTTTTGTGGAAACACAGTGCTGAACGCTATCCCTAGAAGTTTTTCTTCAACAACCTAAGGGTAAGTGGTCATATTTAAATTTCTAGTCACTTGCCAGGAAACATTAAAGAATTTTGATGAGCCGGGCGTGGTGGCGCACACCTTTAATCCCAGCACTCGGGAGGCAGAGGCAGGCGGATTTCTGAGTTCGAGGCCAGCCTGGTCTACAAAGTGAGTGCCAGGACAGCCAGGGCTAAACAGAGAAACCCTGTCTCGAAAAACCAAAAAAAAAAAAAAAAAAGAATTTTGAGAACAGCAAAAATTGATGAACTGGTGGAGGACTAGAACTGCAACCTGGAATCATTCATAAAATTAGTCTTTTCTCAGTTCTCATTCTTACCCACCATCATCAAGGTCAGGCCACTCGGCTGTAGTGAGGTGGAATAAATGGCTTCTCACAGCGCCACCTGAATCACTGTGTAATAGCACAAGCAAACGAGCAACTGTGTCTTGTAGTGCTACTGAATGGTTCCTTATCAATCCTCCCCCAAACTCTGACCTGGTGTCCAATGAGTTCACTGAATGCTTATAAGAAAGAGATGAGCCTAAGCTGTCACCACCCATTAATCACTTCACAATCAGTGTATATTCAAATTCCAGATCTCAGACCCCATCCTGGGAAAGAGACCAGTGCTCAGAGGGGGCCAGTCCTGAGCCATGTTCCATCTCTCATATCTGCCGGTCTCTGATGATTACATAGTTGGTCTTTGACCTTTTCATCTGATTTAGCCTGAGTTACTTTGATTCCAGACTATTTGGTCTGGGGATTTCAAGGGTCTGAGAAGGCTTATTGACTATTTTCTTTTGGATTATGCCACATATGTTAAAAGTCACTGAGCAATGATATCTAAAAAAAAATGTCATTTGCTAGCGGAAGGGAAGAACAATATTTGATTCTTGTTTTTCAGGCCAGGAATGGAAGAGAACAGGGAACAGGATGGACTTTAGAAAGCATTGTTGATAAGCTACTGTTATTAATAATTAAATATTCCTAATCTGGCTCTTCCTGACGCTTCTAAAATATGAGTAAAGACCTCTTCATTGCCAGGCTATGGTGCTATAAATGGAGATGAGTGTCTGAGTCAAGGTGTACACATTACCAAATGCTGCCTTGCTCAAGACTGATTCAAGACCATGAAACAGAATCATGGTAGGTATGTTCATAGTCATGTGCATAAGCATCTTTAACACTCTTCTTTAAAACATGTATCTTTCAATATTGTACACTCATCTCAGTCCCTACAGCTAACAGTCTTACTTGGGGGGAATAGATGCCCGTTTCACATTCAGAACCATGTGGGCATCATTCTAGAAAATTGGATGGGGTGTCTTTAGTGAATGATGGTGGGTAAGGATGAGAACACAGAAGAGAACAAGCCTCTTATGTGCACAGTGACTTAGAACTGGAAGACACCCTCTACCCATTCTCATAACAACATCACTCTGTTTATTCTTCAGACATCATTTTCTGAACCAGACAAGCATTTATGTTTAGATCCTTCAGCCAGCAAAATATTACAATCAAATAAAAACAGTCATGAAGTTATTACAGGCAATAAGAAATATATTTGCCTGCCAGTATAATTATAACTCAAAGCCTACTCAAAGTCCTCTTGTTTCTGTGGCATTGTCTCCTCTTATAATTGGGAATTAAGGCTCTAAATTGTATATAACATGACACCTTTAGAAGAAATGGCGTGAGCAAGTGTGACAAAGGAGAACACATTGATGCAAACTATAAAAATCACACGCTGGATATACTTTTCCCTTAAATAACCTCCCTGCTAAGAAAGAAACCATCGAGGCTAATATTAGCAATATAGAATTTCAATGAAGTAGAACTGATTGTCTCTTCATTTTAAATAACATAATAGCCATTGGATGGCAATCACTTATAACAATAACACAAGGGGAACTGTTGCCCAAAGGTCCCCATGTATGTCATAGCTTGATAATCTCTTTCAAGCATTAATGACATTAATTTCTGGGTTGTTTGATGAGGTTCCATTAGCTCCTATATGCCATGGAACATAACCTCTATCTGAACAGCTCTATAAAGATTTTTTAAAAAAAAAAAAAACAGAGTTGATGAGATATATTCAGAGATCATAGCTGAAGTATTGTGCTTACTATGTTATTTTGATTTAAAATGAGGGCTTCTAGGGTCTGGAGGGATTCACCATTGCTTAAGATCTCCAGCAGCTTCTTCTGAGGACCAGTGTTTGGCTCTCAGCACTGAATGGTGGTTTACGACCACCTGCAATTCCATTTTCAGGAAATCAATGCCCTCTTCTGGCCTCTTCAAGTTATTGCATGCATAACTTGAAGAAGCACAGACACACACAAACACACATAACTAAAATAAAATAAAATAAAATAAACTCTAAATTTTCCATTGAAATCCGTTGTTCAGAGAGCATTATATTCCCCTGCTGTCACATGTCCTTAAGAGAGAAATATTTCTGTCTGCTTGGGGTAGTGTCTGTCATACTCTCCCCCCTTTTGTTATAAAAGCCATCAGTCTGAAGAAACACTAGATTGTGAGGAAACCTTCTATATATTGCTAACACAGATAAGACACAACTTCCTGAATGGTGATTTGCAACAATCAGCAAGAATGGCTTCAGAGTTGAAGGGCTAAATAATTCTGTCAGATCAGAAATCTCAGAGACAGGGAATCAAACATCACTAGTTGAAGAAAGCAGTAGCAATGAAGATTTTCAACTCAAAGGACCAGCAAACATCTTCAACAAAATTATAGAAGAAAACTTCCCAAATCTAAAGAAAGAGATGCCCATGAACATACAAGAAGCCTACAGAACTCCAAATAGACTGGACCAGAAAAGAAATACCTCCCGACACATAATAATCAGAACAACAAATGCTCTAAATAAAGATAGAATACTAAAAGCAGTAAGAGAAAAAGGCCAAGTAACATATAAAGGCAAGCCTATCAGAATTACACCAGATTTTTCACCAGAGACTATGAAAGCCAGAAGATCCTGGACAGATGTTATACAGACACTAAAAGAACACAAATTCCAGCCCAGGCTACTATACCCAGCCAAACTCTCAATTAACATAGATGGAGAAACCAAAGTATTCCACGACAAAACCAAATTCACACATTATCTCTCCACGAATCCAGCCCTTCAAAGGATAATAACAGAAAAAAACCAATACAAGGACAGGAACCACGCCCTAGAAACAACAAGAAGGTAATCCCTCAACAAACCTAAAAGAAGACAGCCACAAGAACAGAATGCCAACTTTAACAACAAAAATAACAGGAAACAACAATTACTTTTCCTTAATATCTCTTAATATCAATGGACTCAACTCCCCGATAAAAAGACATAGACTAACAAACTGGCTACACAAACAAGACCCAACATTTTGCTGCTTACAGGAAACTCATCTCAGAGAAAAAGATAGACACTACCTCAGAATGAAAGGCTGGAAAACAATTTTCCAAGCAAATGGTATGAAGAAACAAGCTGGAGTAGCCATTCTAATATCTGATAAGATTGACTTCCAACCCAAAGTCATTAAAAAAGACAGGGAGGGACACTTCATACTCATCAAAGGTAAAATCCTCCAAGAGGAACTATCAATCCTGAATATCTATGCTCCAAATACAAAGGCAGCCACATTCATTAAAGAAACTTTAGTAAATCTCAAAGCACACATTGCACCTCATACAATAATAGTGGGAGACTTCAACACACCACTTTCACCAATGGACAGATCATGGAAACAGAAACTAAACAGGGACACAGAGAAAGTAAGAGAAATTATGAATCAAATGGATCTGGCAGATATCTACAGAACATTCTATCCTAAAACAAAAGGATTTACCTTCTTCTCAGCACCTCATGGTACCTTCTCCAAAATTGACCACATAATTTGTCACAGAACAGGCCTCAACAGATACAAAAATATTGAAATTGTCCCATGCATCCTATCAGATCACCATGGACTAAGGCCGAACTTCAATAACAAAATAAATAATAGAAAGCCAACCTTCACGTGGAAACTGAACAACACTCTTCTCAATGATACCTTGGTCAAGGAAGGAATAAAGAAAGAAATTAAGGACTTTTTAGAGTTCAATGAAAATGAAGCCACAACATACCCAAACTTATGGGACACAATGAAAGCATTTCTAAGAGGAAAACTCATAGCTCTGAGTGCCTCCAAAAGGAAACTAGAGAGAGCACACATTAGCAGCTTGACAACATACCTAAAAGCACTAGAACAAAAGGAAGCAAATTCACCCAAGAGGAGTAGACGGCAGGAAATAATCAAACTCAGGGGCGAAATCAACCAAGTGGAAACAAGAAAAACTATTCAAAGAATCAACCAATCAAGGAGCTGGTTCTTTGAGAAAATCAACAAGATAGATAAACCCTTAGCCAGACTCACTAGAGGGCACAGGGAAAGCATCCTAATTAACAAAATCAGAAATGAAAAAGGAGACATAACAACAGATCCTGAAGACATCCAAAACTCCATCAGATCCTTCTACCAAAGGCTATACTCAACAAAACTGGAGAACCTGGATGAAATGGAGAAGTTCCTAGACAGATACCAGGTACCAAAGTTGAATCAAGATCAGGTTAATGATCTAAACAGCCCTATATCCCCCAAAGAAATAGAAGCAGTCATTAATAGTCTCCCAACTAAAAAAAGCCCAGGACCAGATGGGTTTAGTGCAGAGTTCTATCAGACCTTCAAAGAAAATCTAATCCCAGTTCTTCACAAACTATTCCACAAAATAGAAACAGAAGGTACTCTACCCAACTCATTCTATGAAGCCACAATTACTCTGATACCTAAACCACAAAAAGACCCAACAAAGATAGAAAACTTCAGACCAATATCCCTTATGAATATTGATGCAAAAATCCTCAATAAAGTTCTTGCTAACCGAATCCAAGAACACATCAAAACAATCATCCATCCTGACCAAGTAGGTTTCATCCCAGGGATGCAGGGATGGTTCAATATACGGAAATCCATCAACGTAATCCAGTATATAAACAAACTCAAAGACAAAAACCACATGGTCATCTCTTTAGATGCGGAAAAAGCATTTGACAAGATCCAACACCCATTCATGATAAAAGTCTTGGAAAGATCAGGAATTCAAGGCCCATACCTAAACATGATAAAAGCAATCTACAGCAAACCAGTAGCCAACATCAAAGTAAATGGTGAGAAGCTTGAAGCAATCCCTCTAAAATCAGGGACTAGACAAGGCTGTCCACTTTCTCCATACCTATTCAACATTGTACTTGAAGTCCTAGCCAGAGCAATTCGACAACAAAAGGAGATCAAAGGGATACAAATTGGAAAAGATGAAGTCAAAATATCACTCTTTGCAGATGATATGATAGTATATATAAGTGACCCTAAAAATTCCACCAGAGAACTCCTAAGCCTGATAAACAGCTTCGGTGAAGTAGCTGGATATAAAATTAACTCAAACAAATCAATGGCCTTTCTCTACACAAAGAATAAACAGGCTGAGAAAGAAATTAGGGAAACAACACCCTTCTCTTTTTTTTTTTTTTTTTTTTTTTTTTTTTTTTTTTTTTTTTTTTGGTTTTTCGAGACAGGGTTTCTCTGTGTAGTCCTGGCTGTCCTGGAACTCACTCCGTAGACCAGGCTGGCCTCGAACTCAGAAATCCGCCTGCCTCTGCCTCCCAAGTGCTGGGATTAAAGGCGTGCGCCACCACGCCCGGCACCACCCTTCTCAATAGTCACAAATAATATAAAATATCTTGGCGTGACTCTAACTAAGGAAGTGAAAGATCTGTATAATAAAAACTTCAAGTCTCTGAAGAAAGAAATTATAGAAGATCTCAGAAGATGGAAAGATCTCCCATGCTCATGGATTGGCAGGATCAACATTGTAAAAATGGCCATCTTGCCAAAAGCAATCTACAGATTCAATGCAATCCCCATCAAAATTCCAAATCAATTCTTCAACGAATTAGAAAGTGCAATCTGCAAATTCATCTGGAATAACAAAAAACCTAGGATAGCAAAAACTCTCTCAAGGATAAAAGAATCTCTGGTGGAATCACCATGCCGGACCTAAAGCTCTACTACAGAGCAATTGTGATAAAAACTGCATGGTACTGGTATAGTGACAGACAAATAGACCAATGGAATAGAATTGAAGACCCAGAAATGAACCCACACACCTACGGTCACTTGATCTTCGACAAGGGAGCTAAAAACATCCAGTGGAAGAAAGACAGCATTTTCAACAAATGGTGCTGGCACAACTGGTTGTTAACATGTAGAAGAATGCGAATCGATCCATTCCTATCTCCTTGTACTAAGGTCAAGTCTAAGTGGATCAAGGAACTTCACATAAAACCAGAGACACTGAAACTTATAGAGGAGAAAGTGGGGAAAAGCCTTGAAGATATGGGCACAGGGGAAAAATTCCTGAATAGAACAGTAATGGCTTGTGCTGTAAGATCGAGAATTGACAAGTGGGACCTCATGAAACTACAAAGCTTCTGCAAGGCTAAAGACACCATCAATAAGACAAAAAAACCACCAACAGATTGGGAAACGATCTTCACCTATCCTAAATCAGATAAGGGACTAATATCCAATATATATAAAGAACTCAAGAAGGTGGACTCCAGAAAGTCAAATAACCCCATTAAAAATGGGGCTCAGAACTGAACAAAGAATTCTCACCTGAGGAATACCGAATGGCAGAGAAGCACCTGAAAAAAATGTTCAACATCCTTAATCATCAGGGAAATGCAAATCAAAACAACCCTGAGATTCCATCTCACACCAGTCAGAATGGCTAAGATCAAAAATTCAGGTGACAGCAGATGCTGGCGAGGATGTGGAGAAAGAGGAACACTCCTTCATTGTTGGTGGGATTGCAAGCTTGTACAACCACTCTGGAAATCAGTCTGGCGGTTCCTCAGAAAATTGGACATAGTACTACCGGAGGATCCAGCAATACCTCTCCTGGGCATATATCCAGAAGATGTCCCAACCGGTAAAAAGGACACATGCTCCACTATGTTCATAGCAGCCCTATTTATAATAGCCAGAAGCTGGAAAGAACCCAGATGTCCCTCAACAGAGGAATGGATACAGAAATTATGGTACATTTACACAATGGAGTACTACTCAGCTATTAAAAAGAATGAATTTATGAAATTCCTAGCCAAATGGATGGACCTGGAGGGCATCATCTTGAGTGAAGTAACACAATCACAAAAGAACTCACACAATATGTATTCACTGATAAGTGGATATTAGCCCAAAACTTAGGATACCCAAGATATAAGATACAATTTGCTAAACGCATGAAACTCAAGAAGAATGAAGACCAAAGTGTGGACACTGTGCACCTTCTTAGAATTGGGAATAAAACACCCAGGGAAGGAGTTACAGAGACAAAGTTCGTAGCTGTGATGAAAGGATGGACCATTTAGAGACTGCCGTATCCAGGGATCCATCCCATAATCAGCTTCTAAATGCTGACACCATTGCATACAGTAGCAAAATTTTGCTGAAAGGATCCAAATATAGCTGTCTCTTGTGAGACGATGCCAGGGCCTAGCAAACACAGGAGTGGATGTTCACAGTCAGCTATTGGATGTATCACAGGGCTCCCAATGGAGAAGCTAGAGAAAGTACCCAAGGAGCTAAAGGGATCTGCAACCCTATTGTTGGAACAACATGATGTACTAACCAGAACCCCGGAGCTCTTGTCTCTAGCTGCATATGTATCGAAAGATGACCTAGTCGGCCATCACTGGAAAGAGAGGCCCATTGGACTTGCAAACTTTATATGCCCCAATATAGGGGAATGCCAGGGCCAAAAGAATGGGAATGGGTGGGTAGGGAAGTGGGGGGCGCTATGGGGGACTTTTGGGATAGCATTGGAAATGTAATTGAGGAAAATATGTAATAAAAATATTAAAAATTTAAAAAAAAATAAATTTTGAAAAAAAAGAAAGAAAGCAGTAGCTTTGATTTTAGGCCGTACAGCAGTATCAGAACTGGTGCAGGACATAACACAATTGGTCAGAAAACAAGAAGCGGTATAGAAGATAATAAAAGATACATAAGACACTCAAGTATGAAATGTAAAAGTTACTTATGCTATTTAAGTCAGAATATTCTTATTTATTCTTCTCCAGGTATCTCTTTCTGGTTTGTTTTGTTTTATTGTCTTTATTTTTATTTATTTATTTTCTACTTAATTCACTTTACATCTTGCTCATTGTCCCCCTTCCAGTCACCCCTCTCACAATCCTTCTCCTTTACCCCCTTCCCTGCTCCTCTGAGTGGGAGGGGGGCCCTCTGAGTATTCCCCCACCCTGGCATATCAAGTCTCCATGAAGCTTGGTGCTTCTTTTCCCACTGAGGCCAGACAAATGTAGCCCAGCTAGAAGAACATATCCCATGCACAGGCAACGGCTTTTGGAATAGTCTCCACTTCAGTTCTTCTGAACCCACATGAAGATGAAGCTGCACATCTGTTTCATATGTGGGGGGAGGCCTAGGTCCAGCCCGTGTATGTTCCCCAAACATCTCTTAGTGCTGGCAAAAATGCATCATAGTGGCGAGTAATGTCTTTTCAAACTCTTCCAGTTTGAAATCATACTCAAAAAGGGTTACTAAGAACAGTACCCATGAATCCTCTCTTGACTCTTTTTTCTTTTTTTTTTCTTTTTTCCTAATTTATTTTTTACACTCCATATTCCATTCCCCGCCCCCGCCCCTGCCCCCGCCCCCGTATCCATCCTCTGCCTGCTCCATGCTCCACACCCCACACCTCCTCCCTAACCCATCCCTTCCTCACCTGGATGCCCCTACCCCCAACCTCACCCGACCTCTAAACTCCCTGGGGCCTCCAGTCTCTTGAGAGTTAGATGCATCTTCTCTGAATGAACACAGACCCAGATGTCCTCTACTGTATATGTGTCGGGGGCCTCATATCAGCTGGTGTATGCTGCCTGTTTGGTAGTCCAGTGTTTGAGACATCTCAGGGGTCCAGATTAATTGAGACTGCTGGTCCTCCTACAGGATCGCCCCTCTCCTCAGCTTCTTTCACCCTTCCCTAACTCAACAACAGGGGTCAGCTGCTCTGTCCCATCTCCTGACTCTTTACAGGTGTTATTGGGGTCATTTTGTTAGTTTGTATTTGGTTTTTAAATTCCATAGGCATAAAAAAGAAACTCAATTTGTAGACCCAAGGCTTTCAGAGATTTTATTTTTAAACTTATTTCTTTATTACATATTCATTTATTTGTTTTGAGACAGGGTTTCCTATTCAGCCACGGTGGCATTAAACTCCCAGTCCTTCTGCCTTAGGCTCTTGAAGGCTGACTTATCCAAGTCCTTCAGCCTTGGGCTCGGGTGTTGTACTGCCAAAGCCAAGCTAACACTCCTTATAAAACGTTCTGCATGCTTTTGCTGTTCTGAGTGGATTTGATTTCAGTTCAATTGGGAGGTCTCAAAATCTGTCTGTCTTTCTAAGCAGTTTAAAAGAATCAGAAGCAGTCAAAATATAGAAACCACATTAAGCGTAATGCACTTAAATACGAAATTCTGGGAAGGATTCCCCCCTCCACCACAGCAGCGGAGAGCTGAGCTTGTCAGATAAGGGGGGGGGGGGAAGATAGCAAGATCATCTTCCACTTCAGTGGGTTTGAGATGGAGGGAATATCTCGTCTGATTTCACTCAAATTATGCTCTGGCTCCTTGTGAGTGATATATGCTATTTGAGAAAATGAGGGACATGATCAGCTCTCAGTTAACGGTCCATGAAGAGGGGTGTGTGTGTGTGTGTGTGTGTGTGTGTGTGTGTGTGTGTGCTCGCGCGCATGCTCACAGTCATAGTTGTACAAAAGGTCCGGCTTACTTTGTAAAAGACTGCATTTATGATTGTCGTTAGAGAGGAGGAAGGGTTTTATAGCAAAGCTCAGTAAGGGTGATCTTCGGGAGTCTTGGATTTCCAACAACTCTTTTTGATTAATTTAGACTTTCAGTGTCCCTTGAATTACTACTTCATGGTTTTTGTTATGAGAATTAAAAGTTCTGTTTAATTTAGTACGGCATATTAAAGTCAGTCAGAGCTTTTAATTAAAGTGGAAAGAGGCCTGCGTTAGGCAGTCGGCAGAAGGTAAATAATACACGTCAAACAAAAAAAAAATCTTTATCCTGAACTTTGGTTGCAGAAAATGGGGTGAATACATCCTCAGAAAACATGCCAGCACATCAAAGAAGATTTCAGGGCTATGAGGTATGAGTCGGAAGATTACTGACCTCCCAACCTTAAGCTTCTTCCTAGGTCAGGTCTGGAGCATCAGGAAGTGGGTGTGGCCAGCTCAGGTCTGGATCATCAGGAAGTGGGTGTGGCCAGCTCAGGTCTGGAGCATCAGGAAGTGGGTGTGGCCAGCTCAGGTCTGGAGCATCAGGAAGTGGGTGTGGCCAGCTCAGGTCTGGAGCATCAGGAAGTGGGTATGGCCAGCTCAGGTCTGGAGCATCAGGAAGTGGGTGTGGCCAGCTCAGGTCTGGAGCATCAGGAAGTGGGTGTGGCCAGCGCTCTGACCAGATCTTTCCCTCCTCCCTCAGGGGCTTTGTGTGCCACCTGTGCCTTCTTGTCTCCACCCTCTCCCAGCGCTGTCTTTGTTCCCTTAAATCTTTTCCTTACTTGAAAAGTAGGGCAGTGTGCAGGTGTGGGAGATTGGCACTCATTCTTCCATAACCCCAGATGAACCACGTGAGCTTTAAGTGATCCTATAAAAATGCTTAAGAATGTTAAAACATGCAGTTATCTAGGGAAACACTTCACATTACAATTAGACACAGAAAGCAGGGAGTTCTTATAAAACAGAGGTTCGCTTTCAAATCGTTTGAAACCATCTACCTTTTCATAGGGGCCACCAATTTTTTTTATGTTCAACAGTATTTTGTTGTTGTTGAAGTAAACCCAGTAGTTTCAAGAAGTGAAAATCCGTTCTCATAAAGTTTTGGAAATTTTTGATTTCTTGGGCTAAGGTCAAGGAGCCTGCATGGAAGGATCCTTCTGGAAGCTAGAAGAATCTGTTTGGTCACCTCTCATTTTCAGCTCCTCCCTCCCTCCACTCTTACCCCTTTTGTCTGTCTTGGACCTCAATGGGTCGATTATACAGGAACTTCCCAACCC
The DNA here is from genome assembly GCF_978045245.1 of Mus caroli. Lineage (NCBI taxonomy): Eukaryota > Metazoa > Chordata > Mammalia > Rodentia > Muridae > Mus > Mus caroli. The sequence continues at coordinate 26,039,818 of NW_028227273.1, read as the reverse complement.
ATCCAGAGCGCTCTTATTTAAAGCTTTAACCCTCTTGGCACATAAATTCCTTTATCATGTTTGAAGATCATTATTAGCCCACCCAGGCATGACCTAAAATGGCTAAGGCTTGGGAATTACTGTAAGCCATGCAAATCCCAACAGACTCAAATCCCAGCCCAACGTTTTTTTATAATCTCACAAGGAAGAGGAGAGCATCGTCAGGAGCTGATACACATGGGAAGCCGTAGGTGTCCAGAGACTGCGACCTCAGCTCCTTTTGAGGGTAAATGGAAGTCTTCTACCTAAAGTGGCATTTGAATCTGGAAAAGTGACGCAGCAAGAAGACGTGCAAGCTCCTTGAGCTGGGTAAACATTGTTGGGGACACAGACCAAATCACACCTATAATTTCATGGGGCATGGAATAGTGGGAAGAAGTTTTAAAGGCCTTCCGAGGGCTGTGGGTTGTGCCTAGCACACGGAAGGAGCCAGGGAAGTGACTTGTATCTGATGTGCCTTAGCAAGGTTAGCCGGGGCAGCTGTGTGTGCTGTCTGTTTCTTCCTTTGATCTGTCTGGATGGACACGGGTCCCACAGGCAGTGCCATGAGGAGCACACCAAAAGATGAGTACCTGAAGCCCAGGCACCAAGGGGCAGAGATGGGAAGGTAGACTCCTTTATATCCCCCCATTTCGGAGAAAGCCTAGGGTTGCCGGGGAAAGTTCTATGTAGCTAAGGATGACTTTAAACTTCTATACCTGCAGTTTCTGAATCCTGAGTGCTAGAATGACAGGTGTGTGCCAGAACAGTAGGTTTTATGTAGAGTTGGGGGTCAAACCCGGAGCTTCCTGCTTCCTAGGTAAACACTACCACTAGAGCTGCATCTCCAGCCCTTCCTCCCTCACCCAGCCCAGCCCCTCCTCCTATCCCAGCCCCTCCTTCCTTCCTGTCTTTAATCTTGCACAGTTACATACCTGGGAATAGAAATAACAGAATGTCTTAGAACCAACTCCACCAATCCATCCAATACCCTTTTCATCCATTGTTTAGGTTCATAGTATTCAGAAAGAAAGAGAGAGAGAGAGAGAGAGAGAGAGAGAGAGAGAGAGAGAGAGAGAGAGAGAGAGAGAGACAGAGACAGAGAGAGAGAGAGAGAGAGAGAGAGAGAGGGAGGGAGAGAGAGAGAGAGAGAGAGAAAGGCAGAAAGGCAGAAAGGCAGGAAGGCAGAAAGGCAGAAAGGCAGAAAGGCAGAAAGGCAGAAAGGCAGAAAGGCAGAAAGGCAGGCAGAGGGCCAGGGATTGTTTCCCAGCATCCATATGGTGACTCACAATCATCTGTAACACCAGGTGCGGGAGATCTGATGCCTTCTCTGGCCTCCATGGGTACTGAAGGCATGGGGTGTACAGACATCCATGTAGGCAACGCACCCATACACATTAAATTAAAGTAAATAAATATTAAAACCCTTATAACCCTATTGTCTGAAGGGTTATGATTAGGGTTGGTAGTGCTTTATTCTGTGACAAGGTTAAAGGGAAAGAACAACAAGCCACATTCTGTCAAGTTGAGTGAGAAAATCATGTATTTATCTCTAGCATCACACTTGCTACCCTGCAAACTAAAACCTACTGCAAACCTAAAACCGATTCGACTCCTTAAACTTCTGTGACAGCACTGGTTTTAAATCAAGGAGATGATATGGACTGTGCTTTTCTACGTTGGAAAAGGTATTCATAAGAGTAATTCACATATGGAATGATGGTACAGACACCATCATTTATAAGACAAAAAAAAGGGGGTGTTTCTTCTAATGTGCTGCTGTGTTGGCTATAGGTAAACGTGGAGAGTAAATTGTGGCAGAAATTGTCTGTCTGAGAGGGGCTGGCTGTGTGTGTGTGTTTGAGTGTGTGTTTGAGTGTGTGTGTGTGTGTGTGAGAGAGAGAAAGAGAGAGAGAGAGAGAGGGAGAGGGAGAGGGAGAGAGAGAGAGAAACACACAGAGATAAACAGAGACAAAGAGAGAGAGTGTGTGTTTATGTGTGTGTGTGAGAGAGAAGAAGAGTGTGTGTGTGTTTTGAGTGTGTGTGTATATGAGAGAGAGAGAGAGAGAGAGAGAGATAGACAGTGTGTGTGTGTGAAAGAAAGATTGAGTGTGTGTGTGAGAGAGAGACAGAGAGACAGGCAGAAACAGAGACACAGAGAGACACAGAGAAGAACACTTAATTATCAGAGTGACTCAGGTGACAAGGGTAAAGTCTAACTGGATTTCCATTTACATTAAACAGATTTGATTTGTAATTGGATTCAATTAGTTAGAAATTAAATGCATCTTGAGGCAGAAGTACGGTGGATGTAAATATTCTCCGTGAGGCTGAAAAGTGCACAGTGAGCAGCCACCTTCCAGACCTTTCCACAGAGTCCTATGCCAGGAATGCTTTCCATTCTTTCCAGCTCACAAATGGCTGCCCCTCCCCCCCTGCCCCACTGCTACCCCCACCTCTGTCTTCACTGTAATCACAATTGAAAGGGGTCACTTCCTTAGTACCATGAGGAACTCACAGTCAGATACTTACAGATAATATGATAAACGAGTCCCTGGCCATATCCTGGCAGTTACTCCAGTGGGTTCACGGCTACTGTTTCAATGGAAGTTAGAGAAAAATTGAAGCGGGCATATTTTCTTATAAGCAATGATGTCATCAGCAGACGCTCGGGCAGGGACACCGGAGCAGACCTTTGTGAAGATGTCATCTCCTAGTGTGAGGCAGAAACAACTGAAGCTGCAAAGGAGACCATGAGGCCATCCCCACCCATGTAGGTAGGACACCTTCCTGATCTTCCTCACTGGCACCCAAAGTAAAGCAGTCAGGTGGAGGCTGGATCTGGCTGAAGACATGACCTGGCTTTCCCCTTCAGGAATATTCTGTGACATGGGATCCAAGTATTTTTTTTTCTTTTAGTTTTGAGATTTACTATAGCTACACCATTTCCCCCCTTTTCTTTCTTCTGTCCATACCCTCCTCATATACAATTCTTTGCTCTCTTTCAGATTCATGATTTCTCTGTTTTTATTGGTTATTTTACTTATTTATATTTCAAATGTGGTTCCCTTTCCCAGTTTCCTCTCTGCAAACCCTCCATCCCATCCCTCCTCCCCCTACTTCTATCAGGGTGCTCCTTCTCCCACCCTTTCCTGCCTTACCACTTTAGCATCCCCCTATTCTGGGGCATTCAGTCTCCTCATGATCACAGTTGGCATTTTTTCTTTAGGTGATCTTTGTCTCTTTGAGGGAGCATTGCCAGCTCAGATGAGAAATTTTATTTAATTATATAGCATATTTGTACCTACACAGTTTACATGCACTATAAGCTTATTTTTACATAATTTATTGACAGTATGATTTCTTATGACATTTTTTTTCACTAATTGAGAGTCTGGTCCTTTACAACTTGGTTCAGGGATCTTGATTGTTATTTTACCCTCTCCCATTTTTGCCCTGCATTTACCTCCCTCTCTTAAGATCCCTCCCTCTTTTCCACTTCCCTGATTAGATCATTTGTACTCTGTTACGTCCTCAATTGCTCTGCCCCCTCCATTCTTCAGCAATCGCTCTTTATTACATTCCTGGTTTCTGTAGTTACTGCAGAATATGGACTCAGGTTGAATATCTGGAGCTAGGAGCCTCTGCTGAGAGATCATGTGACACTTGGCCTTCTAAGTCGGGGATACCTCACTCACTGCGATCCTTTACAGTTCCATCCATAACCTGCAGAAGAACCCAAGTATTTTGCTCAGAAATAGCGCATGTCTTCTTGCAGTGCCCTTCTGCATGCTTTCCCACACAAATCACATCTGTGACACTGACCCATCTAACACCAAAGCTGCTTTTGGTAGAGGAGGGCTTTTGTGGGGTGAAGTCCACCTGAACCTGTTCCTAGTGAGTCACCTCATCCAGGACTCCAATGTCCAAGTCAGTGGCTGCTTTTGTGGGTCTTACCTCCCAACATCTCCTTCTTAGGTCCCCAAGCCTTCCATCTGAGTGAGGGGACAGGAAGCCACATTCAGAGCTGTTTTCTCCATCCTTGGGTGCACATTAACATGTGGGAAAGCAGCTACTCGTTTTAAGTACAGACAGAGGATCTGTGACCTTGGTTGCTCTAGATAGCAGGGGTCTGAGAGCTGGGGGGTGGGCAGTGCAGCGGGGGAAGAAAGCTCCCAGCTTGTTCTGTAGTTCAGAAAGTCCTTGAACTTGTCATCTCCCTGCCTCAGCTTCTGAAGGAACTGGGATTGTAGATATGCAGTCAGTCAAGTCTGACTACCTACCTCTGTTTGGGGCATATTATTTAAGTCTCTTATTTGAGGTCTCTGTCCAAAGACTGGACTTGGAGACCTATTGTCTTCTAGTGTCCCATAAAGTCCCACAGTTTCTCTTTGTTGCTATCAAATTTGCTCTTGTATTATCCTGACTAGATTTAAAATGCAGTTACTTTCCCAAGTTTTAGAATTCTTTCATAGGTGGTTCTATGTGTGTTATGTGACTTCAGTATCCAGAGACAAATATTATTAGTGTTTATGCTGGCATCTAACCCATTCATATTTTGTTAATAATGTACTCTGGCTCATGTTTAGAAGGCTTGGTCCCAACTGGTGTTACTATTATGAGATGATCAAATTATAAGGTCTGAAATCTCTTATTGTTGACTAAGCCATTGATGAGTACATACCTGAGTTAGCTGGTGTTAGCAGTCAGTTGGAAGGAATAGGTTATCTAGGGGGTGAGTTTGATGCTAAGGCCCTGTCCCCCAGTTGGTTCTTGGTCGATAAATAAAGATGCCATGGGTCATGATTTAAAAAGAGCAAAGGTAACTAGCCATGTGAGATCTCCAGGTAGAGCAGCCATAGTCTACTTGTCCAGGCAGGAGATTAGAAACACAATGAAGCAGTTTTGGGTTGTTGACCAAGGAGAAGGTAGCCAGGACACTAAGCTAAGGACAGATTAAGAGGTGCTGAGCTAAAAGTATTGGGAAGGGCACGCAAGTTGCGGGAAATTAGAAGCACCCAACAATTGAGCCAATAAGGCAGGTTGAAATTAAGCTATGCATGCATGCATGTGTGTTTGTGTCTGTGTTTTTCATCTGTGGATCCAATATTCTCTGGGAGGGATCTGGTACCATGGTCCATCAGGAGCTTAAAGGGGGGTTAGCAAAAACTGTCACTACAAGTTTATTGTTAAGACCTAGATAAAATATTGAGGCCTAGGTGATAACTGGCTAGCTGTCATTTTGTGCTGTTACTAATATTATAAGGAAACTTTCTTCTATGTTGTTTTTTTTCTTTTACTAGAGAACTTTCTCATGCCCAAGTTCATTATATATTCTGTTATTCTCTATGCCCTTGGAAAACAAGTGTAACAGAAGTCAGTAGAACTGCTTTGTGTAGTTAGTTACAATAAGCTTGGACCCGAACCAACCACCCAGCAGCACTTCCTGTGCCTGCGTATAAGCTCTGATGGTGTTTGCTTTTATAAGCTGCTCCTGAGATGGACCCCAACATAAGAAAGACACTTGTACCAATATAAGAAACTGTTTGGAATAACAATCCCTTCTTGAGTAGGGGTTGAGTAAAGTTAACGTTCCCAAGACCTCCCTAGGAACTGACATCCTACTTGCCAGAAAGAGATTCGTAACTGACACCCTGGTTGACAAGTTAAAGCATGAGTGTTAGACAAGTCCCTCCCTAGGAACTGACATCCTACTTGCCAGAAAGAGATTCGTACATGGGTAACTGACACCCTGGTTGACAAGTTAAAGCAAGAGTGTTAGACAAGTCCCACCCTGGTTGGCAAGTTAAGACATGGATGTTAGACAAGACAAGCCCCCCTGCCACAGTTGAATATCCCAAACAATAGGAGCAAGATAAATGCACAACAAAGACATATTCCTAAGGAAATCCCCTATCTCTAAATCATGATTGGTGAAATAACTTGGCACAGATGTTTGTGGAGTTTAGGCTTAAAAACCTAGTAGGATCCTAATTCAAGGTTACAGTCAGCTCCTGATTCTGACATGTGTCCCTGATCAATCACTCTTAGGGTGTGGCATTCCATAAACCATCCCTACTTGACATAGAACAGTGTCTGAGTAGTTTGTGTGGTGAACCCCAGACCCCAACAGTTACCTGAGGAATGCATTTAAAGGGTGTGGGTCCCTTAATAACCTCGCCATTTCTCCTCTCTTCTCTCCTTCCCTTCCCCTTTCTCCTTCAGTCTCTCTCTCTCTGTATTCCTTATTCTCGGTGCCTAGAGAGGAACAGCTGTTCTCCATTATACCCTCTACCATGGTGGCTCAGCCTCCCCTTCCCCCTGACACAGCAGAGCCTGCTGACTATAGACCTAGCATTTTTGAAACCATGAGCTAAAGCAGGTCTTCTGTCTTTTAAGTTGTTGTCTAACCCCCAACTCCCAGCTCCATGTGTGTATGCTTGTCGGTCGGGAGTGTTCGGTATAAAGTTATTTCGGACCTAGAGCTCTGTGTTTTTCCTTATATATTACATAGTTTCTGTGGCTCAGAGGGTAGCTCTTGTGATGGAACTTTGGGATAATAAGGAGTGGAGGGTGGTTCTTGTCCTCCAGGCTAATATCATTTATGTAAAGAATGCTTAACAACCATTGGTCATTTGTGCTCTGAAATCCCCTTGGGCCCACTAGGCCAATGCCTTCAACAGTGCAAGGTGATGGAGTGACTGGGGCCCAACACAATCCCAGTGTTCTGCAGACTCAGAGGTTATGGCCTGAGAAGTTCCTTAAGCTGTCACTCTCACAGGCAACACACTGAAACTATACAGAAATGTTGGAAGCTCAGGATAAAATAAAACATGAAAAGAAATGAAGTGAAGTATAACCTCCCCCCGTAAGTATTAGACATAGGATTAGCTTTGCTTGGTCCCCATGTTTACATTGAAAGTAATGATAATTGGACTATATTCTCCGAGGTTGGCAGGTACACATGCTGGTATCAAGTCCAATGAAATATCCTACTTGCTTTCAACTCAGTAGGGTTTTTGGAATATATTAGCATGAACCAAGGCTTTCCTCACTCCACGTTCAGTGGGAAAGGCAGCAACCGGACTCTATTCAGCAAAGACCTGGGACTTGCTACTGAGCCCAAATTCAATACATGCCTTCTCCTTTGTTCCTGTGCAGAATCCCCATTTCACAGCTCCCTTTCAACTCTCAACTAACACATGGAGTTTATGTGCCGATCACTCGGCGAGGTTCCTCTGATTGGTCTGCTCCCTGGAGGCCCAATCAAGATTGATTTTAGAAGCACATCCCTGTCTGGAACGTCTAAAGGAGGACATATTACACAAGAGAACCCAGTACAATTTATGCAACTACTTAAGCAAGTAAACAACAGCATTCTTGCAATGACTCATTCCGCTGACATCCACCTTTAAGACTCGGCTAACACCAAACTATGTCTGTGATGAGCATCCTTTTGCCAGAAAGCCTCCTGGGACCGCCAGGCACACTCCCTGAAGAAAGGGGGTGGGGATCAGTATGAAGGGCTCTGATCTGCAACAATGACCCAGATACTGGCTTTGCTCCTGCTGAAGTGGCACTGATTGCTTTTTGCACGTATCTTTCATCATCATTAGCAAGCCCCAGCTTCTCTCTCCAGATAAGGGAGGAAAAACCATCATTGATTAGCAGAGGAAGCTAAAGGGGCACAACCCAGCTGACGATCAGAAGACACCAAAAAAAGCAGCCAACAGAGTCAATAAAAACAATATGTCTGTGAAGCAGTTTATCCTCCATTGCATCGGCATCCTCACCATCCACTGGAAAACAATGCCCCCATTGCATCTCAGTATCCAATCTCCAGCTAACGGTCCTCCTGGAGAAATATCTTCTAGATACTTGTATTTGCAGATGGTATATGCATGGGTCTAGTCTGGAAAATCAAGGTATGTAGCAACTATATGAAATGTTTGTAATAAATAATAATAATATTTATCTTTCTACTTTGGGTGAAAGTTCTAAATAAAAGTCCAAGTGATTTGACAGAATACCATGGCTCAATAATAAATAGACTCAGAGTTGGCAATATTGGCAATATTGCACGGGGTGTATCTTTTAGTTACTTGGGAACTTGAATTTATGAGTTATTTGTCTGCCCATTCTTATCCATCCTGGCGGATCTCTCCTGATGATCTGGAAAGCAAGCTCTCCATGCACCAGCTTTCATTCTTTCCACGGGCAATGAAAATGACTTTCCCCTGGCAAACAGTTTATTTCGCAAATGAGTTTAAATGATTCATACAGTGCTGGGAAATAGCATCTTGAAATTTATTCTTAAACACGCTGCTTTATAATAAACTCAGTTCACACATATGGTGTTTCCCAGGCAAACAGTCAAAGGCTGGGGAGCTGGGAGTCTACGGCAGGGACCGAACTGGTGAGTCTACTCAGAGCAGCTATAGCCTCTGCTAGCCGTGTGACATAAGACCAATGCTGGCCACTAGTGCCACCAGCACAGGCAGGCGTAAGGATCACAGGAAACTGAAGTTGACAGAATCAGAGGCAAGGGAAGGAAGGAGTCATAAAGGATGGGAAGGGAAGGGACGCTTACCATTGTGTACTTGCCAAAAGAAAGAACTATTGTGTAGCACTGAGGCATGTGCCCAGTGTATCATAGCACATGTGTATCTGGTATGTGCAGTGTATCTGGCATGTGCAGAGACCTCACATACCAGGAAGGTGCTCTAAGACTGAGCTACATCACCAGCCTCTGCTCTGCATGTTGCAAGAAAAAACCCCAAGTGGTTATCGCTGGCAAACTGTTTTTGATGAACTTATAAGGAGGGCAAGAGTCACAAACCAACCTGGAACAGACACAGAAAACGGGAGTAATGAGGCTGAGCAGATGGCAGAGTTCTGAAAGCTAAGAGACATCCACTAACTTCAAGCAGAGAGTCAGTCACCCCAGGAAGGAAATGCAACAGACCAAGAGTCACAGAGTGCAAAGGGGCGGAGAATCGTCAGCATGGAAGGCAGCTACTGTTGCAGTTCGAATATGGAGTTTTCCCAGGGTCCTTCCTGATGGGAAGCCAAGCAACAGAATTCAGGTCATCGGGGGTGTACCCTGATGGTGCTTTGGGGACCCTGGTTCCATTGACCTTCCAGCTCCAGTGAGGTGAGCAAGCTTTCTGGGTCACATATGTGTCTGCCATGATACACTGGGCTGTCTTAAGCCCAAAGAAACAGGATCAAGTGACTGTGGGGGGAAATAAATCCTTCTTCCTCTAAGGTAACATCTTATACATTTTGTACCAAGACAGAAAAGTCACACCTCTCCAAATCTCCCGTGTCAGGCAGTCTTCTCTCAACCCATGGATTTCCATGGTCCTTGGCGTGACAGCGGTACCATGTTGAAATGATTTGCGTGCACCTCGTGCTCAGCTGATCTCCTATCCTCGGTGGGATCTCCATTTCTTCCCTGTGAAGCCAGTCTGAGGGCCCTGCAATAAACCATCTTGTCTAGACCCAGGTTAGAACTTAAGTCATGAAGAACAAGGTCAGAGAAGTTTCTGGGCTTTGGAGCTTTAGGAAACCAAGTTGTGGCTAAACGTCAGGGCAAACGTGCACCAATTCTGTGTCCAGAGGCAGGACTCTTTCTAAGCCGACAGCAAGCAGAAGGGAGAGGCAAGTGCAGTACTAGCACGGATCCTTTCTGGATGGATAGCTGATCCTCTTCTCACCACTGGATTGCTGAAGGGGCCCAGATGGGTGAGGCATAGCTGTGTACAGATCTCTCACAGCTCTCTTGGTCTGATTCAGGAACAGTGACTAACAGTACATCATTTGGAGCGATAAAATTAAATAAAGATACCCAGCTTCTATTGGGCACCTGTTACATCTCTTCACTAAGTGCTCCACATGCATCATTTATTTAAATTGCCTCATAACAACCATAATATGTAGACATTACTGGTAAGCCTATGGAAAAATGGATGAAGAACAGATCTCTGTAAAGAAATCTACCCAGGAGGGAGGGCACAGCTTGCTGTGGATGAGCCAAGAGGTAGATCTCTAGTCCTGTGTGTCTCATGGGCCCCGGTTGTGCCTGGTAGCCTCTTAGACTGTGCAGATGCCTCACAGAGATGAGAGTGGAGTTTTAGAGATCTGACTTTCTGAAGGACCAAACGTGATGGGCTGTCATCCCCCCCCCCCGTAAACTGAGTCAGAGACAGGGACTCTAGTGCACCCATGTGCCCCACCCCAATCCCATTCCTCAGGTGTGCAAAACTTGAGCCCTAAATCTGACCATTGAGGACAAATGGATGAATCTAACCAGACGTTGAAGGGACAGGTACTCTGCTTGAGAGTGAACATCATAAAGGCCCCCTCATGTATTTCCTATAGGGACAGAACCAGAAAGCTACAGCCTTGTGACAGTGACGGGAGAAACTGGTCAGTAGGGAACAAGTTATAGTCAGCTCAGAGGCAGAAGTTCTGGTCACTCCGACCCAGGAGGCTGAGTTTAGTTAATAATGTATCACATATTTCAAAACTCCCTTAAAGCGCTTTGAATGTTCTCACCACAAAGACATGATGGATGTTGTCGGTGGTGGATGCTGACAGATGAGATCACCATGCAATGTATTGAAATATCACACTGAACTCGATAAACATAGACGATGATTATGTGTCAATCTTTTCAAAGGAGAGAAAGACAAAAAAAGAGAGAGAGAGAGAGAGAAAGCAACTACAGAGAGACATTCTCTCCACACTCCCCAGCCAGAGGGACTCTTTGTGCTCCTCGCTGAGTCTCTGTGCCTCATTGGTGCACTGGAAAAAAAATCTTAAATCAGAACCAAGATCCACAGAAATGTGCTTTCCAAAATTCTTCGCACGGGTGTGCTATTAATATGGAAATGAAGACAGAGCTTAATCATGTTTGACTGTTTGCTGGAAAGAAAGCAAACATGTGGGCATGCTAAGTATCATCAGATTTGTTAAATGGGGTCAGGATTACGGGGCTGATAGAGACTGATGGATTTCTTGCTGCTCATTATCCCTATTGAATGGTTGGAATAAATTCAACAGTGAGATAGGCCGGGGCGGGGCTGTCAGAGCCCAAGCACCTGGCACGGTGAACCCCGGCAAGGCTGGGCCTTGACAGTAACCAGAAGACAGACTTCTGTGGTTGCTGACTGTAACCCAGTAGCCCAAGTTCAGCCTCATCTGAAGCAGGCTGGATTCAAGGCTCAGAACAGAAGGTCAAAGAGCAAGATCAAGTACTGACTCCCTTTCTCTGTAATTGATTTCTGCTTACACAGCCTCCTCAACATGCACTGTTATCCATTGAGTCTCCTACAGATCCAGGAAGAGAAGCAAGGGATGTCTTTATCTGGCCAGTCTATGGGTGAGAAATGAGACTCAATGAGGTATGAGGACATTCTTGTCAGGGACTGGACAAGAACCAAGGACCCCACCACTGCACCCCAAGTCGTAGGTCCCATCCTATTCCTGGCTCAGTCCCTCAGCCTCCATGTAACTCATAGACTTCTGCCACCAAAAGAGTTGAATCTGGAAGTAATGGCCTCAAGGTGATTTCAGAAACATGCCCCTCTGATTATTAATCAATTGATCTTTTCATGCTGTATGTATTACATGGCTACCGTGTCGCCCCTAGGAAGATCATGACGAACAAGAAGAAAAGCTCTTGAAAAACTTCATGAAGTTTATCCTGCTTGCTATGATGTATGTCTTAAAGCATGCGGGAGGGGCACAGGCCTGGAATCACAATACAAAAGCAGCAGAGGTGGGAGGGTCATGAGTTCAAGGTCAGCCTGGAACACAGTAATTTCCAGACTAGTTCAAGGAACCATCATGAGCTAGGTCCCACAGGATTAATCCAGAGTCTCTGACGTAACAGGTCTGGGATGATTCTCATGAATCTTCATTACTGACTGCCTGTCTGCCAACCCTGCCGGTCTGTACCTTTGAACTTTTCAGTGATACCAACCAACAGGTTAAGGCTGGTTGGGTGATCTAAAGACACAGCATAAGTAGGGATACTTATTCCAAACTTCTGGGGTAGGAGGAGGTTGTCGGAAAGAGAGAAAAGCTGTGTCTAAGCTGGCGTGGAAATTAGGCATGTCAAGTTAAAATCCGGAAGGGACAGTTCGGGCTCTGAGGTCTGTGTGTGCCACAGTCCTAGAAGCAAGAATGAAAGTGCAAAGCTTTCAAGATGATGAAGTCACTCTAGCTTAGAGAAGATACCAAGCTGGGGACAAGTGGGGAAGGGCTGGACAGGACTCAAGGGACATGACAAAGGAGTTAGACTGCCTAGGGTGAGGAGGAAACTTGAAGCAGAAACCAATTGATGGCACGCACAGGTGTTTCCTCACAGTCCACTTAGGCTGCTGCAAAAGAATGGACTGAGAAGAATATGAGGCTGGTGTGAACCGGGTTGTGGACACAGTGGGAAATAGATTTATGATAAAGACCAGATCATGCAGGTGCAGGGACTGAGTGGGCACCAGGCAGTTTAGGTGCAGGTGCAGGTGCAGGTGTAGGTGCAGGTGCAGATGCCGGGACTGAGAGGGCACCAGGCAGTGCAGGTGCAGCTGAGTGGAGACCAGGCAGGGCAGTACTTGAAACCCAAGCCAATAACATCATTATTTCATTCAAGGGCATGTTCTGAGCAAAGAAGTCTGCTTGTTTCTCTACTCCAAAGCATCTTCAATGCCTGAGTGCTGATAGAACAGACACCACTTTATCTCTTGCCAAACTTCCATCTGAAGGGTTCTGGCTCTGGAGCAATGCACTCCTCATACCAGATCACATAGAAGGAAATAGGCTTCTCCACACTTGACCTAGAAGATAAGAAACCGTGGGCTCAAAGCTCTCTAATGTCTAGTTTGCAAGTAGTGTTTCTTCTTAGAACTGCAACACTTTGACCTTAGAATCTGGAGGAGAGAGTTCTATGTTGAAGAAAGAGTACAATACCAGGCTGCCCCTGCACCTGAGATTTCACATTAATGCCTCTGTATTAAGGAAAGTAGGTTTTATTTTTCTGAAAGGCCACAGGGACAGCCTGTGCTCATCAGTAGGGGTCATAAGACTTCCAGGAGACCCAGGTATACAAGAGTGTGTGCATGTGTGTGTGTGAGAGGAGCTTGTGTGTGTGTGCATGTTTTTTTGTGTGTATGAATATATGTGCATGCCTGTGTGTATGTGCATGTGCTTGTATGCATGTATGCATGCCTGTTTGCATGTGTGTGTGCATGTGTGTGTGTGCATGTGTTTATGTGTGTGCATGCATGTGTGTGTGCATGTGTGTGTACGTGTGTGTGTGTGTGCTTGTGTGTGTGTGTCTGTCTGTCTGGCCTTTAATGCCCACCTTCTCCTATATTCACTGAACATAAGAATTCTATCAGAAACAACACAAATACACACAGAGCTGTTGGACCCCACATGGATTTTCTTTCATTCTGCAGTGTTTTCTCTTCTCGCTTATGAGGTCAAATGTTACGGATCTAAGCGGAACAGCAATTCCACTTGCAAATAGGAAACCGACACTTTACAGTTCAAACCCTTTCATTTTCCAGTTTGAACGTAGAAAAAGCCTTTTTAAGAAACAATATGCATGCCATGAGCCATTTGCTGCCCGGACACTTTGTCTAAGAGCTTGGAGAAGAGATAAAAACAGATTATCTCATCACGGGCAAGAGGGGCCAGCTGGGACAGCCAAAGGAGACCAGGAGCAGTAGAAAGGCCGAGATGGCTGCAGGTGGCATTTGGGCAGGTGCAAGGGGGACTTGACAGCAGGCATTTGGTAGCAGATCTTTATGGGTTTATAGCAAATCAATTGGCTCAGCCAAGGAGAATGACCAGCAGACATGGAAGCCCACAGGAAGGCTGATAACATCAAGCAGGGCCAAATGGGTTTGGTGGAATGCTTTTCATGTCAAACGCACTAGTATTGTAGCCAAGAGGTCAAGGGACATGAAAAAGAACCCAATAACACGGAGGTCCAGGACAGAGGGCTGGGGTACTGTGATTAGAAATAAGAAGGCAGGCAGCCAGCCTTGGCTTACAGGAGAAGGTGGGCTAAAATCCTCTCTGCTGAGTCTCCCGGTTCATCTTGTGGTCCCATTTGTTTAGTGCAGAGGCAGAGGGAACATGGCCTGGTAGAACAGGACTCCTGCCACAGAACAGGGCAACAGTGGGAAGGACCATCACAGGTGCTTCCTGGAGCATGATACAGGGAAAGCCTGGGGACGTGGGAAGCAGGTTTTAAAAGACTGAATAGACAGGTGCCATTGCAGGTCAATAAAATAATCCAGGCAGCCATATCTTACTATAAAATAATACAGGCAGCCCTACCTTACACTAAAATAATCCAGGTAGCCCTACCTTACCATAAAATAATATAGGCAGCCTTGCCTTAATATAAAATAATCCAGGCAGCCCTAACTTAATATAAAACAATAAGGCAGCCCTGCCTCAATTAAATACTCCAGGCAGTCCTACCTTACTGTAAAATAATATAGGCAGCCATACCTTACTATGATTCTACTTACTTATGTTTGTTTTTTCACTACACAATGGGGGGGGGTATTTTATGTCCACTAGAAGCTATGCTCTGGATTTTGAATAGAGATTCCTTCTAAGCTTCCTAGTGATATGCACGCAGCGCCAGCAGCAATAAGTATGGTACCCTGTTTGTTACCCTGGTGATAAAGATGAAGAACCCATATTGTGCAGGTCGCTGGCCAGGATGGCCACCAAGTTGGGTGTATTTAATGAGTTTTTTTTTTTTTACCTGCAGCATTTTCAATACGCAATGGGTGTATTTGCATGTCAGTTTATGGTAGACTGAGAAGTACCTGCACGTGAGCGCTGACGTCTTTGCTGGTGGGTAAAAGGTCAGGTCAAGAATGGTTCATGGTCGGTTTGGCTCCTGAAGGAAGGGGATCGGAACAGCGTAAGAGGAGTAGAGTTATGACTTCAGCACGCCGAGCCTGCCTGGGGAAGCCTCTACCTTAGGACCTACGACTTCCCTTTTGCTCTATGAGGATTCTTTCTCCGGTCCTCTTGCTGATGTCATACAACCAATCAAAAGATGCTTGCCAGTAAGACACGCCCACCTCAACACGAGACTCTCATTGTTCAGGAATCACCTGAAGGAGATGGCTGCCAACCCCCATGCAGAGACACCAGCCAACACAGTACCTTATAGGATGCCTGGTGCTGAGTCAGGGCAGCAAGTTGTTCTCAATAGAGCACCCAACCGAATGGGCTTGGTTGCTGATTCTGGCTGCCCTACCTGTGAACCTGCTCTCTACTCTCCAACTCTCTTCTCTTTCCACATCCCCATCATTCAGCTTTTACATCATGACAACGAAAATAGCCAATGGACACAGCGTTAAGGAGAAGAGATTTATGTTGGCTGTCTGGGGGTTTCAGCCATCCACAGAAGGGAAGTCATAGATGTACTGTGTTATGCATTCACACTGTAGTGGACTAGGAGGCAGGGAGAGTGACCCAGAACTAGAGCCCTGGCTGTAACTTAAAGGCAAGTTATTGTCACCAGGTAGGCTACACCTCTTTAAGACTCCATGGCTCGGAAGTGCCACTGCTATACAGCAGAATAAGCCTATAAGGGGACATTAGGACTGTAACCATCCCATCAATCCACCTCGTCATCCCTGCCATAAGATTCTGTGATTCCCCAGCACCCTTTAAATACGTCTCCTTTCAGCCCATGGCAGTAAGTAGATTTCTGTTGCTGACAACCAAGATAGTCTGGACCAGCTGTATGAAAGCCAGGCTAACAGCACTTTAAACAAAGAATGTCCCATCCGTGTGGAAGAGAGGTGATTTAGAGGAGACCATAGGAGGTGAGGAATGCTCACTATGGCACACGTGTGGAGTGGGGGTATTAGATCAAATTAGACTGTCCCTTGTGGTCCAGGAAGCTAAAAAGTCCACCCTGTCTGTCTGCAGCCAGAGAAGCACAGGAACGAGCCATTCAGTCTAATAGGAAGACTCAGAGACAGGGAGTCTGACAGTGCCTCTTCCATCAGCCTACAGATCCCAGAGGGCCACCAGTGTGAGTCTCAGTGCTGAAGGGCCAAGCAATCTGTAGTCTGAAGACGAAGTACACAGTGTACCCCAGGAGGAAGACCGATCAGGGCAATGTATAGACAACATCCTGTTTTCACATAGTTGTGTCTCTTCCTTCCTTCCTGTTCATACCCACTAAAGGTTGTTGAGCCTAGGACCAGTTAGACTCTGAAGACTGATGCTCTGCTCTCCCTGTGATGAGATATCAGCTACAGAGACACAATAAGTCATCACTCGGGATCATTGTCTGACTTTGAAGACTTGAGAGATTCACACCTATTTCTGTCACATAATCTTTTCATGGGTGGACCAAAGACCATCACTTTTAGGGCTGCCTAACCTCTGTTTAAATGCAAGCTTTTCAGTTTTCTGACTACAAGGCTGAAAGGGTCACTTGATCTCTTTCTGAGCAGCAGTCTCCTCGTCCACGGGAATGTTAGCTGTCTTGTGTGCCCACGTTTGTTTTCGTATATGTTTATGCTGCTTGGGTTTGTTAATCTAGAGGCCACAAGTGAGTGGGTGTTTATTGCTGTCTTTTGTTTGGGATTTTGTTATTGCTTTTACTACACTTAGAGAAATTACACTCAGTCCTTTAGCAGTGCATTATTATCTCTCAGATGTCAGTGATATGGATAGGCGTAAGGCCATTTCATTCTTGTTCATAGACCTTAAATACTGATAGAAATCATAAATAAGTGGATAAATATTAACTATGTTTGTGATCATACCATGGTCTTCTTATGAAGACCACAGATGGGGAGAGATGAGGTTGGTATAGAGCCAGTGGCTTTCCCAACACTGCCA
This sequence comes from Mus caroli, assembly GCF_978045245.1. NCBI lineage: Eukaryota > Metazoa > Chordata > Mammalia > Rodentia > Muridae > Mus > Mus caroli. Next base: position 26,022,898 of record NW_028227273.1, on the reverse strand, counting down.
ACAAACTGACTGCAGGCCTCCCAGACAGACCTGGAGAAAGTGTGTGTGTGTGTGTGTGTGTGTGTATGTGCATGTGTGTGTATGTGGGTGTATGTGGGTGTATGTGGGTGTGTGTTTGCATGCCTGTCTTCCCTCTGCACAAGGACAAGATACAGCATGAAAGAGAGCTGGCAGTTCACTGTAGACTTTGTGTGTGTGTGTGTGCAGTGTGTGCCGTATGTGTGCATGCTCGTAAATATGTGGTGGGCATGTGTGCTCATGGAGGCTCTCGTCTGATGTCGGTGTCTTCCTTCATCAGTCTCCACTTTCTGTCCTTATTACTCAGGGAGCATCCTTCACTGACCCTGGGGGTTGCTCTTTGGCCACATTTGGCAAGCCGGCAGCCCTGAGGACACACTGACTACAACTCTGGAGCATATGGGCATTATAGATGAGCTTCGTGCTTACCTAGCTTTTACATGGACTCTTAGGATCTGAATTTGGGCCTTTATGACTGTGTGACAAACACTTGTACCAACTAAGCCATCTCCCATCCTTACTGGGGTTTTTAAAGTCAAGGAAGACATGCTTGCGTATTTTAACAAGCTATTTTTTTCTTCCTTTTGCGAGGGGGTCTGATAGAGCCCAGGCTGGCCTCTAACTCATTCAGTAAGAAGATGATCCTGAACTCCTGAGTCTCCTGACTGAACCTCCCACATTCTGGGAATATAAATAAATAGAAATAAGCTATTCAAATAAATTGGGGTGGGGTGGGGGGGCAGCAGAGATCCCTCAAAGAAAAGTTAATTCAAGCAAGAACAGTCTATTTAACTGGGCAACAAACAAATGGTTACTATTTACCTTTCCCATTTCCCAAATAAAATAGTTTGGAAATGGTGTGTTAGGAGCTTTAATTCAGTGAATAGTTAGTGCATAGTCCGAATTGATCCATAGTTTACTATTTGCCTTGATCTTTTAAAATATAAATCAGAAAAAAAAATAAGTTAGTCTATTTTAAACCCATCTTCTGACTGTGAGTGAGCAGGTGTTTTCTCTGGTCCTCAGTTTTGGGTTTGGCCTGAGGCTGTTTGTATTCTGATGCTAATTTTGTGCCCCCAGAGGTGTTCCATCACTAACTCAGGACATCTCCTGTGAACCTTCTCCCCATTTTAACTGGTCAATAAAGGCTACAGTCTGTGATTGGGCAATGGAGGGGAAAGGTGGGACTGAAGGTTCAATAGTGGGGGCAGGTGGAGAGGGAGAGGAGGACAAGAAGGGAGGAGAAAGGACTCAGGAGGAGGAAGCACAATGGAGCAGAACCACGTGGCCAGGAGAAACCGCAAGTAGGAAGGGGGTCTTATAGCTGGGGAATAAGTTAGTATAGTGTTGTATCCACCCAATCTAGGCATATAGCTGATAATTATAGTAACTGGATTGAGTGATATAACACTGTAATATATATATATATATATATATATATATATATATATATATATAAACAGGCTTATTAAGGTTGGAAATTCCACCAAAAGATCTCCACCTAAAGGAGTTGAGAAACAATTTTCTGTCTTCTTGTGGGTTTATGTGGGTTCTCCGTCTTGATCTTTGTGAGGTCCTAACTATCTGGATGAGAGAATGCTGCTGTAGTCTTACCCTGTAATCTAAGATGGGTGAAAGAAGAGTGTATACAGTCCACTAGCTTCTTATCACAACCGTGATGCCATACTTGGTTTTTCACCTGAGCACTGGGGATCAAGCCCAGACCCTCACCTTGCGCAGCAAGCATCTTCTTAGCTCCTAGAACTGCTCTTGTTTTGTTCGGTTGGATGTTTCGGCAGTGCCCTGGGCTGTAAGAGCTGTGTGCTGTGGGTGTCACACATCCTTGCATTTCTTCATTCATTACCAGCAAACAAACAAACAAAAAACAAACACTACATAGACACGTGGTCCCACCTTTGTAAGTGTGTTGAAGAGAGAGACAGAGACAGAGACAGAGACAGAGAGCTGCTGAGACATGTGGTCCCACTTTTGTAAGTGTGTTGAAGAGAAAGAGACAGAGACAGACAGAGAGCCACTGTGGGGGTGGGAGTAAAGAAAACCATGGCCAACTGAAGCTAAGAGCAGCCCAGATGGAACACAGTAAACAGTGAGTGATGGTTTGGAATTCTCAATGGGAAGGTAGCATGGATGGTAGGCAGCTGCCCAGCTATTGTGCTGTCCTAAGGCATATTTAAAACTATAAAGGCTATGTGTGTGCTCTTATCTGGGAACATAAATGGTTAAAGGTGGGTAGAAACCCCATGGCGGGATTTTTAATAGTCATCTAGTACATAAGAGGAGCAAAAAGACTTTGCTGTCTACTCGGGTTTGTAAAATACGATATATGCTATTCCAAAGCTATTGAAATGGTTTGTCCCCAGAACACTGAGCTAAAATGTAAAGCCATCAACCTTATCCTCATATATAAACACATGTGTGGAGGTTCTTAAAAGCAGCAACTGGGTTAATCAAAACGGGTCAGACAATAAGTCGTCTGAGTTGTCATGCTTGTGATAGGAAATCCTGGAGCCCACTGAATCTCCCACAGGATGGTCCTGCCACCTACCTACTACTTTCTGACTTGACTGAAATCAAGAAAGAGATGTGATTACTATTTTCCAGGCAGTAATTTAAAATCAGACAGTGACAAATCAATTCTTCAAGCACATGCTTCCATTCAAGAAAGTGGAGAAAAAAAATAATTCCGAGAATCCTGTTATTGCTATCCTCAGGAGTTAAAACATAGCAATAAATTTGAGTGTCGAGGACTTTTTTTTAACCTGTCCCCTACTACTTTTCAAAGGGAGAGCTGGTGAGAGACCAAGAGGAAGGTGAGTTGGAATAGCTCAGGTGGATCAGGAGTACCTCAGTGATGGAGGTCTCCTGAGCTCCTGTTTTTAAGTCTCTGGTCCCAAGCATACCCTCTCCTTCTAGCAGTCTAATATCTTTGAGGGGATGAGAGTCTAAAGGATAGCTGTGGCTCAGGAAAGGCTGGGGAGGGCTACCCAAAGGTAAGGCTGCCATCTCACCCACTCCCAGGGCAGGCAGCAGAAGGTGGTGGCTAGGCCTTCACATTCAGAATGAGACTTTCATCTGTATCACCCGGATGCTGCTAGCTACCACTTCTCATCTATTTCCTCTACTCTAAAGCATCATAATCACACGAAGCATGCTAGACATGGTGAACATACGAATTATAGTACATGAAACATGAATCACTCTATTTTCCTATAGTTCTGTTGACATAAAATAGAAACATACTTAAAGTCAAATGTCTTATTTTGAGTCATGTATAGTGACAAAGGCCTGAGAACACGAATTCAGGTTACATTCTGAATGGAAGAAGTTAACTGAGATTTTATAATTGAAGAGCCATTACACAGACAAGTATGTTTAAAACATCTAAGTGGAGGCATCGGGCAGGCAGACCAGAGCAAAGGGCCAACATCTTTTCTACAGGTTCCAGCTGTCGTCTTGCAGTAGAGTGGTAGGGTTGGGGGATGCTGGAGGTGCACTAAACATAATAATACATGCTGAGGGATTTACCCAGGAGTCACAAGAATACTAGAGTGGGTAAAAAGGTTAAAGTAAAATGTCTGAAGACAGACCAAGGTAATCCTAACTAATCATAGATTGTTCTACCTACCTATGAGTAGGGTGCTCTGTTCGACCAGGCCAAATGGTCACCTAAAGCTCACAGAATTTCAGCTTCACATTTTTTCTTACAACTCTGCATGACTGGCTGATAATTGGATGGTGGACTATGCTTGTTGATTGAATGGATGGTATGCACATGTATGATATATAAAATATATACATGACAGCCCAATTATCCCTGGGGCTAGGACAACTGCTGGAGACTCCTGACTCACAGAGAGGCTGAATTCATACATACTTCTACCTGAGTCCCTGGCTCCAGACAGTCTGGGCTCTGGACCTATAAAGATGATGGTGGTTCAAACCTTCAAAAATCCAGGAAAACCTGTAAAAACAAAATGGTACCACCAAAGTCTGCACTATCATATCTTATTCAATAGTGGCAGACTGTTTTTCACTTCAGTGTGAGTGGCCCATGTGTTTCTGTGTAGCTAGCGAGATCATGTCAAGAAGCAGCCTGCGTCTTTGGCCCTGTCTCCTCTTTGGCCATCTTTAGAGAGACCAAACAGGCCGATCAATAGGGTCATTTTGAGTTGAGGGCTGGGGGATAGATTTCCACATTTTTCCAGGAGCTCTTCAGAAGTGTGTGTACCTGTGGCACTGATGGAACAGTTCTGTTGTGAATGACAAACCATTCCAGAATCTATTTCACTGGGATACACCGCCTTCTTACAGATTCTCTGGTTCAGAAGCAAGAAGGGATTATTAAACTCCTCCAGTATTTCAGGCACTGGAGCTAAAAAGGCAGATGAAACACACTGGGTGTGGAAGGACCTCAGATAAATCTGGAAACAGATAAATAAAGCCAAAAACATTGTACACAGAAATCAGGGAGGACAGCTCTCTGCAAGGGATTAGAACACACCTCTGGGGTCAATCAGCCTTGAACTGAACTCTAAAGATGAGCGATTCTTGAGCAGTGAGCGGTGAAAAGAAACTAACTCAAACAGAAGGAAGTGCAGTAATGTGCTCTAATTTGGTCAACCACATGCACACATAGCAGAGGTCCTATAATGGAGCTGAGGCGCTCCTGTGTCTTGGTAAATAGCTACTCATTTCTATAACACAAACCTGAAGCAATTAACTTTTAGAAAGCTTTTAGAGGGTTTGTTTTAGCTCACAGTCTTTGAGGTCTCCACCCAGGGTTAGTTTGCCCTGTTGTTTTTGACCTTGAGTGCATCACAGCAGAAGCACTTGGTGGAGCAAAGACTCCCCCACACACCCTGTGAGATTTAGACCATGACAGAGTGGACAGGGAAAGTCCATGGCTCAGATAGGCAGACATGTCAAAGCTCGCTTCCCAGCAGCCAAACAACCTCCCCATAGGTCACACTTCTGAAATCTCCTATCCTCTCCTTTCATATGCATCTCTCTCCAGCGCCTAGAATTAAGCCTTTGGGGATTTAAGGCTGAAACTATAGCACCTAGAGACTTAGCCTTCCTACATTTCTCACACGCCTGCACAAGAGATACTGGTTCCCACAAATGTACTACACTGCCTGGTGCGTACAATTTTGGACAGTAAGTGACACTTCATGGTGATAGTAAGCCACGATGATATTACGGCCATTTTCCTACCTTCGTCGTTATTTTGGAGTGGGCTTCCAATCAAAACAAAGTTTACTGTAAGAGAGCATGGTGCTTTTTCTCTGACTGAAATGGAAGGTTCCTCCTACCTGCCATTTTGAGACTCTTCCTCCATACATTTTTATCTGCTTTTGCTGAAGTTTCTTGGACACGGCTGTAACTCTCAGTCCAGCCCACACTACTAGATTCCTCCTGTTCTCCCATCTTTTAGAAAACGTAACCGTTCGCTGCTGTTGTTATTTAGGGAAGCAAATGCCTAAGTGTGTTTCTTTATCTCAATGTCTTCCAAACTCCCCAGTGCTGAGCATTCTGACTCTGTAACAGTAAGAAAAGAGAACAACAGATTTGGGAGAAAAACACCAAAAACAAAAAACCCTTTGTACATTTGATCAACTAAAAGGCAACCTGCCTCCATGATGCCTTCAGTGGGACTGGCAAGCAGGAAGCTCATGTGTGCACAGGGCTCTCCACCTAAAACTCCTCAGTCAGCAACTCCAACAACACAAGTTTTTGACAGAGCACCTTTGTTTGAGTTTTGCTGGATATTGTAACCATCATGTTGGTGATGTCTTGTATTTGTCTGCTGCTCCTTGATATCTGTTCTTTGCACTCATTCAAAACCAAAGGCTCAGCTATCAAATGTCTTTCTCTGGACCATGTAAAACTCACAGAGATTCTTTTGACTGGTTTATGTTTTCTATGGGATTTTCCTAGAAACTTACAATGCCTAACAGCCTAACAGTGTATTTGTAAGTAATATTAATTAATTATATTATGCTCTGTATGCAGCTGTCTTAGTTAGGATTTTACTGCTGTGAACAGATGCCATGACCAAGGCAAGTCTTATAAAGACAACATTTACTTGGGCTAGCTCACAAGTTCAGAGGTTCAATTTGTCATCATCAAGGTAAGAGCAGGGCAGCATCCAGGCAGGCAGGGTGCAGGAGGAGCTGAGAGTTCTATATCTTCATCTGAAGGTTGCTAGTAGAAGACTGACTTCCAGGAAGCCAGGGTGAAGGTCTTAAGCCCACGCCCACAGTGACACACCCACTCCAACAAAGCCATACCTCCCAACAGTGCCACTCCCTAGGCCGAGCATATACAGCAGCTTTGACTCGCCTCTCAATGAATTTGATTTTTTTGGTTAATGCTGCTATGTCTCACGATATTAAGCAAGTTAATAAGTTAAATGCCATAAGTAAGTAGAAGAAAAGAAGAAATGTTAGAAACGTGCAAAAATGGAAATATCTTTAGTAAAGAAGGATTTGTGTATGGAGGTTAGGATGGCTGGATGACTTTCTGCAATGGAGAAGGAATAGAGAAGCATAAGCTAATTACAAAACTGTGTGAGTAAGTTATATAAGACATGTCGCAGATGAGACCCAGCTATGCTAATCAAACTGTCTTTCAAAGTATCTGGGTTTTGCTTAAACTTAATCTAAATATTACATAGCTACAACTACTGGACAGTATTCAATAATCATTGTAGACATATAAAAATGACAGAAGATTAGAATAGACTTTGGTTTTTTGGCCTTTTGTCTTTTGCCCTCGCAAGTCACCTAGGTCATAGGAGAATATGGGGACATCTTTCAAAATCCCTGAAGGATCATCTGTCTTTTAGTTTACACATTCAGTGGATTATAACCAATATACACCCTATACCAAAGTCAGCACAGAAAAAAAAAGTCCTCCATGCTTCTAAGTGAAGCCATGGTCAAGCAAAATGTTTGACTTATTCTCACACAGATGGGATGTTTGGTGAGAGAAAGTCCAAAGGATCCAGTGTCTTGTCCCAAACTACAACTGGCATTAAGAGAAAATAAAAGCCACCTACATGACTGAGGTGAGAAATTTATTTATACACCAATGAGAAAGTATAAATAAGATTAAAATATTGGTAAGAATATAAAAAAGCAACGGGCTAACATTTAGAGCCCTTAGTACAGATGACTGGCAATGCCAGTGAGTATAGCCCCTATGCAGCTGTAGTTAAAGAAAGCACTGTGTGTTTTCCCTAAACAGAAGCATACTGCTTTCTATGATTCTGCTCATTCTGCTCATGGCTCCTTTGCTTTACAAAATCTACAAAATCAGACAGAAACCATGCCAATCACCAGCACGCCACTGGCCAACAGCTCTAAAACTGGAGCTCTGAATATTTCTAGTAAAAGTGAGCCAACTTATCATCTTAGTAGTGACACTATTAACCTCTGAACCTTATAGAATCCTAGTGCTATTTGAATTTTATCTACCTCTCGCAGGTGATCCATCCTCAGGTGGTCCTGAGTTGATACCCCAACTCCATCTATCTGGGCCCCTTTGATACCCCCACTCCATCTATTGGGTCTCCTTGACCCTTCCTCAATACCTAAAAGTCAGAAAGAATGGAGATCCAACCACCAGCTAAAAGGACTTGGAATGACTTAGCATTTATCTCCCAAATGGCTTTAGGATCTCCGCTCCAGAGGAGAGAATGTGGAAAAGCTAGGCAGATATTTTCAGGCTTAGAGCCCATTGGGGAAAGCCCTCTCCTTCATATTCCCTTTTCTTCTGAAACTCATATCAGAGCTGCCTCAACCACCTGATGAACAAGAGTTACATGAACAACAGCCGTGTTCTCTTCCCCATCTATCTGTAGAAACAAAAGACTAGACGGCTGGCCATGGCCACATCATTTTGAAAAGTTCTTCGGTTTTGTTGCCAACAGTGACTTTCTCTGAAACCTCAATAATTAGCATCCCAAAACTAAAGCCCAGTATCCCTCCACAGCCCATCCCTGTAGAGCCCTGATAATATCCTGTCTTCACAACTTTTATCATCACTTGGTGTTCTCCATTCCCTCCTTGCCATTGTTTATTTTGAGGAAAGACCAATCTCAAGGCAAAACAAACAAACAAATGAAAAAACAAGGAAAATTTCGTCCCCCTTCCCAGCACCCCTCCTCTACTCTATAACCACCCCAGACTGTAAGCAGAGGGTGGGCTGCTGATTATTACAGGGACCTCTGCTGCAGAATTGCCAACCTCCATCAAATGACTATACTGTCATTAAAAATAAGATGAGAATAAAGATTTATAAAGAGAATGCTGTTTATCTCAGCCATCCTCCCACAATGAGCTCCCACAATGCTAGTATCTGAGCTTAACACTCCAGAGAAGAGAGCAATTGAATATCCCAGAGAAAAAACTTAAAGATGTCAACCCAACAGCACAAAGGCCTAATTGAGCCACAACCTTCTACTTTAAATGATAAACAACTGTTAGTGAATTAAAAAAAGAAAAGAATTGGAAATTTAAAATAAAATATTTTAGATGAGATTAGGGTGGTGTGGCTGTATATTAAACTAAAATATTTTAGAAGCGAGGTATGATTTCTTCAACCAGAAAGTGAAAATAAAAATCTTTGGTGGCCTAAAGGATATAAAAGTGTAAGACATTCTTATTGCAGTTGAACTGCAGAAGGCCAAGTTTATGTGTGCATAGCATTTAGGAGTTTTACCCACAATCACTGCCCTGAGCGTCCTAGGACTGTGGTCCCAGCGAGTGGCTCCTCTATGCCCTACTGTCTGCCATCTGTTAGGGACAACTTCTGGGAGTCACCAGTGGATAAAGGCTAATAGCTATTGAGCAGCACAGCCTGTTTGGGTAGACTTGCCTACAGGATATGTACTCTGGCCACGTTTACTGCTGCTTTGCTCTCGAGTGGTTATTGTGAGTCGCCAAATAAGGATCAAGCCCATGTGACCCATACAAACCACGTGACCCATTCAATCCACAAACCCATGAGACCCATGCAACTCCTGTGATCCCTGAGACCCATGGGACCCATGGGACCCATGTGTGCCCTAGACCTTCTCAAACTATGTACTAAATAAGCCTACTCTCTTAAAGTGGGATGCTTCTGGGGTTTAATTATGATGATGAAAGCCTGACTGGCATAAAGGGGCCATGAGATTCAGTTAAAGGGTCTCGTTTTTAACTGTACTCATCTCGTTGAGCCCATAGGTAGGGTGGACAGTCCTGTCTGTAGTTCTCAGGTAAGAAATAAATAAGGAAATGGATAAGGGAGAGCAAAGATGACACCTAGAAGATAAGCATCTGACAGGCAGGACCAGGAGGTTTTATACTGAGCCCAAGCAGAGGGGCTTGCTTTCACAATACATCCTAGAAGCTTTTGGGTGGCACACAGAGAGGGAAGTGGCTTCTGAGGGGTCAGCAATACCTCATCAGTCTTGGCCAGTGTTGCTTCTAAGAATAGTAAAGCAGGTGTGTTGATGAAGTGATTTCATTCTACAATGTTCCTGGAACTGCTCAAAGTAATGACACCATTAAAGCCAAAAGTTACAGCCAATTGCAGGCAAGAAGGACAGAATTTACAACTCGTGTTCCCAGATTCACACACAGTCAAAGCCTCCAATGAACTGCCAGCCATAAATTGTTTCGAGAAATTCATTTCTGATAATTCATAAGGGTAGTCAAGCGGGACAAGAGAGAAACCAGGAAAACAATCACAGGAGAGCCTCAGATCAAGGGCCTATCCTTTATCTCTTATGCAGAGGAGAGAAGAGCCAAGTTGGGCCAGATAGTGTATCTGGATCAACCAGGCCACTGAAATGAGCACCTTTTGTGACCCGTTTTGGTCCCGGACACCAGAGAGCATGACAGTTCTGGCAGCCACTGGGCTCTGCTCAGACTCAACAGCACAAGCCATGAACCTGTTACCGAGCCTGACATTAACCAGAAAGCAATGAACAAGCCCCAATTTTGATGAAATCATCCTTTGGGTTTGGGCATCATGGTATCAATCACCTACAATTTCCATGCTCTCATTGTCAGACAGAGTGAACTCTAATGGTCCAGATGAGATGAATCGGCAAGTTATGACTGCAGGTAATTCTTGTGTAGAAACAAAAAAAGAAACTAGATATGGACTGACTGGGTTAATATGAATCTGAGATACAAATGAGAGTTGTTTGTTTGTTTGTTTTGTTTTGTTTTTTTAAACAAAGACAAAAGCAAGTGGAGGTTGCTAATCAGGTAGCCCTTAAATAGAACCACAAATACATAAAAGTGACTCTGTAGGCTATGTTTCTTTCTGTGACATTAGATGTTTGATGAAGGCAGTTCTCTTAGTGGTGTGTTCTACTCTAAACCTGTGCCTACTGGCCAGGGCAAGTCCAAGACTAAACTCTCTTATGGAACCGGAGGTAGTGCCTTTTACATGAATTGCTTCAGTCCTTCCTGATGAGCGAGACTCCACTGTAACCAAGGAATGTAGATGGGTGAGCTCCTTGCCTCCGGGTCTGTAGAGTCTCCCCCTCAGGGAGTTGAACATGCCAGGCTGTTTCATCAATGCTTGGCTGTCTGAGAGACAGACCAAACTACACTGATGTCTGCGGAGCTGTCATCCACATTCCGCACTCTCAGAGAAATACCAGAAGATCCACTCGGTGTCAATTCCCAATATTCAGGCATCATCATGAAAAATCCCCATTTCCTATCCAGTTAAACATGGCCCATTGTCCCTTACACTTAAAAGGCATGAATGCCAAGTTCGGAAGACATAACTATGGTAGGTTCATCTGTGTTTGCACTGTCCTGTCATAGAGAAAACAATTTGATTCACCCAACTCATGTCTGTTCTCCTTGGTAGGGAAGAGAAAATGAATATGCTCTAACTGTGACTGTTATCTGGGGTCTGTTTCCCCGCAGTGCGTGAAGCACAGTGGCCCAGTGGGATGTCGCCTGCTTAGGTTGTTAATGTTCACTAAAGCTGCCAAATCAGTGGATGGTAACTCAGAAGACAGTTGCTGTGGCAACTCCCCCTTGCCTACGCACTAACCATATTTCCATACAAGTCCATATTTAGACTAAACAAGAGGATGGTGCTGACTTGCATCCAACCCAGGAGTTATTTATCCAACCTTTAAGTAATAATTAACTTCCCACTCCAAGGTCCTGGGCCAACCCATCCCAACCTGTTGCATTGTTCCAATTCATAGGTTTTCTAAACTTAACAAAACATAATCTTAGAATTCTTTCTGAAAACTGAACTTCCCAGGAGGGTTGGATTATGTTAATGTCATTGTAGATTATTAATTGCCATAACCTTGGCAGTGAGCCAAGCTGCCTAGTAGCTCAGTTGGATTAAAGAACAATTCTTAAATATAAATCAAACTATTGATAAGACACCTTCATCATTATGCTGAGTGGTGATTGTTATAATCTAATAGGTTCATGTTATGGTCCTTATCTGTTTATATTTAACATTGATTACTGCAAATTTGCAGCTTAATGTGGTGTATGTTCATGATCTAGGAGTCTGTAGGCCAGGCATCTGAGAACATCACACGCTCCAAGTGATGCTCTAGCCAAGGTTATAGGCAAAACTAAGGGCTCAGAGGAAACTCGCCTCCAGAGACTCTGCTTGTGATCTCCCCTGGCTCTTGGCGCAGTTAAGCATCTCCTGGACTGTCATCTGAAGGCTTTCGTTACTTGCTAGCCATGGCTCAGAGGGCTCACTCTATTCTTTGCTTTGTAGGCATTTACTTTATCACCCAGAAAGAGAGTGTGAAGCCAGGAGAAGTGAGGATGGAAACTAGAATCTTAGGAACATAGTCACAAAGGGGGTGTCACTCTGTTCTTTACCACAGTTTTTATTTGGAAGTGAGTCACAAGCCACGCTTCTACCCTAGGAGGCATTTACTGAGCATTTTCACCAGCAGAAAAGGAGAACTCTAGAACTCCTTTAGCAGCCTTCACTGTGACAATATAGAGAAGGAACAAAAGGTGTAATCTATTTGGAAAAGTTCCCTTTCAAAGGTGAGGTGTAGGGGATACCAAAATGGCTCAGTGGGTAAAGGTATTTGCCACCAAGTCTGGGTTTAATTGTCCAGAACCACACGGTAAAAGGAGAGAACCCAGCTCCTACAAGTTGTCCTCTGACCTCCACGGGTGCTGTGGCTGCACACCTGCAAAGGCTCAGTGAAAAATACAATAGCCACATTCAGCAGTTTTACAGAAAAAAAAAAAGACCAAATAGTTGAGACAACGTTCTAAATCCTGTTGTCATTATCTCAAGCAAGTATAATGTGACTGAGGGGGTTTATGCAAATAAAGTGGGAAGCATATTGATTTAAACAACCTGAGTTGAAAAGAACATTTTTACTTGTGAACTTAACCTACAGAATCAAGGAATAGGCACAGATGGAGCAGGTGAAATGCCATAGTCCAGAGGGCTGCATGGGTACGGCACACCACTTTAACCAGGGAACCAGCTCTGCCTGACCATGGAAGGCTGACACAGCACTTAACCTGGTGAGCAGCTCTGCCTGACCACGGAAGGCTGACACACCCACTGCTCATCCTGGTATCCATCTCTACTTGTTTCGTTCAAATTCTTTACCTCCTGCTCCAAAGTTGTTTTATTTCCCCTTCTTTCTTCATCCTTTAGCTAACTCATACCAAGGAGTTTGGCAAATGAACAGCCTCATTCCAAACATCAGAATTGGATGGCTGCTCACTTTGATTCGTTGTTCTCGTCCTCGCCCACTGACTTGAGAATGGCTGGCAATGCTGATGTCCTCTGAGGGCTGACATGCCCATTTCCTGGTGAATGTTGCTGGTCTCAAACAGGAATGGCTGCCCTCCTATGTGTACACCTAAAAGATCCGACTTGTTTCTCTGGTAGTAAATATCACATTGAGATAAAGTGAAAGCAAGAATTTAATAAAGAGATGTTTGACCCTCTTTCTGTAGATGTTTTGGTACAGCTGAGTGTTTTATAAGCAATCTGCTGCGCAGATCAGGACTAGCCCAATGATTGATAGACACCTTACAACTCCAAGATTTCCCTTGGCGGTCGTAGCCACGGCGTTCATTGCTTGCAGAAATGGCTGTTATATCGTGATACATCCTCAGATTCTTATTCTTGCTTACTTTCTAGTTTTAATACCGGTCTCACTTTTGGCGCAATGGAGAGATGTTAAATGGGGTCGTAGGTAGCTGGGTCAATTGAAGTCAACTGCAGTTAAGTATGTATGAAGGTTACAGGAGCAGAGACTTGTTTGCTAGAAAAAGAGTATCTCATTTTGCACACTTGCTACCCACAGACAGACTTCAAGAGGCTCCTCAGCTTGTTTCCATGTGCCCGGGCTGCACCTCTGCTGTACTCCTTCCAGACCTCAGTCACAGCCTCTTCCTCCATTGTCTCCCAAAGACAAGTTCAGATTATGCCTAAAAACTGTAAAGTATTCACGATACAGCAGATATTAACTGAACTACTTAATAAATGATGCGGTCCCGTTGACTCCGTAATTCTCCAGGATTTCTGACCATTTCCCTTTATAAGAAGATGAGAGTGGGGTTTACACAGGGGGCCTGAGTAGAATTCTTATCAGAGCCCTGTTCCACCAGAAGGCAGAGGCAGGTATCAGAGTGGCCGGGTCTAACCCATCCAAAAGAAACGTCCCATTTTCTTTGTGCAAATGAGATATTAATGGTGTGTAGAAGGTATTAGACAGAGATGACTGTGGAGACAGAAGGCTGCGTCTTCTGCCCTCACACTTAGCTCTCTTCCATAGGAAGGGCACATTTCAGCAATAAGGGGACTCCCACTTCTAAGATAGGAAATTGGAGGGGGTCATTCCAAACTTGCTGCCATAGCTCAAGACTGGATGTGGGCAGGAAGGAAACAGGACATTATGAAGGGACTCTTACTGTCTGCATTCTCAGCAATGTATTCTTCAATCACTTGAGTTCTGAGTTATCTGTGGGGGCCCTCTTTCCTCAAGAAGAAAATTAGAATTCTCACTTTTTAGTTTCTGTTTACCTCACAGGCCTTAATTAAAATATGCAAGCAAGCGAGCCTTTAATGTATCCATTAAAAGTACTAGACATCTGGGTTCTGTATTGTAGGGAAGGTTTTTATCTCTGTTGCTTTCTCATAAGCTTCCCAAGGCCATTTCATGACTCCACCATGCTCCACTGTGCTTCCCTGCTCCTTCCCCTTCCCATGAAATAGTGGGAGTGACTGCGACAGCGGGGGAAAGAAGAGATCCAGCGGATGGACAGTAACCATGTAAGGAAGGTGAGCTGGAAACAAAGCTGCCAACTACTGTGATTCTGAGTCTCTCTCTCTCTCTCTCTCTCTCTCTCTCTCTCTCTCTCTCTCTCTCTCTCTGTGTGTGTGTGTGTGTGTGTGTGTGTGTGTGTGTTTTCAGGGGCATGTGTACATATGCATATGCCTAGAGAGGCCAGATGTTAACCTTTGGATATCAATGTTAGGTATCAATCTCCAGCAGCCATCTACTTTGGGATATCTGTGATTGTTTGCCTTTAAAACATCATGGGTGAATGTTATACATACCAACTACTCCGAACCCTATCCCCCTACCAACCCTGTTTCCTGTTTACCCCTTTCCCTTCCCATCAACTTCTCGTTCAAGTTCTTTATCTATTTACTTGGTCTTGAGACCCACTAAATTAACCAGGGCCATCTGCATGACCGTGTGTTCAGAGTTGGCCTTTGGAGCCTGATGGGTGGGCACACAACTAGAGATAGTAGTTCTACCCCTCCAAGAATCTATAACTTGCCAATAGCTGAGAGGTAAGAGAGAGGGCCCTTTGGGCACTCTTCTCCTCTTGGTTTATTTGCTGACTGAGCTGTTTTTTGACTGGGCCCAGTGCAGTTAGCCACAGTTGTTTTTGAGTTAATGGTGGCAATATCTATATAGACTCTACAGAATGTTATTTCCTGGACAATCACCTTCTCTTCTGGCTCTCACATACTTCCTGTCCACAGTTCAACCATGTCCTCCGAGTCTTGGAGAGGTTTGTTTAGGGCGAGGGCCACAACCATTGCTAATTTTCTGTACCTTGGCAGTCACGAGGCTCTACTTTCACCACCATTCATTGTAATAACAGGCTTCTCTGATTAAATCTGGGGGCATTTTTATCTACAGGGATGATAATAGGTATGTAGAAGACAGGTTGATGTTAAATCACATTAGCTGTCTATCAGAAATATACTTTGCATATGGGCCTATTACCTCCCCAGACCCAGGGTGTTAGCCAGGCTCAGTACTAAGCATTTGGCTTCTCACCCCCATTTCCCAAGGAGGGACTCTTGAATCCACTTAAAGGGCAATAGGTTATCCTTGTATGATAGTAAAGGTGCTATCACATAGGAAGCCCATGTTGCTTTGTCTATAGATTCTTTACACTCCCTTTTTACCTGTCAATCTCCCGCCCCCCCATCCTTCTAATCTCCTGTACCTTCCTCCTGCACAAACCTTACCACCCACAGTATTCTTTTTACACACTTTCACCTGTGTTCTATGGTCTCCTCTAAGGTACTGTTCCTCTGTTTCTGCCCTTGGTTCCTGGCTTCCAGGGGTCCTCCATGTCAGACACCCCAAATTAAAAAGATCTTCATGTGAAAGAAAGTACACAGTGTTTGTCCTGTGGGGACTGAGTGACCTCATTCAGTATAAGTTTTCCAGTTCCATCCATTTGCCTGAAAGTTCATAACTTCGTGTTTCTTCCAAGCTGAGTCACAGTCCTGCATGTGTATTACATCTTCACTGCACAGTCATCGTTTGATGGGCATGTGAGCTGCTTCCATTGTAAGAAGAGCATCAGTGAGTGTGACTGTTTGGGTATTCCTACCATAAGGTATAGATAGATTCCATTGATTATGTGCCCAGGTGTGAGGGCTGGGTCACGTGGTTATTTTACATAGGTTTTTGGTTTTCTGATTTTTGCTTGGTTTCTTCTTTTTAAAACAAACCTCCAGACTAATTTCCAAAGGGGTAACAGTAATCCACATTTCCACCAACAGAGCAGAGGGGCTCCCCTTCTTCACACCCATGTCAGCAATCGCTGGTATCAGTAGTCTTGATGGTGGTCATTGTGACCAGGGTGACACAGAATCTCAGCATGACATTAACCTGCATTTCCCTTGTGGCTAAAGATGTTGAATGTATTTTAAAGTTCTTTTTAGCCATTTGTATTTCTTCTTTTGTGAACCTTCTCTTATTTGTAGGATACCTCTTAATTAGATTTTCTTCTTGGTGTTTGGGTTTTTGAGTTCTTTGTATGTTCTTATTACTAACTCTTTGTTGGATATAGAGCTGGCAAAATATTTTGCCCTTTCTGTGAACTGCTATGCAGAAGCCTTTTGGTTTCATTTGATTCCATTTGTCCATTAATGGTCTTTTAGTCTTAGTTCTTGTTCCACTGGAGTCTATTCAGAACATCTTCACCTGTACGTACACACCAAAGCATACTCCTGGCTTTTCTTCTAGCAAATTTATATTATTAGGACTTATATTGAGCTTTCTGATCCATTTGGGGTTGAGTTGGTTAGAGATCCAAATTCATTCCTCTACAGGTTAACACCCAAGTTTCCCTGTGCTGTTTGATGAAGATAATACTGTTTTTCCAATGTATATATTGGTCATTTCTCTAAAAATTCTAATAGTTAATAGTTGCATGGATTTATATCCAGATATTCCATTTATTCTATTGAACTATGGATCTGTTTTGTGCCAGACCTTAGTGTTTTCATTGTTCTGTGCATTACTTAATTTTCTGTGGCTGTGATTAAACACCATGACCAAGGCAACTTACAAGTGAAGGGTATATTTGGGCTTATAGTTCCAGAGGGATAAAAGTCCATCAAAATCACAGCCAGAAGCATGGCAGCAGATGGGATGGCTGGACCAGGATGCTGAGAGCTCACATCTTAAAACAAAAGCAGAAAGCAGAAAGCAAACTGGGAACGGTGCATGACTTTAAACCTTAAAGCCAGCTTCCAAGGGAATGTATTTTCTCCAGCCATATCTCCTAAAGATATCAAAACAGTACTACCACCCGAGAATGAGAACTCAAAAATTTGAGCCTAGGAGTGAAGGGCATTCTCATTAAAACTGCCACACTGTGCTCTGGAGTAACTTGGAACTGGTTTCAGAGACACCTCCTGCCATATACTTTTTCTCTTGGATTGCTTTGACTCTGCTTGATCATGCTCCCTTTGGTACATTTCGTATATTTTTCTTAACTTGTAGACCTCCTCTTTTCATGGCTTCCCAGTGTTACTCCATATTCCATTCATGTGCTTTAAAACACTTCCCATTTCCTTTGACCGAATGATCCAGTTTCTCTATCATGTCTTCCAGCCTTGATATTCTGCCTTCCGTATTTTATTAAGGAAGTTTCCCAATGAGGTTTTTATTAGGCCTATTGAGTTTTTCATTTTTTGTCTAATTTCAGTTGAGTTTTCTTCAGTTCTTCTATTTCTGTTGATTTTTTTTCATCTTCATGTCACGCATTGTCTTCGTGACTTCATTTGCCCAGCTGTTCTGTTCTCATTTTGTTCACATTTTCTTCATGATCTTTCTACCCAGCCAGTCACTGACTACCTTCCTCTTTATTCCATCTGAACCTGATAAGCATGCTTATCATTTTTCCTTTAAGCTCTCTAGGTTGGATTTTATCCAAGTCGCTTTCCTTGGGGCACCCTGCTGTGGAACTGGTGATTTTGGGGAAAGGCATATTGTCTTGGCTGATCACATTGTGGTTTTTGGTAATGAGACCTGGGTATCTGTTACATTGTTGGTTGTCTTTTGGTATGAGATTTTTAGTCTACCAGGCTGGAATCCCAAAGAAAGCTGTCAGGATGGGTATCTTGATGTGTCTCAAGGGGACAGAGCCCAAACTAGTCCCTCAGGTCTACGGTGGGATTTTCTAGTAAATCTAGGCCAGTAGTTATTCTATGAAGACTCTGTCTTCTATGGGCTGATGTGAGTCAGTCTAGAGGAGGGTCTCAGTTGACATGGTCACCTTGGTTTTGGTTTTTTTTTTAATTTCTTTTTTTATACAAAGCTTATCTGTACCTTGAGGATAGTCAAGGTGGCTGACAAGCCTTAGGGCATTTCCCATTTCTTCCTGACTAGATCTGGGATTATCAACCCATGTTACCATACCTGGCTTTTTAATGTGTGTACTGGCACTGAACACATTCCTTACATTGGTGTAGTGAGCACTGTATTGGCTGAGGCATCTTTCCAGATTGAGGGTACTGAGCCTAAGCTAAGCCAGATGACACATATTATTTAGGAAACGTTCCCCCAGGCTAATCAGAAGTCTAGTGTATTTGGACTGTGCTCTACCTGTAGACTTACTGTCTCTTCTTAACATCCCATGCACAGATTCATTCAACATATCAGTTAACATATGTTCCTCGGGTCCTGTGTGCTTACCATACACCCTGCACACTGCTAAGATACAGGCTTGACAGTATATCTTCTACATTTGCAAAGGCACAGTTTGGAGATGAAGACTGAGCACACACACACACACACACACCAACTGTGAAACTAGCATAGAAGAAAAAAAAAACCAACAGAAAGTAAAGATGACAGGAGGAACACTTATGCCAGATTGGGCAGCTGGGAATCTTGTTCTGTGGAGAAATAGCTCACCCAGAAAGAAGGATGAGCAGCAGGTAGTCAGGCAGAAGAGTGCTATGGGCAGACTGCTCAAGGATAAACAGCTGTAAGGAATAGGGACACAGGAACTTGGGAGGATAAAGCAAACTCAGAATGCATTCCGTGTCTCTTCAGAAGAGAGTGGGAGGAACAGATCTGGATTTTTTGCTTGTTTTTTCTTTTTTTTTTTTTAAGACAGGGTTTCTTTGTGTAGCCCTGGCTGTCCTCAAACTTGGTCTGTAGATCAAACTGGCTTCAAATTCAGAGATCCACCTGCCTTTGCTAACCAAGTGCTGGGCTCGGATGCTTGCACCACCACCACCTACCTGACTACGATCTGGATTTTCAAAAGACTACTGGTTTCAGGGTTGATCAATAAGGACATGAAGTAAGAGGGAGAAAGAGGAAGAGGAAGGAGAGTGTCTTAGTCAGGGTTTCTGTTCCTGCACAAACATCATGACCAAGAAGCAGTTGGGGAGGAAAGGGTTTATTCGGCTTACACTTCTATACTGCTGTTCATCACCAAAGGAAGTCAGGACTGGAACTCAAGCAGGTCAGAAAGCATGAGCTGATGCAGAAGCCATGGAGGGATGTTCTTTACTGGCTTGCTTTCCCTGGCTTACTCAGCCTGCTCTCTTATAGAGCCAAGACTACCAGCCCAGAGATGGTTTCACCCACAAGGGACCTTTCCCCCTTGATCACTAATTGAGAAAATGCCTTACAGTTGGATCTCATGGAGGCATTTCTTCAATTGAAGCTCCTTTCTCTGTGATAACTCCAGCTGTGTCAAGTTGACACAAAACTAGCCAGTACAGAGAGACAGAGATGGAGACACAGAGCACAGGGGACAGATGGACGCTGTATATTTAAGGAAAGCCATCACTGCATTCTTGTCTTGCTGTTTTTGTTGCTGGTTGGAGGAACATGAAGCAAGGGATCAGCTTCAGAGTGAGGTGCCCCCGTGCCAAAACCTGATGTCCCCGTACTCACATGAAAAAAAGTCAGCATTTGTGTGTACTCCTGATTTGTCACAGAGTGTGAATCACCTGCCGACATATTTGGGCAATTTTTCTTCTCTGAACTTATTTCTTTAACACATTTTCTCTTCCTTCTCTTCATCAGAACATTTTCTTTCAAGTTTCTTTCTTCTGCTCTTTCCTTTTCTTAAAAAGTAAGGTGGAAACAAAATAGTTTGCACACCGATGATTAGAATATTATTATCATTTAAATTCCTTGCCTCTTTAACAAGCATGAAACATCACTGCTGATGTAATGATATTGGGATCTGGGCATAATTAGGTGATTAGGCAGACCCCTCATGGGTCGGTTAATGATGTTGCTTATCTGATGTTACTATGTGGTTAGGTTTCTGTCATTGGTACAAAACACAGAGCAAAAGCAGCTTGAGGAAGACATTTATTTCAGCTTATAGTCCACCCTGAAGGTATGTCAGAGCAGGAGTGGATGCTGGAGTCATGGAGAAACCCTGCTTACTGGCTTACTCTTCATGGTGTGCTCAGCTTGCTTTCTTCTACAACCAAGACTGCCAGCCCTGCAGTGAGCTGAGCCCTCCTACATCAATCACAAATCAAGAAAATGTCTTCAGACTAGCCTACAGGTCAACATGATGGAGATTTTTCTTTTCAATCACCCTTCCCTCTTTTCAAATAACTCCAGCTTGAGTCAGGTTGATAAAAAGACTCAACAACAACAAAGAACCCAGCCAACACATTGTGCTAACTAATGTTACATTGTATGTGATAGCACAGACTAATTAAAATTGTTAATTATTATATTTTATGTTTAGCTGGGTTTATATTCCTAGTACCTAATTCACATTGCTACTTTGAATGAGCAATTATTTGTATAGCTTCATCTTCTATTTATTTACCAAACAACCATCAAATGATTTGGTAAAGTTTGTTGCCAAGGGATGATAGGAAGATGTGAAAAGTCTATGATCATGTTGACATTTCTTTGAGCTTCAATTTTCCACCTGTAAGAGAACAAATATCATTTGTAAATGAAACCTAATTTCATTACTCTACAGTGCTATGTTAATATAAACATTATTAGGGTCAAATACCCAGAAGGAACTCGTGTCCAAATACCAGGCCTTGACTACAGGCAAGTCAGCTGGATCTAGTTCACCTATTGTTACTGACATATTTATAACTAGTGGAAAAGCATGTTTCTCAAAGACAACGCAACCAAATAATAGTGATGTGTTTCTGTCCTTTGAATTTGTGAAATATAAAGACTTCTTCCAGGTTTGTTCCAAAGCCTTGGACAAAGATTTACCAAAACCACTTTCAGGCTCCCATCAAGTGAGCTATGAAAATTCATTTCGGTAACTGCCCTTATCAAAGTCAACCAATCAACGTCAGCTTCAATCAACCAGTCAGCAAGAGTCTCACTCAATGATCTCTCAATCCTACACATTCCCAGTAGCCATCATCCACCAGTCCTGAAGTGCTGAACTTTTAAAAACCAGGGGTTTGCTTTGTCCACATAATTCAACTGTAGATCTGTCATAATTCAACTGTAGATCTGTTCTATTTTACAAATAAATCCTGACCTTGGCTTAGGACTTCTCCTTTATAAATGCAGACTCTGGGGGTTTCCCTGCGCTTTTGTCTGAGATCTCCTCATAACTATATGGAATTCTATTGTTCTCACAGATAGTCAATGTGTTAAAGATGTAGCCAAGTGTGATGTGTTGCTCCAGTTTTGACCCAGGGAAAAAAAAAAAGCAAGGATAGATTTGGAAGAATTTGGAAATTTGAAAGCGCAGCATGGCATGACATTTAGAACTTGTTATTCATCTTTGTAAAGAAGACATGCAGTGTGCTTTGTAGAGGGGCTGTGGGGGAGGGATGCAGAAATTTTAAAGATTAAGGGGGTGGGGGTTCTTCAGTATCCCTAAGTTCCTCAGCCTAGTTTTTAGTTGTACAAGTGTTTTTATGCTGTTTAATTTTCTATCATTGTTTCCTCTTGTTTCTCCTCACTGCGCAGTAGCAAGTGACATTTCCCTTTGGAGAAGTGTCAGGCTGTGCAGCTTCTTCACTCTAAGTGAAATAGGGGACAGAGGGAAGGAATATTGAGAGAGCTTCTCCTGAGGGCTAAACCTCTGGGGAATGACAAGGGAGCAAAAATTCAAGGGGAATGTTAAAGTGATGTGAATTTAAATAGCTATGAAATGATTTCCACTTTTCAAATTAACAAGTTAAATATGATGCTCTCAGTAGTAAGCAAATGTGTTAGGAAATGGTCACTCTCATGTTTCCCTGGTGCAAATGTGTAATAATTGGTTTTCTAAAGGACAGTTCTGTAGGAGTTATCTGGAGGGGGGAAGCTCAAAAGATGTATAGAATTCATGGCAATGAAATTCCCCATAGGGCTGTACTCTATGGAAATAATAGCAGAGATACATAATGTATATGGGGGGGGGTTCTCACCTCTGGTGAGGACTAAGAGGGTGAACTTCACAATGTTAACTGAGCTGAGAAGTGCTTTCTTAAAACCAGTGTGATTTTTTTTTTTCATATCTTCCTTTCTGGGTATCAGTTTCTGAATTCCTCAGAACTTTGTGTTGTGTTTCTGATGAAGGAGAAAACACACACTGGCTCCTGAGGGCTTGTGTGGGACCCGTTTCAAGATGCCCTACAGGTATACAAAGCTCAAGGTTGTTGAATAAAATGGTATTGCGTTTGCACACTGCGCTGGGTAGTCTCACTTGTCAATTGGAGGCGAGAATCTCCTGGAATGGCAGCCTCTGGACACGCCTGTGCGGGATCATCCAGAGTAGTTAACTCGAGGTGGGTAGGCCTACTGTGGGGAGCACTGGATAGAAGGCTAATCAAGTTGAGTACAAGCTTTCAGGACTCTGCTTCCTGCCTGAAGAGACACCCCTCCCCCCTCAAGTCCCTGCCACTGTGAGTGATGCCCTCAACCTGTACAGCCCAGGAAACACTCCCCTCTTTATACTGACCTTTGTCTGGCATTTTTGTCACAGAAATGGGACAGTTGCTAAAACACACAAATTACATGATCCTCCCATACACTTAAACCATGTCTAGATTACTTGGGATACCCTACGTGATGCACATTGCACATAGCCGCCAAGTTTTGTTGTTCTACAAATAATAGTAAGAAAACATCCGTTGCAATATGCAATTTTTCTCCAACTACATTCCATCCCAGGAGAGATGAGTCCTTGGATGCAGAATTAAAAAGTTTGGAAGGCTATCATAATGGAGGAGAAAAGAATAATTTGGAGGTGTCTCAGTCGATGTGGCCATTTGAATAAAAATGCTTCCTCCCATCCCATAGGCCCATAGGGAGTGGCACTATTAGAAGGTTGGAGTAGGAGTGGCCTCGTTGGAGGAAGTATGTCACTAGGGGGTGGACTTTGAGGTCTCAGATGCTTAAGCCAGGCCTAGTGTGACATTCTCTTCCTATCCTGTCTCAGGAATCAAGGTGGAGGGTGACTCCTAAGATTGCCTTTCAGTCTCCATAGGTACCAACTCTCTGACATGACATGCTTTGAAAAGAGGGAGACAGACAGTGACATAGCTCAGAAAGTAGGAATACTTGTCCTGAAAGTCGGGCAAGCTAAGGTTTATCCTCAGAACCTATGAAAAGATGGAAGGAGAGAAATAACTCTCAAGTGTCCTACAGCCTGCACTTGTACCTCCTACACACACACACACACACACACACGTGCACACACACGTGCACACACACATATACACATACTATGCATGCACACACACATACACTGATGTGTTAGAATAGCAGCTCATATCTAAACATAGCACACCAGGCCAAAGCAGTTCCACATGTAAGAGATGTATAGGGAGAGAGAGGGGCAAGGTGGTGACAGAAAGAGAAGAGGGACAAGAGACAGAGACAGATGCGGGGGGACTTTCTTTATATATGGGTGTGTGGGACCATGAAAGGCAGTCTGTGCTCTGGTCAAGCAAGGCTTACTCTGGAGGTCCAGTAGAAAATCCTACAAGGGATGGAACAGTGAGCTAAACGCCCAGACACAACTGCCTGACACCACAAGCCCTCAACCCCATCATTCTGTGGCCATCAGTCACATAGGCTGTCCAGACTCCACCTCCACAGTTACCAGGCAATAGCCAGGTATGCTCCTCCCCACAGTTACCATGCAACAGCCAGGTAGCCCAGCCCACTATAAAAGGGGCTGCTTGGCCCCTCCTCTCTCTCTTGTCTTTTTGCTCTCTCTTAAGCTCTTGCTCTTATCTCCGCTCCCCTTCTCCCCTCTTTCCACATGGCCATTGCCAGCCTCTATTTCTCTCCTCTCCTCTCCTCTCCTCTCCTCTCCTCTCCTCTCCTCTCCTCTCCTCTCCTCTCCTCTCCTCTCCTCTCCTCTCCTCTCCTCTCCTCCCCTCTCCTCTCCTCCCCTCCCCTCCCCTCCCCTCCCCTCCCCTCCCCTCCCCTCCCCTCCCCTCCCCTCCCCTCCCCTCCCCTCCCCTCCCCTCCCCTCCCCTCCCCTCCCCTCCTCTCTCTCTCTCTCTCTCTCTCTCTCTCTCTCTCTCTCTCTCTCTCTTTTCTACAACAACACATCTAACCTCCCACTGGGAGATGTAGATCAGGTGGGAGATGAGAGATGCTGTAGGGGCCTACAGCAGAGAAAGCTAGAACTGGGCAGTTTGATCCCCCTTACACCTCCTTGTTTCTTGTGCTTAGGACAGGTAGTTCCTAACCTGCACATTCTCCAATGTTCAAGAAACAATGTTTTTGCTCTACTCGTTTTTTTTTTAAACTTTTTATTGATTCTTTGTGGATTTCTGATCGTGCAACCCAATCCCACTCACCTCCCGTCCCTTCATATCTACCCTCTGCCCTTGCAATGCCCCCTGAAACAACAACAACAACCAAATGACATCTCTCCATTGAAGTGCAGAGAATGTCATTTTTACTTGCAAACATTCATTGTAAGGAGTCACTGGTCTGGTTCAAAACCTCTGGCTTCTGCTACACTATTAGTCCTGGCCCCTCAACCTGATATCCTGTTGTTGCCCTGAGCCCTGAAGATCCTGCAGCTTTGGATCTGTAAGACCCGCCCCTTCACCCGCTCCAGCAGTTCATAGATGGGGTGGATCTTGAGGTTCGCCAAATCAGATCTCTGAAAGCTGAGTTGATCAGTCCACCAGCTCTCTAGAACACGCACCACCAGGGGCTAGTGCTTCTGCTTTGCCTGAGTAAGGGACAGGGCCAGCTCTCCTACTCATGCCCTTTGAACTGGCTATCCCATGCCCGGGCCACCAGAGCCGGCTCGATTCTGCTGCCCTGGCACTGTGTAGGCTGCTGTCTGTGTTGTAGCCAAAGAGCAGCCCGGTTTCTTTAAAGCTCAGTCTGAAGCCTTTGGCTCCACTAGCCTGGGTCACCTCCGTACTGGGTTCACTCGCTCTCTTGTTTCGTGTGTCTCTTTTGGTTGCTTGTTTGGCTGTGTCTTGTCTCAGGGACTCATTAAGCTACATGTGCGAGCCAGATTGAAGGGCTCTTGCAGCTGCAGAGGCCCATTGATATTTCGTGGTGAACAAGTGTCCACATTTTAATCACTCAGCCGTTTGAAACATGCTGATTGCAGAAATCACTGGTGAGCTACAGGGTATTAAATGCCTCTAATGAAATGTCTTTATATTATGACACTGTTTGTGATATTTCATTGCAAAAATTATAACTGAGTCTTCTAGAGAGGGAGGGCCTATTCGTTTTATTTTTTCTATGAACTGAGGGAGAAGAGCACAGAGCCATTTGACAAATAACTGTGAGAAGAAACTCTTGGCCATTTGGATTCTTTTAACCCCTCTGTGACCTTTAGTCAATGGTTTCTCTGCCCCCTCAGGCACTGTCTCCACACTTCTCCTGGAGGGTGGGGAGTATCTCACCCCTGAAACAAAATTCCCACTAATGGCAGTTTCTACATAATTGTTCTTTTTGTTTTTTTGGTTTGTTTGTTTCTAATGTAGAGTTTTTTATATACAAAATAATTGTGAACTGAGACATAAAAACAAAAAAATCAACTCTCATGAATTTAGCCTAAAATGAGCAGCTCAGAGAAGCCCTCCTGTTCCGTTTCTAGAAATATACTTTATCTTTCTCATTAAATGAATCTTTAGGAGTTCGCCAAGGTCAAGTGTTAATATCGGATCTTGGGATTTAGAAATCTATTTTCTATAAACTATTTCTCTCTCTCTCTCTCTCTCTCTCTCTCTCTCATATTCAGGATTTGGCTCTATCCTCGCTAAAAATCTCTGTGAAATGTTAAGTTCTCAATCATTCACATACATAGTTAATTTTTAACTTGTTCTTAAACAGAATAAATATTTGCTTCCTACTTTGGTCAACTTGTAATGTTTTATTGAGACATAATTTATGAACAAAGCTTGACAGTGCTTTAAGGATAATGGAGTATTGAGAAGGACTCTATAGCTCAGTGGTTGTGATAGTCTAAGTTCTTTAATTTTAATTTCTTTTTTCATGTGTAGATATATATGCATGTTTGTATACATGTTTGCACGTATGTGTACTCATGTGTATGGATGGGTACACATGCATGTGTATGTATGTGGAAGCCCAAGGTTGACAATGAAAATCATCACATATCATTCTTCCACTTTATTTTTGAGTCAGGATCTCTCTGTGAGATACAGGGCTTTGTTTTAAGAGTAGTTTATTAGCCAGTCTGTCCTGGGGACTCTGTCTCCACTTGCCAAGGCTGGACCTGTGGATATGTTTGGGTGCAATGACCACTTGGCATTTAAATGGGTTTTGGATTTCTGAACTCCAGGCCTCTCACTTGTGTGGAAATGCTTAAACTGCATCGTCATCTCCACAGTATGGAATACCTGAGATTCTAACACCATGGCTGCTACCAACTGACATTCTGAGCAAATCTGCATTTTTGTGGGTTTTTTTTTTTTTGGCCTTTTTTTATTTACATTTCAAATGCTATCCCGAAAGTTCCCTATACCCACCCCCCCCTTGCCCTGCTCCCCTACCCACCCACTCCTACTTCTTGGCCCTGGAGTTCCCTTGTACTGGGGCATATAAAGTTTTCAAGACCAAGGGGCCTCTCTTCCCAATGATGACCGACTAGGCCATCTTCTGCTACATATGCAGCTAAAGACACGAGCTCCGGGGTACTGGTTAGTTCATATTGTTGTTCCTCCTATAGGGTTGCAGACCCCTTCAGCTCCTTGGGTACTTTCTCTAGCTCCTCCATTGGGGGCCCTGTGTTCCATCCTATAGATGACTGTGAGCATCCACTTCTGTATTTGCCAGGCACTGGCATAGCCTCACAAGAGACAGTCAGGGTCCTTTCAGCAAAACCTTGCTGGCATATGCAATAGTGTCTGGGTTTGGTGGCTGATTATGGAATGGATCCCCGGGTGGGGCTGTCTCTGGATAGTCCGTTTAAGAACACAAAAATGGAAGGAGTTACATTTTTGTGTTCTTAAATGGACAGTATAATTCATAAAGCCACACTCGCTCTTAAGAATGTTTAAAAATAAGCATAACAATTATAAAATGTTTTCTGGAGAGTGACAGCCAAGACTCTATCCTGACCGTGATGTTCCAGATCAATTTCAGATAGGAAGTCAGAAGCTTTTGTCTTAACTGAGAAAGTCGGTTCCACATCTTCCCAAAGGCATCTCCCACGGGACACTTGGATATACAGTATCTTGGGCCTTAAACAGACTCAAGATCTCTAGGAGTTCATGGGCCCCTTGCACTGAGATCTTTTATTTCCACAATAACTCTGCCAGTCTTGCTTTATACAGAAGAAAACAGAGACTTATGATTCTGTACTTCGGGTATGCCTAAGCTATTATTTCTAAATGAATAGACAGAATCCAGCCGGGATGCCCCTCTCCCATTCTGTGAAGGAAATGGACAAAGGCCATGGAGGGAGGCCCGCCGCTGCATTGGCATACCAATATCAGCCCCACCTGCTGTTTACACCTTAGCCTCCAGAGCCTGTGAATGCCTGGGCAGTATTCCAGGAAACTCCACCACGTGCTGGGCAATGGAGGAGCAGGTTCCTGCCATGGCATATCTTTGCTGCCTTCTGTAGCCCTGTGTGGATGATCTCACAGTATGTAGTGAATGTCCATTGAATACTGACTTCAGTGGAAGTAAGGTGTGGCCAATGGGGACAATGACATGCTGATCTGGTGTTGAATGATTGCACTAAAACAACATCCCTGTGGTACAGATGGGACCCTAAGTCTTTGTGCGTAATGAAGTAAATATTTTTAACCAGAATCTCTGTGTTTCGATGCTTAACGTTGTGCCATGACTGCACTTGAAGACACTGAGCAATTTCTCCAAAGGCTTTTATTTACAAAGGATGCATTCATGCTTAATGATCATGTCTTGCCAGGCAGAGGACAGTTGTTAACAAGGTCCCAAGAAAGATGGGACAGAAGGGAAGAATGAGCTGAAGCTGATCTTTTGTTTATAAGGGAGAGAAGGGAATATCTACGGGGCAGAGCTGTCATTAGGGAACAATATGTCATACAGTGGGAGACACAAGCTTTGTAATCACAAAAACCTAGATTCGAATCCTGACGTTACCTTATGCGAAAGAGAAAAGTATTTAATGATTTCTTATGTTGTGCCAGATACTACAGTAGGTAATTAAGGTAAGAAAGAAATCAGGAATAGTTCCTATGAGTACATCTTAAACACATGGCAGCTAAGTACACTGACAGTAACCTACATTGAATGCTAGGGAGGCCAGGAAACAAAAGTAAACCAAAGAGAGGAGACTGGACAGAAGGAAGGCTCAGTAAACCCCCAGGGCAAGCCTGTCTGCTAGACTAGCTGAATGCACAAATTCTAGGTTTAGAGAGCAACCCTGACCCAAAATATAAGGTGCAGATGATCAGGGACTACACTTGACAATAACAGGCCTGCACACACAAGAGAACACTCATATATACTAGCACCACACACACACACACACACACTACATATGTACCACATACACACCACATCACACACACTACACACATATCACATCACACACATATCACACCACATATACATGTCACAACACACATCACACACACACATACACATCATATCCCCCTCACACACATCACATATATAACATCACACACTTCACCTCACCTCACACATCTCACACACACACATCATACACATATAATACACATGTATCATATCACATGTGCACTCATACATATCACACAAATATCACATCATAACACACATCACATTACACGCATACATCACATACACACATCACATCACATCACATCATATCACATCACATCACACACAGACATTACCCAGAGCACTCACATGCACATCACACCATCACACACATCACATCACATTATAACACACACACACACACACACACACACACACCAGAGGTGAGTGAGAATAGTATTTTGTTGGATTGTTATGACAATATGATTTCATATGTACACAAGGTCTTCCATGGCTCTGTGCAAACAACAGGACTTATATAATTACTTATGATGCTTTGGATAATAAAGATGACATCACACTAAGGATGGATGGACCAAACATCAAGGCACATTGGCAGTGCTGGGAAGAGCTGGCTAGATTTCTGCTCTGAGATGGGAGTAGGCGCCATCCTGCTTCTCCATCTCTACCATGCTACTCTGTGCTCACTGCAGGGTTCCACCAGATGACAGAACTTCATGGGGCTCTGGGTTTTACACAAGCTTACCACACACTAACTGTTCTACATAGGCTCATGGAGGACAAGGAGTGGGCAGGAAGAAAAGCAGATGAAGAGAGAAGCAGGAAGAAAGGAAGAAGTCAAATACGCAATGTCTCTTTTCTTGGACATGATGTGGCTGCTCCCTCACCTCCATTATATGTGACACCTTCGATGATGGGCCAGCATCCTATTGCCCACCTATCTCTAACCAGACATCTTTCACCATCTCAGGCCTGATTTCTTCCTATCCTACCCTTCTCTCTCCTTCCCAGAGGGTAGAAATGTCATCAGTGTCCCAGACAGAACCGTGTAAATTACTAATGTCTTCCAGTCATATGAAGATGGAAAGCTCATGTGCACATGATGGACTGAAACACACACACACATGCAAGCATGCACACAAGCAGCCTCATATACAAGCACAAATGCAGCCTACTGATAAAAAGAATTACAATACCTTCAGCACATTTCTTTTCTAATGGGGAAGCGATAAACTGAGAAGACGAAGTTCCTTTTAAATGTTCCCTCCCAGGAGAGAAAAAAGGAGTTAAAACTTTTGAAAGCTGGAAAAAAAACATTATGAACCAAAGTATCAGGCAGAGTCCTCAGCCTGCAGGAGAGGCAAGGACAAGAAGCTGAGTCACTCTGTCACTCTGGTGGCTTGCAGAAAGGCTCAGAACAGCAGGTAGCAGAGACACCTGAAGGCAAAGGAGCAAGGAAGGTTACATTTTCTTTAATGGAGAGTTTATTTTAAGCTGTTTCAAAGGTGGCACTGAACAGTCAAAGCTCTGCCCTGACACGAGGCTACATAACTGCCCCTGCCCACACCTTGGCGGAAATTCAGAAGCTTCTTAAGAGCCCAAACCAGAAATGCTCAGGGGCAGCCAGCAGAACCAGGGACAGACTGGGAGAAATAGAAAGACATCCAGGCCACTCCTTCCATCCTGCAGTGGCCCCCGCTCAAGCCACCAGGCCTGCAATAGTAGAGTCATGTCAGGGAAAACACCCTGGTGCCAATACAGGACTTCCTCTGAACAGAGTGGAGCCCCAGTCACCTTACAGCTGAGCCTACGAGTTCTCGATTCTCAACTATGCGAACACACTTCTGTTAAAAAAAGCAATGTGCATGAATCCAAGATGAGAGCACAAAGACTCCGTCAAATGGGAATGCAGTAGAAGGGAGCTCTCAGATCGGGTTTGCCACATCAGAGCCAGGCAGTACTCAGTACGTTTCCTGTCATTCTAAGGCCCATCTCCGCCCACCAGGACAGGTGGCAGTCACACCCAGACATAGTGCAGTAGAGGAATCCAGGTTTCCTTTGGCAGATCTTGGGCCTGGCAGTTGGAACACTTTCGGTCCAACTGTGTCTCCAGAAATAAACCTCTTAGCGGAAGTCGCATCTCCCAATTCTCACGTTGGCGTCAGTGACCGACGGCCATTTGGTGCTCTCTGTCTTCCCTTTATCCTTGACTCCTGTATCTGCCTCCTGACACCTCAGCCTCTACCTATGAAAAGTTATAGATCTTGGCATATAAACGAGAAGGTCAGAGCCAATGGGGCTACATTCTGCCCCCATCCAAATGGCCTGTTCACAAGGGTCACAGTACCTCAGTCACTTGGAGAGGCTGTTCATCTCTCTACAAAGAAATGGTGCTTTTCATATGATATCGAGATGGGGATTACCTGAGGGCAGAGGATCCTGGCCACCGAGCATGGCATAGTGTGTGGTCTCCTCTTCTTCGTGTGGCCAGTGCAGCTTCCTCAGAAGGAAGGCCTTGGAAATTTGCTAAATCCTCTAAGGAAGAGCTGGATAGGACAGAGTTAAGTGGTGTTAGGGCAAATCTCTCTCCATGAGAACACAAGTGAAAGCAAGGCAAGGTGATGTGACTTTTTAAAAAGTCTGTGGGTGAGTACACAGGCATGTGGAGAAGACAGGATCAACCTTTCATGACTACAAACATGTAGGAGGGGCCCTTAGTACCCTCATCAAAGTCTGTGTACATACGCTCTCACATGTATGTGACATCCTGTACACGTGTATGCTCATACACAATTATGAACTCCCACACAAATGACCTTACACTCTCAGTGGCATGTGTTCCTCCACATACTGATATGTCCCCATGCCTGTGAGCTCCCATAAGTAATCCTGTGTATATACCCTCACTCATACCTCCTCAATCACACACATACACACGATCACTCACACACATGCATTCCCACACGTATGCTCTCACATGTAAACCCCTCACTTACATGGCCTTAGTCACCCATGGGTGTAAGCAGTGTCACCCATTCCCAGACCCGAGCTTTCCCACATGTTGTCTTTCACACACAATCACATGTGCCCCATATCACATATGACATCCTGGCATCCTCTGGCTTCTGAAGGAGAAGGGCACTTGGGATACCACTTTTCCTGGAGACCTATGATGCTTGTGTAGACTCACAGCTATGTCAAGATTTTGTCTGAAGGAAAACTTGATGTAAGTAAAATAAATATATCCCATGCTTCCCCATGTCTGGGAACTTTGTATCTCTCTAGAGGCATGGCATCTGGTGCTCACGTATCCCGTTCCCTTGGGGATGTCGAGGACAGTGGCAGAGTGCACCCCAGGTACCAGGCCTACTTACATACTCAACATGGGCTCCTACACAGAAGAACTCTGAGCTGACCCAGCCCATTCCCCTGGCTGGTGGCACTGCTTAGCCCAGGAAGGTACCTGGGCTACATTTCAATGCACTGCCTTCAACTACAAATTTAACATTTCAAACATTCAGTCTCTCCCAGCCTCCCAGGCCCTCAGCTTGCTCATCTAAGCCCCAAAGTACAAGGAGGTCCACCATCTGGGTAGGTGGGCACTCAGTGGCTATGTGCACACTCACCAGATTTACACACAGACTTTATGTTAGGGCAATTATTTCAGGAACTTTATGTGAGAAGGACAATATTCCCGATTCTCTATGATACTGCTTAATGGAGTACATTGCAAAAAAACAAAAAAACAAACAAAAAAAAAAACCTTATGAGCTTATTGATTGACTAATGGGCCAACCCTAGCAAATACTCTGCAAGCATAAGAGGTATTTATCATAAAAGGAACTCTCCAGAAGTGGTGTGTGGACCAAAACAATAGGTAGAGTGTATGTCTGCTCAGGAGGTAGAGTTTGGGCAGGGGAGGCGTGAATAACAGCATCTCAACCATGGAAATATATTTCACTGCAGGATTATTGTTGAAATTGCACCCTCAGGACTCTCTGTTGTTGTTTGGTCTTCGTTTTCGTTGACGTTGCTGGTTGTGATGCCCCAAGGCAGGCAGGCTGTGGTGGTTGCCATGAAAATGTCCCCCCTACAGGCTCATGTGTGTAAATGCTTGGTTCCCAGTTTCTAGTGCTATTTGAGGAAGAGTTGAAGGTGCGTTCTTGGTGGAGAAAGTATGTCACTGGACGTAGGCTTTGGGTGTTAAACGCTCAGACCACTTCCAGTTTGCACTTTCTTCTTCGTACTTGTGGTTATAGATATGAGCTCTCAGCTTAAAGCTCCCACCACCCCACCTGCTATCCATTGCCATATCATGGCCACCATTATGGCCTCTAACCCACTGAAGTTGTGAGTCAAAGCAGGCTCTCCCTTTTTATTATATTTAATCACAGAAACAGAAAAGTGACTAATACACAGGCCCTGAACTGGATCAAGGATAGAGGAACCAAGACAAGTCTGGCCTCTGTCCTGGAGTAGGGGTAGAGACAGACACACGGAAGACTAAATTATAGGAACCTCCGATCATCAGTGCACCAGAGGGAGGGAGATGCCGGTGCCCTGCACATGGTGAAGGTGAGTTGGGTACACTGGAAGAAACTGCAGCAGCTAGGCTGCGACCTTACCCTACCAGGTAGAGGGTTTTGGAAAGGGACAAGAGAGTGATTGGTTTATATATGCTCAGCCCAGGGAGTGGCACTATTAGAAGGTGTGGCCCTGTTAGAGTAGGTGTGGCCTTGTTGGAGTAGGTGTGTCACTGTGGCTGTGGGCTTTAAGACCCTTATCCTAGGTGCCTAGAAGTCAGTCTTCTCCTAGCAGCCCTTAGATGAAGATGTAGAACTCTCAGTTCCTCCTCCACCATGCCTGCCTGGAGGCTGCCATGTTCCTGCCTTGATGATAATGGACTGAGCCACTCAACCTGTAAGCCAGCCCCAATTAAGTGTTGTCCTTTATAAGACTTGCCTTGGTCATGGTGTCTGTTCACAGCAGTAAAACCTTCACTAAGACATAAATTTCTCTTGGAAAAACACTAATCAGTATGAAAAGGAACAGATTCGTCTCTACAGCCCATCTTGTAGCTCAAGTCCTAACCCTATGAGCAGCCTTAGAAGGTTTAAAGGATTGTACACATTTACATAAAGTTGCCAGAAGCACCTGGAGACAAGGCACTGGGAAGGTGTCAGGGGTAGAGAGAAAAATAGGCCAGCATAAACAAATAACTGCCTTCCTTTCACCCACCCAGCTCTGATAACAGGAAGCAAGGAAGTTGGATAAATTCATTCATTTTATTTTAGGACTTTGCAGGGTCAAACCTGGGACTCTCCTTTGCTGGAGAAATGTGCTACCAGTTATCCTTTACACGGACTCTTGTTTCTCTTACATGTTGGGAATTGTTCCTATATGAACTTAGGACTCAGTTTAACTCAATAACAAAGGATAGCTGGAGGAACTTTTAGTACGTACGTGTGCTGGCTAGTTTTATTTCAACCAGACTCAAGCCGGGAGTCTTTTTGGAAGAGGGACTGTTAATTGAGAGCACACCCCCCCCCATCTTGTTGCCTGTGGGCAAACCTGCGGGGCATTTTCTTACTTAGTGATGAGTATGGGAGGGTCCAGCTCACTAGTGAGGCAGCCTCTGGCCTAGGTCCTAGGTGCTATCCCAAAGCAAATTGAGCAAGCCTTGAGGGACAAGCCAGTAAGCAAGCAGCCCTCCATGGCTTTGTCTCCAGTGCATGCTTCTCAGTTTCTGCCATGAGTTCCTTTCTTGACTTCCCTGAAGGGTAGACTACAGGTTGTAAGATCAAATAAACCCTTTCCTCCACAAGTTGCTTTTGACGATGGTGTTTACCATAGTGGTAAGAGCCCCAACTAAGAAAGTATTCATGGTTTAGGATTATATTGTTACATTGATTTTTAAAAACTGCATTTCCTTACTTATTATTAACATTGATGTGCATGTGTGAGTTAGAGGAGGGGAAGAGGATGAGAGGGGAGAGAGAGAGAGAGAGAGAGAAAGAGAGAGAGAGAGCTTTTCACACAGAGATCAAAGAACTTTGTTCCAGTGGTTGGGTTCTAAGGCCTGAACTGTCTGGTTTTTAGACTTTTGTGGCAAATGCTGTTACCTACTGGATCATCTTACCTGCCCTGTGTTTTTCTTTTTAAAGATAATCTTGCCATATAGTCTAGACTGACTTTGGATTTCTGGTGGTTCTCATGCCTTGGACTGTTGGGGGGGGGGCACCACACCAGGCTTAAAAGTCATTCAAGTTGAACTTGTTTCTACAAAAGCTGGGGTTTTGTTTTTTATTTGATTTTTGTTTGTCTGGATTATTTTTTGACACATGGTCTCACTTGTAGCTGACTTTTAATATGTAGTCAACATTGTTCCTTTACTGATCTTGCACTGTCCATTTCCCGAGTGTTGGAATTACAAGCATGTGTCATCGTGCTCTATCAAAAAAGCTATATTGAAAGGAATTGTTAGGGTTTGTCAAATAACTCCTGGTCAGCCTTTTTTAGTGTCCTGAAAGTGCTGGTTTCCATGGGAAGTAGACCTAGTTTAATGTGGGCGAGGACCAAGAAAGTGTACAACCATTCAGGGGCCCACCATGCAGTGAGCACAGGTGGTGCTCCGAGGACAGAAAGTAAGCAACAGGTGAACAGTCTGGAATCTGGTGCTTCTCAGACTGTAGTGAAAGAAGTAGACACAGTCAATTAAATAAACAGGGAAGGAGAAACATAAAGTGGTCCCGTGAAGGGAAAGCCAGGGAGTAATAAAATAAGAAGATAGTTGAACTCTGTTTCACAAAGAGGTCAAGGGGGACGTCAATGTGGTGCCTGCAGAGGCTGAGAAGTAGATTAAGACAGAACCAGAGGAGGCTGAGAAGTAGATTAAGACAGAACCAGGGGAAGCTGAGAAGTGGATTAGACAGAACTAGAAGAGGCTGAGAAGTAGATTAAGATAGAACCAGCAAGGGAAGCAGAGAGTGTGTGGCTGGGGTAGAGAGAGCAACAACATGCAGAGAGGTGGCCAATCACTGCCAAGTGTGAGACAGGCCAGGATGCAGAAGGAGGTCAGAGAGAGAAGGACATAAAAACTGAGGAGTGCAAAGCAACTACTCACCCTGAAGGGTTAACCACAGCAAGGGACTGCTACCAAGAGGGCCTTTGCTTCCTGACATTGGTTGGCAGTGGCCAGGATCTGTGACACTTCTGCACCTCTCTGAACACTCAGCAGTTATCACAAAAGACCATTCCCCAGTGTGCAAACTATTTTCACACAGGCTATTGCAATCTGGGGAAAACAAACATGAAAAAATACTGAGAATTAATTCCTAGTGAGCCAATCAATAGCCCATCATGGTCACACAGAACAAAACACTCTTGTGGTGGAGGGGGGTTAGAATGCATAGGAAATCTGGATAAATGACAGACCGGCCCTCTTCTTTTCCCCAGAATCAATGACCTTGCAGTGCAATTTAGTTTTAGTTTTATCTCAGAAATGAAGGAGTTTGTAGTAAATCTATTTTCCTTCGTAGTAGGAAGGAACCCCTACCCCCATTCCCCACTCTCTGCTTCCAGATTTGCCACCCCTAGGGAATGACTCCTGAGCTAAGCTTCCAAGGTGATAAGTAGAGTGGAAATGGCTCTGGAGGTCCAGACATCACTCTGCATCTGAGATGCTGGAGAGGAGAGCTCTGACTGGAAGTGGGAATAACGAAATGCTAGAGTAAATGACAGAAATGAGCCGACTCTGATCCTGTGCAGTTCTACTCAAGATTTCTCCCACTTGGAAAAAAATCAAGACACCCCCCCCCCTGCCACCCCAGCCTTCTACATGCACTCTTTACCTGGATGCAAATGTTTTCTGTCTTAGGAAGTACGCTCTTTCCTGCCTCCTGTCTGAGCAATTGTTTCTCAAAGCAGGCAGCCATAAGTTAGAACCAGGTCACAGTACACATTGGTGCTTCTGGGCCTACTTTTGACCACGTAGTATAGAAAGTTTTATCTTCACTAAGATGTGGCCATAAGACTGGCAACTAAATACCATTCTGTAGAAATTAGAAGAATGAAAAAAATCTTAATATCTTCCTTCTGGAATGTTCCCTCTGGTCTTCCAGTGCTCTTCTGGTTTCTTCTTCACTGTGTAAGATTGTAACTGACAACTATCCCTGACCTCTCAAAAGTTGACAGAAAATCACTGTGATTGACAGAGTTGGGCCTCACGTTTCTAACGGGTTTCTTCAGGAATAGGAAGCTTGTTGGATGGGGAAGACTCGGCCTTCATTGGAAAAGCTTTCCTGAACTCATCCCTTTTCAAAATCTAAACGGCACATCACGTCAAGAAGGAGCTTGGAACCTCTTGCAATCACCCCTCAATGCCCCAACATCTGACGTCAGAATAATGAAAAGCTCTGTGCTTCTCTGACTGAAGGCTGACATTCTGTCCTTCATGGATACGTTACTTGCCATAGAGGGAAATGAGGAAATAATTTTCAGAGTTGCTATTGATCTGGCATTGCATTAAGTGTCTGCTGAGCCAAGCTATTTATTGACTAAGT
The DNA here is from genome assembly GCF_978045245.1 of Mus caroli. NCBI lineage: Eukaryota > Metazoa > Chordata > Mammalia > Rodentia > Muridae > Mus > Mus caroli. The sequence continues at coordinate 25,985,566 of NW_028227273.1, read as the reverse complement.
GCTTGCTGGCCACTTCCAATGAGCTCAGCTTTTCCCTAGCAGATTTTAAGGTGGGGTAAAAAAGACAACAGAATAGAATTCTCAAAACTGTCATGCAGCTGTCTTCGTGACCCGAAAAAAAGTCTTTCTTATATTTTACTCACATTATAATATTTGGGTTCGACTTTTACTTTATAATGAGAGAATAGTATAAAATTATCCCTTGAGACAAACTGCACATGGTTCAGTGCTTCTTGTACAGAATCAAATAGCAGAATGCACATGAAAAGACCACACCCATTTGTATGTACAGACTTTTATTTTTTATTTTATTTTTTTATTTTTGGTTTTTCGAGACAGGGTTTCTCTGTATAGCTCTGACTGTCCTGGAATTCACTCTGTTGACCAGGCTGGCCTCGAACTCAGAAATCCACCTGCCTCTGCCTCCCAAGTGCTGGGATTAAAGGCGTGCGCCACCACGCCCTGCTCAGACTTTTATCTCTTTCAGGGCTTGGGCACTGCAGCCAGAACTTCGTGTTGCTAGGTAAATACTCTTCTCCTTACTACTTCATGCCTCCAGACTTCCCGTTTCCCCCTTTGATATTAAATGAAATAATGCTTTGTTTTAAAGTCAGTCCTTTACTTACATGCACTCCTTGAAGCAATTTAAAAATCACAAAAGAAATCAAGGAGCCATCCATACATTTTTGCCCAAAGCCTAAGGACACTTCTACAAACTGAGCAAACCCATTCCCCAAGACACAGGTCAGGAAAGAGCATTAGAGCACCCAAAATGTAAGGTCACTTTCCCCTACAGGACAACTATAAGGTAGATCAGTGTTGCCTTTCCTTATCTTCATATAAATGAAATATCATGGCTTGTAAGCATCCACAAGGTACACTCAAGGTGAGATGTAAAGGTCAAATAAGTCCAAGGTTATGCCTAGAATATTGTACATACTTGTATGTATATGCAAATATACAAATGCAACTGGCTTTGACAGGTGTAAGACTCCAGGGAGCCTTAGCTTACAGGGGACCCCCTGAGTGAACCACGTGGAGCCTGGACCAATGCAAAAAGCAAGAGGAATTTATTGTTCCAGTGCACTGGGGTCATCCCAGTCCCAAAGGAGAGGGGGCGACCACCAGCACCTGTTTGGTGAGGTTTTATATGGTTTCCAGGGGCAGAATAGAGCATCAGCAACTAGGCACAATATGATTATCGGAACAGTGCACCCTTTAAACTGATTGGTCTTTAGGGAATGAGGTGACAAGGACTTCCCTTGTCTGAAGGTGAGCTATGGTCAGCCCTGTGGAATGTGTCCCCACCCTCAGGTCGGCTCCTGCCCTGTGGTCTGAGAAATGTTAATTAGCCTCTCCCTTCCAGAGAGGCAAGTGTTTCATGACCTTCCCAAAGTTCCTAAGATGACCTTTTCATTCCCCTCCCCCCTTTCTTTGTGCATGCTTCCATCTTGACGCTATTGTGGATAGTTATGCAGCTCATATCCCTGGTCCTCTGTACTTAGCTCTTGATATCTTTGTCTCAGGACCATCAACTGTACTGCATCTATGCAAGTTTTAATAAAAGCAACTAAGCAATTTAGAATGTAAGGGCCAAAGGTCAGAAGCAGAAACAAAACGATTAGGGGGTCCTAACAATGCAGAAGTCAAGGTAGTAAACCAGGGGGATCTGTTAAACCAAGACTCGAACCAGCCCTGTCTCTGTTCTCTCTTCTGCCTGGCTAACCAAAACCAAAGCTCCAACCCCAATCCTTTTATTAAGAGGGGCCGAACAGGCATGCCCACCTAATACAGACAATCCAGGACAGCAAGATTAAACTGCATGGGAAATCGCTTTAGCAACACTTTCAAAAGGCTGTGTGAGCCTCTCTCCTGCAGAGTAATAGCAAACACTCACATGATTTCAGGTTTGACACAAATGCACTTCCGTCTGCAGTGGTACAGTGACTCCCTCCTTTAGAAACTTTGCAAAAAATTTTTCTAAAGCTTCTTAAATTCCCTGCAGCCTAGAGCTCCTATATAAATATTCACAAGAGTTTTCCAAGGCGAAAAAAAAATTGCTTCTTTTCTTGGCTTCTCATGAGCAAAACCAATGAGAGTTTACTGCAGTGAGAGGTGACACACAAGCATATTTTATTTGAACATCGGTTTTAAAAGCAACCCTTCATAATTTCTAGAAATGGTAATCAGGGAAGCAGAATATTAATGAGACGTCAGATACATTGGCTTTTATGGTGGAGATTTGCTTCTCCTCCTGAAAATAAAAATAACCTATGTAAAAATAAGTTTTCCTTCCTATTGTACCATAAGAGTCAAAAATTACCTTTTGTAATATATCATGCCTTCTTATTTTAATTGAAGGAACTTTTTTTCCCTTCTTCTTTTCTAATCTTGCATGGGAAAGGAGGAGGAACAGTAGAAAGAGATCTATAGATAAACTCCCACACTCTGAACAGGTGTTGGATGAACTTGTATGAATCTGAGGAAAACCAAAAGGAGATGAAAGACAACATAGTTTCAGTATCTATGAAGCCGCAGAACTAGGCAGCTTTGGCCCTGTGGCTTTGTCTGTAGAGTCAAAGGGCTAAGGTGATAAAATGCTGATTTGTGGGATAATCAAAAGGGAACCTGAGGTAAATGATTGGATTGATAGGCAATTCCTAAGGAAGTAGCCAATGCAAAATAAAACTCAGAGCCTCGATGTGCAAGAGTTCTCAAGTAGATCACAGAGCTGTCAGCTTGCATACATCACTGACTAAGCCTTCTTCCCAAGCTTCCAACCACCTCTTACTCACACCTTTACTTTGATAATCCCTCTCATTCTGGACCAAGATAACAGGCCTCTTGGTTGCTCTGTGGCAGCAGATTTGACACTTGATCAGTTGTGTCTTTCAAGGGAGAGACAAGAAGCAATATGGCAGCAAAGATAGGCATCTGTTTTTGTTTCCTTTCTGTAATTCACAAGTGGTTAAACATGAGGGAACTGTTGTTCTCTGAGTGGGTTGAGAGGCTCTCAACAATAGTCTTGCTATTGTTTTACAAAGGATCTTGAGAATGCTCCATCATCCAAAGCCAATGTAGTATAGCTCTCAACATCACACTGCACAATCTAGGAATGGAAGGTGACATGAAAATTGTAAGGTTACAACCTTCATTTATAAGGAGAACAAAACAAAGATATGAGAAAGACTGAGAAGCCTGAATACCACACATCCTGCTTAACAGTGAGTTAGCTTAACATATTGGAATAACAGACCCCAGCGTGGATTTTGTCTTAGTTGCCTACCCTTCCATCCCACACATCTTCCAGATGCAGGGACGGCATATTGTGTATATTGCTGTTTTTACTGTCCTCTGAAGTGTCCTAAAACTTACAGCCTGGTTATCACAGATCAGAATTCCTTCTGGTCAGCAGTAATTGGACAAGAGAGCTGTTCTAATTCCATACCACTTTTTATAATCATATCCCAACTCACAATACACCCAGACACACATAAAACTGAGCACTGCAAGGCATTTAATAACCTTGCTGGCACCCTCCAGAACATGGGTCTGAAGGGACACTTCCTACACACATGCTGCCATGCCAATTCTTAACTCCTTCCCAGAGAATCATAACTTTGGTCAAATATTATTTTTTTATATCTCAAAATTAATTTTCTAAGATGAAACTTCAATTTATCTCAATACAAAGCATCTTCCAAAATATTTGCTTACTCCAGGAGGAGGCTTTTATTTTTTTCTGCAACAGAAGTTTACTGGGGTTGAGGGTTTTTTGTTTGTTTGTTTGTTTGTTTTTGCCAATTTTAGTTGTGTGGGGGCATCTGACACCAGCTGACATCAGGATGGCTCTGAATGCAGTTGTCATCAGAGCCCCAGGGTGAGAAATGGGGACACTAAACGTAAGTTGTTAGGATACAGATGGAGGTTTCACAAAAATAGGTATTTCAGATTTCCTAGAGCTAGACAGAAATTGATGGAATGGTCCGGGCTGCCATAAAGAAATAGGTCTTGGGCTGGTGAGATGGCTCAGTGGGTAAGAGCACCCGACTGCTCTTCCGAAGGTCCAGAGTTCAAATCCTAGCAACCACATGGTGGCTCACAACCATCTGCAACGAGATCAGGTGCCCTCTTCTGGAGTGTCTGAAGACAGCTACAGTGTACTTACATATAATAAATAAATAAATCTTAAAAAAAAAAGAAATAGGTCTTCATACCTGTTTATCTTATGCCTATGCTTTCTGTAAAACTGCAAACATTAAAAAAAAAGAACAATAGAATTCTCTGTAAACAGGCATAACAACAACAGTATTTCATGCAGATTCTTCTGATATTTACTGCTCTGTGGTATATGTGGTGTGTGTATGTATTTGTGTGTGTGTATGTATATGTGTATATGTGTATGTGTGTGTGTATTTGTGTATGCATGTGTGTGTATGTGTGTGTATGTGTAGTGTGCATAAGTACAATACTCACAGATCTTTTCTCTAGAACCCCTGCAGATGCTTAGCATAGTGGTTCTCAACCTTCCTAAAGCTGAGACCCTTTAATACAGTTCTTCATGTTATAGTGACCCCCCCACCACAACATTATTTTGTAGCTACTTCATAACTGTAACTTTGCTACTGTATGATCGTAATGTAAATATATCTAAGGGAGGATATCTGACATGCGACCCACCCAGGTTGAGAACGACTGCTGTAGATGCTTAGGTTTTCATACAAAAAGTCATTGCCATGTTGCATACAACCTACTCATGACCGCCTTATACATGAAATCATCTCTAGACTACTTAATAAGATGTAGATGCCGTGTAAATGGCCTTTGCACTTTATTAAGAGCTAAGGAGAGGAAAAGATCTCTATGTATTCAATGCTGATACAATTTCATTTTCAAAATATTTCAGTTCATAGCCAATTGACTCCAATGACTTGAAACTTGTTGATTGACTGGGTGATGGCCGCCTTACTACTGTGTGTGTGTGTGTGTGTGTGTGTATACACCTTTGTAAACATGTATGTGCATATATGTAAACACATGTACACTGTGTACATGTTATTATATGTTGTTTATACATATGTTGTTTATAAGTTACTCCTCTTCCCAACTATTCCGGACATCTTTCACGTTAATCCTTGTACTTCTGAGTCTTTCTTTTAAGGACCTGACAGCATAAAAAAAAGGCCTCCTTTGAACGTATGCATCATTATAACATCATTGTGTGAGAGAAATAGGATATACAGTGTTTCTGTTCACAGACAGACAGACAGACAGGATTCTTGTCACCTCCAGACTCCAGGACACAATACCACCAGAGTCAGCCGTGTCTGACCCCTTTACAATTCCAATATTTTAGGGGATGTTGAGGAGCTTAGACAGGTTCTCACTATGAAGCTGTGGCTCTTCTAGAAATCACTCTGTAAACCCTGAGGTGACCACAAACCTGCAACAGTCTTCCTCAGTCTCTCTGGTGCTCACATTGTGACCATGAATCACCACACTGGGCCACACCAGGCTGTTAAGTCTCTTTCCTTGGCCACTTTCAACATATTCCCTCTCTGGGAAATGTCGCAAGGGTGTCTTTTCAGCAGGCTGAGCTGTGCTAGCTGGATTAATTTGCAGACTACAGTTAAAAGGGATAAAAAAAAAAAAAAACCATTCCATTCCACCACAACCATGGTCATTCACGCTCCAAGAATAAAACCATCCTACTAGGTTGTGTGTGTTCCATTTGCCAATGAACACTCAAAGACAACCAGTGTTTCAGTCCTGGATTATGCACATACATGTTTCTTTAAGAAAAACGAGCTTCCTAACTCTTAGTAAGTGTTAAAACTATGTAATATTTGCTATGCTTACATATCTTGCTATACTGCTAAACCTCTATGCTCCCCCAAATATAATAATAAAATGCCTAAGCTACAATTCCTCTCCAAGTATGGAATATATACAAAATATATCGCTTTTAGTTTTGAAAAAAATGCCAGCTAAATAAAATAACTGATTAAAATATTCTTTTACATTTTAAGAAATATAAATGCATTTGAGTTTCTATAAAAAGCCACTTATTATGATAATTTGTTTGTTACAATAAAAATATTATCAATGGTAAAAAAAAAAAAAAAGAAAGAAAAACAAGCTTCTGAAAATGACAACTGTTTATCCACTCTTAAATGCCGGAGGACATTATAACACTATTTCCTTATTACTAAGAACAGTTACTCTTTCAGAGATGAGACATTTTTGAAGGGACAGTTGAGGCTGTTTTCAAGACAAAAGGCTGGAGGATGGTGCTCCAACTCTCTGGAGACCCCAAGTGGGGGCCTCCGGTCCCACATCTCTGTTTGAAACACCCATGGTCCACATGCAGTTGGTACCCAGGATGCATCTGCAGCTCTACTCCAATCCCCGATTGGTCTCTGCAGATGTGATCCATCTCCCTCCACCCCTGAGCCTAGAGCTGGTGCTGTCCTAACTTGGCTTGTCCTGTCCCTCATCCCTGTTATGTTTACACTCACCTCTGTCTCACAGTCCCTTTCAATGACCCAGACTCTCCAGAGACAGTTCCTCAGAGATCCACAAGCTTGATCTTCTAGCTAGAGCTGGTTTCCAATCCCCTGTCCCAGTCTGACTCTCTTTTGTACTCAGACTGGCCAAATGGTGATGTAATCAGCGCATTCTTTGCTCTGGACCAAGGAGTTCTGAACTTTCTTCTGATACTCCCCTCCCGAGCAAGCCTCTCTGACCTTGAGCCGGCCTAACAGATTCCTGCCTAGCTTGCTTTCACCCACATGCCACCACATTCATTACGTTCAAGACCTCATGGTCATCCATCTTCCCACACAATGGACCACCTGTTTCCAGAAAATCCACAGTTGAACTCCAACTACATCCCATCTCTTTAAAACATAGAGCTATCACGGATCCTTCTCAGAGCAATCTGCTGGTATCAGGGTTGAGATGAATTATACCTTGGTTCCTCTCTACAGAGGCTGAGTCTATCACAGCATGGAAAGATGAGTGAAAAAGCCCTGTGAATTCTGTGGAATGAGTACAGAAAACGGGAATGCTGGGATGCTAAGTGGCAACAAACTCAGCCTTAGGTAACTAAGGTAAGGATACTTTGTAACTAAGAAGGGAGACAATGTATAGCCTGAAGGAGCCTTGAGTTTGCCCTGGCAATAGAGTGGCCCTTGTTTCAGAAGGCCTGTCCTTAATATGAGTTTAATGCCTCCCACAAACCATTGTTTTACAGCATCATTCATCCATGTCTGCTGTGGTCCTCCCGGGTATACCTTCAGCTGTATCCAGTCCTCATAAGTCATAAACAGTTTGTCCCCTTTATATGGGCTCAGCATATTATAGACTTCTCCCTTGAGTCCCTTGATAGTGAATGAAGAGCTGTACATGGAAGCAAAGAATAATAAGACCTAGTTCTTATCCCAGGAAACCCATAACCTATTCTATTAACTAGCTGACTCTTGCCCTGGCATGTTACCCTTTTATAATTATTTTAAGATTTTGATTGCTATGTATCAATTGAACATTTCAGTGGATTCACTGGCATACTGTGTTACCTATATGCTAGATACACTTACCAAATTCAACCTTGGTATAGCCAGTCTCCCTCCCGACACCCTTCCTAGTCCTTAGTAGCTACCTTTCTACATACACATTGTTGTGTAAGAAAAGGCAGATGAAGATGTTCTGCATCTTCTCTTTCGTTTCAGCACCTGGGTCATTTCATTTACCATAGTGGCCTGTAATTCTATCCATTCTCCTGCTGGTGAGATTAATAATTCTCTATGGTTGAATAATACTCCGATGTGTACATACAGCATGGTATCTGCCATCACTCTTCTACCCAGGAGCACCCGAGTGCATTTCATAGCTTAGATATGTGTTAGCATAGCGTTGAGCTACAGTGGGTTATCTGAATCACAGGATAGTATAATTTTAGGTGTTAAAGAAAGGTCTATATTGCTTTTAATAATAGTTTCTTACTAATTAATAATTAATAGTGACTTCCTTTCTCTTAGCACCAACATTTGTTATTATTCTTATTTTCTGAGAAGTCTGTTGGTGTGTATGGTGCTGGGGGGATAAAATCTGGGTTTTTGAGTGTACTAAGAGTGAGTTCTGCCAGGTGAATACTCCCCTAGTCTTATCATCATTTTTTTCTGCATTATGCATTCTAATTGGGGTGTCTGTACAGTTCGGTTCACTTTTCTCTAATAAGATACTAAGAATTTTTTTTCCACATAATTATTGTGGATATTTTTTTCCTATTGGGAAGTATATTTGGATATCCAAATTTCAGATCTATTACATTTTTGGTTTTTTGCTAATTTTTTAGATGTTTGTGTACTCTGGATATTAATTCACTGTTAAGAGTAGTTGGCAGGTGAGTCTGCCTTTTCTGGCTTCTGTCTATTCTGTCGACAGTTTTCTTAGCTTTACAGTTCGTATTTGATGCAATTCTCTATTCCTGAGTTGGCTTTAACTTGCTGTAATGGTTGGGTAGTTAGTTGGATGTTGTTATTAATGCCACACATACCAGTTGGTTCAAGTCACAAATCCAATTTATTGCCCCTGACGTCTTTCTGCCTTCTCTTCCTTGTTTTTGGTCTTTGTTCCTGTTGTGATTTGAGTCATTAGTGCCTGGGAGTTTCTCAGTTTAGCTCAGATTATTCAACTGTCGTGTTCTTTCTGAGTCAGTTTTGGGTGTTTGGGGGTAGGAGACTCTTCTCCTTAAGATTCCCAACAACTCGTTCAGTACGTATTTAATCTAAAGCACCTTAGGGGTTCCAGGCATTCACACTGTGAGTTGCTAGACCCAAGGCTCTCTAAGCTTCCTGGAAAATCAAGAATCCAAATTAGAAAAAGTACAGACCAGGCAAGCACCCACTACACATCTTTGTGTGTTAATACTTCTTATTGTAAAGCAGATGAACCAAGGATAGAGCCCTTGGAAGTGGATTTCCTCCCTGGCACCTTAGCCACCAGTTGTGTATAGAGAGCAACTACGTCCTTCCTTGGGTTTATTTCCCTGGTGTTCATCTATGTTGGAGTCTCTGATGATCAGACCTGGACTAAATAATACCGGTTACCTCCGAATTCAAAACTTCTTTTTGTTATTAAGCCAAATCTGTAATGATTTAACTTAAGGACTCAAGTGATTTAATGTTGGTCTATACAGAAATTGAAACTATGCAAAGAAAATATCTCTTTTTGTACAAGTAAAGGTCAAGTTTTTTTGCTGTTGTTTCTTTTTGTTTTGTTTTTTTTTATTTCATTTTTACTTATTCACTTTACATTCTCTTCACTGCCCCTCCTCCCCCTCCTCCTGATCACCCCCTCCAAGATTTCTCCCCCCTTCCCCTCCCCTTCTGCTCTAAGTAGGTGGGGGCTCCCCTGGGTATTCTGCCATCCTGGCACATCAAGTCTCCATGAGGCTAGGTACTTTCTCTCCCATTGACACCAGACAAGACAGCCCAGCAAGAAGAACATATCTCACATACAGGTATAGGCAACAGCTTTGGGATAGCCCCTGCTCAGTTGTTTGGGACCCACATGAAGACTAAACTACACATCTGTGATATATATGCAGGAGGTGTAGGTTCAGCCCATATATGCTCTTTGGTTGATGGCACAGCCTCTGAGAGCCCCAAGGGTCCAGGTTAGTTGACTCTATTGATCTTCCTATGGAGTTCCTATCTCCTTTGGGGCCTGCAATCCTTCCCCCAACTCTCCCACTAGGGTCTCCAAACTCCATCCACTGTTTGGCTGTAGGTTTCTTCATCCTTCTGAGTCAGCTGCTGGGTGGGACCTCTTGGTGGACAGCCATGCTAGACTCATCTCTACAAGCATAACAGAGTATCGTTAATTGTGCCAGAGATTGATGTTTGCCCATGGGAAGGGTCTCAAGTTGGGTCAGTTATTGGTTGGCCATGCCCTCAGTCACTGTTCCATCTCCTTTCCCTGAGTTTCTTGTAGACAGGATAAATTTTGGGCCAAAAGTTTTGTGGGTGGGTTGGTGTCCCAATGGCTCTGCTGGGGTTCCTGCCTGGCTACAGGAGGTAGTCTCTTCAGATTCCATATCCCACTGCCATGAGTCTCAACTAAGATCATCCCCATTGATTCTTGGGTACCTCCCCTATCCCAGATCTCTGCCAAGTCCTCTAGAACCCCCACCTCCCTATCCCTGTCAGACGCAGATTTCCATTTATTCTCCAGCTTTCTCTCTCCTGACCCTCCCCACACCTGATCCTGACCCCTCGCATCTCCCACTCCCTATTCTAATCCCCACCTAGTTCCCTCCCTCCATCTGCCTCCTATGACTCTTTTCTTCCCCCTTCTGAGTGAGGTTCAGGCATCCTTTCTTGGACCTTCCAAGCTTTTGGGGGTCTGTGGAGTGTAGCATGGGTATCCTGTATTTTATGGCTAGTGTCCACTTATAAGTGAGTACATACCATGCATGCCTTTTTGGGTCTGGGTTCCCTCACTCAGGATGCTATTCTCAAGTTCCATCCATTTGCCTGCAAAATCCATGATGTTTTTGCTTTTAATAGCTGAATAATATTCCCTTGTATAGATGTAACACATTTTCTTTATCTATCCTTATGTTGAGGCAAAAGAAGACAAAGCATTGCTATTTGCAGATAATATGATAGTTTAAATAAGTGACTCCAAAAATTCTACCAAAGAACTCCTACAGCTGATAAACACCTTTAGCAAAGTGGCTGAATATAAAATTAACTCAAAGAAGGCAGTCAAGTTGAAATAGTGACTAGTAAATAATTTATAAATAAGTGGTTCTTGGGCTCCGTTCTTTTCTTCTTAGTCCATCAATAAGGAACCCCAATTTAATAGAGATGTTACTTCTCAATGATATAAGAAAAGACATGGGAACTGTTTCCTTTTTACTTAAAAATAGAAATTTATATTCCATCAAGTTCAGGAAATATCTCCAGAAGTTTACAGCCTGTGTGAGATTGAAGACTGCCAATGAGTTGATGTTTTAAATCACATGAATCAAAACAAAATACCATATCAGCCTTCTGGAGAACCTCCCGCCCCGTATCCAGAGTTGAAGGTTCCATAAGGAAGGACCTGGACAGTAGGTACTTTAGTAACTATTTCAGTCTCAGTGTTTTCCATGGAAAAGTTACCAGTGCAGGGAGATATAGAAAATGTGCCATTATGCACAAAGACAGGTATACGCAGATATAGATAAACCATGTTGAAACATAACCAAAGACCTCACAGTTACTGGGACATACTGTCTAATACCTGTGCAGTCTGTCTCTTTTGGTTTAGTGACACTTCTAAAATCAGCTTCAGAACAGTTGAAAGCAGTTAAGAGAGGAGCAGCCCCTGCTTAGTCACGCACTTCAGAAATGGCTTCCCCTGAGTGGAAAATGTCACTTTAAGAAAGCAATATCATTGCGAGAGAAACTTCCGTTTCTGTCTTTATAAAGCCATTGGAAAAAAATTAAAAATTTAATGGACATTATTCAAAAGATAACCCTCCTCACCAAACCATTTCAGGGTGTCAACCTTATTTCCTTACTCACGGTCCTTTCAGAAACCACTGTAAAAACTCAATTCCCGTTATCACCACAGATCCGAAGGCAGAGCTCACCCCATGCCAAGGTTTTTTGACGAAGTTATGTCACCGATAAAATGCAAGTCATACTTGTGTGCATCCTGATCATAGGCTATCACAGCCTTCCCAAGTTGAGAGTTGAATTTTGTTTCTTTTCAAAACACTGTCACACAAGGGCTACATTTTCCCCATTATCTGGATCATGATCTGGCAGTGTGATGTTTCCAATTGCTTGGTAACAATCTGCAACCCTGGGTGCAGTTGATAGCATGGAGCAAGGTTAATTGGATTGATAACATGGCAACATCCAAATGGCTGCATATTTTAGCATTTCATTTACTGGAAGTTCGAAAGCGTTCTTCATTCCCTACCTCATTTCTGATTAGACGCTATCAATCCCAAAGTTTTAGTGTTTGACCTTGTGGATCTGACCTCCTCCCCCAAGCATTCAGCCACTTTGGCACTGACTGGGAACTAATTCAGATAACACGGCAAGGCCAGCCTCATTTTATTTTATGAGGAGAGGGGCAGAGACGATTTTCCATGGGGCAGTACTGGTTGATTTGTTTTTCTGTCATTGTCCAGGGGCACTAGTCCTTTAGTGCTCAGGGAAAGAGAAGGTTTATTTCTGAGCTGACAGAATAGTTGGTGAGCAATATGAATGTCTGCTTCAGGTGCCTACCAAGCATGGCTGCCATGTAAAAATGGGCAGCCTGTTATAGTCAGGCATCTGCTTATCCAGTCTACCGCTTAGTGCAGGCATTAAGTACCCACCTCTCATCGGTTGCTATGAAAATCTGGCTCCAAAGCCCAAAGCTACATCCAGGCTTCCCCAGCCTGCCTGCCACAGTATTCTAGCTGCCAATGCCTTCCTAACCTAAGATGGTGGACACATTACCTTGCCTGTCATCCAGCCAATGTCTGTGGAGGGACTTCAGCTTCCAAGTTCTCAGTGTGAAAAGGCATAGAAGGTTTGACACCTCCCTTGGAGAAGTTCAGAGTTGGGATTTCCAAGATCAGGGAGTTCTGTTATATTGTTCTGCTTGCTATCAGGGATAATTTAGGCTATCATTCTGGCATGCATGGTGTCCTGGACAGAAGGGACAATGTAGGGATGAGTAAAGACGTTGTTGTATAAAGAAGTGTAAGCAGCCTTTCCGATGCCTTCTCCCAGTGTGTATCTAAAGGATGACTTGGAATAAGAGTTCTGGGCCCAAAGCCACAGAGCAACTGTGGCTAAAGAGACAATCAGGATACCCATGCTGTATGATGTCATTAACCAAAATAATTGTGTAGAATGATGTTTGTATGGGTGACGTTCCTCACTGTGGGGAGGAGCTTCCTGGAGGAAGGGCTATTTCAGCTCACAGTTCAAAGGTACATTCCAGCAGAGGGGAAGAAGTGATAGCAGAATGAGCTCAAGGCAGCTGCTCATGTCTGCAATCAGGAAGCACAGAGCTTACAATTTGTTCTTGAAGGATGCCACCATGTTATCCAGTGCCATTTTACAGACAAGAACCAGAGGGTTAGTAACCTCCCTACAGTCTCACTCCTAGTAACTGTGAGAAGCATGCTTTGATGACTAAATCTTAAGCCCTTATTATTTCCTCTGACCAAAAGGGTTTTCAAGAAGCACTGGGTATTTCTCTTCCACCATTGACAACTCAGCCCATAGGGAAGTCTCCCAAGTTACCCAGGCTGGGCCAGTCCAGGTGGCTGCAGCCAACTTCTTAATTCTTCATTTTACCTGGACAACCAGACCATCTGCTGCTCCAGCCACGCCAGTGTAAAATTATTTTCCTTCTCCCTCAAGCCACTGTGGAGTTTCCAAAATCCCTTCAGCATCTTCCAGTCCAATAGACTCTTTCACTCCATCATTCCTGAAGACTGCTGGTTCCATCCCAATGGCACACTATGCCACTTCTAGTGAGGAACACCTTCTGCCCAATATTAAAAAAAACATTGACATGTTAAGCTTTTTGATAACAATAGATCTATACACCAAAGCTATGCTATTTACCAGTGAAATGACCAAGGGACAATGACATATTCCCTATAGGGTTGGTGGCATAGTAAAAGCCATGTCTTATAGTAGTTGCAAGAAGGTTTGTGAAGAGAAGACAGGAACACTAGATACTAAAGTTTCTGTAGCACCCAACACCAGGCTAGAATGGAACAATACCTGGGACTTTACAGGCATTGTGCAGGAGAAGCCTGTTCCACTGTGAGGTGGTCTTGGGTATGAGTAATTATTACTAAGTGTTTGTTTTCTCTCTGTGTGTGTTGCAAACTATTTCTTTGAAGGAAAAAAAATCATACTTGGCACTGAGGCTGTCCCATGACAGGTCAGGAGTATAGCTTCAGGCTGTTAAAGGAAAAGTTGACTACGCTCTAATGAACTCCACCTGTGTCGATGCCGCTAACAAAACTGTTGTGTACAAAACCAGAAGTATTTTCTGGAAAATCCACTGCTTGCACATATGAGCAGGAGCATGAAGTGTGTAAGGAACTGAGCCATGCGCAAGTCCCTCGGGATAGGCAGAGGTAACCCTCTTCCCAACTTGTGTAGGCAGAAACTCCCAGGTGTCTAAAGCCCCTTCTCTTTAAAAAATGAGCTGTTTAACTTGTTAAGAAAAAAAGCCTTTTATATTTAGTGGATATTTGCTGACAGGTATAATCCAACCAATCCCCGTGGGTTTGTTGTAATTTCAGGGAACAATCCATGTGACTGGAATGGATTGTTCTCCAAGGAAGGGACATTACTAGAGGTAATTTCTAAACCGAAGCACTGTAAGTGTCCAGTTTACTATTGGTCTATCCCTAGCCAGTTGATTAATAAAAAGTACTTCTCTGATCTTTTGTTCTCAACATGGTTGTTCTAGTTAGTGTCCTTTCCCTTCAGAGACAAGTTCCTTAGATATACAACCCGTACCTGCTCTGTTGTGTCTACTTCAAAAACCTTCGCCTGTAATCTGGCTTCTAGATTTTCTCTTAACAACTGTTTCCCATGCCCTCTTATAGGTCTTCAAACCTCTTGTCTTTGGCATCTCTCTAGAGCTCCCATGTCCCGGTCATTATCATTTGATGTCACTAATAGCTTCTTCCAAATGCTGGTCTTGTCTTGCCAGGTCCAGAGGAATGCCATGTAGAAAAGGAAATCTGTCACACTGATTGCCAGTAAAATGAAAATCAGTCTCAGAGAGGTCCAGTCCCTACTACTAACTCACCGCTGCTGCCATGTTTACATCCCAAATTAATTAGGCCTCAACATCCATGCCAACTCTGTAAGTTAGGGTAAGAAAGTCTGGATAAGGAACCTTGTAATTCTGAACAAAGGAAGGGTTTCTTAGACCAGTTCCCCTCCCTCCAAAAAAAAAATTACTATCAAAGAAACCTTTATATATCAAAACACAACAATTTTTAAAGCCTCTCAATGTGAAAGCATCATTAAGACACTTACTGGGCAAAGCACAGGCTCTAAGAAAATGTTTCCAGCAACTCCAGACTCCCACATCACATGTAAAGAACTCCCACATCTTACTACAGTTTAAAGCAAAACTAAACTAAAACCAAACAAATGTGAAAAGACTAGAAAAGAGCCACTAGTTACATGTCAATGATGCAACTGTCATCAGTCACCAGTGACGAGATGATTTAAATCCTGACAGCAACAATGTAACGAAGAGGGGAACTAATTGAAGCAGCTGGGAAAACTTGGTCAAAGGGATATAAGAGGGAGCGGACATTCTGGAGAACTCTCAGATAGGTTCTTACAGCCCTACACACAACAAATCCAGCAATTCAGCACAGTATTCCCCAAAGAAAACATTCATATATAGGACCTTGTACACATGCATGTGCATGTGTGTGCATGTGTATCTGATGAGTCAGTGTGGCTGTGTGTATATGTGCGCATGTGAGTGCTTGTGCATTTGTACATGCGTGCCCCATGCATGCATGTGTATACATGTCTGTGTGTGTGTGTGTGCTGCATGTGTGCATGCATATGCGTGTGTGTGCTGTTTGCATGTATGCACGAGTGTGTGTGAGCTGTGTGTACGTACGTGTTCGTGTGTGCATATGTGCACCGTGTGTGTGTGTGTGTGTGTGTGTGTGTACTTTTATAAGAATGCTCACTCTGCCAAAGCTGAGGATTGGAGGGAAACAACCAGAAACATATGCCCATTAAAAGGAGGTTGGCTTCTTCTCAGAATAAAAAGGAGTGATGTGCACAACACGGACTGTGCTCAGAAATGCTGAGTGTGCAAGCGAAGAGCAAGTCCTCTGTGATTCACTTGTCAGTTCAAAACTAGTTATTACTGCCATGCTGTGATAGGAATAAAACCACAGTGCCTTTGGGTGGGATAAAGGGGTTAGAAGTGGAGAAGTTGGGAGCAGGAAAGTTCTGGAATAATGAATATATTCTGTATCTTGATAGAAATGTAAATTCCACTAGTGTATATATTTGTTAAAATTTATTGACAAACACAGGTTAGAACTCTGCATTTCACTGAAAACTATAATTCAATAAAAAGGGTTTTTTTTTCCCCTAAAGTAGAACTTCCCTGTTTGGTGCTATCTATTATCTCCTGTAACTCCTCAACCTCGGCCTTTCATCTTCCTGGTCTTGTTTCTTCAGTATGTCTCGACACAGGTCAGCCGTCCTTCGCTCACCCTTTTGCCTTCTCGTCCTGACATTTATTTATTCAGTACAAATACATGTACACTTAAGATATGACACAGAGAGTGAAGTGTCTTTCCACAAGAGGAAAATAACCTTTCCCAGCCTGAAAGACAGTACTTCGGTGTCTCACAAGCTGCCTCTGCCTTTAACAGTCTACCTTGAGCCTCCCCATGAAGACAGAATGGTCAAATCACATTCCTGGAGGGTCGGTGAGACCACAGAGGGAAGGACCAGCCTGGCCTGTAGCGCCATCAGGAGGCTCTGGCCTGGCATATCCCCACTGTCGGGAAACAGGTCGACCAACAACTTTGGTTGAAATCCTGTCACAGGCAGATGGTGAATTCACACGAGAGTGATCACAGCTAATTTTGTTTTCCCAGGGGCATCGAAGAGCATGGCGGTTTTGTTCGGTGAATGTTAATAAATAATAACAACTGTGGGCTTGAGTAAATGAACAGAGCCTGTGGCATGACAAAGATAGAAAATGGAATCTTGCCACAGCTGTTAGTTAAGACTAGAAAGTCAACTAACTCTGTAATAAAAATGGAGTTTTATGCTCAGACCCAGACCTGCCTAAACATCACTATACCCATTCCCATGCTTTCTTTTTCTTTTTCTTTTTCCTCTTTCTTTCTCTTTTTCTTTTTCTTTTTCTTTTTCTTTTTCTTTTTTTTCTTTTTCTTTCTCTTTCTCTTTTTCTTTTTCCTTTTTCTTTTTCCTCTTTCTTTCTCTTTCTTTCTTTTTTTTTTTCATTTTAAAGAAGAGTCCTAACCAGACTCCAAAAAGGAATGTCATTAGTAAAAACTTGAAAATGTACATTAGGTCCTTAGCAAATTTGCATGGCTCAGCAGACAGCTATGGCAGTATGCAAAGGAGTCAGGCCCTATTAAGAACATGACAAGGGTGTGGTTAAAACATTTCCAGTAAGTATTATGCAGGCCAGGCACTTTTATTGTCCTGGTACTTTTTTTTTAAAGCAAAGACACTACAAAATGGCTGGTTCTAACTGCCATGAATACTTTATCTCTCTTTTGACAGGTTTACTCAATGTCTTAAGAAGCACATGCATACACTATTATCGCTGTTACTCCTACAACAATACCTTAGGTTAAGCATTTTTAAGTGGCACATGTTTAGGGGGCAGGAGAGATGGCTCAGTGACTAAGAGTATGGGCTGCTCTTCTAGATGACCCAGGCTTGATTCCAAGCAGCCACATAGAAGCTCACAATTGTCTGTAACATCAGTTTCAGGGATCCAGTGCATCTCTGGCATTCACAGGCCCCAGGCAGACACAGGCAACACACAGACATTTATTCAGGCAAAGCAAGCATATGTATATTATGTAATTAAAAATACGATTTTTAATTAAAAGTACATATTTTTAGAGTTGGTATATAGGTAAATCACTAAGCCAGTTGGGAGTTGTTTCTTTAGCTAAATTGATATGAAACTTGCTCCAAATAAAGTATTCTCTGAGTTCAGATATTGAAAGAAAATCATTGCTAACAAAGGGAAAAGTTCAGAGAAGTCTCATAGAAGACATGCAGTTGAATTTGATTTTTGAAGGATCACGTGATCCAGCTATGTGGCCATCGAACACATGGCCTTGGCTGAACAGGAAAGGCATAAAATCCGCACAGCCTGTCCCCATTCTTATGAGTGGCCTGGCCTATATTCCCCTTGATGCTGTCCTCAGAACTCTTTCATCCCAGCCTTCCCTCTGGTTCTTTGGCAAAACCTCCCTGGCATGAAGGTCATAACCCAGATTCTCCTGAACCTAGCAAACCCAGAATATTCACTAACTTCTGTGGCTTTAAAACATCGCTACAGAACACACTGCTGGTGAAAATACACTCAGTCATTGAATTCCCCATTTCTTATAAGCTCTGTGAGAACTGAGTACTCTTCTGACCATTCATTTCTGTATTGTCAGTCTCCAAAATGGCGCCACTGGACTCAGTGCTGAAGTAATGAATGACCGAGTGAGTGAATAAATGAAACAATGAGTGAGTGAGTGAGTGAGTGAATGAATGAATGAATGAACAAATGAACTATGTATTATGAACTAATGAATTATGCATAAGAGCTACAACATTGCAGACAGCTTAGTTTAGATGCAAAGAAAGTCAGGAAGGTTGAAGACAGGAAGCTGTACCAAAGCTTAAAATGGTGTCCTTAGAAGCAGGTCACCATCACTGAGTTGGCAGCAAAAACGTCTTGCTTGTCTCAGTGAATGTGGATTAAAAACAGTAAGACGAGCCGGGCGTGGTGGCGCACGCCTTTAATCCCAGCACTCGGGAGGCAGAGGCAGGCGGATTTCTGAGTTCGAGGCCAGCCTGGTCTACAGAGTGAGCTCCAGGACAGCCAGAGCTATAAAGAGAAACCCTGTCTTGAAAAACCAAAAAAAAAAAAAAAAACAATAAGACATCTAAGTTAAGAGTCTACTGTAAGAAGCCAGTGCATTTTTTGGATGTCAAGCTCATGACCACAATTAAAGGAAATTAGAGTTAAGTCTAGTGAGATCGTGAAGATAATGAGAAGAACAACAGTTGTAACAGAAGCACCAAGGTGGCCAGAGTTTACTGAGGGCTGTGGACCTGTGTACCAGAGCCTTTCCATGGAGATCTCTGGCCAGGCCTGGTGCGAGAGTTCCTGCGAAGGGAAGTGAGTGCAGGCAGGGAGGGGAAGCGTCCTCCTTCTGCTGCTGCTGCTGTTGGTTCCTCCTCTGTCTTTGCCACGCCTTCCCAGTTACTCCGCCCCACCCTGCGCTGAGTCGGGAGAGAGACCAATTAGCCAGTGAGGAGGGCAGTGGAGCTTCTTCAGGTAGCAGGCAGTGTTTCAGGAGAGCAGATCTCTTCCCAAGTGGGACAGCTCTTAGGACAGAAGCTCTCGGATGACGGGTAGTTCTCACACACCTTTAATCCTTCTGGATAGGATTCTTTTTTTTTTTTTTTTTAAGATATTTTCTTTATTTACATTTCAAATGTCATCCCCTTTCCTAGTTTCCCCTCCGGAAATTCCCCTCTCTCCTCCCCCTGCTCACCAACCCACCCACCCACTCCTGCTTCCTCGCCCTGGCATTCCCCTATACTGGGGCACAGAACCTTCACAGGATCAATGGCCTCTCCTCTCATTGATGACCGACTATGCCATCCTCTGCTACATATGCAGCATGGAGTCCCACCATGTATTTTCTTTGATTGGTGGTTTAGGCCCCCCGGGGGGGCGGGGGGAGGGTTACCGATTAGTTTATATTGTTGTCTGAATAGGATTCTTATATACAGTTTTGGGGTGAGTCAGGGATTGACAACAGGTACTTCTCATTGGCCTGGTCTGAGAGCTTTGGGGAAACCTTATTTGCATGTGGGAGGGCTTGGTGCTGTTCCTACATGACTGATGGCCACATACCTGGGGTGGGGAACGGGAACTATGAGAGGCTGTAGCTGTGACAGAAGCTAGGGGCCCAGGAGGCGTGGCCAAACTGCATGAAGGCAGAAATCACCACCCACCAGGTCTCCAGGATTTGAGGCCTGAGCTTGACCCGGATCAGACTGTCTGTGCACAGTTCACTGCCCCACAGAGGGCTTCCAGGGTGTGGCAGCCAGTGACACCCTCTGCACCTCACTAGCTTTGCCAGGAAATTCATGGGAGAATTAATAACTTTTCATCCTACAGGAAAGAAAATTAAAGAATGGAGAGATTAAATAATGGAGGAGCTCACTAACTAGTACAACAGGAGGGGAGGTTGTCGAAGGGAGGGCAGGAGGCGGGGTCATGAATGTTTCCTCTCAGACCTGGCTGACTATCTCCCTTCTGAGCACTCTCTGCATAGGGTCTGCATAGGGTCTCTGCTCGCCTGGATGTCGGGAAGTTCAAACATGAGTCCTACATGGATGATTCAAAACCCAGGGTTCGATGTACCTGAAATTCCCTTCCCTCTGTGTAGCTATTGTGGAGCCTGGGCCCTGGAGGGGTTCATGCAGGGAAGACTGTGCCCCAGGTAGCATGTAGAGGACATGGAGCTTGGGCCTTCAAACCACCGTGATTGGACAGCTTGCCTTGCCTTATTCAGGAACACCTGTTACTCAGAGCCACCTCCAACCAAAGCCCATGAATGCTGCTGATTGGACAGCTGTAGTCTGCCATGTGATTTTAGCACTTTTAAAAGATGTCTCATTCTTTGACAGGTCCATTCATGGATACAATGAGTCCTAGTCCTTTTTATTCCTCCAGTACCTTCTCTCGCCCTCCCTCCTGCTAACTCTGTTCTTCCCAGCCTTCTTTCTATGTGTGTATGTGTGCATGCATGTGTGTGTGTGCATGTGTTTGTGCATGAGTATGTATGTGTGTTTGTGCATGTGTGTACATGTATGTTTGTGCATTAGTGTACATGAGTGTGTATGTGTTTTTGTACATGTATGTACATATGTGTGCATATGTGTTCATGTGTGTTTGTGCATGTGTGCTTGTGCATATGTGTGTACATGTATGTTTGTGCATGTGTGCTTGTGCATGTGTATGTGCATGTGTGAATATGTGTGCTGTGCATGTGTGTGAACATGTGTGTATGTGTGTGTTTATGTGAAGAGAGAGACAGAGAAACACAGAGACAGACAGACAGACACAGAGAGAGAGAGAGAGCACTCACCCTTTATATTAATTTTCTCCCTCTGATGCCAGGGCATATTTAACTTTAAATATGCATGGATATTAGTAAAATATTTTGTTTTTCATTATAGTAATATAATTTTCATCCAGTACCCTAAGGTGCTAGATCATTGTCTTGTCTTCACTCAGTTGGTTTCACAAGGTACCCCCCCCCGCCCCCGCCATCTGTCATCTGACCAAGATGACAGTAAGGTACAAACATTCCTCTCTTAGAGGTAGGGTTACTAATCTTTTAAGTAAGCTCTTAGAACCTCAACTTCCTCATCTAAAACAATGGACATTTCTCTTGTGCTGAACCAGGATGCTAATCAAATGAAAGGATGTGTGTAAGCACCCAGTGCCTAGTAGTTTACTGTGTGTGTGGGGGGGGGGGTGTGGGGGGGAGGTGTCAAAACTCTGATCTTCTCCAGGACTTAGTGATAGATTGTGTCACACAATAAATTGACCAAATTTTTAAGAATGCATTTTTTTTTCAAGAATGATTTCATGGATACAATGAATTCTAGTCCTTTTTTATTCCCCCAGTACCTTCTCATGCCCGCTGTTACCAGCTTTCTCTAGGAACAGAAATCACTCCTGGATCTATGCCTCAGAAGACTCACCCACAATCCTCACCCGCCCGCTTCTTGCCCTTCACCCTGGTCTTTCCATCCATGTTGAAGCACATTGCTGCAAAATCATTACCTTTCCAGTTGTGAGGCGTTTTTATACAAAGTCCACATTTTACAGTGTTGTCTGCCACAGTAGAAAAACTAATCAGTGTGGTCTTAGAAACCAAAATCCATGTCCATGTGTTTCCAAAGAAACAGTGAATGAAACCAGAGAGTATGGATTTGAAGAGATTAAGGAGGGGTGTGTGGGATGGCTTGGAGGGAGGGAGAGAAGGGAAAGGAAAATGATGTCCTTATAACCTCAAAAATAGAAGAGAAATATTTTATTTTAAGGTGAGCACTGTAAATGAGGGCCCGCTGTGCGATGGTCTTTGAGGATGGCCCTCTTTAGAACTGGGCTCATTTTCTATCTGAATACAAGGCTGCACTACAAAGCTGCACTCTTCTAAATAAATGGGCATTAAATGGCAACTTCCTGTAAGCCCCTGTGCCGTGTTATGAATAAATATCCAAAACACGTGCCAAGTGGTGTAGTCCAGACACAAAAGAACACCTACTAGATATTGCCAAAGCTTAAGATAGGTTTTTGTTTGTTTGTTTGTTTGTTTGTTTGTTATTTTTTTTTAGAGACAGGGTTTCTCTGTATAGCCCTGGCTGTCCTAGAACTCACTTTGTAGACCAGGCTGGCCTTGAACTCAGAAATCCACCTGCCTCTGCCTCCCAAGTGCTGGGATTAAAGGCATGTGCCACCATGCCCAGCTCTTAAGATAGTTTTTGATAGATGACAGATGTAGGGGAAACCTAGAGAAACAGATGTGGTAGTGAGGGAGGGAGCCCAACAACTTCTGGGATGATTCTAAATGCTCTGCACAAGTCAGCAAAACTCCACTCTGATGTCAGTTAAACTGAGCCTAATGGGTTTGTGGTTCTGAGCCCCAATGGTTCATGTGCTAAAACCTCAATCCCCAGGGTGATGTGGTGGGGTGGCAAGATGATTAGAGAGTGGGAACTACCTTCAAAAGGGGTGAACATAGTTCCCTAAGATGTGTTGGTTCTATCAAGACTAAGGCCCACAGTCTTGATGTCTTCTGCACGTAACAATTCCCTCTTCTTCCTCTTGGAGCCAGGGCTGACCAGATGCTGGTCATCTTGTTATAGCAGCAGAACAGTAGACTAACACAGCAGGTGACCTTCCTGTTTGTGGGTCATCCCTTTTGCAAGGAGACATCTTGTAATAGCAGTGAATATAGACCAACGCATCAGGCAGCCTATATATTTATGGATTAGGCTGTTAGCAAAGCATCAGATTATCTTGGCAATTCACAGTGTGAACAAGCTCTCTAACATCAAGATGTTCATGGCTAGTATTCCTAGCTGCAAGTCTACACAAAGGCTACCCATCCCTTCTTCCACTATCACCCGTAACTTCAATGCTAACATTTGTTCCCCTTATACTATATAATCCCACAATCCCAAATGATACCACAGCACTCCTTTGCTCTATGATGGACACTATGTAAAGTCATGTCACTTTCTCCTGGATTTCAGAGCACTGCTTTAAAAAGTATGTGATTTTACTCTGGGAAAGAGAATAAAGGACATAGACTTTCAGGTGCACATATTGGCTTCAGCTGATGTTTTGCCACAAAAGGATGAGGAATTTGTCTAAACTCACTCAGGGGCAGGAGCTGGCCATCCATCAGATAGGGCCTTTCTTTGAAAAGTGGTCCAATTGCAGACTCAGTCTGCTGGGGAGAGCTGGGCTCCTCACGTCCTGAATCCCCATACTAGGACCTGGATGGGCTTTTTCTCAGGCCAAGAAATGTCCTTTCTTCTGGCTTCAAAGAGTTTACAAACATGCTTATGAATTGCTTACTTTTGTGGAACCTATTAAATTAGAAGTCTCTTCTCTTAATATAACAAGCAGATTAAAAATTGAGTAATTTCATGGTCTGCAAAGACAGTGAAATGTTTATTTGATTCAGCAAGGCATTCTGTAGCATGTATTCATAAACCAAAAGTGTGTTTGTTATGAATAAGGGATTAGTTTATTGCCAGGAAGGTGGCAGTGGAGAGGGTGCCAGCAACCTTGTCCACAAATAATGAAACCACTGAATGCTACCCACATGCTCTGGGTCTTGGGGCAGAACCAAGTTCTGCATTAGGGAAACTGTGAGAGGACAGCCACTCTGAAGGGTCCAAATATGCTTGTATTAAACATAGCACAATCCAGAGAAAGGTTCACTCCACCACTCTCTAGAGGGTCAGAACCTGCTGACACCTACTGATTATGGCTGATTATGTTCAAGCTGTGAGCTGGGCACTTCCAGAGCCAGAATTATAACCAAAGTCTTACAAGGGCTCTGAGAGCAATGTCATTTCAGGGACTAATGTTTATTGAACATTTAAGAAATCCTAGACATTTAATTCTTACTTCCATGCAGAGGAAGCAATTATTCTTTTTACTCTAGTGATGAAATATTTGGGGTTAGGGGCCTTGAAACTTGTTTATAAATCATACAACTGTGAGAGGCAGGGATTGACTCAAATTGAGTTGTTTAACAACAGAGTCTCACATTTTCACCTACCTTGGTATCCAGGCTCCTGTCAACCACCAGTGACAGAGAAGAGGAACAAGAATGGGCCATTCCCTGGAGCTGGAGTAAAGGCTGAAAAAATACTCTGTTCACAGAGGTCACAGTTATGTGAGAAGAAAAGGAAGTTGATTCATCTCAGTGTGTGTGTGTGTGTGTGTGTGTGTCTGTGTGTCTGTGTGTCTGTGTGTCTGTGTGTCTTCGTGTGTCTGTGTCTGTTTATGTGTCTCTTGTGTGTCTGTGTGTCTATGTCTGTGTGCATGCTCACTCACACATGTATGCATGGAGCACATATAAGAGTATGTGGTCTGTGTTGCATTACTGCTGCTACTGCTGCCACCTCTGCCACTTGGTAACAATCGTGGCTCTGTTATGTGATAGGAGGGTTCTTCATTTATGTCCTAACTTTGTCTGCAGGTGTTCTATATCCCTGATGGGGGGGCTTTCTTGAAAGAGATTCTGGAGCCAAGGGAAGGTGACTTTTTCCCAAAAGTTAGAGAGTTTGAGCACAAAGTATTAATGTAGTCATTAAATAATTATCAATAGTATCTTATTGGGATAACTTATTTTGAAATCTACTATTATCTGACTGGAATTGCTTTGAAAATATTATCCATATTATTTATTTCCCTATATAAAACATAAGCTTCTATATGTTCTGGGTGCCAATCCCTATAGTACCCACCAAAGCCCTGATAGCACTTGTGCACCCAAGAATCCTGACTTGGGGTAGGCTCTGACGGCTCCTACTGTGTCTACACAGGGTTGGACTGATGATGCTCTCAGGAGCATCCTTTATCCACCAGAATGGGAGTGACCTTCCATAGGAGTTCATTCTACATACCTTCCACATTGCCCAGGATTCTAGCTGTGTTCTCTTTAATTCCCCAGTCCTTTACTGGGCTTTCCTTGCTCTGCACCCAAAGAAATCCCCACCCTAAGATCCTTGACTGGATTTTCAGCTTCTGACAGAAACACCTGCAGTTGGTCTGGGAGAAGAGTTCAGCTGGCCAAGCAGTTGTCACACGGGTGTGAGGACCTAAGTTCATCTAAAACACCCAAGGGAAAAGAGGATGATGCACCCCTAGAATCCCAGCCCTAAGGATGTGGTGATGAGCAGATACCTGGAGCTTAGTGGACAGCTGGCCTAGACAAATAACTGAGCTCCAGATTCAGGAAGAGAGGTCCCATCACACCCGCTAAGGTGACGGGCAATTGGAAGCGCACCTTCTATTAACTGCTGGCATTCACACTCGTACACATATGGCACACTCATCTATATGCACACAAGCATACATCACAAGCATACATGAACCCATACATACCCTCCCTCCCACCATCTCTGTCTCTCACTCTCTCTGTCTCTGTCTCTGTCTCTCTGTCTCTCTCTTTCTGTCTCTCTCTCTCTCTCTCTCTCTCTCTCTCTCTCTCTCTCTCTCTCTCTCTCTCTCGTGCGTGTGCGCACACATACACACACACACTACATGGAAATGCCATGCACTCCCATATTTAGTACTTGACACAGGATCAGTGCCTCTCACAATGTGAACACTAAGCCAGTCAAAGACTGGGAACCTGGGTACCTGTTAGAAAGAAAAATTTGGGGGCCCTACCCCAAACCTAGGGGGCCAGAAGCACCTGGATAGGCCCAGAAACCTCTGCTTTAGCAGACCCCAGGAAGATTCTGTAAAGGGTAAAGTTTACCATCCAAACACAAGGTAAGCTTGAGGAAGAGGGTAAAAGAAAGGTGTCACCAACCACTCTGAGAGAAACGGCATGCTGTGTACTCTCCAAGGAGAAGTCTGATGTCCTTGGGTCTCACTTAGAAGCTTGCCCTGTGACTTGGTTCACCTTGAGCAAGCAATTTAAGCTCCTGTTTTAGATAACATGAACCAACTGTTCTCAGTTTTATTTGACAAAGTTACTTCTTTGCTCAGGACTGATTGGGTTCAGGCAAATGTGTGTTCCTTGGTTACCTTGGTTACTCATGGTGGATGCTCTCCCAGGCTCCTATGCCCACCATCTAGCCTCCAGCTTCTCCAGCACACACCTCCCGTTGTGCCAAGGAGAAGAGGTAACTGTGGTCTCAGAGAGTCTATGGACGGTGGTATGTAACATCTAGAAATGGCACGACTGACCCAGAGGACAATGGACTGCAAACTCATGATGTCAGCAGAGCTTGAGGATCTTCTATTCAAAATGTTTGTGACAAGACGTCGTTCATGCATTTGATGGAAGGAACGGCTACATAGGGCACTAAACCATTTTCCTGCCTTAGTCTCCTGGGTGCTAACATTGCAAGCATGTACACCACCAGGCACGGTGGGATGGCTAAATCCTAGATTAAGTTGCAGTCAGAAATGGCAGGTCTGTGAAAGGAGGTCCCTTAATCATGACATTAAAAAGCCCCAGCTCAGCTCATACAATCTCCTTCCACCCTCAGGAGACTCTGAGCCATTAGACATCCTAAGTTATATTTTAAGTTTAAATTACTGTGCTTAGGAGATCTTTAAGACAAAATACCTCTAACCTGTAAGCCTCACTTACCCAAGGGAAAATAACTTCCTGCAATGTTGAGGGCTGTTTTCACGAAAAGTCATAAGCCGTATGTTTTCACTTCTGTTAACCAGTTGGCTTGCCCCAACTGCACAGGATGTAGGCTAGGATGTACGCTGGGATGTAGAAAGGACACTAGGATGATTGGACAAACGCAGGAAGTGTGTAGCCTTGCAAGTTTTGCCTTCATAAGTTCTTGGCTGATGTAATTCTGCATCATACACTGGAATCTGGGTATGGACCTGGCCAGTATTTGATAAAGTTTTCGTCAAATTTGGCTAAGAAAAAAAAAAAAGAAGTAGTTCCTGTTTTTCCTGTTTTTGATTTTTCAGGCTTGAATATATTTGCATTTGTATGATGTCATACTTTACAGTTCATCAACATACATACCCTGAGGGTAATTTCATATTCAGCTCTTTGGTTCACTTTAATTTTGATGGTGACCTGTCACATATGGAGAGAGATGGGGTTCTCCACTTGTGATATATTGGTCACATTTCTACTCTAAGGCTTTTGGATTTCACAGTTTTGTTGTTGTTGTTGTCAAGTCGTCTTGTCGTCTCATCATCAAATTGAGGGTATTCAATGCAAAACCCAGAGCCTTGACATCCATTGTCTTCCCTGCCCTTGTCCCAGCAGAGGGCCCTCAACATTTCACTCAGAGAAGTTGCTAATCTGTCACACAGCACAGCACATGCCCCATGTCACAGCATCTGGGGATTTCCCACAACTTGAAGAGTAGAACATGCAGTTCTTTACAACATTGCCACGACAGCTCTGTAAGATCTGGCAAGGCATGGTCCTCTCTGGGCCTTGGAGTTACAACAACATTCTCACCTCTCTTTTGGATCCTTTAGCTTTTGTTTCCAAAGATTCCTTGTGAAAGACACTTGATTACTACATAGTGAGACAGGAATCAGGACCAGACAGAGTATTTGGCGCTCTCTCTTCTCTCTCCTCTCTTCTCTCTCTCTCTCTCTCTCTCTCTCTCTCTCTCTCTCTCCTTCCCTCCCTCCCTCCCTCTTTCCCTCCAACTCCCTCCCTCCCTCCCTCTCTTCCTCTCCCCTTTCTCCCCTCCCTCTCTCTTTCTCTCTCTTCTTCCCTCTCTCCTTCCCCTCCCCCTCTCCCTCATTCCTTCTCTCCCTTTCCCTTCCTCTCTCTCCCTCCCTCCTTGTGTCCACCCTTCCCTCTGTCCCTCCCCCTCCCTGCTTTGCTCTCACTTCACATCACCCTTGGATTAAGCTCCAAGAGCCAGCATGTTACATTAACCTTTGATCTTGGGGTCTCTGGGGTTTAATTTCTTAGTGATACAGTCTGCTGGTGGACTCATCTGAGCATTACCCACTCTGGGACCAAGAAATCGATGGCCTCCTGATAAATAAACCCTGGCCCCTGTGGTAATGGGATGTTGAGGAGGAGAATTTTGCCTTTGGCTGTCTAATTACCGGGTCCCAGAACTCTTAGAAAATACATCCCTAATGCTAATGGAAGCCTGTGTCTTGGCTAAGAGCCACAAAGCCCATGGGGCAGTGGCCTCACATTTTGTCTCTCTATGAGATATCACTTTAAAGACATTTTCACAAGACAGCAATGCCTAGATCAGCCATGGGAGGAACAGTCAGGTTCCTGAAACCATTCGACATTCTTTGGTCAGGAGTTTTGTTTGCTCCAGGGTCAGTAGCTACAACTGTGCCTTCTGGACTTAGAGAATAATCAACATGTGGCCACTGTAGCTGTAAGACACACAGGCAGCGCAGAGTGAGAAGCAGCCAATTGACCTGCCCTCAAAGCTGAGTAGAACAGAGCAGAAAGCCCTGCTCTTGTCACAGTGCTGGGTAGTCTATGCTATTCTAAGAAGCTTTCTGTGTGAGACCAAAGATACCCACCACTTTCCAAGAGCTTCCCCATGACATGGTGTAAATTAGTGATTCTAACAAGGTTCTTTAGTCTCCGTGAGTAAGATTAGCTGAGTTCAGATTCTGGGCCTGTCATTTGAGACAAAGTAATTATCCCCCCTGTACAACAATTTTTAAATTATATATTTAATCTTATTGCATTGAAGACATTGAGAGATAAGAGCGTCCAGTGGTATAGGAAAATAGTTTCAGCTAACTAAGTAAAATATTTTAGAATGTTAAATATGCATATGTATTAGAGAAAGGGGGATTGAGTTAGAAGATAATTTAAATTGAATACATTTGAAACCAATGTAAAGGAAACATAATAGATATGAAATGCCAGCATTAGTCTTAAGCAAGAACTGAAGGAGAGTCATGGAAAACACTTCTACTGTCTTGCTCAACTGCCTTTTTTATATTCCAGACCCACCAGCCCATGGAGGACATGAATCCATGATGCCCTGAGTCTTCTTGAATCAATTGTCAATCAATCAAGAAACTACCTCACAGACACGCCCACAGGCCAACCTGATGGAGGCAATTCCTCAAGTGAGGTTCCCTCTTCCCATGTGGGTCTAAGTTTGTGTCAAGCTGTCAGTATCCATGGTCCCTACCTTGCATATGATCACAGCAGTAGTATCCTAATGTTTGAGACCATGGGCTTGGGCACCCTGTCTTTGTGGTTATAAAACATCAAGAGACCATACATACATATCCATTCTTATTCATTTTTACCCAGCTTCCCCTAGGGTTTTGAAGACAGGTGACAGAAGGCAGGGATGAAGGCATGGGACGATGGATATATCTAGATTAGAGCATTCACTTCTTGCTTGAGTTTTCCTGAAACAGCCCTTGCCAGCTCCTTCCCCAATCATTGTGTCTACAGGGTACACTCAGGCATGATACGTTAATGACTTGGAGAGATGAGTTACAATCCATGTTTATGACAATTCATAGCTAGAATTCTAGACAACTTATTAGGAGAGGTCTAAAGGGACATGACAACCTGCTGAAGTATGTGTCGGTTAACACAAAGACACTGTTCAATTAAAGGATTAATACAAGTTAAATAAACACGAAGTTCTAAATAAAAGCCAAATGTGTGAGGACAAAATCAGGATGCTTAGCATTGAAACGGGCCAAAGAAGGCTTAGTGTTTATAAGGAAACAAAATGAAAAGAAGAAAAGGAGGATAAATACAAATAAACAGGAAATCAGATGGCAAAAATTATTCTTAATTCAATAGAAGTCAGTCAATGTAAATGGGCCAGACTTGTAAAGCAAGAGCAGCTTGAAGACTGGGTTTAGCAGAAACAAGTTACTATTCTTTGCTCTGCCAGAGAATGCTTGAAATAAGCAAACACCACAGAGAAAGTTGGGATAAGTGAAAGATGAGGTTGGAGTGACAGAAAATATGTCACAACAATCAAAAGGGCAGTGGGTGCTGGAAAATGGCTCCTCTTAGTAAGTGCTTGCTTGAGAACCCAGAAAATCTGGAATTGGTTCCCAGAATACATACACACTCACACATGCATGCATACATACATACATACATACATGCACACACATATGCATATACATACACACATACTCACCAACATATGCATAAACACACATGCACACATACTCACCAACATATGCATAAACACACATATACACACTCGCAAACACATGCATACACATATATACACACACATTCAGACACAAACACATTCGCACACACATACACACATGGATACACACATACACGTTCACTCATAAACACATGCACACACACACACTCAGGCACTTACTCATACACACAGACACACCAACTGTGATGGCATGCTTGTAACCCCAGTGCTAAGGAGGCAGAAGGAGGTGGATTTTGGGAATCACTGGTCAGCTAGCCTATACTACTTGGAGAATTCCAGGCCAGTGAAAGACCCTGTCTGAAAAACACAAGGGGAGAGCTGACGTCATTCTCTGTTCTCCATGTATACCTGCACACACATAGCACCCATGAAAACAGGCAATAGAGACATGCGACAAGTAAGACAGTAGACCAGCTACAGCACCGGCATGAGCTCATACAAAATGCAACCATACAGTGGACCTATGGGAAGTAGCAACACTGGGAGGTGTGACCTTGTTAGAGGAAGTGTATCACTGTGAGGATGGGCTTTGAAGTCTCCTCCTATGCTCAGGCTCCACACAGTGTGGAAGAGAGCCTCTTCCTGGCTGCCTGCAGGTGACAGTCTCCTTCAGGATGCCTTTGGATCACGATGTAGATCTCTTGGCTCCTCTAGCACAGTGTCTGCCTGCGGACTGCCATGCTTCCTACCATGCTTCCTGCCATGATGACAATGGACTGAATCTCTGAAACTGCAAGCTAGTCCAGTTAAATATTGTCTTTTATAAGAGTTGCCTTGGTCATGGTGTCTCTTCACAGCAATGGAAACCTAACCAAGACACACTGTTGAAGCAAAAATGACAGAATATTAGATAAGGCAATAGTTTTAGTTTGCAATTGAGACTACGTGGTCCCAAACTGTGAGAATCATCAGCTGGAGATGGAAGAGGATTTAAGAAAATCCTCAAATAAATACAAACATGTGTCTCAAATGCAAGTCCTGAAATGCAAAGATCAAGATATAATATCTTTAAACCAATTTCAGACAAAAAAGGACTATATTTTTTAAAAAGTGAGATCCATGTCTTCCTCCATACTGGAAAATCAGCAGAAAGCATTGGCATGAAGAGCTGAGATGAGCTAGCTGTCATTTGGATGCTATCTTTGATTAAAAAAAAGATAGCCATCCAAATTAAAAACCTAGGCATTGGACTCGGAGTTTTATGCAACGGGAGACATGCAAGGGGTCAGTGGCCCCACTTAAAATGTCTTCTGTCATTAGTTATCAGGAGTAAGAAAATAAAAGTCATGACGAGATGCCAATACACATGGCCTAGGTGGTAATTACATCTTTATACGTCGGAACCGAGTGTGCCAAGGTTTCAAGGTGACTGGAGTTCTCATTAACTTTTGGTGGGAATATAGAATAGATTATAATGTAATACATCTGAGAAATTTGGTGGGGAAAGGTGTCACTGTGTGTGTGTGTCTATGTATGCGTGTGCATGTGTGTGTGTGTCTATGTATGTGTGTGCATGTGTGTGTGTGTATGTGTGTATGAATATGTGTATGAGTGAGTGTGTGAGTAAGTGGACATGTATACTTTACTATAAAGAGCTAAAAGTTCTCTGAAGTGTGTGAGAATGCTTATAATTTATAACACTGAAACATATAGTATTGTACTGATTATCAAATTTTAAAAATCCAGAAAAGATTTCTATCACTAAATGAGGAGACACCACATGCCCTGTTTCGGAATATCAAGATAAAAATTTTGCCCGTGTTAATCTAAAAATTAAATGTAAATGTGATTAAAAAATTCCAAGTGTATTTTTAATTCAACATGTTGATATTCGACTTTTGTTTGGAAGAATATTTGGGAGTAATTGAGTCAATTTTGAAAGAAGAGAAAACTTATACAGCAGATTTCTTACACAAATCTGTAGCAATAAACACATGGTGGCACCGCAGTCCCTCCTCTTATCCCCAGGATATGTTTACCAAGCCCCCAGTGTGTATCTGAAACTGCTAGAATGCTCAACCTATATGTACTATGTTTTTCCCTACACACACACACAGAAGTTAGGCATAGTAAGATATTAAAGATATAAGATAACTGATAATGAAGCCTAACAACTTTAACAACGTAATAGAATAAACATTATATGAATGTTGTCTGTCCCTTAAAAGAATGAAGAGACCCCATAACATTTCTTAAATCATAGTTGAGAGTGTAACTGGACACAAAAAGCATGCCTGTATATGAAGGAGGGCTACTGTAGTGGTATGTACTGTTTAGGCAAGAACAGAAAGCTTTAGGGCGGGTCCATGTGCACAAGAGACAACAGCTTTGGCAGACTCACGGATCTCCTGGGGAAGGTGTGAGGTGGATGGTGTCTGCCAAGCAAGATATCTCACCGGAGAACAGAGTCTACATCCCTCCCTTAATACCATGTACAAAGTGACTCAGATATGTCAGATGTGGAATTAAAAAGCAATAAATATCACACATTAAAAAGTAAGCAGTATTTTCGGCCAAAGGATTTCTTACCCAATGTCAAAGATCTAACAGGAACAGTCAGATCTTCCTGTTTCCTGGGTCCGACTTCCACCCCAATGCTCTGTGACTAAGGTCTCCTTCCATTAAAGCAGTTGATGAATTCAGTATTTAAGAGTCAGGTGTCGATTTTGTAATGTCCATTTGGAGTAGTCTCTGCTTTGGAATCAGCTGAGACAGAATACCATTTCATAAATGTATATTTAGATAACTATAATAATTTAAAAACAGGATATCAATGCTGTGTAGGAAAACCATATTGTCTTCTACAGCTAACCCTCAGTGTCAAGAGGTGATTGGTTCTTTGACCCTTTGAATATCAAAACTTGTGAGTGTTTAAGTCCCTCACACACTGTCTGTCACATTATTTGCTATAACTTATGCTCACACTCCCATTTATTTTAAAACTGTGTGCTTCCTCCTATCAAATGCAATGAAAATTCTGTACAAATAGTTGTCATATGATATTGCTTAGAGAATAAGAGATGAGAAAATAGAGGAATAGATAAGAAAAAAATTTGTATAAGCGCAAGAGAAAAAAATCATGTATTTTTGATTTGCTGTTGGTTGAAATCACAAATACAGAATCCACAGACAGAGGGTGGACTTAAAAGCCATAGCTTTCGAGCATCCAGTATGTGCAAAGGTGCTGTAACAGGCTTCTGGTGGGAAAACTTAGTGACACTTTCATCCAGCTGTGGCTCTTGTATGTTCTGTACCAACCTGTCAGAGAAAATGTGCCCAGTTGTGCAATACTGGCATAGCTGTTTGGGGATAACTAACTAATCACTCTTTGATTAGATTGGAGGCCTCCTCCACAGAAGAGAGTTCATCTTTGGTACTTAAGGTTGGGGAGACCAGAAACCATTGGGGTGAATGTACCAGTGCTATCCTAGTAAGATGATATGGTATCAAAATGCTTCTAAATATTTATGATTATACCCTTAGACAAGTGCTAGCTACTTTCAGTTTTGACCACTCACACACAAAACCCAACAAAACAACAACAAAAAGCTTCTCTTCATATTTACTGGTGGTGAGTGCAGACTCATGGCTGCTCACGATGCTAATAGGTGACTGTTAGATATTCATCCCTAAATACAGCATTTATTCTACCCCAGCAAGAAACTCAGGAAGCATGAAGGAAGCAGGCAGAATGTAAAGAACAAGGACTGCAAAATGCTACCTTTTAGGCACAACGCAGCCACTGTGATCAAGAATTCATAGCAAATGAAGTTGTGTGCACTGGGTCTGTACAAGACTGGTCCTGTTGCCAGTCAATCATGGGAAGGACTGGGGCATCTGGGACCCTAGCTCTCTCAGGGGAAATATTGGTTATTGACAGGTGTCACTGGTTTTAGTTGTTTGAGTCCCCACTGGTAAGCCTTCAAGACTTCAATGAGTCATTCCACGCCCATAGTCATGTGCAAGGCTCTGGAGAGACTCAGTCTCAAAACAATTCAAAATACCTGCCTGTGAGAAAGGATTTACAGAGAGAGAAAGGACTGACTGACTGACTGACTGACTGACTGACTGACAGGCTGGGAGACAGATGAGAGAAGATGGTGATGAGAATACTCAGTGTGCATTATCCCATGATGAAACAGTCAGATAATAAACTTAATTTGGAAAATCCACTGCAATAACAAATACAAAAATGTGTTAAGATAACTTGCTGTTTGCTCTGACGATGGACTTTTACGTATTTAACAAAATTTCTGCATTGACCAGGTAATGCCCTTGTCATTAGGGGTAATGTGTTTTCTCCAGTGGGCCAGTGAAATGGGATAGTACCTTCAGTAGGTGTTTAATAAACTTGTCCTGGAACACAACAAAAGACAACATTTGGGGGCTAGGTCTGTACAAGAGAAAACACAGCTTCAACTTCGTCTGTAAGCTCCCTGATCCCAAACCTCATGCTGAACACTCCCTGAAATCACATCTACTAGGATCTTCTAGGACCTGAAATACAAACTTCCTGGAAGTGTGTGCATGTGTGTTCTTCTAGTTTCTAAAATCAACCCCTCCCTCCCCTCTCCCTCTCTCCCCCTCTCCCTCTCTCCCTCTCTCCCTCTCTCCCTCTCCTTCCCTCTCCCCCTCTCCCCCTCTCCTGTTCTCCCCCCTCCCCCTCCCTCTCCCCCTCCCTCTCCATCTCTCCCTCTCCCTTCCCCCTCTCCATCTCTCCCTTTCCCTCCCTCTCTGTCCCTCTCCCTCCCCCTCTCTCCCTCTCTCCCTTCTCCCTCTCTCACTCTCTCCCTCCCTCTCTCCCTCTCCCTCCTCTCCCCCTCCCCCTTTCCTCCCCCTTTGCCTTCTTCTCTTCTCTGAAGGCCTTTCATTCTCCCTGACATTGTCCTCATGAAACATCCACTCTGAGAATCCTGGTAGCTCTGTTTTCACAGGCATTCCATTCCAATTGTTTCCCCATAACTAGAAGTAGAAGGGAGTAGTTGGTTCTATTTAAAAACATCATCTTTAGTTAAATGAAGTCTTTCCTTAAAAAAGAACGCAAGAAAGTGTTCCCATCCAAAATATTATCAATTGTGGATGTGGAAGGTCCCATCTGTGTCACCAGATTTGAGATCTAACAAGCAATTCCAAGATCAATGATCACATAGTTGACATTGGTACACATCGGGCACCAGTCAACAGCCAGGCTCCATTAGCTCTAGCGTACAGCGTTACATGCAAGTAATGTTTTTAAACAAAGGCTTTGTTTTGTTTGAAGTGGTTCCTTTTGGAATCTGCATCTGGGAAAAGAACTCAGATGCTTTCTGTGTGAACAGAGGTGCCAAGAATTTGAGGGAAGAAAACCAGCTCTGCAGCCGTAGGTAGTTCTGAGAGTCTGAGCATCCCTCCAGAGTAAGGAAGTCTCTAGTTACCATTTGTTTTATCACTTTGTTTGGTTTTTTGTTTGTTTGTTTGTTTGTTTGTTTAGGCTCTGAGGCTTCACAACAGCTATGGCCCCTTCTCCATCTTTTCTCTTCACTCCCCATTTCTTGCTCTCTCTCATACGGGTCTTCAATGACGTAACTAATGACAGTTCTGTCTGCACCGCAATGTACAGCCTGTTTGTTTTAACAATTAAATAGAATGGTTCTTTTCCTTTGCATCAAGGAACACAGATCTAATTAAAATGTGCAAGCTCACTCTGACATATACACACACATGTGCATACACACATGCACGTGCTCACACCAGCATATACACACACATGTGCATACACACATGCTCACGCCGGCATATACACACATATGTGCATACACACATGCACGTGCTCACGCCTGCATATGCACACACATGAACAGGGGAAGTTAAAGCCCAATATAAATAGTGCAAAAGCTCACTAATATTGAATTACAAAACAGAAGAGATTCTATAGGATCAGGTTGAATGTTTCTTTCCAAAATCTTCAAAATCGTCAGCATACCTAAATTCAAAACCTTCCAGGGATTGTCACGGTGAGATCTTCCAAGGCGGCCTTGGTGGTATCAACCTGTAGTTCCAGATGCCGAGCAAGCTGAGTCAGATGGGTCAGATTCATGGACCCAAGTTACAGAGAAAATTCAACACCATCCAAGACAAGTTTTAGCCCTTTTTCCCCAAACTAAACATAAGGATTTTCTAAGGATATAATTCTGTGATAAAGCACATACCTAGCACGTGAAGGCCCAAGTTCAGTCTCCAGTACTACAAAAATAAAAACTGCAAACTACAAATTTCTTTCATGTCTAAAATTATTTATTATTTAATACCTTATTTAAATTACATCTGAGTTAATATATATAAGGTATATATAAAACATAAAAATGAATTTAGGCCTATATTTGAGTCCTATCATCAAGACACCTAATTATATATGTGCAAATATTCCAAAACTCAGAAGACATACAATATTGAAAATGTTTCTGTGCCCAGGCACTTTGAATTGGGGCTACTCAGCTGATAGCATAAGTAGATAAATTAAATAGATGATTCATCAATATCCCTAAGACTTGAGTGAGTATTCTTAGCTAGGAAAGACTTTTTGCTAACTAGCTGGCTATACAACTTGAGTTTAATACAAGAGCTAACTTGAAGCAGAATTGCGTTTCATTGAAATCGGTCACACTTGATGTGTGGGCCACAGAAGATATTAGAGTCAGTGTAAGGGATGGCTACTGAGCATGCTGATGGTGATGGTGACCAGAGAAGGGAGGAGAGATTGCAAGCAGTGTGTCCAGGAGAGCAATGTGCTGGCTCCCTGCGACAGGAGCTTGTGTAGGCAAATGAAGGACCGAGGTAAGTTTGGCAACTGTCTTCTTGGTCCTGGTGAGTGGGGCTGCAGATGGAATATGGACAGGAGCCCAGAGGACTAAAGTGGGCAAGTCATTTTAGATATGGCATCACATCCAAATATGGATGTTTGCAGAGTGCTTGTGGCTGGCTTCTTTCCTGAACCCAATTGATTGAGCCATTAGAATTACGAAGGAAGAAAATGCTACCGGGGTCTGTCTCTGAGGCATGGTGGATGATAATTTTCATTGGATTCTTATTCAACTCATGATTTAATGAGATGCAATCATGAAATCCCTCTTTTAGTATAATCATATTCCTTGAATCATTTTTTTTTCCACAGTGAACACAAATTGAAAACAACTGATTTGCAGGAAATGTGGGGTGGTACATTTCCCCCCCACGTCTGTGCCTGAAAGTTTTAATTCTATACAGCCTAAGGCTGGTTTCTAGAAGCTATTAAGCAACTATGGCTGCCTCAAGAAGCTCAGTAATTTAACAAAATTTCCCCAATGCCCTATCAGACCCATCTTAATAATATAAATCAGTCTTGCATTAAATGTCTAACTGAGTACATTTTTAGTCAGTCATAAAAAACCATCTGCAGATTTACTTAGAATATTTTATACTCTCGGTAAAACGAAAAACCAACAAGTACAAAAATACTATCAGCCTTTCAAGACCTTCCCTCGAACGTACTAGACATTCTTTCCGGTGCATGTGTGAGAAGATAAACTACTCCTCGGGAACAGAACAGCACCACAAACTTGCAATTGGAAAGGGTGGGAAGATTGGCCAACCACTGCTGATAAACCCCCTACATACAATCAAATCCCTCAGAGTCCGAATGGCAAACGCCCCACCCTCAGAGGAAGATGCTGCAGCTGGATCCTGCCACGCCTTTAAGCTGTATCTAAAGGCGGCCTCAGGACTCCTCCGCTGCAGCTGATAGTACTATTCGTGAAAGCTGTTCTACTACACTGTCTGTCTGTCATCCCTGACAGAGAGCCGAACTTGCAGTGTGCAGATGGGAAATGGCTTGAGTCAAACATGGACTGGAAGAACTTGACTAGCTCTCTAGAACGGGGCACATCTGCCCTGGTGTTATGCATTTCCTCATCCCTGAAGCGGCTCACAGGGATCTGCAAAGGAGCTACTAGGTGTGAGAACAATGAAGAAATACTGTGTGCCTGCCTTCTGGGAATACACACCCCAATATAAGGATTTTGTTTTCTCAACATGAGAGCTAAATGTGAAATGAAGTCAACATCTAACTCTGACGACTGCGGACTGCAGCGATACAGATACGGGGTTGAGATCATGGTGTGGGTCCTGTGAGGCCAAGAGAGCTCGGAAAGCTGTATTTTTCATACTATTTAATCCATTGTTTAGCAAAATGGTCAGTTTCTCTTAGGAAGTTTGGCATGCGATCCAATTGCCCAGCAACAGGAGGATTTGGGTGTTCAGTGGCATGCTAAGAAGGGGGCTCTACACTAGATATCAGCGCAGAGGCTCTGAAGTGACCAAGCAGAGATTGTGACTGCTGCAGGCAAGTGGCTAAGCCACAGGGAATCCGGGGTCAGTGAAGTGAGGTGACACCTTGGTGGTCTTAGGTGGGAACTATCACCTCTACTCAACCTTCTGTGGAGAGTCTTAGACAAATGATCATAAGGAAACCAGTTATTAGAAGGTGCTTAGGCTACGGTGTTTGTGGGCGCATGAGACATGGCAGAAGTAGAAAGAGAGCTGAAAAAATATTTCTATCTATTGAGAATGGTCCCCGAAGGTCCATGGGTTGGACTTTGGTCATTGCCTCTGGAAGTTGGTAAAGCTTTTAAAGGAACGAACCTTGACTAGGAAAAGAGTGAGGTCCTAGAAGCAGGCTCTGGAAGGCGATAGAATCTCCTCCTCCTCTCTCCTTACACCCCTTCTCCCTCCTCTTTCTCCTCTTTTTCTCTCCCTATCCCTCTCATCATCCCCTCTTTTTCCTTCTCTTTTCCTTTTTTCTTGGCTACCCTGAGGTAATCAGATCCTGTCTCAGACATGCTGTGCCATGTCCTCATAGAACAAAAGCAGCTGAGCCAAGCAACCATAGGAGAAAAAAAGACTCCAAAACAGTGAGCAAAACAACGAGCTAAACTGCTCATTTCAGGAATGTCACAGCGGTGGAACATTGACAAAGTCAGCAAAGCATGATAGTCTCACCCTATACATATATATATATGTATATATATATATATATATATATACATATATATGTATGTATGTATATATATCTCCGTAATAATTTTAGTAAATAAATCAGGAGCAGTTAAGTGATCAGCAAAATCAATACAATAGAACAAATTTTAGATATGAGAGTAAGACTTGCACGGATGTGAACTTTCTCAGGGATAACTTTTTGTGCCGTACTAGCGTTTCTTCCTGTGGGGGTGGGATAGAGCACAAAATGATGTAATGATCTGAGGAGAGAGGTCAGTGGTCCAGGCACTGGGACAACATCAATCTTCCCTGATGGCTGCTCAAACACAGCATTGTGCTACCTACGGAACAACTGTGGTGCCTATTCAGTTTGCATCGGGCAGCTACCATGGGCCGTGTGGCCCTGCTACACAAAGAATGATTTAAATCCTTACAGGTCAGAGTAGAGTGGTAGGAGA
Source organism: Mus caroli (assembly GCF_978045245.1). NCBI lineage: Eukaryota > Metazoa > Chordata > Mammalia > Rodentia > Muridae > Mus > Mus caroli. Next base: position 25,945,845 of record NW_028227273.1, on the reverse strand, counting down.
ATTCCTCATATTCCCCCAAAATGTTGTACCATTTTAAAACTAAAATCTGAACTATTTCTTTAGTTCTTCACTAAAGGCTTCCATTCAGTGAAGGCGATGTCACCATAGAAAGTAAATCTGTGGATGAGGGATCTATTAATATTGAAAGAGAGCTACTGTGATTGACCTCAAGACCACAGTGTTTGAACTGGGACGGAGTCAAAGAGGCAGACAAGGCTAGCCCTATTCAACATGATTCAGCATGCACATTGAGGCTGCACCCACCAGCATCATTCCACCATAGCAAGGGTGGAAAATTACAGTGGCAGCCATTACAAGCAAAACCAAAAGCAACTATTTGTCTATCAAATACTTGCTATGGCTGGTCCATTCCTAAGCCTTTTGATCCATCCTTTATTCTCATTTACACAAGAAGCCTCTAAGGCAGACAGCTATTATTATCCATAGTCTTCAGATGAGAAGAACTCAGAAAAGTTACGTGTCTAAGAATTGGTCACTACGTGGTAAAGCTACCGTTTGACCTAAGTGCTTGACTTTGAAGGCAGAGTGGTTCTGAGCCCTGCTTGGTCTTCCACAACAAGCCATGGTGCACAGAGCTACCATCATGTAAACATGGTGTAGAAGAGGACATAAGGGGGAAGTTTATATAGGGAAAAAACTCTAAACATGAAGAAAATACACAAAATAGCAAAAGAAATAAAGCCATGACATAAAGCCAGTGTGGGTGCACGGAGCTTCAGGCCTCCGAGCTGCTGGTTTCAAGCTCTGGGTATTTCTTTTCTCAACCAACCTCTTAAACCCTGTAGATGCCCTGATCCGCTAATCAAGAAAAGCACATACGTCACCCATCTACAGCTTCCCACAGGTCTCTTTTCCAGGGAGCTAAAAGCCCCACACAAGTGTGATATTTGCTGTCTGCCTCGGATGTCAACTTTAGATCCAGAAGACACTCTTATCGTTTACCTTTCCCACAAGGGTTTCATCTTTACGTGAGTTACTCATTGTCAACTCATTGTTGAGTTACTGTGAGTTTTGAAATTTCAGACATAGAAAGGGAACAAAGGCTGGCTCATGTTAGTGTCTAAGGATGGACCCCAGGACACACCACTGTACCCCATAGCCAAACAACATGCCTCTCCTTCCTGTAATCAATGCATGCCCCTCAAGAGAAGGATGGGCTGAGAAGTTATGTTTAAATAGCGCTGAATCTAACGCTGAATCTAACTTTCCTGAAACCGTTGTTTTCAAGACTCATGCAGGTGTTTCTGATCATGCTTATTTGGTTACGAAAATGACTGTGATCACCAAATAACATCTCACGACCAAGACTCTGGATTCTGTGCATGAGAGGTTCACAGCTGACGGCAGCACTAATTAGCCCATAGCACTGGGGGGAGGGCTTGGAGCTTGATGAGTCATAGAGACCTCAAGGAAACCTTGATTATCATGAAACGTTAACAGCTAATTACTCATTGGAACAGGAAAGATCAATATGATGCTGGAGAGCTTCACTCTCTTAACTGCCTAACACAGGAGCAATAGGCTCAGTGGAGGAGAGAGATGGCACCCAAGTGTGGTACCCGGAGGAGGCCTAAAGCCACCAACACCATTGTGCTTCATGGATTTTTTTTTTTTTTAGGGATGTGCATGGTCAAGTCACCTGCCATCTCAGAATCAACCACTCTTTCTATAGAAGCGTCTGATAGTCCAGTTTCGAGTGTATAGCCATCAATTTCATGTGCTGCACACAAGATAACCATCGGTGCTTTCTAAGCCAAAGGACTTGGTGAACAATGTGGGTTCTTATTTTTTTTTTCTTCATAGACGTTTGCAATTTTTATAAAGCCAAAGTGAGGGCTTTAGAACTAAACCATGGGAAGATGTGCCTTACCTCACCTAAGAGAACTTAGAACAAGGCAGTGGCAGTGGGTTAGTTCCCAGTAAAGTGTCTTAACCATGTGATTGAGATCAGTCTGCCTGACTCTTGGTAATGTATAGGTGTACTGGCTGATTTTGTGTGTCAACTTGACACAGGCTGGAATTATCACAGAGAAAGGAGCCTTCCTTGAGGAAATGTCTCCATGCGATCCAACTGTAAGGCATTTTCTCAATTAGTAATCAAGGGAGGAGGGCCCAGCCCATTGTGGGTGGTGCCATCCCTGGGCTGGTGGTCCTTTGTTCTATAAGAAAGCAAGCTGAGCAAGCCAGTAAGTAACATCCTTCCATGGCCTCTGCATCAGCTCCTGCTTCCTGACCTGCTTGAGTTCCAGTCCTGACTTCCTTTGGTGATGAACAGCAATCTGGAAGTGTAAGCTGAATAAACCCTTTCCTCCCGAACTGCTTTTTGGTCATGATGTTTGTGTAGGAATAGAAACCCTGACTAAGACAGCAGGAGAGAGGCACAGAGGGTCCAGCAATAGCCATTGACTACTTAATTCCCACAGGTGCCCTTTGTCAGCTGCCACCAAGTGGGCTCCAGTGTGTAAAGGCTAAAACATAGTGCTTATAGTCAATGTCTGTTGCATCTCATCCAAAGAGATCACTTCATGGCAGTGTTCAGCTTATTTGAAGTTTGAGTAAGACTGGATGATCCAATAAAGCGACTGTATGTGGCTCGACACGATGGACCCTGAAGGCCATGCCAGCTTTAGGTGAAATGGTTTATAGAGCATACACTGGTTGCTAAGGGTAACAGTCCTCAGACGGCAGTATCTTACATTCATGAGGGAGTTACTCCTTGCTCTCTTCACAGTTCTATGTGAACAGCTCTAGGAGTAAAGCCAGACTCCCTCTATCTACCGGCTTCACAACCCCTTACGACAGAAGCCTATCAAAATAGCCCCCACTGTGCATTGCAGGATGTTTATCAGCCCTTTGGCCTTCCTCATCTCATATCTAAGTGATGAGCACCGAAAATGTCTTTGGGAAGTCAAGACACCTCTCTTCCCAGGCCCCGACTTTAGCTAATAGCCATCTTCTTCGTGGGCTGTATAGCTCAATGGTTGAGTACTTGCCTAGTATGGGTGCAAGTCTAGGTTCTGTCCCTAGCACCTCAAAACAGATACAGACATTTTCCAGAAATGTGCTGTCCCTTCCTGCAGCATCTGTACCCAGCCAATCAAGTAAACAGGAGTGACCCATCTGCTCCTGCTGCCTAAGCCCTGCAGTGACTTCCCGTGTGAAATCACACTTTACAGCTTAACTGAAATCATTTGGCTCCACCTGGAATAATGGAGACCAGATAATGAACTCCATCTGAAACAGGACCATCTCAGAAAGTGCCACATTAGAAGAAAAAGAAGCAAGAGGAGGCCAAATTCACTTCGAAAGCAAACAACCCTAACCACCTCCCGGGAGCACTCACAACTCAGTCCCGAGAATGGGAGGAACCCTTGTCTCCTGGACACCTCTTAAGGTTCCTACCATGTCTCAAAACCACAACCAAACCAAAAAAGGTATGAAGAGCATTGAGGGACAGCATGAATTTAGAACACAGGCAGGATGCTGGTCCTGATACAAGAAGTTTTGTCTGGCTAGGCTCAGAGACTCCTGTCTTTGAGAACTAGCAGGATTCATTATTCTTCGTCTCGTTTCTGCCTGTGCGAGTGGGGATTCCAAAGTTTATGCACATCTGAGCTCAGGAGCCTTAAAGGTGAAAGGGGAGGGGAGACAGGGTGGCCAGAAAACCTGAAGAGCATGCTGTTCACCTTCACATACGGGAAGGCTTTGAGTTATCGGAATTTTAATTAACAGCTATAACCATTTGCCCATGCTTAGCCCTTCCTTTGTTTATAGAAACATTCACATTCAAGTTGTATTTAACACTGAAGCAATAATGAAACAGTTAAATACCACTTTAGGCATGTTTTCCTAAATGTACTCTGAAATTGCCCATACTTAGAACTACTAAGAGAATTTCAATCATAAATATTCTACTTTCTAATAGGCCAGCAACAATTTATTTGCCTTTCAGTAACAGGGATAACGATTCCTCATCCCTCATTCTGTGTTAATAACTGGTCCATTTGTGGTGATAAATTGCAATTATTTTTTCCTATACACCCTCATTACTATGCAAATTTCCCTCCTATTTACTTTCAGGTAGTGACAATTGCTTGGACAACCCAGATGAGATAATATCATTGCTATTTTCTGGTATTAAATAATGACAAAAATATGTCTTGCAGAATCAATGGAGTAATGAGAACAAAATATCAGAATGCCTTTTGCAACAAGGGGATGCAATGCAAAACGGCTTAGTTAAAAAAAAAAACTATATATAGCCCCAATAAAAGTGATCAGAATTTGAAAGCAGAGCAGTATCTATGCCCCGATAATGCTCCCTCTATGTATGAGAGTCACGTCCTAAATGTGCAGACAGCAGACCCCAGAGATGACTTACAGAGTAAAGCATTTGCTATGCATGAGAAACTGAGCCCATGGAACTCACATAGAACTGGGCACTGGAGCACATGCCTGTCATCATAAGGATCCTTCAATGAGATGGGTGGTGGAAAGGGTTAATCCCTGCAAACTCCTGAGCCAACTAGTTTGGTGTATACTTCGGTGTCAGTCAATAAGTCCCTGATTCAAAAACAAGGTGAGAGTTGAGGACCAACACACAAGGTTGTCTTCTGACCTCAGTACTAATGCTGTGGCATGGCATTCACAGATGCAGATGCACAAATATCATACACACACACCACACACGGGAATTTAAACACAGAGGAATGCACACACACAGGAGTACACACACATACATACATACACACAGACAAACACACACATACACACACATGCACACATGTACACACACATCATACACAGAATGCACACACAGAGAGAAACACACACACACATCCCACCAGGGCATTATCATAGCTGGCTTTGCCTCGCTTCTCCTTGGATTGCCTTCGAAAATAGAAGCTTATGATTCCACCAGTCTGGGGTTTAGGGACTCTCCCTGTTTCTGTGTCTAAGAGAGATCAGGGAGAGAGTCAGGTTGAAATCAGCACTTAGAGGCTCTGGTTGGTAGCCACATTGCAGCATTATTGACAATTTGGAGTTTGATCTATCAAATTACTCTGACAATTTTGCTGTCTACGTCTGTGTTAATATTTAATGGACATCTTAGGAGAAAGCATCTGGGTTTTGTTGTCTTAAATTTAGGGTCTTCATGCCTCTACTTTCTAATAGCTGCGATACAGGTGTGCACCATGTCTGAATTCATAAAAATTCTTTTTTAAAAGTTCTTATATTTAGCCGGGTGCACGCCTTTAATCCCAGCACTTGGGAGGCAGAGTCGGGCGGATTTCTGAGTTAGAGGCCAGCCTGGTCTACAAAGTGAATTCCAGGACAGCCAGGGCTATACAGAGAAACCCTGTTTCAAAAAAAAACTAAAAAAAAAAAAAAAAAAAAAAAAGTTCTTATACTTAAATATTTACTACTGTCACACAAAATAATTACAATTTGTCTTTAAATTTAGAGGGGGAAGGGAAACCTATTAAATTCTTAGAAAAAAGCCAGTCCTAGAATTTTGTGACTTTATAGTGTTTGCACATATAAATATGATTTAACCTAAAAAGTAGAGGACTGTCATCTTGCTGACAAAATGTACAAAAGTGAAAAGAGTGACACAAGAATGTTGCCAAGACAAAACACAAACCAAGAAGATATCTTTGATGAATATTGGCAGCGGTGTAAATTCCCTGGATTTTAGGGAAATTTCATTTTTCATTAACAGGTAAAACCTAGAGAAACTTACATACTTGGAAATACTCCTGCAGTGGTATAGCGAAACTCCAAATATCCTGGGGAATTTAAAGTTTTGATTAGCTATTGTTTCTCTTTGTGATGTTAATTAGATGACAGATAGGTACGTAGATAGATAGATAGATAGATAGATAGATAGATAGATAGATAGATAGATAGATAGATGATGGATAAAGATAGATAAATAATAGATAGATAGATAGATAGATAGATAGATAGATAGATAGATAGATAGATAGATAGATAGTAGGCATAGTAGACATACTGACAAACAGCAGAAACTGACTATAGAAACAGACCAAAAGCTACAAATAGCTGAAATGTATATATATATATATATATATATACATACATATCTTTTCAATTGCAGAAAGCTTATGAAAGCTGTCCATGAAAAATGGACAGGGGAAATTTTGCATCAGACTTAATTATCTTTATGAGCATTCCGTGACTCCATCTTAATTGTGGTCTGTCTAGTGATTTATATGTATTCCAGTCAACAATCCTTCCTACTATCTTAGATCAAAAAGCTCTCTAAACAGATGAAAAAAATATCTTTAACATTACACTGCTAATTTTGGATCTCATTTTTTTTCATCAAAAAGTTGAAACTAGCTACTCTAAGCAATTATGAGTCTACAGTTTTACCAAGGTTTGGAGCTACAGAGGTAGGAATAAGGGAAGAGATGAACCTAATTCATCATAACGCCCATTTTTCTCTTGGATTAAAATAATTTGTCTTGGTGCTCTGAAGTTGGGGAACACGGGAGAGATGCAGACAGAACACTCCACCTTTGGCTCTTTCCAATGGGATACCAGAATGAGTGAGGCAATGGGGCAAATATTTCCAAGCATTGGCAACCAATTATAGAAAATTATGAAATATTTATTGCATTTTTTATGGTGCTGTTTTGTGTGGCACGGAAGTAACCGCAAAGTAGACCCAACCCAAAGAAAGGAACATAAAATATTTAACTTTTTAAGAAAACAACTAACTCTAAATTTTAGCCATAAAGGAATAGACTGACATTGTGTCTGGCTGATTGTCCATTCCTTAGTCGACCCAGCTTCTTAAACATCTGCACTGTGCATAACTTTCAGGGTTCTACTGGGCTGAGAAGCAAAGGAACTTCAAGTGTTTTCCTTCATATTCATTTGCTGAGGGCAGGGGGCATGGAGACAAGCTCTCACTATGAAACTCACATTGGTCCGGTACTGGTAAACTTCCTACCGCAGTACCTCAAGGACTGGTATTATACATGGGCACCACCACACTCAGTTAAAGTCTGCACACATTTTAGTCTTTAAGTGACGATGTGAATGCCACAGATAGTCCCATGGACTAGAGCTGTGCTCACAACCCACTCAGGCTCTCGCATGCTCAGAACTATTATGAATAATGGGGATTTCCTCTCTAAGACACAAGAAGAAAATAGTTGTGTCTAGTTTACAAGATAGAGCCTCATGTGTGCTATGGAGAAGGACCTGTGTCCTCCCTGCTCCCCCACCATCCACATGTCTTCTGGGCTCGCAAGCTTGCAACACTGGAGCTAGGACGCACCCTGATGTTCCTCTACCCTTGGCTTTGCTTATACGATGAAGGTTTCTATTGAGAGAGAAGGCACGTGGGTTCACTCCATCAACAAGGAAAGCTTTGGAACCAGCTTCAGAATCCAAAGATTGGAATGAGACTGGAAACCAGATGAGAGGAATATCACCAATCAGTTCCTCTTGGGGTTAAAGTCTGCGGGGAGAGGGGGCGTGGCCAAGATGGAGCCTGCTCCCTTCTGTTGAGAACAAAAAGATAGATAAAACCAACAAATAGAACCTCAGGCAGATGTTCAGTAATAACAAGAAAAAGAAACCAGGAGGCTGGGGAAATAACTCAGTCAGGAAAGTACCCTGCTGTGCACAAGCATGAGGACTTAAGTTCTACCCCACAGCTCCAGTGTGAAAAACCGTGGGGTGCGGTGGGGCACACCTGTAACCCAAGAGCTGAGGGGTGGAGATAAAGAGAATCCAGAGGCTCACTGGCCAGCCAGACTAGCACAATTGGTAAGCCCCACCCAGTAAGAGGCCCTTCAAAACAACCATGGTGAAGGACACCACTCAGATTCAGACTGAGACTGAGAGAGAAAAAAATCACCCCCGGCTTGTTTCAGCTGTGAGCGAGTCACCATCGTGACCATCACAGTCAAGGAGGACTGCTTTTGGAAAGCTGAAACGGACAGTTTTTTCGTGCACCATGTCAGTTGCCAAGTAAACCTGCTCCTCTCCAAGCTGTTCTGGGCCTTCGGAGGCTTCTCAGTGGGAAAAGACTTGCAATAAGAACAGAGAAGCCTATTCCCTGGGGTTCCCAGCATCTCATGACAAGGTATGAAAGAGCAGGACCCAGTGCTATCAAGACCCAACTTCCAGCTTCTGGTACCTGGATTGGATCAGCATGTAACACCAGAAGCACAGACAGCCGGAAGCACACTGACAGAGATCCCTACAGACTCATTAATGCAAATCTTTCAGGAAATGGCATCCCTGTCACTCTCCACCTTTATCTTATTATCCCTTACAGCCTCAAAAGTGCCGTTGTTTACGATTAAATCTTCATGAAAGCCTTATTGCCAAACATATGCATAATAAGGATTGTCTTTGAAGGGGCATAAGCAGAAGTCCTCAGAAGCTCCCATTATACCCATCCGAGCTTCTCCTCAGATGAGGCCGACAGAACCTGGAATAAGAGCTCTTTGGGTAGGTGATCTGAAGCTGCAAGGACCCCAGAGATTTGCAGAAATGTCTCCCTCTAAGGGAGCCCAGAAGATCTGCTGAGAAGTGTTTCACCCTCACACTGGAGACGGGTTCTTAGAATCTGTACCCTGATCATCACCTCTTCCGATGTGAATCCAGGCGTCATCATGGAGGCAGAGACAGGAGGATCAGAATTCAAGACCAATCTGAGCTCTCTAGTAAGGCTGCATTCCTGAAACCCAAAACACACTCTCCAACAAGAGAAAATGGAAACCCTTCCCCATTATACCTTTGAAATAGTTTTCTCTCCTTCCCTTCTGTCTCCTTCCCTCCTTTCTCCCACTGTCTGCCAGTTTCTCTCCTTTCCTGTCACCTGCCTTCCCTTGCTTGGTCTTCTCTTTATGGCCCAGAGTCCTAATTAAAATAAAACTTCATTATTTTAATTATTTAGTTATAAAGATGAGATGTGACTTCTTCAATTAACGAGGAGGATGGTGCCCGATTAGCTTCCTTCCAGTGTTCTCTCAAGTCCGGGGTCCTTGGGATGCCTGCACTGTCTGTATGTATATGCATACCTTCAGAGAGTCACACCCGTACATGCACACACCCTTGAACAGCTAGCTCTGTGCACACCAGGCAGTGAGAGCTGCCCAACATGCTGAGCTGCTGAAGGCTCCGTGAAACCTGCTCTAAAACCCAAGGCTCAGGATCATTTGGAAAATACCAACCCCCGCCCCCATAAGGGGTCACCCTACAAGAGGTCATCCCCACCAGAATTTGGAAATACAAAAGTTGAATGACTTTGTCTCATAATGCCTTCCCACTCTTCATTCTATGCATTTTTTTCTATCAGATTGGAGAAGATAAAATTGTTACCTGGCCAGAGAGGGCGGGAGCAGTCCCTACAGTGGGGGCAGTGCTATGAGAAATGGCTGTGAAGCCAATGGAAAGGGGTCTCTGTCTGACTGTTCCCAGTAACATCCAAAGACACTGGAGTACCTGGGAGATTGGCTGTGACACTTGATTTGACCATCATCTCTCTCCTCAGTGAATTTATCTTTGGCAGCCCGGAGCTTGGCAAAACACTGGCCAAACAGCTCTTTTTCTGCAGTGGGGCTCTGCATGTTGAACATAGCTCTGGCCCTTAAGAAACTAGCCTACTCGAAGAAACATGATATCTCCCCCTCACTCCTTTCCCCCTCCCTCCGCTTAAGAGCTCCGGCTCCAGGTCATGAAGCAGTTAATTAGGCATTTAAAAATGCTGCATAAAACATATTATGAAACTCGGTTCCCTGGTGAAGCTCATACAGATACTTTGTAGCTTTTCCCCATTGTCTGCAGCACTGGATTTCAGGGGCTCTCTCTCTCTCTCTCTGATTTCATTCTGCACTTCAAAGAGTAGGTGGCTAGTACTAAGAGGTGAGCCACATATTTGTCCATTAGGCCATGCTTTAAAATAATTTCCAGAGTTATTTGCAGGGAAGTAACTTAAGATCTTGTTTTCATTTCACAAGAATATGTAGACTCTGTACCTGCCCTATGGAAAGCACTGACTACAAGGATGGAAAGATGAATTGTGTCCTGGTGACCAGCTAGGGGCAGAAAAGAGGATTCACTAGCATAATGGGCTACCCCAGAGGTACTCAGCCGCATTAGCATTATGCACAGTTCCTATATCACCGACCTCTGGATGCCACCATTATCTGATGCAGGAACAGCTTTCTCTCTCCAGCTTCCTCCCACCACTCCACTTCATTCTCCCATGGTCCTTCTATTGGGTTGGGAAGGTATTATCATTTCTATTTATTCCAGCTGTCATGAGTGATCCTGGGCAAACCCTGGACAAAGCTTACCATGTCTGCTTGCCGACTCAGATTCTATCTCCCAGTTTGTGCATCTTGCTCAGAAGGATCGTGACTTGGACACTGGTGTAGGCCTGGCAGTCTTCAAGGTTTGATGCTGACATGTTTATGCTAGATATGAGAAAGAATGGGTGTGGTACGAAGGCAGAAGACAGAGGAGAAAGAGAATTAACAGCCATATAAGACCAGATCCCCCTATCTTCCTTTTTGCTAATTGATCCTTTAAGAAAACACTAATGAGCCAGTTAGAAAACACGAATGAGTTCAGGCTTGTAATCCCAGCACTTGGGAAGCAAAGGCAGGAGGATCTCTGTGAGTTGAAGGCCATTCTGCTCTCTCTTGTGAGTTCCAGAACAGCCAGGGTAACACAACAAGACATTGTTTCAGAAGGCAGACAAACAAATAAAAACTGTAATGAATAGTCACAATCGACTGACCAATTATGGCAGCCATTTTAGAAGGTTTGTGTCTTAGTCCATATTTTACCGATCAAACAACTAAAAGACTGTACAAAATTCTCAAAAAATTAATACAGGTTTTTTGTTGTTGTTGTTTTTGTTTTTGTTGTTGTTGTTGTTGTTGTTTTATTTTGGGGGTGGGGTGGGGGAAGACTCTCAAATAAAAGTAAGGATTTTTGAGCCCAATGCAGATTTAAAGGCATCTAATGACACAACCCATGTTTTAGAATCTAAGTTTAACAACTACATCTTATACCCTAAAGCAGAAGGAGATCATTGAGAAGAACATGAAGAAAGCAGATGGAAAAGTTCCTGATGAAATGCAAGGTCTTGATCAGAGGAAATGGAGGCATGGAAAGATCACTTCCATCGAGAAGATCCTGGTAGGGAGAAAAAGAGGGAGCCGAGTAACTGAAGGAGAGGCTCTGAGGTGATGGAGGGCCAGGGGTGATAGTAGGACACTGCCTCCATCCACTGAGCGCATTCTCTCTTCAAAGGCAAGAGAGGCGCTCAGAGGAAACAGTTTTGATTTGAGATCTGTAAGAACAATAACGACAAACACCAACCATCCATCACATTTCCAGAAAGGAAGACAGAATGCCTTAAAAAACAACAACAAAAGCAAAAACAAAAAACCAAACAAACAAAAAACAAAAACAAAAACAAAACTCTTAACAGAAAGAGATCATTGGATTATTCCTTCATTAAATTATTCTCAAATAAGCCAATCAAAGTTGTAATGATTACAGCCAAGACTCACTATCCAAGGAAAAATACGTTACTGGTTAAGCCTTCTTTAATTGATGTATGACAGATGATTGGAAAATGAACCAGAATTTTACTGCCTTCAAATAGAAGCTGAGGAGACATGGATGAGACAGCTAAATTAACACCCCAAAGAAAAGGGCCCTTCCTCACTTGCTGGGGCTTGAGGTTTTCCAGTCATACAGCTCTGGGCAGAGAGATGTGTCCCTTTTTGGCTTAATCACGTCCTTTGGCTCAAGAAATCTCACATTGTCTGTTGTAATCCTGGCCCATCACCAATTACTAATGGAGAGTTTGTGGCTGTGAGCCCATCGTCAGCCTGATGTGACTCTTCATGGTTTTATGAGTTTGGCTTGTCAACAAATGAAGGGGTATGTTAGCCCTTCGTTTGTGAGCCTGACCAAACAAGCGATTTCTGCAACAGCGAATTACTTGGGAGGCACATGCTCAGTTGGTTTAGGTCTTTAAATCATAGGTTTGTAAAGATGCCCTTTGTCCCTCAGCTCTTCCGTTTGTCGTGTCTTTTTCTCACAACAAAACCTTCTTCCCTACTTAAAAATTACTTTATCCTTTTTCTAGTTCACTATGTAACTCTTGGCTAATGCAACAAAAACATCAGTCTTTGACAGACATGTTTACAGATACTACACAAATGTAGATGTCCCCAAACATAAAGAGACGGAAAACATAGAACAGTTCTCCTAAATCTGCCGCCTGATTTGAATTGCACTTGCTCTGGTAATTTCTATTGCTGATGACATATTTATTTTTATCCACTGCACTGTGATTTTCAGTTATTAAAGAAGAGAGACTTCATGTTTAAATACATGCAGAAATCTTGCCTAACAGTATCTCAGCCTTTAGTGCATAATTTGAATATATATATATATATATATATGTTTGTGAGATCTGCTTAGAAAATAAATCTTCTCTTGAGAGCTCTAATATTTTGAAACTGAATAGATACTATGTTTGCACACATAACTTAGTAGGATTGCAATATTTAGCAAATAAAAGGATAAGGCACCTAGATTTGAATTTCAGATGAATAGCTAATGTATTTTAACATCAGTATGTCCCTAAAATAAACATGTATGTGTCTGTCTGTGTGTATGTGTCTCTGTGTTTTTGTGTGTCTGTCTGTGTGTGTGCATGTGTCTGTGTGTCTTTGTGTGTTTGTCTCTGTGTGTGTGTGTGTGCCTGTGTTTGTGTGTGTCTGTGTGTGTTTGTGTGTCTTTGTGGGTTTGTCTGTGTGTGTGTGCCTATGTGTGTGTCTGTGTATCTGTCTGTGCATGTCTGTGTTATGTGTCTGTGTTTGTGTCTGTGTTTGTATGTATATATGTGTGACTTTGTATGTCTTTGTGTGGGTTTCTGTTTGTGTGTCTTTGTGTGTGTGTTCATTGCTTCTTATCTGCTGTTAAGTTGTGTAGCAAGCCTAGGTCCTCTGTAGTTCCAGGACTAATATGCAAGCTTATTACTATGCCATTCTCAATATCTGCTTACGACACATTCAATAACAAGACTATTTTATTTTAAAATAGCACTCTCGTTTGAGAGTGCTATTGATGGATGCCATCTTTCCATGGGCATGGGCACCATCCTTAAAAGGCAAAATGTCCCATGAAGATATCCCATACTTGGGGACAGAGAAAGATGACTCTGTCTGCAGTTTCTTTTGTGACATGCAATCCAGAAACAGGGATCTAATATTCTCAGTGATCAGACAGTAAGGTTTAGACTTCATAACCATTCAAATGCTAAGGCATTCTCTAGCAGAAATCTTAGGTCATGGAGATAATCCAGGGGTCTACAACTGGGATAGTAATATACTCTAAATTTGGGTCTTTTGAAGCCATTTCTCTAAATTGCATTTGACAAAGACAAAAGGCTCCTCTTATACTCCAATGAAAATTGCTTTGCTATTAGACAGACCCTCTTTAACCCGTGTCACTTCACAAGGGGATGCTAAGGAGAGCACTTAGCGTTCTTTTCCTAGGTTCGCACATGGGATGCAGGCACCTATTTTCTCACTTAGAAGATCTTCCACCATGCCTCTGACCTTCATTTCTCCTTCTCTCTCAGCATGGAGGGAAAAACCTCCACGTGCCTGTGAGTTCATGCGGAGACCAAAGACGGCGTCAAGGAATAGAGCTTCAATTCATTCAATTCATGAACATAGTTCAATTAAGCGATAGCCACATCCATCCAACTCATAGAATCTACCGTCCTCTCTCAAGGGTGATTAAGGTGATATGTGGATGCTGGAGATTGAGCCCAATTCTGTTCTTACCAGCAAGGAAACTCTGTCTCCGGGATCCAGTGAAGCTTACACAGCACTTCCTGGATCTATTCCCACAAGTACATCCAGCCTGCTAATTTACTTTACACGTGAGAATAATTCAAGAACAGGATGGAGAGACGGCTCAGGGATTACTATCACTTGATCATTCAGGAGACCCTGAGTTCAGTCCCCCGTACTCCATGGTAGATGGTTGACTCACCTGTAACTCCAGCTCCAGGAAATATGATGCCCTCTTCTGGCCACCATGGGTATCTACATTCATGTGGGCATGTCCCCCTCCCCACACACACTACCCACATGTAGTAGTGTCAATCTGTAATCCCAGCAACAGAGAAACAGGAAAGGGTAGATCTCTGGGGCACACTCACTCTGGGGTTCACCAGCCAGACTAGCTGAACTGCTAGTCTGCTGAGCTCCAGGTCAGTGAGTTGTTCTCAAACTCAAAAAAAAAAAAAAAAAAAAGAAGGGAATGGACCCTGAGGAATAAATGGCACCTGAAACTGGCTTCTGGCTCACACATACAAATGCACAACAGCACGTATACATGTTCTTACACAGACAAACACTCAGGCACACACATGATGAACAGGAAGAGAAAATGGGGAGGATCTGTGCTTAATGATGACAAAGGAGTACAAAGATAAACAGCACACTGGAAATGGGTTCACAACAAACACATTGTATTTTAACCCCCCTCAATTATACACTCAGAGCTGATAAAAAAAAATCTAAATTATAGATACATACATACATACATACATTCAGTGTGATGGTTTTTATATGCTCAGCCAAGGGAGTGGCACTATTAGAGGGTGTGGCCCTGCTGGAGTAAGTGTGTTACTGAGGCTTTAAGACCCTCATCCTAGCTGCCTGGAAGTCAGTATTCTGCTAGCAGCCTTCAGATAAAGATATAGAACCCTCACCATGCCTGCCTGGACACTGCCATGCTCCCAGCTTGATGTTAGTAAACTGAACCTCTGAACCTGCAAGCCAGCCCCAATTAAATGTTTTCCTTATGAGAGTTGCTTTGGTCATGGTATCTGTTCACAGGAGTAAAACCCTAACTAAGACAGATGTCCACTATCTAAAGTCAACAACAAAAACCTCTTCAGAGAGGAGAGGGGTAAAAAAAAAAATCAGAATCTGTGAGAGTCGAACATGTTCATCCAGAAATTAGATAGTGAGAATCGAGTTTGAAACAAGAATGGAGGTAAGGCATTCAACAATGTGACGTTTATAGAAATGATTAAGTGATTTGTTTCTTGACCTGACTCTGTGACTTTTATGAGCAGAGAATAAAATATTTTCTTAGTTAGTGGGCAGAGCAGGGAGCTGTGGGCCAGGATGCAGGGAAGACACCCACTCACAAAAAATCCTCCTCACTCTGACCTTTCCTTCAGTAGGTACAACTTAGTCCAGTAGTTCAATTCTTACAATGCAAAGACTTTTAAATTTCTGGTTGTATGCCTAGCCTTCAGTGGCTGCATCATCTCTCCTGCCAACAGAATCAAGTAACAGGGCTCCTGAGGTCTCCCAGAGCCTGAACTAACAATCAGGGAGCCTGTGGGTCTGATAGATCTGACCTTCTGCATGTATGTTATAGTTGCATAGCTTGTTGTTCTTGTGGGAGTCCTAACACTGGGGTCAGAGGCTGCTTCTGCCTCTTTTGCCTGCTTTGGGGACCCTTTCCTTCCTAATGGCTTGCTCCATCCAGCCATGACAGGAGGGTTTGCTCCCAGTCTTATTGTAACTTGTTATGCAATGTGTGGTTGATATCCCTGGGAGGCCTGCTCTTTTCTGAAAGGAAATGGAATCCTTTTGATTTACATTTCCCGAATTCTAAGAATGCTGAACATGTCTTTAAGCGCTACTCAGCCATTTGAGCTTCTTCTGTTCAAAATTCTCTGTTTAGCTCTTTACCCCATTTTTTTTTTAAATTTCAGTTTCTTGGTGTACTGGCTGGTTTTGTGTGTCAACTTGACCCAAGCTGGAGTTATCACAGAGAAAGGAGCCTCCCTTGAGGAAAGGCCTCCATGAGATCCAGCTGTAAGGAATTTTCTCAATTAGTGATCAAGAGTGGGTGGTGCCATCCCTGGTAGTCCTGAGTTCTATAAGAAAGAAAGCTAAACAAGCCAGGGGAAACAAGCCAGTAAGTAACATCCCTCCATGGCCTCTGCATCAGCTCCTGTTTCCTGACCTGCTTGAGTTCCAGTCCTGACTTCCTTTGGTGATCAACAGCAATGTGGAAGTGTAAACCGAATAAACCCTTTTCTCCCCAACTTGCTTCTTGGTCATGACCTTTGTGCAGGAATAGAAACCCTGACTAAGCCACTTGGTTTGTTGATGTCTAATTAATATGTGTGTGTGTGTGTGTGTGTGTGTGTGTGTGTGTGTGTATACTCTGTCAGACCTAGGGTTGGGAAAGATCTTTTCCCATTCGTAGGCTGCCATTTTGTCCTATTGATGGTGTCCATAGCCTTGAGAAATCTTTTCAGGTTCATGAGGTCCTATTTATTAGTTGTTTGAGCTTATTGTTTGAGCTATTAGTGTTCTGTTCAGGAATGTGTCTTCTGTGCCAATGGTTCAAGGCAGTTCCCCACTTTCTTTTCCCTTAGTACAGTGTGGTCAGTTTTATGTTGAGGTCTTTGATCCACTTGGACTTGAGTTTTGTGCAGGGTGATAGATATGGGTCTATTCGAATTATTCTACTTGCAGACATCCAGTTATACTAACACCATTTGTTGAAGATGCTTTCATTTTTCCATTGTTCGGTTTTAGTCTCTTTGTCAAATATTAAGTGTCCATAGGTGTGTGGGTTTATTTCTCAGTCTTTGATTCGAGTCCACTGATCAACCTGTCTGTTCCTATACCAACACCATGCAGTTTTAATTACTATTGCTCTGTAGTACAGCTTGAGATCAGGGGTGGTGATACCTGCAGAAGTTCTTTTATTTGTTTTTAATAAATTTATTAATAATTCAGAAATACAAATACCCAGCAACAGGTTTATTCCCCCCAAACAACACAGTGAGCTTTCGCCTGCCCTTCATGTTTTGATCCACCTTCTCCAATCCATTCTCCACTCCTGAGGCCACTGTTGACAGCTCTCAGAGCATGCTGCTCTCTCCATGAGTGAACCTAGCAATGATTTACGTGCTACAGCCATTGTTTACTATCTGTGGACCCTAAACTCCCCAGAGGTGAGCATGGTGTCTTCTTTGTTCTCTGTGGGATTTAGCATCTGGCCTAGTTAGGGAAAGTGTACCATGAGTGACTTTTTAAAGTTTGATTCAGTCAACAAGCAGCTTAAAAGACCAATAATCTAAGACTGGCCATATAGCCTACGTTCAAAAGAGCAGTGATTATCAGCTGAGCTGGAAATGAATACTTATGTCTCCCTCCTATCTGCTCAAGAGTTTTAAATGGACTACTACTCTACACACATTGCCTTTAAAAAAAAAAAGATTCAGCTTCCTAGTGAGAGCACTTTAGATCTAAAAGTATCATAAGGATTAAATTTACAATTTTAATATGTGATAAGCTAAAGACGAAAAGGATAATATCGTTCCTCTCACTCTTCAGATCTCAATCTTTAACACCCACAACTAAAATACTGCTAACCTTTCCTAAGGGAAAAGCTAACCTTAAGGGAAGCTATCACTTTATAAATAACAGCACTTTCAACTATTTTAGCAAAATACAATCACCATGAGAAGATATAAGCTGCTTTCAAACCACTTTGGGCAACTATCATAATTCATGGCTGACTGTCTTTGTTAAGCTTCTATTCTATTCTAGTGTGAAGACCATGTAATGACCATGGTGACTCTATTCTAGTGTAATGACCATGGTGACTCTTATGAAGGTGAACATTTAATTGGGACTGGCTTAGAGTCAGAGGTTTAGTCTGTTATTGTCATAGTATGAAGCATGGCTGCATACTGGCAGACATGGTACGGAAGAGGTAGGTAGCTGAGAGTTCTACATCTAGATCCAGAAGCAGTAGGAAGGGACAGTGAACCACTAGGTCTGGCTTGAGCTGCTGAGACCTCAAAACCCAAACCCCAGTGATACGTTTCCTCCAACAAGGCTACACCTACTTCAATAAGGCCACACCTCCAGTAATACTACTCCCTATAGTCTATGGGAGTCATTTTTATTTAAACCACCACAGTTTTTAAATATTCAGTTTGTTTCTAAACTAGAAATGTCAGATAATAAGCCCCTCTATGAGTATATTCTCTTTGGGAAAGGAACTGGATTTTCCAATCCCTCTTCAGGCTGTAAGCTTTGCTCTTACAGATCAGCTGCATCTTAAGATGGAATCTAGATCCATACTGCAACTCAAGTGTTTCCTCTGGCTTCTTGCATAGGAAAGAAAAACCTTACTGGCTAACCAAGGCATTCCTCCTTGGTCATTTTTCTACTATTAAAAAATATCATTTCTACAGCTCTTTGTTTAAGGTCAAAGGTCTTTATCTTCTTGTCTAAAGTCAAAGGTTACATGAAATTATAGGGTTTTTTTTCTAGCACAAACTGAGAAACACATAACTTTCCACTTCCTTCCTTTTGACTGAATGAAATACTCACAATTTTAACAAAAGTTATCATAAACCTAAAAGAAACGTCTAATTGAAACAAAACCAATGATCTACCAATACCCCCTTCTTCCCCACCACGAGATCTCACTCCACATGTAGCCCAGTCTAGCCTCAAACCCAGTTGTGATTCTCTGGCTAACTTTAGCCCCTATGTGTTCATATTACTTGCATCAGCCGTTGTGCCTGACTCCACTTTTTCCATCCTCCTTTAGATAAGATGAGTGGATGCATTTTGTAGTTGTTGCTGTCAATAGATATCATCCTCAAAAGACATCAGATGGTTTTCTCGAGAACTCACAAACAGTTCCTCTCGGAGGACTTCCTCTTTCTTCCCATTGCTTACTGTGAGAGCTTGAATAGATGCCAGCTCTGGCTCCCAAGGCTGCAGTGGGACGGTGGATACCGTGGGATCCAGATAGAGAGATTTCTGCTCTGGCGGAAGACAGAAAACCAAGTGGGGAGGAGGGCCTTGGATCAGCTCAATTTGAGAGCTCTACACGGGATTTCCCAGCCTGGTGTTTTAGAAGTAAAAGCCACAGGCATCTGCACTTCTTGAGGGTCAATGCTAAGATCTCTTTACTCAGCAAAACCACAATCGAACAGAGAGGTTATCTTCTCATTCTTCCCTACTGGCTTGTTTTTAAGTAACGAGAGATACTTGCAGCAATATTTATAAGGCAACGATTTCTGATTTCTTGATTGATGCTAATGATCTCCAGATGTCTTGGTTCTTCCTTTCTAGATGCAGCATATTAACATTTTCTTCAGTATACTTAGGGTTTTCTGTTCAGAGTCCTTCCTTCAAGAAATGATTAACGGGTCAACCACCAGTATTGACACCAATATAAATATAGCACATGAATAATGCAATACCTATTTATACATTCATAGCAACGTGAAACACGAACAAGACTAACATAATTAAAAGTAATCTTTATATGTGTAAAAGTCCTCCCTCAAAAACAGCATGATGAATCCTGGGTGTGGTGAGACACACTGGTGAACCTAGGGCTCCAGATAAAAGACAGGGGGCATTGTAAGTTGAAGGCCATCTTGCTCTATATAACAAGACCCTAGATATCTCAAACACAGTGACAGCAGCAGCAATAAAGTAAAACCGACAACGATGAGTTGAATCTTTAAAAAGATAATTAATATCTGATCAGCAATTGCGTGCCTAAAAACCCAGCATAGTTCAAAGTAAGGTCTCAAAGGACTGTGTGTTCATTCAGATTCATTCCAGAGCCATGGATTAACCAGAGCCAAAAATGAAAGCAAACCAAATTATATTATATTATATTATATTATATTATATTATATTATATTATATCTACAGATATAGAAATAATTAGTGTCACACATGCACAATCGTGCATGCACTCACATGCACACACACACACACACATACACACACACACACACACACACACACTGTTGGGCTGGGACAGGAAGAGAAAGAATACTTTGAGACCTTGAGAACGGAAGCCCATTCAGGTACTTTTAACATAGATATAACTTGAACACAGTATGGTACATGAAAAAGCCACTCACAGAAGAACCAATTGAACATGATTCTACAAATTTAGAGACTGAAAGTACAAACGTTTCTGCCGTGGGTTGTCAGGGTGAGGCAAGAATGATCCCTTACTTAATGAGCACATTTCAATGTTATATTATGGAAAAAAACTGAGATTCTTTGGCAGTAACAGTTGAAGAACATGAATATATTTAGCATAATAGAATGTGCATTTGGTTGCAATGGTCAGTTTTGCATTCGGAGTATTTACTGTGATTCTGAAAATGTCCTCATTTCATTATTATGTCCTCCTATGGAGCTGAATAAGGACCATCTCCATCTGTAGGTCTACAAGGCATGCTAGGATGGACCCAAGCCTGGTGTGGACAGAGGCATGACTTACTTATCCTGAGCCTCAGGAAAAGGAATAGACCCACATGTCCCAGTCAGAGGAGTGAGCACTGGTCCAAACTGCAGAATTAGACATACGTGGAAAATTTCAGTGGACAGAGAAAGTATCAATACAGAAGGCAGAGGTAGAAAAGAATATTGATGGAATGCCAGTCTGTGTGGTGGTTTTAGTGAGAACGCCCCCCTCCCAGGCTTATTTATTTAAATGTTTGATTCCTAGTTGGTGGAACTGTTTGGGAGGAACTAGGAGATGTGGTATTGTTGGAAGGCAGTGGGCTTGAAAGTTTCAAAAGCCTAGAAGAGGCTCAGTTTCTCTCTCTCTCTCTCTCTCTCTCTCTCTCTCTCTCTCTCTCTCTCTCTCTCTCTCTCTCTCTCTCTCTCTCTCTCTCTCCCTCTCTGCCTCCAACTTGCAGATAAACTCTCATCATGTCTGCTTGCACACTGCCATGCTCCCCACCATGATGATAAGGAACTAAGCCTGAAACTGTATGCCAGGCTCCAATGAAATGCTTTCTTTGATAAGGTGCCTTAGCTAAGTTGTCTTATCACAGCAATTGAACACTGACTAAGTCATTCTCCATAACAGACACCTTGAATGGTCAGCAGGAGCAGGAGCATGGTGGCCCTGGGTCTTCAGCTTGTAAGTGGGGCAAGCTGGAGCAATTAGAGTTGTGATACAGAATGCCTGTCCTGACCTCCTGAGTTAGGCTTGAATTCCAGGGTGATCCAGACCCTCTAAATGAGCCCGGTGGCTACCCAGAGCAAGACGCTCCTGTGACTAACATGCTGACATGTTTACTGTGTACCTGGGATACCTCATCTGGCATACCTCACACTGTCAAGAACAGTGATCACTCATAACACACTCAGCATATGCTCTGAGCGTTCAGGAAGTTTCCTGCAGACCTCGACATATTTGAACTGTTCCAAAGCCTGTGATATGGGTGCTATTAGGAAAACTAATTCTCAGATAGGAAAAGTAAAACACAGCAAGGAAATGATCCTAGACTCTAAGGGACAGGGGCCATTGCCTCCTGCACCACAGGTAGAGGAACACAGGTGCTGGAGAGGTTCAAGCTATTAAAGTCTCAGAATAACTGGGAAAGTTAAACATCAAAACTGGGATTCTGATTCCAGAGTCAGGCAAGATGCTAACTACTGAGTTTTACAGGCGTTAGAAAACTCTACAGGAGGCTTAGAAAAATCCTACAGCCCAGCGTGCACACGAGTCACTGCCAGCAATTCCACAGGATTGGGGTGTTGAGCTCAAAGCAAATTCAAGACTCACCCCGTTTCCCCAGACTCAGTCACTCAGAGCCCAGCAACTAATTTCTAAAGACTAGATAAGTGGAGAAGACTCGCTGTGGATGTCACTGCGAAAAGCTGTCTCGGGCAGAGTCATCTCTGTTGATGAATTTGTTATAGCAATTGACATCAACAAAAGAAATTTAGAATTTTCCAAGTGAAGGCATTGTTATCTCTCCAGGGACTATCACCCTCCTTCTGTTTGCTGTTTGAAGTTTGATTATCCTCAGAAAACCCATTCCTAGGCACCACCACCCCCATACAGAATTCTTACATAAAAATGGTCTGTGAGAAGTGCAATTCAAGGAGCTGGGAACACAGGTCAATAATAGAATGCTTGTCTAGTCTAGCATGCACAAGCCTCTTTTAATACACAAAGAGAGCGGGGGGAGAGAGAAAGGTGACATACAGGGAGACCAAGACAGACAGACAGATTGGTGGGCAGGGGGCAAGCTGACTGTAAAAGGCATATGGGAAATAGGTCAAGAATTGGTCTCTGTCTTCATCTTACATAGAATCCTTTCTGCATCCACTGATCCCTGCCTGTGAGCCAGCTCTCCAGGAGCCGATTTCAGCACCCACAATCATGGGAAGAGCTCTCAATGAGCAGGACTGAGACCAGTGACAACGGCAACGTGATTTCCAGCAGAAACCAGATTTGCCTCTGGAGGCTGGAGGCCATGAGTTTTGTACATGCTAAATTCCGGGTGTGGCTCAGATCTGCTTCCCCAGGCCCAGGTCTGAAGGTGATCAGACATACATTAGAGTGTTAGGTCCTCTATCTGTCATCAGAATAATTTTTAACACCCCTTACTTAACTCTTTATAAAATGACGCCAATAATAACCCGCAAAACTACACTCTTTGATTTACCTAATTTCATCCAAAGATAGCATTAAGCTGATTGCATCTATCTTTTGTGTCCTGAAATTTTCCAAGGTTGGTTTCAGTGAAACAAGGAGCATTACTTTCCCCCGATGTGGAACACCTGCTTGTTATGGTTTCTTGTGCATACTAGGGTGACCTAAAAGGTGTTCACAGAACCTTCTACAGGGTCTTTTAAAACCACCAATACCCTTTGAGGTCGACGGACTCCAACCCCCCAGGAGTGACCCTCAGAATCATGGTCTCCATAATCTCCATGGTGACCCCGGTAGTAACCCCTGGTGTCCTGTGAACCTCTTGTACTTAGATGGTGTTTAGTCACTGTGGTGGTGAATCCTGGTTGTTAATTAACCAAATCATGTAACAGATAAGCAGCCGAGCCCATCTGTGTGAAGTGTCTGTGATCAGGTTATCCAACGTGGGAAGACCCATGATAAATGTGGACTGCACTTTTCACTGGTACCAAGGTGACAGGAAGCATGAGCGGAGGGCTTTCATGTGGGTCCTTGCTTGTCTTCCCATTTTCTTCCCATTGCCTTCATGTCATGCCAACACGCTCATCTATGCTGCTGCTGCTGCTGCTGCTGCTGCCATTCCTCCTTGACATCAGAACCTAACTTCCTCAGCATTCCCATGTGGCCTAAAGACCTGAACCTATCCGGGATGCATTTAGGCCCTCTGTGTCAGATTAAGACGGCTGAGTGCCTTGTGAACAGTTCTTAGCTTTTATGTTGTGAAGACAGCCATTGCTGACCACCCAGACAATATTGTTTAAACCAAGGCAATATCTATTCTATTGGTCCCATTTCTCCAGAGAACCCTGGCTGATTCTAGCATGAACTATCTTTAAACCCTTCTACATAGATATTAAGTAACAGGATATGATGGGGAATGGCAGGGTTACCCCTCATATTTTTCCTACAGACCCCCATCTTTTAGCACATGGAAAATATGTCCACTGCTTTCTTGAATATATGATTTGAGTTTTGATACCACTTTTAAAATTCCAATGTGGCTTTCAGACACCTGTGAATGAAGTCTTTCAGCTTGTCTAGTCTTTCCCAAATGTCTAGTTTCAAACCCTTGATTCTGTTTACAGCTTAGGTATACAAAATATCCTTAAACTCTCTTTAAAACTACCTCCAGGCTCTCTGAGCAGGACCTGAGAGCAATGCTACAAAGTATGCATCTGAATTGCTATGCAACACAGAGCTGCTCTTTAATTCCTTATTACATCATGGGTTTCTTAAGTAGCTGCTTTAAAAGAAGTATCTTTTATTTCTTTCACCTCACCTTAGAAACTGTTCAAAATGTTCAGAGACTTGGGGAATAAAATTCATAAGGAGGCTTAAGCTTTTCAACAATGCAGACAGACCTTCCCTAAAACAGAAAAGGCAATTCAATTCTTGGATGAGCTTATGTGTCTCAGAAGGAACCACTCCCCTCCCACTCTGCTGCTCCACAAGCATAAAATAGAGCATCAAGCTTGGTGTGTCATGGTGAAGATCCAACATGGAAAATGAGCATGAGATGCAGGAGTGATAAGGGGAGAGTACAGAATAAATATCATCTACCTCTGCCACTGCAGAGGATTCGTGAGCTAAGAAAACGTTTACCAAAATCCTCACTCCAGCAGCATGAAGATGAACTAAAAATGGGCTACTCTTACGCAAGAAAGAAAAGATTTATTAAATTAGTTGTTTCACAGATTTAAGTTCCGCTGACTGTAAAATGGATGGAAAAGACTTGAGTCTTCCAGACAACAATTACAAGAATCTAAGCAAGTAAAAACCTTATCAGACAACTATTTAGAGTATTTGAAATGGCTTAAAGGATGGTGACCTTTGAGAAATGAACTCTAGCCCAAGCGTGTGATTTTCCTCAATCTTCTGTGTAGGTGTGCAGTGGAGCACCCGACTCGCCAGCAAGAAAGACGCCACAACAGGATCCTTCAGCACACATTTATTGGTAGAGCTTGATTGCAGAGGCGAAAAGACCCCGAGCCCCAGAACTGTAGCTGCTTATATAGGCCTAGGAGAAGCGTGTCTACACCTGATTGGTTATGCTTTCAGTACCTCATTTGCATGCCTCGGGCCAGGCAGTGACTCAGCAAAAAACTCTACTGCACATGCGCACATTGGTTGTTTACCCAAACTTATGGGTGGTGGCCAGCAGTAGCCAGTGCCATCTTGTAATGGCGTATGTGGCTTCCCACAGTGCAGCAGAAATGAGCAACACTAACTGGGTGGACAAAGTTCTAGGCTCACAAAGAATCTGGGGAAGAAAGGAGCTTCAAACATGAAAGCAAATCCCTGTGTATACACACATAGTTAGACTCTTGTTAGACACCTAAACTAAACATGAATATGGAGACCTCAGAGGAAACAAATGAGACAGAAAGTCCAGGCTAGACTCTAAAAGAACCAAGCAGAGATCTTTAGCACTGTTCTTCCCTGGGGAGGCAACTGAATGCTCACCATCAGTGAAAACAAAAACTGCTTGTAAGATGAGTGTGCAGAATCCAGAGTCTCCACATTGTGTCTGTCATGTCCCTCACCCAGCTAGGCATCACCAGACCAGAACTGAGACAGAAAAAGGTGACACATGATTTTTCTTTTTCAGTAGTCAATGTAAACAGACATGAGAACGAGAATGAACCTGATGCTGCAATATCAGACAAGAATTAATGGACAAGCGGCTAGAGTCATGGCTCGTCTAGAGTTACTGTTCTTGTAGGGGACTAGAGTTCAGTCCCCAGCACTTGCATCAGGTGGCTCACAAATAACTCCTTCCAGGAGATCTGATGCCATGCCCTCTTCTGACCTCCACAAGTAAACACACACACACATACACACATACTTTTTAAGATTTAGATAAAAATAATTTATAATCTTAGATTTGTAAGTAAATGTCCATCTACATCTGAAACAATGTTTATTTGGTCCACTCACGTGAGTTAGAGCCTCACCAAAAATCATCATAACTGAACTTCATTACTTGGAATTGTGGAATTGCTCAGCCCGACAGAAAGGAGCCGAGTGCTCTCAGCCTTGTCCCTGACAAGGCCAGAGAGAAATCTCCGAGCCATATGCTATAAAAAAAGTTGACTTCTTCGTATCTCACATGAGTGGAAGGAAAGGAAGAAAGGAGTCTAGAAACCTTCCTATCTTTCTCTGCTTTCAAACACTTAAGAAAAAGCTGCAAAGTTGAGATCAAGCAACAAAGGAACAGGTGACTTCCTAGTCTACACCAAGCAGCCACCACCGCATCTCTTCAGACAGCGGAATGATGAAGTCAGTTACAAACACAAGGATCCACATTCCATTTGGAAGAAAATCCCATGTCTCTTTCCTACAGCAGAGGTTTTGTAGATGCTGATCCCAGGCTTCTCCCGTGGCTTTTCTGTGGCTCTGTGTAGTTCCTAGCAGATTATGGTTGAAGACACCCTAGTGAGGGTCAGGAAGTCTAAGTAGAGTCCATTGTTATCCATGCCATATCAGTCTATGGAGGAGAAGTGGGCAGAGTCTCAAAGATGCCATGGCAGAACTAAAGACTTGCTTTTAAAGTCATGAGAATTATATATTTTTTTAAGCGACAGCAAGCTAGATCGATAGGAAATTGTTTCATACATATCATTTTAAAGTTTGTTGACAAAGAGATTCTCAATAATCATTCATTTATTTGTCTTCAAATATGCTCATTAATTAAAAAAAAAATAACCCAACTTTCTGAATACCTTGAGGGCAAGTCTCTTGCAGAGGATTAGAGAACATTATCCAGCCACTCCTCACCGTGACTGTTTGGCACTATCTTCCCCCACAGGGCCATGAGAATACAGGAATGAATGGGTAGAATGCCCTGAGTGTAGCCACTCAGCCTGAGTTAGTAGTAGAATTTGAATTCAGAACTGGGTATGTGACACAGAACCTTAGTATATAGCATTCTCTGTGGGATTACACACACACACACACCTGCCCCGAACAATGACCCTGCTGACTGTCTTAGTGTCTTGTGAACCATCTAACCCTTTCTTCCTCTGAGCTGTGAGACCTCCGTCCACTTTCTGACTTCCCATCTGCCCATTCAGTTCTGGATTCAGGTTCTAGGCAAGTAGGCTTCAACATGACATCATCCCTCAGAGCCCTATTCAAAACATGCTTGAATGTGAACTGTAATTCCTTCTCCTGCTATGTGATTTCACCGTCCAGTTTTACTCTGGACTAATGACTTGACAGTGTTGCTTATACTTTTTCTGACGACATGCCTCGGTCTGTTTGTTCATGTCCTGATACTTTCTCTTCTCCTTCAGGCCTCCGTTTCTTTCTGGTCTCAGGAACTTGCCATCACCAGGTGATCTCCATTGTTTGGCTTCTGTTATTTTCTGACCTGGATTTTCTCTCTTGTTTTCCAGCTATGTAAATTTGTCGGTCATTGCCTTTTAACTTTGACACTAAACCGACTGGCTACTTTCAGCTCTTCCTAGCTGTACCATGGTTTCTGAGACTTGATGGGGTAATGCCTCCATTGCTAAGATCTTTGGATATTGGATATATGCATAGAGAGAGAACTTCATGGACACCAGGAATGCATACCTGGGGGTTACAAGGAGAGAGCAAACTAGAGAAAAACATCAGTGGTTCTGTAATTCTTCCCTTCACCTCATAAAACGATCCTGAACACCTAGGCTCCAAGCTCTCCCCACTGTAGCCTTGTTGGCTCATGTTACTACTTCACCCCATGCTGTTGGCTTTCCTCAGCTTATTGTGTGTCTCTAGTGTATTTTCTTTTTATAGTTTTATTTTATCTATGTGATGGTTTGAATAAGGTTAGCTCAGGGAGTGGCACTATTAAGAATTGTGGCCTTGTTGGAGTAGTTGTGGCCTTGTTGGAGGAAGTGTGTCATTGTGGACGTGGTCTTTAAGACCCTCATCCTAGCTCCATGGAAGGCAGTCTTCTCCTAGCTGCCTTTGGAACAAGAGATGGAACTCTCAGCTCCTCTTGCACCATGCCTGTCTGGATGCTACCATGCTCACACCTTGATATTAATGGACTGAACTTCTAAACCTGTTAGCCAGCCCCAATGAAATGTTGTCTGAGAGTTGCTTTGGTCATGGTGTCTATTCACAGCAGTAAAACCCTAAGACAAACTATCATATATACATAACATAATTGTATAACTTCACCTGTTATAACAGTGCTGCTTGGATCCATGTGTACATGATGTAGTGACTTTATATATCGTAAGTGAGCAGTTCCTTAAGTGGTGTAATTTCACTGGGGCCCACTGGGCCGAGATGATATATCCAGATTTTGAAACTGCTCATCTTTGCTGGACCATAGCTTTTGGCCACCTCGTAAGAAGCAGGATGGTAGGGGTGTCGGCTAATCTAACCTCAAAGGAAAACAAGGCAGTCTGTGTATCTGTTAAGTTCTTATGAAACTGGGTCCTCCACAAGTGCTGCCCTCCGTAAAAGAGGTTTTTACTTGTAAAAGAATAAAATCACTCACCAATTCAGTTAAAAAGAGGTGGGCCAGTGAGGTAGCTCACTGGGTCCAGGCATGTGCTTCTGGGTCTGAAGAACTGACCATTCTCAGCACCTGCCTGTTAGAAGGAATGAATTCTAGCAAGTTGTCATCTGATCTCCACAGGCAGGCCGTGGAAATGACACGTGCATTTACGTGCTCACGAGACCGAATAAACGTAAAATAAAATTAAATGAAAGGAAAAGAATGGGTGACATTTTCGTCTTGTACCCATCTTTCCTGGAGTCTGGAAGTCAGGGGTGATGCTCTGAAACACTGAGCAAAGTGAGAGGGACCACTAGATGCCCTACCCAATATCTAACAGTCGACATATTATCTAAAATACCCTTTCCTGAAACAAAACAAAACAAAGCAGACCCAATCCATCACAGCTCAGAAAGAACCTCAATTGTAAAGCTCAAAGAATCCCATTAGCGAGATGTGCTTCTCTTCCCTTTATCTTGTATAATTTTTCACACCTCTAAATCTACTCTCATGTTATTAAAAATTCCTGAAGTGTCTTGTTTCTCTTTCAACCGGGGTTTTACAGCTGTGGTAATGACTGGGAGGAGGTGAAGGCAACACGTGAGTGAAATTTGTCAGTGTTGGCACAGTAGAGAGCTGCAGAGGGCTTGAAGAGAAAGAGAGAGAGAGAGAGAGAGAGAGAGAGAGAGAGAGAGAGAGAGAGAGAGAGAGAGAGAGAATGGTGGGGAAAGGCGGAGTCATGCCATTCCTAATAAATAATAAGAAAATGCCAAGCCATTGCCATGTCTAACTCAGGTGGACCGCTGGCAGCTCTGCTTGGACTCATAATAATGCCAGCAGAGAACAGAAAACTTGGTAGAGTCCTTGGGGGGAAATGCCAGGGGGTGGGGGAATGGGCTCCATTGAATTTTCATGAGAGACAATAGATGCTCCTACTGAAACCTTGGTGAAAGAAAGTTCCAGAGCAGTAGTGTCCTCTTGTGTAACATTTGTGGAGGAAAAAAAAAAAACCTAGCTACAAAGAAGATCCTCTCCTGACCATTGGAGAGCTGGTCTTGGGATGTTTAAACATAGAGGTCCTACGAGGTTTATCTTCTGGTCTAGTATTAGTTAAAGCATCTGAGGGTACCTGAAAACCAATAGTGTGCTGCTCTCCGGGGGCCAAGGCCAAACCGGGGCACCTTTCGCTTGGACTTCTGAAGTTGTACAAGGTAGAGGACATAGAAGCATCATTGTGATGGTCACCATTATATCACTTTTCAATTCCTTCCTATCTCCCCTATCACCTATCCAGTGACTGACATGGATAGAAACCATTATTGTGGGCTTTGAAGTCACTGCCAAAGCAGATATTAGAATATCATTCCCCAGTGAGGGGAAGGATGGGGGAAGGATGTTCAGAGCATGGAGGAGAAGGAGTAGCCCAGAGTCACGCAACTAGTGAGTGGACATCAGGAGAGGCTAGCTTGCAAACTCTACAGTGTCCACTTCATAGGACTACTTCTCCACTACAGCAGACTGGCTCCCGATATCCACGTCTCTGCTGCCCTCTCCCCAGAGCTGGTCTTTTAGCTCCTGAGCCAACAGCTGTCCTTTGGTTTGTGTTGTCATTGCTAGCGATCCCTTCCAGCTCTCTGTGGCTTCTCCCCCAAATCCCTGGCAGTATGCATCTCAGATGACATCATCCCGATGCCCCTCTTCCCAAATACCCAAGACAGTGTTCTCTCCTTATCTTGGTCACTCCTTAAATGTTGGCTCAAATATCCAGAGCCTGTTAACTAAACATCAGCATCATGCCAGCAAAATGTATTGTGCTTGATGGACATTTTTTTTATCTGCTGCTTCTACACTAAACTGCTTTAACTAAAGCTGAACACTCTATAGTCTTGACAGAATACTAACTTTGAGAGATGTGGGAGGAGGGAAAAAATAGACATCGAACACAGAGAAAAGCATCTTAGGGGGAGAGTACCATTCCTTCCCAAGCACCTTTCCCACCTACGTGTCAAGCAGAGGATTACTGAGAACCTTTTCCTGAAGTATGTCTTTCAGATTCTGGGAAATAGTAATATTATACAGAGTATGAGGAGCTAAAAATAAGCAAGTATTGATTCTCGGCGACTGTGTCTCACAGTGTCGCCCTGGGGATGCTGAGCATGGCTGCATCCCTTTCAGAGGGTCTTCAAAGTTCAAACTGCTTGCCTAACACAGCTAAGACAATTGTGTCTTTCTGATTCCTATGTGCTTGTGAGCACACAGCGGTGCTCCCAGAAGCTACATGGCATCCAGTGTGGGCACTGCGTTGACAGTTTATGTTCTAAGTTTTTTAAAATTCTCACTTTCACTCTCCAACATGGTAAATATTGATATAATCCACAGAATCAGAAACACCTCAGGGTTCCCTCTAATTTTTAAAAGTAGGACTATAGCACATTACCGCAAACCGAATGACTGATAAATGACAGTGTTTGTTTTGTAGACTCTAGTGTCTGAAAGCATGAGGCCCTGGAGAGTTGGTATTCTGTAAGGACCCTTTTAGGGAGGGTATACTGGCACTGAAGATGGAAAAACAAGTTCCAGCAAGCTTCTTCAATGAGGCACTGCACAAGTCAGGAGGTGAGGGCTGTGCTCCGATGACCTGCCCACTATTGTCTCCTTGAAGCTTAGAGTTTCAACATACTCATGGGGAGGGACATAAGAATTCTGATCATAGCAGAATCTAGAGAACTGTGTAAACTTGGTCTGAGAGTTTCTGTTGCTGTCCCAAGAGACAGTTGCTCAAGTGGAATCAACACCCCATGAACTCTCTAGAAAGAAGCCGTCTATGGCCAGGATGGGAGCATGTGGAGATGATATGGAAAATGTGGCACAGATTCTGCAATCCCCACAGACTAGACACCAGGCTGCAAGCAAGCTCCTCACACAAACAGCGGTGAGAGTGTGGGATGGAAACAGAGCGGTAACTTTCTATTATTCGTTATTTGGACATGAGTGCTCACTGGGAGCTGAGGTATAGCAATAATGAATGCCTCGCCGTAGAGAACTCGAATGAAAACCACAAATGGGAAGCCATGATCACGTTGCTGGGTTTCCCTCCTGGTTCATTTGGCCATGCACATGACCTTCAAAGTCGTGACTCAGGCCTGGTGGTTCAGGTCACCCCTACCTGTGCTCTGTAAAGGAGAGAGAAGATGTGTGTGTAGTGGTTGTGGTGGTTTATAAATGCTTGGCCCGGGGAGTGACACTATTAGGAGGTGTGGCTTTGTTGGAGTAGGTGTGGTCTTGTTATGGAGGAAGTGTGTCACTGTGAGCATGGGCTTTAAGACCCTCATCCTAGCTGCCTGGATACAGGCTTCTCCTAGCTGCCTTCAGAACAAGAGGTGGAACTCTCAACTCCTTCTGCACCATGCCTGCCTGGATGCTGCCATGCTCTCGCCTTGATGATAACAGACTGAATTTCTGAACCTGTAAGGCAGCCCCAATTAACTGCTGTTCTTTATGAGAGTTCCTTGGCCATGGTGTCTGTTCACAGCAGTAGGACCCTAACTAAGACAGTGTGGTGTTGTGGAACCTCAACTGCTCAGTTGTGGGGTGTCCTTCTGTAACAAGTGCTTGGACTCTGTCTATATTGCCTCATTGCAAGCCTTGCAAAGGCAGAAACAGCACGACTGGGGTCCTCGGAATAAACACAATTCCACAGTGCTAGCTGTTTGTGCCCAGAGTTGCAATTATCTGATAAACTATGAAGTTGCACCAACACCCACTGCCTTAGAGCATTGGGACTTTAAGAGAGGAGTGAAGGGCCCACTACAAAAGGCCGAGTTGTTCTGCAAGAGCTCGTGTTTGGTATTGATCCACACACTTAATCCCAGCAGCTTTCTTCCAATAACTGAAAACCTCAACCGTGCTAAACAGTCATTCCAGACAATGCGGGAAAGGACTCTATGTAGAATGGTGTTTCTAGTATCCCAAGCTCCCAAGTGCGTCTGATTAGCTATATGATCTTATCAGTCACTATCAAACAAAGAAGCTAGAAGCAAAGGACCCTCCCTGTAGTCGACCTTGAATAAACAGAGCTAATGCTCAGAAGACTAGAGCCACGGTGGCTTAACATTTCAAGTAAACTTGGGGAAGGGGCTTAGCTGGAGACTTAATATGGCTAAGCAGGGAAATGTTTATGTTATGTATATTATACAGCTCACAAAAATATGTATGCTATTTCACATACAAAATTGTACATTAGACCACAATTAAAAAGCTAACACAGTAGTGAAGCAAAAGCAATCCAGCCCTGCTCTGAGATTCCTAAATCATTACAATGGCTGGGTTAGGCAGGCAGAAATGGCTGGGTTAGACAAGCAGAGTGTGCAAAAATCTAACTACCTGAGGGAGGCCTCATCTCTGCAGGCAAGATTTCATACTTGGGCAATAAAATGAATCTAGTTCTCTGTACTTTGAACACAAAGATTATGTTAATCACTGTATACACAGTTGTGGCCATGATAGAATGGCAATTGATTGATAGCCTTGTGTGCATTGGACAGCCCTGCATTGCCTTGGACTGACCAGTGAGCTTCCTGCCACAGTCAGAAGCCACCACCTAGTCCATAAAGCAAGCGTTCTGTTGAAATCTGGACTTTCCTCTAAATACCAGATCTCAGAGTCTGCGTTTCAGCAGGTGAACTCTTGGGAAATATGATCTGAAAACCCAAGTACGGAGGCTGTGAATTATGGAGGTCTGCTTCTTTGTTGTGAGTTCTTGTGTAGGTAATATTGAGCATTGAGTTTATGGTCTTTTGCATTCTACACAAGCATTATACTGGGCCCCCTTTAAACCACCCAGACTGGCCCTACACTAAATGCAGACAGGCCTTGAATTGAGAGCCTTGTCTCAGCCTCCCCAGTAACTCTTATTACAGGCCCCACCACTGCAGGCCTACTGCTATGAATTATTTAAAAAGTGAAAATTATACATCTTACACAGTCAAGATTTCTACAACAGGCATTAAGTTAAAATAACCAGGTTACCGAGTAATATAGATAGAGCAAAATTCTATTTTTATATTAAAAATATACAAACACAAGATTGTTAAATTTAAAACAAAAAAATTAATAGTGGGGCCACTTGGAGATGGGAAGGGATAAGCTTCAAAAAGACAGGCAGGCTTATTTTTTTTTATAAAGAAATGAAATTTAGGAAATAAAATGGTCTTTCATATAAAGCAGTTCCATACATCTAAATTTAGCCTGCCAAGGAGAATCCAGCCAACAACCCAGGACATTAATTATGTTTCAGTCATTTTACTAAAATAGGTATGGGCTTGATTCACTAAATTAAGGTATAATTTTATATACAAAAGCCTTTTCAAACCCCAACAATACAACCAAGTAACTTATGCCCTACGAGAATTAGAAATTTGGCTTTATGAAGTAGAAGTTATTTTCCTCAAATTTTCAACCTGAATGCTACATATATATAGATGTAGCTTTAATAAGCAAAATTAAAGATAAAAATAAAGAGCTGTCCAGAAGCTAACATGAGGGCATTATAAGGGTCCTCAATCGCTGGCCCCTGTCAGCAGAAGAAACACATCAACATGCTCTTCCGAAGTTTGTGAGCTGCAAACGGTAAGCACCCTGTGTTTAATACTGACAATTCATTACACTAATCCATTAGCAGGATGCACAGCACTTAAAATGAGACATTGTAGGGCTGGAAAGATGGCTCAGCAGGTAACTGCCCTGGCACCTCTTGCAGGGGACCTGGGTTTGGTTCCCAGCATCCACAGGTCCAAAATCACCTAGAACTCCAGTGCCAGGAACTCTAAAGACCTTCTCTGCTTCCTGTGGGCACCGGGCACAGATGAGCTGCATTTGCATATGTGTGGGCAAACACTCACACACGTAAGATACAAAACAGAAAGAGGTATTGCAACTAAGCCAAGAATGAGACTGGAGTAGAATGCAGTGTCGTCTCCCACTGTTCGCTCAAACCAAGCAATGGATTCATTCGTTAAAGCAAAATCAGAGGCCATCGAGATGACTCCTTGGGTGGAAATGCTAGCGATACAAACAGGGACCTGAGTTTGATGACCCAAGTAAAGAGAAGGTGTCTTCTGACCACCATATGTAAATCATGAACAAATACATAAAATAATGAACCCAAGAAATAAAAATTTAAAAAGAGAGAGGTCAAAAATATAGGGAGCCAAACTGTCTTTAGGTGGTTTCTCATGACCTTGATCAAAATGCCATCAACCCGTGTCCACCGGCTTTGCTTCTCCTGGGTAATTAATGGAATTTTCCAGTGCTTCCGTTTTTGTCCACTGAAAGAAGAATCGAGTTAGGAACGGTGTGGGAACAGCTACTGAAGGTCTTTACTCTCTGAAAGGCAAGGGACTCTCAAGGACATTCACAAGACCCAGTGTCCAGTTGATGGCTCATAATTTTTAAGACGTTTTTGTTTTCTGCTTATGTGCATCTGTGTGCCCCCGTGTGAGTACATGGGCACCATGCACCTGAAGGAGCCCATGGAGGCCATAAGGGTGTGCAGGTCTCCAGAATCAGAGCTACAGGCAGTTGTGAGCTGCTCAATGTGGGAACTAAGCACTAAACCCAGGTCTTCTGCAAGAGCAGCAAGTGCTCTTAACCTCTGAGCCATCTCTCCAGCCCCTGTCTTGTCTTACTTGATGAAAGGAAAGTTGTATTTGTTTATGTTAACTAGTAGAGTTTCATAGTCTCGCAATCATATCATTTAAACCCAGGAAGAGTATAAATTTTCTCTCTACACATAGATTCATTTATATGTGACATGAAAGCAGGAAAAGAGGAAGAGTAACCAGAAAGTATGGAGGAAGGACAGTGGATGGTGATTGGGGGGTGAAGATGAGCAGAGCCAAATAACATCTGTAAATCAAAATACCATAACGGAGCCCATCATTAGTTATGCAAGCTAAAGAAAATAATGGACAAAAGATTACCCAAAACAAGAAGAAAATCTGTGAACAAAGTATCATAAATTCATTCTTTCAATCAAAAATATTTATCCGAAGAATGTCTGCAGAAGTAGTGGTTGGCACTGTTGACTACTCCCCTGAAATCTCCTTCATGACTTGACAGACTGACTAGGCAAAGCCTTACAGTTTCTCACTGGAGAAGGAGCCCATCATTGTCCAAACTGGACTACAAAGAAGAGCCCTGGTAGCACAGGTGGACCATTCTGCTGACGTGGAAGTTGACGATGATGTTAGGTGACTCTGCCTAGGTTAGACCTGCCACATAGTTGCTATGCTCTGCCCCAAGTGATTCCTTCTCTCTAGACACAGGACTGTCTACTTGTTGTAAATAGAATAGAGAACAAATACAACCTCTGACCCTCAAGGAGTTCCTGGTCTTGCCCAGAATGTCACAGATCAGCCAATATGGTGTGATTCCTGCTGCAATGGGGGATTCACACAAGGTCCTGCGGAATCCGATCTAAATTGAGGAGGTCACTGAGTTGGCAAGCCCTCATTAAGGAATTCAACTGGGTTTCAGGAAGTTGAAGCACTTTTTACAGTAGCCAAGACAAGGAGCCAACCTAGACATGCATCAACAGATGGGCAGATATGAAATTTCTGTCTGTATGTACAATGGGATTTTATTCAGCCAAAGAGAAATAGAAAAAAATAGATGGGAAAAATATGAGGAAATTGGTGAATATGGAAATTACCGTAGTGAGGCAATCCTGACTTAGGATGGCAAATGTATGTAGCATGTTCCTTTGCAAATGCAAATCCTAGATTTTATTTTAATGTACTTATTTGAGAAAAGTCTGAAAGTGTAACTTTAGCTGTCCTAGAACTCAAAGTGTAGACCAGACTGGCCTCAGACTCACAGAGATTCACCTGCCTCTGCCTCCTAGGTGCTGGGATTAAAATACCGTATTTTTATGTATGTGCATTTCATGTAAATGTGAGTACAAGTAGTGAAACTAGAAAGGAGATTGTGAGAGGGGGGAGAAGAGGTTTGAAAGAAGAGGAAAGAAATAAAAGAACATGGGAGAATATATGTGACATGTCACAAGATGAATGAAAATGAAACTCACTTGGGGGCTCAAGAGAAGCCTCCATGGTTGAGAGTTGCTACAGTTCCTGGGAGAAGCCCTGAGTTTGGAAGGAGACATTTGTGATCGAGGGCGTCTGCAGGGGTCCTCCCTGGAGGCCAAGCTAAATGAGACAAGCTGAGCTGGTGGGTATGCAGGTGGCCCGGTTCTGAATTCTTTTTTTTTCTTTTCCAGAGCAGGGTTTCTCTGTAGCCCTGGCTGTCCTGGAACTCACTGTGTAGAGCAGGCTGTCCTGGAACTCAGAAATCCGCCTGCCTCTGCCTCCCAAGTGCTGGGATTAAAGGTGTGCTCCACCACCGCCCAGCCTCGGTTCTGAATCATTAAGGTTCATCTCAACTCAGAAGACAGTTGCTGAAATGTCCTGACCCAGGAAGGGTCAGCCCAGGGCTGGAATGTGGAAAATCATCTAGGGGACCATTCTGGGTGTGAGAGGAATTGGGAGGCTGCTTGGTAGCCCTGCCCAGAGAAGAAAAAGGGGTGGAAGTTCCACTGTAGGAAGAGATGGCTTGGGCAGGTGTGACCTAGAGTCATATCAGAACAAAGTTCCAAAGCTCCAGGGAATTCTGGGAGCCAAGGAATCTTTGTGATATGCACATAAGCTATGGGAGTTGAAAGCTGTCCTTGAAAGTAGTGTCTTTTCTTAGAGATTTTGATTTGTCCAGTGTGCCTGTCCCTTTTGTAATCAATGGCATTAATACCCTAAAAGGTTCTTTGAAATGTGAGGGCAGAGGGCGGGGCTGGGGGATTCTATGGGCAAGCTTTTCTCTTTTTGTGGTGGTCTGAATATGCTTGGTCTAGAGAATGGCACTGTTAGACGTGTGACCTTGTTGGAGGAAGTATGCCAGTGTGGGGATACTTTAAGACCCTCCTTCTAATGACATGGGAACCAGTCTGATAGTGGCCTTCAGATGAAGATGTAGAACTCTCAGCTCCTCCTGCACCATGGCTGCCTGGACACTGTCATGCTCCTGCCTTGATAATAATGGACTGAACCTCTGAACGTGTAAGCCAGCCCCTGGTTGAATGATGTCCTTATAAAAGGTGTCTTGATCATGGTGTCTGTTCACAGCAGTAATACCCTAAGACAACCATTCATAGTTTCTACTTAGAAAACTTCATAATATAGTTTCTCTATATTATGACACCAGTGTGATTCCTGTATGCAAACCCCAAAGAGTACATTCTAGACTCCCAGTCCATCAGATAGGCATTAGCCCAATTCTGCAGACTATCCTATCAGCTGTAAACAGCTGCACCATCTCAAACAGAACCAACTCATAAAAGGACCCTAGGCCAAGACAAAGACTAGCAAGGTCTCACTATCATGCAGGCATGGTTATAAGATCCTGGAATGTTTTGCACTGGCCACTCCTTCACTCTGAACCATCAAGCACTAACTTATGAGAATGATAAATAATGCACCAGCTGCTTATAACATCTATAGGTCCCAGCTGCTTATAACATCTATAGGTCCCAGCTGCTTATAACATCTATAGGTCCATCTCAGATCCCGATGTCTAGTTGACCAAATATCCTTTTTAGATCAACTTTTCTTTTTCCTTCTCCCTTCCCTAAATATAACCCAGTTGGAGGAAATGACAATTTCTAACACTGCAATTAAACTCAGCGCACCTTCCAGGAAGGAATTCCTGAAAATGCTCTGCAGCCGAGGACTGAGTAAGGAAAAAAATCAGCTGTTGTTAGAATTTGGTAAGACCTCAAAAATAGGCACACTGACTTCAAAGTCCCCAGTAGGTCTAGAGTTCATGTGGGCTGCAATTCGTCTAAGTGATTTACCTGGGACACAGTTAAACCAGTTGGGTCCTGTCACGTTTTCTCCTGGCAGGAAGACCTTCCCACATTTCCTGTTGTTCAGGTTGACAGTGATCTTGTACTTCAACCCCTGGGAATCACAGTTAAGCTTCACCTTTTGTTCTGCAAAAATAAAAGTGTGTGTGTCAAGAGAGCACACATTAACCAGGATCTGAGCTTCTGACCCTTGCTTCCAGCTTATAGAAAGATAGTTGGAAGTCTTTCCCCATAAAAATAAGAAATAACCAAGTCTAAACGAACGAGAACAAACATCGCTAGCCTGCCTCAGTCTCCTGTTCTTTACACTCACGGTTTGCTTATAACTTCAAGGGAGAGAAAGTAACACAAGCAGTCCCTAGTCCAGTTACCAGCACGGATTAAGCTGATACAGATGTCAACAGCTGCCAACTTGCAACCAGTCTTATCTTGTATCTCGATAACTTCTTTCTTGGCAAAGGCTTCATTTCCAAGATAATTAACTTCAACTTACTGCTGAGTTTGCATGCTTGCTCCAGATTAGAGAATAGCCTCTGTGTTCTCTCTCACTCTGGGACAGTTCTGCTCACCGGCTGGAGCAGCGAACCTGTGGGTGTCAAGTGTCAATCTGTGGAGTGACTTCATGATCTGTGGTTAAGGGAAAGCTTATTGATCAGCAGTTGCAAAGAGTGGAGCCAACTCTGGAACTTTCTGAGATCAGAAACTAAGCTTTAACATTTTAATTCAGAGAATTAAAAAAAAAAGTCTCTCTAGAGCTATTTTAGACTGTGACAAATTTACCAGGTTCTAGATGTCAGAGGAATCACTGAGGATTTAGTGGTTTTAAGTATGAAAGTAGGAGAGGAAAGAGGTGACTGAAAGAAAGGGGGGAGAGGCACAGAAAAGGGGAGCATATCTTCCTGAGGGCATTTCAATAATCCAATGTATAGCTAGCTTGACGAAAAGGGAGGTGAACTACCTAGTTTTCAAACTCTTTTCACCAAACAATTTCCCTTACCCCTGCTTATTCTCTGAGGTACACAATGCCACTCTCAATTTGTACAAGGAAATCAAGACACAGGCTGAGCTGAAACCACACAGCTCGTTTGTGTTTTGCTTAGCATTTGGAAGCACTCAGCCTTGGAAGAGCAGCAGAAAGGAGATGAGATTTATGCAGCGCAGCCAGGTTCCCTGGCTATGCATGGGTAGACACAGGTTACCGGCGATGAGCCAGCCAGCCATTGAGTGAGCAATGATAGCTCTGTCAAGAAAACAAGCAGAGGTCTTCCTTTCAACAGATGTTCAATGCATACGCCAGATAGCTGTTTTCCCAAAATTCATCCTGAAGTTTGCATGCTAACATAAGAGAAACAACCCTTTCTCAACCATCCCATCATCCCATTAAAGGTAGTTAAAAAAAATCTTTAAAAGTCAGAAAAGCTAAAGTTTTATCCGAGATTCAGATCTCCTTTGGACCAATAGGTTTTGTTGAAATATATATCTGTATATCTGTGAGGACTTACAGGAAATTGAAATAATGAATTTTGCAACTGCAAATGAAACTGCTGTATCTTCTGTGTGGCCACTGAGAACAGCCTGTAAAGAACTTCTGGTCTGGCCACAGTGACGCTTGCTAATTGCTTCTTTGATCTGCACGCAGAACCTTCTAAACGATGCAGAATAAGGTCTATTAAAAACCCGATGATGGATCAATGCTGCAAGCTTGCCCAACATCTATGAGTTTCCATTTCATTTGTGAGATCTTTTCCAAGAGCTTTTGGCTTCTAAAGGACCAGGTTGTACACGGAGCTTTAATAATACAAAAAGAACTTTATTTCCCTTGCGGGCTGAGTGGTCACCTTACCAAAGAAAGTACTAGATTTAAAAAATCTCTTGAGCCTCTTTAATGTGTTTCCTATGCTGTAAGAAACTGCTGTTCTCAGATTAAAAAAAGAAAAAAACTAAAACTAAAACCTTTCAATGGGATACTTGATTCTCAAGATGATGGTGGGAAATATTTTCAATTCTAGGTTGAGGGGTATATAATCCAGTCTTTGATTTGATAATAGATTGGTTAATACCAACAGCTTCCTGCTGCCAGACTTTCTTCTTTAGTTTGTATCTATCAGATATATTGTCTATTATTTCCTGTCTTTACATTTGGGGCACACTTTTGCTGTACCCTGCCTTTAACGTATATAGTATTCCTCTGGATGAAATGCTATTTAAATTTAATTTCTCAAGCACTCTGGAAACCACTTAGTGTGTAGCTATATCTATAAATTACTCTTGGATGTGTTATATGTCTATAATTTCAGCCATTCTTTGGCCATTTCCCCCAACACCCTCCCCACCCCCATCCCCGGGTATCTATTTTTCACCAGGCTCTGCTGCAAGATTTGGAGATTCAGGAAAAAAACAACACGGATCAAAATCACCTTTTCAAGAATTCTTGCTATGAAGGCAGAAGATGCAAGTGCCACTGGCTAGGGACAGTACACAGCAGCGTTAGACTGTAGTGTTCTATTGAAAGGAGCTGTGCCTGTGAGAGAGAAGGCACTTGGAAAGGGGTTGCGATTTCCAATATGGTGCCTTGAGAAGATGTCTTAGAGGAATACACCCCTGAGAAAGGACCTGAAGTGATGAGAAAGCAAATCACAAACTTTCAGGGAAACTGAGTCCCAGTGTTGAAGCCACTGTGCTCTGAGAGCGCACCCAAGGCAGAGAGCATGATGGACAGGAGCAAGAGAGCAGAGGCCGGCATTGGGATCAGCCTATTTATTTGGGGTGAGAAGTGGGTGCGATCGAGCAAAGGAGCAAAGTGATACCTAAGATAGCTGTGTGACAGCGTGCATGCGCACAGGCATGCAGGTGCCTTGTCTGCGCATGCGTTTCCATGTGGAGGCCAGAGGATAACTTCCAGTGTTGGTTCTCCTTCAATGGCCTGCAGCTCGCTAGGAGGCTAGGTTGGCTGAGTAAGAGAGCCCCAAGAATCCACTTGTCTTTGCTGCCCCAGTGGTGGGATTGCAAGCGTGCGCCACCATGTCCAGCTCTTTCACGTGAGGTCTAGGGATCAAACTCAGGTCTTTGTGGTTTCAGGCAAGCACTTTGCCAACTGAGTCATCTCCCACATCTCTCCTCTTGATGCATTCTTTAGGCTGAAGAACGATAGCAGTCCCAGGAAATGAGAAATGGCCAGCACAGGGGAAGAACTGAGGCATAGCACAAAACTTGAGGAGAGGACAGCGCTGAGACAAGTCTTGGTGAAAGTGGTAAGAAAGAGTTGAATGCTGGACCCATTTGAAAGGGAGCCAACAGAATTTGCTACAGATAAGGAGTGGATGTGGTCAGCGATGACAGCGGAATTTTGAACTCCAAGTACAGGAAACCATTCTCTGAATGGGGTGGTCAGTAACAAAGGAGGATGCAGACCAAGAAGATGGAGTGGAGAGATTGGGGTGAGAAAAAGCCTGATACAAAAAAGCAAAAGAGTCTGTGGCAAAGGTGGGGTGAGGTTTGTGATGGCCAGATTTCTAAGGAGACATAAGCCACAATAAGCCAATATCCTGATGGGGGTAGGAGTCAGAAATTGCTCTGCTGTGAAACCATCCTCAGAGAAAGGAGGAAGCTAGAAAGAACCATGATATGTTGTCTTAGCATCAGAACTATTGGTAGAAACTCACAACCTCAATAAATACATTAGTTTAAGAGTGGATATTGAGGATATCACTAAATAGATACACACATAAAGAATAGAGATTCTGTGTGCTATTATGTGTGAATACTTATCATTTATTTCCTGTTTTGTCCTCTGAGAAGACCTGGAGTTTACAACTAATAAATTGGTTAGTGGGAATCGTCAGGACCAAACATCATTTCTGAATGGTATTCTCTAGCAGAAAAAGGGGGGGGGGGGGGCGTGCATTGCTTTTTGGAAGAGAGA
This sequence comes from Mus caroli, assembly GCF_978045245.1. Classification (NCBI taxonomy): domain Eukaryota; kingdom Metazoa; phylum Chordata; class Mammalia; order Rodentia; family Muridae; genus Mus; species Mus caroli. The sequence continues at coordinate 25,903,884 of NW_028227273.1, read as the reverse complement.
GACCTCATTCCAGGACTGAAAAGATGAAAACCCAAGATGGTATATCTTGTGGTGCTGTCAGTAAATGGATGTTTAGAGACAGCTGTCCTGGCTTAAAAGGACACCCAGTATCAGTTAATTGGGGCATCCAAACATGTAATCCAAACATGCAACCCATTGAATGGGACAGGAATTCACAAACCTATGTTAAAATAAATAAAACATTAAACACAAACATGAGAAGCATTGTACCTTGGTAAAAACTGTTGATGACAGGCATGGAGCCCAGCAGAACTCAGAGACAAACGTGCTGAGTGCTCAGGAGGTAGATTAAACTACATACTACACAGTGCTAGATTATAAAGGAAGAAATAATGGTGTAAAATAGACAATTCCGGTATTCACCACTCTAGGTGATCATGTTACCACAACCAACAGTGAGGGGGGTAAAACACCATGTGCTTTTAAAGGGCTACACTCAAAAGCACAAGGTTGTTTGTCTCTTTGGTATTTTATTCAAGAGTTCACTGGGTGAACCATGAAGAAACACCAATGGATCTAAGCTGAAAAACAGCCCCTGGGCATCAAAATCAGGAAAGATGAAGAAAGACAGGACAAAACCTACACATTAAGCAAGAGTAAAGAAGCACACCAACTAAATAAAATGTGCTCTTTTTCTATTTGATGCTGGACCAGAACGGGGGCAAAAGGGTATCGTGAGAGAAAGATGACAAAATCTGAATGGACCGTCCAGATGGATGGCTGATGACATCATCCCAGGCTTACTTGGTTCTTATGTCAGTGTGTGTGCTGTTTGGGGGGGAGTGTATACATTGAATAATTTGAAGTTTGCACTTGTTCTTTAATGGGTTAGAAAAAGAATAGTGACCATGAGCACCTAATATCTAAAGATCATCTGTAGATCATCTATAGACCATCTATACATGGTCTATATAGATCATCTGTTTAAGGATATATCAAATGTAAAATAATAACAATTGAGAAAACCAGGAAACAAGCATACAGGATCCCCAATTTCCACATTTGAAATGATTTTTACAATAAAGCATCAAAATGGGACTTGATTCATTTTCTGTGTAAGTCTTCTCTCTTTACGGAAAAGGGAAACATTATGGAGCAAGCTAGGGTTTCCTTCAAAGTTATGAATGGACAGGACAGGACAGTACAAAAAGAGCAAAAAGGAATTCTCTGGTGTGTTTTCTCATTGCTTATTTTAAGAGAGGTGTCTCTACATAGCCCAGACTGGCTTCAAAACTCAGCGTCCTCCTGATTTAGCCCCACAATGTGCCTGGGCCTGGTTTTAAATGAAAGGAAACTCAGTGTGTATCGGGAGTGTGATGTCCCAATGATAATGTGTACCAAGGCACCGGTTTCACCAAAACAAATGCTAACAAGGGTATTTTTTTTTCTGAGAAGGTGGGGCTGAATATTGTGCTGATATTTTGAGGTCAGAGGCAACGTGGAGGGTGGAGGATGGTAAAGGATGTTGACAATCATGTGATCAGGGGTGGATGCAGCCTTAACCAAACAAGTCACCCAAGGCATCGCAACGAAGCAACGTGGAAGGCTCTCGCATCAAGTGACATGTGTGCATATGGATAGCCACCATGCATAGAAGCAGAGCCATCCGGTATAAAAGCTATTGACACACACAATACTTTCAACTAGGAGCCGTTCTGGGAAGTGAAATTCTCAACCATAAAGAAAACATAGGCACCAGGGGCTCTACATAAAAAAAAAAAAAAATAGTCTGTTGGCAACAAACAGCACAAGTTATAGGTGGCCTTTGAGCCCTTTAAGCACTTCATAGTAAAGTCACTCCTCGTCGGAAGTTCACTCTGTGTAGAGCATCTCAGGGAACTATCTTAATACCAACTACATCCCAACAACAGCTCTATCCTGGAGGCACCTGCATCTTCTTTTGATGAAGAAGAAGAAGAAGAAGAAGAAGAAGAAGAAGAAGAAGAAGAAGAAGAAGAAGAAGAAGAAGAAGAAGAAGAAGCAGCTTAATGATGTGACCTGTGTGCACACCTACAGGTGATTTACAGGAGTCTATACAGCTTTAATATTCTGACTGCTGGTTCCTGAAGTACTATTCCCAGTCTCAGCTTTGACAATTGATGCCTCTAAGTTCCGGCAGTTCCTGTTGCACCAGCTGGGACCACTCAGCATTCAGCATTCTAGTACCTGATAATTTCTCCCACCATCAGCAGACACTTTGATTTTCTCTTCTGATTCATTTCTATCCTACATCAGTCCCCCTCCCATTAATCCTTCTATGGTTACAGAAAAGGAAAAAAAAATAGTTCCCCTGAGCAAGAACTACCAATCACATCCATGATAATTCCAAAGCATCCGGCAGAAATGCCCACTGTCAAGTCCTAGCACCCGTCCAGGGTGTCCGCATACCAATGCACAATGGTGTAACCACCTGAACCCTGCTTCATCTTCTGCTGTATCAGATGTTGCCCTGTTGATTAAGTAAACCTGGACTCCAGTTTGCAAGCCACACCTTCATTCTGTTGGTTGTCTTACTCAATTCAGGTCAAAGTGCAAGTCTCTAAAGGAACAGTAGACCCAGGTTGCTGAAAGATCTCCATGTGAATGCTTTACTGCCTGGGTAGCAAGGGAGTGTTCTTGATCCCCAGGGAGGACTCGCTGGACCTGTTGAAACAAACTCTACTGTAAATTTAGGGAATCATTGTTACAGAGTAGCATTGTTTCAAAGTAGCATTAGCCAATATTTGACAGGAAGTCAACATGAGGGGTACCAATTCCCCATAATGCAGCCCCCCCTCTAAGCTCCTAATGTCTGAGTTCATTAATCACCATTTCTATCACTTCCGGGCACAGAGTATTTCATGTGTGCACATTCTAGTTACACTCAACAATGTTACACCTGCACTCTCAGGCATAGACATTTCCCTAATGGACCATTAACTGTGCTATTTGGGCAGTTAGTTTTGAAATGTTTCTAAAGTGATAGGCACTTGGCAATGTAGCACATTCTCATAGAGACACCCAAGAGTCAGACATTTCTGGTTGATTGGATAGCTCTTTAGACTTGTGCCTGATATATATCTTTTATCCCTGGGAAGGCTGTACCAAATCAGCTTTCCAAAAAGCTCTATGCTCTATCTACTCCAGGAACAGCTAAGAGGCAGAGTGCAGAGTGCAAGAGGGATGTACCTGAATGTACCTGAATGGCCTAGGCAGATTGCGCAGGTGCACAGGGTGGGGGTGGGGGGTTAGGTGTCCAGGGTAGATGTAGAGCCAAAACCCAGCAGATAATATACCTACCCACTGTTAACCCACAAAGGCCTAAGGAGTCATATAAAATACAGGCCGTGTAAACACATCGGCATGGGGCATGGGTTTGCAGGCTGGGACCCTGTAAGCCAAAGGCAGGATCTTAAAAGCAAGAAGTTGACATAATCTGTCTTCAAGCCACATATGAGGGTAGGTGCTGGGACCCCCGAGGAGGAAGAACAACAGCAGCACTATTCTGTTTGGGAGTGAAACATACACAGGGCATCCCCAAACCAATTTCAGGCCTCATCCCTTGACTCCTTGCTACAATGGTTTTAAGTCTTTCCAGAAATTGCAAAACTGCAGTGGCACAGTCAGAGAACACTTTACTTGTTCAAACGCTTGAATACAGGAAGGGGTATCACTCACAAACCCTTGCCTTCCTATTGTCTTTACAAACATAGAATTGTGTGTGCACTTGTGTGTCTGAGTATGTGTAGGAAGGATCCCTCCTTGCAAAGACTGCTGGCTAGCAAGCCCCAAGAAAGCCTGGCATTAAGACTTTGCGAGCGCTCCCTGTTCCAAGGCCGAAGTAGGGCGGAGCCGAGCATGGGGTCCGCCCAGGAGCAGGGCGCAGCCAACTAGCGCCCCCGGGGGCGGGTCAGTTGAAGCTGAGCAGCACCGGTAGTCGCAGGCGCCCCGACGCGCGCTGCAGGTGGCAAGTTGGAGGCGCTGCCGCCACCGCTGCAAGAGAAGCCCGGGTCTGGCAACCTCTTGCAGCCACCGTGAGCCCTTTCCCGCCGCTGAGTCCGAGCTCAAACCCGGAAAAAGCCGAAGGGAACAGCCGCTGTGCAGGGACTAGGAGCAGCGCTCCGGCTGCGTGCCCTTGCGCTACTTTGTTTTCTCCGAGGAAGATTGTGCCTGGGGGCTGGGAACAGGTTCGAAAAGGAATCTAGAGCAAGGCTTCTGCTATCCAGGTGAGCACCTTTCCACCCGAGTGTCCCCTCCTTCCTTGCAGCAGGGGCCAGTGCAGTGCGCCGGTTTACCCCGTGGGCAGTGGCCGGGGCGCCTGCCCTTGGCTGAGGTCGATCCCTAAGAAGCCGGAAAGGGGCTATGATGGCCGGGCTGAAGGCTACCTGCTAGCGCCCTTCTGGAATGCGTAGGTTCTACGAAGCGAACGCTCGGGGTCGAGAGATCGGCAGAAAGGTGTTCTGGGGATAGCCTGCGGGCTTGCACTCTAGCTGGACTCGGCCCCCAGTTCGCCGCGTTGAAGCCGCAGCGACAGTGGGGCGCGGCTCCCCAGAGATCGCTTTCCCCCGCGACCTAGTGCGCTGGACCCGGGGAGCTCGCGAATCTCTGTCCCTAGGAGCCAGAGGCTCTAGAGGACGTCATCCCTCTCTGCTCAGGCAACTCCTCCTCCTCCCTCTCGCCTCCACCCCTCGGCATTGGCTGCCTAGCCAGCGGATTCGGAGGATTCGGAGATTCCGTGCCAGTGCCAACGCGCGCAGTGGTGGCTGCTGTCACTCTGCTCTCTGCCTTTGCAGGAGTTGGGGCGCTTGGGGATCGGACTCCCTGGCCCCCGCCTCCAGATTGTGAGCCTGGCTAGTTCTCTGCGAAGACTCGCTTTCCAGTACCCTCCGTGTTCCCTCCTCCTTGATACCCAAACCTTTTGCTCAAAGAGGGAATTTTGGAGCTTAGATCTTGCCTATCTTGGGTGGAATTGGGAAACCCCATAAGAAGGTGCTAGCCTTGGAGCTGACAGCCAGAACCTTCGTTTCCACCTCAGCACTTCAGTTCAGCATGAGTGGTCAGTGGCTTGACCTCCGAGTTCCAGGCTCCCTGAACGGCAGAGATAAGAGGCAGAATGAGAGGGTATGCTTGCTTTCGTGTGTGTGTGTGTGTGTGTGTGTGTGTGTGTGTGTGTGTGTGTGTTTCTCTCGCACCCAAGTGTGTGTCCGCCGCCCTTTGCAGCCAACTGCAATGAGATACTCCAGTCAGTTGACGGGTATCTCAGCAATGTGGGGCTTCATGCTCCTCTCGCTCTTGAAGCGGTCCCCTCCATCTAAGCTTGTCCAGGGATGAAAATGTTATGGTTGGAGACTGCGCGATGAGGGGTGCAGGCGTTCGCGAGGCGAATTGGGCTGTTTTTCAAAATGCAGGAGAGCTCCCCTGGCCAGGCATTTCATCTTCAGGGGATCGGGCTGTCAGGACCTCAGCTGAGGGTAGAAGGGGGTTGACTGGGCTCCCAGGAGGGCGTCGCGTCACCAGGAAGGCAGAGTTCAAGGGTCAGAACTCCCTAGGGCGCACCCTGCTCCAAAGCAGGAAAGCCAGGGGCGCTTGGGCCGAGCACCTAGCGCGCTCAGCGGCAGGAGGTGCCCGGGCAGAGCTGCACTGGGTTGACTGGGGGACTCCTGGAGCCAGGATCTGTGAGCAGAAACACCAGTCTGGAGGGCCGAGTCTGGTTCTAGGGTACCCGAGAATCAGGCAAAGTTGAGAACCAGGTTTGTACCTCTTGGTGGCTGCCCCTGCGGCTTTAAGAGCTGCAGCCGCGCGGTGCATTTGACTGGAGCCGCCTCTGGTGGTTTTTGCTTTTCCTTCTGCAGAAGGGAAGATGACAGGGTTTTCACTGGCCTGTGGATCCCGTGGTGAACTCTCCCTGGGAGCAAAGGGCAACCCCCAAAAGGCACTCAAGGGCATGGGCATCTACGATCTCACGTGTAGCTGAATCGAGACAGGGCAGGTCAAGGGTTGCCAGGGGAAATAAGGTCAACCCAACCCAGAGGAGAGGTCGAATCCAGCCTTGGGCTCTCTCTTAAGCGGACTTGGTGTTTAATGTACACCCTGCCTCACCCTCACAGACACTGGGCTAGTCGTTCACACACGTAATTCTCTCTGAAGTGCATTGGATTACGACTGGGCCGCAAGAGGACTGAAATCCACAAAACGAATGAAAGTAGAAAGGACTGTAAATCCCTGATCTGATTGCGATTTAAATCTAAATTCCATTTGAATACAAACAGACTCTATAATCTAGTAGCACAGGTCCATGTGGGGGCCCCCTACCCTGCATTTCTTATGACAGTAGAGAATAGGTTAAAATTTGCACAGGCCAGGTTGGAAAACTACTGTCTAGGAGAACGGGGAAGGTTGGGAGCCGGGTGAATAAGATTTGAAATAGGAGAGATTTCAGCTCAGACTGGGATTTAGGTCTCTCTCTTACCTTGCTGTTCATAAGCATTTCTGAGTTGCCTCCTGCGCAGTTCAGACCTAAGCCGCACAGAGCCGTTAGACCAGGCTACCTGTCCTTTTGCTGGGGACTTGGGGATGGGCATTCTTTGTGCTGAGAAGCAGAAAAACTATACTTATACCTTGACATATCCGACTAGAAGACGGTGCTCTTCCTTTCACTGAGACACAAACTGTCAAAGGTGGGGCTCTTCCACATACAATCAGGTGTCTACCCAACACATGAGAACTGATACAATGAAAACCACTGTCCTGGAAAGGTGTGTAGTAATTTCTAGGATCAACTCCAGATTTGATTACTATTGAAATCATTTTAAACTCTTGATAACAGTTTTTTTTTTTTTTTGAGGACTTCCAGGCACTATCCAGTTACAGATATTTAAAAATCTGGCATTGGTGAAGTTGATTCAAACGAGAAGGCACATAGGCAATGACATCATATGGGGTGGGGAGGGACCCCAGATGATGTAGCTGCTTAATCTCTGGGAAAATCCAGTGCCATCTGTGTTGGTTTGAAGGAGAATAGCCTCCACAGGCTCATATGTTTGAATGCTTGGTCCCAATTGGTAGAAGTGTTTGGGAAAGATTAAGAGGTGTGGCCTGTTGGAGGAGGTTGGTCACTGGGGTTGGGGCTTTGAGGTTTCAGAAGACTGGGACATTCCCAGTGGGACCCTCTGCGCCCCAGTCTACTTGTAGATTAAGATGTGAGCTCTCAGCTGCTCCTCCTGCCATCATGGACTCTGACCCTTGGAAACAGTTATCCTAACTAAACAGTTTTCTTCTATAAATGGTCCTTGTTACAGTGCTAAGCCACAGATTAGAAAAGTAACTAACGCAAAAATCCCCACTCCCCTGTTTCTCCAAGATAAAACCTATAGGTTCTTCATATTAGCCCAGCCCCAAACAGTTCACTCTCTTTACAATATGCTACACGATAGCACACATTTTTTTTCTGAAAATGCAAAAAGACACTTTTTTTTAAAAAAGACACTTTTTAAAAAGATCAACAATAAAAGCAGGGTGTGATTTGTGTGGGATTTTTTTTAAAGTGAGGGCAGGCTGGCTGTGAATGGTTCATTAAAAAAAAAAAAATCCAGAGAGTGAGATGAGTCACAGTCCAGTCCAGACAGCCGCTTCCTCATCTACGAGGAGAATAATAATCCCCTACAACTCTGTAAGAATTAATTTGCAGCTCTGGAGCTCTCTGAGACACTTAGGAGAGAAGTGTGAGATGGAGCAAATGAGAATAAAGGGTTTTCTGATTCAGAGTTGGCTTATCAAGGCCAGAGCCACCACTGGAAAGACGGGACTTCTGCAAATACGCCAGGACCTCACCCAGATGTGGAAGTAAAAGAATTGATCTTACAGAAGTAGAAAGTAGCAGAGTGGTCAGGAAGGAGAGGAAGGAGGGTTGGTCAACAGGTGCAAAAATGCAGTTCTCCCAGGGACTCACCTTCTAGAGTTCTATGACCCAGTAGGATGACCACAGTTAAAAGCAAGCTGTTGTGTGTTTCAAAATAGGAAGAGACAACTGTGAATGCTCCCAACACAAAGACACGATGAGTCTTTGAGCTGATGAATAGGTCGATTACTCTGCCTTATCTAATTGCTTATTGTAAGCATGCATTGACATATCATACTCTGCACCGTAGATATGTCCAGTCATGAGCTGCCACTTTAAATATAGACAAGTAAATGGATGAAAATAGGACTTCATTGAAAAGATCCTAGCTAATGAGACGACAGATTTTGAAAGGCACTGAACCTAATCTTCACAATTGAGATGGAAAAACCTACATAGTGAAGAGGCGGAGTTTATGGCCTGTCATCTCACCAGGTCACCCTAGTGACCAAGGAAAAGAAAAGCATTTGTTTTGGCTTAAGGCTGGTTGTATAAAAATCTCTGAACATTTTATTCAGAGAATTTTAGTGATTTGATGGTGCTACATAAAAGGAAAGATAGATGCATGTCCAGAATGTGTCCTGAAAAGCTAAATATGTCACAGCCTGCAGCTAATGCAAGGGACAGTGTCCTGTGCAAAGAAGTGGAGACATAGAGTTGAAAAAAGCCTGTCTTAGGATACCTTGTCATGAGGGAGGGAGGGAGGGAGGGAGGGAGGGAGGGAGGGAGGGAGGGAGGGAGGGAGGGAACAGATTACTCAGTGAAATTCAATGGTGATCCAGTTAGATGGCACTAAGCATACCTGAGAACCACTCTGGGCATTTTAGGCAAGTAAGATTCAGGCAAAGGGGTGATTACCAGTCCTTCACACTGAGAGTTCTGGAAACAGAGAGATAAATAGATGATCGATAGATAGATAGATAGATAGATAGATAGATAGACAGAGAGGCAGAGAATTTATTTCCTGTATGTCTGAGATATGGTAGATATGTCAATAAGTCTAATTCTATTTAAAAAATAAAATAAAAAAAGAGTGATCTGGAATTTGGACTCCTTGTTCCTGCCATGGGTTCATTCTATGTATCTAAGACCTCAGAGTCCCCATCTGTAATGAGCGTACAAAGAGGCTTTGGGAGAACTCAGTAACACACACACACACACACACACACACACACACACACACAGCACCACATCTGGCTTTGCCCTTGGCCTTCAGGGTAGCTCCCCAGAAATAGGTTCTCTGACTTTCAGATTAGGAAGAGGTTCTTGGCTGGGTGAATGACTGCCAGCTCTGGATTGTAACGATTTGACTTCTGTTATAAATGTAGCCTCACTTGCTCCTCTGGGTTCCAAGTGCACGTTCCATCTGGGTGTCCCACCGTCACCTCAATCTAAGCAAAGTCTAGACATCTCATTCTCTCTACAACCACCTCAAAACCTCCAAGTCCCTAGTCACCGGAGATAGAGGACTGGTCTTCATCTTTCACGGCTTCCTTTCTGTGCTCTGCTCCCCGATAAGAACACACGACCGAATGCCAGTGCTGGGTGGCAAGGGCAGCTACTCCCCGTTCTCCCAGTTCCAAGGCCATTGGTCTCTGTCTACTCCATTGCTCCTGCTTAGACCGCAACGATATCAGTCTAGATCACATCAGCTCTCGGGCAGTGTGGTTCTGACCATACTGCTCCCTGCTTCCAAACTCCTCCTACTTCTTAGCCTTGTCCCCAGCATCCTGTACCTAATGCAATCCCTATGCGTGCTGTGTTTCTTTCCTGTTTCATTTTCATGACTGTGTCTCCTTCATTCCATCTTGTCCATTTTGAGCACCTATCAGTTTTCTAGATCAAATCCAAGCACTGCCACCCATGTGAAGTTTCCCATCTACAAGAAAGTACAAGCTTCACTTCTCCCATCTTTCCTTGGCTCAGCCCTTAACAGTGCTTTTGTTCCTTGCTGTACTTTATCGATAGAGAGCTGAAGTTCTATGTCACCAGTCAGTGCCTAATCATAAGTGTCCCTCATAAGTTCCCCCTTGATTAAATGATTGTCCAGAGATCCTTTAGAAGAGGTGGTAACAAAAGAGGGAAGGGAAGTGCCCTACTTAAGTTGAGTCAGAAGGAGGAAGAAGGATCCATCCCCCATGAGCAAATCCTGATAGACAGGAGCCATTATATAGAAACTTCAAAAACTATCCTCTACCTCGTTTATCTAATTACATGGATAATTTAAGCTTTCAGGAGTAGGAAGAATCTCTTCATTGTACAGATGAGAGGATAGCCATGTGAGCACCATAGCGCTTTTAAAAGCAGAATAGATGCTGTGGTTATAAAAGGAGAAATAGGAGCATAAGAATATGTTCTATGGGGGTGTGGTGAGGTATGGGGGAAGACAATGCCTTGGCGGGCCCAGGCCAAGGCATCCCTTCCCCCTGAGGGACCAGGCACACAATGGTATAGTATAAAATAGAGTTTATTCAGGGAATGGGGAGGAGAGTTAAGAGGGTAGCAGAGGCAGAGAAAGGCAGAGACAGGGAGAGAGGAGAGAAGTAGAGGCCAGCCATGACCACATGGAGAGAGGGGGGAAGGGGATGGGGAGAGGGGCGAAGCAAGAGGCAAGAGAAAAGAGGCAAGAGTGAGAGAGAGGAGGGGGCAAGCAGCCTCTTTTATAGTGGGCCAGGCCTACCTGGCTATTGCCAGGTAACTGTAGGGATGAGCATACCTGGCTCTTGCCAGGTAACTGTGGGAGTAGAGTTCAGACAGAATACCAACAATAGATATGGGCAGCCAAGATGATAGTGATTGGGCTGAAAGAAAAATGAGAAATACTAGGCACAGTGCCACGAACCATGGGATGCACCCAGAAGTCCAGGCGAAGACTCTTAGTGTGGGGACCTATAGGACCTATGGTTTGTCTCATATTCACTCTTCAGAAGCTTTTCATCGGATCCCGGTGATTTACAAAGTAGCATCATGCACGTGTTTGCTGGCGTGTACGGATGTTGAAATGCTTCAGGTCTAGATGAAACTCTTTATTCCAAGATTTAGACATGAAGGATTTCTCGTAATTGTATATGCCCCCCTCCTTTTTTTTTTAAGAGTGAAAAGATGAAGTCATTTCTCATGTGCATTTTAAATGTCAGAAGTCAAGTGGGGAAAATTATTATAGAAAGACTGCTGGTTTCAATATCTCAGCAACAAAACGGCTTGCACACACTGTCTTAAATATACATACCTTCAACCTTGAGCATAGAGCTCTACCATCATCAAATCCTTGTTAAGAGTGATGGTGGTTTCAATGAGAATGGCCTCCGTAGGCTCATATATTTGAATGTGCAGTCACCAAGGAGAGGAATTGTTTGAAAGATCTAGAAGGATTAGGAGGCGTTGCCTTGTTGGAAGAAGTGTGTCACTGGTGGAGGGCTTTGAGGTTTCAAAAGCTCATGCTAGGTGCACCCGGTCTCTCTCTCTCTACTCACCCTGGTCTCTCCCTCTCCTCTCTCTACTCACCCCACTCCCCTCTCTTCTCCACTCTATTTTTCTCTCTCTACTCCTCTTCTCCCCTCCCTTGTGGATCAGGATGTAGCTTTCAGTGACAGAACAGTGACTAAGACAACAGTCAATCATGACGGGAACTGACATAGCCCAGTATTGAGGCTTTAAATACTGTGGAATTAGTGACCTGGAATCAGTGCAACTGTGTGGCTATGAGTGTGTAAAGCCACCATACCAGCGTATTGGTACTGCTCGTATGGTATTTGTATGGTGTACATAACTGCAGCGAAATGGAAATGATGCTGTCTGCTCACTGTGTGCAGGTATTTGGCTACCCGTGTGTGGCTCACACGAAGAAGTCCTCTGGAAGGTTACTGAGCCTCTCCTGGACTCAACTTCCTCACTGGTAAATGGCAATAACTGAATTTCCCACATCCCATAGAGGACACAAAAACCAAATGACATCTGATTTGTGGATGCGCTTTATCGGTGATAAAGCGAAGCGTTTGCAGCAGTTTGATTGCTGGTTTCATGCAAGTTCAGCGGTTTAGCATACAGCTCTCCCCACAACCCTTCATAAAACTACAACGGGAAACATTTATAAGATTGGATCTGAGCTCAAGTGCAGCCTGAACCCTGAGACACAGCACCACCTTTAAATTAAAAACAAACGCAAAAAACAACAAGAAGAAAACCTGTTCATTTCTCTACGAACTGACACCAAATTCTGTTAGGCAGGGCTGGGATTGTTTTTAATAGGCTGCAGGTCTGATGTAAAGGCTCCCACAGAATAAAATACATTTTTATTCCACCTAAGTTGTTTCTTTGGATGCCAGGTGTTCCTTTTCAGTTTGCACTGTGAATAAGGTCATATATACAGGTGAGCATGTGTAAGCATCAGAGGTCTGCAATGAGGTTATATTCTGACCCTTGTAAGTTTAAAATATTCTAAGCTGACAGTGATTTTGGTGCATCGAGCCTGAGGCACCAGAGCTCCACAACCCAGAACATGTCACATCTGCCCAGAGCAATGGCTCCTGATACTGCCCTTCCCCCCTCCCCCGCCCCCAGCATCTTAGAAGAAGATCATCTGTATCATCAGGAGCCCTGAAAAAAAGGGATCAAGATTCAGATTCTAGTTCCCACTGCCTCTGTATCCTTTGGCCTCAGTACCCAATTGAACAATCACAAGTTAGGTTTACCTGTATCTGGCCTACAGATGGTGGTGCAATATGAAAATGAGCAATGTGGACCTATTAGCACTGCCACACACATGGGGTGCACACTAACTGCCACCGTACCCAAATGGAGGTGCTCACCATCTGTCTGGGGCACAGTTCCCAAGGCCTCTGTGCTCCGTGGTCTTCTGTAAAGCTGTTTTGGTAATACCTACCTGCAGAGTGGCTGTGGGAAGTACCAGTGCCCATAAATGACTTAAGCGCACGCAAAGTATTCATGCAAGCGCAGCTCCTTTAGCCATGTGAGATATGCCACTGATATTTAATTCAGGACTCATTTTAACAAATTAACTTTCACTTTCAATATTTACATTTTACCCCTTTGACAGTGTCTCTGTCTGCTTACTTTTAATCAGATCTAGGAATAAACCGTAGCCCTGGGTAGATATACCGGATAATCCTCACACAAAATGTTTCCGCGCCTCAAAAGCACTCGACTCCTCTCTCTGTTTTGTTGATTCACTCATCCTGTATTTCTGGATCATTCGATTTGGAAGGGGGTGATAAATCTCAAGGATGAGCTCTGTACTGCAGTGAATTTATTCTCTCTGATCTAGATTATTTGTCAAATAATTAGATAAAATTTCCGTACTTCCATTTTTATTTGAGTGGTTGGAGCTAGTCCTGTTTTTTGAAATACACACACATATACATATATATACAAACACACAGATATATGCATATACATACATACATATATATATATATATATGTACATATATACATACACATATATACATATATATGTGTATGTATATATGGTACTGATGTAACCAGGTTACAAGAGTTTAAGGTGTAACACACCCGTGTTTATGGGACTGGTTTCTTCTGCAATGATGTAATTCTAACCATAGTCAAATCCTCTCAACATGGTTTAGGAATTTCTTCCTTGATTGTGATACAGAGACGTCCCTGTGTTCAATGCATCTTAGGTTCTGTTTCTGACTTCTATGTCGTCTGGATATGGTGGAGGGCTCAGGGCCACTGTTTTCTGTGACACCGAGAGGTTCGGGGATCCTTAAACATGCCTAAACTATTCAACATGTGAGGTCAAGACATTTGGAATTCACCAAGCAGACTGGGTGTCTTAGTCAGGGTTTCTATTCCTGCACAAACATCATGACCAAGAAGCAAGTTGGGGAGGAAAGGGTTTATTCGGCTTACACTTCCATGCTGCTGTTCATCACCAAAGGAAGTCAGGACTGGAACTCAGGCAGGTCAGGGAGCAGGAGCTGATGCAGAGGCCATGGAGGGATGTTCTTTACTGGCTTGCCTCCCCTGGCTTGCTCAGCCTACTCTCTTATAGAACCCAAGACTACCAGCCCAGGGATGGTCCCACCCACAAGGGGCCTTTCCCCCTTGATCACTAATTGAGAAAATGCCTTACAGCTGGATCTCATGGAGGCATTTCCTCAACTGAAGCTCCTTTCTCTGTGATAACTCCAGCTGTGTCAAGTTGACACAAAAATAGCCAGTACACTGGGGAACCACAGATGATTCCATGAAGAGCGGCTGGGGAAGTTGGCCTTGTAGGGGAAGCATTGGATGACCCCAGAGAAGCAGAGTTCAAAAAGGGCCAACCCAGAAGCCTCTGCATCACACTGTGCCCCACAGCGACCTAGAGCCATTCTGTGTCCTCATTCTTTTGGCTTCATTTCTTACACTTTGCTTTTTCTATGAAGGTTGAATCTTGGAATATTAAGCCTGAAAATAAATTTTAACATGTATGTATGTATGTATGCATGTATGTATGTATGTATGCATGTATGTATGTATGTATTATGTATGTGTGTGTATGTGTGTATTTTGTATGTGTTATGGGAGAGGGGTATCCATGTGCCTTGGTACCCCTGTGGCTGTCAGAGAACAACTTGCAAGGGTCCAATCTCTCCTTTCACGATGTGGATCCTGAGGCTTGGATTCAAGTCCTCCACCTTGGTGACAAGTCCCTCTACCTGCTGAGCCCTCTTGCAGGCCCCAGATGTTATTTTTATATGGTCAGATGAGTGGGATGGTTTCCTTTCAGAAAATGTGTGAGGCTTGGGGAATATTATCATGTCACAGCATCTTCCAGATTGTATTTATAAAGGATGAATAATTTGTGCTATTTTTAGCTGCTTGCTTCCTATAAAAAAAAAAAAGGATCAGAGATTGAAACGAATTAGGTAATGGTACAGTGAGTGATGTCACCAAGTGTGCAGGGTGACACAGTTGCCACAGCTCCTCTCAGAGGGAAAAAGTGTCCTGATGGTTCTCTTTAATCTCTTCTATTTCAGAATGGGAGCACTCTCTCCTCCCTGCAGGTACACACACACACACACACACACACACACACAGACACACACACACAGTGTTTAAGTGCAGCTTTGGTCTCTGTGGCATACAGTTAGCAGATGACTAGGAAAGATAAGCCCAACGTTGCTTTCCAGATTGCAGTCTCATCATTGCCTAATTCCCCTGATGATAGTTTGTGCTTCTTTATGGTGGGATCATGGCTGCTTAAGCTTTCCAATCTGTAGTCCTCGAGTGCTGCCTCGATTGGAAGACTGCTGTCCCCTCACCCTGACAGGAGCTTGAGCTGGACTGTTTTGTACACAGTCCTGTCATGATGAAACACATTTGGACATAAGGGAAGGACAGCAACACTTTGCACAAGTAATTTTATTTTTTTGCTATGTAAATTCTACTTAATTCTTTTAACAGCAATGATATACAACTATCATTAGGGTTTGAGTTCTCTGGGTAGTTGTCGCACAGACCTAGCCGGGTGGCTGCTAATACGTTATTACTCTGAGTCAACTCAACTAGCATTGCTTGCTATGTTATCTGAAGGTCTTCTGTAAATACTTCTCCTGTTACCTCTTCCTTGGTTTGAAGGAATTCAGAGAGACTCGGGATAATATTTTTCTTTCAAAGCACAGCAGAAGGAATTCTCTAGAATAAATGGAAAGAGACAGATAAATAGCCAAAGACAGCACATCCTGGAAACTCTGTGAGCTGGCCTCCCTTTGGCATAAGAGGAGTGGTGGTTACACCTGACAGTTCTCCTAGAGGAAGATAAAAGGCCTCTTGGTCCTGCTGGGGGGTAGCAAGTGTCACATCCCTACTGGGATCCCCTTATGTAATGCTTCCAGGGACAGTTGGGTTGAAGGACCAGGTCTCTGTATACAACGCTTACCTTGATGCCTGGAATACAGCTGATCTGAGGGAAAGTCTCTGACCTATAAAATTATTACTTTTGCTGAAAGTAATAATTTTATCAAGACTAAGGAGCAGATTTGACAGTGGAAGGAAATATATAAAACAGAAGAGGACAGTCCTCGCCAGCCATTAGACTTTGCTAGGTGACGTCTGGGAGCGGGGTTGTAGCAGGCATTCAGGAGACCATATCCTGTGCTCTTGGGAAGCTAATGAGTCAATTAAGCATTCCCTTCCCTAAAGATTAACCAAGCTCCAACCCCTTCCTCCAAAACATTTCTTAATAACCACAAGCCAGATCTTGTGAGGCTAATTGCTTGCTTTGTTTAACACAGAATACAACAACTTGGTTTTTCATGCTGCTTTAGAATTGAAACTGAAGCTCATAAACAGTTTTGTATTATTCAAGACAATCTAGTGGCTGCATTGACCAGCTTTGTTTTAGACATTTCTGCCCTGATCATCTCTCCATGCCCACCTTTTCTAGGCCTTCACTAGGATTACACCCTTAACACTAACCAGGGAATCTATGAAGATGAGCATCAACACCAAAGAGGGAATCTTTGAATCTGAGCATTCTATCAGTACTAAACATACGACTTTCCGTAGTTATTTATGCAAGAAACACAGATATTGTCTTGCCACTTAGATGGTCTCATCGTAGGAGCGAGCTGAGTTTGTGCACGTGAGGTTGCTTTGTGGCGATTTATGGCGTAGTGCTTGACTGTGTTGATTTGTCTCTGTTCACAAAGATATGCATTTGGTTTTTGGCATTGACCTAGTAAAGTATCCGTTTGCAAGTGATATAAGCAAGCCAGCATCAGCGACTGGGGGAGACAAGGTCAGTGACTTCGAAATGTTTAGAAGGCTTTTATTTTCCCACACACCGCATTCATGTTGGGGAGAAAGTTGGTTCCAGTGGCCGTGTGCCCCTTTGACCCAGGCTGGAAACGTTGCTGACATAGCCATTCCCATGTCTAGCCCATTGTCTCTGTTAAACCTTGAAGTAACATCTTCTTTTTGAACATTCCTCAAAGCAGAAGAAAAAGCATGGCCAAACAGTCCTTAGCTTAATGGATGTTGCACATTTTTCTTCTGAGAGCATGAAAATGTGGCCTGTTTTTGGCCTCTGGCTTCTTTAGCCTTTTGGATGAAAAGGCTAGGGTGATAGGAGATGGAGAGATACTGTCTGAGCATCCATCCCCGTGTACAGAGGGATGACTCACTTTTCCAAAAGTATTCTTGTGGCCCAGAATTTTGAATTCTTTACCTAGAGAAGAAATGTTTACAAAAGCATATGGTTAGGTCTTGAGATAGTGGAAACACTTAGGACCAGTTGTGAGACCTTGGGATAGGAAGTTCCATGTGTCTCCACATGGACAGCCTAAGTTAGGACCCTGTTGATAACCAGCTTCACAGACCCCTCCTTAATGCTACCTCTGCTGTCTAGCATCAGTCCACTAGGCTCAGACACACTCCACTATAGTCAGGCCATTTTACCTTCCAGGATACACTCTTTACAAAAAAAATGTATTACCTTCTCTTTTTTATTAGTAAATAAAACAACCATTGTCTTAGTTATGCTGGTCTAGGCAATACATAGAAGGCAATCTGGATTAATTATATTTACAGAGAGGATTGATAAATATAGGATTCTTCCTCTCTGTGTAAAAAAAAGTGAAATGCCTTGAGACTCAACACAAGTGCAGATCGTGAGTGTCCTTTGATTTGTTATTCATAAATTCTATTTTATACGCAAGGTGATGACACACGATATGGGAATATATGGGTTAATAAAAATGGTGTTCATCATGTAACAGGGAGACTTAGTAGGAAAAGACAAATGACCACAGTATAAACCATAGTAAGATGCCATAGAAGCTTTTGTGAAAATACCAAATCTTACCTATAACTGGAACAAAGCAATTAAATTGTTATAGTAATATTGAAAACCAATTAGGCCTATTGTCTAAAAAAAGGAATTCTGCAACAACGTCAGCTTCCAACACTATAACAAAACACCCGAGATACTGAACTGACAGAGAGAAAAGGTGTCTTTAAATCCAAATTTTTAAAAATATCTGTCCATGATTGAGTAGACCCATTGCTTTTAGGCTTATAATGAGGTAGGACAATGTAGTGGGAGTGTATGGTAATAGAAAGTGATGGATGCATGGTCTAAGCAAGAGAGACTGAGTACAGTGTGAGGGGAGTCTGACCATTCCCTCTGAGGGCCCTGAGCTGAACACTCCCTCTAGGTCCTGTCTTACACAGGCTTCATTACCTCTCAAGGGCCCCACCCTAAGAACCAACCCTCGATCACATAGGCCTCTGGGGTGATCTAACCTGGTTCTCACCACTTCTCAGTCTCTGCTTAGACTATACCCTAGCCTTTCTGTTTCTTGAGTTTCCAGCAGGCTTCTCTGGAGAAGGTTGGTCAATGAAATATTTTGTCATGATTAGCCTTGTCCCCAGCTAAGTACTCTGTCTTCACACACTATAGACCCTGCCACAGCTAAGCCATTTCTCTCTGCTAACACACACCCTTCAATTTGTTATTAAAATTATAATCACAGTTTCAGGTGTGATTTATTCCGGCAGACCGAATATTAAAGGAGCTATTTTTATCCCTCTGATGCCGCAGCTCCAAGTCAGATATTTGGCCATCACTGTGCCACCCATGTGTCTTGCCCCTGGCTTCTTATTGGAGCTGAAACTGAATGGATGTTTCCCCTTTATTTCTTCAACACAAGGACCTTGAGAACAGATTAAGTCTGCAACGACTTCTGAAGGGAGACATGGGAAAGAACCAAAAGGGAGGCACAGAGTGGTCTGGGCATCAGAGAAAGCCCATCTCCTGCAGAAGTGGTCGACTTCCTTCAGCTCTGTGAGGGATCCTCCAGACAGGAGCCTTGACCTTGATTCTGGCTGTTCAGGAACACAGGAAGTGCTAAGAAAGAGAAGGAAGCTCCTCTCGACACATTTCCCGTGGATTAACTAGAGGTGATGTTAAAAGAGTTTCCGTTCTCCTGGCCATCTGGTCCTGGAAGCCCAACACTAGGGACCACTTAGTGGGAGCTTTAATAACGTTCCCTTTGAATGAATTGCAAACTGCTGATGATAAATTCATCCCATCTTCACACAAATAGTTTTTAAGGCTGACTGTGTTTTCCATAATAAAAAATAAATCTGAGTGGCATTGTAGAGGCTGGAGAGACAGCTTGGTGGTTAGGAACACTGGTTGTGCTTGCAGAAGATACAGGTTCAACTCCCAGTGCCTACATGTGGCTGGCAACCATTTCAGAGGTTGGGGGTTCAACACCTGCTTCTGACCTCTGGATAGCAGGCTTACCCATGATGGACAGATATGCATGCAGCAAAAACACCCATACAAATAAATAAAAGCTTAGTTTTTAAAAATGGAATTAAGTTATAAATCTGTTGATGTTTGGCTTGACTAGAGGGAACTTTACATCTATTTATGCACTAGAAATGGAAGTTAGGGGGCTGGAGAGATGGCTCAGTAAAGAGTACTGACTGTTCTTCCAGAGGTCCTGAGTTCAATTCCCAGCAACCACATGGTGGCTCACAACCATCTGTAATGGGATCTGATACCCTCTTCTGGTGTGTCTGAAGACAGCTACAGTATATGCACATATATAAAATAAATAAGTCTTTTTTTAAAAAAATGGAAGTTAGGATAGTGCAAGCCTTCTATAAAATGTCATGATACTCATGAGAGAACAAAAGGTAAATAATGTCTGCGTGTGATCAGAAAACTCATTCCGATCTCATGGCTTCCCCACTATATTCTAGGGGTACCCAAGACACTGGACCCTACCATAAGCACCACTACCTTAGACCCATGGACTTTGTTGGATTAAAAAGTGATCAGCAAGTATCAAAGGGCCATCTCTGAAAACATCCAGTGGGTAACTGCACAGACTGAACAGGTAGAGTTAGGGATAGATTCTTATTTGTATGCAGTAAGTGTTAGTAAAAATTTAAATAAGATAAAAATAAAGATGCCAAAAAGATTTAAAAGAGAATGGGGAAAGGGCTTATGGGAGGGTTTAGAGAGAGGAAAGAGAATTAAGAAATGCTGTGAGTAAATTATAATCTAAGAAGAAGAAGGAGGAGGAGGGAGAGGGGAAGGGGAGGGGAAGGGGGAAGGAAGAAAAAGAAGAAGAAGAAGAAGAAGAAGAAGAAGAAGAAGAAGAAGAAGAAGAAGGAGGAGGAGGAGGAGGAGGAGGAGGAGGAGGAGGAGGAGGAGGAGGAGGAGGAGGAGGAGGAGGAGGAGGAGGAGGAGGAGAAGGAGAAGGAGAAGGAGAAGGAGAAGGAGAAGGAGAAGGAGAAGGAGAAGGAGAAGGAGAAGGAGAAGGAGAAGGAGAAGGAGAAGGAGAAGGAGAAGGAGAAGGAGAAGGAGAAGAAGAAGAAGAAGAAGAAGAAGAAGAAGAAGAAGAAGAAGAAGAAGAAGAAGAAGAAGAAGAAGAAGAAGAAGAAGTGTTTGCATCAGTCTGTTTTGTGTTACTGTTGTAAATGGGTCTGGGTCCCAGAATATAACAAGGTGAAAGTGTTATGTCTGCTGAAGTGTTTATAGCCTTTGGGGTAGCCAATACTCAGACCCCAGGGTCCTGCTGAGTTTTTAATTCCTAATTCTAAAGGACCTGTTTCCCACTCTGGGTGGTCAGAGCTTGGCCTCACAGTCTCTCTTGCTTGCCCACTTAAAAGCGGCTCACTTGATAAAGCGGAATGTGACTTGAGTGTCACCTGCAACCTCAAGCACATGTTTCAATTTCAAAGAGAGCTAGCCCCAGAAGACTTGGAATTTATGTTGAACGGCTTTTTTACAAATTTTTTAAATTAAGTTTTGTCTTATTTAACTCTGATAGAAAAGACAGTGCATTCCCACTATAATAAGCTACCAGAAGCAAGATAACTTTTAAAACTGTATTTATCCCACAGCCTACCCTCAAAGACCTATACCTGGGGGTTGGGCGGAAAGTGGGCATATGTGTGTAGAGGCTAGACATCACCCTCGGGTGCTGTTCCACATACAGGAGCAATCTACCCTGTTTCCTCAGGCAAGGTCTCTCATCAAGACCGATCAAGACTAGACTGGCCAACTGGTCTCTGACTCTGACTCTCCAGTTCTAGAAGAGTGGGTGTTGGGGATTGAACTCGGGTCCTCATGCTTGCAGAGCAGGTTCTGTACTCCTGATGCTCCTCCACACTGCCTCTCCAAACACCAAAATCTTAGCAAGACCTTCTTGCATCTCCAACCCAGAATCCTTAGCGCCTTGCCCTGCTAGAAGAAACAGGGACCATGCTGTGTGATGTGTTTTCTGCTCCCCCTTTTCTTCCAAAGCTACTAGGATTCAGTCATGGGAGGGCACATGAGTCCTACGACCTTCCTTAATGCCCCCAAAACCATAAACACCAGAGCCTCAGTAGATTTTCTGCTTTACACCCCCACCATAGGGCTTCAGCTCCAACACTGAGGTCACTGGAACTTAAGGCAAGGGGAAACCACAGCAGAGTCTGCCCCACACGAACTCCCCCTCCTCTGTGGGGAAGGAACTGTGGAAGGGCTGAGACAAGGACATGCCCAAGTCCAGCTTGTATTTCTGTCACTTGTGTCCCTTAGAGGACTTCTGGGCCTCGTTTCCATGAAAAACTCAGAATTTATTTTTCTCCTTTCTCACTCATGGAAGTGAGATGTGGGCAGCAGGGGCTTGTTCAAGGTCACCTGGTTTGTAACTGGACCCCTGCGCCCAGACTTCTCACCCCTGAGGCCTTTCCTGGGCAAGTTAGCTCCTCCATGAGGTCAGCCTGCTGTGAGAAAGGCTCATTTGAGAGCAGATATTTGAGTTTGAGCTTATCTCTTTTGTCACAGTTGTCAGCTCAGATCCATACCAATGGAATTCCCTTCCTGGCTCTGCATCTTTGTTTTTCCCTTTGTTGTTTTGTTTTGTTTCTTTTTTTTTGTCTTTTTAAAAATAGTTTATTGGATATTTTATTTGTTTACACTTCAAATATTATCCCCTTTCCTGGTTTCCCCATCCCAGCCTCCTTCCCCTGCTTCTATGACAGTGTTCTCCCACCCACCCACGTACTTCCTTCTCACAGTCTTAGCATTCTCCTGTGTTGGGGCATCAAGCCTTCACAGGACAAAGGACATCCAATCATGCTAGATAAGGCCATCCTCTGCTACATATGCAGCTGGAGCCATCAGTCCCTCCATGAGTATTCTTTTTTTTTTTTTTTTTAAGACTCACCTGATTTTACTCTATAGTCCAGCCTGGTCTTGAACTCAACAGTCCTCATGCCTCAGTCTCCCAAGTACACCACCCTCCAGCTCCCTCTTCCAAATAAAAATACTCAATGTAAGAAAGAGGACCAACTGTGCCCTTTGTGTGGCATCTTGGGCCTGTACAGTAAAGTCTGAGTTCTATAAGAAAAAGTCCACTGTTCATTACCTGAACAAAGGAAAGCAGATTAAAAAGCAAAGCATTACCCACAAGCCAAGGTTCTGACTGAATTTTAAGACTACACAAACTTTCTGCAGAAGTCATCATCACGCTCCATGACAGTTTGCAAAGCATTAGAGGTTCAGGGAGGGCTGGGATGCTCCGGAGGCCACAGCTGCAGCCCAGTGGCTCTCCTGTCTTCTGTGAGCCCTATGCTCAAGGCTGAAGATGACAACAGCCCTGACTGGGCTCTTTGTAGACATTTTTGTTACATGATTTCTTCCAGCGCATACTGTGTAGCTCCTCTCACCCTACCCTCTGCTGGGAGGAAAGCTGAGTTTCTTTTAAATCAAAACTAAGCTGCCATGGGTTCTGTTACAAATAACATCTCTTAACACTTTCCGGTGAGGATGGAGCCTCTGTGGGGTAGCCACAGCTTCACCAACAGCCATGTTCAAGGGTGTAGGTCAGAAGCGCTATGTGCATTCATGTGGTGTGGCCAGTCAGCATCCTAGACTCTTCATCTTGCAAAACTAAATCTCCACACTTTTAACTCAGGCATCCCTTCCTCTCAGAGCCTGCCAACCACCATTTTGTTCTGTTCGCTCTAAGTACGACTGCCAGGGAGGCTTCATATTAATTGAGGTATCATCACGTTAGCCTTTTGCGTCTGCTTTATTTCATACCCTGGAGTGCATTTCACAGCTCCAGAACTCCCTTCCTTTATAAAGCAAGTTGCATACTGTGTTCCTCCATTCATGCATTGACAGATGCTTGCATTGATTCCCACACTTGACTGTTGTGGACAAGGCTGCTAAAGACACAAGTGTGCAAACGCTCTTCAAGACCCTGTGCTGTGGTAGACCTCACTAAGGCTGAGGGGAAAGATTTGGCTACTGTCACCTGCCCAGCTTTTCTTTGTCTGTTGAAAGCGTCAGACCACACTGATATTAAACCCTGACCTCAGGTCAGGACCAGGAGGGGACATTGTGTGCTGAGGAGAGCCCGTTGTTCCCAGATTCCTGGGGTTGGGCTTCCTTTGGCACAGGTGGAAGAGGCTTCCGGTGTCACCTCAGGCCCAGGGGGTTTCCAGACAGGGCTTTGAGTCTTCTGGAACTTCATCTGGGGCTGTGTCCCCAGAAACTGGTAACTTCAAATAGACCCAGCTTCAGGGGTGGCATAAGATTTCTGCTCACAGGACCCACAGAGGGGAGAGGGCCTGAGTCTGAATCCCTGGGTGGTTTACCCTTCCCCCTCAGCAGTGGGAGCCTTCAGGGAGCTGCAATGCACAGGTGCTGACATAAACAGTTTGCAAAAGCCAAGCAATGCACAGGTGCTGACATAACCAATGCACGGGTGCTGACATAACCAGTGCACAGGTGCTGACATAAGCAATGCACAGGTGCTGACATAAGCAATGCACAGGTGCTGACATAACCAATTCACAGGTGCTGACATAAACAATGCACAGGTGCTGACATAACCAATGCACGGGTGCTGACATAACCAGTGCACGGGTGCTGACATAAACAATGCACGGGTGCTGACATAACCAGTGCACGGGTGCTGACATAAGCAATGCACAGGTGCTGACATAAACAAAACACAGGTGCTGACATAACCAGTGCACAGGTGCTGACATAATCAGCAAAAACAAACAAACAGACAAACAAACAAAAACAAACAACCAAACACATCAATCTTTTTTTTTTTCTTTAAACTGGCGGCAGTTGTTTAAGGAACAAGTCTGTCGTTCTGTAAGACAGAAGCCCAGGAGGCCCAAGGTTCCTAAAATTAGCAGAATTCCTGACCCTGTGGCAGAAAACCTGTTTGTCAAAAAGACTCAATTTAGGGAGCTCCTTCTACCGGATGGTGTCTATGTGATTTCATGGACCTTGAAATCTCTGTTCTGATAAAGCAGTGCTTGTGGTTTTTCCAATTAAAACCAGTTAAATTCTAGGGTTCTAGATTCAATGACATGTTTGTTTGTTTGTTTGTTTGTTTGTTTTTTCTGGTCTGGACTCCTATAAGATAGATACTAGTAAGTGTCCTTATCATGATCAAGAAATAATAATTTTTATTCCCTTACTCTTGTGTTTGAAGGATTTAAATCTACTCCAGGGCCTGGACTGTAGAATGTATAAACTGACATAAGTTCTATTATTTGAGAGGTGTAATTAAAGTTCCTTCGGATAAATTTCACTGTGTTTCTGGTTAGGCCAGGATTGTGGTCTAGGTCTGCTTTGCAGTAATTCCCTCCCCCACCTCTCGCCCAGACTTGCATTCATTATTTTTATGTCCCTCTCAGTTCACTCAATTCTTCCCTACTATCTTTTTGGAAACATCTATTGCACATTCAAGCTTGCCTTGCGCTCTTTCTATTTGCACCTGTTAAATTAAAAACTTAAGAATGGATCCCGTCTTGTAGCTCCTGAATTATCTACTTTGTTTCCATAGACACTTTCTTCTCAACTTGAGATGTCAGGTTGGGGAGGGTTCCTAGAGAGGAGTGGCAGTTTGTCTGCTCCCTGAGGGGGTCTAACAACAGTCCTTGAGCTATTTCTAACCCTGTTCTCCCCTCCCCCCCTTTTTTTCTCATCTTCCTGTCTCACTGCCTCCGGGAACATGGAACATGGAATGTGGATCCATCATCTGGAAAAATGCTATATCATCGGTTGCTGGGATGCGGATAAAATGGTGAGTCCTGGAGTTAATATTTAAGCACTTGGTTTCACTCTTGGAGGAAGAATAATTCGTCAAGTGATTCTTTGACAGTAAATTATCTTTAGCATCTGCTGCCTGTCTGTGTCTGTATGGAGCTCATGTGACCCTAGAGTGGAGAGAGAAAGTCCAGGAGAAAGTTGCAAGCCCCGAGAAACAGAAACCAGCCATTTATACTGACCAAAGATGAGGTTTGAATATTTTTGGTGGTTTCTTCTCTGCCTTCTTTCCCTTGAGTTTATGCTGTGTTTTTATAGCACGATACCACAAAGCCTTTTGAGAAGGCTCGCTGTCTTCCAAGGTTTGGATCTGCTATTTTCTAAGGCTTTTGATGAGTCACGTCCCTAAGTCAAGAGTCTCAGACCTTTGAAACATATTTGTGGCAGATATAAGTTCAAATGGCTTCTGCCTGTGGTGGTTCCGGGATGGACTGTGCCATCTTGGGCATGGCGTCTTGTTGGTGTGCTTATGTTAAACATGGCTTGCACCTGTGTGTGTAAGTTCGGCTCATTCGTCCCAAGGGAGATGGGATCTAAACTCTGTAGTAGCAAGACTGTTGAATATGGATGTAACTTTGTCCTTCCAAACCTGGGGAGGAATGAGGCACAAACCCTCCAGTGTCCTATGTGCCTGGCAAGGGTGGAGAAATGGGGGAAATATGTATATATAATGTATGTAAATGTATGTCTATAGGTGCAAACATAGATTTTTAAAGCACGCTTTCCTAGTTTTGCAGGATTCCAAGGAAGCCTTTGGTTGGGATGACATGGGAGGAGAGACTAGGCTGGTGTGTTTTCCACCTTAATTAAATGATGTAGTATAGCTCATTGCAAGATCAACCGGGGAAGACTGACTGCCATCGGATGCTCCTTGATCTTGATTATCAGATCCTTACCCCTGAGTCTCTCTCTCTCTCTCTCTCTCTCTCTCTCTCTCTCTCTCTCTCTCTCTCAATGTCCTTCCGACTGCCAGGTCACAGTCCGAGGCAGGGGAGGGGCAGAATAACACTTTGCTGGAAGCAAAGGCATTTGCAAAGGCAATCTGCTACATTCGAAGTCTCTAAAATTGTCTGAAGGTTAGCATGGTTTTGGGCATTCGTGAGACTTCCTATTCTGCCATCCATACTGTGGGAATCTTTATCTTGGATGATGGTTTGGTTGCCCGTGAATATCCTGAGGAGCGGATATCATTAGGTTTAATCTTCGAGGAACTGATTTGACTCCATTGCCACCCAATCAGTTATTTGCCTGTTATGCTATACTATGATTATTACGTTCAACATTCAAAAATCTTTTGTGGTTCACCTGCATGTTCCTCAGGCCTCCCCATCTCTGTCTCCCCTTTCCTCATAGGCAGTGATAATCAGCTGGCAGACATCACCTCCCGGTGATAATTAGTAGCAAGATCCTACTTCCTTTGAACTGATCACGAGCAGTCTCTGTGAAATCTCCATCTGTCTGGGGCCCTGATTGCTTTCTGAGGCCGTGTGTTGCTCAGGAAACCATCAGCGATCCCAGATTCTCACATTGCAGAGGACCGCCACTGCTGGCCTCCATGTTATTTTTTTTTCCCAGACTTCGATACAATGTACATGACTCCTCCTTGCCCCCTCTTCCTGTCCTTCTACTGGGGAATCTTTTGATTTTTGAGGTTTTCTGGGTTTCTTACTTACTCTTCCACCAGGCACGTAGAACCGGTTGACCCTCCGCACCAACAAGACATACTCCATTCAAGTACACCCTACTGAACATTAGATCATGTCCATTTCATTCTGACTTGATCAAGCAGCTAGCTAAAGGTTCTTCCATGAGACAAAGAAAGTAGACAGACCTCAGCGGTAGAGCATGGAAAACAGGCAAGGTTATAAAGTGTGTTAGAAGGTAATGTTTCCCCGAGTGCTTCTGTCCCTAGATAAACAGACATCTTTGCACCTGACTGTATACTCATATTTTGGTGCAACTACACACTGGCTAGGAGCCAAAGCAAACAGAATCTAATCCTTTTCTAGGTCCCAATCAAATCTTTCACCTACAAATTCCCTTTGGATTTTTGACTCCCAGCATTGGTTGAAACATCTAAATCTAATCGCAGGCCCTTCTCTAATGGCTAATTTTCTGCTTTATTAGGCAGGATAATAAGGCCCTTCTCAAAATCAGAGAGACATGAGAAGTGGAATGTTATCTTGGTCGATTGCCCCTCAGGCTCCTTTCAAGAGCCTCCATCAGCGAGTACAAAGATGAGCAGAGCCTAGCTGGGGGGTGGGGACGGTGTTGGCCAGAGCACCCAAGTTTCTGGTCCCTTACTCTGGGTTTGTGGTACCAGTCACCATGCCTACTGTCTTCCTCTCACTCTCAGCACACCGTCCATCTGACTCCTCCACAGAGTCCTGTTCAGATCATAGTATTCTCCCGTGTCAAACAGCCCAGTGGTTATGCCATGCTTTGGTAGTGTTTCTCTAGTATAGTACTACTGCAACCAGGGAAGGGATAGAACCTGGGTGGGGGTGTCACAGCAAGTGGCACTAGTAAACTGAATGATAAATTTTTTAAAAAGTGGTGTGTATGTGAACATATGTATACTGTTAGTGAGTGTGTGTGTGCCCACTCAAGTATGCATGTGCATGTGTGTGCATATGTGTGCATATGTATATGTGTGTGTGCATGTGTGTGTAAGTGTGTATGTTTGAGCATGAATGTATATGTGTGTGCATTATGTGTGCATGTGTATGCATGTGTGTGTATGTGCATGCTGGAGCATGTATGTGAATGTGTCTGTATGCATGTGTATGCAAGTGCACATGCTCAAGTGTGCATGTGTATGTGTGTGCACAAGTGTGTATACATGTGTATTCATGTGTGTGTGCATATGTACATGCATGTGTGTGTGCATGTATATGTGTGTGTATGTGTACATGCTAGCACATGCATGTGCATTTGGGAGCAAGGGTCAACCTCATGCATTATGCTTCAAATGTCTTCTATGTTGTTTTTTGAGAAAGTGTTTCTGGCTGGCCAAGTGCTCACCAAGTAGGCTAGGATTGCTGATCAGCAAATCCCAGGAACCCTCTTATCTCTGGCTTCCTGGCAGTGTATTACAAATCAGAATTACCCAGGCTGCCTTTTTACATAGGTTCTGTGGATTCAACCAAGGTCCTCATGCTTGGGTGGCAAGTGCTTTATCAACTGTCTGGCTCCATCATCATCATCAATTTAATATATCTATTTTAAATCTATGAGTGTTTTGTCTAAATGTATGTCTACCATCACGTGCATGCCTAGTGGCCTCAGAGGCTAGAAGAGGGCATCTTATCCCCTAAATCGTCGTCAACAAATGGTTATAGGCCATCATGTGGGTGCTGGGAGTTGAACCTGGATCCTCTGGAATAGCATCCAGTGCATTTAACCACTGAGCTGTCTCTCTGGCTCCATGTCTGGCTTTTTATATGGTTCTGGGGATTCAACTGAGGTCCCCATGCTTTAGTGGCGATCAGTTTACCATCTTGCAAGCTCAGTACAATTTTTTTCTTTTAAATTAGAATGGCGGTTACCACCAAGGCAACATTGCCAACACTGAGTTGTATCCTTGTATGAGTGTGTTGTGGGGGAGGGATGGAGGGAGGGAGGGAGGGAGGGAGGGAGGGACGGAGGGAGAGAGGGAGGGAGGGAGGGAGGGAGGGAGAGAGAGAGAGAGAGAGAGAGAGAGAGAGAGAGAGAGAGAGAGAGAGAGAGAGAGAGAGAAGATAAATGGTAACAGGGCCAGCAAAGCACCAGAGATTGTCTCCTGTCATCAGAATTGATATCTGCCCTATTGCCCAAGTTCATGGTACACAGCCAATAATTCAGGTCATGAAGAGTTTCTTCAATGCTTGTACGGCATGATTTTATGTTGATTATCTGTGCAGTTTTATTCATAGATAATCTGTGAGTAAAAGGAGAGACTAAATCTGAAGAAAGCTCCAACATTTATACCATGCTTAGCAATGCGCCAACATTCTTCTCCAGATGACAGTCATTGTCATCAACAAGTAAGCATCAGAGAAAAGGCACAAGAAAACAGGCAAACAAGAAAATAAACACTGTGGTGAAGAGATTACAATCTGGGCTTTTTTCCCTTTATTTCAGTCAGAATATCGTGTTATCACTGGGACACATTACTTTTCATGTTAACCAGTCAGTGGAGGTCTGGAATAAAAGTGTAGGATTCTTTTTTCCAACATAAAACAAGATTTTCTAAGAAAAATAATAATCTGCACTGGGAATTTTTCATGTTGGGTAGAAGATGTCACTACATTCATGTTTTTATATGAAAATCTCAACTGGTCAATGCTGCTTTTTGTTACCCAAATAATTTTGGTAGTGGTTGGAAAGTGAAAAATTCAAAAATATGTTCTCTATGGAAAGTTCATGGGTCCTGTATCTCAGAGTTAGAAAAGTTTCAGACTTTTAAGGACAGCCATATACACACATATACACACGCATGCATGCACACATGCATATATGCACATACACTCACACACATGCACACACACAAGCACACATACTCACATGCACATACTCACATGCACACACATGCACACAGACAAGCACATACACTCACAAATGCACACTCACATACACATGCACATGCCACACACAGATGCACACACACACACACACCTGCCTACTTGATTCATCTTCACCGGGTTGGTACTAATTCATCTCTGCCTGGTCACCCCTACCTGCTTCCCATTCTTCTGTCTGGTCTTGGCTATCCTAGAAAGCCCAGTGGTCTCCAGTCTCACTGAACCAGTCTTTCTCACCCAACTTTGTTCGTTATGTGGGAGTGAGGGTCTTACCTTCCTCACCCCATGTTAGTTCCTGAAATTCAGAGCTGAGCCTGCATCTCTAGTGACTTCTATGTGCCTAACACCTGCTACCTCGTAGGCCATCACAGCTGTTTCATGAGTGGCTTTGAAGTGGACAAACATTGAGCCTATTAGCCAGTGTGGCTGGACACAGCAAGGAGTAAAGCAGGTACAAGCAGAGGGAGAGCCAAGTTTCAGTTCGGTTCCAATCTGAGTCTGGTGGGAACTGCGTTGAACTCCAGCCATTTCTAACTGAGGAATCCCTGGCTGTTTCTATGCCCACGTTGACTGGTGGTTTCCAAGGTTGACACCCTTGAACGGCTGTGGACTAGAGTCGTCTGTCTTTGATAGGGCAATTTCTGAAGGGAGCTTGATACCCAAGGGCCACTTGCCGGTAGCACTTCTAGCAACTGAAGAATCCTTTCCTATAAGGAGACCTGGGATCTATATCTTAGTACATATGACTTTTTGTGACATTAACTAAAGGGAGGAAAATGCCTATGGATTTGGGGCATGGGGAGTAAGAAGAAATAAAACAATTAGGCCATTTCAATTTTAATAGGAGAGATTTTAAGTAAAACGGGAGTTTCTTCTGAATGAGAAGACATGATTCTCAGAGACCACTTGAGATTAAATTAAGACCTGGGAATATAGCTCAGTGGCAGAATGTGTGCTTTGCATGTGTAAGCTTTTGCATTCTGTCGTTAGCAACATACACACACACACACAAATCCATATCTATAGACATGCACACAGTAATGCACAAACAAATACACACAGAAAAAAAAAAGATTTAATTAAGCATTCTGGCTCTAAAGACAGTTAACTAATAGTTTTTAACTTTCTAGATATTAAAACTCTAGGCTAAAGATACAGCTTATTGATAGAAAATTTGCCTAACATGAAAAGCCTTTTATTCAATCCCAACACACACACACACACACACACACCACTATGCCACAAAACAAACAAACAAACAAACAAACAAGCCAATAAATGGACTTTTGCTCATTCTATAAACATTTATTGATTATTTCAAGTTTATGAATTCATTAAAAATTAAGTCAGATACCAGGGAGTTATGGGGATCTTAAACAGTGGGTCAACTAGGCCATTACTGAGCAGATGGCCATAGTATACAGAAAACGGAAGAATAATTTTAATATTATTATACACAGATGAATATATGTACTAATCATACTGGCAGAGTAAAGATGAGAACGGGAGCCATGTGGAGTGGTCTGCACACATGCACGTGGGTATGTGGGTATGTGTGGCTGGATTGTATTAGTATGTGTGGTCTGACACCTTGCAAGTGAGATGTTATCTCAGCTAAGCCTCCAGAATCTTTTATTTCAGCTTCTCCAGGAAATGTTAGCTTTCACTTTTTCCCTCCTAAAACACTCTCATTCGGCATTTATATAGATTATGCCACAGCTCACATCGGCATGATGAGGGAGGGACAGGGCTCAGCTAAACGATGATGTCAGAGCCATCATTTCTCCGAACCCTTAGGTTTGATTCCTATAAACGGACAAGATTCCTAGATCCACAAACACCTTTCATGCTCCAGTCTCTGCACATGGGTCTAGACTTCTTGTGTCTCTGGTTTCTGTGAATTGAAGCTGCAAAGAATGGAAGGGCCTCTGCTCCTTTCTACCATGCTCTGGAAGAAGCCGCCTTTGTTCTTTTACCCAAGGCCCTGCTCCTGTTCTTAGTTTCAGTGGTTATATTGTTCCTTTGTTTTCCCAACCTGTATCTTCAGTTATTGCTCAGATAACAGTGGTGCTGATGAATGAGATACTATGTATCTCTTTCGAAGGGTTAGTAGAAAGGAAACCAGGGCCAGCATCCTGGAGCACAAAGGCAAAGTTCTAAATGATGGTTACGAGGCAGTGAGCGTGATAAGATCCCAGTTAAACATTACTTTGCTTAGAAAGTAATTGTACTCAGGGCCAATAGTGAATATCAGCAAAACGAGAAACAATTGATTCATCACATTCCTCTTCCCAGCCCTCCCAGCCAGAGAGAGAAGGGGCGTATTAGGCACAGAGACTATTTTAGTCTCTGTGTAGCTTTATATATCAGTCATTTTCTATCATTCCTAAAACCCTATATTTAAAATAGCATCCATTGCTTACCTTACTTTACTCCAAAGCCTTTGCTCAAAGGGATAAAGACAGTAAGCCCCTAGGGGAGGGTAAATTTTTGTATCTGTATTGATTTAGCTTCACCTTCTTTATATGGTACCAGGATCACCTCTAACCTTCTTTGGAAGGATCTGTTATTTTGCTATTGACACCAGTTTCTGTACTAGCGAGGTATGTGGAAAGAGACCTATGTTAAGGAAAAACTGTGGAAATATGGGCTTTCTATATCACAGGGCATGCTGCTAGCTCCCCTCCCCTACTCCATTTAAAAACCTAATTGGAAAATTCCATTGCATCATCGTAGGTCAAATTGCCTTGCCATCCACTTGAGAACCGGTGTGAAGACGTGCACATCTTAACGGCCAGTTTTGCATGAAAGCCTCTCTCTCGGTTTTAAAGCTATTGACAAGGGCCACTTTAAATAATGTTTCCAATTCATTTCATCTTCACTTTGGCCAGTAGATAGCTGGAGAGTTCAAAGCTTCAGTCGGTCCATAGGAGTTTGTTTGTTTGTTTGTTTGTAATTAACCATATTGCTGGAAAGATGGTTCAGTGTTCAAATGGCTGTGCAAATGGGAGGACCTGAACTCAGATCCTGAGGGTTGGCTGGCTGACTGGCTGACTTCCTTCCTTCCTTCATTTATTCATTCATTCATTCTGTCTGGCTGTCTATCTGTCTGTCTTTCTTCCTTTTTCTCTTTCTTTTCTTTTGATTCTCAAGACAGGATTTCTCTTTGTAGCCCTGGCTGGCTGTCTTGGAACTCACTCTATAGACCAGGCTGGCCTTGAACTCACTAGGTTTTAAAGACCTGCACCACCTCTGGCTAGTAGGACCCACTTTGAAAGCTGCTGTGGCCACACTTGCTTCTGATTTCCGCACTGAGGTATGGGCTGGGGCAGCTGGAGGGTGGTTAGGCTTCCTGCTCAGTCAGGAAAACAGCAAGCTCCAAGGTTGGTGAACATACCTACAAGAGAGTATGGTAGGGACTGGCAGGTCAGGACACTGGATGCTCTCCTCTGGCCACTGTGTGTGTGTGTATAGGCGTGTGCACCCGCCACTCCCAGTACATATAGTAAATGGAAAAGAGCTATCTCTGTTAGCAAAGATGAAACACTCCAAATTGCTATTCTTGTTTATTCCCGTCAGTGTGCTTTTATAGATCGTTTATGGTAACAGCGATAACACTTGGATTCTTTGACTTAGCAACAGTTTACAAAGGGAAAAAAAATCACTTTACATCTGCAAACCACCGGTGGGGCAAACATAGCGGTTGATCTCTCATCACAAGAATAAAAATCTGGTCACACACAGAACAGACCGGCATTTCTGGGACAGTTCTCAATGCCTTCATGCTTATCTGACCCTGATCCAACCTGTTTCTTGGACTTCTGGGAAGAATTCATGTGAACTGTATGACTCAGACTCGCTCAAAGGTTACCCTGGCCCATCTTCAGCTGTCAGCAGAACATCTTGCCTGTCTCACGATTTTTTAGAAATCTCCAGAGGGGCAAAAATGACTGGGAAACATTTTACTGCCTGTCAGGTCCAGCCGGTGTCAGCAGAAGTGCTGGGGACTGAACTAGTCTGCTGCTGCTCTTCTGAACTTTGCTTTCCCAGCAGGGTTGCCAGGTTGGGAGGCAGACTGAGATAGCTCAGGGAGCCAGCTTAGCTGCCTTGGAGGACTGCTTCTATCTCCTCGGAAGAGACAAGAGGTCCCGGAGTGGCTGCTTATCTGGAAGTTTTTATCTCTTGCTCTAGCTGGAGCCTACCTCAGGCTTGAGCGTGTTGTTATCAGAGCCTATTTTTAAGTGTGCTAACCCTGAGTTAACCCTGTCCTTTGTACCTTCAGCAGCCTCTGCTCCCTCATACAGACTCAGCAGGTCTGAATACTGCCTTCCTACCTTCTCACATTATGAAAAGCAGAGAAATTTGCATGTAATTTGGGAAGTTGTCTCCCCCTCCCCCCAGTAATATAATACAACAGGAATGTCATGAATTTTCTGATTGCAAAATTGTTTTATATGCATGAAAGAGTTAACCTTGTTAAGCTGGGTTTTGGGTATTCACAAAGACTATCCTATGTACCCCTCAGTGCCTGGTCCCCAAATCATACAATCTAGAGTGGGCTCTGCAGACAGCATCTTTGGGACAAGTGTCTCTCCATAGTAAATGTGATAGGAATGTTCGTTCTAATCCTTCCAATTATTAGAAAGATAATCTCTTTCCTCTCTCTCTCTCTCTCTCTCTCTCTCTCTCTCTCTCTCTCTCTCTCTCTCTCTCTCTCTCTCTCTCTCTCTCTCTCTCTCTCTCTTTCTCAACTATAGAGTTTAGGGATATGTTGAGTAATTTATTCTCTGCCTCGGTTTAATTGATCCAAATCTTGTGTTGTGAGCGCCACCTAGTGTAAGTTTCAGGTTAAGACAATCCTATGGCTTTTTCAAAGGGACAAAAATTAACATACTGACTGTTCTACTTTATAAAACTATAAAACAAAAGACATTGCTATTTCATAAGGTGCTTCTCTGGCTCTGAACACCCAGGAAATTGTGGCTATGGTGGAATTATTTTTTAAAAGTACTGTGTGTATGTAGGGGTCATGGAGTTGATTCTCCGTATATATTATTTGGTTACAAGCTCAGTGGCAAGCGACTTTCACACTGGCTCACAGTGACTGTTCTTAATCAGTCCCCCACTTCTCCACAAGTTCTCATTCCATAGACTTTTAAAAAGGCAATAATTGCATCACTTATGTGTCTAATTTCAGTTTCAAGTTGTAATTGTTACCTTCGCCTGTGGTAAATGGATTTAGATGCAATTTTCTGGTGATAAAACAAGTAAGATATCTTAAAATTTAAAAGCTCAGAAATGGCTCAACCAGTTTAGCTCCTAGTTACCACCTGATTTGCTTTGTTGTTGTAAACTGGAGACTGTGTTTTGATGGACATTTTAATTAAAATTTTAATAATGTCATTAAATTATATTTGGAAAACTCCTATGCTATATACAGCTTTATGATTCAGGTTGTTTACTTAGTAACCAAATGGAATTATCCCGCAGTTGGCATGGAAACTTCTTCAATTTTGAAAATAGATTCGGATCCCTTCCTATTTTCCTCTCACAGAGAGGAACTTCAGGTGCTTGTATGGCTTGTTCAGTGTGGAAGTTTGAACAGGAATGGCTCCCAGCGGCTCATATATTTGAATTCTTGGTCTTTCATTGGTGTAGCTGTTTGGGGGAGGATTAAAAGGCATGGTATTTTTGGAGGAGGTGTGTCACTAGGGTGATCTTTGAGATTTCAAATTCTCAGATAGCTCTTTCTCAGAGGTCTCTTTCTCTGTTTCTGTTTCTGTCTCTGTCTGTCTCTCTGTTTGCCCCCTCCCCCACTTGTGGGTCAGATATAAACTCACAGCAATTGTTCCAGCTCCATGCCTGCCTGCCTGTCTGCTGTCATGGTCCTCACCATGAGGCTCACAGACTCTAGTCCTCTGGAATTGTGAGGCCCTTAATTAAATGCTTTTTAAAATAATAATAATAATAAGTTGCCCTGGTCATGGTGTCTCTTCCTAGCAATAGAAAAGTTACTCAGACAGCCAGTGACTTCCAAGAAGAAGGTGTAAATACAGTCATTTAATGAGGTGACAGCGTCTTAGAAATTGGCCACTAGATGATTTTGCTCTTGAGTGAAGAACACCACAGAGTGAAAACTGAGATGTTTTCCATGCTGGTGTCTCTGGAATGTCCTTGGGTGGTATGGTATCATGGGACCACCATCAGGTGTGACTCTTCACTGATATAAGTGTTCTTGTGTATGACTCTAAGTGCTTTAAACTAGAGTGTGTGTATGTGCACCTGCCTGCAAGTGCCCAAGGAAGCCAAAGGAGGGGGCCTGATCCTTTGGAATGGGGTTTGTAGGTGGTTGTGAGCCTCCTGATGTGGATTCTGGAAACTGAAGCTGGGGTCTCTTCAAGAGTAGTGTGTGCTCTGAACTGCTTAGTCATTTTTTGTTTGATCTATCTTAACAGAAGACAATTATGTAACAATTGTATTCTCTTGTGTTTGGGCTTTTAATCCATTACACGCATGCGTGTGTGTGTGTGTGTGTGTGTGTGTGTGTGTGTGTGTTTGTGTGTCCTGCCAGTCTGTGTGTGTATCTCTGTCTGTATGTGTCTCTGTATCTGTGTATGACTGGGTGTGTGTGCGCGTGTCTGTCTGTCTGTCTATCTGTGTGTCTGTCTCTGTGTGTGTCTGTGTGTTTCTGTGTCTAGGTGTCTGTGTGTTTGTGTGTCTGTCTGTGTGTGTGTGTGTGTGTGTGTCTGGGTGTCTGTGTGTGTGTTTATGTGTGTGTGTGTGCGTATCTGTGTACCTGTATGTGTCTCTCTGAGTGTTACTGTAGTGTGTAGTGTAGTGTATGCACACATGCTGGTGCATGAGCCTATACGTTTATATGGAGGCTAGAGGAAGGCACCAGTGTTCCTTATCTATTGCTTTCCACGTTATCCCTCTGAGACAGGGTCTCCTACTGAGCCTGGAGTTAGGCTGTTGGCCAGCAGGCCACAGTGCTCCTCCCACTGCTGCCCCACCCAGTGCTGCCCCCCATCATTGTCCCCATAACTGTCCCCCATCACTGCCTCCCATCGCTGCCCCATCTGCCGGCTCTGGGATTACAGGCACACACATGACTTTTTAGATAGTCCCCAGAATCGGAACACAGGTCTTACTTGTGAAACAAGCACTCTTACCCACCAAGCCCTACAACAAGTTGCTTTAAGTATAGTAAAAAAAAAAAAAAAAATCCAGCTCAACGTTGGGATGTAGTTGGGAATGGAAAAGTATCTTTATTAGTCCTCCTACATAGTTCATTCGATGCTGTAGCTTCATGAAGGGGGGTTTGACAATCCAAGGGATAACAGGTCTTGAGAATTGCTACCTACTCAAGATGAGGCCTATCTAATTCCACCTCCATATACTAGCTGTGATGTCTAGGAGCTTCTGAGCTTCCATGGCCCAGTTACAGGAGTCCTAGCACAGAAGAGGCACTCGGGTGGAAAGTCTGATGCCAGTGGCGCATTGGTGTTGACAAACATATGTGTCTTCTCTGGTTTAGGATACCCAGTATCCAAAATGAAGTCCCACTCAGCTTGAGGAAGGGGCTAAGGAGACAGGGCAAGTGCCACCTCCCCTTGGCTCTATGGCATCTTCTACCTGTCTTCTGTCTGTCCTCCAGAATGAGGCTGACCTGTGTGTAGGGTTTGCATGACTTTCCCAAACTCTCAATACACATAGAAAACTGATTTTTAGTCATTATTACTGGAACAAAATATAACAAAGATGGATTTTTTTATATTGTGTTCATATTGAATGTGGAATTCAATATTTAACAAATGACAGAATAATGAGTAGTTTCCCCCTAAAATAATAGGAAACAAACACAATGAAATGAAAACAGAACTCCTGGTGAGGCGGAGGCTTGCTGCAGCAGACCCTGAGCAGCACCTGCAGCCCCAGAGCTCCCTCTGTGGGTGGGATCCCCGAGGCCTGACAGTTCAAGGAATGCCTAGGGATCAAACAGGCCATACATTGTGTGAAGGAGGGACTGGGTCCTAGTCCAAGTCCAAGGACGTGAGTGTGATGGTTCTGCGATGGAAAGTATTGAGGTCATATGCCAGGTCCATGAAGCACCGGGATACAAAAGCAAATGGGGATTGAATGGGTCTGATGACATCACAGGTGGGGGGGGCGTGCACAGAGAACAGATGGTAGCTAGACCCTTAGCAACCTGCCATGGGAGTGTCGCCATGGGATGTGAAAGAATTTGGTCTAAAGCTTGTTTAGCATTTTGTGGTCTTGCTTAATGGTGTCAAGAACTTGTTGGGAAAGAGACAGGGGAATGCTGGGAAGTATATTTCTGAAAAGTCATTTTTAAAGATGCGTTCAGGAGGGCTTATGGAAAATTACTTAATTATTGAAGCTGTATGCAAGTGACCTATAAAAAAAAAGTTTTCTTATTGCATTATCAGGAGGATGGCATGATGCCTTTAGTTTTGAAGGAATGCTTTAGCTGCAGCAATAAAATAACCACAAATAATTAATCTTTATGAAGTTGGGCGGGGGAGGAGGCATGGCGTCTGACAGACTCTTCCATGACACACTCTCAGTGGAACCACGGGGGGTGAGGGGGAGTAGGCATGATCAAGCTTGAATGTCTCTGGTTGAGACGTATTTTAATGTCTGATGTTGTCCCAGGTCAGAATGTGGTTAGAACCTCTGGGCTCATATTTAGCTATGCTACTTTGAGTAGAACACATTCCACTACTGAAGGCCTACATCTGTTGATTGACGGCATAGGAGACATGATTGGGTGAGTATTCCTCAAACCGTGGCCCATCAGTATTACCTAGAATTTGTTAGAAATACATCACGGGCCCCTCCCCATGCCTACTGTAATATAGATTATAGAGGTGGGAGAGATAATCTATATATCTTCAACAACAGACACAAGATTTTATATAATATGTTAAATCCACACTTGGTTAAAGCTCTAGGTGTGGGATCTGTGGAAAGGGAGAGCCGCTGGCTGTATATAAATTTCTGGAGGTTTACAGACTTTCCCCTGGCCATCCCTGCCCTACCAAGCCAGGGTTAAGTAGTACTGACTGAGAAAATGTTTTGATACAAAATGAAGAAAAATGAACACATGCCCAAGAATTATGAAGCAGGAGCCTTCTAGAAACGACTCCTGTTTCTGTTGCTTGTATACTATGCAACAAGCACTTTCTCATAGGGAAAGCACAGTTTTGGGCCCTCGCGGAGGGGTTTTCTTTCTACTCTTCATAAATTTTCATATTATGGTTGTGAAAGTGGGCAGCACAGACACCAGATGCATGATGGATCCCTTCTTCTTCTAAGGAGAGGGAATTCTTAACAGATAAAGCCCTGGAGTTGATCTTCTGGTGGTTCTCAAGTTGGACAGGAAGAGGAAGACCCTCGGCGCGCTAAGAAGATGGCTAGAGATGTGGCTGGGAAGTAGAGCTCTGATTGGGAGTTGGGTTGTACAAATCAATGAAGAAGCTTTCAGTGAGACGCCCTGGCTCCTGCTAGGCTGTGTATACATCGCTAAAGGGGGTGAAGTGAAGCAATTTCCTACATTGGCTGCACTCTTCAAGTCCCTACTTTAACTCCAGGGAGTCTGGGAAACAGAATTCTTCCCAACCAAAGGTATTGGGTCTTTGACAACTAGACTGCCCTCCATAGTGAGTAAGTTATGGCTGTGTACCCAGAAGACATTGCCTAGCATTTTGAACCACACTTCTATTTTAGCATTGAGAGTTTTAGTGGCAAGTAAGACACCTGGTGTGAATCCATTAATTCTACATACATAATAGGTGTTCATAATGTAGTGTTTTACAGTCTTCTAATAAGGTTTTAATTAATTCTTTCAAGGAAGGTAATTTTCTTGTTAATTCATAGACCTTCCCAATTATGATAGCTTTTGTCTTGATGACCTCATGTCACCCAGCACTGTTTCTTGATTATTCAATTCTGGAAGAAATAAGGGCAGTAGAGAAGTGTTTTTCTGATTTGATTAATTGATGCTTAAGATCTGTGTGAAGGAGGCAAGCCATTTATAGAGCTGGCTCCTCCTCCCCTTCCTCCTCCTCCTCTTCTTCTTTAGAATTATTTATTTATATGTATATGAGTACACTGTCACTTTCTTCAGACACACCAGAGGGCTTCGGATCCCATTACAGATACTTGTGAGCCACCATGTAGTTGCTGGGAATTGAACTCGGGGCCTCTAGAAGAGCAGCCAGTGCTCTTTAATAGCTGAACCATCTCTCCAGCCCTCACAGCTGGTTCTTATGTCTGCCTTCTAAACAGATTGGTGAGCTGACCTGGAGCACAGGGTCTGTGACTCTGTAGCTTCAGAGGGTGAGACAGGGAGACTTCAGGTTCAAGGCCTGCCTGGGATACAAAGGGGTTCTAAGCCAGCCAGGGCACCCTGGGAGAGGCCACCTGAAACTAAAATGTAGAAGCAGAGCTGGAAGCAACTCAGGGCTAGCGTGCTTGCCAGACATGCACAAGGCCCCAGGTTCAATCCCCAGCACCATAGTCATATGTCATAATATTGTCTACCCCAAAGCTAAAAGACATAATTTGCTATCAAAATGTAAACTGCAAGGGTGTGTGTGTGTGTGTGTGTGTGTGTGTGTGTGTGTGTGTGTTGGGTATTTTATTTCAGTACAAGACCCTATAAGAAAAAGTCTTTTCCCATATTCATACCGAGTCCCGTGGAATTAGAGTTCAGTATCCTAGTTTTGTTATGTGCAATTAAGAACAAAACAGTGAACCAGGCCAGGAAAAGGTCCGTGCTTTGTCAGCCACTCTGTTCCTTTACCTAGCTTGTGATTGAAGTCTACCCATAATTAGGTCCTTCTCCCCTGAGACTGGGCCCTGGTGCTTGTTTTTCTTAAGGGCCTGGGTGATGCTCAAGTGCAGCATCATTAGCCTGTTTGGTCCTTCCATGGAGCCCATGATTGTATAGTGATGTGACTGATGGAACAATGCCAAGAGATATGGCCAAGAGGCACAGAGTGGTTTTTAATGGCAATTGATTTGGAAGTAGACAATAGACAAAGCCAGAGCTAACGCAGGCCATTCCCAGAAGTCTCCAGATACCCATAGTTCCCTGTAGTGATGCAAACAAAGCTTGATGATACTCTTGTGGACTAGGCAGTCCTACGTGTCCCTCTAACGTGACTTCTAGTGTTCGGTTTATTTCCCAGTCCTTTGATTTTGCAGCTCTGCACTAGAGTTTGTACACTTGCCTACTGCTTTTTGTATTGAAATTCATTGTACATAATTTTTATACTAATTTTTGTAACAAAATCTACTTGTTAAATAAACTGTGACTTTTAATTTGGGCAACACAGAAGACTACCCTGATGAACGTTTTTATTTAAAAAAACAAAAGCAAAAAAAAAAAAATTCCACTAAAATGGGATGATTTTCTAATAAGACTTTACTTTGGCTGAATTATTTTTGATTAGCTCACTGTCTTTCTGTTTTCAAAGATAAGACACTGAGGAAATTTTCCATTATCTAAAGTATTTTGCATAAATAAAAACCTCACTTAGCTTAATATTCTTTTACCGTAGACACATTGAAGATCTTCCCCATCTTGGCAGTGGCTTGGCTGTTTTCCCTTTTTCTGGAATGTGGGGGTCATTGTAAAGAGTTACGTCATGCATCGATAACGTGGTGTTCTTGCTTTTAGAACAAAAAACATTGATAGACTGAAATAATTGGAGCATTTACTTCATCTCTCTTCTTCTTCTTGACATTGCATTTTTATCTTTTACTTGGGGGTCAGAGTAGAGAGGCAGTTGCATAAAATTTTACGAAAGAAAACAATACACCCCAAGTCCCATCTGTGTTGCTATGTTGTGTTGTTTCTCATCTTTGCAATATAGTCTGAATGGTATGTCTACCTTCAAACTACTCTATGCTCATGACCTGGATCCCAGTTCCCTTGGGAATGGTGTCAAATAGAGGGACCTGGGAGAGATGAAAAGATTGGATCCTGAAGCGAGGGCCTCAGGATGGACAATGTTAACAACATCTTTGTTAAAGAGACACAAAGGAGGCCACTGACTCCTTCCATGATGTGAGATACAGACAAGAGGTCACATCTATGAATGAGAAAAATGGGTCCTCACTAGACACTAACACTAATGGAATCATTATCTTGGAATTCTCAGAGTCTGAGTCCATGAGAAATAGACTTCTGTTGTTTATCAGTTACCCCGTTTATGGCATTTTTAACAGCCCAAACAGACTTCATAAACTTGAAAAATGAGACATGAGTATGTGGGTCCATTAATATTTTTGATAAAAAGGACAGAGAGAATATGACAAATAGAAGATGAATAAATAGATAAATGGATGGATGGATCAGATGGATAGATGGATGGATAGAAGGAAGCATGGATGTATGGATGAATGGATGAATGGATCAGATGAATAGATGGATGATAGAAGGAAGGATGGATGAATGGATGGATGGATGGATGGATCAGATGGATAAATGAATGGACAGAAGGAAGGATGGATGAATGGATGGGTAGATGGATGGAAGATGAATGGATGGATAGATGGATGGAATGGATGAATGAATAGATAAATGGATGGTGTATCCAGTTTGGATATTTAATTAATTCCAAACTTGTCTTGTCTCTCTTTCTAAACATGTTTCAATTTTTATTTTATCTTTTTCGGATTATCATACAGAACATTCTATCTTTTATACAGATTTTTGGCACAGTAGAGACCTGTAACCAAGAACATACAGCAACCCCATCACGAACCCCCATACTCCTCCTTTGTAGTTACACCCAGTCACTGGCTCTAGCCCGTGGAAGCCACTCATCTCTTCTTCTCCGTCACTATGGTCTAATGTTCTCTGTAGATTATAGGAACCATGTCATTTGCATGAAGCTATGTGTGACTTTGGCTTCTTCACTCATCACGAATCACCTATTGCTTCATTACATGCACATACCACCGTGTGTTTGCCTACTCCCCTGATAAAGGCTAATCCCAGCTTCAGGCAAATATGAATTCTTGCCATGATCAATGATGTTCAGGGGTTTTGTTTGGTTGGTTTGATTTGGTGTGTGTGTGTGTGTGTGTAAAGGTAAGTGCTACATCGCTGGGGTCAATGTATAGGAGTGTAGGATTGCTCCACCCTATGGTTAAGAACCTTATAAGGACCTGCCGAGCTTCCAGAGTAGCTCCTCTAGTTAATGTTGTTCAGCCCCTGGTGCTCTGTCTCCTTGCCAGCATAGGGTACTGTCAGTATATCTTAGTGCAACCACTCTTATACGTGTATGGTAAACGGGCTATGGTCTTTTATGTTTGTTTGGGGTTTGTTTAGTGCTAGAACTCAAACTTAGAGCCTTACACATGCTAAGCAGGTGCTCTGCTCTATCGCCGAGCTATCTTCCCAGCACGGGACTTAGGTTTTAAGTGAGGAAGAAAGGGCTCTTCTTAGTGATTTTAGTTCAGTCTTCATTCTGAAGAGTCGATGATACCTTGGAAATTCAAACATATGCTTATGGGAGATGTTTTTCCTCCCAAATGCCAACCTGGGTACTGGGAATCCCTGTGCTGTCCTGATTCACTCTTGCTCAAACTTTGAAAGCCCAAGCAGAAGGGGCCTACAGAGAGAT
Source organism: Mus caroli (assembly GCF_978045245.1). Taxonomy (NCBI): domain Eukaryota; kingdom Metazoa; phylum Chordata; class Mammalia; order Rodentia; family Muridae; genus Mus; species Mus caroli. The sequence goes on along the minus strand of NW_028227273.1, from coordinate 25,860,649 downwards.
TGGATATAACCAGAGGCAGGCGGGAAAGGTGGAGTGGTTTACAGCCTCTTGCCTGTCTTCATTTTCTCCTTCCCTTCTTCTCAGTAGAAAGTAAACAGAAGCCGGGCGGTGGTGGCACACGCCTTTAATCCTAGCACTTGGGAGGCAGAGGCAGACGGGTTTCTGAGTTCGAGGCCAGCCTGGTCTACAAAGTGAGCTCCAGGACATAGGGGCTACACAGAGAAACCCTGTCTCAAAAGAAAGAAAGAAAGAAAGAAAGAGAGAGAGAGAGAGAGAGAGAGAGAGGAAGGAAGGAAGGAAGGAAGGAAGGAAGGAAGGAAGGAAGGAAGGAAGGAAGAGGGAGGGAGGAAGGAAGGAAGGAAGGAAGGAAGGAAGGAAGGAAGGAAGGAAGGAAGGAAGGAAGGAAACAGAGTGCTGCTTGTGTTAACTCAGATTTAAATGTTGTTCCTTTTACTTCCCATTCCTTTCTAAGGAGCATAAATCTCCCTCTACCCCCCTGAACGGCGATGGAAGGAAAAAGTTCTAGAAAAAACTTTTGAAATAATGAAAGAGAGCATCTCTGTGTTTGTCTTAGCTCACACCAACACAGCTGAGACGCTGATTATCCTTGAGTCATCAGAGTCACACTGACCTGGTGGGAGTCCCCACCCATACAGCAGTAGCAACCCCCATTAAGATAGAATTCTGAAGAGTCCTATACCCGGGTGTTTATTTTTCTAGTCAGGAAGAAAATTCTGGCAAAAGGTCAACTATGGGAGAGGACACTGAGACATGGTTGTGAGGTGCCTGTCTGGGGCAAGCACACCACAGGAAGGCTGCTCTACTCTCCATTTCATCCCACACAAGGTTGAATGGAAGCGATGTCACAGACACGATCAGACACGCATGGTTACTGTGCCTAACGGAGTCCAGAGCTTCTCACACGATCAGAACAATAAACAGAGTGATGGGCTTTGGTTGTCCGATCGCGGCCACCTTGAGTTGAGGAGTAACTCTATAATTCCCACACTTAAGCATCTTTTAGAAGAAGTTTATGTAATTTCACTAATACTTTTTGGCAGGGGAAGTTGACAGGGAAAGAGAGTCTGCTATGTTTTGTTGAATGCTTCCCTGGTTCCCTGTAACCATTAGCACTTTTAAGAGTGCACTGTGTAATGAGGTGATGTCATAAAGTTAACTGGAGTTCTCCTCAATGAAAAGAAGAGAACGGTGTTTGTTTGTTTGGCTTTATCTGTTAACTTTCTGTGTCACCTGCCAAATCACTGACACATTTATGGGAGCCCAGTGTGTCTACATCCTGCTCTAGACAACGTAGCACAGATACTAACTCAAATACCTCTCAAATCACAAACCTTTCCCCATCTGCCCGGCAACCATTTGCTTTGTATTAAGCTAAGGTGTCATAAATGCTTAGGTTCCTTGTAGGTTCCTCGAAACACATCTCAGGGCAGTTGGTGAAAAGCCTATTTCTTTCTTCCAAAATTAAAATCATACTTATTAATGAATCCTACCATGGATGCCTCAAGATTTTACGTAGACAGGTTCGTTCGTTCTTTCTTTCTTTCTTTCTTTCTTTCTTTCTTTCTTTCTTTCTTTCTTCCTTTCTTTCTTTCTTCCTTTCTTCCTTCCTTTCTTTCTTCCTTCCTTCCTTCCTTCCTTCCTTCCTTTCTTCCTTTCTTCCTTTCTTCCTTTCTTCCTTTCTTCCTTTCTTCCTTTCTTCCTTTCTTTCTTCCTTTCTTCCTTTCTTCCTTTCTTCCTTCCTTTCTTCCTTTCTTCCTTCCTTTCTTCCTTTTTTCCTTTCTTCCTTCCTTCCTTCCTTTCTTCCTTTTTTCCTTCCTTCCTTTCTTTCTTCCTTTCTTTCTTCCTTCCTTTCTTCCTTTCTTTCTTTCTTCCTTTCTTTCTTTCTTCCTTCCTTTCTTCCTTTCTTCCTTTCTATCTTTCTTTCTTCCTTCCTTTCTTTCTTTCTTTCTTTCTTTCTTCCTTCCTTTCTTCCTTTCTTTCTTCCTTCCTTTCTTTCTTCCTTTCTTCCTTTCTTTCTTCCTTCCTTTCTTTCTTCCTTTCTTTCTTCCTTCCTTTCTTCCTTTCTTCCTTTCTTTCTTCTTTTCTTCCTTTCTTTCTTCCTTCCTTTCTTCCTTTCTTCCTTTCTTTCTTCCTTTTTTTCTTCCTTTCTTCCTTCCTTTCTTTCTTTCTTTCTTCCTTCCTTTCTTTCTTCCTTCCTTTCTTTTTTTCTTTCTTCCTTCCTTTCTTCCTTTCTTCCTTTCTTTCTTCCTTTCTTCCTTTCTTTCTTTCTTTCTTTCTTTCTTTCTTTCTTTCTTTCTTTCTTCCTTCCTTTCTTCCTTTCTTCCTGTCTTTCAGTTTACAAAACACAAAGAAATAGGCATGTTGATTAATCATGGAAGGGAGATGCTCTTTAGTTCTTGGAGACTCTGGGGACGACTTATAACCCAGACTCTGTCACCTCAGGCCACGTGTGACACTTCTCTGTGTCAGGCCACATGTGACACTTCCCTGTGTCTTATTTATTTTTTTAATTACTTTTATTTTCTTATAGTCCAATTGTTACCACCTCCCGGGCAGTCCAGTCATTGCCCCCACCTCCCAGTCCTCCCTCCCACCGTTCTTCATCCATTCCTCCATCCCCCATCTCCAAGAGGATGCTCCCTCCCCACACCCCTCCACCAGGCTTCCCAACTCCATGCTCTTCAAGTCTCCTGGGGTTAGTTAGGCATGTCTTCTCTCACCGAGGCCAGACCAGGCAGTCCTCTGCTGTATATGTGTTGGGGACCTCATACCAGCTAGTGTATACTGCCTGATTGGTGACTCGGTGTCTGAGAGATCTCAGGAGTCTGGGTTAGTTGAGAATGCTGGTCTTCGTATGGGGTTGCCCTCCTCCTCAGCTTCTTCAGTCTTTCCCCTAATTCAACCACAGGGGTCCCTGACTTCAGTCCAATGGTTGGGTGTAAGTATCTGCCTCTATCTCAGTGAGGACAACCATGCTAGACTCCTGTCTGTAAGCACACCATAGCACACGTAGCTTGGCATCAGTAATAGTGACAGGCCTTGAAGCACCCCCCTTGAGATGGATCCCAAGTTGGGCCGGCTACTGGACTACCTTTCCCTCAGTCTCTTCTCTGTGTTTGTCTTATTTCTTCCATCTGAAGCATGCATGTGAGAGCAGAACTTAGACCTCTGGGACGAGAAGAGAAGCCCCGCTGAAATCAGAAATGGATCCACAATACGATTCCTCCTCTGTGACTCAATATGTACACAGGCATGCAATTTTATAATATCTATATAGTGTGTACATTCTATATTTGCACGTAGAAGGTATTATTTTTAAGAACTAGTCTTGGCTTTCTTATTTGTAGTTGGCAAAAGGCCATTATTTTGTATCATCAAAAGCCTTTTAAGAAGTCTCTTGTCTCATTAAACCTCTTTGTATCTTGAGGAGAGTGGTTCTAATATTGGGATTACTGGGGGCATGGTTGACCCTAATAGTCCTATAGCCTAACCCGTGGATGTTCTCCAAGTTCACCACACACACTTTCGGGAGATTAGGGGGGGGTCCTTGAACTCCTGTAGCCACAGACTTGTTATTTCAGTTTGCATCTCCTAGCTCAGTGGTTTCGTGATAGCACCTAATACTTTCTGCATTCTGTATTGCCGTCAGTGTCCGTGGCACTGATACAGCTTTCCAGGGCGTTGCTGGAGTGGACTTTTGCGTGAGCAATATTGCGGTCCTGTTAAGTGGAGTTTCAGTGTTGCCTGAAGGATGCAAGCCTTTCCTTCTAATAGGTTTACATTCATTCTGTGGGAAGTACCTCGTTCTCACCTTAGGTCTCAGTTACATCACACGAAATGATGTCATTTCATTAAAGGCTTTTAATAGGTCGCATTAGGAAAGAGTTGCCTCCCCCCTAGAATTTGGGCTAGAGAGGTAAGCTTGGCAGTTAAGAGCACCTGCTGTTCTAAGAGAGGAACCAGGTTTAGTTTCCTGCACCTATACAATGTCTCACAACCACTGTGTGTAACTCCAGTTCCAGGAGAGTCCATATGTTCTGGCTTCTGCAGGTACCTTCATTGCACATGGCACACTTGGACGTAGACAAGCACATATGTGCCCGTACACACACACACACACAAATACACACACCAAACACATAAAAATGTCTTTTCTAAAAAATTAACCTTTGTTGGTTCTTTTTATGCTATTTGCAAATTCTGATAAGTGCCACCTCAGAGGCAGAAGCAGGGAGGGGACAGGTTTCTTGCCTGCCTCGGGTCTGGTCCACATTGACACACAACTTCCCCTGGATTATTTCCCCCTCCAGCCTTGTGACACGATCACCAGGCTAAGCTTCCACACGTTCCTATCTCACCCTGATAACTTCTAGTTCCCCAAAGCTCCACGGTTATAACCCTTACAAACGGATACCTGGCAGAGATGGTGGCTTAATTGAATTTTTGTGTTCAAGATGTACATCCACATCTATTTTAGGGAATTTTATAACTTCTATAAACCAAAACGCACAACCTTGTCCACTTTCTCAGGCTGCTTTAGAATATTAAAAACTGCTACCTAGTTACACACGTACACGGCTAATAAACTGTGAGATTTTCCTGAGCAGATTGAAACCTGATAGCTCTGATTATCTGGGACACTAAGGATTCAAAGACAGCGTCTGTATTTCCAGCACCTGCCTATAAACGTGCCGTGTTTTCAGGCTTCATGAAGCAGACTGAATAACCAAGCTGCCAAATAATTATCTTCAGGAAGAGCTTAAATTACCACACATGAAATCCTATTTATTTCAAATAACTCCACACACAATCACAATATAATACAATTCATTAGTTCTTTAAACTCTTTTAGACTACTTGCTTATAACATGAGTGAGTCTGCATTTCCCTGTCTAGTGCAGCCTCAGCGAATAAATGTCTTCGAAAATATGCATATGAGGTTAGAGATGGCTTATTCAATAAAGTGCTTATTATACATGCATGAACAGCTGTTTGATTCCCCCTAGGTAAAGAAAATCTGGGTGTGGCTTGTACACTTGTAATCCCTGGAGAGGGCAGTATTGGGATGCCTCTGTTCACTGGCACAGTAGCTTAACTGGAAGGCTTCAGGGTCAGGGAGAGGCTCTGTCTCAAAAACAATTGGTTGGAGAAAAACACCTAGAGCCAACTTCTGGCTTGCCTATGGATACACACAAGTGTACATACGCATAAGCATGTAAATATACATACATAAAGATACACATAATCTAACATGCCACAGATGCTGTATGTAGCAAGGGGACAGATGGCACACATTGGTGGTAGTTTTTCCCCAGCTAGACTTCAACGTCCACTTACAAACACAGACTCCCCTCGAGCAAATGGGAATATTTCCGAAGAAGGGAAAGTAACATGGACCCAGGTGCTAGGCGTATTGATTTCCAGTTTTGTTTTGTTTTTAGATTTCAGTTTTCAAGTCCCCCTTTTTTTGAAAAGTATCAGATAAACACTGGAGGGATAAAAAGATCATTATATTAATTTTTGGGAAACTGCTCACTGCTGGAAACAAGGCAGCCATTGATAGATACAGTAAGAGCCTCACAGTCCTGGGCACAGTCCGATTTCCTGACTCATCATCCCAGTCCGAGCTTAGGGCCCACCCATGTTTATTGAAGTCCCTCTCCTCTTTGAAGTGCTTTCCCTTTGGAGATTCTCACTTTGAATCACATAGAATAACTTGAGACATTGGGGAGTCTCGCCAAGGATGGGTCTGAGTTGTTTTCATACGTTTATTAATTGCTCTGGTAAGAAATTTCACTTACTGTCTACCACCTGCCATGATCTCTTCTTCTTCTTTTCATTTACTCCTTTCCTAGTATCTAATTTTTTTTTCTAGAAAGAATTTTGAAATTATTTTTTGTTGATACAATTTAACCCTTACAACAACCTTACTACCTTCCTCTTTGAAGATGAAGAAAAGGCTCTGAGAGTGGAATAATTTTGTAAAGCTATTATCAGGACTCACACATTTCAATGAAAGCTAATAAGGAATTCGCTCATTTGCTAACAAAATAGTGAAACGGGTCAGAGTCAGTGATTGCTGTGATAGTGTGAGAATGTGGTTATTTCATTTAACATATCTAACCCATGTAGCAAATGTATTCTAAGAACTTTAGATCTGCCTAACTGATCCACATACACTCCTCTGGTATGTATGTGGGAAATAAATTAGGTTATTGGCTAGTTTTTCTGTACATTAATTCCCAGTGGCATTATAGGTAAAGAGTTTGTGCATAAAAGACTTGATCAAGCTGGGCAGTGGTGGTATACGCCTTTAATCCCAGCACTTGGGAGGCAGAGGCAGGCAGATTTCTGAGTTTGAGGCCAGCCTGTTCTACAGGGTGAGTTCCAGGACAGCCAGGGCTATACAGAGAAACTCTGTCTCAAAAAAACAAAACAAAACAAAACAAAAACAAACAAACAAACAAACAAAGACTTGATCAAGATCAGAAACACGCTGATGAAACTCATGAGAATTGTGTTTTACAGCCATGCCTCTGAAAAGTTTTCAGCGCATACGTTTCAAAGGTAGTTACTGTCTGGCAGATGACAGCCCGACTCTCCTCTTCTAAGATGCCTGTGGTTAGTGACGGGCCATGGTGGAATCACTACAGCAATGAACACCATGTTGGCTTCATATCCTGTGCAGATATGCTGATCTATCTGGGGAAAGGGATTGAGGAAACGGACGAAAGAGAGAGGTGCTTCTGCCACGTTTTTCTGGTGGCAACCTTCTGTGCTTGTGGTCAGCTACCCTGGATCATATTCTGAAAACAGAGACGGAGCAAAAGCTGTTGGTTCAGGACTATGTGGCTGTCTAGAGAGATACATGTGACCTCAGAGAATGGCAGTGAGCTCAGATGCCTGGGAGTGTGTGGATGGGTGGGAGGAGGGCTCCACTCAGGTGGACGTGTGCAAAACCGCGACTCAGCAACACTCTGTCACTCAGCGTTTCCAGGCTTCGTTTTCACAGTGAGAAGCTGATTGCCTGTCTCCCAAATTCCCCTCAATAAAAAGCTGTTATTAAATTGATGTAGAAATCATACAGCGGCTCAGCGGGACCTCTGCTGGTTTAGCGGGGGCTAACAAACACTGGTGGGGACGGTCATGGTGTTCTACACTGATTTTGTGGCTTATAGGTCTCAGCCGCCTAGTCTGGAAGTTAGACTAGTGTGCTAAACACAGTGGACAGTAATTATTTGCCAGAATCACACCTCTCTGTCTACAGCTCAAGAATTCCAGAATCTTTTCAAGTTTTTTCCTATCTGTGTTCAGCAGCTTTCCCTATAGAGTCCAACAGGGCTGTCTCACAGCGTGGATGTTTGAATTCCCCCTAGGATACCTGCCAGCTTCCTGGCTGCTCTGTAGCTCACTGCCAAGAAGTCTGCAGGGGCTGGTGGGCGTGGCTAACTGTTTCTCTGCCTCCCCTCCCCCCCCCTTTTTTAACCCCCTCGGAGATCCCAGCTTTGTACTGGGTGCTGCTGAATCTCGTGTCACCCCATGAGTATCAGGAGATAGTTTTATTTGTGTTTATACACTTAAGATGTGTGTTTTTACATTCTAAGGGAGACACATAAACTTTCAGGAGATTTTAAACCTTTAAGATGAAAACTGCCGCTCAGGTTCTGCTTGCAGCTCAGACACAATTTGTACAGACGAGCAACTATCCCTCAGAGGTTCTGCTTCTTTAACTCGGAACCGAGGGCTTGGGAGTTCATTGCCTTAGACTTTGTTAGGACTCTTTTTCTAGGATAAAAATCACTTGAGCTGCATAAAAATACCAAGTTTCACCTACAGTATTTAGGAAACATTAGCTTTAAACTATCCTTAAACATATTCTGTTTAAAATTCAATAAGTAAACATCTGTTGAATGCCGAGAGAAATTAAATTGTAGACTCCAGATGTAGTTCGATCCTCTGTGGCGGTGTTTATTTAAATCACAGCTTTCTAACAATCCTGAGACAGCTGCCAAGCTTTGACTCTTCCACCAGGATCCTTCCTCCGCCATCTTCTTCATCTGAGATGAAGAACTGTTCACGTGGCTTTATGTGCCTCTCCCTATGGCAGTGGCTCCCAGCAGCTATCAGATTATTGTCCTTGACCCATTTGCTGATTGCTGTCATGTGAGAAAAGCCACTGAGAGACCATGGGGTCCCTAGCCCTGTAAGTCAGTTTGAGAGAAAGCTCTTTGCTCTTTAAATTGAAATCTCCCGGGATTTTTCTATAAAACTCCAGAATCTCTAGCTTGAGATAAAACTTCACACGTGTATTTTTTTTCCTTTCCTGTATTTTATGTTGAAAGTTGGGCTAGGAATGGAGTATCTTTGTGTTTAGGAAATTAGATTTCTGTGCAGAGACCTACATGATATTTGATAGACTGTGACAAAGTAAACTGTAATGTGTATATATATATATATATATATATATACACACATTATATATATATATTATATATACACATATATATATGTGTGTGTGTGTGTGTGCATGTGTGTGCATGTGTATACATGCACGTGTACATGCATGTGTGTATACATTTGTGCATGTGTGTATGCATATGTGCTTGTGTGTATGCATGTGTGTGCATGCATATGTTTGTGCACACACATGTTTATACACATGTATATATTGTCTATTCTCTTTTCTTCCTGTACTAACTACATAGTTTCTTACTTCTGTCTATAGTGAGCATTTGAGGAGGCTCCTTTTGGGCACTGGCATTTTTGCCTTCTGTTTCTAACTCTTAACCCATTTCATTTCCACGAATGTGGAAAGGGTATCATAGCCACCGTTCCTTTTCTCTTTGTCCCTTTCTCCTCCTTGGCTTTCCATCCTGTGACTGAGTATGAGAGACGGTCAGCTGAAGAGGGTTTCTTCCCTGCTGGCTTCAGATGCTTCAGTTCACAGCTGATTGGGCCTGTGGAGAAGGGCATCATGGTAGGCATGCAGGATGGAGGAAACTCTCACTTTTCTCATGAAAGTGAGGACAGCCTGGGATCCATCACTTCCTGGTGGCTACACCTCCAACTTCCTCCAGGCTCTAGCTCCCAAATCCATCATGTTCCAAATAAAACCATCACCAGGGCCATCTTTCAATGTGTGAACATTTGAGAGACACAAGATAAAAATTATAACACTGTTTCTAAATCCTATTAGAAAACTTCAAATTTAGATACTTTAAAGATAAAGTCCCCAGAATTAAGCTTTAAAAAGGACAGTTAACAATAGCCAAATACAAACTAGTTTCCTATATAATAATTATTATTATTATAAATTATAATTTTATATACTTATATATAAGTATATATTTATAATTTATTAGTAATTATAATTATTTGTGTTTTTATTATTTTCATGATAAACATTGCTTCTTACTCATTTTGGTTTTAATCTAGCCTCTGTCTTCCATACATGAATATACACAATTTTTGTAACATATATATATATATATATACACACACACATATATATGTATGTATATGTGTTTATATATATTTATATATTTCATAACCTTTCCCCAAAGTACAAATACATGTTTTCAAATATTGGCTACTTAGCTTCTTCTAAGTTTATCTTGTATAGCCACGTATGGGTTTGGTACTTATTCTCCAGAGAATTAGACACTGCATACAACCATAGGTGCCTGTGACCCCTGACGTGAAGGGACAAGCCATGCTAAGGCCATGCTACAAATGCATGATGGATGTAAGCAGGAGACCCCAAATGGAAGCTATGGGGCTGAAGGCTCCATGGCACCACACTGATCTTGCTTCTCTCAAGTCTATCGCTGTGAAACATGTTCTGGGGGAGCTAGAGTAAGAAAGGAATCTCAGCAGCCGCTACTACACCTCTTGAGCAATACAGAAAAAAAAAAAAAACAGATGAGTGTGGTCACGTACATGTGGTTATCTATACCTTTGTATATGAACATATCTATGTATTTGTGCATGGTTATCTATGTACATCCATGTGTGTCTATTTATATAGCTGTAGGTGTATTCATCTATACATTCACATGTGTGAATATGGTCACTACTTATGGAAGTATATTGACCTTCATGCTTCTTCATGACTGTGGGTACATGTGTCTGTACTGTGTTTCTTACAATTTATCTCATTATGTGCCTGCATATGTATCTGTCTCAGGGTTTCTATTGCTGTGAAGAGACACAATGACAAAGGTAACTGATAAAAGACAACACTTAATTGAGATTGGCTTACAGGTTCAGAGGTTCCGTTCATTATCATCATAGTGGGAGCATGGCAACATCCAGGCAGGCATGGCTGTGTCTAAGAAGAGCTGAGACAAGCCATGCATGAGCTTGAGAACATATGTATGGATATGCTCTCCACACATTTGCATGGTTGCATGTCTATATGTGTGTATGAATGTATATGTATATCTATATGTGTGTACGAATGTATATTACCCACAGAATCATTTATGAACAACATGCCACTGTTTTGGGAGACTGGAAACTTTAAGAGATGGAATCTATGCCTGCAGGAAGTAGGTCCCTAGAAGCATGCCTGGAAAGGTCACACCCAGACCCCAGTCCCTTCCTCGCTCTTTGCTTCCTTTCTATTAAAAGGTGAACATCTTCCTCCACCACCTGCCCCCATCTCTGTGGCGTTCTGCCTTAACATGGGCCCAGACTCAATGTTGCTGTGGACTTGTAGATGCACATCCATGAAGCCATGAGACAAAAGAAATCTTTCTAGGTTTGGGGGCTGCTTGGCTAGCAAAGGCATTGCCATGAAGCCTGATGGTTCCTCAAACCCATGTGATGGAAGGAGAGAGCTGACTCCCAAAAGTTGTCCTCTGACTTCTCCATATTCAAGTGCTTGAACACAAACAGATGTACATGCACACATATGTGCAACACGCACACATGCATACATGCAAGTAGACACATGCACACACACACACACACACACACACACACTTGTATATACAGATAAAGAAGCAAGCCTTTCCTCCTTTTAAGTTGGTCAGGTGAAAATTTTTTTTCAAGGTGATAAATTAACTGGTTTATGTATTTACAAAACCATCTGTAACTCTAGTTCCAGAGTTTACATATATGTGACTGTGAATTGGCACATATATGCATCTATACTCAGGAGTCTATACTAGTGTATATGTTTACTTATATTCAATATTAGTGCTTGCATGTGCACATTTGTGTATCTGTACATCTGAGCGAATATGCGCATATCTACACATGTGTCTACATACATGTGAGATGTTAAAGGCATGAACAATAGAGCAGGAGTAAAGGCGGGATGAAAATGTGTCCGTCTTTCATCAGAACTATCTGACATTTGGGGAAATTTCTTAACCCTCTTTGCTTTCAATCACCTAATCTTCCAATTGAAAATAAAATAATTCATGCCCTGTAGGTCTAGAACTTCTAGTGAAATCATATTCAACTCTGCAATTAAACGTGTTAGTCACCATATCATCGTTCTGTCAACATATCTAGCCCTTACATCTTGAAGAAACTGAGACCAGGTGGCAGCAATGTCCCCTCGAGTGATGTTGGTGTGAGATGGCCCAGGGGTTCTGGCCTAGCCTTGTCTCTCTATTACCCTGAAGGATCTGTTTAGACTTGCCTTCAGCTCAAACCATGCCTCACAAACACGAGCTTACCATCACAAGAGGATGGAATCGTGTGTGCTTGTCACGTTGAGAAAGAAAGTCTGGTCCCTGCCCTGGAGGTAGCCCAAGACTTGGGGCCTGTAGACTGGAACTTGAACTCTGACAGTCTCTCTGGTGTGATGTCTGCCAGGTTTTTGCTTGTTTATTTTTTTAAGGACCTGAGATATACAAAATTGAAGTACAAACGACCTTTGGTCAACGCAATACTCTTATCAGCATTTCTTCTTTATGTCTTATTTCATTGTTAATTAGACAGTTTAACTAATGTAAGGAGCAATGAAAGCACTTCCATAAACAAAACCTAGGATGTTGAAGACAACCTTTGCCTCATGTTTGGCCAGACCTCATCCCATTCTCAGTTTCTACCAGACAGAACCCTTAGGTCCACATTTCCCTAACCTATATTTTCTTTTTGCACTCCAATGACATTCATGACTATTCTGAAAATTGAATTTTTAAATTTTAACCGTTTTAAACTTTTAACAAAGACATCTTGTGATTATAACCCTTGCATACTTTCTGATGTGAAATTGTACCTGTGTTGTGGTATGTGTACAAAGCGCATTTGCTCTTATGTTTAATACTGTTGTTGGATATTCACAGCCCATCTTTTTGGCTGGTATTTTGAGGATTGTGTTATTGAGGAAAGAGCTGTTCTAGCATTGTTGATTAGAATGGTGGTTCCTGATGCACAGGTCTGAGAAGTTGCCTTGAATCAAGTAGAGCTGCTGGACCACAAAAATGTCCAGCTTTGTCTTGCTGCCTTAATTAGGTCATCATTAGAGTGTGGGTCTGTGTTTCTCCCAAGACTTGGAATTCTTACAGTTCTTTGGTGTTTAATTGATGTATGTGAGTAAGAACTTTAATTTGTATTATTTGATGCAATTGCCCCCTGTTACAGCTTGAATTGATTTTTTTTTTTCTGTTGAATGATGGTGATGAAGAACTCTTGTCACTCACAGGCTTATCTCCTTCCAGGCATGACATGTCTATTTGCAATCTTCATTGTTTTATAGCAGAGTTATGTGTTTCTTGCTGGTTTGTTGGAATCTATTGGGCCGTATCACTTGACTTCTTGGAGATATTTTCTTCATCGGTGAACAATGGAATGATAATATAATGTTTATAGAGTTGACTTAAAAGTAAATTAGTGTTTGCAAATGGTACTTTGCATTTCTTCATAGAGCATCCTAGATCACTGAAAAAGCTTGCTTCTTCCTTGCTGGGTGAGCTCTACCCCTCCCCACAGGGACCACCCATCAGTGGATTGATTCCATTGGAGATTTGCCCCATCTACTTAGAGGAGAGACTTGTTTGTTTGTTGTGACCAATGTATTTCTACTAGTATTATATTTTAGAACTAAAGCAAGTTATATAGAGTCAGACCTAATTGGGGAATCAGTAAGGAAACAAATTGAAAGGAAGAGATTTTAAAAAAGAAAAAAAGAGTGAGATTCACTATAATTTCTCTGTGATCTTAACAGCCTGCCTGTAGATTTTTGATGCGTGAACTAATATGACAATTGGGGAATGAAACAATTTTGAAATTATATCCGAGAAAGCTGGAAAGCTGCTACCAAACAGCAGCTTCCACGTTGCTGCCCGGAAGCCAGGCTCACAGGGAGACCTAGATGCTTCAGGGATTCTGTGTCTCTCCTAGACTCTCCTTCCACAGCATTCTGGAGAACGCTGCACAGTCATGCGGAGCCACCACACTGGGAACCTGGGGAAGATGCAGAAGTAGCATCCCAAGGACATTCCAAAATGCTACGCAGTTACTAATGGCTCCTAGCTCCTGGCTTGATCTTTGAGATTGCCTTCCAGAGGAGAATTTAGCAGGGGCAGTAAAGCATTGCCTTTACTGCCTGGAGCTCTCTGGGCTTCCCTGGGAGTATTTCTGGAGGAGTGGAGCTGCACGGTCTTGCTGAGATTGCTGCAGTGCAGCATGCCTTCTTTCATCTGCCTCTATCTGTGCTCAAAGTCTCTCTTAGGACTTGGAGGTAAATTTTCTCTATTGCCAACCTGCATGTATATCTTTGCAGTGAGATGGTGGTGGGGAATTATAATTGTAATTAGAGTCTGAATACGATAAGCCATTAAGCAAATTAGCACATGGATTCTACAAGGGAAACACGGATATTATTCTTACTTCCATAATACTCTTAACATGTTTACTCGCTTGTGACTTTGCTCTGGCACCAGTCCTCTCATTTGAATACTGTGCTTGTTAGTTTGAGCAGGGAAATGTAGGGCCGAGAGGGCATGGGCCATAGCCACAATGTCACCTTACCTGAGCTTTTTGTCCTCTCTTGTACACAGCAGTCTGACCCATTTGTTAGGAATTCTCTGTGCTGGCAAAACATGTTTGAGCAGTCTGGAAATGGTTTTCTAGTTGTGATGGCAACTTACAGTTTAGGAAGTAGTTAAGAGAAGTTTGAACTCTCTCCAAAGACAAGAGTGTTTTCTACTCGGGCATCATCTCTCAGCTCACAAGTTGTGATTCATTTTATACCATGCCAAGAATTAAACAGAAGAATAGGGCGATGGAATTTAAGTTTACTTTGTAAGTAATTGTAAAAACAACTGGTAACCCAACTTCACTGATGCATGGTTGTTAATTCCCCAACAATCAAAGGATGTGGCTGCTTTTAAACCTAACTCAGCTATTTCAGGAGAGAGAGCCTCATGCCCGAGTTTCCTGGGGGTGTACTGATCTTTATGTGATCCTTCAAATAGTAGATGCTAGCAGTGCCTGGGACTGGGAGTGACTGGTGACCAGAGAGAAGCAGCAGAAACTCAGGCACCTCAGGAACTTCTCTCCATGAGAGCTTTAATCTTTCCATGCATTTCACAAAGGGCTTTTAATGTCTCAAGAATTTCCATCTTTTTTACATGCCTCATCCTGAGGGGCAGGGGGCAGTGAATACATAGGAACCCAACCCCTCTCCTGCAGTTCTCTCTGTCTCTCTGTCTCTCTGTCTCTCTGTCTCTCTCTCTCTCTCTCTCTCTCTCTCTCTCTCTCTCTGCTGATCATGGCTTTCAAAAAACAAAGCTGTACTCTGAGAAATCCTCATGGGATGTCATGGTTTAAGTATGCCTACATTCGAAATACATCCCATCTTCCTTTGCACATCTAACGATGAAGTATCTCTGATACCTTTTCACTGAATCCATTCTTTTTGTGGAATTAAAAAAATATCTTTCCAAGCTAGAATATGATGGGGAAAATGAGCCTTTCTTCCCAGGGCTGTAATTCAGGACTTTGATGATAATTGTCTTGTATCGTTTTCAACACGACCACATCACAAATGTGAACTGCACACGTGACATTCTCACGTGGTGTATGTGTCAGGATCTTAAATATCACTTGGGGACCTAATGCAAGAAGGCCCCTGGCTTACATTTTCCTGTCCTTCCTTAGAGGTGACCCTGTAATCACAGGCGTATGCTTTGCCATCACAGAATAAGGTCTCCCTGTATTCTTTGGTGTAGCTCCCACCTACTTTTATTACTTCTTAGAGAACCACTATTATTTTTCACATACTACATGACGTATTGTCACACATTCACTGTAACCTTCAAAGCAGGCCTGTACACTAGAGAAGTTCCATGTCCCCAAATGCATGAAGTGACAGCAACAATAAGTAGACACCTGGCATCATGGTGTCTTTACCTCTTCACAAGGGTAAAATGGTAAAATTTGAGAACAATCAACAGATCCCTTTAGGTAATTATATTCATGAACATACTTTCCCATGAATAGGAATTATTTATAACTGGTAAGAATTACTCAGCGTAGGTTCTCAGTTTAGAACTAACTTAGCTGGAACTGAAAGGTCAGCATTTTCAGAGCCTTTGAAAAAGGAGGAAGGGCAGAGGTATTTCTCACTGATAAACTGAAGGGTGTATCCTTAAGTGGTCCGTAGCTGTTGCTTCACCTGGAGAGGAAGACTAACCATCAGTCTCTTCCAAACCAGTAAGGAATGTCGTTCTAACTCAAGCTGTCTTATTTGGATTAAGATTAATTTGGAAAAGCTAAGCATTGGGCCAGGGGGCTTGTGAACATTCTTTAGAATGACTGCTCACTGAAGTCTAGTATGTTATCCAGACTGCAAAATAACCCTTATACTGCATCCTACCAAACCTCATTTACTTCTCCAAGCAATGCATCCTCAGGTGTATGGTACAGAACTGATTGAAAACTTGAACTGCGGATGGTATTTAAATCACGAACACAAATTTTCCCATTCTGAAATAGAAGCAAGAAAAACTCTAGGTCCCTTTAATTACTTTTCCTAATAAACAGAGAGCTACACTTCAAAATAAAATCTAATGTGATATTAACCAGTGATTCCCAGTGAGGGCATGACTGTTTCTAATACTTGGAATATTCTCAAGAATGTCCACAACCACTTTTCGTATAGCCACAGCTTCATAACACCAGACGTTGTTCACTTTAACCTTCAAAGTAATCTGCTGTAGTAGAGAAGCCTGTTACAAAGCCATGCACACAATCATAATTCCCCATGTGTAATGGAATCATATTCAGAAAGGGAAAAATGTTTCTAAAAAACTTGGCATTTGATAAGAAAAAAAATACAGGCATTTAATACAATGGAACCTATTTTACTGCAAAGATTCCAAAGTTTGATGGGAAATGCTGATAGGGCTACTTTCCATGACATTGATTTGCTCCCTGACCTCTGACATCTCTGCCTGCATCTTGTTGCCAGGCAACAGCAGCGAAATAAAACCTGAGGATCTAAAGTTCCCAGCATAAGAACGGGCTGCAGTCTAGAAGCAGGCAAGCTGGGTTTTAAGGATTTAAAAGCATTTTTCTTCATGTACCTAATCTACTCATTAAGAGCCTATACAATTCATAACGCTCTTGAAGCCATGAACAGGAAGGCTTTCGCTATCTAGAAAATCAATGATTCTTTTATTCCAAATGCCAGAGTCTAGGAAATGAGAAATACCACTGTACAACCAAGGGATGTTATAAAGCCTGTGTATAGAGCGTGCCTTCTTAGCTATGGGAGAAGCTAGGTGAAGTCTAAGCTGACATACTCTTACTCCCTACATTCTTAAGTCTTGCTTTGGGGTTTAAAGGGGGGTGGAGATGGTGACTGAGAAGGAACCAGACAGACAAAATTCAGAAGTGACCCCTAATAGATGAGGCCAGAGTGGGCACTGGGTGCCTTTCACAGCCAAAGCACAGCTGTCTGTTGCCTTTTGCAGATGTAGAAAGTAACTCCCACCCCCAGACACCTGAATGCTGCCTGCATTGCCCCACCATGCAAGCGTTATCACACCTGTAGATCAGTGGGCTAAGGTGGCTGTCACCAAGGCTGAAACCCTGAGGTCCATTTCTAAGGACACATGCGGTAGGCTGAGGAAACTGGCTCCACAAGGTGTCCTCTAACCTGTTACACCTAGGTGGTGAACTGCCCACACATTGGCATGCATGTGCATCCTGACATGTGTTTGTGCATACACACATGCACACGCATGCACACACAGTATCTCTCTCTCTCTCTCTCTCTCTCTCTCTCTCTCTCTCTCTCTCTCTCTCACACACACACACACACACACACACACACACACACACACTATCATAGCCACACAGAACTGGTGGAACATTCCTGTAATCCCCCAAACTCAGGAGACTGAGGCTGGAGAACTAGATGTTTTCTGCTGGCTTTAGCTGCACAGTGAGTCAGAAGTCGCCCTGGACTCTCCTGTGGGCACAATTGTTTGTTTGGTTTTAAGAACAATAATAACAAGTAAAATTATGTTCCATTCCTAGATTCCCAATTGTGTACTATGGAAAGCTTGCATTATTTATGGTTAACATTGAAAATAGCATTGATTATAATCTCTTTAATGTAGATGACAAAATTCAAGATTTTATAGAGGTGAATGTTACTCTACTGCATTCTTATTTTTTTTCTCTTCCTTGTTTCTATCCCCCATGCCTTCTGCCCACCTCAGACTGACTCTCTTCCTTACCCAAGCCCCAAATAGTTCCTATTATATATGTATGGCCTGTATGTATGGAAAAGCCAGGATGAAACCAATTATTTTGTGTGCTAACCTAAAATTAATGTATAAGGCACAATAAGTTGAAGTTTCCTATGCAATTATAATTTAGTTATACTTGTAACTAAAGCATTGTCAGGGAAAATTATTATGAATTGGAGTTAGAAATGTCACCTATGTAGCCCCCTACTTACAGACATTGAATAATGGCCACAGAAAACTGCCTGCTCTGCGAAATTTAGTGAGATATGCTCACCTCCGGGAAGAGAAATTTCTGCCTCAGAGGGGTCTGTCTCTAAGGTGTTAAAAGTCTTTTGTAAAGCCATTTGTCACCAAGGAAGCCACAATTGTGCACATCCCTCTTTCCTTCACTCAAGTGCCGCCTGTTCGCATGGCCACTCATTCCCAAGGGACACTTCCAATTAGGGATAATACTTTATATATAACGCCTCAGCAACACTTTAATCTAATTGTTCCTGAACCCTGCAGACTCATAATTACTGTTTTTTGTCGTGCACGCAGCAGTAAAAGTAATTCCAAATTAAAAGGTGAACGATCGGTACTGAGCAGTGGATTAACTCTGTCTGATGTGTACCGAAACTTCCTAAAAACAAGCTCATCCCCTCACAGCCACTCAGGCTGTGAACAGCTGAGTGGAGACAGTTTACCTGAGGCTAGACACTGTCACTTGTCCCCTTTCATTTACTTCTGGGCGTTGCCCCATACCAGAAGGACCTGACTATATATATTCCCGATGTACAACTTCTTTCAGGACACTATACAGTCCTGTTGAAGCATACAGTCGTGTGTCTATCTGTGGTCTATCTTCAAGATATATTTTATAACCTTGGACTTAAGACAGTCTGGCTCAGGAGACCCTATAAGCAGTACCAACCAAGCTTTACTGGATCTTTGACTCTGCAGTGCTTTATTGAGTTTTGTTCGAAGGTCTTATCTATCCCAGCTTGGCCCCAGATATACTATGAAGCTGAGTTTTATCTTCCTGGTTCCACCTCTGCGTGCTGGGATTACAAGTCTCAACTACTATACCAGGTCATCCAGCTCTGAGCAGTGAACCCAGGGCCTCCTGCACACTAGACATGTACTCTGCCCACTGAGATACATCCATCTCAAACCAACTTCTGCAAGGTTTATAGGACTATATAGTTTGAGTTTTCTTTCCTAGGTGTTCAATCTGAGTTTCTGTTGTTGTTGTTGTTGTTATTTATTTAATTTGTGTTTTATTTTGTTTGAGACTTAGTCTTAGCATTTAGGCTTAGCTGGCCCCACACTCACAGCATGCCTGTCTCAGCCTCCCAAGTGACAGACAGGTGGACGTTACCGTGCGTGGCTTCCACCTCAAGTGATTACAAGAGTCCTGAAGCATATCAGTGTTGTGCCAAAGCTTTTAAAACATTCTGATGCAAAAGGGGTTAGCACAATGTATCCAGAACAACTTCTTCACTTAGAAAAATCAGCTGGTCCAAAACTATGAAGTCCAGGAATGAAATATTGGACACTCTTCTTCCATTAGAGAGCCTGTGGTTGTTTCGAACACATGCTGTTAGGGAGATGCCTGGGAGAGCCTGGGACTCTGTTCCTCTGTCCTTCTGTTGATATATAATCAGTGCCACTCACGGATGTTGTGCATCTAATCAGGACTTGTATTCGTCCCCCCCGTGGAGCCCCTGGCAAATGCGCGTGCCCCCCTGGGGGAGCTAGACCCGTGCTTTATACTTACAGTTCCAGAACATTTTCAAGAACATCAACAGAACCTTTGCCTTTTCTCCTGCTCTTTTGCTAAACCATCCCCGGGATCTGGTATCACAGTGCAGAGGAGAGGGATGTGTGTGGGTGGCTTTGGAGGGGTGGTTCTCCCCTCCTCTTTCCTGCTATGACTGCAGGCTATTTAGCACCACTTTGATGAAACTATATACTCCTTACACGATTAAAAATACACAACTAAGTTTTTTTTAAATAGTCTTACAGCATGCAATTTCAGACACTGTATGCATATCTTACTTTTTAGAGCCAACACACAACTTACTTTTTATGTGCCTTTTAAATGCCATAGCAAACCATTGTCTACCGTCATATACTTCACAAGCACAGGAGGATATCTTTTTTTTTTTTTTTTTTTTTGGTTCTTCGAGACAGGGTTTCTCTGTGTAGCTCTGGCTGTCCTGGAACTCACTCTGTAGACCAGGCTGGCCTCGAACTCAGAAATCCACCTGCCTCTGCCTCCCGAGTGCTGGGATTAAAGGTGTGCACCACCATGCCCGGCAAAGATGTTGTACGTATGTTTTTAACCTCCAAAAATTTTTATTTGCCTTCTATTTCCTCTACAGAATGTTACCTTAACAATATTTTTAGGCTGAAAGAAGCATTTTGCTAATGATTCTTTTACCTCGTAACTCAATGCAATAAAACAAGTATATATATATATATATATATATATATATATATATATATGCATATATATATATATATATAAAAACTTCAATTGTTATTATATGTGAATAAAACAGAAGGTTTTAAAAATAGCTTCTGAATTATGGAATAATCATAATTATTAGTGATATAAATTTAGATATAAACAACACAGAAAACACTACAAATGGATACTTTATTTTGTATTTTATAAATATAAAATCTCAGAACGATGGAAAAGTATCAATACAAGCAGAGTGTCTTCTCCCATTATTCCATGTGTTTGTAGATAACTGACATTTTGCTAAAATGAGACAGAGTTCAAAATGTCTCCATCCTTTCCTTCCCTCCCTTCTTCCCCCTTTCTTCCTCCTTTCCTTCCTCCCTCCCTCTCCCTTTCATTTTCAAAGTCAAGCACAAATAAACAATTGAAAACAGCCCTAGTTCATGTTACCAATCTACCCTCCAAGCCTCTGAGTCACCCTATCGCCTACTTCATTTTCTCTTGCGATTTGGCAGAAAGAAAGGAAAGAGTAGTCACTTACCTGAGGTGTAGGGGATTCGTTAATTAGTGATGAAAGTAATTTTCTTGAATCTGGCACAAGTATTGGAGAAGGTCCCATCTGCCCATTGGAGGTCACTTCCTGACTGACCGCATAGATGCGGCCAAAGCCAGCCAACATGTCTGTGTTGCTTCCAGAGTGAAAAGGAAGGTTGTGAAGAGGAGGGAAGAGAAGAAACTTAGCCTCTTAGAATGAGACAAACACTTGTTCCACATGGACAGGTTCTGGGTTTGATTCCAGCCATAAGAGGGGAGAGGAGTAGCCAAGCAAAATGAGATAAGACTGGGCAGGCCGAGGCATGTTTCTCTGAGTGATCTGGGTGCTCCCAGATGAGCACACTCTCCAGTGTAAATGAGAAATGGTTCACTCCTGTGGCTGCTTGTTCTGGGAGAATAGTTCTTGATGAGGAATGTAGTCCTTTGGGGTAGAATTCTGACCCCCAAGTACCTCCCCACTGGTCGGCCCTGTGACAAAGGAGCCCTCTGTGGTCCTTGGGGCAGTGGCCTCCTGGTCGCTGGGGTGGTGACTGGGGGCTGGGCAGAAGAGAGTGGGGAAAGAGGGTGAGCATCGTAATTTCTTTGCAAAGCAAGATGAAAAGTTGACTTTTTCACCATCCTTTATAATTTGTAAGTGGGTTCCTTTTCTTCCTGTTTGTGTAGGTTTAGGGGGTGTGGTCTTGCTAGAGGAAGTAGGACACCAAGGGCAGGCTCTGAGGTTTAATTTAGAGACCACGGCTCAATAAGCCACCCAAGCCAGATTTGAACCCATGCCATAGCCAAGATACCCACAGTTTTGTAATCCTCTTACCTCTGCCAGCCTCCTGAACACCCAGGATTTCAGACCTATTCCAGGGGGAAAATTCCTGAACAGAACACCAATAGCTCATGCTCTAAGATCAAGAATTGACAAATGGGGCATCATAAAATTACAAAGCTCTGTAAGGTAAAGGATGCTGTCAATAGGACAAAACAGCAACCAAGAGACTGGGAAAAGATCTTATCAACCCTACATCCCATAGAGGGCTAATATCCAATATATACAAAGAACTCAAAAAGTTAGACTCCAGAGAACCAGATATCCCTATTAAAAAATGGAGTACAGAGCTAAACAAAGAATTCTCAACTGAGGAATATGGAATGACTGAGAAGCACCTAAAGAAATGTTCAACATCCTTAGTCATCAGGGAAATGCAAATCAAAGCAACCCTGAGATTCCACCTCACACCAGTCAGAATGGCTAAGATCAAAAACTCAGGTGACAGCAATTGCTGGCAAGGATGTGGAGAAAGAGGAACACTCCTCCATTGCTGGTGGGATTGCAAGCTTATACAATCACTCTGGAAATCAGTTTAGTGGTTCCTCAGAAAATTGGATATAGAACTACCTGAGGACCCAGCTATACCACTCTTGGGAATATACCCAGAAAATGCTCCAACATATAATAAGGACACAGGCTATGTTCATAGCAGCCTTAAGGCTGAAAAGAACCCAGTTGTCCTTTAACAGAGGAATGGATACAGAAAATGTGGTACATTTACACAATGGAGTACTACTCTGCTATTAAAAACGATGATTCATGTCTGCAACCCTATAGGAAGAACAACAATATGAACTAACCAGTATCCCCAGAGCTGTGTCTCTAGTTGTATATGTAGCAGAGGATGGCCTAGTCGGCCATCAATGGGAGGAGAGGCCCTTGGTATTGCGAAGATCATATGCCCCAGTACAGGGGAATGCCAGGGCCAGGAAGCGGGAGTGGGTGGGTTGGGGAGCAGGGTAGGGGGAGGGTATAGGGGGCTTTGGGGATAGCATTTGAAGTATAAATGAAGAAAATATCTAATAAAAAACGATGATTCATGAAGTTCTTAGGCAAATGAATGGAATTAGAAAATATCCTGAGTGAAGTAACCCAATCACAAAAGTATACACATGGTATGCACCCACTGATAAGTAGATATTAGCCCAGAAATTCGGAATACCCAAGATACAAATCACAGACCACATGAAGCTCAAGAAGGAAGACCACAGTGTGGATATTTTGGTCCTTCTTAGAATCGAGATCAAAATAGTCATGGGAGCTGACACAGAGACAAAGTTTGGAGTAGAAACTGAAGGAAAGGCCATCCAGTGATTGTCCCACCTGGGGATCCATCCCATACACATTTACCAAACCCAGACACTATTGTAGATGCCAACAAGTGCATGCTGACAGGAGCCTGAAATAGCTATCTCCCGAGAGGCTCTGCCAGTGCCTGACAAATTCAGAAGTGGATGCTCAGAGCCATCCATTGGACAGAGCACAGGGTCCCCAATGGAGGAGCTAGAGAAAGGACCCAAGTAACTGAAGGAGGAACAATAATATGAACCAACCAGTACCCCCCCCCAGAGCTCCCAGGGACTAAACCACCAAACAAAGAGTACACATGGAGGGACTCAAGGCTCCAGCCACATATGTAGCAGAGGATGGCTTTGTGGGACATCAATGAGAGGAGAGGCCCTTGGTCTTATGGAGGCTAGATGCCCCAGTGTAGGGGGAATGGACAGGAAAGCAGGAGTAGGTGGGTCAGTGAGCAGGGGGAGGGGAGATGGGATGGGAGGAGTTAGAGGGGAAATGAGGAAAGGGGATAAAATTTCAAATGTAAATAAAGAAAATATCTAATAATAAAAAAATTAGAAATAAAGTGGGCCAGCAAAAACAGAAACAAAAACAAAAACATGCTCTGCAATACATGGTGTGACTATAGGTTACAACAGCTTGTGTATTTTACAACGTAGAGAAGATTTGTAGATTTTAAATATGAAGAAATGACAAATGTTCAAGAGGCTTGTTACCATGATCAAACCATCACACACCATATATGCATTAAGTAAATACTACAAATAAGTACATCTCTATGTGTCAATCAAAAATTGAAGCTGCTGATTCACAGAAGAAGGAAACTAAATGAAACTAGATGGTTTCCTCTCTGGCAGGCTTCTTCATCTTGCTCCCCCATCCCTGCTATTGGTACCTGAATCACAGCTTAGCGACATGAAAAACGTCACAAGTGCTTTTAAATTTGAATTTTGGTATTACCTGTAGCTTAAAAAATAGCAAACTTTGGTGTCTCTGCCATCCCCTTACCTGTTGTTTCTCCTAAATGCACGCAGATGCTATTTCTAAGATATGAATATAATGGTGCCTTGTAGACAACTCACCACCTACAAGCCCAACCCTGATGTACACCCTTGTCAATCACCTGGGCCTCCTGTGCCCCTGTTCAAACACTTCCCACCTGCTTCTTTACAGGTTTTTTTTTTCCAAATCACTGGATAGTTCAGGGACCCTGGAAATTTGCTTCTGCTTAGAATCCCTTCCTGCTGTCTTCCCAAGTTCCTGTCTCCAGGGACAAGGCTCAGCTTAGCTATGTGAGGGCTTGTCCACAGCACAGCCTGCTCTCCAGTACAGAGGCTCATTGCTGTGCCTTTCCCTCAACAAATTCATTTTGAAATCTGATTCTCAGCGTAATGTTATTGAGAGGAGATGGGTTCAAGAGGTCATCAGGTTGTTAAATGGCATTAATGCTCATCTTCTGGAAGCAAGTTTCTTCTGTCAGGAGTACATTGATTACCATAGCTGTAAGTCACCATGAAGCCATGAAGCAGGGAGCAATCCTTTGGTTTGTTCTTTCAGTCTCTGTACTTTATTATTATTATTATTATTATACTTGTTATAACCTGCTTTCACTATGCCTCTAGACTTCTGAGCCACCAGAACTATGTAAACCATAATTCTTTCCTTTCTAAATTACCCAGTCTCTGGTATTTTAGTATAGCAAAAGAACACAGACTTAGAGACTAGGTCTCTCTTATCTCTGTGCAATGCTTACTTTAATACAGCATCTCTCACAGAGCAGGTACTTGGTAGTGTTTGAATACAGCCAGCCAGGAAGATACCTGTGACTGAATTGTCTCTGTCAGTGGAGAGATGGGTAGGTCAGGGGCTGCAGAGAAGACCTGTGTCAGGATCAATCACATACTGGGTCCACATATCTGTATCACTGCCACTGGCATGTTTAACACTGATTGGAATCCAGTGATTATGTGCCAGGTATATTCTCCTATTTATGTGGAATTAAAACGCACAGCATCCACCCTAGTGTGAACATTTTCTTTTGTAAACCCAATGATTAAAACTAAGAAATTGTACCATACTAGCAACTAAAAACAGATCTAATACACCTTTCACTTTTTTCTCCTTCTGTTGTCTGTTTTATGTTCTCTGGGATCCCACCTTGCATTCAAGATCCGGTCTCCTCCCTCAGTGGCAGTTCTCCATCTCTCCTTGTCCTTTTCAACCTTGGCAAGTTGAATCTGAACTCACTAGGTCACTTTACAGCATGTCCTCTGATTTGGATCTGCCCTGTTGTTGCTGAATGATGGATTAAGGTCATGTGTATTTGGGCAAAGTCTTCAGAGATGATGTCTCTCATCTGGGATCCATGGCTTCCATGCATCTCATGACTGGGAGTGTTAAACCTTCGATGACTGGGATAAGGTGCGGGATGGTGGTTGTCTCTGCTGTCCTGCCAACACATGCGTTCCCCTTGCTATTGAGAAATGTCTGAATGGAGGAGACACTTGGAAAGAAGACAATGTAAGCAGAAGAGCATCAGTGCTATCATTGATAGATCTTCCTGGTAGCAAGTACTGGTGTAGTCTTCTGATGATGTTTCTGCTTCCACCATTCCTCCTACAGATTTTAAATCAAATCTACTGTAGCAAAACACGCCCTCTCCCCCTTCTTTTGTTTACTATACCCCTCTGTTCTTGAGGTGGGTTTTTGGTTTGGTTTGGTTTGGTTTGTTTTTTTTGGTTTTTCGAGACAGGGTTTCTCTGTATAGCCCTGGCTGTCCTGGAACTCACTTTGTAGACTAGGCTGGCCTCAAACTCAGAAATCTGCCTGCCTCTGCCTCCCAAGTGCTGGGTCTAAAGGTGTGCGCCACCACTGCCCGGCTGTTCTTGAGTTTGACTCCATGTTATCTATATATCACACTTTTCTGTGGATGATCTGCTCATCACCATTAGGAATTCTTCAGGGTCCTTTCAATTGGCCCCTCAGTTTATCATTTTTAGAAAAGTTTTTTTAAGTGTTTGGGGTTTGTTTGTTTGTTTGTTTGTTTTGTTTTACTCTTGTCACTTACTGATGCTCAGAAAATTGAAAAACTTAAAATATTTCATTGCAACTTATATCTTACCTAGACACTAAAATGTATTATCAGAAATGCCAGGACATCCATGAATGCCCATAATCCTAGAATTTTAGAGGCTGAGGCAAGATGATTGTTACAAGTTTGCAGTCAAGCATGGTGTGGTGGCTCACGCCTTTAATCCCAGCACTCGGGAGGCAGAGGCAGGCGGATTTCTGAGTTCGAGGCCAGCCTGGTCTACCGAGTGAGTTCCAGGACAGCCAAGGCTACACAGAGAAACCCTGTCTCGAAAAAACAAAACAAAACAAAACAACCCAAACAAACCTCTGTCTCAAAAGAGTTCTCATAGGATAACTCATGTGGTCTGTTACTGGGCTTTTAGCTGCTTGAATCTCTTGTGAAGGACTTGTCTCAAGGGACCTCAGAAACAGTAACTCTTTTGTTCTTCTTCAGGTTCTGCCCCCACCATAACGTCTTGGCAGTTAGGTTGTAATGTGTGGAGTGTAGCATATTCCAATCAAGTCTCAATGTCTGCCATCTAATTTGCTGTGTGCAGGTGTTCTCCTTCCTAATAGAGGTACCCAAACAAAAGCATATGTTCGGAGTGGTACACAGGGTATGGCAGGGTGCCTGCTGAGTTTGTTACAACTTTAGTGTCTGTGAGCATAATTCCCCTGTTTGAATGAACCTTGTTCTTCACCTGAGGCTTTGACTAAGCTCAATAGTCAGTTGTCTCTTCCTTCAAAGTGAATTAAATTTGAAAAGTTAAAACAACTACCAAGTCCAAAGTGCTGCATAAATTGCTTAGGCAGCATCTGTGTCTCAGGTGGGAGATTCTTCTTTGAAATTAACTTGAAAGTGAAACCCCTAAGCTCTTGACTCCTTAGTGAGCCTAGAGCAGGCCTCTTCTCCACCTACTGCTCCTCAGGCTGTTGCCATGCCATCAATCAAGGGAACCCATAAGACATTAGGTTTCGCTTTATTCACTTCTTCTGCTACGTCCATTTTTATATGATCTTTCTATAAAAACACCTTAAATTACTCTCAGTATTTTGGTAACTCAAAGTTATAGAAAATTCTGCTCCAGCAAAAGAATTCAAATAGAAACAGAGATTTTACTAGGAAAGTTCATCTTGGACAAGATCAATGGAGAGGCATTTGTTTTAATATTTTCATGGCATCTGTATTTGGGCAAAAGATCAAGAAAAAAGATGAAAAGAAAAAATACTTGAAATTATAAGCAATGGGCTATTGATGAAGAGTGCATATGTCAAAATGTTAAATATAAAAAGTGAGATCATGATATAGATGCCAGATAGATCAGGAGAAATATAGAGAGATGATAGATAGATAGATAGATAGATAGATAGATAGATAGATAGATAGATAGATAATAGATGGTAGATAGATCAATGGTTGATAGATGATAAACAGACAAATAGATGGTAGGTAGATAGATAGATATACAGACAGATTGATAGGCAAGAGAGATTTTTCCGTGACCTTATTGGTGCTATGTAAGAGATAGAGAGTGTTTTATTTGGTTGAACATGATGGTGTATGTCTGTAATGGTAGGAACTGGGAAGGCATAGGCAGAAAAGGACTCCCTTAGTTTGAGGTACACTCTGAGTACCAGGTTAGCAAGGGTTAACCAGCAATGCCCAATATCAAAAAGAGTAAGAAGCAAAAATGAACAAAAGATAACAAAACCAGAAAAAAAAATTTTACTCAAATCCTGTTCAAAGAATCTGAGATGGCCATTAAATCTTCAAGATGTTTGTCAAGCCTGCACAGGCGTCCTTAGGGAAGCAAAAGAGAATTCTGTGTGAGTGATGGCAGCTGAAAGGAAGTTTCCTTATGCCCGACAGTTGTGACTTCATAAGCTTTCCTGTCCACAAGTTGGTTCACAGCCTAATCATCCTTAGCTCTGAAGACATTTTCTTTTTAAAAGGCTCTTTTCGTGGTCAGTATCCCAGATAAATGGACCAAAGCCCTTCACATCCATGACATGCTTGAAGTATGGGCAAATTGCCTGATGTCAGTCACACCAAATCGACTGCCCTTCTCTCCGAGGTGGGCATCTGCCTTCCCTGTTCTGTCTCGTGGTTGTTGTGAGTGGAGCCCTCCCACCTCTCACCACAGGTCTCTGAGCGCCTGTGCTCAGAGAAGACTCTCTCAAGTCTATACTTCTCTTTCTGCATAACATGAATGTTCTTGATGAGGGAATTTTCTCCTAATAAGATCAAGGCTAATGATCCAAGAAAACACTTTCTCTATTTTCTTGGCCCACAGTGTTGTCATAAAAGTGTTATAAAACTGTGGCCATGCATTCTGAATATGACAAAGCCTTCCATGAGAAAGTAAAGATGTTTATTCATGCTCTGAAGAGCACACGCCAGACAATTTCTTCCCTGGGACTTATATAGGAAAGGTTCAAGGATCTTTTCATTAATCTTAGACATGGTGATATTGACTAAGCAATCACTCTTAATCTTAGACAAACAAAAACTCCTCATATTTAATGTGGTCCAATTAAATTAAATTTAGTTAGCCTACCAATGCCAAAGATCAATGCCCTGTTCTGACCTCCTACAGATGACTATGAGCAAAAGGTAATGTGCTTATAGATATTAATAACAACGCTAACTTATATTTGTGCCTTATTTTCTATTAATGAGAAGAGACACTCTGACCAAGGCAATTTATAAGAGGAAACACTTAATGGGGGGGTATACTTATAGTTTGATGGTATGAATCCATGACTTTCATGGCAAGGGATATGGCATCAGACAGGCAGGCATGGTGCCGGAGCAGTAACTGAGAGCTTACATCTTCATCTGCACGTTGGAGGCAGAGAGTGAGATTGGATCTGGCATGGCTCTTTTAAAACTGCAAAGCCCACCCCTAGTGACACACCTCCTCCAACATGACCACACCTCCTAATCCTTCCCAAACAGTTCCACCAGGTAGGGACCAAGCATTCAAATATATGAGCCTATGGGGCAATGTGCTCAGCACATTGTAGTTTAGGCACAGCTGGATATGCTCAATGATTCCCAGGCGGTCCCATAAAGTGGTGGTCTCTGTCATCCTCACCGTACAATGAGGTACAGTGTATGATGAAAACAATGTGGTTTTAAGGCTTCAGTAGTTTCCTTCACTGACAGCAATTCCCTGAATCAAGAATCCATCAAGAATTTCACTGTTGTGTTTTATCAAAAAAGAAAAGGAAGCCAGGGATATATTTGGTAGAGGCACGGTATGGTGAGGTGGAAGAGAATGCCTTCTGCGGGCCCATGCTGAGGCATCCCTTCCCCCGAGGTACCAGTCATATGACAGATATAGTTTGGAATAGAGTTTATTTAGAGAATGGGGAGGGGAGTAGAGGAGGGAGGAGAGACAGAGAAAGGCAGAGAGAGAGAGAGAGAGAGAGAGAGAGAGAGAGAGGAGGGAGGAGAAACAGAGAGAGAGAAGTAGAGGACGGCCATGAACATGTGGAGAGAGGGGGAAGGGGAATGGGGAGAGAAAGGAAGAAGAAGGGGCAGAGAGGGAAGAGCATAAGGGAGTAAGAGAGTAAGAGAGAGAGGAGGGGGCAAGCAGCCACTTTTATAGTGAGTCAGGCACACCTGGCTGTTGCCAGTAACTGTGAGGCGGAGTCTAGAAAGAATGCTAACACTAACTAACTGGTTAGTAAGGTCTAATCTTACTATTACTAATAATTACTCTTGCTATCAATCACAGCACTTGATGTCTAGACCTTACAAACTGAGTGTTGTGTAACTATTATGTAACTGAATAAACCAGCACACACGTACTGTTCATAAATATGATGTGCTTCATCTCTCCACAAAAGCATGGTGATGCCTGGATACAGATGCCTCCCCTGCCCCCCCCCCCCGGCCCTGAAGCTTCTATTAGGCTCATTTCTGCCTCCCATTTGGAAGGCTTCAGTTACTGTTCCTCTGAGCGTTAGCGGATGCTGCACATATCCAAAGCTCTCTTCTCACAGACTCAAAGGACTCTGCATGTCTTCCACGGTGGTGCTATGGACGGGCTCAGTGAAGCCCACTTAAGTGAAGGATAAAAGGGGTTTAGAGAACAGGAAGGACAAAGCAAGTTGTTGGCATTCAAAGGGATGCTGTCTCCTGGAAGAAGAGAGTGATGTTTAAGTACACTAGTTCTTCTGGTATCCATGGGATACTGTTCTGAGACTACTTCACGCTATCGTATTGACATGAACTAAAGCTTCATCTATAAAATGGCACAGAATTTTCACCCAACCAACACATATGTCCCATGTATTTTAAGCCCTAGCTAGACCACTTATAATTCCAGTTCAATGTAATTCTTGTGTAGATGGTTGCTTTCTGCATAGTTTAGGAGTAATGACACTGGAAAAGTATTTTTTTTTTTTAGTTTTTTTTGTTTTTGTTTTTGTTTTTTGTTTTTTGTTTTGTTTTGTTTTGTTTTGTTTATCTGTGATTGGTGAATATGGAGGCAGGGAACTCACACACGGTGTTATTCGCCTCCCTTCTTGTCACTGTGACCAAGTCACTCACAAAAGCACTTGAGGGAGGAGAGCTTTCTTTTGCCCCATCATTTCAGAGGGTAAAATCAGTCACAAGAGGGAGGAGGGCACAGTCTGGAAGGAGCCCAGGAGTTTGTGAGTGGTAGTCTCTCACATGGCATTGACATGGAAGGAGACCTCCAGGTGGGAAGTAAGATAAGACATAATTGCAAAGACCCACCCTAGCAGCCTACTCCATCAGCTAGCCCCTTGACACACAAGAGTCTATAGCCTCTCCTATTACCCGGTAGGGACTATGTGCTCAAACACATGCAGGGTGGGGTGGGGTATGTGGGGAGTCACTTCAAATGACTGGCTGATTAACTGACTGACTGAAGCACCATTAGAGACAAGAGATTTCTCTTGTCTCACAATTTCAGTGAGGCCAGGCAGTCACAGTAGGGAAGGAAAATACGCCTCTGTCAGTAAATTCATTTCCCAAGTTGTGACCTCGGACCACTTGGTTAACTTCTCATTTTTGAGGTAAGAATGATGAGGTTAGTGGTGATCTGACATTTAAACAACAGGATGTACAGTGCTCACAGGGTACCTGTCACCTACTATGTACTTATTAAGCCTGTCAACCTACTAAGTGCTTAACAATGAAGGGAGGTTGTTTTGACAAAGAGGTGCTCCTGATGCTTTTTGGAAGCAACTAACTTCTGAGTTTTGTCTGGGAGTGCCTCATCAAACTAGGGTAAGAAGGTTTTATTACACGGCTAAGCCTTGTCGAGTCCAAAGGTGGGGTAGTTTTGTTTTTTGGTTTTGTTGTTGTTGTTGTCGTTGTTGTTATTCATTTGTTTTGTTGGTTGTTGTTGTTTCGTGTTTTCCTTTTGATGGATGACAACAAGCTCTAAGCATGCTTAACATTTTATTTCTTCATCCTGGCACTCATCCATGTTGCCCTTCCCCCGTCCCCAAAAGGACGGAAGGAAGGAAGGAAGGAAGGAAGGAAGGAAGGAAGGAAGGAAGGAAGGAAGAAAGAAAGAAAGAAAGAAAGAAAGAAAGAAAGAAAGAAAGAAAGAAAGAAAGAAAGAAAGAAAGAAAGAAAGAAAGAAAGAGAAGGAAGGGAGAAAGAAAGAAAGAAAGAAAGAAAGAAAGAAAGAAAGAAAGAAAGAAAGAAAGAAAGAAAGAAAGAAAGAAAGATCCATCTTCAACAGTATATGTATCTGGATATATTTGCATTAGGTAGTGTCGAGAAATATTCTCAAATAAATAGTTCGGACATGGTTTTGGCTGCCAGTTATGGTGGTGTACCCAGCCCTTGGGAAACTGAGGCAGGAGAATCACACATTTGGGGACATCCTGGAATGCAAAGTAAATTCTAGGCTAACCCAAACTACACAAGATCTCGTCCTAAAATAAAATAGTGAGATAAAACACGGCTGCGAGGCTGGACAAAGGGGTCGGGAAAGCACGCTGCCCTCTGGGCTCACAAGCTTGTTCCCTGTCAGCCCCGGTGTCTCTGAGCTGATGCACGTCTTGCATTTGCCTCTCTTGCTCAAACAAAACAAAAGTAACCAAGTCAGCAGAGCAGTCGAGAGCTGCCTGGCATCCTGACTTGTATCTCAGCATTTTTCTCCTGTGAGGCAGAGTTAGTGCCGCATAACCCAGGAAGGTTGAGAGCCCTGTCCCCTCACTGTCAAAAGCAGGGTTCTGTGTCCATGGAGGTCAAACAAGAACTCGAGACCTTGGTCCCACAGAAGGAAGTGACCGTAGGGTGTTAATGTGAGCTGGGGCACCGTGTGGCATTTAGAGCCCAGTGCTTGCTATGGGAGCTGTTTTAGTTAACCCCTCTCTATGATCTAAGATTTATTTATTATTATATCTAAGTACACTGTAGCTGTCTTCAGTGCACCAGAAGAGGGTGTCAGATCTCATTACGGATGCTTGTGAGCCACCATGTGGTTGCTGGGATTTGAACTCAGGACCTTTGGAAGAGCAGTTGGTGCTCTTAACCACTGAGCCATCTCTCCAGCTCCCTCTCTATGATCTTGAAGCAGGTCTAGTCAATGAGGTAGACAACAAGAACACAGGTAAAGCAAGCTTAGACTATGCAGGCCAGCTAAGGTTAGCATGGGAGCAAGGAGAAGAGCTGGTGTGTCTGGGTTCTTCAAGAGTCCTGCTCAGACTTTCCCAAGCTCCACAGGCAGAGAAACTTGTCTGTGCCAGGCTTCTTCAGCCCATGAAGGACCATCAAACCAGAGTCTTTTTGACTTTCAGGCTTGGGCTTTCCAGTCATGATTAGACACACTGGTTCTCAGGGGAGGACATGTGGGAGTGGACTGGTACCTGACTTCAAAAGCCAGGGTGAAGAATAGTTATTCTGACCTTTAGGGGCTGTGTTTCAACACTGCCCCAATCCAGCTAAGAAGAGTGGCAAGGTTTGGGTTTCTGAAGCACTATTAACAGTCCTGTCCTGTCCTGTCCTGTCCTGCCCTGTCTTGTTCTGCCCTGTCCTATCTTGTCCTGTTCTGTCCCCATCCTATCTTGTTCTGTCATGTCCTTTCTTGTCCTGTTCTATCCCATCCTGTCTTGTTCTGTCATGTCCTTTCTTGTCCTGTCCTGTCTCTAGAACAGGTGTCCCATCCATGTTTGCAAACGATAAGGGAAAATATTTGGATCTTTGAGTGTCTGCTGTGTGCCTCGATTATGTGAGCAGAATCTACCGAGCCTGTTGACTCCTGTCTGCAGGCTTGCTTTTCCCTTTGTATGCAGCACAAGTAGAGAGCCCCTGGCCAGCAACTCTGCAGACTGACCCCTGGCTGGACATACTGTACTGCTTTCAATGACGGAAACCCATCAGTGTCTCTCAACAGCATCTAGTGTGCTTCTCACACACATCAGGCCATGTAGAGGTTGTGGACATGGACAGAAGTATCCCAAAATCCTAAGGAGAACTTCCAGTTAATGAAGGAGGAAGTGCCCTGTCAAATAGTCCCCAAATGCACAAGTGCAGTGGTAGCCTTAGAAAAGCAGAGGTGGCACACTCCATGAGGTATGGCCTTCATGACATTGAAAAAGCAGATGGCTAGGTGGTTCTGCTGACTGGAGTGAAGGAAGGAAGCACTCAGCATTGGAGAATGCTGTCTTTGCTACAAGGAGGGCAGGACGTGGAGACTGTAGGCCTAAGTGAGAGCATCTCCTTTGTAACCAGAGAACTCATTCATGTGAGGAGGAACTGGACAGGAGACCAGAGGAGAAAGTGGTGCAGCTCGGGTCTGGATATGAGCAGATCCAGAGTGTACCAGGGAAAGTCTGAAGGCCTTGGTCCTGGCCATGCTGAGAGGGTTGGGGAGAAGAAAGTTATAGGAAGACATCTGTTTTCGTTGGAGTTACTATCGCTGTGATAAAACACCAGAAACAAAATCAAATCGGGAAGGAAAGGGTCTGTTTCTTTCATCTTACGTTTCCAGGTGTATCACAGAGGAAAATCAGGCCTTGAGTGTGGAAGCAGGAAGTGATGCCAAAGCCCCCTGGATGCGTGCTACTCACTGGCTCGCTGCTTGTGGCTGGCTCAGCTTGCTTTCTGATAGAACCCAGGACCACCAGCCCAGAAGTGACTCCACCCACAGTGGGCGGGACCCGCCCGGGACCCGCCCTACCACACCAATCGCTTATTTTAAAAAATGTCCTACAGGCTTGCCTTACAGCCAGGTCATATGGAGGTATATTCTCTACTGCGAGTCCCTCTTTGTCAAATGCCTCGAGTGTGTGTCAAGGCGACAAACTACACCTGAGTTTCAAACTTGCATGACCCAGGATTAGTGACTTTTCTTCTCTCTCGGCTCTCACCATGTATGGCACCTGGTTTGAGGACTTTTTTTCCTCTTTATCATCCATGTGCTAGGCTTATTAGGCAGGAAAACGGTAGTGTGCGTAAGTCCTTCAGAGTTGGTGGTCTATCTGTGAAGATTGAGGAGTTATGATATATGACACCAAGCCATCTTCCAACATGCTTGAAGCAGGCTGGTTGTAAGTAATAAATCTAGAAAGTGATAAGAAAGTGAGGCCCGAAAACTGGAGTGTCCTCTTAGAAGAAAAGGCTGGGGATCGGGATGCAGACGCATGAATGGCCTGGTGGTGTTTGGAAGAAGGCTCAGAACCATGGGGCCAAACCTTAATTCAAAAACCACATGGGAAGAGATCCTTCAAGCTTCAAATGGCAGGCTCTACCTTGGGTCTTCCCTAGGCACGCCAGGGACAGGGAAAAGAAGCAAGCTGTTTTACAGGAGCCCATGAAATGAGTGAACTTAAGGACAAAAAGTGGGTCACAATTTCTTTTACTTCAGCAGCCTCTTTAAAACC
The DNA here is from genome assembly GCF_978045245.1 of Mus caroli. NCBI lineage: Eukaryota > Metazoa > Chordata > Mammalia > Rodentia > Muridae > Mus > Mus caroli. The sequence goes on along the minus strand of NW_028227273.1, from coordinate 25,825,833 downwards.
GTGAACCGCTTGACCATTTCTAAATCTTTATAGGTATTGCCATGGCAACCATTGATATGAAAACTAATATTAGCTCGGACAATTCTGCCTCAGATGATCTGATATTTTTCCACTGCTGCGGTCATCTCCACGGTCTGTGCCCATGAGCAAAGACAGTCCCCTCCAATCCTTTCATGCTGTCTTTTGTCCTGAGGAGATAAGTGCTTGTCAAATGCCCCAGTTGTTACAGAATGGCCCAGTGGCTTATGCACAGGGCGTCTACACATTCAGTATATAAGATCTGCTCATTTCTGGGTGTGTAATGAAGGACCCGGCAGGTAGCACCTGGGTTATCTTTGGAGCAAGGATGGGGTACTTCTAAGGATGATTAGCTGGAAGCAATGTATAGTAGCCCTGTTTACCCTCAGCTTCCCTTGTAAGGCTTAGGTTACCCCTAGTTAATAAGAAAAGGATGATTAGAGGGTAGTAAGCTAGAGAGAGAGAGAGAGAGAGAGAGAGAGAGAGAGAGAGAGAGAGAGAGAGAGAGAGAGAGGTGAACAGACTCCATTTGCATTTTTATTACAGTGTATTCTTATACTTTAATTTTGTTATTGCCCATCTCTTACTTCGTCTAATGTGTAAATTAAATTTCACCACAGTTAAATTTACAGGAACGATAGCTTATATTGGGTTCAATACTGAACCTGGTTTCAGTGTGTATCATATGTTTCTCCTACAGCTAAATAGATGCTTCCTATGTGTCCCATATAGCTCTGCACACACTTGTATCAAACATCAACGGTTACCATTGTTAAATAGATGCTTCCTATGTGTCCCATATAGCTCTGCACACACTTGTATCAAACATCAACGGTTACCATTGTTAAATAGATGCTTCCTATGTGTCCCATATAGCTCTGCACACACTTGTATCAAACATCAACGGTTACCATTGTTAAATAGATGCTTCCTATGTGTCTCATATAGCTCTGCACACACTTGTATCAAACATCAACGGTTACCATTGTATTTAGTTTCTCCCTTTTGAATCGTCTGTGTCTCATCTCAGTCCTGGGCATCACACCGCCACAATTATATTCTTTCCATTCTTAGAGTCACCACTCTCAGAGTCCCATATTTTATAATTCTGCCTCATTCATCCATCCATCCATCCATCCATCCATCCATCCATCCACCCATCGCTCCCTCCCTCTCTCCATTCATTAAGCAAACACACTGAATACCTGTACTAGTGAGCATTTCTTCACTGTTACCAAAAACCTCTGAAGCACAGACAAAGGACCAGTAGAGCTACCTGGTGAGACCCAGTCAGTTCCCTTTATCATTGCAGTGACACAGTATCTAACAAAAGCTGCTCAGGGAAGGAAGGCTTACTTTGGTTCCTTGAAGGTACAGTTCATCATGGCAGGGAAGGCACAGCACCACACAGGTGGATACATTGTATCTGCAGTTGTGGAGTGGAGAGAATGTTCGGCTATGTTGTCCTTTCTCTAGAGTCTGGGACACCAGCTCCTGGGTTGGTGGCACCCACACTGAGTGAGTCTTCGCTCTCCAGTCAAGCCTACTTGGAAATAACTTTAGAGTCCTAGACAGAGGTGTGTGTTTCTTGGTCGATGTAAGCCCAGTGGAGTTGACACTTAAGATCATTCATGACATGTCCACATTGTATTAAACTTCTCCTAATTGAAACTTTTGTAATACATTCCAAGTGTGTACCACATAGGGAGAATGTTCCCATATACCACTTATGCTCATCCTCCAGCCACAATAATTTACTTCAGCTGCTACAGGACGTTTCTCACAGGATTCTTCTGTGGATGCACAGTTCAGAAGCACTGCTCTAATCTCATTGAACAGAAAATGTAAGGAGGTTTTGAGGGATGATGATGTTGAGAAAAGTCAAAATCTGACGCCTATAGATCCTAACATTATCTAGTATTCTGCCTATCAACTATAATGGTACTCATAAGAATGTAATGTGTACATATATGCTCCTTGAAGTTTAACAATCATACACTTTAGGAACCAACATTGTGATGCCTCAGAAGGATCCAGTAAAAAAAAAAAAAACTTTCAGGTTTTCCATTCTGAGTATTTATGCCTTGACTTCAAACACTGTCACATCCAGCCACCTAAGTTAACTTGGTAAAGCCTAGGTCTGAGCAACAGTAAGTTGAGCAAATCAGATTGGTTGGAGGGTCTGAGAGGTCCTTCTCAGGGAAGAGGAAGAGGGTGTCTTTAGACCCCTAGAGGAGAGCACCACCACAATGTCAGATGTATCTCCACCTATAATAGGCAAAGCTTGCAGGGTTTTCACCACATAACATGTACAGGTATCGCCAATAACTCAGACTCCAAGTCACTGTTGCAGATAGCGTGCGAATGCACGAAAAGCCCCATTCCTGGGTGACAGACTCTTGAAGAGCACTTTCATCTCTGTATTGGATAACGTTTTATGGATGTTCTTGCCCAAATACCCTGTAGCCAGAGGAGTCCCTTAGAGCATTAACAGGTAGTGGCTGGTGTATCCTTAAATGGCACAGTGGCAGGATCAGCCCCTGATCACATTGCAACCATGATTCATCCTCACTTACTGAGCCAAATCTTAATTCTTTGATGTGGCCTGAACAAGGAGAACATTACTGGTACCGCACACTGTGTCTTAACACAGAGGTATAAAATTAGACCTTGATTTCTAATGCTTACGGGTCCTTTCATAAAACCAAAGAGTGCTTTAAAGTGATGTATAAACACAAGGTTCATAGAGAAAAACCAATATCATGTTGACTTGAAAGCATTGTTTCATGAAAATTCTGTGTGCTACGTTTTTGGAGAGAAAGTTGTAACCTCTCATCAGTTTACCTAACTTCGTCCGTCACTGGTTAGCATGAGAAATGCCTCTTTGGGTACATTAACCCAGCATGTGTTACTCTAGGTAAATCTATCTCTTGGGTTTCAATCAGTCAAATGCCAGACTTATCCCAAACAGCCAGAAACGAGTCCTTGATTGCCCGTCTCAATGTGGCACCTCTTGGTAATTCTGTAAAGATGTTTCCTGTGCTTGGAAATTAAGGTGAGTGATGTACCATTATTGCAATCTTCAATAAATGGCCTTCTAATGCAATTATTGCTGAGGCTGGGAACAGAACAATCTCTCATTGTTATTTATTGCTGTACTTACTGCTAATGAACTGCTGTTGCAGGCTGATGCATCCAAGGACAAGATCCAAGCAATAGCTCTTCTGGAAAATGTGAACTGACTGGATAGTGTGGGTGCTATGGGCATAGCTCATCTCTGGGTCTTAATGAGGCTCTTTCACTCCAGATTGTGTGTGTTTGTGTGTATATGTGGTGTGTATGTGTGTGTGCATGTGTGTATGTGGTGTATGTATGTATGTATGTGGTGTGTGTGTGTGCATGTGTGTATGTGGTGTATGTATGTATGTATGTGGTGTGTGTGTGTGCATGTGTGTATGTGGTGTATGTATGTATGTATGTGGTGTGTGTGTGTGCATGTGTGTATGTGGTGTGTGTATATGTGTGTGTATGTGGGGTGTGTATGTGTGTATATGTGTGTGTATGTGGGGTGTGTATGTATGTGGGGTGTGTGTGTATGTGTGTGTATGTGTGTGCATGTGGTGTGTGTGTTTGTGCATGTGGTATGTGTGTATGTGGTGTGTGTGTATGTGTGTGTTTGTGTATGTGGTGTGTGTATATGGTATGCATGTAATATTGTGCATGTGTGGATGTGTATATGTTGTGTGTGGATGTTGTGTGTGTATATGTGGGGTGTGTGTGTGTGTGTGCTGTAGGCATACCTCATCTTTGGGTCTTAATGAGGGTGTTCCAGTCCAGATAGTGTGTGTGTGTATGTGTGTGTGTGTGTGTTCATATGAGTATGCAAAGTTCTTACACTTTGTGCTCCTTTATGTTTCTGTGAAACATCTGTCACCCATGGGGACCCCCATGGCCATCCACATCAGTGGTTGTCAAGATTAAGTGATTTATAATCGCTCAGGTGAACTGTTACCCAACATCTGATTTGCATAGTCTGGGCTGCTACCCAAAACCATTTCATTATTAGTCATATGTCAGACTCAAGGTGGTCTCACATAAATGCTGTGATTATGTTTGGTCCTGAGACACAAACAGATCAAAAAGTAGTTTGTCCACAGTTGAGTTTGGGAAACTCTGATATTCTTCCCAATCTCTACCATCTGGAAGCAAGTCTTCAATATTCAGATACATCCCTGATACACATCTTGATGAGGGCAGAAGCAACCAGGTTGTTTTGAAATGCCCCGAAAATTGATGTCAAGTGACCCAGACATCCTGTACATCATTTTCATTGATTCTGAGAGCATTCTAGAAGCTGTGTGTTATAATGAAATCACATTTTCAGGGTGGGCCCATACTGGACAAGAACAGGCAGTGAGCAGGGAAGGGGGAGAAAGTCCAGGACATCAGGAACCAATTAAGACACAAAGCTGACTCCCTTTTAAGCCACCATTGCAGGCTTGCCTAAAGAGGGCAATGTAAACCCAAAGGTGGCTGGTAAGTCGGCATGCGAGCTACTGGATGCCTCTTGCTCCTCACTCCTCCATTAACTATTGATGGCCACTGAAAGAAACAGAATTGGTGATGAGGAGTATTGACAACTTCATGAGAGTCATGGAGGCTTGCTGGTGTTGTTATTGTGTCTTTGTGGCAAGGGTAGAAAAAATGATTAAAAACCTTAAACCTCTCAGAACAGTTTGATGCAAGTCATCTGTATGGGAGTTGAATTCAGTAAATACATATTACCATCTTCCATTCTTAATATTTCTTAAACAGAGAATTCCCAGGAGTAAAACATTCTGCGTATATTTATTTTATTTGGAAATGGAATTAAAGTGCACATTTCCAACTCCCATCTCTTACATTTTACAATTTCATTCTTTATACTATATACCAGACTCTCAAATAGAAAACACTCACAAAGGATCCTTATGATTTAAGAGAGGAATAAAATTATTGAGTATTTCATCTCTACAAAGAACTGGGTGTTAAAATAACTCTTACCATTGTATTGTTAGGAGTTACTTTATTTAAAAGGACTGAGACCTAGCTCTACCATTCAGAGAAATCAAATTATAAGGGTGTGTTTTAATAAAGTGAAACACTAGGTGCACTAACCCAACTTTCAGCTTCTGTAAGTATGGAGGAAAGGAGACAAGTACGGAATTCTACCGTTAATGGTGTCTTAGCATGTCAAAACTTGCTCCTTTGCAAATGCTCACATTTTTTTTTTTTGGTACACTTTGTGTTGCATTTGTAGATGTTGGTGGTTTTAGAATCATGCCTTCCATCTGTGTTATGCATCTATCAAGTCTCCACACTGATCAATGCACACAATCACGATGGAGCCAGCATCTGGAAGCATTAATGAGCTACAAGCTTAGCGTTATTCTGAATATTTAGACACTAGGAACTCTTAAATGAATTCCCATTTCAGAAGGAGATGCTTGTTGCTTTTGAATTATGCATTCACCCTTGGATTTCTTATTCACGGTCTCCGGTAATGCTGTGACTAAAGACCTGTGCCCTGATTTCAAGGATTTGATATGCGATTCGGGTGCCCGGCATTCCTATGAAGGCAAAGCAGGCCTCGACTGGTTTCTTCAAAGGCCGTTAACATGTTACTAAGCCTGCAGCTTAAATTGAACAACTGAGAACAAATGGTGTGTTTGCCTAACGAAGCAGCACGTCTGGGGTTTGCTCCAACTCCAGTCTTCCTTCCTCTTCATGTCTGGAAGATCTGCAGACAGGGTCAACAGTCAGATTTCTTTTGCTATCTTGTTCATGAAGCTGACAAATGTTGCTGCCAAGGCAACCTAAAAATTCTGTTTGCTTTAACTTGGGTATCAAGTGAGAGCAATCACTGTTGTTCAGGTGGTAGAGGGCTGTGAGTACCAAGGAATCGGCCTTATACTGCTGTTTGCATGTGGACAGAGTTTCGTGGGGAACCCTGCCTCTTCATTTTGTATCTGAGATAAGCTGCATTCCTACAGTCACACCATGGATTGAATTCCTGCCTGGTTGTTGGCCTTCAGTGATACATATTATGTGCAGTAAAGCAATTATAGGAAGCATAAAATAAACATGTTATAGAGCAAGCCTGACTGTATAGGAGGAGAACGGGATGGGTATCCCGAGACCTGAGCTGCCGAGACGGAACCTTTCCCTGCATTTTGTAGACATCCACGTTTGCAGAACATCCCATGAAATACAAACCCGAATTCTCCTGTAGAATGGCCACTAGCTCTGAGACAATGTGAAAGGCTTTTAATTGGGAGCATTGCTGTACATCTCAGTCAGAAATAGACTAACAAAACCACTATTCTGTAACTTGTTGGAGAAGCAGTTTCTGCATTAGAAAAGTGAGGGCTTCCCTGAGGTCTGAGCTGTTTCATCTGCAATAGTGAAAGGGATTTGTGAAGAATTCAAGCAAATCCAGCTGTGGTTGATCCAGCTGTGACGGATAGTATCATTTTACTCAAACTTTTATTGTCTACTATTTCTCCCTCTCCTTTCTATATGGAAGGATTGGACATTTTATTGTCCAGTGATTGTTAGATGGGCTATTCATATATTACTTTTACTCGGTCGGTATTAGGGTATGATATGTTATTTGTAGGTGGGTGTGTGCATGTGCATGTGTGTGTGCTTGTGGAGGCCAGAGGTCAACTTCGAGTGTTGTTCCTTATATGCCTGCTCTACCTTGTTTTTTGAGATAAGAGTCTTTGATAGGCCTGGAAGTCACCCATGATTCTAGCTGTTTCTCCTTCAAGTCCTGTCTCCATCTTCAAAGTGCTGATAGTACCAGGATATGGTACCACGACTGGATCTCTTATGTGGGTTTTGAGTGACCAAACTGAGGTCCCCATGCTTACAAAGTAAGCACTTCGCAGCTAGCTCCTCCCCGAGTCCATGGCGCCTTTTGAACTTTATAGAATCCTAGAATATGGAAGCTTAAGGAGTTTGGAAAATACCCTGCTGTTTCCCCTACATAAGGTGACTGAATCCTAAATGTAAAGAGGCAGCATAGGCCAATATTCGACATCTATTCATTCACTTAGCAAAAATATGGGTTCTGACTTGCAATGTCCTCTGTGAGGCACTGCGGGAAGACAGAGATGACTGCCAAGGGCTCCTGCAAGATAGTATTAAGGCAGGGCAGAGACTGTTCAGTTGAGCACATGCAAGTTAAGAACTAAGAGAGCAAAGGTCTGCTTCTGAGTTGCCTGTTTTGGCATTCCTTTTCGTTCCGTATCTGGGTTAGATACACAAAAGTAGTGGCTGATAGTCTCGGTTGTGCCCAAAGGAAATTAGAGCAACTGCTACCCAGCTTCCCATTTCAACTTGGTAAGGATCAGATTTTGCTCCAATTCTTTGGGCGGGGGAGGGGGGGGAATGAGATGACTTGAGACAAGCCAGCCTAAAATTTGCCACGTAGCTGAGGAAGACTTGAATTATGCTCTTCCTGCCTGAGTGCTGAGATTAGGGACCCAGCATATACTGACTGGTGAGGTGTGTGATATACTGCCTGGTGAGGTGTGTGTGGTGCTGGGGATCAATCCTGGGGTGTCCTGCCTTCTAGGCAAGTTCTCTACCAACTGAGCTACCTCTGTAACTCTTAATGCAGTCCTTGAACTTGTAGATTGTTAGGATAATTAGCTAGGTATTCCTAACTTTTCAAACAGAATAGTTAGCATTCTACTGTTTTTTTTTTTCCCCTCCTCCATGGAGAGTAGTCACCCACATGCCATCCCTGATTTATCCACGAGGATTCATGAGTCATGGAGAGAACAGGCTGCGTTCAACTTTTTTTTTTTTTTTAAATCACAAAAACATTGCATCAAAATGAATGAAAGGCTCCGAGCCATCTGGGTCTCAAAGGATATTGCTGAGTTTGTGTTTGTTGTAAATGATACAGTTTGTTCTTGTCCATTTTCAAGGAAAGGACCTTCGTTGAAGGTGTGTGCGCGCGCACACACACACACAAACACACACACACACACACTGCCTCCATTCATGGATTTATGGAACAGAGCCACAGATGTGCACATATGACAGGTACACATGTCTCAAAACAAACACAAGTGGCCCTCATGCCTGTTAGATATTTGAACCCTTACATGTTGTTAGATGTAAAGAACTCTAGGTCCTTTTTACCTTTGGCTCCTGGGTCTGGACCATAGGCCCCTCCTCTCTGCAGCCTGGAATCTGCCTATCTACTCTACAGTCTATGCAGTGCCATAAAAAAATTTTCCCCCCACTATTCCACTCAAAATTTTAATTTCCAGAGCTGCACATCTAGAAAACACAGTCCCTAAACTCCATAGCAGACCAGTAACATAATTTCCTAACCTTCTCTCCCATAGGAGGTATCAAAGCCCCCTCCTCTCCAGCCAAGGCAACTGGATGTCCCCTCCCTTTCCTACTGACATTGTAGATACTCTAGATTCCCTGGCCATGCCTCCCCATCTCCCCAGGCCTGCTCAGTGTAAGCCACCACTCATCCCTGCTGGAGACATTTATGTTGCATCTTATCTGTGCCATCCATTAGTAAATTCAATAGTTTGTTAATCTCTTTCCCTCCTTTAATGAGTTTCAGCTTCAGGCCAGTGACTAGGTGATTTGAGAAAGGCCTTAGAAGTCTTAAAGAAATATGCCAGGGTGTCTTGAGCCCCAGAGAGTGTGAGATGACCAGAGAACTAATCAAGTCAGGATGTGTGTGTGTGTGTGTGTGTGTGTGTGTGTGTGTGTGTATGTGTATGTGTGTGTCCCCACACACACCCCAGCTTAAGCTTTGTAGCTCCCAGGAAGGAGGGAGCTGCAGACAGACACAAAACCTAGTTATCATTCTAATTAACTCCTGTCTTCACTGTGAACTTAAATATCTGGAGTCCTGAACCTGTATTAACACACTTCCAATTTCAAAATTGGGGGTAGGGAGAGGGGGAGATACTGCAGTCCCCAAGGCAATAGAGAACTCACCAGAAGGTCAAAAGAAAAAGAGAGAGAGAGAGAGAGAGAGAGAGAGAGAGAGAGAGAGAGAGAGAGAAGCCACACTCCCCACGGGGATCTCTAAAGGGAGAAGAGGGGACCCAGAGGCCCTGCAATAATCCAAGTGTAAATCCAAAGGCTACTGCTCTTGGCAGCTGACTCGGTCGCGGTCCCCAAAAGCTAGGTTCTAGAGGACTGCTCAACCTAGGTGTCCTGAAGAACTGCAGCGGCCCCCTCCCCCGCGCGGGAGGGAAGCCAGGACGAGGTTGGCCCCCCTCGCTCGGAGTCTGGGCGTGGGCCCCGCCGCAGCTCCGCGGAGCCTCCGTGCCTCCTGCAAAGGGGGGCGGGGGAGCCCTGGGCTGCGGCTTCCTCCCGCGCGGAGTCTCCTGCGCACCGCCGAGCAGGACGCCAGCGCCAGCCGGGTCCCCACACCGCGGCGCGCCCGGCCTTCCCGCCGCCCCCAGGTAACTTTTTCTGCCGTTGGTGGGCCGAAGGGCTCCGAGGGGGGCTCGCTTCCAAGACGCGTGGGGCTTGGGGGCCCCGGTGCGCTGCGCTGCGCTGCGCCCGCCGACCTCGGCCTCCGCCCTGGGGGCCTCTCTCTGAGCTCCGGCCCCTGGGGGCGATCGGGCCCTGCGCCCCTCTCCAGCCATCGGCGGGGAACACGGGGTTGAGACGCCATGTTCGGAGCGTGCGGGGCTTGGGGGGAAAAACACTGCGGCGCCAGGCCGGGGGCTGTGCGCGGGAGGGGTTGTGCGTCCCCGAGGCTGCGGCTGCCGCTGCGTCCGTGCCCGGGGCGGGCGCGGCGGGTCTCGGAGCATCCTGGCTCCAGGGCGAGGCGGGCCGCTTTTACGTAACTTGCCTCTTCCCCGAGTGGCGGGCGACCTCGGGCCGGCTACTGGCCAGCCAGGTTGCCCCGGGCCTGGGCACCTGCCGGCCGCGCGACCCTGGGACGGCTCCCTGCGCCGGGCGGGAACGCGCCCCGGCCTGCAGAGCCGAGCACTCGGCCGGGCGCGGCTCACCTGGCGCCCTCGGGACTGCGGGTCGCCTGGATGAGTCGGGGTGGGGAGGCTGGGGACCGCAGGACTCCGGTCCCTGATAGTTGTGGCTGGTGCACCCAGGCTCCTGCACCCGGGGTTGGGGGGAGGGCTTGCTTTTTCGGATTCTCTCTCTAATCGCGCCCTACTTCTTCCCCTTCCCCCTACCCCCTGCACCGGGTGCCAAGTTCACAGCTTCTGCAATGCGGTGGGTGTGGTTACCTCGCAGATTGTAAGTGTGGTCCTTCTGGTGGGAACATTCTTGCTCTTTCTTTCTCCTTTTAGATGTACTGATCTGAAGTTTTCTTGGGGGTCGGGGGCGGGATTTACCTTCCCGTCTTTGCAGACCAGGGTTCAAGTTGGGAAGAGTGCTACAGAACAAATCGAATGATAAAGGGAACATGTGGTATTAATTAAGCATGGAGGCTGGGCAGTCCTGAGAGGGCCAGGCAATCCTGCTAATAACGCAATGCTTCCATTACGTGTTTAAGTTGGCGTTTCAGCTTTTTTACATTACTTTATGGAATTGCTTTTGCAGACATCCTTGGCTGGGGTTTTCAGGGGCCCGTTTCGGGATCTGTGGGGCGGTCGGATGTTCTGGGGGTTACTCTTGGCAGCATAACTTAACCAAGTAAAGGACTCATCAAATCCGGCGATCAAAAGAAATTTCTTTTTGCACCTTACACTGCCTTTTAAAGCCCCCATGAATCAAAAATGATGGAACTCCACGTATATCAGGAGGCCATGAATGCAGTACCATTAGAGTTAAGTGCAGCTTCGAAGGAGTGAACCTGCAGAGGAGGAGGGGGAGGGGGAGGAGGGGGAGGAGGGGGGGGAGGAGGGGATTTGATGACTCTGCCCGGTGCTTTTACCGCTGTCTTTGAACTGCATGGTCATTGTGGCATCAACTTTTTAAACCTTTGTTAGGAGTAACAAAGTTATTGTGAGAGGAAATAATTTCCAAATTGAAGAAGCATGCCTCTCCTTTGTTAATTTCCAAAACCCCGATGGAATAAGCTGAAGGCTGTGAATATTGAATTATTTACACTATGATTATTCCAATGGTCTAGAAAAAAAAAAAAGCTAGATAATTAGAAGCACAAGCCACTGCATGAACTGGCCTCGCGCACAGCAAGTTCTTGCAAAAACAGAGCATGTGTTCCGAGAGGTTTTATCAGAAACCAGAAGAGTGGCCTCTGTCACTTGTAAACACCTTTAGGCCGAGGATTGTAGAGCTACGGGGCAAAGGCCAGTGTCCCAATGACATACTTACATCTAATTTTTTAGAGAATTTCCTTAGGCATAAATATGGTTTAGAGAGTGCGTTCGCCAGTCCCCGTTGGGTCCTTGAACCAAGGCCAACTTTGATTTCTGTGGATATACAAGATTCAGGTTTACTTCTCTGACTGGATCTGGGGTGTGTGTGTATGTGTGTGTGTGTGTGTGTGTGTGTGTGTGTGTGTGTGTGTGTTGCTTTTTTAAAAGTCCAAAGGCAGGGTTGGAAGAGATGACTCGGTGCTTAAGAGCACTGACTGCTCTTTAGAAGACTCTGGTTCGATTCCCAGCACCCACATGGCAGTTCGCAACCATCCATTCCTCCAGTTCCAGAGGACCCAACATCTTCACTGAGACACGCATGCAGGCAAAACAACAATGCACACAAATAAATTATAAGAAAACCTAAGTCCAATGGCCAAGCCACTAAGGGTGCACTGAGGTAGGAGTGAGGTGACCACCTGTGACCTCGGAGAGCTGTCAATGCTGTCCTTTCAGGCTAGTGTGGAGGGATTGGCTCATCAGTGCTTTCTTTGCTTGTAGGATGCGCAGCCATCTTTTTTTTTTTTTTTTCCTTTTGGATTGGATATTTTCTTTATTTACATTTCAAATGGTTGCCCCTTTCCACGTCTCCCCTTTGGAAGCCCCCTATCCCCTACCCCCTACCCCTGCCTCTATAAGGGTGCATCCCCACCTACCCATCCACTCCTGTCCTCCCACCCTGACATTCCCCTACACTGAGGCATTCTACAATTGATAGGTGGGAATCGGTGATTTCCATGGCAGTGAAAGTTGACTCCAAGAGTAGCCTGGGAAATCTTTTCTTTCCGGTGAGAATTCAAGTATAGCGAAGAGAATTTTCTTAAGTAGAGTACTCTGGTCGTCTTTCATAATTCTGTGAGCTTTAGGGTGGAGTACAGACTCCCCACTGAGAGCCAAGAATCAAGTTCACCTTCAGCACCCCTTCCTTTCAGAAGACTCACCACTAGTTGCTCATTTGATGGGAATTCATCAGACACTCGGGGCCCTTTGAAAGGCTCCACTGCTATTGCATTTGTCCTGGTTATAAAGGATTATGTCCCCAGAAACAGGGCCCGGACAGTGACATCATTGCTGGGCTGGGGCTATGACATCACTATGGCTCAGAGGAAAACAGGGTGGGGCAGGCAGAAGCATTGGAGTCCCATCGAAGCCTGCAGAAGCCTTTCACCGTAAACAGCACAACAAGGTATCGTATGGATGTAAAGTAGTAAAAATCTTTGGATATTTCTGTCCCATAAGAAAATACTGTGGGGTTCCACAAGTCAGGTTTTTAAATTTATTGTCTGTAGTTCATCCTGTTTGCACTATTGTACTATTGCAATATCATGCTTAATTTTTTTATTTTTAGGTTATTAGTGCCGTCTTTAAAGTATCTAGTATCTTTTATACTTTCTGAGTTGGCAATGCTGTTTTGTGGTTTGACGCAATGTGCTTGCTGTTCACAACTGGGGAAAAATAGAAAAGCTAGAGACTTCACAGATGTAGGTGCTATCTGCCATGATTTGTGGGTAATTAGTTTCCATTCTAACTTTGCTTTATTTGCTGATATTATTTTGTAATTTGACATTTTAATCCTTGTAGAATTCTAGTGTGGAGACATGTCTGGTCCAAATTAGGGTCTAACAGGGGATCAGAGGACGCTCAGGTCCCGAGTGCCCCTATACTCTACGTACCTCATAGCCTATAAAGTACATTCACTGCTTTTTATGAACTTAGTGTGATCTCATCAGGGCAGAGGGAAGAGCCACACATCAGTCTCGGGTGTCTTCTGTCTGGGTCTTTGCAAAGATGACTGCCATGATTTCACCTTGATGAGGTAGCGGTGTGGGAAGTCGGGGTGGTTCCTACTCAAAGGTTTGGCTATTCCAGGACACGTTCCTGAAGCAGAGAGAAGAAAAAGACTTGAGAACAGTGGAGGTAGAGAAGTCTAAATTAGGTGCTAGGCCCGCAGATCACTGGTGAAATGTCTTCGGTACTGTGGTTTTAGACCTTGCGATGATTGGTTAAATTGCACACTGCAGGACTGGAAGCTTCTATTAGCTCCCAACCCCTAATTCTTTTGTAATTTGCAGTATGGAAGAAAGGCTGACAACTTAATTTTAAGATCACTGACATTTTGATACATTGTTCTTGCAGACTTTCTTACAAACCACACATATGTGCACTCACATAAGCATATGCACACATGCACACATGCACACACGCACACACACACACACACGGAGGTAGTCTTGTGTTAAGCCTAGAAAACAAATGCATTGTTTAAATTTTTCCCTGTGATTATTGTTTTTCCTCCAATCATACTAGATTGAGTGCATGGTATGGGTTAGGATTCATTCTTCCTGGGTTTTTATCCCTGAACCAAACAGTTCTAACTCCTGATGCATTCAGTATGTATGCAACCAAATAAGAAACAATTATGACATATTACTTATGACGAGATGCTTGAAAAGCATCACTATTGTGCACAAGACCGAAGTACCTGGTCATATATGCAGCTGTTATTTTTAATAGAAAGATCCTCTGCGTATCCACCTTGTTCCCTGGCTGTAGCTTAAACTGTGCAGGTCCCGGCAGGTTTGCTGTATCAGAGAAGAACATGCTTGAGAGGTGTTCAGCACGGAGGATGATGGTGACTTCAAGGGGAGGGCTGTGGGTATTCTGTTTCTTTTCCCCACCAACTCTGGGAGGATCAGTGTAGGGGGATGCTCATTCAGAGGGACGGTAGCAGGTGGAAGCAGGGCAAAAGCTGAAGTATCTCAGTGCTGGGAGATGGTACTGGTCCTGCCTGTGATGGAAAAGGAGGAAAAGTGTGTGTGTGTGTGTGTGTGTGTGTGTGTGTGTGTGTATGTGTAAAACAAGACATGCACATACATTATTCCTATGTACATATGCAATGTGTATGTATATAATGCATATATACAAGGTGTACATAGACATTATTTCTATATGTATATACATTGTCTGTATTCTCCAGTAGTAGTTTCTCTAATTCAAGTTCCAATCTCATCACATAAAGCCTCACCCTGTCCCCCCCCCCCCAGTCTCAAGCGTTGGGTTTTATTGTACAGTGTCAGTTGTCTTCCCTCTAACTCATAGCTTAGACTGGCTACCAGCTGCTTTTACAGACCTTCTGAAGAATGCACTGGAGCATGCATGCATGCATGCATGCATGTGGTGCTCCTGGTGACACATGGGCAGCAGCATGCAGAAAGTGTCGACAGGGGTTGACTGTGCAGTCATGAGATGTCGAGTCTGGGTATAAGTAAGTCTATAAATACCTAGATGACTTTATTTTGCTTCTGCTTCCTTTATGCGTGGAATACTTAGAGAAGTCCCAGAGTTTTTTTTTTTTTTAAAAACCAGTGCACAAGTTATAGTTCGGGAGAAAAGCACCTGAGCAGCTGGGGCGCAGGGTCTGCTGACACTCGCCAACTGCCCACAACACCCGCCACAGGATCTTAAGACTTCTGGTGAGGGGAGCACAGCTTCTGCTCCAATCCAATTGCGCGGGACCTGAGACTGCATTAGTTAGGGAAGCAGAAACCGGCCTGAGTAGGACCACAGGCCTCATCCGGCTGGATCAGCGCCGGGGTAGCGGGAGCGCAGGGTTGCCTGACACCCGCCAGCTACCCACGACCCCCGCCGCAGGATTTTGGGACTGCTGGTGAGTGGAACACAGCTTCTGCTCCAATCCAATTGCGCGGGACCTGAGACTGCATTAGTTAGGGAAGCAGAAACCAGCCTGAGTAGGGCCACAGGCCTCACCCGGCCTGATCAGCGCCAGGGTAGCGGGAGCGCAGGGTTGCCTGACACCCGCCAGCTACCCACGACCCCCGCCGCAGGATTTTGGGACTGCTGGTGAGTGGAACACAGCTTCTGCTCCAGTCCAATCACGCGGGACCTGAGACTGCTCTGGTTGGGGAGAGAGAAATCCGGCCCACACAGGGCCACAACCCTCTTCCGGTCAGAAAAGCACCTGAGCAGCTGGGGCGCAGGGTCTGCTGACACTCGCCAACTGCCCACAACACCCGCCACAGGATCTTAAGACTTCTGGTGAGGGGAGCACAGCTTCTGCTCCAATCCAATTGCGCGGGACCTGAGACTACATTAGTTAGGGAAGCAGAAACCGGCCTGAGTAGGACCACAGGCCTCATCCGGCTGGATCAGCGCCGGGGTAGCGGGAGCGCAGGGTTGCCTGACACCCGCCAGCTACCCACGACCCCCGCCGCAGGATTTTGGGACTGCTGGTGAGTGGAACACAGCTTCTGCTCCAATCCAATTGCGCGGGACCTGAGACTGCATTAGTTAGGGAAGCAGAAACCGGCCTGAGTAGGGCCACAGGCCTCACCCGGCCGGATCAGCGCCAGGGTAGCGGGAGCGCAGGGTTGCCTGACACCCGCCAGCTACCCACGACCCCCGCCGCAGGATTTTGGGACTGCTGGTGAGTGGAACACAGCTTCTGCTCCAGTCCAATCACGCGGGACCTGAGACTGCTCTGGTTGGGGAGAGAGAAATCCGGCCCACACAGGGCCACAAGCCTCTTCCGGTCAGAAAAGCACCTGAGCAGCTGGGGCGCAGGGTCTGCTGACACTCGCCAACTGCCCACAACACCCGCCACAGGATCTTAAGACTTCTGGTGAGGGGAGCACAGCTTCTGCTCCAATCCAATTGCGCGGGACCTGAGACTGCATTAGTTAGGGAAGCAGAAACCAGCCTGAGTAGGGCCACAGGCCTCACCCGGCCGGATCAGCGCCAGGGTAGCGGGAGCGCAGGGTTGCCTGACACCCGCCAGCTACCCACGACCCCCGCCGCAGGATTTTGGGACTGCTGGTGAGTGGAACACAGCTTCTGCTCCAATCTTTAAATAGTGACAACGATAACAACTAACCCCAGAGATTACCAGATGGCGAAAGGTAAACGTAATAATCTTACTAACAGAAACCAAGACCACTCACCATCATCAGAACCCAGCACCCCCACTTCACCCAGTCCAGGGCACCCCAACACACCGGAAAAGCTAGACACGGATTTAAAAGCATATCTCCTGATGATGATAGAGGACTTCAAGAAGGACGTTAATAACACACTTAAAGAAATGCAGGAGAACACTGCTAAAAAGGAAGAAGACAATAAAGAGGAAGCACAAAAATCCCTTAAAGAATTGCAGGAGAACACTGCTAAAGAGTTACAAATCCTTAAAGAAAAACATGATAACATAATCAAACAGGTAGAAGTCCTTACAGAAAAACAGGAAAACACATCCAAACAGATGATGGAAATGAACAAAACCATACTAGACCTAAAAAGGGAAGTAGACACAATAAAGAAAACCCAAAATGAGGCAACACTGGAGATAGAAACCCTAGGAAAGAAATCTGGAACCATAGATGCAAGCATCAGCAACAGAATACAAGAGATGGAAGAGAGAATCTCAGGTGCAGAAGATTCCATAGAGAACATCGGCACAACAATCAAGGAAAATGGAAAATGCAAAAAGATCCTAACTCAAAACATCCAAGAAATACAGGACATAATGAGAAGACCAAACCTACGGATAATAGGAGTGGATGAGAATGAAGATTTTCAACTCAAAGGACCAGCAAACATCTTCAACAAAATTATAGAAGAAAACTTCCCAAATCTAAAGAAAGAGATGCCCATGAACATACAAGAAGCCTACAGAACTCCAAATAGACTGGATCAGAAAAGAAATACCTCCCGACACATAATAATCAGAGCAACAAATGCTCTAAATAAAGATAGAATACTAAAAGCAGTAAGAGAAAAAGGCCAAGTAACATATAAAGGCAAGCCTATCAGAATTACACCAGATTTTTCACCAGAGACTATGAAAGCCAGAAGATCCTGGACAGATGTTATACAGACACTAAAAGAACACAAATTCCAGCCCAGGCTACTATACCCAGCCAAACTCTCAATTAACATAGATGGAGAAACCAAAGTATTCCACGACAAAACCAAATTCACACCTTATCTCTCCACGAATCCAGCCCTTCAAAGGATAATAACAGAAAAAAACCAATACAAGGACAGGAACCACGCCCTAGAAACAACAAGAAGGTAATCCCTCAACAAACCTAAAAGAAGACAGCCACAAGAACAAAATGCCAACTTTAACATCAAAAATAACAGGAAACACCAATTTCTTTTCCTTAATATCTCTTAATATCAATGGACTCAACTCCCCGATAAAAAGACATAGACTAACAAACTGGCTACACAAACAAGACCCAACATTTTGCTGCTTACAGGAAACTCATCTCAGAGAAAAGGATAGACACTACCTCAGAATGAAAGGCTGGAAAACAATTCTCCAAGCAAATGGCATGAAGAAACAAGCTGGAGTAGCCATTCTAATATCTGATAAGATTGACTTCCAACCCAAAGTCATTAAAAAAGACAGGGAGGGACACTTCATACTCATCAAAGGTAAAATCCTCCAAGAGGAACTATCAATCCTGAATATCTATGCTCCAAATACAAAGGCAGCCACATTCATTAAAGAAACTTTAGTAAATCTCAAAGCACACATTGCACCTCATACAATAATAGTGGGAGACTTCAACACACCACTTTCACCAATGGACAGATCATGGAAACAGAAACTAAACAGGGACACAGTGAAACTAAGAGAAATTATGAATCAAATGGATCTGGCAGATATCTACAGAACATTCTATCCTAAAACAAAAGGATATACCTTCTTCTCAGCACCTCATGGTACCTTCTCCAAAATTGACCACATAATTGGTCACAAAACAGGCCTCAACAGATATAAAAATATTGAAATTGTCCCATGCATCCTATCAGATCACCATGGACTAAGGCTGATCTTCAATAACAAAATAAATAATAGAAAGCCAACCTTCACGTGGAAACTGAACAACACTCTTCTCAATGATACCTTGGTCAAGGAAGGAATAAAGAAAGAAATTAAGGACTTTTTAGAGTTCAATGAAAATGAAGCCACAACATACCCAAACTTATGGGACGCAATGAAAGCATTTTTAAGAGGAAAACTCATAGCTCTGAGTGCCTCCAAAAGGAAACTAGAGAGAGCACACATTAGCAGCTTGACAACACACCTAAAAGCACTAGAACAAAAGGAAGCAAATTCACCCAAGAGGAGTAGACGGCAGGAAATAATCAAACTCAGGGGTGAAATCAACCAAGTAGAAACAAGAAAAACTATTCAAAGAATCAACCAATCAAGGAGCTGGTTCTTTGAGAAAATCAACAAGATAGATAAACCCTTAGCCAGACTCACTAGAGGGCACAGGGAAAGCATCCTAATTAACAAAATCAGAAATGAAAAAGGAGACATAACAACAGATCCTGAAGACATCCAAAACACCATCAGATCCTTCTACCAAAGGCTATACTCAACAAAACTGGAGAACCTGGATGAAATGGACAAGTTCCTAGACAGATACCAGGTACCAAAGTTGAATCAAGATCAGGTTAATGATCTAAACAGCCCTATATCCCCCAAAGAAATAGAAGCAGTCATTAATAGTCTCCCAACTAAAAAAAGCCCAGGACCAGATGGGTTTAGTGCAGAGTTCTATCAGACCTTCAAAGAAGATCTAATCCCAGTTCTTCACAAACTATTCCACAAAATAGAAACAGAAGGTACTCTACCCAACTCATTCTATGAAGCCACAATTACTCTGATACCTAAACCACAAAAAGACCCAACAAAGATAGAAAACTTCAGACCAATATCCCTTATGAATATTGATGCAAAAATCCTCAATAAAGTTCTTGCTAACCGAATCCAAGAACACATCAAAACAATCATCCATCCTGACCAAGTAGGTTTCATCCCAGGGATGCAGGGATGGTTCAATATACGGAAATCCATCAACGTAATCCAGTATATAAACAAACTCAAAGATAAAAACCACATGGTCATCTCCTTAGATGCGGAAAAAGCATTTGACAAGATCCAACACCCATTCATGATAAAAGTCTTGGAAAGATCAGGAATTCAAGGCCCATACCTAAACATGATAAAAGCAATCTACAGCAAACCAGTAGCCAACATCAAAGTAAATGGTGAGAAGCTTGAAGCAATCCCTCTAAAATCAGGGACTAGACAAGGCTGTCCACTTTCTCCATACCTATTCAACATTGTACTTGAAGTCCTAGCCAGAGCAATTCGACAACAAAAGGAGATCAAAGGGATACAAATTGGAAAAGATGAAGTCAAAATATCACTTTTTGCAGATGATATGATAGTATATATAAGTGACCCTAAAAATTCCACCAGAGAACTCCTAAGCCTGATAAACAGCTTCGGTGAAGTAGCTGGATATAAAATTAACTCAAACAAATCAATGGCCTTTCTCTACACAAAGAATAAACAGGCTGAGAAAGAAATTAGGGAAACAACACCCTTCTCAATAGTCACAAATAATATAAAATATCTTGGCGTGACTCTAACTAAGGAAGTGAAAGATCTGTATAATAAAAACTTCAAGTCTCTGAAGAAAGAAATTATAGAAGATCTCAGAAGATGGAAAGATCTCCCATGCTCATGGATTGGCAGGATCAACATTGTAAAAATGGCTATCTTGCCAAAAGCAATCTACAGATTCAATGCAATCCCCATCAAAATTCCAAATCAATTCTTCAACGAATTAGAAAGTGCAATCTGCAAATTCATCTGGAATAACAAAAAACCTAGGATAGCAAAAACTCTTCTCAAGGATAAAAGAACCTCTGGTGGAATCACCATGCCGGACCTAAAGCTCTACTACAGAGCAATTGTGATAAAAACTGCATGGTACTGGTATAGTGACAGACAAATAGACCAATGGAATAGAATTGAAGACCCAGAAATGAACCCACACACCTATGGTCACTTGATCTTCGACAAGGGAGCTAAAAACATCCAGTGGAAGAAAGACAGCATTTTCAACAAATGGTGCTGGCACAACTGGTTGTTAACATGTAGAAGAATGCAAATCGATCCATTCCTATCTCCTTGTACTAAGGTCAAGTCTAAGTGGATCAAGGAACTTCACATAAAACCAGAGACACTGAAACTTATAGAGGAGAAAGTGGGGAAAAGCCTTGAAGATATGGGCACAGGGGAAAAATTCCTGAATAGAACAGTAATGGCTTGTGCTGTAAGATCGAGAATTGACAAGTGGGACCTCATGAAACTACAAAGCTTCTGCAAGGCTAAAGACACCATCAATAAGACAAAAAAACCACCAACAGATTGGGAAAGGATCTTCACCTATCCTAAATCAGATAAGGGACTAATATCCAATATATATAAAGAACTCAAGAAGGTGGACTCCAGAAAGTCAAATAACCCCATTAAAAAATGGGGCTCAGAACTGAACAAAGAATTCTCACCTGAGGAATACCGAATGGCAGAGAAGCACCTGAAAAAATGTTCAACATCCTTAATCATCAGGGAAATGCAAATCAAAACAACCCTGAGATTCCACCTCACACCAGTCAGAATGGCTAAGATCAAAAATTCAGGTGACAGCAGATGCTGGCGAGGATGTGGAGAAAGAGGAACACTCCTCCATTGTTGGTGGGATTGCAAGCTTGTACAACCACTCTGGAAATCAGTCTGGCGGTTCCTCAGAAAATTGGACATAGTACTACCGGAGGATCCAGCAATACCTCTCCTGGGCATATATCCAGAAGATGTCCCAACCGGTAAGAAGGACACATGCTCCACTATGTTCATAGCAGCCCTATTTATAATAGCCAGAAGCTGGAAAGAACCCAGATGTCCCTCAACAGAGGAATGGATACAGAAATTATGGTACATTTACACAATGGAGTACTACTCAGCTATTAAAAAGAATGAATTTATGAAATTCCTAGCCAAATGGATGGACCTGGAGGGCATCATCTTGAGTGAAGTAACACAATCACAAAAGAACTCACACAATATGTATTCATTGATAAGTGGATATTAGCCCAAAACTTAGGATACCCAAGATATAAGATACAATTTGCTAAACGCATGAAACTCAAGAAGAATGAAGACCAAAGTGTGGACACTGTGCACCTTCTTAGAATTGGGAACAAAACACCCAGGGAAGGAGCTACAGAGACAAAGTTCGTAGCTGTGATGAAAGGATGGTCCATTTAGAGACTGCTGTATCCAGGGATCCGTCCCATAATCAGCTTCTAAACGCTGACACCATTGCATACACTAGCAAGATCTTGCTGAAAGGACCCAAATATAGCTGTCTCTTGTGAGACGATGCCGGGGCCTAGCAAACACAGGAGTGGATGTTCACAGTCAGCTATTGGATGTATCACAGGGCTCCCAATGGAGAAGCTAGAGAAAGTACCCAAGGAGCTAAAGGGATCTGCAACCCTATTGTTGGAACAACATGATGTACTAACCGGAACCCTGGAGCTCTTGTCTCTAGCTGCATATGTATCGAAAGATGGCCTAGTCGGCCATCAATGGAAAGAGAGGCCCATTGGACTTGCAAACTTTATATGCCCCAATATAGGGGAATGCCAGGGCCAAAAGAATGGGAATGGGTGGGTAGGGAAGTGGGGGGCGCTATGGGGGACTTTTGGGATAGTATTGGAAATGTAATTGAGGAAATTATGTAATAAAAATATTTAAAAAAAAAAAAAAAAGTTATAGTTCGGTTGTAGGACTGCTGTGTGACTTAATGCTGTCTCATACCTGATGTCATAGTCTATGTGAATATGGTTTGCCATTCTTATGAACTATGGCAAGGTTCTGTCAGTGTAACCAATACCTGGGACAGTCGGCTTAAAAAGAGGGAGTGTTTAGTTTAACCCTGGGTTTTAGAGGATTCTGTCCCTGACTTTTGACCTTTGGACCTACTGTCGGGCAGCACATCATGACTGGAAGGGCTGATGGTGTAAATTCCTCACGTCCATAGGAAGTAAAAGGAAAGAAAAGAGAATGGATCCTAGTATCTCCTCCCAAAGGATCTTCCCCTCAGCCCAATTCACCCAAGTTAGGCCCTACTCTTCAAGGTTCCAGTCATGCCCAGCCTGGGGACCAGTGCTTCAAGAAGGAGCCTTTGGGGGACTATTTCAGATCTGAACCATAGGCAACATATAAACATTTTTCTGCATTCATTTATTTATTTTATGTGTATGGTGTTTCGCCTGCATACATATCTGTGTGCCAAAGGAAGCCAGAGAGGGTGTGGGATCCCCTGGAACAAGATGGTGTGAGCTGCCACGTAGGTTCTGAGAACTGAACCCTGGCTCTCTGGCAGAGCCTTCAATGCTTTCAATGCAGAACCATCTCACCAGCCCTAGCCTGCACATTTGTAACACCTTATATTGTTGAGTGTTTATGTTTGTGTGTGTGTGTGTGTGTGTGTGTGTGTGTATGAGGTAACTACCCTTCTTAGATGTGCTGTCTTGCAGGAAGACTGTGCCCTTTGTCTCCTGTTTCTGACTTTGCATTTTCACCCTGGTGGACAGTTTGGCTTTGGTTAAGATCAGGCATTGTAAAGAAATTCAAGAAGCAAGGAGCCTAAGATGAGTGAGATTTACCCTTCATACCAGGGAGTGGCAGGGAGAGGTGAATCTGTGAGTGATTGTGAAAGGTTATGGATTTGCCGTGCAGTGAGGAACCGCTGGAAGCATTTGAGTAAAGAAGCCTTCATCTGGTGATCCACCTAGGATGAACCACAAGACCAAGGATCTAGAAACAGATGGTTTTTCTTATTAAACTAATCCTTTTACTTTTTTTTTCTCAGAAATTGAGAGTAACAATTTTCCTTCTAACCGATTGACATTTTGGCAATTAACTCCAAGTGTGTGTGTGTGTGTGTGTGTGTGTGTGTGTGTGTGTGTGTATTTCAAGATTAAATATTACTTCTGGGTCATTAGAGACAGAAATGAGATACACAAAAAAATGAGAAAAATCTTTCTTTCTACTTATCCTTCCAGTGAAAACATCTTCATTTCTAAAATTAATAAGCATTCACTTTAAAATGTCCTCTAGCAGCACTGGAAACCCAGAGATCTCGTCCTTCAGAGATACACCCTTCACAAACTTGGTCTTGAACTCATTACAGCCAGTGTGTCTAAAAATAAGCTCCCCAGCCTTGTATTTCTTAATAAGTAGACAGTGTTGGTCAGTTCCCTTCCATTCTTAGTCTCTCTCCTCATTTTATAAAATGTCCTTGACTCTTAACTCTTCAAGATGTGAGGGTTAAATGTTACCACCTGTGCAGACACTGGCCACGATGCATACTGTATTGTAAGTGTTTGAACAAGTATCAGTTAGTATTATTTTCACCCATGTAGATTCATCTGCATGAGTAATATCATCGCTTATGACACGAATTCTACCTTCAATGCTGCTGAACAGCCATTCTCTTTGTGGAGCAGAATTTCCAGAGAATACTTTTCATGTATACAGGTATACCCTTACACCTTGGGCAGTAAAAGCCAGGGACATTCTGTAAGTGAGTAAAGAGACAAGGAAGGTGTACTGGCTAGTTTTGTGTCAACTTGACACAGGCTGGAGTTATCACAGAGAAAGGAGCTTCAGTTGGGGAAGTGCCTCCATGAGATCCAGCTGTAAGGCATTTTCTCAATTAGTGATCAAGGGGCGAGGTCCCCTTGTGGGTGATGTCATCTCTATGCTGGTAGTCTTGGTTCTATAAGAGAGCAGGCTGAGCAAGCCAGGGGAAGCAAGCCAGTAAAGAACATCCCTCCGTGGCCTCTGCATCAGCTCCTGCTTCCTGACCTGCTTGAGTTCCAGTCCTGATTTCCTTTGGTGATCAACAGCAATGTGGAAAGTGTAAGCTGAATAAACCCTTTCCTCCCCAACTTGCTTCTTGGTCATGATGTTTTGTCCAGGAATAGAAAACCTGACTAAGACAGAAGGGAAGGGAACTAGCTAATATTGTATAGTTTTATTAAACATTAATTTTTTATTCACATTCCTTTCTTTAATGATACTAAGTGTTTTCTCTCGTTCCCACACTGTACTGGTAAGGGACCCTTACCTTGATCATGGCAAGTGTTAGAAGCTGTGTCATCTGGCCCTGCCTCTCTCTGCTTCTTCCTACCTACACTTTGAATCCTTTACTTCTACCCTGCACATCAGTAGGCTTTCCCTGACATGCGACAGTATGCACAATTAAATTTTCAAGGATAAATATGTATACCTCTTTGCTATGTGTGAACATTTAGTTTTAACGAATGAAAACAACCAGATGTCCACTATCTATTTCCCAATTTCTTCAGTTTTAATGTCTTTTCTTCATAGAGGGCCGATCTCACCCTGCTCACGCTAATGCTGAGTTCCTCCATGCTTAGTGTCCTGTCCCCAACCCTGCACCTCCTGGCATGCCCAAGGGCCAGCCAACTAGAAGCTTGCCCTAAACTAGACTTCACAGAGTCAAGTCATTCACATCTGGGGATAGTTTATAGTGTGTGTGTGCATGCATGCGTGCGTGTGTGCGTGCGTGCGTGCGTGCGTGCGTGCGTGTGTGTGTGTGTGTGTGTGTGTGTGTGTGTATGTAGTGGGGACTCTGGGTCCCAAAGACAAAGAGTTAAGCTTCTTTATGGCTTTTTCTTATTTGATTTCTGAGTCCTTTCTTCCTTAGTCCTTGGTAATATAATAATAATAATAATATTAATATAATAACAGAGGTAAGCCTCAGTGCACAGATCTCTTACAAGTTCTGCAGAGAGATCATGAATACAAGGTCTTCAGTTTCCACGGTCTTAGGATCTTGAAGTGGTGCTAATAGCAATGGTGCTGTAGGTTTCTGCTAAGCCTTGTTAGGGAGGCGCAGATTCTCAGGCACACATGAGTTGTCTGCTTTGATCTTGTTTGCTCCCAGAGTTAATTTACATCACAGAAATACAGGGTTTGGGACAATTAAACTTGGAGACTTAATCCCCCAACTCTAATACCTCTGCTAGTTCTCTTCCTACCACTGTTAAAGAATCCCTGGCTCAACCAGCCTATAGAAAGGAAAAGGTCTCTTCCGCTCATATCTTCAGATTTAATCCAGAGTTGCTTGGGCATGTTGCTTTGGGCCTGTGACAATGCAGCACCTTGTGGCCGGAATGTATGTTGAAGGCAAGTTGTTCACCACAGGGAGGCTGGAAATGGGAAAGAGCTTATGCCCTTGAAGGTCACACCCTGGCTAACCTAACTTCTGTTCTCTAGCCCCCACTTATTAAAGGTTCTACCACCTTCCATGAGTGGTGCAGGCTGCTAAGCAAGGCTTTAACATGTAGGCCTTTAGAGAACATTGAACAACCTGTTTGTAGCTTTATTTTATTTATTTATTTATTTATTTATTTATTTATTTATTTATTTATTTATTTATTCTGTATAGCCCTGGCTGTCCTGGAACTCACTTTGTAGACCAGGCTGGCCTTGAACTCAGAAATCCGCCTGCCTCTGCCTCCCAAGTGCTGGGATTAAAGGTGTGCGCCACCACGCCCGGCTGTTTGTAGCTTTATATTGGGCTAAGTATATGGCTTAGAAAATGGAGTGGACTTACTTGTTTAGCTTAAGATGCTTGAAATTCTTGAGATGTAGATAGCGGAAACCCACAGGGAACAGCTGTCTTGATGAATATAAGAAATGCCCTGAGTTAGAGAAACACCTACAGAAATATTTGATGACCTGGAGCCGGTCATCAGTTTACCAGTCATTGTAACAAGGTTGCCCAGCTCTGAAGCGGTGCTAGTGCTGCCTGAGTGGTCAAAGGAGATCTTCTGACTGGCTCTCTAGGTGTGTGTGGAGGATAGGTGTAGTACATGTCTTACCACTTCTGCTACTATGTGTTATTTTCCTACTTTGTTTGTAGAGGCAACATTAGGCGTTTTGATCCAAGGATGACTCTCAAAGATAATGTTGGGATGCTTTGTGTAAAATTCCCAGAATCTAAAGGATAATCATCCGGCAGAAGATAGAATTTTTGTCAAGTACGAGACTTCTAGTGACAATACAGCTTTGCAAAGATTAAGACATGATGGATTTCAAATGTGACAGAAGTATGGGGGGAGGGGCAACGAAAAAGGAAATCCTAGGGGTCATTCATCCACGTGCCTTTAGTGTGACTGGAGTTGGGTCTGGGCAGCCATGATCCTTAGAGTCTCCAGTGACCTCTGATAGAAGTGGGTCTGTGACATGTTTCAGTGATACTGCCTTAGGGACTCCTGAGTGACACATGTCAGTGATTCTCCAGCTTTCTGGCTGTTAGATGAGCATTTACTTTAGGGAGGCAGGGCACTATAAACAAATAGTAAATTAATAGTACTGATGTTTAAGTGAGAGTCCAAGATAGAGCAAAGAGCCCTGGCCTTGACTCAGAGTGTCTGGGTTTCATTATGGATGGACTACTGGTCTACCCCTTGTAACCCATACTTGCCCCCATGAAGTTCTATAAAATTTAAGTTTAAAACAAGTAGAATACAGGTTTGGTTTCATTATCTATTAAGTAGGAATGGTAACAATTTGATAGCCAGATGGTCAGAAAGGATTAAATAAAAATTGAAAGAATATGCTCTTACTATATCTGCGGCTGGCATTTATTTTCCTTGACCTGGATGTTGCGATACCTGTCTGAGTAGATAGAATCATTTGATCAAAATTGTGGCTGGTGTGTAACTCTGTGATAACTCTCAGTTTGCTTTGTGAGTCCTAAACTGTATGCTCACAGTGAGCTGTTTGGGTCTTGAAGATATTCTCTGGTCTTACAAAGCTCTTATGTATATGGAACTCAATGGGGTCAGAACTTTTCAGCGAAGATATAGTATTTGGTGTTACTAGTACCAGGGCTGAAGGAGGCAGGCACACTGTGGCTAGTGTTTTCCCTTTTATTCATATCTGAAGGAGATACACCCTGAGACCCTTAAAGTCACCATAATCTACACCCAGGTTGTCCTTGGAATTCAAAGTAGGATCCACAGGAGACTGGCGACCTTTGGAATTGTAGTGATCTGGTCCTGGGAACTGAACTTTTCCTGTGAGTCAGGCCCTCACCCACTGCTGCGCTGTTACACCTGTGAGCTGCCCTTCTCCTTTGGGCATCAGCCCCTTCCCCGCTGGTTCCCTTTTCCCAGGCCACAGCACATTTCCAAAATGAGGACTGCCTCTGTGAGTGCCCTAACCCCGAGGAGGAGATCCTTGAAAGACCCTGCAGTCGAGACTAAAGTATCTGCATAAAATAGTAAATTAAACTTTCCCCACTCAATATTCTGTGGGGGAAAAAATGTAATGGTATTGGCTTACCATCAGACCTGTTATTCCTGCAGGCTCCCGATTAGGAGTTAGATTTCAGTTTGGTGTTTTTCTTGCCTGGAGCCTCTTCTGGCTAGAATTGTAAAATGTCTTATTTGGTCACATTAGTGTAGTCAAGTGCCTGTATTACCAGTTTTATCAGAGATAGCTCCCTGGGCTCCTTATCTGAGTGGATTCTTTTTCGCTGTCCTTCAAGAGGAATCCAGGCCAACTTTAGAATTATCTGGTCTCTGGATGACAAGTTCAAGTGTCTCTCAACCTAAAGAAACAGCGGCACAAAATAACCCAGCCGTCTCGATCCGGCATCCTCCTAAGCCGATACTGCTTTCAGCTCGTGGGCGTGCACAAACATTCTCATAGTGTGGTTTGTCCTAGCAGGAGGACCATTTGTCCATTAGAGAGAGAGAGGCAGAGAGGCAGAGAGACAGGAGAGAGACAGGGACAGAGACAGACACAGACAGAAGAGAGAGACAGAGAGACAGAGACAGGAGACAGAGAGACACAGACACACACACACACACACAGAGACAGAGAGAGGAGAGAGACAGACAGAGAGAGAGACTGAGATTCACTAGGGGCCAAGGAGATAGCACAGCTATTGAATTACCTCCCACTTCAAGTGTGAGGACTTGAATTCAGCTCCCTATTAACCATACAAGAACCAGATGTGGCAGCTTGTCTGTAAGCCAGTGCTGGCGGTCCAGTCTTACCACTCCGTGAGCTCCAGACTTAGTGAGAGAGACCCTGTCTAAAAGAGTGAGATGGAAAATGACTGGGAAAGACCCCAGATGTTAGCCTCTGGCCTCCATATGCACACACACACACACACACACACACACACACACACACACACACACTAGCAGATACATATATCACCCATAAAAAAATGCAAAAAAAAAAAATCACCAACATAAGCTAAAACAAACATTCACTCAGAAAGAAAATTCTGCAGTTTATACAGAAATGTAGCCCTGTGAGCTTTGTTTCAATGTTTTGTTTGGTCATTCAAGTACCAATCCAAAATGGCCATTAAAACAATTTTATATTATCTTTGAAAAAAATGCCTTAGATTATTAGACGGCCCATGTTAGCTTTTTTGAGAACACATGTTTGATAGTGTTGTCCAGCAATTAGTAAACCTGTGAACACGTCCTGGTTCCACCACTGTGTAGCTTTACGCAGAATGCCAAATTTTAAAGGCGTCATTCACATTCTCTTTGTGTACAGTGAAAGAGGTCAGACTTATCACCATCAAGCTTCAATCCTGAGACAAGGTGTATGTAAGCACTCTGCCCCTCGTCAGGAGTGAGGCAGTGGTGGCAAGAGTGTGCTTCAAGGAAGACTAAGGGTGGCAAAAATTAGGAGAGAGGCTGAGACAGGGAGAATCCTGCTTGTTTAGAAAGATAATGTTAATGCTTACTGCCATGGTCAGTGGGGGTGGATGACCCTACTTACTGCTCCCAGAGTTTCCATCCATTAGGGGAGTTACTAGGGTCGGGGGAGAACCAGAGGTTCTTCTCAAAGGTCCTGGGGGTGTCTGTGAAGCGAGGCCCAGCATCCTTGTCAGTTTGAAAGCCCGAGGAATCCAGCTAAAGCTTGAAGCTCAAAATCATTGAAATAGGAGGGCGACTCCAGTCGTGGAAAGCAAGCTCACCAGGTATAAGGTGCTCATCAGGACTGGGGTAGAGCGGAATGGTCCTTGATGGAGGGAGAGGGAAGCAGGGATAGGGAAAGAGGGCATAGGAAACTTGATTCCAGGAGGGGTTGGCTCAGCTTTCAGGGATTCAGATGGTCCTGTGAGCGCAGGGTTTCCTCGGTCCAGCTTGCTGATGGTGAGAGAGCATCAGGGAAATGTCACTGTGCAGTCTGGGTACACCCATCTTCCGCATCTCTGTCTTCTCTTCATCCTCAATCCTTTCTTCTTGAGGTGAGCTGCAGATGATGGTAGCTCAGTGAGAGGAATTCAAGCCCAGGAAACATCAGGGCACACAGCAGGGATATCTGGAAACTCCAAAGAGAAGACTAGAGAGATGTTACATTGGGAACAAGATGCCATTTTGATTCACCAGGTTTGGTTTGGTTTCCAAGAGTTTATTGAGAAGCAAAGTGACATTGCTGAGAAGCAAAGTGACAAAGTGATTGCTGAGAGTCCATACCTCCGGTCCTTACCCTTGGACAGGCAGCTCCTTGAAGCAAAACCAAACCTGTTAGTACTTTTAGAGCTTGAAAAACGTCAATATGTGTGTTTTACACCGCTGGTCCTTTGATTTGATGTTATGATTAGGGTTTGCCTGTGCTGCTATCTGAAGGGCTCGTATGTTTTGTATCATTAAATGGAGTTAGTCAAGGTCCCGTGGCATGCATCTACCTCAGGGGAACTGGACTCGCCAACTCCTCAGCCTGGAACCTCCTCTCCCAGGGTACTTGAGAAACCTGAGTTCTTGTCTCTAACAATCCTTGGCTTCATTTCTCCTTCCCACTGTTCACCCAGCCCAACTCAGCTCCTCTCCTGCTTGCTTTTCACCCTGCTAATGCATTTCCCACTTACAAGTCTATCTTCAGAATCATGCATTTGATTCCTGCCATAGGCACCCTCTCTAGCTCTTTAAAAAAAAAATCGTAACAATTTTATTTTAATACAAGTTGATATATATATATGTGTGTGTTTGTGTGTATGTATATATATATATGTGTGTGTGTGTGTGTATATATATATATATATATATATATATATAGAGAGAGAGAGAGAGAGAGAGAGAGAGAGAGAGGTTGGAGATTGCAGTGGAGCGGAGTGGGGAGAAGAGAATATGAATCATGTCTGGCTTTGTTTATTGTAAGCATGACCAAACTCTGCCCCTCCAGTCCTTGATAAATATTTAAATAAAGGAGTTCACAGTGTGAAACCCATCTTGATAACCTTAGAAGGGAAATTCTTCATCCATCCTTGACGTTGTCATTGAAAGATAATGGCCTCATTAAAAACAACTTGACTCTAAATTTTAAAATAGGACCTCAGTATGGGCCTTCCTGAGGAGGAGAGCTTCCCCGTAACATCCTCAGAAGCTTCGTAGGGAGATGAGAGGACTTTGCCCACACAGCACGGAGAGTGGCCATACTTACAACTGTCATTGAATCAGGACCTGGGAATCTCCGTGCTCCCTACGAGTAAACGATGCTGAGCCAGCACTTTCTCTGCTGTACCATCTGGCCTATCCATTTCATGGTCTTTCCGTTTTATCACAGTCCTAGAAAGACAATTTTTCTTACCAATGGATATCTCCTCGTCTTATAATTTGAAAAATAAACTGTGTGCCTAACTTTCACTTCTATACCCAGTGGTGGGAAAATCAAAATGCAGTGGCTTCTCACTACTGAATTCAGTTAAGCACTGCATGGGCCAACAAGAGTTTGATTGGAAGGGAGTTCTGATTAAGGGAAAGGGATTCCATTCCCATTCGGACCTCTGTTAAGACAGGGTTCTGAAGTCTAAAGACATGTATATGTGTTTTCTTTGTGGCCAAGTCATTTTAGATTTAGTTTTGAAGAACTTCTTATCCAGAGGAATAACTTCACTGCCACATTTTTTTATTTCTAGACACTTAATTTTTTCTTTAAATCTCACATCACGTCTGGACTCAGGAGGGCACAAATACAAAATTTCCCTTGAGATCCTAGATCTCTCTGCATGTTGGTGAAATTGAGTATTCCAATTCATTCTTAGATTTGGATTCCAACATTAAGTTGTTTCTGATGTCAGTTGGTCTCAGATGATGGTCTAGGGTTAGCACAATGGCTTCCGTATAGATGTCGTGTGAAGAGAATTGGGATAGTTAAAGACAGCAACCTAGATATTCTCTACTGACTGGAGGTATGTGGGACCCAGCCTCTCCTCAGTCTTCCTTGTGAGAGACACCATCGCTGAGCCACACCAAAAGGTCTGGAGAAGAACTGCAGATACTTACACTCTTGGGTTTCACAGGACACTGGCCTCACTGAGTTTAGAATGCCTCATAATTATGAGTCCACTGGAAGTTATTGTACCTTGAAGTTGATGGTCAAGATTTGGTCTCAAGGTCTCAAGCCTGGGCCAAAGTATGTTTGCTAACAGAAGCTCTTAGGGTCTTCAATGAGTGTGTTCATGGCTTTCTGTGAACTGAACAACCTGACGCACCTGTCCTTTTGGGGGAGAGGGTAAAATGGAAAATGTTCAATAGAACTCCAGTGTTAGCTGGGTGTTGGTGGTGCAAGCCTTTAATCCCAGCACTCGGGAGGCAGAGGCAGGTGAATTTATGAATTCGAGGCCAGCCTGGTCTACAGAGTGAGTTCCAGGAAAGCCAGGGCTACACAGAGAAACCCTGTCTTGCAAAAACAAAAAAAAAAATAAAACAAAAGAAACAAAAACCTCCAGTGTTTTCACGGCACTTGTGAGTGATAAACATGACACAGGCATCCTTCTGAATGGAGCAGGCATACTAAGGGCTATGTGTTAATCATAGTGGGCGAGTTTGAATAACAAAGAGACTTCAGCTGAGATATTCTCTGGCAACTGAAAATGCCGGAGGCCAGCTCCACTGGAAATTGTTCTCTTCCTCCCTAATTCTAAACAGATATCGGAAATCTATATAGGTTTTATGTTGCTATTATATATTACCAATAACAGATAGTAATTTATTATATGTCTATGTGTATAATAACTATGCATATTATAATCAGGGTGGAGCCTTGTATTATAAAAGGATTTCTGAATGTTGAGGTAAGGCCGTTCATCCATGTGATGGCTAAGAATCGAGGGAAGATCTGAGAAAGCAGATAAAGGGATAAAGACTGACAATTCTAAAGCTTTTACTCAGAAAGGAGCTTGGATTCATTTTGCTGCAGAGTCATTTCGAATGCCTCTGATGTCACACAATGTTGCATGACCAGTCTGTGAACTCCACAAGTGGGAAATAGGAATGTCAGGGTATGGGCTGCCCTTGGGTAAGATCTTCATTGGGACTGGTGATGTCCAGAGTTTGGTGTCTGGGGCTTATATGTTGGAAAAAGAACCAACTCCATCCTAGTTAGGGTTTTACTGCTATGAATGCAACTCTTATAATTGGGGCTGGCTTACAGGTTCAGAGGTCCAGTCCATTATCTTCTAGGCAGGCATGGTGCAGGCAGAGCTGAGAATTCTGCATCTTCATCTGAAGGCCACGAGCAGAATATTGACTTCCTGGCAGCTAGGATGAGGGTCATAAAGCCCACACCCGCAGTGGCACACCTACTCCAGCAGTGCCATACCTTCTAATAGTGCCACCCCCTGGGTCAAGCATATGCAAGCCATCATAACCTCCTCCAAATTGTCCTCTGACCGCCACAGGACGCTGTACCATGTGCTTACCATCCCCAATCCACATTAAATAAATGTAAACTTGTTTTTCCATCAGAGTCGCTCATGTTGTTCTATATCTCTGCTTGTTAAAACCTAAGATGTTGCTGTTATCGGTTAGATCCTTGTTATCTTTTTTTTAATATTAAAATAAATTGGTGTATGATTCTCGTAGTAAAGAATGAAAACCTGTTGTTTTGCATCTGCTTCTCTGATTTTTTTTTCATTGTTTAAGATTTCCCCCACAATCATTAGGATGGTATTTAAAAGAAACTCCAGTGCTCGCCCTACTCATTGTTTCATTATATGTAGGCACTGGTAAAAAAAAATTAAAAAAAAAAAAACCTGAGGACTAGGTGCCTGCTGTGTGATATTTTACAGCATAGCATCTGTTGACTGCACCTGTGTACTTTAGACGCTGTCTAAGAAGAGAGGAAAAACAGAAGCCTCTAGGTATGGAAGTGACAAATGGTTACTTCCATCTGGATCACAATTTATAGACTAATTGTATCGTAATTCAACTGAAATGTACTTGGCATTTCAAAGAGAAATCAGTTTGTTGGACAAAGATAACACTCTTACTTGTAAAAACCCCATGAGGTTCACTGTTCACAGTGTTTGGTAGCATCCTTGCTAAGAATTTTTAAAGGAAGATATATATATATTTCTTATTGTTATTTTTCAAGTTTTGTTTATATGTGTGTATATTTAATATTCTCAGTGTGTGCATGCATGTACACTTGTATACACACCCATGAAAATGAGTAGAGGGTATCAGAGCCCTGGAACTAGAGTTGCAGTCAGTTGTGAACTTTGGGATGTGTTCATTAGGAACCAAACTCAGGCCCTCTTGAAGAGCACTGTGTCCTCCTATACACTAAGCTGTCTCACCCAGCCCCTGATGAAGGTTCTTAGGTTAATGCTGAGACTAATTACCAACATTCTAATACCTTTTGAATGTTTTAATCCAGCAATACTTTGAGTGCTAGGTGGGATGGTCTTTTAAATGTCTTCACCAGATATGTGTACATGTGTTTTGTATTTTCACACACCAGCACGTGAGCACGGCAGTCAGGGGACAACATGGAGAAGTTCCTGCTTGTCTGTTCTGTGGTCCCAGAGACTGAACTCAGGTCTGCAGGTTTAGTGAGAGGCAGGTGCATTTATCTTTTGAGCATCTCTCTGGCACCCTGGGATGATAATTTTATATGATTCATCAATTCACCCAAACACCTCTTAAACACCCATTTTGTGCCAGAAAGTTTTTGTGCATATCAGTGAGCCAAAAGCAAGTATGGGTGCCTCGGTTGAATTTCCGTTCTAACAGGATCGTGACCGCTGTAACCCCACAGTAGTCTGATAACTGTTATCTACCTAGTTTTCACAACAGGAAACTGAACTTTAGGGAATTAAATGAGTTGTCCAACAACATATGTAGAGCAAATGCAGATTTAGAATTTGAGATCATCCAATTTCAAAGCAATTTTTTGGCACTGATTATTTTTTCCTTGATTAGGATCTTTTTTTTTTTTTTCCTTCATTGTGAGAAAGTGTCCTCCCTGTTTGACTGACAAGTTCTATGGTCATTTTAAAAGTCAAACGTTTCCACTTTTGATAATTGCACTTTTTAGCTAGCCATGATCACAGTCATGGTAGTATTTACTGTCATGTAAATA
The DNA here is from genome assembly GCF_978045245.1 of Mus caroli. Lineage (NCBI taxonomy): Eukaryota > Metazoa > Chordata > Mammalia > Rodentia > Muridae > Mus > Mus caroli. Next base: position 25,791,108 of record NW_028227273.1, on the reverse strand, counting down.
CTACACACACACACACACACACACATGCACGCATGCACACAAATGGGGCCCAGTAATGCACATAACTCTGACAAGCTCCTCCTATTGTTGTTAAATCAGGTATTATTTGACCTTAATTGGATGAACTATATGTTAGCTAAATATAGACTCAACCAAGATCCTTCCAATTGGCACCAGTGGATGTTCATCCCACCCCAAGAAAGCTGACAGGAACTTCTAGGCAATGTGCTGTTTTTTTGTGTTCCAAGGTGAGCATACCTTGACAAAGAGTAGTATGTTATGTTAGTCGATAATTTCGATGAAATGCTTAAAAGAAAATTAATCACTGCCTGGTTCATTCCTTATCAGCCCCTTATTGAAAATAATTAGGTTTGAATATCAAAAAACGGAGTTCCTGCTTATGAATGGGTCTCTGTAAAAATCTGAAGGATTCTAGAACTGATTTATTGAGTTTTAGTTTATTTAGTTTTTGTTGTTGTTTGGTTTTTTTGTTTTTTGAGACAGGGTTTCTCTGTATGTGAAGCCCTGGCTGTCCTGGAACTCACTCTGTAGACCAGGCTGGCCTCGAACTCAGAAATTCGCCTGCCTCTGCCTCCCAAATGCTGTGATTAAAGGCGTGCGCCACCACGCCCGGCAAGTTTATTTACTTTTGATCACAGCCATTTCTGGTAATGTTGGTGGTTTCTCATGACATTTTAAGATTTGAGTGACACAGAGCTTGTGGAGTGTGTAGCTTTCTGTTTTGTTTTGTTTTGTTTTGTTTTGTTTTGTTTTGTTTCTTCTTGCCTCCTATGACTGAGAGGCCCCATTTTGGAAAACATTTTCTTTCAAAACATACTTATTTAGTTCTGACAAGCTAAACATATAAATTTAGTCTTTTATGTGTATGACAGCCGAGAGGCCTTCTAGGGTTACCTTACTGAGGGCTTCCAATCAGGAGTCATAGAACAAAAGTTCAAGAAGAATATGGTCCTGCACAGAACTGCCAGCTTTGTTCAGTAGAAACTCCCTGCCCTGCATTTATTTTGGTAACTGAATAATCTAGTCAGTTCAATAGGAGTTGAATTACCCAGAGGGTTAAATCTTAGGAGTTGTTGTTTTTTTTTTTACTTCTCGTGTCACTTGTCTGTAACATTATATATTCTTTACCACATGTCTTAGTCAGGGTTTCTATTCCTGCACAAACATCATGACCAAGAAGCAAGTTGGGGAGGAAAGGGTTTATTCGGCTTATACTTCCACAATGCTGTTCATCACCAAAGGAAGTCAGGACTGGAACTCAAGCAGGTCAGAAAGCAGGAGCTGATGCAGAGGCCATGGAGGCATGTTACTTATTGGTTTGCTTCCCCTGGCTTGCTCAGCCTGCTCTCTTATAGAACTCAAGACTACCAGCCCAGAGATGGTCCCAACCACAAGGGGCCTTTCCCCCTTGATCACTAATTGAGAAAATGCCTTACAGTTGGATCTCATGGAGGCATTTTCTCAACTGAAGCTCCTTTCTCTGTGATAACTCCAGCTGTGTCAAGTTGACACAAAAATAGCCAGTACACCACATATATATTTAATATATCATTTATATGTGTATATATGTGTGTGTATATTTTATATATATATATATATATATATACATATATATATATATATATATATACACATACACATCCCCCCCCCATGGTACAAGTATAATAGTACTCAGAAAGGAAAGCTGGCCTTAATTGGGTACCATTTTATCTGTGTTAACAAATGATAGGTATCAGTCTTACTTTGATATTAATATGATAAAATACCTTGGCTAAGTCAACACTTAAAGAAAGTCTTTAGTTTGGCTTATGATCTCAGAGGGTTGGGGTCCGTGATGGTGGGGTGAAGGGAGAGCTCGCAGATCACCACATCTTGATCTACAGGCATGACATAGAGAAAGAATGAGATCTGGGTCTTTTGAAACCTCTAAGCCCACCTTCCAGTGACTCACCTTCTCCAAGATCACATCTCCCAATCCTTCTCAAACAGTTCTACCAGCTAGCTATCAAGGACTCGTGCACACGAGCCTGTAGGCGGGCATCCTTATTCATACCACCATAGCACCAGTGTTGCTTCTCAGAAGGGTTGATCTGTGTAACGACTACAGAAATTTTGGCTTGAAATGATATTGTTTGCTTGATTATTAACAAGCTTAACAACAACAACAACAACAAATCACACTGAAAATAGACTATCATACTGTGGCATTATCTAAAGAGAGCAATGTAGTTCACTAGGAATCATTTAGGTACCATCGCCTCGTTCCTGGCTTCTTCCTCTATAACGTGAGGCAGGCAATGTGATTGCTCTGGTAGATTAATACCTGAGACACATGTCCAACTCACTGAATTCAGAGGTAAATCCAGTGACCTAGTTTATTTGGCCTTGATTGGAAGTGCATCTCTTTTGGGGCAGAGTCTTAATGTGACATCTTCAAAAGTGGACGTTGCAGGTTAATTTAAATTGCATTGTTAGCGGGGTTGGGAAGTTTAACACTACACCATGGACAAGGCTCTGGACTTCGCATCAGAAAGAAAACTGTACCAGGACCGAGAATCCGGTGCCCCTGCGAACCACACAGACCATTTAGGTTTGCGTTGCGCTAACCGGGATATGTGTGATGCTTACGATGCCAGTCCGCATTTGTGTGATTGCCCTGAAAACTGAAGCGAGTCTGTGGAATAAGGACAAGTGGAGATGACGCATCATGATTACTGAGCTCGCAGCTCCTTCTGATGCAGGGAGGGGGCTAGAAGTGCTGGTGATTGCTTTGAAAGTAGGGCAAGCCCCTGTCTCCCTGCCCTGACTGACACATGGCTCTATAGCTGCGGGGGCCAGGGTACCTCTGTGTGGGGGACACACCTTATGCCTTCACCTCCTTGTGAAAAGGGTGTGTGGAACACTTGCGGGGAACCGAGTTCTGTTCTACAAACACAGTTGGCACTTGCTCTGTGCGGCTTGTGGTAGCAGATAAACAAGCAGCGCGGCGCTTCCTTGAGGATTTTGGGAAGGGAAAAGAGGATGCAGTGTGGCATACTGGGAAGTAGCTTTCAGTGTGGGCCAGCTCGAATAGCTCTGACACGGGGACAGCTGGGTTCTGACAGATGTCCCCTCGTCTGACAATCAGACCTGAGTGTTTCCATCCTCGATGCCTCTCTGCCAGGTTCCCATGAAGAGGGCCAAATGCTTTGCCAGAAAACAAGGACTTTTTTTCTTTCTGGAAACGTGATCCATGCCTTTACCAAAAAACAACTGTTGGGGGTTTTCTGTTGTTCTGCACTGTATTTTCCCTTCTACAAAGCTTAACATGAGATGTTTTCCCTGTAATTTTTCTCTTTTATCAAACCTATAATTTAACATAATAATCTACTGTGGGATGTCACTTGACACAATCTAAGATGTATCTTGGCCTAGCAAACAGATTGCCTACTAGTAGGCCAAAAGACATGTTTACCCACGTTTAAATGGGTTTCTGCTTACTCTTATTAAATTTTAAGTTATGGATTATGGAAGGGGAAGCTCACAGTTTGCATTTTAGTATCCCTTCTTTGCAAATGTCTGTGAAGTGAAAGGCTGCGTTCCTGTTCCTGAACAGTAAATGGCTGCGGAACCCCCAGATGCCCAGCTCCTCAGGGTGGTGGCACAAATACATCTTGGGGAACTGGAGCCAGCCAGCTGGTCCTGTGATAGCTGTGAGAAGGCCATTGCAGCAATATGATAGAGAAATGGATAGGAAATGACGTTCAGTGTGTGTTCTTTATCCGCTTGTGTAACAAATACAGATTGCACGGCTCTTACTTGCAATAATTGGGACCAGAAGGGTTTTGCATCTTAGACTTCTCTCAGACTTTGGAATGTTCATGTATAATGAGATATGTTGGCAGTCAGGCCATTCAAATGTAAAATCCAGTTCACTTTTGCTTGGCAAGAATCTAACGCAGATCCTAAGGGTGGCTTTATGGGATGTTGTTAGTGCCATTTGAGGCATGACTATAGGATTTTCTACTAGTAACATGTGTCAGTTTTAGGTATTAGGACATTTTTTTGATTTGGGGTGTTTAGATTATGAGTGTTTAGCCTATGATTCCCAAGTTTTGGATTTGGGGAGCTGAACAGCCAAAGAACAAAGAAAATTAAAAGAAAAATCTCACTATCTTGTTTATACTATGGAGGTGGGACACAGAAAAAAAAACAAACAAACAAACAGGAAATCTATACAGCATATGAGACCTGGTGAGTATTATGAGGGCGGGATAAAGCCGAGGAAAGGACTAGGAACCATTGTTGAGATCCTGGGTAGAGCAGTTAAGGGATACTTTAGGGGAAATCCAGGAGTGAGCCCAGGATGTCTGGGGCGTTCCAGGTGAGGCTCTAGGACAGACAGCATATCATCTAAGAAGAACCACAAAAAGGAGGGCTGTGTTTGCCATTGGAAGGCCATGGCCTCCCTGAGAATCATGGGACATTGGTGGAAGCATCAGCCATAGGGATTCCCCTCAGCGAACCTTTCAGAAACCTCTAGCAAATCCATAGAGTGCTCTGTGAGAAAGGGGATGAGGGTGAGGCACACAGAGAAGATGGGGAGCCATGGTAGGGCCGTGGTCCATCAGTGAAGAGGATGGAAATCCTGAAGCCTAGTGCGCACAGGTTCTTAAGGAAGGAACTGGTCAACAGGGAAGGGAATGATACCCAACAGAAGAGCACAGGGAGGAGCTCTGTGGGTTGGGTCCTCCTGCTCCTCCTCCCACTCTTCCTCCTCCTCCTCCTCTTTCTGCTATTCCTCCTCCCATCCCTTCTCTTTCTGACCCTCTAACTCTTCTTCCTCCCACTTCGCCTGCTCCCCGTCATCCTTCAGCTCCTCCTCCCCTCGCTCCTCCCCTAGCTCCTCCTCCTTCCTCTCCCCCAGTTCCTCCTCCTCTTGCTCCTCCCCTAGCTCCTCCTCCTTCCTCTCCCCCAGTTCCTCCTCCCCTCGCTCCTCCCCTAGCTCCTCCTCCTTCCTCTCCCCCAGTTCCTCCTCCTCTTGCTCCTCCCCTAGCTCCTCCTCCTTCCTCTCCCCCAGTTCCTCCTCCTCTTGCTCCTCCCCTAGCTCCTCCTCCTTCCTCTCCCCCAGTTCCTCCTCCTCTTGCTCCTCCCCTAGCTCCTCCTCCTTCCTCTCCCCCAGTTTCTCCTCCTCTTGCTCCTCCTCTAGCTCCTCCTCCTTCCTCTCCCCCAGTTTCTCCTCCTCTTGCTCCTCCTCTAGCTCCTCCTCCTTCCTCTCCTCCAGCTCCCCCTCCTCCCCCTCCTCCAGCTCCTCCTCCTCTCTCTCTTCCTTCAGCTCCTCCTTCTCCCCCCTCCTCCAGTTCTTCCTCTTCTCTCTCCTCTGCCTTCTCTTCCTGCTCCTCAAACTTCTCCTCCCTCTTCCTCCTCCTCTCTTTTATCTACTTCAGAACGAGAGTGTATCATACACACATATATGCTTAAATAGGCCCTGTACGTTTCTAGTAATAACCTTAAAGCTTGGCATTGTTTCTTCTATGATATGAAACTGGGACTGCAAGACGGGCATTTCTGTCCAAGTGTCATGGCTCATCTTAAGTGTATCTGTAGGCTATTTCCAGGAAAGCCAAAATGAACTTAGGTGTCTCCGTTCCTAGCAGCCAGCATTTGGAGCCGTAGAGTCCAGCCATTGCCGTGGGAATGCTGGAGATTCGATGTTGAGTGTTCTTGGTTGACGAGCAAGAGGTGGACTTGGAATATTTCCCGACTTTCCCTTGCAGGTGATTTCAAAGGTCTTTTGGTGTTGGAAGAGTACGTGTCACTTTAGGAGAAAAATCTCTTAGGAGCATCTAAGATTGGCAGAGACAGGCACATGTGTGCTCCCAACCCCACCCCCACCCCGTTATCAGGTGTTATCCTGCTCAAGAGAGAAATCCTCTCACTGGCAAGCAGAAGACAGGCATACGAGCCCCCAGTGCAACCTTCCTGTAACTTGCATGCCCCGAGAGGTCTGCTGTCAAGGCTTGGTACCCAGCTTGGCATTGTAAAGGGTGGAGTGGAAACTTGAGGGCAGCGGTTCTCAACCTGTGGGTAGCAATACCTCTGGGGGGGGTTGCATATCAGATATTTAAATGACAATTCATAACTGTAGCAATGAATACAGATTTATGGTTGGGCGTCACAACAACATAAGGAACCCCAACCGTAGTGATAGTGAGAACCTCTGCTTTAAGGGGTCCAGGTCATTTGAGGTCTTTATGTCTTTATAGATGTGAACCCAGAGGACAGTGGGACCCCCAACCCACTCCTCGGTCTCCTGGGGCAGTTTTGTCCCCCAGTCATTTCTGCCATAATATCTGAGCTCTACATGGAGCCTTCAAAGCTGCTGTACCCAATCCAGATGGGAATCTCCAAAGCCAAGCCCAAATTAACCTTTTCTCTCCCGAGATGATCCTTTGGGGCATTTGATATAGTCACAGAAGGTTAACAAAAATATCCTCACCTCTTTGCCGAGGTTTGACATTTCCCATAAAATAAATGGAGCCAAGATTTTGTCTTGTCCTTTGGGGCTTAAGGACCTCACAGCTCAGTGAGTTCCCAGTAGTGGACAGGAATCACCTGCCTGAGAGGAACACAGCCGAGCTAGACCAACATCGCAGGTTTCAGGAGCACTCTTCCCTGGATAGCCACTTCACCCTGAGCCTCAGACCACAGACATCTGCAGCACCAGGAACCTGGGATGATGTAACTGTGTCTCACCACCTAACTTTGTATCAGTTATTGGCTATTAGGCATCTGGGTTTCCTAAAATATAGGCAGGGGTTCGGTTTTGTTTGATTTTGTTGGGGTTGGGGTTGAACCTACCACAGTGAGCTCTATCCCCAGGTTCTAGCAGAGTTCATGGTCAGGGCAACAGTAGCTTCTGAGGTGGAAGGTGACATTGAAGCCCAGGCTGCTTTCTGCAGTCCCACAGGGTGTAGTTGCACCTCTGTGGCTTGGGAGGAAGGAGGTAGATCTGCCTTGTGCATTTGTTTCCTAGGACACTCAGGCTGAAAGACCATAGTGGTGAGTGGCTAAGCTGTGTTTTAAAAATACTTCTCCTACATTTTATTTGAAAGACCTACCCAAACCTAAATCTTGCTTCTTCTTTTTTGCTCTGCTATTGTGAACCGGAAGGATTTGGAAGTAGGGTGAGATTGTGGCCTTCCCCTCTTAGTTCATTTTTTGCTGTGTCATTTCCGCTACTTCTGATGCTGATGTCTGGGAAGGGGAATTACTCGAATCCCCAAGAGGATTGCAGTAATGCGCACAGCCCCGGCGCTGTCTGCACGCTCACATCAGGAGTCTGCACACTCATGTCAGGAGCTCATGCTGTTGAAATTTTTCTTCCCTTTCTTACATGTTCCGTTCCTCTCCCGTGGGGCTGACCCAGGGTTCACGTCAAGGCGGACCTTGCTGTTGAACAGACTCGTTCATAGGGAAAGGCTAAAGAATTCACATTTTCTATCCAGGCTGAATCCCAAGCAGTGTGATTTCAGCGACGGAGGATTTTTGTAGGGAGAGCTGTAAAGCAGAGACCTCTCTGAGACACCCTGCAGTGTCCATGGCTGCAGCTGGCGGGTCTAATTATAGTGTGGGAAGCCCCTTAGGAATTTCAGAAAGTGTTAGCAAAAGGCCTGAAGCAAATGGCAGCTGTTTGCCTTGGGCACCAGGGAGCCAAAGTCCATGTATAATAAAAATAGCATGCCCTAGCCAGCCTTTGCTGGCCTCGGACACTTACAGAATCACTCTCCTTATGGCTAGTAATTAATAATAGACCGATGGCCAGTTATTGAAAGGGTTGGCTCCAGAGATCTGGGAGCAGGGAGGACACAGGTTCATCTTTCATAGTTTAACACTGAAAGCATTGGCTTCCCCAGGACATGTTAACTTAAAGGTAGCCAAGCAGATAAATATTGCACAACGTTGTTTGGAATATCAGGATATTAGGGTGCAGCTGAACCCTGCCCGGCCTCATGATGATAACAAGAAGGAAATCCCACCTTCTAACATACGATGTGAGAAGTAGTCTGTAGTGGTTGTTTGTTTGTTTTGAAATAAAGACTCAAACACAAGGACTACCAGCAAAGTGACAATGATTCCCATGAGGAACTACATGCCCAAGTCTTCGCAGAGTTGTGTGTCATTTTAAAAAATCATGCTACTTCTAGCTAGGCTCTTGGACAAGCAACCGCCCCGCCTGCTAGCTAAGGTTTTTCCCACAAATGCTAGGAGCGCCTTCCCGGCTATGCTTCAAGAAAGGCCGCTGCTACACTGCCCACTGATGTTTTCTTGCAGTAGCCGCCCATACTTGCTCCTTCTTGTGAGCTCAGCCCCGCCTGAGCTCTTTCAATCTCTGGTGGCTAGTTCCACCAATAGACCACCCTGGCTGGTCTTGCTCAGCTCCTGGTCAAAGGCTGGGTGGAGAATATACTGGCCCATCCTCCTTGGCCTCCGCAGTTGCCTGCCCAGGCTACAGATGCCCCAAGAGACCTTCATATCTGCAGCTTCTTATCCTCTCCGCACCTGGTCTGCCTCTAATCCTCTCCATCCCCCTCTTCCTATCCTGCCCGGAAATCTCCATAGCTTTGCCCAGCAATCAGCTTCTGCTGCCTTTATTTGGCCAATCAACAATTAGGAAAAATTCATTTAGAACCATATTGTTTTAGTTTTAACTAGTTTTCAGGCTTTTTGATAAGCATAAACGAGATATGTTAGTAGTATGCCATGCAAATATAAGACCAGGTCTTCAGGCTTCTCATCTAAAGAAGGGACAATCACTCTGGATATAAAAACAATGTTTGTGCAGAGGAGCCATCATACTTGTGTATAGATGGGGGAAGAGAATATCAAGGATGTCCTGGTAAGGAGCCTATACTTCCACCGTTTGTGTAATGTAGCTCCGAGCTTGGTTATAGTTTTGAATTGCTCAGAACCAGAGCAAGAGCATTTCATTCCATTTGCTATCGGCATCACATGAAAACATGTATTAGCGCAGCGCCAAGGGGAGATGAGCCTTACAACTGAGCGCCAGTATTGCCAGATGTTTGGGCGTTCTGTTTCAGCCGAGATGGGGCTGGAAATCAGAAGAAGTGTTCCACACTGGAATAATCACTGCGTGAGGGTTGATGTCATCTCCGTTGCCGCTGAAGGTTGTAATTTAATACACAAGACATGCTGGGAGAGATGCTCATTTTCTCCCACTTTCGCAACCTTGTAATTAGGCCTCTGCTTCTGCGTTGACATGAATGAAGTACTTATTACTTTTTTAATGGATATGAACTTAAAGTTTAAAAATGTGACTTTAGTGGAGTGGAAAAGGATTGGTGAGCCTCTGGCTCTAACTGAGGAGCAATGAGCAGTTGATCTGGCAGGGAGTTCTTTGAAAGGTGTGGCACCTGGTAGATGAACCACATCCAGTGGATGCCCCGCCCAGGAGCATATAGTCAATACCGATTGGAGTTGTTGAGTTCTTTCTTTTTAAAAAGGAAAAGGGTTGGGAGGATAGGGATCTGGAAGAGTTATAGGCGGATATAATTAAAATACATTATATGATATTTCAAACAATTGATTTTAAAAATTGGAAAAAATGAAACTTTAGCTTTGCTTCATCCTATTTTATTATCAGATTATCAACTTGGTTTCTGTATGTATTGGGTTTAGAACATTTTACATAAATAATAAGTAATATCTGGTACCCGAATAATATGGGCTATTGATTTTTAAAGAATTTGTATTGCCTCTATATCCTTAAAAACTGGTGGTTCTTGTTTGAGTTTGTGAATATGACTGATAATCCCCATTTATAAATCCAAGGTACCAGGAAATTAAGTTAGTTACCCTAAGTCACACAGCTGATTGCTGAGGTGGTTGATTTCCGGTACTCTGACTACAGGGTTCAGACTTCTGGTCTACCCTGACAAGTCTCCCAGGAATACAGACTCTGAGCACCACAGAGGAAACAAACAAGAGAAAGGGCTGATCATTTTTCCCCACTACCTTGTCTCCATCATACCAGCCCACATTTTCTCCTTTTCCAGGTATTTCAGACTCAACACAAATACAACCATCTTTATCTTCACTCTCTTTGTAAAATGCATGGCCTTTTTCTCCAGTTCGGCCCCTTAGTGTAGGCAGTTAATCTACTGTAATGATAACCCACATCTCTTTAAAGGTCTTTAAAAAGACATCCATTTCTTACTGGACTCTATAGGCGTCAGGGCTTATAAAGGGCCTATAGTTACTATAATAATGGGGGATGGGAGTCAGTGTGACTAGTAAATGTGGCCCTGCATGAAAAGAAGAGAAAGAGAAATGTCTGGGAGAAGGCACTGTGGTTCTCCACCTTGGTTTCCTTAACAGGGAGGTGGAGTGTACCACTCATCAGAACAGGGAGGTGGAGCTCACTGCTTATTGGAACAGGGAGTCGGGGCGCCCTGCCCATGGGAAGAGGGAGGTGGAGCACACTGTGTATCACATAGCCAGGCACCCTAAGATGTCCTGAATCCATGACAGTCAGCAGTTCTTTTCTTTTCCCCCTTTTTTTATTAGGTATTTTCTTCATTTACGTTTCCAATGCTATCCCCAAATGCCCCCATACCCTCCCCCCACTCTCCCCCCCCATACTCCCACTTCTTGGCCCTGGAGTTCCCCTGTATTGAGGCATATAAAGTTTGCAAGACCAATAGGCCTCTCTTTCCACTGATGGCCGACTAGGCCATCCTCTGCTACATATGCAGCTAGAGACACAGCTCTGGGGGGTACTGGTTAGATCATATTGTTGTTCCTCCTATAGGGTTGCAGACCGCTTCAGCGCTTAGGTACTTTCTCTAGCTCCATTGGGGGCCCTGTGTTCCTTCCAATAGCTGACTGTGAGCATCCACTTCTGTGTTTGCTAGGCCCCGGCATAGTCTCACAAGAGACAGCTATATCAGGGTCCTTTCAGCAAAATCTTGCTAGTGTATGCAATGGTGCCAGTGTTTGGAGGCTGATTATGGGATGGATCCCTGGGTATGACAGTCTCTAGATGGTCCATCCTTTCATCTCAGCTCCAAACTTTGTCTCTGTAATTCCTTCCATGTGTGTTTTGTTCCCAATTCTAAGAAGGGGCAAAGTGTCCACACTTTGTTTTTCTTGAGTTTCATGTGTTTTGCAAATTGTATCTTATATCTTGTGTCTTGATACTGGTTTTAGCCTTTTTTGTGGGTGGGACCTAGCCATGGAAAGTATGGGGAATGGGGAACTCAAAGGTTTATCTTCCACCATTTTAAACGTTGGTGGTGATGACGATGACCCCGTTCTCTTTGCTTTCTAAAGGTCCCCTTATTTTCACACGTGTGTAGTCATCTAGGCCTGGATCTTCCTTCTCCTGCAGCACAGAAACCCACTCTTCACTAGTCTTCCTTCCATTACTTTTTTCCAGGTCTGTTCCCTCTTCCATCCTTCTCTTTGTACCAGTGTGCTCTGTCTAAATGCCAACCAGACTGTGCTGACCCAGGGATGTGCTGCTAGCACACTCAGCGGAGCCTGTCTGGGCCCTAGCACTGATTTTATAATGAAGTTAAGTAGCACACATTGAACTATATAATAGCAAAGCCTTTCCTGAGATGAAATAGAGGAGTCCTTTGTCAGCTCCTGGCCATTACTTTAAAATCGAGGTTGCCATACCAACTTTCTATGACTTTCCTATTAGAAACATATGAAGTATAGTGGAATTGTGCGTTCTAGAAGTGCAGGCAACTTGTGACCAGAGTCCTGGTTGGGGATTACTTGTTTGCATGTAGGTTTTATAATTGCAGTATATAACATATTCAGTGATTAAAAATTAAAAACAGGGCAAATTGAAAATGAAATATCAGAGCCTGACATGTTTAGGATGTCATATATAGTATACAGATCCCCCGGGATCCATGCAGAGAATTCCACAATCCACAGATGTAGAACCCCCTTGCATGAAATGATTAACTGACTTTTTTAAGTAACCTGTGCACATTCTCCAGGCTCTGTTAAATCACCGACAGATTGCTCCTAATACCTGATATAGTGCAAATGTGTAGTTCGTACAGAAGAAGCCACATATACTCTTCACAGATACAGTGTTTGCTAATGGTGTTTTTAATCAGTGGTGGGTTGGGCGTGCACACTGAGTACCTGTGGCTAGTATAGACCCTTGGTGTGTATTTCTCAATGATGGATTCCCTGAGTGTGACTGACTATGGGGGAAGGGTGTGGGCAATGAGTAACAACTTCACTTATTGATAAATAACAACTTCACTCGTCAGAGCAAGGCTGGATGAGAGCCCACTCCCTCTCAGCAAGCGAACACTGACTCTTCGCAGTGCTCTGGATGAGGAGGGCGGAGCACCTTCCCCACATGCAGGTCAGGGTCAGCTCACTCACTTCTGAGCTCTTGGGATTCCTTTTCTACTGGTGTGATTATAGAGTACCAGCCCAGATACAGGAAAATGAATGCCTTCAATCCATTTCCAAAGTCCTTGCCATCTTTCTTCCCAGCCCATCATACTTGTGTTTATCAGACCTCCATGATCTGTAGAGATGGCTGCCACAGACGGACTCAACCGTGAGGCACTAAAGGGCTTAGAAGTGGGAGGAACTCATTTATAGTCATTTGTAGTATGACAGACAGACAGACACACACACACACACACACACACACACACACACACACCATTGCAAGGCAAGGAGTTCTTGCCTTGAAAGTCATGGGTGGTGGTTGGGATCAGGTGGAAACCCAAGGTCTCCTTTACGAGGGCTCAGTTTTCTGAAATCCACAAGGAAATCTTGAGGCATTTATTCTTTCGGGCAAATGCCAAGCCATTTAGATCATTTAAGAGGTATTTCTTAACATTATACAAGTGTCTGATAATGAACATATGGAAAGTGTCTGGGGGTGAGGGGAAGGACTGGGACTGGGAGCCTTGTGCCTGTCACACACATGTTTTACCAGTGAGCTCCACCCCAGCCCACAAAGCATTGCCTTAATTACTTTCCGGGGCCTTTGCCTGGTGACACCTTGAAACTGGAACTTGATGGCTAGGTTGACCCTCATATCCTTCTCTGAAAAGCAAGTGGTATTAACCTGCATTCCGTCAGAACCATCTTTGTTGTCCTAGTTAAGCCAGCTGTGTGAGCATTGTATCATTCGCTCTGTCTTACCTGGTCTGACTGTCTCACAGACACGTTCTCAGTAGCTCTCACTGTTACTATGTGCTGCCTGATAACAAGTAGATGCCACAGTAAAATGGAATGGGGGGGAGGCATCCAGATGACAGAAAGCAAAGGGCAGATTTGCAAAAGCTTTGGAACAAATAAGAAACTTCGGTGGACTGAATGCCTCCTGAAGGTGTTAGGACTATGTAAATATAAAAATGGAGAAGCTGTAATATTTTGCGTTTCTTCCCCATTACCAGGGGGGAGGGTACATCTTGGGAGGCAGCAAGGATTTTGTTGTTGTTTGTTGATGCCTCTGGGAAGGTAAATGAAGAAGACAGTAGGCCCTGGTATTTAGAATTTTCGTAGTTTGTAGCCCTAATTTGTAGATTTATTTCCATTGCCTTCCTAGCTAATCATGGGATTCTTGCACCCAGGCCAACCTTCATTGAACTGTTAACCCCTTCTGAGATTCTCTTGGGGTAAGGTAATTATGTCCCAAGCCCAGCCTTTCAGGGGTGATATCTAGGCAGGACGCTGAAGATGACAAGTGCCCCAAACTGACAGACGCTGCTGTTATTGTCCTGACATAGCTACACCCAGAGTTCAACCTGTCTCATAATTTAATTCACATTAACTATGATCTGATCGTGTTATCACATGTGATCCTTACAGCCTAGAGAGTGCTGGAGAGTGTACAGTATTTCATTAATTTTAAAGAACCTGACCCCGCTCGTTATTTGAGTTTAACAAGATGTCCATCTTTTTCTCATTAAGACTGGCATAAATTCTATCCAGGAGATGGTCCCAGGAGACAGTCTCCTGCTCTAATAATGGCAGCCATTAGCTGGGTGCTTCCTGTGCATGTCCCCGTGTCAGGTACCACTCTGCACGTGCATATCAGTTCAAGACGTATTTCATCCGTGTTTTACAACTGATAAAAATTTGATTTTTAGAGAGCTAGCATAAGGCAAACTCACACAGCTGCCAAGGGACAGAGTTAAACTTTGAGGACAGTCTGTTAAATGTGGCCACCTGTAGAAGGGTGACAGACATGAATCTGCCAGTGACTGATGAGGGTTATCCTTGCTGTTTTTTATGTTTGTCTTTGTTTTTGCTTGTTAATCTGTCTGAAAGATGGGGCTCACCCCTAATTGCTTAAAGCCACGTGTCATCTATGTTGAGTGCTAGTGAGCTTCTGTGGTCCCTTCCGGTTTTGTTTCAGGGCTAATATGCTCTCTTTAGCCCTCAGACAGGCATTAATTCCTAAGGGTCAGGGTTTGGGATGGATGATTCATTCTTTAAAGTGATTTTTTTAGAATCATAAAGACACGTGTGCCTCCTTTCTTTACTTGGAACGAAGTGTTCCTCCTTAGCTGTCTCTGTCTGGAGCACGCGGGACCTCTGTGCACTGGGACCATTTAGTACTGTGCAGGTATTTTTAATGCCAGTTAGCCAAGGCTATGCTATAAGTCTGTCTGGTTTCATTCAGTCCCATTATGCAAGCCATCATGAAGGTTCCCTGCATTTGGGAGCCATCCTTACCTGTAGGGAGGTGGATTAGGCAGTTGTTAAGGCCTGGACTTGGGGGGCCTTCATCCCATCATTTAGCCCTGTTTTAAGAAGACCTGGAAGGATTTATCCGGTTGAGAAATGTCTCTACCTTCACAGTATATCAGGAGTATGTGGCCCTGGCTCATTCTGTGATGCTGGCCCTAGAGTGTGGGTTGTGGTCAATGACTGAATGTGCCATCATCCACAGAGGGCCAACAGTTCCCCACCTCTCAGTTTTACCATAAGTGAAATGAAACCATGACAGCTACCCTTGATGCCCAATCAAAGGCGTGTACTGGTCGATGGCTTAGGTTTCAGTACGTGGTCACTTATCTCTGTTGCTCTCTAGCTGTGGAGACACAACACATCCCATCATGGCAGGACCAAGAGGCGCTGTTTCCCCGGGGCCTTCAGGAAGAGAAGAGAGAAAGGGCAAAGATTAGGCTCCACCTCAGGAAGCCTCTCCACATTGTGCCACCTTGGAGATCAGACATTAAGCGTGGAGGTGTCTGGTGGAGGATTGTGGGTAGTTACTAGAGGAGATGGCCAAGTGAGGAAGTCCAGTTTGAGGAAAAGGGATTTGAAAGCCAAGACATGGGGTCTGCGGTAGTGATGGTAAAGATGTAGTGTACCATTTGTGGTAAGATGGTCACTCTTTTTTGGGTGTATTTGAAGGGTGTGCTGCAGGATATGCTGAAGGCCAACTTGTAGCACGAGGAGATGAAGTTGTGGGATTTATGTGTGCTTTGTTGCTTTGGGTGTACATTGCTCTAAGACCCTGGAAGCACGCAGGTGGTGATGGAGGGACTTGGGAAGTTATTTAGTTTGATATAGCGATGGGGATGTAAGAGTTATTCACTCAGAGGTTCTGCGCATGTAGACTTAGTCCTGAATGATCAGAAGTTCTAATAGGGCTTGAGATGCCTCTGAGCTGATGGCCAGAACATTATCCTTAGCATGCCTTTAACCTTCTCTGCTTTGTTCCATTCACTGTGTGCTGCTGCTGAGTTTGTTAACAAAGATAGATAAATAGGACTCACTTCAGAATTCCTCAAACGAATTAATTATTTCCATACAGAGTAACTTGGTAGTAGAATACATTAGTAGCTAAAAGTTTGTTGAAGAAGTGTGGAGGGGCTGGGGACATGCCTACCTGTGAAAGCTGGACATGATAACATATGTTTGCACCCCAGAGCTCTGGGGCAGAAAAGGATGGATCCCAGAGACTCACTGCCCAGCCAGCTCAGCTGAGTTCAGTACAAGCTCAAGGAGAGACCTTGTCTTAGGAATGAAAGTGGAGAAACAGTTGAGGAAGTCATCCCAGTGCCAACCTCTGGGTAAACAGAGTCTGTCTGTGTTTCTCTCTCTCTCTCTCTCTCTCTCTCTCTCTCTCTCACACACACACACACACACACACACACACACACACACACACACACACACACACATATAAACGTATACAGATCACAACATACATGTGTACTGTATGCACATAAAGTGATATAGTTTTGACTATTACTCATATCTAATAAACATTTTACTAATTTTTGGTACTGTAATATCAAAAACACAGCCCCCACCTTGAAAGGGATAAGAAATAGTTTATTCTGGAGCCAAATATGAGTTGTTACCGTGGCCTCTGAACAGTTATTGAACTTCCCCCCAAAATTCACGTTGCAGTGTTTTAACAGGTTCATGAAGTTTTGATAGTAAAAGGTAAGGTCATAAATCAAAGCCCTTTCAGAGACACAGGTGGGGATTCAGGGAGATCTGATACAGGGCGTGCGTGCGTTCTATCCGGTGACATCCTCGGTTTGAGGCTCATAAAAGCTGGTCATCTGTCAAACTAATACATCCCAAAAGTTTCATGGGATAATCACGAGACGTTAGTTAGGCTCAGATGGGCCATAAGTAGCTGTTCAAGAGGCTAGAGAAGGTTCAAGATAATTTGTGACTAGGGGGTTGAACTTGTAACATTCTAACCTCTCACAACTGTGGAGTTCATCAATCAGCCATTGTAGAATATAAAATGTAAGATGTGGCTTTCTGGGGGAATTTCAGTTCATATGTTCTTTGGATTATCAATGTATTATTTTACAGAACTCCTGAAAAAAATATTGGCATTTTTTTTGTTTTGTTCAAAGTATTTTGAATATTATTTTTCTAGTATAATTTTAAAATGTTTTAAATATATTCAAAGATTTTTCAAATATATTTTTTACAAAATAATTTTCATATTTTTTTTCAAAATTAATAAGGAAAAACCCATGGTGTGATCCTCTTCTGCACTTTTGGCTGATAACTGAATACCCCCTGTATTGTGGTCCTCAGAACCAGCAGTACCTATCTCTTATCCGTTCCAGTTTTTCCTTGAACAGCAACATCCTTCCTTTGCAGTTTTTTCTGCACTAGACACTGGGAAAAGCAAACACTTCTTCCCTACTGTGTGCAAACCCCTTAGGATGGTAGGATCTGTAGAAAGAATCAGTACACTGATTCCCTACTGTGTGCAGACCCCTCAGGATGGTGGGGTAGATAGAAGGAGTCAGTACACTGATTCCCTACTGTGTGCAGACCCCTTAGGATGGTGGGGTAGATAGAAGGAGTCAGTACACTGATTCCCTACTGTGTGCAGACCCCTCAGGATGGTGGGGTGGGTAGAAGAGTCAGTGCAGTCTCATGTGCTGCCCATAAAGGATTTGCCTAGACCAACTTACTTTCATGTTAACATCTCAAATAGTCAAGCTCAAGAATTTAAACTGATTTTGCTGTGAAAAATACAGTAATTAAGGACTGTCAACACAGGAAAGGTGGCACATTTTGCTGTGATAAGACTTTAAACAAAGAACTAAGGA
The DNA here is from genome assembly GCF_978045245.1 of Mus caroli. Taxonomy (NCBI): domain Eukaryota; kingdom Metazoa; phylum Chordata; class Mammalia; order Rodentia; family Muridae; genus Mus; species Mus caroli. The sequence continues at coordinate 25,773,493 of NW_028227273.1, read as the reverse complement.
ACCCACAAGAGTTCTAGAGATGAGCTGCAGGTCAGCCTGTCACTTTTCCCTCGAATGTGTGTTTTGGCTGTAAGAGTTTGAGTTCTCATTGATTTGAAAATATGTGGATTTGAACATTGAAATAGTTATTTATTGGCTTAGTTGCCCATTGGAGAAAAGTAATGTGAACAAAATATTACACCTTGTAGCTGTTCGATCATTTTATTTCCAGTATCTTGTGTGAGAAAGCCAGCCTCTATAATCAGGATAACAGCAGGTAGCTTCAACCACAAGCCACTGCTTAATAAGCTGAGTTCCCTTCTAGGCAGGAAGAAGATAGGAGCTGGACTTCTTTCCTAAAGTGTTCCTGAATGCCGATTTCAGGTGCGAATTGGGAGCCTTCTCAGTGGTGGTGGAGACCTGACACAAACCACACTGGATGAGGGAATCCTCTCATCTGAGCCTCCAGGGAACTTGACAAGGTGCCATGTGCAAGCAACCTCATCTGTATGCCAGGGAGCTCTTTATAAGAACACATTGTATCGTCTCCATCCATCTATTGTGTATAGTCTCCATCCATCTATTGTAGCTAGCAGGGAGATAAGAGGGTGCATGACAGTAAAGTCAGAAGAATTAAACCCTTGGCCTCAGACTCGTCTTGAAGATTGAAAAACTCAGTTGTCTGTCTGACCTTCGGAATGTAGAACAGTCTAACATGATGGAAGGATTCCCCGTTTCCTCTCTCTGAGGGAGCCATGATAGTTGCAGTTGTGAATTAACTGCTAGGCCTAAGAGGCACCGTACTGTAGAACATCTGGAAAGACTAAATTCTGTTCATTTGGCTTTGGGATCCAGCGAGTGGCCTGGAAATTTTAAGGCTGAGGGTGACTGAGGCAGAGGAGCTATTGCGGGGAAGGAACTGAGGACTGGTAATCTGTATTCATTATGGCTCAGATCAGTAGACCAATGACAGCCAAGGGCTTGGGGTCAGCCTGACCTGGAGGTGGTTTCCCAAGATGTCCTTAGTGTCACTTAGTCACCATTTAAGCTACTGGAGGCACCATATCCAAATGTTAGTCCCTTTGAATACTTAATGACCACCACCACCATGCATGATCGCCGTAAGAACTAAATAGAAAAGAGATAGATTTTTAGGATTTTATACACATCTAGCTCTTTGCAGTAGGAGTAGCTTTTCCCTGTGTATTGATTTAAGGAAATGTTGGGCATGACACACAGAGCATCAGGACTACTGCCTAGAGATGTGACGTTTGTCGCGTTTGTCTCGGAGGCCATGGACAGCCCTTTGCTTTGCTTTCTTTCTTTGTTTCTTGTGTTTCTAATTATCACCACGTGTCCTGACTGAGACCAGCTTTGGGGGTGTGCGGGCTGCTTACCCTTAGGAGATAACTGCAGAGATCAAAGTCCCGGGACTGGACGCGCAAAGAGCCTCAGAAAGCAGGCAGGCAGGCTAGCTAGCTGCTTGCTCTGCCTGTTGTTTGAATTAACAGGGCTCCAACAGTGCTGGAGGCCCTTAGTGCTGTTGTGTTTGTGAGAGGAGGGAAGCAGACTGCTCTTTGTGCACTCATCCTTCAGGCTGGACTTGCTGGAAAAGCTCTTGTGGGCAGAAGGGAGCTAGACTCCCAGGTTAGAGGAGGCAGCCATCTTTGTTTTGTTTTTCTTTAGTGTTTGGCCTTTAATCTAGGTTCTGCCCCACAGTTACCTGGCAACAGCCTGGTGTGTCTGACTCACTATAAAAGGGGCTGCTTGCTCCCTCCTTACTCTCTTGCTCTTGTTCTCTCCCCTTGTTCCTGCCCCCCTCCGCATTCCCCTCCCTCTCCCTCTCTCTCTCTTTCTCTCTCTCTCTCTCTCTCTCTCTCTCTCTCTCTCTCTCTCTCTGACCAGCCTCTACTCTCCCTCTTCCTCCCTCTTTTTCCCTTCCTCCCTCTCCCTCCCCCTTTCACTCCCTTCCTTCCTTTCCCTCTCCATTTCCCTCTCCCTCCCTCTCCCCCTCCTTCTTCTCCCTCCCCTCACCCCCTCCTTTCTCTCAGCTCCCTTCCCCATGCCCTGAATAAACTCTATTTTATACTATACTGTCCTGCTGTCCTGTGGCTGGTCCTTCAGGGGGAAGGGATGCCTCAGCATGGGCCTGCAGAGGCACCCCCTTCCCCCACACCTTACTGTGCCCCAACAGTAAGGTGTTCTTATCTCCTTATCTTTCCTCCTTATCTTTTTATCAAAAACAACCCTTAGCACCGTGGAATGAGGCAGCATCCACTCATCAGCATCATGACCGCAGGTCCTTAGGGGAGATACTGCTCCCCTCCCGTTGGACTTATTAGTCTTAACCTTCTCCCTGTTCTTCAACCTAGCGAATTAGGTGAGTGAGAAACCGTTCCAAAGCAGGAGAAGCCTCTGGGAGGAAGAGCTCTTATTGTTGGGTTGGGGGTGGGGAGGGGTGATGGCTTTTAGAGCCTGTTGTAATTTACTCCTTCTTTGTTTCTCTGTGCTTCACACCATATTCCTTACGGATGTAAAGTCAGACGCTGCGTAATAGAAAAACATGCTCCTGAATTAAGGTGCCAAACTTATCTTTTTGCTAATAAGTTCTTCCCAGATAGAACTGGGTAAGAGTGAAGGGAAGTGGCTGTCTCCATCTTGCACCTCTTAAAGGATTCTGAGCAGTGGGGTTAGACACAGGTGACCCCTGACCTCTTGCCTGCTAATTCTCCCTCTTGTAGCTGAGTAAAATTTAGCCTTCTCAACTTAGAAGCTTAGACCCACTGCAGTGAAGTTCAGGGGTGTGTTGGATCTGGAACTAGGTGTTGTCATTCATGTTTTCTTTAGAAGCAACTATTATGATCGTACGTTTTATTTTAAGGAAAACCTATGGCAGAATCCTGAAGGTTTACCCTCACACCTCTTATGAGGCAAGATTGTGATTTCACATCTGGACTTAAAGATAATTGAGTACTAGGGAAAATAAGCTTTAAGGCAAAATGTAATTTTACTAATTGGCTAATGCTTGAGTTGTTAAGTAAAAAGGATCAGGTAGCCCTATGAATCAGTGGCAATACAGATGAACATACAATCTAGTAAGTGAAGGACACTGTCCAGCTCTGCAATAAAAATGAATAGATGGAGAGAGGGGCTGGGGGGAGGGAGAGCTAGGCTGATGGGAGCAGAGATTAGGTTTCTCTCTGGACTAGCCTTGTCAAACATGTCATTTAAGCACTGTCCTATGTGAATTGTACACAGACCTAGCTCTATTAAAGAGACATGTGTATTCCACAGCTGCCACAGTAAGCTGGGAAGAGCACACGTCTCCCCTGTGACCAGCTGCCCTTTCTTTTATGGGTACAACTCCCTGGTAAGCGGCAGGAACATCACAAAAGGCAGCTCCTGAAGAGCCAGTGTCCTTAGTCTCCCTTTTAGGGAACCAAGTAGCTGCCTTTGACTTAGAGGCAGTTTTTTTGTTTAAAGACTAGTTGAGAACTGAACCCCCTAGTGTTTAAGTTATACTGTATACATTGAAGGAATAACAAGTTTTTTTTGACAGTTGCTGTCTTGAGTTTATCCACTGACTCTTTTCAGGATTTAACTCACCATAAAGAGTTTGCTGTTATATATTTCATCGTGTTCTGAAATTTCTCTTTTGATTTAATGGATTCTTCATAAGATCTCCAGAATGCTGTTAACTGGTTGCCTTTGGGTAAGGGAAATAAATTCATTGTCAATTCTTATCTCCATTTCAGGGCTGGGGAATGCTTATGATTTGTCATAATCATAGATAGCTGTCAGGAAACAGAACCCAAGTATTCGTGTTAACATCTAAAAATACAGATTTTTTTAGCCACCAGTTTCTAATTAATTCCAGGAACAACTCCTTGAGTGTTCCTGTTGTATACTGAACTCCGTGTTAAAATGAGAAATATAAATGAGTTGTAGAATAACTATGCCCCGGGCTGGATGGGAGGGATTTGTTCTACGTCTAGTTCAGAGCAAGACAGAATAGGTATGTTCACAATTTAGGAAATTAAAGCCACTGGTAGCCCCAGAGATATTACCAGACTGTGAATAATAACTGTTTGGGATCCCAGTGGTAGAATCGAGCAGAGTCATGTTAAGTCGTTGGTTTTGCCCAAAGATTTGGTCCATAGCATCCCACCCACCACCCACCTTCCCCAGCAATGCTACACCCTTCATCCCTGCCCCACCCCACTCCCACCCTACCCCACAAAGCTATAGCAGGAATGTGGATTGGCTTTAGGCACATGCTGCGGCCCGTGCCTCCTGTGCTCCATGACCTGGGTGGCATTTCCCGTCCTTTGGAAGGCTGCCATTGCTGTTGCCTGCTATCTGGTTTCTTTCTGATAACTTCCATCCTTTCAAAAAGCCAAAGAGACCTGTGAGAGTGTCCAGAGAGCTCTCTTTACCCACTTCAAATGCTTCTCGATGTTTATGAAAGAACCCAGCCTCGGAATGCTGGGCGTGGCCTCTGCTCCATCTTCTCTGCTACTCCCTCTTTCCCACACCCTCCTCCTCCCAGCGACTCTACACTTGTTTTGAGACTGGACCACAGCAAGTTCATTTCCCATAAGGCCTGAGCCCCAGTGTACATTGTCTTAACCCCACACCTATCATCACGTAGAGGATTCTTGATATCTGAATGTTCCCTAAATGACCCCTCCCCCTGTATAAAGCCATCTCTATCTACTCAACTAAAAGTAGCCAGCGTCTACTTTAACTGGTCGACTTGAAAACATCCACCCCTTGCAGACTAAGTGCATTTTCTCTTTCTCCTTCAAATAGAAGCCGGCTCTATCAGAGCAGAGAACTCATAAGGCTTTATCCCGGAGTCGGAACAGCTGCTCTGGGAATCCTCATGGAAGGAATGTACTCCTATCATACACTATGTAGGGGAGAAGCTGATACTAAAATCTGGTTCTGTTTCTTGACTATGTCAATAAAGACAGCAGAAGCTGATCGTTCAGTGATGGTAAAGAGGTGGGATTTCCAGGTCCTAGGAGGGAGAGGAGGGAAAAAGATAGAGAAAGGGCTTTTTGGTCAGGCTTTGGAGAGAGGAGCCTGAGCCATGTAAGGTCTTGGGGCTGCTAGACCCAGTGGAAGATAGCTGATGAGTGCAGAGCAATCGATTCTTTTCACCCAGCTATTGAGTTATCTGGCTGGTTTTAAAATATTAAGGGTGCCTGGTGTTTTCTATCTGCAGCGACTCAGGTGGGCAAGAGAAAGGGCATAGCCTGGGCGGCTGTTAGAGGATTGGTGGAGCTAGCCTGGAGTGGTTGGTTCACCGGTAGGCCTAGGAAAGCGTGAGCTAGGGATTGGTGGAGCTGACCGAGACCAAGGCGGTCATTGGCTGCTTGGCCGAGCTCGCCTGGAGAGGTTGAGTGGGCTCAGGCAGAGCTCTCGAGAAAGAGCAAGCATGGATTTTAAAATTACACGCAACACACTAAGCAAGGATGAGGGCAGTATTTATAACCTCCGCTGATTCTCCTCCGCCTCAGAGCAGGTGTGTTGGTCATTGTGACCGTGTGTTGTGTGTTCTCCTTTAACTAGCTCTAATGTGATATGTGCAGCCTCCCCTCCCAAAGCTCAGCTGTCCAGTAGTCCATAGCTTTGACACCTCGGTGCCGGACGGAAGACACGATGCAAATATCCTCAAACGAGATGTGACCGGCTACCCTCCCTATACACTTGAATCCAGAAACTTCTACCCATCAGGAACCTCTCCTTTCAAAAACTAGGGTTCCTAACCTCTTGTTAAAGGTTCCTTGTGGCTCAGATCACCCTTGCAGAAGAGGAAAAGCCTGTTCTATTGAAGTGTATTTAGGAGACTTGTGGAAACAAACAGGGAAGATAGGAAATTTTACACTTTAGAATCTGGCATCAGTTGGATATAAAAATATAAGTAGTAGGATGCCCATCACGCTTACATAGTTATTGCATGTTTTTAAATATGCAGGTGCATATTGAACCTGTTTCTGCTCACCTGTGGATCTAAAAACTTTTTAATTTGAAAAGCTAACAAGCAATACAGAAAAGGAACCAGTTTTCTAATCTGTTAGGTACAGGTATGTCTTCCAGTGCCCCACCCCCACCCCCATTGTCTGTGTATTATTTCAGTGAGCTGAGTGAATCTTAGTGGGCTCAAACAGTTGAGGACACTTTAGCCAACCTGGGCAGTCAGCCGACCTGGGCAGTGGGATAAGGCTGGCCTTCTTAGCAGCTAGGATGTTAACAATCGCCTGTCCTGGGGAGCATGTGCCTTGGGCCTAGTCAGAAGGATCAGCTGGTGCCGTCTGACCTACCTTACAGAAATAACTTTCTTCAGCCTCAGGCTGTTCCCACCACACTGTCTCTTGGTAAATGAAGAATTTTGGAGTTTTAGAACAGAAAGGAAAACCAAAATCTGTTGAGGTCAGAGAACCCACAGCATGGGTGGGTCCATACCTCGGAGGTCTCCTGACCACTTTGCGCCCTCCTGCTCTGTCACCATGCCCCCTCATCACGGTGCCTCCATATGACATATTTATCCCCCATTGATCTTTCTGAAGTAGACTTTGACTTTAATGACATCTAATGTTTTAAACTAGCAACTTTTTTAGGGACTGAAGGTGAGTGTGTTTCTATCAAGTGTGCACTGTTTGACACGGAAGCCTTTCCTGCCTCCACAGATCTGTTGAAAGTCCCCTTCCTGGGCTGAGCCCTAGCATGACACAGGGATTGCTTGGTCTCTGACTTTACCATTCAGAGTGGATGTTCTTGAAGCAGAGGAGTGATCTATCTATTTACTTACTTGTTTGATCTGGGTTAACTTCTCAGCTTACAACACCAACTTGCAGGCATAACATGGCTATAAAATCGTCTCCCTATTGGGAGGTGTTAGCATTCGTCTTCCAAAAGTTTGCAGCAGCCCTAGTTGTGGTGACTTTTGACTTAGAGCTTCTTCATAAAAACTCCAACTCTCAGCCTCTTGTGTGATCTTTATATGTCAGTCAGGGCTCTTAGAGTTGAGATATTGGTGTATATGATTTTTATGTAATGTGTGTGTGTGTGTGTGTGTGATTTCGCTCTTGTGTGTGCGAGTATGTACTTGTGGATGGGTGTGTCAGGATTGTCCCTGCTGTTAGCAATAGGCAGTATGTCCACTGTCAACTGTTATCATAATTTGTGGAGATAGGTGATGAGCAGCCCTGTGTGTGGCTTCTGTGCAGTTTGAGGAGTAACTTGCCCGCTGCTGCCCATCACACCGTTTGGTCTGCTTTTGCACTGAAGTGTGGCAGACTCCAGCTGGTCCCTTTGATCTGTTGGTCCTCATGGCTGCCACAGTGTTGTCAGGGACAAGTGAAGTCTTGGGATAAGAACAGAAAGCTTTACACAGCTGCCCTTGCTTCTTAGCTCCCTCCTCCCTGCTGCACAGTTGCCCCCATTCACCTCTTGTCCCACCCACAGCAGACTCTGTGGCCTCACACAAGGACCTGTGATCTTCATCCTTCCTCTGCCCTTACCTGACTGGCAGTCTCTGCCTTTAACTCCTTCCTGTCTGCCTTCTGCTACTTCTTTAAACAAAGCTCAATAGGCAATGTGTGACCTGCATTAAAGTTCTGGGTAAGGAGGAAGGGACTGTTGTGAACCCAGTGGAGGCCATTTGTTGAAGTGAGTGTAATAGAGATGTAACAGAGTGGGGACGAATGGTGGCAGAGACACCTGTTGGATAGAGGCAGTCAAAGGTCTGGATGCAGAAATGGCTGGTCTCAGGTTCCCCTGAGATAGCTAGGTAGAGCAGGAAGGAGCACAGCTGTGCAGATGAGTCTGAGATCCAGGGAGAGGCCACACATGAAGGGATGTGTATTTTGGAATTATCTTTGTATTTGAGTTTGAAATGGATAAGCTTTCCAAGAAAGGGAGGTGCGAGACAGATTTCTGCTTGGCTTGGAAATGGTGTTAGGAAGAGGAGCTGGAAACAGACTAAGCAGGAAAGAGAGAAGGAAAGACCACCACGTTACATGCACAGGACATCGGAGGGTCAGTGTCACCTAGGAGTTATTGGCTTCTGGAAGGTCACTGGGAAACTTTGTAAGTTTTCTATGGTAACATGGAGTGTGTAAAGCAAAGAGGAAGAAGTGGTGGTCGTGTGATAAGATTCTTCCCAGATCCCTGGCTGTGAGAAAAAGCAGAGATGAAGACATCCTGGATGGTAGAGGTGGGGCTTCCTTCAAAGGGGTACAGTGTGAGACTGAGACTGCATTGTTTTGGTTTCCCATGTGATTTCAGGTCTCCTTTTTGTTTTGGTGGTGGTGGTGGTGGTGGTGTGTTTGATACTGGGCGATTTGTTAAAAAGCATACCGGCGGTGTCTAGTGGAAAGGTGTGGGCTCCACCACACTCTTCGTTCCAGCACACCGCTGGTTTTCAGCACGCCACTGGTAAATAGTGCTCTTCAGTCATGGTCCTGATGCAGACTTGGGTCTACTGAAGGGGAAAGTGATGCTGTAAGTTCCCACCCAGGAAGCAAGATGTGGGGAGCAGAAGAAAAAGCCAGACCAACAGTAACCGTGAAAATCAAAATTGAAGAAATACTTTGGTGTTGAGGACCAGTGGGGAAGTAGTACTGTGAACTTCTTGAAATAACAGAGATAGTAGTGTCTTTAGTTGATTGGCTCTGGTTGCTGTTTATAATGTCATTTGTTTCTTGTTTATATTAGCATATGGGTAGGGAAGGGAAGGGAACTGAGTTTACAAATCTAGGCCATGAGGTAGGTTCAATGTGTGTGTGTGTGTGTGTGTGTGTGTGTGTGTGTGTGTGTGTGTGTGTGTGAGAGAGAGAGAGAGAGAGAGAGAGAGATGAATTTATGTCCTTTTATATAGGTGGAATTGGATATCGATTCTGGTGAGAGTCCAGCGTTAAGTATTACATTTTTAAAGGTCTGTTACTCTGACTGTCCCTCATACCCTTGAAAGTTCTATTTTATAAAAGGTCATTAAATTCCAGCCAAGGTGTTCATTCACTCTGTATAGGGCTGGAAGCAGTAACATGCCTAAGGAAGGTTTGACGGCACCATACACATTTATTTTGAGGTATGGAGTTCTGTGATTACTGTAGTATATGATAGATAAGATGGGGGATATTCCTAGGTTTAAAAAAAAAAGATGGTTATTTTTTTATTTAAATAGCTTGTAGGTGGCTGTTGAACTCTATGCATTTTGCACTTTACTCCCTGTTCCTAGTACTGTGAGAAAACACCATGCCCAAAAGTAGCTTGAAGGGGAAAGGGTTTATTTCGGCTTACATATCCATATCCTAGCTCATCACCAAAGGAAGTCAGAGCAGGAACTCAAACAGGGCAGGAGCCCACAGAGGCAGGAGATGATGCAGAGGCTGTGGAGGGTGCTGCTTATTGGCTTGCTCCTCATGGCTTGGTCAACCTGCTTTCTTATAGAACCCAGGACCACCTGTCCAAGGCTGTGCCACTCATTGTGAGCTGGTCAATCCTATATTAATCATTAAACAAAAAGTGTGCCTCAGGATTGCCCACAGGCCTGTCTTGTGGGGGCTTTTTCTCATTTGAGGTTCCTTCCTTCTTTCTAAATGGCTCTAGGCTGTGTGGTGTCAACATAAAGACTGGCCAGCATTCTGGCTCGCTGCCCTAGAGATGAGTCTTAAGTTTCCCTCTTACGTTTCACGTCGAGAGAGTCTAGAGACCGATGTTGTATTTGGAAAGACTCCTGTTTGGATGCACAGTTAAGAGTTTCTGTGTTTGTACATTGTATGCACATGTATGCATATATGCGCTTGTGGCATAGGGTATGCATGTATGTAGAGATCAGAGGTCAACTGTAGGTGTCGCCCTCTGTCACTTTCGTCTTTATTTCCAAAACAGGATCTCTCAGTGAACCTGGGACTTACTGACTGAGCTAGGCTGGCTGGCATGCGAGCTCTGGGAACCTGCCTATCCCTGTCCACCCAGCAAGGGGATAATATGTCTTACCACAGCTGACTTTTTACACGGTGGCTGGGGTTTTGACTCAAGGATTGTACTTCCTTGCACAGCAAGCGATTCACGGTGCTGTAGCTTCACTCTCCATATTTGTAGCTTTTAACTATGTTTACACCCCATGGATACAAGAGATATCTACTGTCTAAGTTCTCTTCTTAAAATGCTATGGTGTTGGGGCTGGAGAGATGGCTCAGAGGTTAAGAGCACTGACTTCTCTTCCAGAGGTCCTGAGTTCAATTTCCAGCAAACACATGGTGGCTCACAACCATCTGCAGTGGGATCTGATGCCCTCTTCTGGAGTGTCTGAAGACAGCTATTACTGTGTACTTATATACATAAATAAATATTTATTTTTTAAAATGCTCTCGTGTTGAAAAGGTAGGAGAAGAACCCAGAAACCATGAAGACCATGAGAGGTACAATGCATTGTACAAAACTAAAACGCATCATACATGACACCTACGTTGCTGACATTCCCATGACATTCCCATGGATTCTATTGAAAAGGATTGTAAGGAGAAACAGATAGAAACATTTCTACCTTGGAATGAGGTTCTAGACTTTTAGTTGTTCATATTTATCTGCCTTAAATTTTCTATTACATGTAGTGTATATATATGTGCATATGTGTACATGTGTGTGTGTGTGCATGTGTGTACATGCTGTAGCACACGTGTAGAGGTCAGATGATAACTCTGAGGAGTCAGTTCCTTCCTTCCAACATGTGAGTTTTGGAAGTTGAACTCAGGCCATGTAGGCTTGTCAACAAGTGCCCTTACCTGCTGGGCCATCTTGCCTGTCAGTCAGCAAGTGCCCTTACCTACTAAGTCATCTTGCCTGTCCTTAGTAACAATTTTGACATCCAATTATTCAGTTATAACTGCCTTTTGTTCAACCACCCATAACAACATGACAAAAACAAACCCGAATATATTCATAAAACATAATTAAAAGGCCTTAATGATACCCCAAATTATTCTGGTAATATGAGCATGATTTATATATAAGAACTATCTTGGTGTAGGAAAATAGAGCTTCATTTATAGCACGCCTTTCTCATAGTCATTTATGGTTTCCTGTACTTGTGACTTAGAGACTGGTGTTTTGTTTCTGGTTTTGGGGGATTCTGTGAAATCGCTCAACCTTTTCCTTTAATTCCTTGAGAAGGTTTTTCATTCTGCTGGTGAAAGCATCACAGTGCAGAGACCAGTGGCCTCCCCGTGCCTTCCCAGTGGGTGCTGAATATAGCCTCATGCTTCAGAGTGGGAAACACAAAGGTTTCTTTTCTCAGATTTCCCAGATGTGTATATGTAATTTTTATTCTTTATATCATTCCTTTCTTCTCAGGTTCTTCAGTTCAGAAACTGAAGTGACTTCTCTTTACTAAACCATAAAACAAAAAAAAATCTGTATAAACCCTTGAGAGACTTCCCAAAGATTAAACTGTTTTGCCTTTAAGTATGTATAGCTAAGAATAAAAGAAGTTGGTTGGATTTGCAAATAATTTTGGCAGTAATATATTCTTGCTTGTATCTGAGGACATTGGGACATAAGTATGCATGGTTTTCACTCTGAAATATACAGATGGAATTTCTAGAGAGCAGAGAATTACTACAAAATTTGGTGGTACTAGGGAGAAAACTCTTAAGACACAGAACATCTGTGTGACCAGAGAGGGGTTCTCTGTCAACACTCTTAACTACTTAAGGGTGAGAAAAACCAAGTCTTCTTGTCTCCAAAGCCTTGATGCAGAAGACTGAAATGATTTAGACACTTAAAGAGAGCCCCTGTTGTGTGGGAGAGAGTAGACAGTGGCCACCAGGCAGGGAGTTGGGTCCTGGACATCTATGTTAAGGCTGTAACAGCTAGGAATTTGGATTTCACTCGCATGCACTGTGAAGGGGTGAAAGGGTTTCCACAGTGAGTCATCGATCAGGTCTATGTTTTATGAAGATTAAATAGTCAAGCAGCAATGGGTCTGGCAAGATCAATTGGAGGTTTAAAAAAAAATAGAGTTAGAAAAATAACAGGGCTCAGGTAGTGGCAGGGAACCAGTTCTCTGATGGATTCCAGAAATAGGACCAATTTTTTTTATTATTATTAGATAAATAAGATGAGGGAAATAACAGGTTTCTGAGATTCTGACTTGAAGAAAAGGACATTGCCATCTCTGAGGCAAGGGAGAAGGGAGATGGGGAGAAGCTGCCTCAGTAGATAGATCAGGAAAGGTTTCCTGGGTGTTGGCCGTGGGTGGCGTGGTCCCAGCTTCCAGCACTGAGCAGAGATCTGAGCTGGAGATGGGAACATGTAAGCACTTTCCTGTACTTACCACTTTGCTGTATACTTAGAGGAAACGTGAAGAGGCAAGAAGGTATGGAATAGAGTTCCCTGATTGGACTGGATATAGGACTGGGCTGGAGGAGCAGCCTGCAGCTTAGAAGAAGAACCAAGGCAGGAAGAGAGTGAAGGGTGTGTCCCAAACCCCAAGACCATCATGCGTTGGGGTATAGAAGAACAGTCCAATAACAAGGGCATCTTACTCAGTCAGAGCTGCCGAGGATTCAGATGAGGACCAGGCCTGAGCTGATGGTTGGCTATGATGGCTGCCAAAGTGAAGTCAGCAGCTCGTATGGGGAGGTGGCAGGGAAAAGAGAAAGCCTAGAAGATGGAAACAAGGTGGTAGCTACAGGGGGTACAGGTGTGTATGCTAAGATGCAAACAAGGAAGACACAGTGGTGTCTCAGAATAATCAGAAACAGGGGAGGCTCTCATGTCCTTTTGGGTCTAAGGAGACCATGTAATTTGTTACTATTTTCCAGTCAAGATGGAAGCCCGGGACAAATGGTTGGTGTAAAGATAACTTAGGCATTGAATTCTGTTTTCAAGTATGTTTGTTTTTTGAGGACTCGACACAAGGTATCCAGGCATCCTTACCAGTTCCTCCAAGATCCTCTTTCCTACCCACCCAACATTGTATCTTATGCTAAGCATATACTTGTGTGTGAGGCAATCCCTTGGAGTGTGGGAACCACACCCTCAAAAAACACACCCCTTTCAAGTTGCCAATGGCTCTCCACTTATGGGTGGGACTTGGCGCTCTCCTCCTGACTCCTGGTGGGTTTTGTCTGTGTGGCTTGAGTTTGCACATGTTCTGTCCTGACTGCTGTAAGTTCCTATGTGCAACTTGTTCCCTGTTGTGTCTAGAGAATACTCTTGTGTTGGCTCACCACTTCTGCCTCTTAGCATCTTTCTTCCTCTTCTTCCTCAGTGAGCCCTGTGAGGAGAATGTGGGAAGTAGACATTCCATTTAGGGCTGAGCATTCTGAATTCTGTTTTTTATTCCCCCTTGACTGGATATAGATCAGTGTGTTCATCACTATCTACATAAAAAAGTCTCACTGATGAAGGAGATGTAGATCTATAGGTGTAAGGATATGTTATTAGGAGTCTGTTTATTACTATGCCCATTTAATAAGATGGTGATATTAGGTTCTCCTTATAGCCCATGACTTATCTAGCCATAGGTTCTTGGCCCAGCCATGGTGTCTAATACATATTTTCAGTTGTCTTGATGTTCAAACTTGATCCTATCATCACCTACTAAAGCTAGAGGAGGAATGGTAGTTGAGCTAAGACCTGCGGGAGGAAATGGATGTTATTTTACTGGTGCTAGGTAACACCAGGGACTAGAAGGAGGTGTGCTGTGTTGTAATTGTTGTAAAACCACACTCACTGTTTTGTATTTGGCCCTCAGTATCCGTAGTCAGATGAAATGACAACTAAAATGACCTCTCGCCTTCCCAAGCCTGAAATCCGCATGGGATCTGAATTCCACCATGTTCACCCTCCCCCATCTCCCCCCACATACACTCACACAATTTCTTGGTACTTAAGCTGGCTTCCAGGACTAAGCAGACCAAGAAAAGGTAATATTTGCTTTCAAGATGTGTTTAAAAAGCTTTTAAAATGTGATGGCAGGGTGAGGGGAAGGTTAGCTCACAGGCTTATTCTGAGTTTGATATTTACATTGCATAGGGTAGCTCAGCACATGCCAAGTTGATATGTCTTCTTCAACAGAAGGAATAGCTGGTGACTGAGAGAAGGAACCCTGCATAAAGAGCGTACATAAAGCAATGATTGGTGTTGGCAATGTCCCTTTACTGAGATAGTTAAATTACTAAATGATGGGCGTGCTGTATATGTATGAGTCAAAGTTGCATAATCCCATATCATAGCAGTACATCTGTCATTTACTTAAGGAACTGCACGAGCCCTTTGCTCGGGATATTTTCTTCCTTACAAGGGGAATTAGAATTGTGGAAAGAAATTGTAAAAGTTACATTGTCTGTATTTACCATACAGATACAAATTACACAATATGTCAGGTGTGCTCGCTATAGCATCCCTTACTGCATTCAGCAAGACTATGCTTTAAGACATTGTGTTGCATGGAATGTATAAAGGCACCATCACATGTTTGCACTGGCTACTCTCTGGCTCTGGCAGTCTCACCGCCTCCATGGCTAGCTAGCCCCATGCAGAGACCGCCCATCTCGAAGTTCTCTAGCTGTGCGCGGATTGTATCCTAGTAAAATCAAAACTCTAGAGGCTTGAGATTTATCAGTCAGATTTATATTAGTAAATTTTCAACCCACAAAATGCCCACACAATGAACTCAAAACTCAATTGCTATAAACACAAGCTACACCCCTAGATGGGGCAAATGCACCCTACTTATTATTTAATCACCTATCTAAGAAATAACCAATACTTATGGCTCCCAGGGCTGTGTGGTTCTGGCTTCTCTTCCTCTTTTATAGGTTCCATCTTATCTCTTCCTCTCCTTCCCTTCTCTGTCTCTCTGTACTCTCTGTACTCGGCTCTAAAATTCTCAGCCCGCCTTCCTTTTCCACTGTCCAATCACAGGCTCTCAGCTTATCTTGTGCCTGCCCTCACCTGCATGCAGACAACATTCTACAACATTAGGCATATCTGCAAGCAAGAGACAGAAGTGCCTGAGGAAATCTGTTGTTTTAGGTTTGAACATGATCAGCCTTCTCATCTGGCATATGTAGGAACTGAGGCACAGAATTCTAGGGTGGCCTAGCACTCCATTTGGAGATAGATCTGTGCCCCAAGATGTGTTGTTAGGGTGTAGCCACATGAGATTTCACATGAGATATGATACAGTCATTTTCCAGGGCTCACAGGCAGTATTGGGGGACCCAGGAAAGGCAAGGAACGAAGGGAGAGGGGAATACAGGCTGCCTCCCCGGCCCAGCTACCACGGAACAGATGCTGCGGGAATACATGCAGGGAGAGATGCGACAGATGTGTAGGTCCCTGTATATCTGTATATTTTAATCAAAAAGGAGACAGCGAAATTAGCCGAAAACAAGTAGGAAAGACATTTGTTGTTTTGAGAAGAATCCACAGATTCCAGGATGAGAGAATCCTTGGTGTAGGGTCGGGAAGCCGGTGGAATATTATCTTACTGATCATCCCTCCCAGGTATTAGGAAAATATGCGAATTCAGCAGACATTCTCTCTTCATCTGCTGTCTCAGTTAGTGTAATGCAATGCCATTTTATTTTATTTTAGCCACAATCTATTATGAAGAGACACTGTGGATCATTACAGATTAGTTTTCAGTGTGTGTTTGTCCTAGTCAGGGTTACGATTGCTGTGATGAAATACTGTGACCAAGAACAAGTTGGGGAGGAAAGGGTTTATTTGGCTTACACTTCCACCTCATACTTCATCACTGAAGGAAGTCGGGGCAGGAACCTGGAGGCCTGAGCTGATGCAGAGGCAATGGAGGGTGCTGCCTACTGACTTGGTTGTGGCTCACACAGCAAGCTTTCTTATAAGACCTCCAGCCCAGAGGTGACCCCACCCACCATGGGCTGTCCCCCCACCCCCCCACCCCCGCGCTTGCTTCAATCACTGATTAAGAAAATGCCTTACAGGCTTGCCTATAGCCTGATGTTATGGAGTCATTGTCTTAATTGAGGCTTCCTGCTCCCAGGTGACTTCGCAGTGTTCCATGACCATTTTGAGCTGCTGTGAGCACCGTTGTCTGGTTTTCTGGGTACCTCTGCACAGAGCCGCTCCAGTGTGTGATGTAGGAAGGACTGTGCTTGGCTGTGCTTCCTTTTCATCTCTTTCAGACTGTCCTGACTTTCCTTCTGGGAAGTAATTCTACCAAGTGACCAGCCCCTTGCCTTGTTTTCTGCTTGCAGAACAATCAACCATGACCACCGAATCAGGATCAGACTCAGAATCCAAGCCAGACCAGGAGGCTGAGCCCCAGGAGGCAGCAGGGCCTCAGGGGCAAGCAGGGGCACAGCCTGGACCAGAGCCTGCAGGTGGAAACGGAGGCGGCAACGGCGGCGGCGAGAAGCAGCAGCCCGCCCTAGAGCAGTTCCCTGAAGCCGCTGCACACAGCACCCCGGTGAAGAGGGAGGTGAGCCTGAGGGTCTCTGGGGAAGACCAATCAGGGAACCCGGCTGAGCTGTGACGCTTGGTGTCACCTGCTTCTCACCAGGGGGAGAACAGTGGTGCTGCTCAAGGCTTCCAGTGAGCAGCATTCCTCTGCCTGGACTCATCCCTCCTGCCTGTGATTAAAACAGTTAACATCCAGCTGAACTCCTGACTGGAGAGTTTGCCTAGATCTGGGTTTATAGGACAGTCAGACAGCAGGCTGGCAGCTCTAACTATGCCTCTCTCTGGCTGCTTTCATATTTTAAACTGTAAAGTGTGAGGACAAATTTAATTTTTCCAGCTATTATTCTGACCCAAACACGCCGTCTACTTTTAAAAGCTGTTTTGGCAGGGCTCCCCCACCCTCATACACATCTGTAGGCTCACTGCTGCTCCTTACAGGTGGTATGAACGTGTATTTATGCCCTTGTGACATGGAGCTCACTCAGCGAAGCTCACACATAACACGTATGTGGAAGCTTGGTGCTACCCCCACTGTTACCAAATTTAAAAACAAACAAACAAACAATAAATACAAACACTTAAAATCAAAAGAATAAGAGATGAAGGTGGTTAGGATGAACCACTGTAGTCTTGAACTTCACACCTGGAATCAGCATGTGTTAGAGCACTAGCTTGCAGTCATAGAGGGATCCAGAGCCCAAGGCTTAACCCACCTCAGCCTTCTGAAGCGGTTGCATACTTGGAAATGTTAGAAAATGTCTAGTGAGTGGACACGAAATTAGCCTGTGCGTGAACGCTCTGGAACTCACGGTGTTCTAACTCGTTCTTACGCCATTGAACACTGGCTTACAAGGCAGGGCATCACTGCAGACCACCCAGCCCTGCATCAGATTTGCACACCACCGTCATCATGGTCGGATAACAGAGGGATGCAGAAACAGCTGGGAAGCCGTGTGTTCAGGGATGCCGGGGAGCTGACTTGAAGGAGAATCTCATGTTCTACAAGACGTTTCTCTGCAGTTGTGAGGCTGGCCTAGAACAGAGGTAGAGACTCCAGAAGCAGATGAGAGAGGCTCACACAGGCCAGCTCATTACCGGGAAGCGAGACAGGCCTAGGGGATTGCTTTGTGTTGAGCTTTAACACTGCTGACTTTGCTGAACCAATTCAGAGCAGATCCAACATTTCAGCAGTGGGAAAATTACTGATGAGGTCAACACTCGCAACCCTCTAAGCCTTAATGTTTATAAGATATCTTGTAAGTATATGGGGGTGTGGTTCTAGCAGGCCAGGCAATATTAGAAGCATCCAATGAATTCTGAAAACAGAGTGTACAAGGAAATCCAAGTTGTGACTGAGGCCTTCCCCTGCTGCACTGGCTGGTTTTGTGTGTCAACTTGACACAGGCTGGAGTTATCACAAAGAAAGGAGTTTCAGTTGGGGAAATGCCTCCATGAGATCCAGCTGCAAGGCATTTTCTCAATTAGTGATCAAGGGGCGAGGTCCCCTTGTGGGTGGGACCATCTCTGGGCTGGTAGTCTTGGTTCTATAAGAGAGCAGGCTGAGGAAGCCAGGGGAGGCAAGCCAGTAAAGAACATCCCTCCATGGCCTCTGCATCAGCTCCTGCTTCCTGACCTGCTTGAGTTCCAGTCCTGACTTCCTTGGTGATGAACAGCAATATGGAAGTGTAAGCCGAATAAACCCTTTCCTCCCCAACTTGCTTCTTGGTCCTGATGTTACTGCAGGAATAGAATCCCTGACTAAGACACAGACCCAATGCCTTTTAAGCAGAGAGACTGGGTTTACTTCTTCATTTGGTGAGATCACGGTAGAACTGGCAAATTCTCTTCTCTGTTAAGTCTTGGGTCAGCTAAGAAAAGGGCCCAGTGGTACACTTAAGTGGGCAGGGTTATATAGGTGTACCTGAGCTTTAGGGATATTTGAATCTGAGTTTCAACTTGTAGCATCATAGTTGAGACAATTCACATCCCCTGGGAAGTGGCCACTCAGCCCGTTTCTCTGAAGCTACACGCCGCCACCGTCTGAGCAGCTCAGCATCCATTTCCTGTCTGTTATGAAAGGTGCTCATTGTTGCTGTTCACAGATCGGTGACAAAGACCGGGACTTTGCTGCTGCAGCTGCGAAACAGCTTGAATATCAGCAGTTTGAGGACGATAAGCTCTCTCAGAGATCATCCAGCAGCAAACTCTCACGGTCCCCGCTGAAGATCGTGAAAAGGCCTAAAAGCATGCAGTGCAAAGTGACGCTTCTGGATGGGTCAGAGTACGGCTGCGATGTGGACGTAAGTGTGCATCTAGAAGCAGGGAACTGCTACCAAACGTGCAAGGTGATGTTTCCTAGAACCCTGGGAACTCGCTCATCTGGACCCAAAAGACAGAATTGTTCAGCTCTGATGGGTGATTAAATTACTGAGAGCTTGCGATGTCCCAAAATGTTGTTGTCGAAATTAAAATGTGATAGTGTTTCTAAACCTAGAACCAGATGATTTCTTGGCCTTTCCACGTTAAAGTACGCTTTGCTCTACACTTGATCTTAGCCAAAAGGCCAAGAAGCAATGTGCACTTTGCTCTAATACTCTGGCTATG
This sequence comes from Mus caroli, assembly GCF_978045245.1. Taxonomy (NCBI): domain Eukaryota; kingdom Metazoa; phylum Chordata; class Mammalia; order Rodentia; family Muridae; genus Mus; species Mus caroli. Next base: position 25,754,446 of record NW_028227273.1, on the reverse strand, counting down.
AACATTTTGATCAACTATACCTTTCCTCTTGTCATTACTTAGGGCCCAGACATTACTTAGGGTCAATTCTTCGGATAGTAGTAATAGTTGGATGACTGAAAATGACCATGTCCTTTTCTTTCTAAGCAATTTCTTCTTTTTTTTTTTTTAAGAAAGACAAGAATCACATGTGGTAGACTTTGAGCCCCCATGTAAACCATAATAGTCTTCTTTGTTGTATGTGGGTTCTCTCATTTCACATTCATCTGTCCCATCCCCTCCTCCTCTCTCCTTTTCAAAATGTTTATTTTATTTTGTTTAAATATTTTTAAGATTTCTTTTATTCATATGAGTATACTGTTGCTGTCTTCAGCCACACCAGAAGAGGGCATCAGATCCTATGACAGATGGCTGTGAGCCACCATGTGGTTGCTGAGAATTGAACCCAGGACCTCTGGAAGAGCAGTTGGTGCCCTCAACCACTGAGCCATTTCTCCAGCCCATTTATTTTATTTTTAAAATTGTGTATACTTGTATTTGTCTGTGTAGGTGTATGTACACATGAATGCAGTACCTTCAGAGACCAAAAGGGGGAGTCAGGTCCTTTGGAGCTGAGGCTGGGGAGTTCTGGGTACCTGTGAGCCCCAGGAATGGAAACTTGACTCAGGTCCTCTGGAAGAACTGTTAACCACAGAGCCCTCTCTCCAGCTCCCTCCCATCCCTTTTCAGCTTATAACCCTTTTATCATTTTAATTACATTTGATGTAGTGCATTTTCTTTTTTTGCAACAGAACATTTAAATTCATTTCAGAGTTAGTATCATCTTGATGAAAATAAAAGATGGATTGATAAGTTATTTCAGATTGCAGGAACATAGAAAGTTGGAGCCTTACATTAAGTAAAGTTACTTTGTCATATGCAAATATATATAGAATTTAGTCATATAGAAGTTAGTGAGTGGGCTGGTGCAGTGCCTATCAGGTACCCAAAATTCTACTGAGCATAGATCTATTTTTTTATATTTTGCTATCTCTGATTTTGAATAGTTTCTTTCCAATCAATGTGTATAGTTGTTGACTTAGACATTAATTGTGGGGGGCCTCCAATGGGTCAACCTGTAGATGTTTTTCCCTGTGTAGTTTAGAGGCCCTCTACAGTCTCATGAGAGAGTAGACTGTGAGGGTCCGTGTCATGGAAAACTGTGAGGGTCCGTGTCATGGAAAAATTGGCTATGCAAAGGCACTTTTCCCTTAGCTTTGATTACATTTATATAAGAGAATGAATGGGTTGCTTTATAATCCTCTGGTCATTGTTGTCAGTTTTCTATGGAAGATTCTAGATGGAGAAAATTTCATGTTTCGACATTATCGCCTTCAGGATGTATCTTAGGGTTTTACTGCTGTGAACAGACACCATGACCAAGGCAACTCTTATAAGGACAACATTTAATTGGGGCTGGCTTACAGGTTCAGAGGTTCAGTCCATTATCATCAAAGCAGGAGCATGGCAGTGTTCAGGCAGGCATGGGGCAAGAGGAGCTGAGAGTTCTACATCTTCATCTGAAGGCTGCTAGAAGACTGGCTTCCAGGCAAATAGGATGAAGATCTTAAAGCCCATGCCCACAATGACACACCTACTCCAACAAAGCCACACCTACTCCAACAAGGCCACACCTCCAAATAGTGCCACTGCTGGGCCAAGCATATTCAAACCACTATAGGATGAAAGATAACATTTATCATTGTGCCAATTTAATATATACCCAGTGTCTTCACTCTCTTATAGATGACATGACTTTGAGTATAGAATTCTTATTTGATAATTAACTTGACAATTTATTGTCCCTTTAATATCACTGTGATCATTTTGAGTGACATTTCAAAGTTCATCTTTCATGGGATTATAAACTGAAAACATTTCTAAGCATACATTTTAAACAAAATTATTTTTCTTACAATATATTTTTATAATGCTTTCCCCTTTGCTCTTCCCAGATATTCCACCTCTCACCTAACTTTATGTTTTATTTCTCTCCATCTCCCTCCCCCATCTCCCTCTTCCCTCTCTCCCTCCCCCCAAACAAAAACAAACACATACAAAATTTAAAACACACACACAAATAAAAAAAAAAATTAAAAAAAAAAAAGACTGAGAAGACAGAAATGCCCTAACAAAGCAAACTGAGACAAAAAGTCTACAAAAATATCCTGGAGTTTGTTTTGTGTTAACCGACTACTCTAAGCCATACCATCCACTCTGAAATGCCATTGTTATACCTAGTACAAAACAACTAGAAAGAAAACATACCTTTTATTTTCTTTGATAGCAGGTAGTATCAGTTGCAGATAATTTCTTGGCTAGTGCTGGGACCTCATGTCTGCTTCTCCTTCCCAATGCTCAGACCACATCTAGTTTGAACCAGTGCAGGCCCTGTACATGCTGCCATAATCCCTGTGAATTCATATGTGCATCTATCCTGCTGAGGCCAGAAGATACTGTTTCCTTGAAATCATTGATTACCTCTGGCTCTTAGAATTTCTGATCCCCTCTCCCCAGAGATTCCTGAGCCTTACAGTAAAGGATTTGATGAAGACATCCCATTTGGGTCCAAGTGCTCCAGTGTCTCTCACGCTCTGTGCATTGTCCAACCGTGGACATTAGTTCCCATCTCTGCAAAAGCTCTGATGATAGCTTGAGACCCCAGTCTGTGGTATTAACTGTATATCATTGGGAGTCATTTTTTTTTTTGCTATGTTCTTTTATCACAACAACAGTTTTAGGTTTTCCCATAGGCCCATGACCTATCCAGTCTCAGGTTCTTGGCTCTTTAGCAGTGTCAGGTATGGGCTCCGTCCCATGGAGTGGGCTTTAAATCTAGTCAACAAGTGGTTGGTTATCCGTATAATGTCTGTGCCAGTATTATACCAGTATATCCTGCCGCAGTTCACTGTTGAAAGCTACAGGATTTGTAGCTGGGTTAGTGACTTCCTTTTTCCTCTCTCTGCTAGACTCTCATGCAGAGTCTCTTCCAGTCCTATGAACACCAGCAGATATAAAGCCTCTAATCCGTTCTACTTCATATTCAATGAGTCATTTGAGTGTGGTCTTGATAGCCTTTTACATTTGGGGGATTTTATAAGCTATTTGCTTTCTTGATGTTTAGGTTTAGAATTTTTGTGTTGTTTTTGTTTTTAGAACTTTAAATAGTTTAGACACTAGCCCTCTATCTAGCCCTCTATCTGAAAGGAGCATGGGAATCATTATCTGATGTATAATTAATAAGGATCTTTTCCCACCCTGTAGCCTGTTATTTTGTCCAAATGATGGCTTCCTTTGTCATACAGCTGCTTAGCTTTATGAGGTCCCATTTATTAATTGTTCTCAGTGCCTGTGCTATTGGCCTGTGCCTGTGCTACTGTGTCTGTCCAGATGCCCTTTCCTGAGTCAGCCGGCGAGTTCAAAACTACTCTCTGCTTTTGTCTTCTGTCAGATTCCATCTCGATTCATTTGGAATTGAACCTGTGCAGGGTCTTAGTGTGTTCTGGTCTTCTATAGGCAGCTGTCCACTGAGCACACCTTTTTGATATAATAAAAATGTCAGCAGCAGAATAGTTGCAACTTTTATAACAGGTATAACAAGAAGGAAGTGTTCACTACCAACCTCTTTCTGGGAACAACAGACAGGGGGTGTGGCCACGTTCACAGGACGCATTCATTGCTGCTTGGTAGAGTCAGAAAGATGATGAATCAGCAAGCTGTCTTTCTCTTGTTTGACCTTAATGAAGTTATGTGATTCCCCATAGCTAACTTAAAGCTGCCATCATTTCATCAAAATGAACCAAAGAGACACTGCTTGATAGTTCCTTCTGTGTCTGATATAGCCTGTTCCTAGGAAACAGTTCTTTTGGAACTGTTTTGTGATGATAACGAGAGAAATGGAGTCTGGTATGGGCTTTTTTTTTTTTTTTATCAGATAACTTTAGAAGATGGTGCCCAGAAACCTTTCTCAGGAAGGACTGAAACATTGTCATACATTGAGTATGAGTCCTTAGAGGGACTAGGTGACTTCTTCTCAAGGACTTAGAGAAGTCCCGTTGAAAGGTCCTCAGAATATGGAAAGGTTTGCAGAAAGTAAACTTAAGGTCACAGGTCTAAGAAGTCTTAGTCTTTAGAGAATTTTTCGATGCTGATCTTGGGTTAGGTTGTTCATGCTCAGCCCTTCACTGAAAGGAGCATGGTGGAAACTCAAGATGAATTTAGCAAGCACATTTCCCTCAGACAGGTTCCAGCCTCCTTCCTTGTGGTGGAATGAAAGGCCCACAAGGCCCACAGTCCTCAGCAGGAGAAGCAGCAGCACATCACTGACTGTGTAGTCACAGGAAATGTAGAACAGAAGACAGATGCAAGTCCTCTGTGCACTTATAAAGTATTGTTTGACCTTAATGAAAGTATGCCTTTCGCCACAGCTAACTTAATGCTGCCATCATTTCAGCAAAATGAACCAGGCTCAGCTGTGTCACAATTTAATCCTGAGGCCTTTCTGTCACCTTCTGAAGGCCCCTTTCTACACACATACATGTATGGACATGCACATGCACACACACACACACACACACACACACACACACACACTTGAATGTCTTGGACTTCTTTTCTTTTGAAGACATGATGTTGCATTTTCCCTTATTCAGCAGTTCTGTGGTGGGAAGAGAACTAGACCTAGAGACTCAGGCAAGGGAAGTGTAAGAAGCATTTCTCTGATACCGTGGCTGAGCTCTCATGAGCGTGCCCCGTGATGCTCATGTTTGCAAATTCTTTAAACTTCCTCATGACCATTGACTCACATCATTGTGGTGTGCAATGCTCTTCCACTTGTGAGGTCTTTGCCTCTGTCTTTTTTTTTTTTCAGGCATTTTCTTGACCACTTGCAGTATAAAAAAGGTCATCTAGCTGGGCAGTGGTGGCGCTTGCCTTTAGTCCCAGCACTTGGGAGGCAGAGGCAGGTGGATTTCTGAGTTTGAGGCCAGCCTGGTCTACAGAGTGAGAAGACAGCCAGGGCTACACAGAAAAACACTGTCTAAAAAAAAAATAAAGTTATCTAGGCAACTTAGCGTGATGTGTGTTTGTGGGGTGCTTATATGCCTCCAAATTTTTATATATGCCATCAAAATTATGAGCATAATTCACCTCATATTCTTGACTCCTGGAAAGCACACATGACTTCCCATAGCAGGTTGTTGACATTTGAAAAAGAAATGTCCCACCCCATACAGCATAGAGCACAGTCCTCATCTCAGTGTTTGCTGTCCTGACATTTCTATGTGAGGCAGACAGCTTTGCCTCTCACTGATGAACGTGCAACATCCCCCAATGGCCATCTGATAAGACATTTGCTATATCCTACTTGTGGGCCATTCTTATCTAATATGACCTTGACGTTAGAAAACTAACTTAGACCTGATCTCAATTTAGATTCTGTATTTTATAATGTAGCTATCTGGTGCTTGGCTAAGATATTTGGAATATTATATAGTATAATTTGCCTTGCATTCTACTAAGGTCCCTACAAGTGGATTGACAAGGGTGTCCAGGCTTCTGACACTTTGGCCAGATGTTGTACTGTAGAAATGGGTTGTGATGCATTCATACGCATCCTGGGTCGTATCCACTCCTGGGCGACAGTTAAGACATGCCCAGAAAAATTATTGGAAAGGCACTTTTGGAAGGTTTCTGTTGCAAGAGTTATTGAAAAGGTCCTGCTGGCTTCCTCCATTTGAATTCCCAGTTTCCTTCGCCTGTTAATCATTTTGAGGAAGGCAGTGAAACTGGAGCCCAGGTATATCCATTCTAGATTCATATCCCAGGGAAAAAATACCTTTGAGCTAGCCACACTGGAGAAAGAATTGAATCCAGAGTGAAACAATCAAATGTAGCTTTTGAAAGGTTTTGTATCATCATAAAAGCCCTACCCCCTCTTTGGAGACTTCATAGTTGGAAGACTTGGGCCTATGCAGGTCCTTCCATGGTGGACCCATATTTGAGTAGGAACAATAGCATCCCTTGCAACCATCTAGAGATGCTCGTCAGGAAGCCGACCGACCCTGGGGAGTTTGTGAAGCGGGGTTAAGTGTGATTGGTCCTCCTCTAATTGTGATCAGAAAGAGGCTTCCAGAAGTTGCCTGTGGTCTGTCTCTGTGGTCATTTGATTGTCTTATTTCATGCTTTTTACCTAGGGCTATATGGCTAGAAGAAATTACTTCATTTCTAAACCTCTCTATTTCCATGAGTTATGTGAAAAAAAAAAAAAAAAAACACATCTCTTGACCATTTTGGTCACTGGACAGAGTAACAGAATCGCCCTAATTCGGCAAGTTGACTCAGATGCTATTACCTCTCATGAATGACCAGAAACAGATAAATATAAAATATGAAACATGACATTTTCACAGCCTGCACAAATATTGTTCTTTCAAGGAAAGCTATAAACCAGAATTCCCATTCTGTGTGGCTGCAGATTCCATCTTCTCCTGTAATATGCCGTTCTTCTCAGTGGAATGGCTTATCACATCACGTGTTCTGTCCCATGCTCTGACCTAGTGACCCCATCCAGCAGCAGCAATTTCCTGCTGGACAAATGACCCACTCCCAGGTTCTGGAGGATGGGAGGACATTGGCTCACTTGTTTTTCTTTACATGACAGCTCTGCGTGCAGCCATAGGAACATTGCGCACGGGATAGTTACTGTCTCTTGTACCTGAGAGAGATGCCGTGAGATCTTCCCCCAGGCATTGAGAATTGTCCTCATTAAGGCTTTGGGATGACAGATTTTTGTACTAAAAATAGTTAAACCTATTCTCCTAGTATTCATATTTTTTAGAAGTAATAAGCTGTAATAAGTCCATTGTGAGTGTGGTCATGGCTATTAAGCCCTCTAAAGAATATCAGTGTTGAAAAGGTGAGCATATATTTTAGAGAAATGGGAACTGTAAAACCATCTGTGTCGTCTGCTATAGGTTGTGCTTGGAAAGCCAAGTAGACTTTGACAGCTTGAGAGTTTATTATATATTAAATGTTGCTAAGGAATACTGAACGATTAGCTATTGGGCAATACATTAAATATCACAAGAGAAAATTAACTAAGGAATTCTTTCAGTATTTACCCTAGCTATCAAATTGTATTAATGTGTGTGTGTATGAGTGTTTGTATATGTAGATTTTATTGTATATGTATGTGTACATGTATGTATATTTGTAAGCCAGGATCCTCCTGTCTTAGCACTGTTCCTGGGTTGTTTTTTTTTTTATATTAATTCTGGGGGATCAAACTCTAGTCCTTGGGTTTTTGCAGCAAGCCCTTTTCTAACTGCTCTGTGTAGTTAACCCTCATTTCCAAGTGTTAATTCTCTAACATTGTGTTACTAAATAACTGTTTGCTTTTTTGGGGCATGGGAGCAGGGATCTACACTAAAAAACTTGTTTTGTCTACAGTTCCCACAGCACCATGCCTGGTCCATTGGTATTTGTCCCCCACAACCATTAGGTGTCATATGCACAACTTCCTTCTTTACTGAAGATCCAAGAGTTCAAGTCTTCCTTTATATTTTCTGCCTAGTTTGCTAGCTTGGAATTAACTGCTTTCAGTATCTTTCCCATCCTGTGGCTGAGGGCCGTCACATTTCCCCTGAGAGAAATCCTTGTAGGCAATGACACAGTCACCACAGTTCCTGTGAGATGATGGCATAGCTATGTGTGGTTGCCGTGGACCCCTAGGTGCAGAGGAGGGCTGCTTGCTCTTGGCCCAGCCTGGCTTCCCATGGCACATCTCACGGAGAATACATTTGCTACCCCTTGTCACTCATCTTCCTGTGCAAAACCCACTGTGCTTCCTCTTGGCTGCTGCTAGCAACTGTCCCCATTCCATGGCTCCAAGTTGAGTCCACGCCCTTCCTTGCTTGAGTCCCAGGGAGGACTTTGGTCCAAAGCATCTTTCACTGCTTGATTCAGGAAAGTCTTCCCAATATGGCGGGCTTGCAGTCATGCCGTTCATGGACACCAGAGCCTCTCATCTGTGGAGGTTTATGTGCTCCATGAGCCAGGGACAAGTGCGGCTGCTGCCATCAGCTGTTCCGGACTCCTTCCCAGCTGCATATCTATCCTTACAGCTTCAAAACCTTCTTCAGTGACAATGGTGGCCATCTACTAAAAGGGCCTATTCTCAGATACAATGATGCACTGTGCAGAGTGAGTGCTGGTATCTTAAATATTCAAATAGTGCACCTTTTCGATTTGCCTGAGTATAATAGTCTATGCTAGCTTTACAAAGGCTTTACAAAGGGACATGTTTCTTAGGGCACACTTTGTTCCAGTCACTGCAGAACAGTTGAGTAGATGCTTCAAGCTTAAAATTGAGTTTATCTTCAACATAGAGGCAAACCTTTTTGCCTAAAAGAAGCACTGGTCCAAACTATGGTCTTGCACTGTTTCTCGGCTGGAAAAATCGGCTCAGGGAAGTTAATACTGTGCCTGAGAAAACACAGTCTGGAGGGTAGAGAAGAACAGGAATCCACACGCCACTTCTCTGACCCAAAGGTTCTACAACCCCCTCATCAGAAAGAAAAAAAAAATAGCAAAGCCTACATCAGGAAAAGGTATCAAGCAAAGGGTAGGCTTTGCCCTCACCTTGGACTTGGGAAATTCTACCTGAAAGGAAAAGAGGGAGGATTTTTCTGCACCAGTGATCCCTCAAGAAGAAACAGATTTGGAGGTCGAGGCAATGGCTCCATTAGTAAAACATTGGCCACACAAGCATCAGGGCCTGCGTTCAGTCACCCAGGGTGTGTGTAAAAAGCTGGGTTGGGGCATGGACCTCAGTGTGGAGGAGGAATGTGAAGTTGAGAGGGTCCCAGGGGCTCACTAGACAGGCAGTTTAGCTCCATCAGTGAGCTTCAGGCTCAGTGAGAGACCCTGTCTCAATAAAATTAAGGTGGTAAGCAATTAAGGGAGGCATTTGGCATCAACTTCTGGCCTCCACGTGCAAGCATGTTTGCATACACACAAACACATGAGTAACACACAAAAGAAGAGACAGATTTTTGGTGACTTACCCTATTTACCCTTATAGAATTTAAATTCTGTAAGCACGTGACTTCAAAACATCAATTTTCTTTTTTTTTTTCTCTTTTAAGATTTATTTAATGTATATAAGTACATTGTAGCTGTCTTCAAACACACCAGAAGAGGGCATCAGATCCCATCACAGATACTTGTGAGCCACCATGTAGTTGCTGGAAATTAAACTCAGGACCTCTGGAAGAGCAGCCAGCGCCCTTAACCACTGAGCCATCTCTCCAGCCCCCTCTATTGTTTTTCTTAGTATCATAAATACAGCTTGAGAAAAGGAAGAGAGGCTCCTAAAATCCCTCCTGCCTTTTAATGTGTCCTCTATGCCCCCTTCTTAAGGCTGGGAGATATAATGAGCCTCGTAGCAAGTCCTTTCTCTTAAAAAGCTAGCAGCTGACAGTGCGTTCCTTTAGACTTACATTGGAGCAGACGAGCTGAGACTCTGAACAGAACTTGTTCAAGAGTGTAACATCAATCTCAGGACAGTCTCCAGTATTTCTTAAAGCTTGTTTCTGAAAACGAATGGCCAGCACCAGTGTGGACCACTCTCTGAGCTCTGAGGATGGGGTGGGTAGAGCTTGGAAACACTGCCTTTTGTTTTCGTTGAGAAGAGGAAGACCGGTGGAGAGAGAAAATGTGTGAAGTCCTCCAGCCCTTGTGAGGAGCAAGGTTCTGTCTTTGCTTGGGACTGTATCAGGTGGGGTCTGTTCTTATGACTTGGCATTCCCATCAAGCCTGGGGCTCCCAGCCTCACCTTCCTGAGAGGAACATATCACCACAGAGTGATTTCCTGTTTCGTTTTCCCAGTCAATTGCCAGTTCACTTCATAATCCCAGCATTTCCCCATGAGAGACAGGTTACTACTTTGCCAGATTATCACTGGTGTCAGCTGAGTACTTAAGTCAATGCCTAGCTTTTTATGGGTACACTTTTGGCCCATCAGCACATGTGGGACATCAGCCTGCTGGCATCAGCTATGAGATGAAGATAAGTCTTCGCACTGATGGAGCTCACCTGGGGGTGGCAGCACGTGCCTCTTCAGGGTCATGCTCCTCCATTATTTCAGTCTGCCTCAGAGAAGAATTATTTTAACCTTGTCCCCAAATCATACACCTTACAAATGACACCTGTAATCTCTTGGACCACAGTTCTGTTCCTAGGAACACAAGAGAACATGGTCCAGAGTTCAGTCTCTAGATTTTTATTTTTATTTGGCTTAGTTTGTGAGCGCATCCATGCATGCATGCATGTGTGTGCATCTGTGTATGTTTAAATTCAGCAAAATATAGATGGACATCCAGGAAAGACGCAGGTAGGCATGCTATTGAGGGGCCTGTGGTAAGGATAGTAAAATATTTACAAAGTGACTCACTCAGCTCCCAGTATGTTACACTCTGGATAATTCTGCTATGGTGCAGAGTACACATTGGCAGGAATTAGTTTCTGAGTTTGGCTCGCTCGCCTGTATTGGTGTCCAGCATCTGATTGGCAGATTAAGATGGGTAACACGTTCTTTCAGCTTTTATTGAGAAAGGAAAAGTGGGGCTATTATTGGTTTGGAAACATTTTCAAATTCGAGGAAAACATCAGAGTGGATTGATGAATAAGGTCCTTGTGGCTGAACTACTCCTGTGATCTTGTTTATGTTGACAGCAGCAGACACAAAGGAAAGATTTCCCATGGTAACATCTTCGTCCAGTGTTGTTGGCTCTCAACTAAATAATTCATTGGGAGATGCAAAACATAAAAACCTGGTGAATTTATATGCCCCAATATAGGGGAATGCCAGGGCCAAAAGAATGGGAATGGGTGGGTAGGGAAGTGGGGGGCGCTATGGGGGACTTTTGGGATAGCATTGGAAATGTAATTGAGGAAAATATGTAATAAAAATATTAAAAATCAAAAAAAAAACCTGGTGAAATATTACCTGGTGAAATTTAATAGATTTCCCCCTCGGTTTGTTAATGGCAGCATGGGCATATTCTCTCACTAGTTATCATTTACTCGGTTTGTTAATGGCAGCATGGGCATATTCTCTCACTAGTTATCATTTACTGGTAACTAAATTTTAGCAGTGGTTGGTTTGGCCCCTTGTTTCAGGCTCAGGGTGTGTTTACTATAAAGCCAACTGTCTTTTGGATCTGAGGCCACCGCTCTAGCTACGTAAGAAAGGATTACTAGTCATTCTTGCCAGGGATTTTTGTTGTTTGATGGGTTGATTTGGAAGGTATCTGGGGTTCATGTTGGGGGAAGGGTGTTTGCAAGGTTTCTGAAAAGCCAGAGGGCACTTCAAGGGTCAGTCCTTCGCGGACCTGGCAGTTCTCCACATACAGCAGACTGCATGACCTGTGAGCTTCCAGGAATCCACCTCTCTCTCCTTTCCTGGTTTCTGGGATGCAGTCTCTTACGTGGATCCTGAATATCGGACCCAGGTCCTCACACTTGCAAAACAAACACTTCACTAACTAGCTGCCTCCCTGCCCCTGGATTTTCTTTATTGCCGTCTGGCCATCTTTTCTGGGTTTTGTGTCAGACATGCTGACAGCAGCTGGTTTCCCCACAAACAGAGCCATCCGAAGTTGTGAAATCAACTTAACAGCCTCGTGTTTTCTTAAAGGCTTATTGAGAGGAACTTGCTGTGTCTGTCTCATGATAGACTCCTGAAGGCATCTAGAGTTCATTAAGACAAGATGTGAAAAATCACATCGTCTCTCAGCTCGTTCACTGGTAGGAGATGGGCATAAGTTAGCATTTTATTTCAAGTAGTTACACGTACCCAGGCTTTAAAAAGATATTTTTTGAAGCTCATATAAATACCCTAACAATGGAAGGGCTGAGTTTCTGCAAAGAGGAGGATGAATAAAAGCAGTCGAGGGTGTTGTTACACAGTCTTAGCAAGGTCTTCCCAGCCTACTCTATAGAAGAATTGAGTGCTGAGCTCCAGCGTCCCAGCCTTCAGAAAGCTGTGTGTCATTATTCACCTTGGTCACATATTGTGTTTGCCTCTTGTACGTTTCTTACCCTTCAAAGTCCTCAGTTCTTCCATCTGCAAAACACAGGCTCAGGGTCATGGTAAGAAACAGAGAGTGAATGCTCTCCAGATGCCAGGGACTGATCTGTAGCACTTTGCAAGTTCAAATGCTTCCCCAAATTAGTGACATGGTCATTCCATATAGCATACAGCATATCCTTCTGGAAAGTACTTAAGAATAAGTATATATACATATATATACATATATAAAATACTCTATATAGCTGGTGGATTTTTTTTTTAAATAGAACTAGAATCATCTCCCTCTCATACTGTCTTGAAAATTGCTTTCATCACTGTACTATATCAGACACTGGGCAGTGTGTTTTACCTTTTGAGAAAGGAAGTTCCCCATGGCTCTCCATTTCCAGTATTGCTGAAACCAGGAACGAGCATCAGGATTCTTCACTCAGCAAACCATTTGATTGGCACTTTTAGAAATGCTCAACAATTTCAGGAGAGCGCCAAGTTGTTGTGCCCTCTGACCAGACAGTGGAGGGATGGAGCAGCTGCCCGGGAAAACAGTTACTCTGCTTTTGCTCACACTGCCACAGTGACCCTGCTGCAACCAGGGGACCCCCGTGTCAGACACCAGGAGGTGCTGAGCAAGCTTGGACATGCTGTGGGCATAATTATGCACACTCCATCCCAGCATGCAGTGCCTGCTGCCTCTCTGTGTGCTGAGTCATGGTTTATGGTAAGTGAGGAATTGCAGTTCTCCCCTTAGGTAATGAACTCCTCAGATGGCATAGGATGGTCAGAGAAAGAAGAGACCACATGAGGGAGTCACCCTGCTTTGTCTACATCCTTAGTGCCTCTGAAGGTGGCGTGGAACATTCTTCTCCATAAAGCCTTGAGTTGTTGTAGTGTGTGGTGTCTTACCTAGTAACCCTGCGTGAGTAGAGGCTTCCACGGTGTTCAGTTAGATTTCAGGTATCTTTGAAATTGTAGGTCGACCTCTACCTGCTTGTCAAAGCCAAGGATAAGCCAAGACCTCTTTCTTTCTGCCCCTCATCTCTTGAAGAGTTCGGTACTAAGCTGGGTTTTCTTAAAATAATGAGAAACACAGTAGAAGCCGCTGGGAACAGTAAAGAGATAGAAACCAGGCCGTGGCTCTCTAGTTTGTGTTGGGACAGATCCTTTGCTCTCTGGGAGCTTTCTTTCCTGGAGAGGGTTTGGCTCTTTGAGGACTAGATTCTTCTGTGTCTTTTTAAGTTTAGGTTTTGATAGAGGGCCGACAGCCGTTAGCTGGCTATAAATGCTTCCTTGGGAGTGAAGACTCTGCCAGAGTGGCCCAGATCCTTGAGCATGATAAATGGCTCTCGGGCTACTCTTGGCAGGTAGGAATTAATTATCAAAAAGAGCTGGTCGTCCATGCGGTGCTCTCTAAGGTGGAATTGAGTGGAGGAGCACTAGTGTGTTTTTCATGGCGTGTAATTACACTTCCACTTCCCTTCCTTCCCTCCAGTTTACGGAATCCATATTGCACACACGTAATATTTACATCTCACTGCTCAGACCTTCTATCCCTCGGGCAGATAAGATGCTATGTGGAGCAAGCACTGTGTGTGTTTGCATCATTGGTGTGAGGAGAGGAGGGGAAGACCGAGGGACCGTAAGTTCCATGAGATGCGTATGGTAGAAGAGTTCTGTCTGTGTCATTGGTAGAGTGCTTTCCTATTTAATGCATAAAGCATACGCGTGGGCCTTAAATCACACTTAATCACAGTGAAATCCATTCTATTAATAGTCTCAGGGATTAGGAGGGCATGTTCATCAGAGAAGCAGGGAAACTGGGGGGAGGTAGAATTCTCCTGATCACGGCAGGTGTCCATGCTTCCGAAGGGCTTTACGTCATGAAGTTTGTTGACCTGTCTATGTGTTTTAGGTTTGCTCTGTGAAACAGTAATTGTAAGGAGAGAGACTAGAAGTACAAAGGCTGGCTAGTTCTCTTGCAGTAAACTTGGCAAGAAGTGCTGAGATGCCAAACAAGGTGAAGTCAGCCAGTACAGAGATGAAAGTATATTTCAAAGACCTGTCTTGAAAGTCAAAAAAAAAAAAAAAAGACCTGAATCAATTGGGTTTGTGCAGGTGGGGTAGTATGGAGACAGCAGGGCACAGTGACTTCTGTTCGAATCTGCTTTGTGTCACTGTGATCATCAGTGACCCAGTTAAGAAATAGAAGCTTATTTAACTTGTGGTCTGGAGGCTGAGATCCCGAGGAGCACAGCTGACGACTGCCGAGGGCCTTCTCGGGATTTAAAATGGCCAGGGAGGGCATCAGATGGAGCAGGCATTCCAGCGCTGTCCCCCACCCCTACCCTGTGCCTCCCCCTCCTCTCATAACGGCCTCACACTCGTGATCTCTGATCTCACCTGATCACAGCTGCCTCTCAAGGGTCCCCTCTTCCCCACACCATTAACACATGAGTTGATGAAGTAAGTTTCCATTGTGCAAACTTTTGGGAGATGGCGTGTAAACCACTCAATGTCGAATCTGAACTCACAGGCACAGGATGCAGGAAGAACATTTATAGGACATGAGCTTGAACTTAACCTCAGACCTGCTAAGTAATCTCAACTAAGAAAGTAGCGCTTGGCTGCTGCATGTTGTCTTTGGTGTTTGGAGAGATGTCAGACAGGCATGCGCTGGGAGCCATTATATTCAGATATGTGTGAGTGAAGGAAAGAAAAGGTCATTACGGGCTCAGTCTGAGGAATACGGGCATTCAAAGTAAGGGAGAGAGGAGTGGGGAGACCTTTACCCATACCGCCCCACTCATCCAGCTAGTCAACTCTAAAGGTCGCCCCCTACACAGAACCCATTTCTCCTTTTAGGTGTAGCGTGTAGTTTTTGCTACCCCTCTTTAAATTCCGAGCGGACCATGCTACCAGCCTTGCCGAGGTTCCCTTGGATCCATGGATGAAACACAAACACGCTTCAGCTTATTTTCAACCTGTCTTATTGGCTCAATTGCTAGGTGCTTCTACTCTCCTGCAGCTAATGTGCCCTTCCCAATACTCTTAGCTCAGCACCTCTTAATCTGCCCTCGGCTTCGGTTGTTCAGTTACCTTTAGCCCCAGCTCAACACCCTAAATCTGCCCTCAGCTTAGTTATGTTTCAAATCTCCCGCCTGGGCAAAACTGAAACTTTATAATAGCCTCTTCCTCATCTTGCCTCTCACCTACCTCCGGGGACCCGGAAGTCCCGCCTCTTAGCTTTGGTCCAGTCATTGGTCCCTGGCATCTTTATTGATCAACCACAAACCAATGGGGAACAAGACCTTGGCATCAGAACCACCCTCTACAATTAGGCGTGGTCTGACACATCACTCGGGTGGGCTGTTCCCTAGAGAGGTTACTGTGGGTGGCCATGGTTGAATTAGGCTTGTTCAAACCATTTTCATGGAGTCTGTATCGGGAAGCATTTCTATTTCATCTTCAAAGATCCCACTGAAGGTGTTTCTCTGTTAGGTGCAGGAGGTGGGACAGGTTGCCATTTGTGGAAGAGTAATGGAGTGTTGTCATACTTTGAGGTTGGTCCCGACATGCCTCCCTTGAAACCATTGCCAAGGCTCTTTTATTTCTCCAAATTGGATTTGTGTCGCCTTTTGCTTGTCACTATCTCAGTTATACCGACCGATAAGAACTGCAGCTTTGCGTGGCATAGAGGCATGTCTGGTCCACTTCTTTCTTTGAACAGCTTCAGTGAGCGGTAGCAGCTCAGCTAGTATTCTGCAGTATTGTGTTTTCTAAAGGTTGTGCTATTATACTGGGAAGCAGGAGGAAATGGTGTGATTCAGACAGTTCTTCTAGGCACTCTTCAAATTAGAAAAAAGAAATCTCTGTAAGTGTAACCTCATGTTTACCCAGCGTGAAACTAAAAGTAATGCCCCGTCCATTGTTTATGTCTCTCCCAGTCCCCCTGCCTCTCTTTTGGGATTCTTTCCCCTCTGGTCTCTGCACAGACATCTGGTCTCACTCCTTCTCTTCAGAAAAACAAAAGGATTGTCTTCTCTTTCCACTGAAGAGTTTATATTGTCAGCTTTTGCATCATCAAATTCTTATATGTCTTTCTACCAGAGGTCACAGACTTGCTGCTGCCGGAACCTTTATTGAAACACATAGCTGTGCTGCCAATAAAGTTCGCCTCCGGTAACTGTTTCTTTTCCTTGTCAGATAAGTATTAATGAGCCAAGTGCTTCAAGATGAATGTAATGTGTGGTCCTTGTGTTGCTCCCCTTGCAAGTCTGACCTATTCTGTTGCTGTTGCCTGTGATCTTTACTTATCCGGGAAAGAGAGAACTCTATAGATGACGAACTTGAGCCTAAACAGATGGGGTATAGCTGATAATTTATGAACTGCTCTATTTAGTGGGGTGTAGAATTCTTCCCAGGATGCACGATGTCTTTGTTGGATGGGGGTGCAGCATTCTAGTGTGACAGACAGCTGTGTCTCTCCCTGGTAGGTATATTTGAAATTCCTCTGTAAGGGCAAAGGAAACCCTTTCTTAGAGCCACATCTACTGGTAACATGGCCCCCACTTTCCCCAGGGCCCCTCAGAGGAATGAGTGATGGTGAGCAGATGTACACAGCCACACAAGAAACTGTTCTTGTCGTGACGTTTGGGAAACGGAAAGGCACACAGAGACTTGTTATTTCTTATGGAATGCCATGGCGACAGCAAATACAGTCACCAAAGAGGCACCGCATTCTTCAGGGAAATGCCATTAGCCTGAGCTGGGAGAGCACATGAATAGTTTAAGATAATTACCCCCAAGTAAAATGCCGTAGTGTCTCCAGTCATCTCTTTATAGAAGATCTTGCCCGGAACGTCATGGTTTACAGAGCTTTCCTAAAGAGGGTAGGGATAGGAATTTGTTGCAATGGCAATATGAGGCAAGCAGACCCCACCCCACAGCTAGATCTGTGGTCAGTTTCAGAGACACAGTTTCAGTTTAACT
This sequence comes from Mus caroli, assembly GCF_978045245.1. NCBI lineage: Eukaryota > Metazoa > Chordata > Mammalia > Rodentia > Muridae > Mus > Mus caroli. The sequence continues at coordinate 25,737,351 of NW_028227273.1, read as the reverse complement.
TGGGCTTTGTCTGACTCTCAGAGGATTTGGGGCTTTGTCTAGTCTCAACCCTACTCTCAGAGGATCTGAGATGTTTCACTTCACATAAGTACACAAAGGATAAATGAGAAGATTTTAAATAGAAAATAAAATGAATATAAAACTGGAGGTGAGATTAGCTCACAGAGCATCCTCTCTCTGGAAGGCTCAAATGAGAAAGCTGCCACTCAAGTGTCCAAACCATAGACCATCTCAGTTGTTCAGGAGAAGCACAGTTATGCCATGGAAGTTACTAGAGACATGCTGCTGCAAACCCCAAGGATTACTGTAGGAGTGACTATCAATAGCCACTGGTACTGATTCGTACCACTCAAACCTCCTCTCAATCAAACCTGAAAAGCATTTGATAATTACATGTCAGCTTAAGATTACGGCCACACAAGAGACCTTCCTTTCCATTCAGCTAGTTCTGTTGGTCAGTCCTCCCACCATAAGCTTCTCATATGTTTTTCTACAGAAAAATATCCAAGATATGGCTTGGGGGGGGTATTTAAGGATCTATCTAAATATCTATCTATCTATCTATCTATCTATCTATCTATCTATGTTTCTCACACACACACACACACACACACACACACATATTTTATTAAACATAGGAATTTTATTAAGGATAAAACCAGATATAAATGGGAAACCAATAGGACTTCCCATCCCACATCCCCTCACCCAAGTTCAAGTAGATAGGACCATCTCAAGAGATGTCCTGGGCTCACAGAGTGCCTTCCCCAGCTGTCCTCCTGAAGGACTGGGACACAGTATAGATAAAGCTGCCATGACCTTATAGCAGCCCAGTGACATTAGGCTGCCATCCTCCTATGGTGAGAATGATGAGAAGGATTCATGTGGTTTCAGTGTCTCAACAGTGTGTCCGAACTGTTCTTTAACTCTCAGATGATTTGACATCACCTGAGAGATGGGGACTTGACAAGAACACATTAACTGGGCTCGTCCCCCTCCTTGTACAAGGACATGGGCCACACAAATCCCTGAGCCCAAATTTAAATTCACCTTAAGTCTGAATCGACACCATTGTAGAAGGACCAAAGGAGGCTCAAGGCACCCAAACTGCAGTTCATAGGGTATGATTTCAACAATTTCGTCCTATATAAACTCTAAAGCACTCACAGGGCATTGAAGCTGAAATATTATAATACTTTTCTTTACTATTCAAGATACCCTCAAAGCAAGCATTGTACTTATATATGCAAATAAGTCTATTTCTCCATATTAAGCTTAAGCTCGTTAAGTATGTGACTACTGTAAAAACATCGACCTTGGTGTGAGACAAGATACATACATACTCGTAGAACATACTCGTAGTGTTCCAAGTGAACACCCATATGACCCTGTTCTAATGTCTCTGTAGTTAGGTAGAGGAGTAGAGACCTTTTAATTGTACAGTGACTTTATATAAAACTTTTAAAACCTGCAGTCAGCATTCATGAAAAGACTAGACTAGGAAGGGGGTGTGATCAAGCAGGTCTCTTGTTACCTTGGGATGAGATTAAATAGAATAATAAGATAATTGTAATAATGATGCCTTTCACTTTAAATATGAGTTGAAATAAAATGGAGAGTGGTCTGAGTCACTTGCATCTCTTCTGTCCGTCCAGTTTCATCCTTTCTCTTCCAATTTATTACAGATCTTACTCTCTCTCTCCCCCCTGGTAAATGCTATAATGACTCTTGTGGGGAGTTTCCATAGTGACCCAGACATTCTTTTAAGGTTACTCACAGCCTTGCCCAGTTAATAGCTCAGAAGATTTTATGGAAATAAATGATACAAGTGGACTTAATACGTAATTTTAAAGCAGTATCTGTGTCATTACCATATTGTTTTGATCCTCAGTGTCTAGAGAAAGAGAGAGTTAAAAGGCAGCAGTGTATCAAATCTAGACTGATTATATCCTTAGAAGTCATGTTTCCTTCTCTGTACTTCCATTCCCCATGGCTCTTGATCTGACCAAGCAAATTGCTGAATTAGAAATTACAGTGTGGGTGTATGTGTGGGTTCCTGTCTGTCTGTTGGTTGGTTTGGGATATCAGAAAGCTGCATCCTCTCTCAGGCAAAAATTCTCAAACCTCATTAATCAGAATGAGCTAATTAGGGGACCTTTGCCATGGTTCAAGTTTAAGTTGTGCCTCCCTTACAAATTCCTCTTCCTTGGGCTGCCTCTTCTGCATTCGTTTTTCACACACTGGCATAGTGACCTGAATCCATAGCAGATTAACAACAGGAAATATTGTCTAGCAAGCCTGCTGCCAGCATCTCGTGTGTGCTGTGAAAGTCTTTGTGAAAAATGAAGCCAAGTGTTGTTGCTGGCCAAGAAGAAGCGTGCTCCACTCAAAAGCTATTATCTGCCATGGTGCTCAACCCCAAACACAAAAGCCTGATTTCAAACACAGGCTCCAACTGCTGCAACAGATGAGGGCAGAAAGCAATTATGGATGAAAGAAAGAGACAACTTTACAAAAATAAAAAGGTCCAGAGGGCTTAATTGCAAGAGGGGACTTGGATGATGTGTGTGCCGGAAGTGCCTGTTCCTTGAGTCTTGTATAAGACACTGCGGGGATGCTAATGTGCTCTCATCATTCATGCTGTATCCATGACGATATATGCCCATCGTATGCCTTGGCTTAAAAAGATAAACAAATGTGCCAGTCTACCCGATGCATATTCAGACCCAGTCTGTGTGTGTTGGTAAAAGACTGAACATGTACCCCTGTCACTGATGGTAGGGATAGGTTTTTGTTTGTTTGTTTGTTTGTTTGTTTTTGCAAAGAACATTTAATCATTTTACCTCTGCAGTGAATATCACTGTCTGAGTTATAAAAACAGTGCAATGGTTTTGTGGATTTGTTACAGAAGAAATGGACCTTTAATAGAAATACTTTAGTTTTCTGTGAGTTTCGGGATTAGAAACTGCCTTGATCTTATTTAAGGGATCAGCAGGTACTTTGTACACACTACTTCCCGCCATCCGGTCAGCATGCCTTTCAGTGTGCTTCATGCGTTACCCTGCAAGGGAATGCTGAACACATTTCCATTTTATAGTCGAGACAGTAAAACTCACGAGAGATTGGGTAACCTCTTTCATATCCCATAGCCGGGTAGCTGTACAACCAGAGTCTAAAACTGGGCCTGTCTAATATGCTACAATAAAACGTAAAAATAAACTTGAAATACCTACCCTTAAGGTACTTAAGTGACGCTAAGTAAACTCTAACATGTTTAGACATGGGAATAAGTCACATATTAACTCTTTTGCCTAAAACCTTCTCAGGACCGGGACACTGTTCCATATATCTGCTTTAACAGAATGCTGTGTGTGGTCATCATCTAACGTCACACAGCAAGAATATGGCAAATTATTGACTCATTGATAATTATTGATAATCTCACTGATAGCTTCCTGTTTGAAAGAACTACTGTTGGGGCTGGGCTGGTTGCCTATAAAATTGAAGGAAGAGGCTAAAAGTGGGACATATGTTTCCTCTATACATTTAATCTCTGCCTCTCATGCCACGCCACCGTGTGTATGCAGCCTGTATCCCACATGGGCCTAGTGCATATTCTGAAGGATGCCATTATGCCCTGCCCCCATGGGAATGGTTGTGGCAGGGGTGCTGGGGATAATGGACTTCCCACCATGCATATTGAATGTGGCTTTGACTGTACACTTGAGACAGAAAGTATAAAGTGCTGTAGACGCATCAAGGACAGCTGGTGTCGCATGCTGCCTTGCTTCCCAGGCAGGGCTCTGGCTTCAGCTCCTTTAAGAGACCTTGTAGATTCAGTTGTCCAGACACCAGCTCTGTTTGTCCCTGGCTTTGACTGCAGTCACATATAAATTGAAAAAACAAACCCACTCCTAGCACACACGCTATTAGAATGCTTTTGCCAAGAGCAGCTTGGTAGAGAAAAGGAAGGTCCAAGGCAGGATGGAGAACGGAGCTGAGCAGGCGGCAGAGGCTGGAACCCTGGCACATGGAGTTTACTGAGTTCTTCATGAGCTCCTGGGCCCAAGGGAAATAGTAATGCAATCTCTTAGAAATGAAGTTTCAGATGATCCTTAGGGAGGAGGGCAGCACTCAAGCACACAGTGAGAAAATGCAATGAGGAAAGGAAGCGCTGGGGGAGACATTGTTTTAAAGGCAGCGCCCTGCCTCAGGAGTAATCCAACGTGCTGTGAGCAGGAAACCTTCCTCAGGGTCCAGCTAGCAGGCTTCTCTGGCACAGAGGCTGCTTCCTTGCTCACTGGGTAGAAAGTGAGCTTTCCCCTCCTCAGGCAGCAGAAATACAAGCACAAAATGGGTACTGCAGTCACCCAAGAGGGGAACTTCCCAAGAGAACCAGTGGTCTAAAAGGAAGACTCCTGATGGAAAGTGAGTGGCAGGCACCCTGTGATAGCCAGGCTGCTTCTGGATTCACAGTGGATGAGAGGCAGTGGAGCCTCAGCATCCTTCCCTGAACATCCTCAGTGTTGCTGCTCTAGATGTTTTATGTTTGACTGTGGCTAAGTTGTTATAGTGTGGCTTGTTTGTTTGTTTTTGTTTTTAAATTTGTGTGTCCTTGTTGTTGTCATTGTTGCTCTCATTGTGGTCATTGTCATTATCTTTGTGGTCATCATTGTCACCATTGTCATTGTTTTCATTGCCATTGTCATTGTTGTTGACATCGTTGTTGTTGTTGCTGCCGCTGTCATTGTTTTTGTAGTTGTCACTGTCGTTGTCATGGTTGCTGTTGTCATTCTCGTTGTTGTTGCTCTCGTTGTCATTGTTGCCATTGTCATTGTTGCCGTTGTCATCATTGTTGTTGTAGCTGCCATTTTTGTCATGCTCATGGTTGTCATTGTCAGTGGTGTTGTAATTGCTGTCATTTCTGTTGTCATTCTCACTGTTGTCCTCATCGTGTTGTCATACACACACATCAAGAAAATCTTCAAATGCAAGTGAGTCTTCCGTGGGGTTTTGTCAGTGTCTTAGGGGTTAATGTCAACCATTTTACGGAAGCTTCTGGCTGGTACATCTCTTGTTTCTTGAGTACATTTTTTTTTCCCCTGAGAACATTGGTTGGGAAGAGATGTTGTCAGATTTTAAGTACTAATGCAGAGATAAGTCAATTGTCTCATAACAGAGTATTGATGCAAGAGGCTTGAAAGGAGCCATAGTAGGCCTACAGTGAATTTGAAAAAGTGAATATTTTCTCATGAAAATTAATCTTGCTTTAGGATCCTCATGTTGGAGAATTTTTAAATTAGGAACCTGATTTAACTTACCATGTGCCTTTCATTTGCTATCTAAAAGAATCACCTTGGAATCTTTTAATCTTTTAAATCAATTGTCCTGGGGGGAGGTATGAACACAGGGATGCTCCTCTAGGACCAAAGCATCATCTTCCTCAGAAGATATCATAGGAAATGTTGCGGGTGAGCAAGGAACTCCTTGAGTAAGTCAAAGATGGCTTAACGCTAGCCGGGTGGTGATGGCACACGCCTTTATTTCCAGCACTCAGGAGGCAGAGGTAGGCAGATTTCTGAGTTCAAGGCCAGCCTGGTCTACAGAGTGAGTTCCAGGACAGCCAGGGCTACACAGAGAAAACCTGTCTCGAAAAAAACAAACAAACAAACAAACAAACAAACAAACAAAAAGATGGCTTAACTCACAAGGGACCACAAGTATTAAAACTTAATCTTACCTAGTTAGATAACTGATCCATTAATTTGGAATGAGTGAATATGTATGTATATGTTTATATGTGTGTATATGTACACATATGTACATATACATCTGTGTATATATATATATATATATATATATATATATATCCATGTATACATGTATACTTGTATAGGTGTGTGTGTGTGTCTATATTTGCATTTCCTCATTTGAATCAAAAATATCCATTTATTTCCCTGGATTCATTTATTTTTCTCATGCTGTGACGAAGTAGCTGAGAACAAGTGACTTAGAAAGGAAAGATTTATTTTAGCTCATAGTTTGAGATGAAGAAAACATGGTGGCAAGAATGTAGACAGCTGCTCACACTGAGTCTGTGGACAGCAAGTAGAATGGATGCTAGTGCTGGACTCCACCCCCCCTCTATCTTTTCAATCCAGACCCCTAGGACATGGAATGGCGCTGCCCATGTTCAGGGTGTGTCCTCTCTCCTCAAAAACATTTCTCTATCAATACCCTCACAGACATCTCCAGATCTCTAACATGATCCTAAATCCTATCAATTTGGCATTAAGCAATCACATTGCCCAGTTTAATCACAAGGCCCCCATATTTAATCTTTTAATAAAAAGCATGTCTTTGAGAGCTATCACATATCATGTAAACTCTAAAAATTGTCAACAGTTGAACTTTAGTCATGTCTTGACAAGTTGTGCTTCGAGTGAGAAATGCTCCTCATAGTTGTTGCTTGGCAATTTTAGGATGTGAAGCCTGGTTGGAGGAAGTATATCACTGGAAGTGGGCTTTGAGAACATATAGCTTCACCCCACCTCTGTTGTTTTTCTGTTTCCTGTGTACAGATGAAGTGTGATCTCTCACTTTCCTGCTCCTGTGGAGCTGTGTCTCCAGCCATTATGGATGCCAAGACCCCTGGAACTAAAAGCCAACATAGACTCTTCCTTAAGTTGCTTTTGTTTACAGTTATCACAGCAACAGAGAAGTAACTGGTGCCTAAGTACATACAGATGTCCATAAGTAGGAATAGTTGACCAGTTGAGGAATCTGTTAGAAAAACAAAATCTGAGTTAGAAAAATCAAGACTTCTTCCGACCAGGAAGAGATTTCCGAGAAGAGGATTCTCGATGGGGGGGGCGTGGCGGGGGGGAGCGTGTAGTCAGGTGCTCTCACCATTAACAGTTTCCTTGTTGCCAGAATGGTGTGGGGGGGGGAGGGGCCAGAGCCCTGTGGGTCAGGGAAAATTATTTGAAATCCAGTCATTAGTTATTAACCACAGGAGGTGAGTTATAGCCTCACACCTGTCATGGCCCTACGCCATCAGGAAAATGGAGAGAGAACAAATGTTCTAGAACCACTGAGTGTCTGACACTTAGGAATGTCATTGTTTCCGCTCCATTTTGTAGCCAGACATGTAGTAGATGCCTATGTAGTAAGTAGACACATATAGTAAGTAGTTGGGCATGTAGTGGGTACACTTGTAGTAACTAAACACATGTGTAGTACGTAGATGGGCGTGTAGTAGGTGCATGTGTAGTAAGTAGATGGGCATGCAGTAGATGCAGGTGTAGTAAGTAAAGTAGATGCATGCGTGGTAAATGGATGTATTGTAGGTGGACGGATAGTGGATGCTCGGCAACTGGCTTAAAGATTCCTAAGGCCAAGAAAAAAGATACCATCACTGTGAGGGAGGGACCACTATGAACCAAATATATTCAAAATACTCAATAAGAAAAGACTTAGGGGGCTGGTGAGATGGCTCAGTGGTTAAGAGGACCCGACTGCTCTTCCGAAGGTCAGGAGTACCATCCTTAACGAGATCTGACTCCCTCTTCTGGGGTGTCTGAGGACAGCTACATACATACTTACAATAAATAAATAAATAAATAAATAAATATTAAAAAGAAAGAGAAAAGATTAGACCACTGCTGAAGGGGCTACTGATTAATGTGAATCAGTTCTAAGAGATAGGAAAAGAGGGAGTCCTCAGGCCACCCATGTCCCTGTTAGGTCAAAGGGAGACCACTAGAAGACAGCTTCCTGAAGTGGTCACCCTGGAGGAAGAACCCATGCTAATGTACAAACTTTACAATGTTTGGATCACGATTTGGAAATGCTATACAATAACTTACAAATGAAAGATTCAAACCACTTTTTCACGGTTTCTGAGCCATGTGTTGTAGTTTTGCTAACGAGTCATTATTTTCTTACCTTGTGGAACACACCATTGCCTTTGTAGCTTGCTATAATTTCTACTTTATCTCCCCATCAAAGTGTATCCATTTCCTCAAACACTTTGGAAGGGTCGAGTAATTACTTTCAGGATAATTGCAGATGCATAGCTACACACTCCACTCACAGGTCTTTTCATGGTTATTTTGTCATGGATGCAGTTTATCAATTTTCTTTTACCTCACTGTTAATACATCAAATCTCAAAGATAAATATGCTTAGCATATTGCATATAAAATATAAGCACCACAGACCAGGAAAGTACTTTAGCCTAATTGTTGGCTGTTACATTGCCGACTCCATGGCTGTTGTTTAAAGGCCTTTGAAGCACTAGATGGAAATTGATGGGAGTTATCACAATAATTCAGCTGATGGCTATTTCCCCAGTTGATTACCCCCCTCCCCGTTTCTCTAGAGGATGGCTCGAGAATCCAAAGTGCGGCACATCCGTCTGCATCACATAGTCACGTGACCTCATTGTAATCTTTAAACTTCAGAATGTTTGTTAACTTTGTCTTGTCATGTTCTTGTTAGTTAGCCTCAAAGGAGGTAAGAGAATTCCGACTACGGTTACACAAGACTGAACGTCATGACAAAGTTGCAGAATGAGCAGAGCTTATAGGAAAATTACCTATAAAAAGTTGGGTAAAGATTGGAATAGAGTTTGAAGTGATGAGTCACAGAGCAAGTGTTTCTCTAGCTTGGGGTCTTAAGACTCAGGGAGCTGTGGAGCCTGGACATTCTGACCATGGCTCACAAGCTTTCTTTCTCCAGCTACTGTGACTTATGGGTCAGCCCCCAGTCACCTGTCCTCGTTGGTGACACCAGTGACATTTTGATTTTATCGTTGTTTTTGTTGTATAGTCGTTTGTAGAGGTAGCTTTTATAGGATGAGGATGTGTGTGTGTGTGTTTACAGTGTACAAGTATGTGTGTGTGTGTGTGCATACATGTCTGCGTGTGTATACAGGTCTGTGTGTGTGTAGTCTGTGTGTGTGTTTACAGTATACAGTTGTGTGTGTGTGTGTGTGTGTGTGTGTGTGCAGGTTTGTATAGTCTGTATGTCTATGTGTTTAGAGTGTGCAGGTGTATGTCTGTGTGTATGTATACAGGTGTGTGTGTGTGTGTGTGTGTGTGTGGTTTCTGTGTCTGTGTATGTACAGTATACAGGTATGTGTGTGTACAGGTGTATATGTACAGTGTACAGGTGTTTGTGTGTATAGGTTTGTGTATGTGTGTGTGTGTTTGTGTGTGGTCTGTATGTCTGTGTGTTTACAATGTACAGGTGTGTGTATATGTGGTCTATGTGTCTGTGTGTCTGTGTATGTACAGGGGTGTGTGTAGTGTGTATAGGTGTGTGTTGTCTATGTGTCTGTGTATGTACAGTGTATAGGTGTTTGTATGTGTGTGTGTGTGTGTGTGTGTGTGTGTGTGTGTGTGTGCATGGATGGTTGTATTTGTGTTGATGTACATGTGCATGGCTCTGGGTTTCAAGGCCAGAAGTCAACCTCAGCTGTCTATATCACTTGGTCCCTCATTTTCCGATAAAAGGAATACTAGCTATTTGTCTCATCCTGTGGCAAAGACAACTTTAAAGAAAGGAGAAGTTCACTTTGGCTCACAGATTGAGGCCTCAGGTTACTGTGGTGGAGAAAGCACGGCTTAGTTGTGGGGTGAATCTCTGAGAGGGGAAGAGGTTAATCAAATGGGGAAAGAGCCATTAGCGGAATGATCATGATAACGCTCCTCAGCTTCCCACTAGTGCTTCAACAGCCTTTAAACACAGCCACCGTGGAGTGTACTGTGGGCACTGCCAGCAATGTTTCATTGTTTCCCAAGCTTTGAAAGCACGGAGTGATGAACATTCATGCCAAAACGGTTGCCTTTCTCTTTTTATTCAAAGTGTAGAACCCCTGTCTGTGTAGATACTACCCAGTTCATCTGGGTCTTCCTACTTCAACTCCTCTACTTCATACAGACCCTCACAGGTACACTCAGCGGCTGACCTAATCTACGTAAATCCTCCTAGGCATGCCCAGGGGCTTGTCTTCTAGGTCCTTCTACATCCTGTCCACTAGATAGTGAGCTATGAATATGAGCTTTCACAAAGTGTCCCTCACTGAACTTGGATGTCACTGAGTGGCCAGACTTGCCAAATAGAGAGCTCTGGAGATCACCCTGTCTCCATCTGGCCCTGATCTGGGGTGACATACATGGGCCACTGTGTCTGACATTCACCGACCAGTTTCAACAATCTACTTTCTATGCTCTGCCCTGTTTTAGTCTCTTGGGAGATTTTTCTGCGTTAACTTGCTTTTGCATTCTTTCTTGTACAGAAGCGCTCCCGAGGACAAGTGCTCTTTGACAAAGTATGCGAACATCTGAACCTGCTAGAAAAAGACTACTTTGGCCTCACGTATCGAGACGCAGAGAATCAGAAGGTGAGAGATCGAAGATGATGAACCATTAAGGCTGGTTGTGTCTTGACATACAGAAGTGGCCTGAAACCAGAGAGACATGTTGCTTTCTCAGTGTACACCCCCTGCCTCATGCTCATGCATCTTTGGGTCCCTAAATGTGCCTGATCTTTCTCTTTTCTTCATGAAGAGAATCCTTGGAAACTTCCTGTATCCTTGAATATTTTTTAAACAGTAGGTCAGTACCAATTTTTACCCTTTAGATTTAGTGCTAGAGAAGCATTTGATCAGGGTCTTTCCCCATAATATAGCTCAAACACTTTCTTGAGCTCACTATAGCTAAACATTTAGATCCTTATTTGGAAAACATGCTCATGCCCCTCCCCCGATTCTGTGATCCCCAATTATGTGGATGTGACATAAAAAATCAGAGAGGATGATATTTGCTGACTGATAACCTGTACCTGTGTAGTGTGTAACTGTCTGGTGTAAGAACCTGTGCAGGGTGTGAGTGCCTGTGTGGTGTGTGAGTACCTGTGTGGTGTGTGAGTACCTGTGTGGTGTGTGAGTTCCTGTGCGGTGTGAGTACCTGTGTGGTGTGTTTGTGAGTACCTGTGCAGGGTGTGACTGCCTGTCCAGGGTGTGCGTACCTGTGCAGGGAATGAGTACCTATGCAGGGTGTGAGTACCTGTGTGCTGTGTGAGTACCTGTGTGCTGTGTGAGTACCTGTCCTTTTGGGGAGTATCTGTCATGTGTGTGAGTAGGTGTTTGGTGTCTAGGACGTATCTCTACATGCTTGCACCTGACTAGAGATTTATCCCACAAATAAGCAAGAGACAAAGAGGGGAATTGTTTCCGTTGTGGGCACCATAAAGGCAAAGCACGGGAGTCCCTATGACTCACTTATTTTTATTGCACACAAATCAAGGATATTCCCACCGAAGCGATAGACAATGTCTGACTTCATTATTAAACATCTGGCCTTTCCAAGGAGAATTGTATCTGACATTAACTGTAAATGCACGTGTCTCCTTTGTTCACAAGGCTTGACAGGAGGCCACCAGATGTGTGGGAAGAGCCACAGTGGAGAGGGCATCCCCAGGACAGTTTCCTCCTGGTACACTTAGGGCTTGTCTATGTCCAATCATTGGCTTAGATTTTCTTCTTCTTCTTTTTTGCTTCAAGTTCATACTGTCAATTTCTTTTTCAGAACTGGTTGGACCCTGCTAAGGAAATTAAAAAGCAGATTCGGAGTAAGTTCCTTCCAGTTCTTTCATGTGGTGGGGTGGCTGTGTTTAGAAAGGGTGTTGTGTGAACTAGTAACCCACACTCACGAGGCTCATATGAAGAAGAAATGGCTCAAAGATGGATTGCCAGGTGAAATTTGATCTGACACATGGGTCTGTCTCCAGTAGGACCTGTTTTTGTCATCACGGCTCAGAAATTAAAATGACTTTGACAGGTGACCTGTACACAGATGTGAAATGCAATTTAATCAAGTTTTGCTGCACTTACCACTTAAGCATTTAAAGCTCCAAAGTTAATTATTAATGTTAAAACAGTCACTGAAGTACAGAGCCACGCTAAAATAAACCCTCCGGTGATTCTGAAAGGGGTAGCAAACCAGTTAATCTGTTGTTGTTGCCTACCTTTCCTCTCTCCCTAAAGACAAGAGATGGACATTTCTGCTGGGCTTAGTGGCACATGTTTGTAAACCCTGGCTTTGAGGAGGCTGAGGCACGAAGATCACAGGTTCAATACCTAGTCTGGAGTACTAAGTAGGACTGTCCATCTCAAAGAGACAGGAAGTCATCAATAAGAAAAAGGTGTAAATTTACTAATTGACAAAGACTATTCCTATAAGTATACCACAAAACTGGGCTATAAGTAGCTGATAATATTAAGCAAGTTGCTAAATCTAGTGTTTAGATGCAAATTAAAATGAGACATCATTTTTTTCACTTACTTGTATCAGTGAGGATTTCCTAAGTTTCAAAATCATCTTTACTGGCAAGTACCTACCAAATTGGTAGGATGAGATCTTTCAGAGCCTGGAGACCAAGGTGATGAACACGCAAGTCATGTGAATTCTAAAACTGAACAGTTTGTTCTCAGGAAAGCATTCCAGGCCTTGTGTTTTATACAACCACACTAGAGCTTGAAATCTCATAATCTGCTGTATAATGTGACTAGTGTGTTATAGAATAAGGTAATTTAGGATCCATAATAGCACAGTGACTTATGATAGAGAAATAATGGTTGGATGTTAGTATCTGTTGAGAATTGAAGACTAAGAAGCTTTTTATATAGGACAGTTTTTCCTTTACCAAGAGTTTATCATTAAAAACACTGCAAGGTGTACACACAGTATTTACACACTGCAAGGTGTACACACAGTATTTACACACTGCAAGGTGTACACACAGTATTTACATCACTGTGTTGGGGCTGCTTCCTCTTTCCCACCAGGCCATCCTTGGAGCAGAGGGTGTCAGTGCCTTTGCATAAGCCCCTCCTCCCATACCAGGTGCTTTTCTCTACCCCTTCCCTCTCTTCCCCCTCTTCTCTCCCCCCTCCTTTCTCTCCCTCTTCTCTCTCCCCTTCCCTCTCTGCCCCCTCTTCTCTCCCCCTCCTCCTCTTCCTCCCTCTCTCCCCTCTCCTCTCTCCCCTCTCCATCCTTTCTCTCTCTCCTCTCTCTCTCTCTCTCTCTCTCTCTCTCTCTCTCTCTCTCTCTCTCTCTCTCTCTCTCTCCTTTTCTCTTTCCCCCTCCCCTCTCCCTCCTTTCCCTTTACCCCTCTCTCCTAATTTTACTTTCTCAGTAGTCTCTGGTTCAGTGTCTCATTTCACTGGCTTTTGTTTAGGGCCCTGATTAGCATGTAGATTGATACTGTCTCCTTAAAATTTCCACTTGTTTGCAAATTCTCTGAAAGACTTTGCAGTTGTTCCAGTATAAGTTCAAGCAGGTGACTCCTTTGTAATAGGGGTCGTCACTGTGATACTGCGTGCACACACGTCCCAAATTAGGACACTTGCTATAACCAAAGGTTCAACACAACATTCCGAGGCTTCGGAACACAAGCCTCTGGGGTAAAGTTTAGAAACTTGGCATTTATCAGAACACATTGGGCTCTCAATCGTTTACAAATCAATAAGTAGAATAGGGGTTTTGTATTGAAAAGTTGCTTATAATCTCTAGTGATTGGTTTCCAACTCGGAGTTGTCAATAGAGTCAAGGCTTACTTGAAGTCCAAGGAAATTACGAGGCGCCATCAGTCTTCGTCCCATGAGTAATCCATTAGCTTGAATCCCACTTGCTTGGTGTAAAGCCTTGTCCTGATGTCACCTCACTATTGGTAGACACGGAAGGGGATCTGTTTTAATAAGAACTGAACACAAAAACAAGATAACACAAGTTTCAGAACAATAAAAAGATACTTTTTGAAATGGTAGAAAAATGATCACCAAAAATATATTTGAATGACAGATATTTATGATTTATAATTCTTTTTTTTACTTTTTTTTAAATTTAATTTTATTTGTAATTCATTTTTTACACTTCATATTCCATTCCCCACCCCTCTGCATCCACCTTCTGACTGCTCTACATTCCACACCTCCTCCCCACCCCACCCCATTTCCATGTGGATGCCCTCACCCCCCACCCCACCTGACCTCTAAACTTCCTGGGGCCTCCAGTCTCTTGAGGGTTAGGTGCATCATCTCTGAATGAACACAGACCCAGAAGTCCTCTACTGTATGTGTGTTGGGGGCCTCATATCAGCTGGTGTATGCTGTCTGTTTGGTGGTCCAGTGTTTGAGAGATCTCGGGGATCCAGATTAACCAAGACCACTGGTACTCCTACAGAATTGCCCTTCTCCTCAGGCTTATAATTCTTAAAGTTCATGTTTCATTTATTGTCTTGAATGTCTTGGAAATGGCATCAAGTACCCAATAATAGCTGACTGGGTGCTACGAACTCTTTGGCTTATAGAACCTTAAGCGTGAGGTAGGTGGTGGTAGTTCGGAGAATAAACAAGAAGTCACAAGTGGAGCTGTGACATTGATGACAGAAATGTAGACACTGACAGAGCCAAGCATTGCCACATCTGCAGGAGACGGAAGGGTGATGCTGCTCCTTTGTCCGGGGTGTCTGGGAATGGCTTGTGGCTCCCGGAAGGGGGAGGAAGGGGGAGAATGACCTACTTTTATAAGTGTCCCTCCTCTACCTCCCATGAAGCTATGATCTATACATGGATTAAGCCAGTCATGAAGTTAGAACTGGTATTATCCAGTCACATCCTAAAGGCCCTACCTAAGCACGGCTTTGGTAAGGACCAAGCCTTCGACATGAGTTCCGAGGGAACATTTTAAATCCAAAGCACAGCACCCAGTAAACCCAGGCACTGCTTTAAGGGTAGACAGGAACAGATAGGGCAGAGGAGTGCAGAGGCCAACATCTGCTTGATACTTTTGCTTCTGGAGAAGACTTCAAAGATGCCTTGGGCAAAACATGGCACGATGTTTAAAAAAAAAAAAAAAGGCTCATGTGACTCAGGGGTGGGATTGGGTGACATCCAGGGATTGGGTGACGTCTGGGTATCCACTGCATCAAGACTTTCTCTTGAGCGAGAAAGAACTCTTCAGTAGCTACAGAGCAGCCCGTTTATTGAAAGCAATATTCACTACCACAAACCTTTCCCATAAACTACATAGATGTTTGCTAGTCCCTTGACATTTATCATAATGAGATTTGGCCTGCAATAACAAAGAGGAAAGGACCTAGGAGATGGGAGTTCTGTGTGTCCTTGGCATATATGCTACCGAGAAATCCATAGCAGTAAATCTAGCCAGTGCCAGCTCTCTGGTACAGGATTACCCCTGTGGTTGACTTACCTTCCCACTGACAGAGCTAGATCCTTGATTATGAGAAAAGGAGACAATTTGGTCACTTTCCTTGATTGCTGAAAGGGCGAGTAAATGACTTGACTGGGGACAAGATTTGAAGTTAAATTATCTATAGGGTTCCGGTAGCAGTGGGCAAATGGTGCCTGATGTTGCTGCCCTGAGCCGAGGCACTCCGAGCTTTGAATTAAAATCGTACGTAGATGGTAGTTCCCTAAGGATTTGTTCTGATTATTGTTTCTCTCCTATCTCTGCAGGTGGTGCTTGGCATTTTTCATTTAATGTGAAGTTTTACCCACCAGACCCTGCCCAGCTATCAGAAGATATCACCAGGTATTTGGAAGTTGGCTGTGGGAACTGTAGGTGTGTCAGGAGAGCCATGCATGCCTTCAGTGCTCTGAGAAAGAGCATGCATGTCTGGTAGCCTGACAGTTGGTGTCTCTCACATAGCAGACGAAAGGCAACTGAATGAGCACAAACATGGGTCCCCACCATTGAGTCCCCAGTAAAAGGCTGATATTTCTGTCTGTCTGATCCTCCTGGGAAAACATGCAAAATTGAGAGATAGTCACCCACCCTGCATGGGATTCGGCCATACATGATATAGGGGCAACACTGAGTGATGCTGCTTTAAAGTTAAATCACAAATATCCTTATACGCTTATATTCTGTATGTTACCAACCTGAAACTTTATAGCCTAACAGAGTGAGCAAGAGAGAGAGAGAGAGAGAGAGAGAGAGAGAGAGAGAGAGAGAGAGAGAGAGAGATTGTTTGATTAAGAGAAAGGAGAATTGGGAACAAAACACCCATGGAAAGAGTTACAGAGATAAAGTTTGGAGCTGTGACGAAAGGATGGACCATCTAAAGACTGCCATATCCAGGGATCCATCCCATAATAAGCTTCCAAACGCTGACACCATTGCATACACTAGCAAGATTTTGCTGAAAGGACCCAGATATAGCTGTCTCTTGTGAGACAATGCCGGGGCCTAGCAAACACAGAAGTGGATGCTCACAGTCAGCTATTGGATGTATCACAGGGCCCCCAATGGAGAAGGAGCTAAAGGGATCTGCAACCCTATAGGTGGAACAACAATATGAACTAACCAGTACCCCGGAGCTCTTGACTCTAGCTGCATATGTATCAAAAGATGGCCTAGTCGGCCATCACTGGAAAGAGAGGCCCATTGGACTTGCAAATTTTATATGCCCCAGTACAGGGAACACCAGGGCCAAAAAAAAAAAAAGAGGAAGGAAGGAAGGAGAATGAATCATTGTAAGAGTTCACTTTCTTTTTTTTTTTGGTTTTGTTTTTCGAGACAGGGTTTCTCTGTGTAGCCCTGGCTGTCCTGGAACTCACTCTGCCTCTGCCTCCCAAATTCTGGGATTAAAGGCATGCGCCACCACGCCCAAGAGTTCACTTTCTTATGTACGTAAAATGATAGTTGTTTTCTGGGAAGATATTAAGAAGTGGATCTAACAGACAAATATTCCCATTTGATGGTTGAACTTAGAGAATGAACTTAATCTGTTCTCGCTCCTGTCCCCAAAACAACAAAGACAAACAGATATTTACTTGATGCGTTCTGGTGCCTACGAGTTCAAGACTCTTCTGGTGAGGGTCTTGTCCTCCCGGGGGGAGACTCCCTGTAGCATTTGTTTAAAGGCACTAATCGAATTTATAAAGCTTCTCCCTCAGAATCTAACCATCTCTCAAAGCCCCACCCAGCCCATCACAGGGATGGATGAGACTAGCATTTCAGGGTTTGGATCTGGGGGCAGACGCCCAGGATGTGGGTGTCCCAGACGGTCATTCTCAGTCTGCATGTCTCTGTTGATGTTTCTGCACTGTGATTTCAAAGTCCCATCCCTCGCTGTGCGTGGTGGTGAGGCTGTGACCAAGAGACGTCCCATCCCTCGCTGTACATGGTGGTGAGGCTGTGACCAAGATGTCTTAGTTCCGTGTGCCCGTGATTTTCTGTGTGAGTCTCACATCTTTTTTGGAAGGTTTTTCAAAGAAAAGAAATGACCCAAACCAGTGTCCCTCCACTTGCTGCATTGGAATATGATTTTATCAAAATTCTCAAAAAGCGTAGTGATTAGTTCTAGGGATATCTTTTCTATTTGCAAGAAATGAGAGAAAATTTGTACTTTGTCTTTATAAAGACACGTCTGCTCAGGACTGAACAATTAGTTACGACTAATTTGTGCCTATCGACCTGACCCTAAATGTACATGGACTTGTAAATTCATGCCCAATTCCTGACTTCTGTGTAGTGTCCGTAGAACCTGTGGGATGTGTAAGCATTCTAATATATGAATTACATAAACTCTGCATCTGTCCATGGCCAAACTTACTGCAGACCTGCAGACTTCTCTCTCACATGAAGGGTAGATGATTCTTTTTTTTTTTTGTCTTTATCATTACTTTATTGCTTATGCTACATATTCCAATTTATTTTTTTAAAAAAGTAAGGCACATGAAAAGCCTCCTGTGCAAGTTTCATATTATTTTAAAGTTCTATTGGCTGATAAAAGCATTGCAACTATAGAATTAGAGACATCTAGAAAAGTAGATGATTCTTACCATTAAAGATCGTCGGTGTCAGCACTGACTCTGTGGGGAATGGTCATCTGTTTTATTATCTCCTTATTATTTTATGTTTTATATCCATGAATCTCAAATAAACAGAAAATAGATCTGCTACTAATGTAGTTGTTTTATGACATCATGGCAGAATTATATGAAAAAAATGGGTTTTGTATTTCTTCCTTTTAAAACTATTTGCCTATAATGACAAAAGATTCCCCTTATTTCAAGGTAGAAGACTTTTACAGTATTTGTGCCAGCAAGCCTCCAGGAAGACGTCACACTGGAGTGAGATGAAAGAGTAGAAATTACAGGTCCTTAGAAAGACAACCACTCTAGATGCTCCATCCTTTCGTCTCAGCTCTCTGTAACTCCTTCCATGGGTGTTTTGTTCCCAATTCTCAGAAGGGGCAAAGTGACCACACTTTGGTCTTTGTTCGTCTTGAGTTTCATGTGTTTTGCAACTTGTATCTTGGGTATTCTAAGTTTCTGGGCTAGTATCCACTTATCAGTGAGTACATATTGTATGAGTTCCTTTGTGATTGGGTTACCTCAGTCAGGATGATGCCCTTCAGGTCCATCCATTTGCCTAGGAATTTCATAAATTCTTCTTTTTAATAGCTGAGTAGTACTCCATTGTGTTAATGTATCACATTTTCTGTATCCATTCCTCTGTTGAGGGACATCTGGGTTCTTTCCAGCTTCTGGCTATTATAAATAAGGCTGCTATGAACATAGTGGAGCATGTGTCCTTATTACCAGTTGGAACATCTTCTGGATATA
This sequence comes from Mus caroli, assembly GCF_978045245.1. Taxonomy (NCBI): domain Eukaryota; kingdom Metazoa; phylum Chordata; class Mammalia; order Rodentia; family Muridae; genus Mus; species Mus caroli. The sequence goes on along the minus strand of NW_028227273.1, from coordinate 25,718,690 downwards.
TGCCCAGGAGAGGTATTGCGGGATCCTTCGGTACCATCTAGAGACTGCCGCACCCGGGGATCCAGCCCATAATAAGCATCCAAACTCAGACACCATTGCATACACCATCAAGATTTTGCTGAAAGGACCCTGATATAGCTGTCTCTTGTGAGGCTATGCCAGTGCCTGGCAAACACAGAAGTGGATGCTCACAGTCAGCTATTGGATGGAACACAGGGCCCCCAATGGAGGAGCTAGAGAAAGAACCCAAGGAGCTAAAGGGGTCTGCAACCCTATAGATGGAACAACAATATAAACTAACCAGTACCCCCAGAGCTCATATCTCTAGCTGCATATGTAGCAGAAGATGGCCTAGTCAGCAATCATTGGGAAGAGAGGCCCATTGGACATGCAAACTTTATATGCCCCAGTACAGGGGAACGCCAGGGGCAAAAAGTGGGAGTGGGTGGGTAGGGGAGGGGGTGTATGGGGACTTTTGGGATAGCATTGGAAATGTAAATGAAGAAAATACCTAATTAAAAAAAAAGTAAAAGAAAAAAAAAAGAAAAAGAAAGACAACCACTGGGCTGGAGAGTTGGCTCAGCAGTTAAGAGCACTGACTGTTCATCCAGAGGTCCTGAATTCAAATCCCAGCAACCCAGATAGTGGCTCACAACCATCTGTAATGAGATTGGATGCTCTCTTCTGGTGTGTCTGAAGACAGCGACAGTGTACTTACATATATAAATAAATAAATCTTTTTTAAAAAAAAAGAAAGAAATACAGCCACTGAGAGTAGAGTGCCTAACCCTCAGCTGTTGGGTTAGCTGAGCTTGTCTTGGGTATATTACAAGTCCTGTTGGGTTAGCTGAGCTTGTTTTGGGTATATTACAAGTCCTGTTGTCTAGACTTCAGTATAAGCCCTCCCCAAAGTCTGCCTGGGTCTGATGGATATTACAGCTCACCCCCAACTGATTTGCAAAATACTAGGGAATTACATCTTTAAATGTCTTTCCTTCTGGGCTTGGTTGATTAAGCCTTGTTTTATTACTAAAAGGTCCTGATTCTAGGTTCTCTAAATACTATTCATAGCCTGGTTCCTCCTCCTTACATAGATTGTTTATAGTTGAAATCATGAGGAAAGTATGCAGATGTGTCCTTATAGACGTTAGTGGCCTGGGAGAAATTGTTTATGAATACTAAATGCTCTCCTTTTGTCTGATTCCTCGGTAATCTCATGCATGGATGTGATGCTTTTAGAACGTGTTCCCCCGCACCGCCCCTTCCGCCTCTTTTAACCCGTGATAACGCTAACTTTCTCTTTGTTCTTTCGGCCCCTGGAAGGTACTACCTCTGCTTGCAGCTGCGAGATGATATTGTGTCTGGACGGCTACCCTGTTCCTTCGTGACTCTTGCGCTGCTGGGCTCCTACACGGTGCAGTCAGAGCTCGGCGACTACGATCCTGATGAATGTGGGAATGACTACATCAGTGAGTTCCGCTTTGCGCCAAACCACACGAAAGAACTGGAGGATAAAGTGATCGAGCTGCACAAGAGCCACAGGTTGGTACCGAGAGCTGGTGTGCGTCCATCGTGGGCTTTGCAGTAAGAGCATCAGGTCTCCAGCCAGGTTCCGATTCCAGGGTCTGAGGGTGGGGCGGAGCCTACACGTGCTCAAAATGGTAGCCTGGGTAAACTCCCTCTCAAAATATCCAGGCATTCATTTGTGATTCCTACAAAGCTGTATGTCTCAAGATTATTTTCCCACGTTTTTGCTAAGTATCTGTTACTCACAATGTTCAGGAACAGAGGTGTTTCAGATTTCGGATGTTTTCAGACTATAGAATAGTCATATAGCCTAGTAACACATCTTTGGGATGAGATGAGAGTCTAAATAGGAAATTCTGTATATGTTTCATAAACACCTGACATGCATGACTTCCAGGTGTCTTTATACAGTATTTTTAGAATGTCTCAACCATCATAACAGTACCTTTAAAAGATTCAGATTTTTGCCGGGCGTGGTGGCACACACCTTTAATCCTAGCACTTGGGAAGCAGAGGCAGGCGGATTTCTGAGTTCGAGACCAGCCTGGTCTACAGAGTGAGTTCCAGGACAGCCAGGGCTACACAGAGAAACCCTGTCTCAAAAAACCAAAAAAAAAAAAAAAAAAATTCAGATTTTTTAGAGCATTTCAGCTTTGGAGTTTTGAATTAGAGATGTTCAAACTCGAACCTGTTTCCCAGTGGAGGCTTTCTTACAAGATAGGAGGGAGCTAAGTGGGAGCTCTTTCAGGCCTCCCACCCTCCCCATCCCCCTGGAAGCAGCAGACAGCAGATGGGCATGGAGGAGCAGGCCAGTTGCTTTTCCCTTTCAATTCCAATTGATTAGAGGGAGGTGTAACACATCCTTCTTCCTGACCAGAGGAATGACGCCAGCTGAAGCCGAGATGCATTTCCTCGAAAATGCCAAAAAGCTCTCCATGTACGGGGTGGACCTACACCACGCCAAGGTAAGCGCGTTCCAACTCTCATCTGCTTTGATTGTGTTACTGCCACAAGCTGGATTCTGTACCTTGTTTCATGGAAGTGAATATTTCTGTGCTTCGAACCTGTGCGCTTTTGAACCCTTCTCTGTGTAAAAAGCAGATAGCGTTCATCTTTGTAGGGAGGTGGGCGGGTTTTGTGGCGCAGACCTACATTACTGCTGGGCAGTACTCATGGAAACCAGGCACACATAGGTGAAGTCTCTGTCCCCTGTTGATTCCACAGTACTTACCCTTGACCTAGGAGCCCTAGCTCGCGCTGCCTCACTGGTGCAAACATATCTCTCACTCTCTGCTGACATGTGACCTTTGTGCCCCACTACCCTGTCTCTACCCTATCCTTAAACATACCCTCCTTATCTGAACAGTCCTGCTCCTGTCTGTCTGTCTATCTGATGCTGGCCGATTGTCCAAAACCAAGCATCCATCTGTTATGTGTTATGTACTGTTCTTGCCCTGTTTGGAAATCCCACCAAGCACTCAGTGAGTTTGTGTTAGTTAAACTTAAAGAATCCTGCTCTGAAGTTGAACTGCTCTGACCTATGTATCCAGTGCTTTGAAATAGGGTTTGCTTATCAAGTACAGCAGCTGAAGAGTAGCCATTCAGGGTAAGTTAAGGACTGCCTTCCGGACTAGTAATGGATGTAGTGTTGGAGGTGCACCTGGGAAAGAAGAAGTTGGAATTCAGTCCCAGGAGGGTTTTGACCTTGTGTGATGGTTCATCTAGACTCCTCCTCCTCAGCATTGCCAGGCTGAGTCTACGACTGCACGTCTACTGTTTAGACAGCTGTGAGCAGACTGACTGCGAAAATACAAGAAGCACTTTTAAAAAGCGCCTATCAACAAGATATGTGAAACTTGGTTGGGGACTCTAGAGATGGAATCTCTGTTATCCTTTTCAAAGGGTCGGTCCTTAACCATCACGGGTACTTCTGTCTGCTGAGGCTGACAAGATAATATTGGTCTTGTATAGGAATAAGGATTTGACCTCTGGTAGATGTCCCCAGTTTTAGCCTGGAACACAAAAGAATTATGTGGTTTACAGCTTCTCAGGAAGTCAGTCTTACACAGTCCATTCTGAAGCCTAGGGATAAGGAGATTCCAAGTGGCCAAGGTCAAGCATTCATCTCCCAACCATGATAAACAAAGAAAAGGAGGTCTCTGCTCTGTAAGTCCTGTTGATAGTAAACTTTTCTCTGTCCTTCTTGGGGGCATCTCTCTATGATAACATTCACATGCCTACTGTGCTGGCTGTGTAGACACACCTGGGCATGATGCCCTTCACATGCCTATCAGGCTGGCAGTGTGGACAGACCTGGGTATGTCAGCCTGTCCTGGGGAAGCTCTAGGGTTAACCTTTGGGGAATGGGGCAAGTCTACTTACTGTGAGGTTAGACAGGAAAATGGTAGGCATCTGGACTTGATGGGTCATGTCTATGCGGTTTGATTGGTTATGTCTTTGGATCACATCGATGAGCATTCCTGAGGACAAGCACTTCTCAGGCACACGTACTAGATTAGCATGGCTGGTGCTTCTGCCAGGCATATGCTGGTATGTTACATGCCATGCTCCTTGCTCTGTGTGTGCGTGTGATGTCAGTAGCAGGCGCCTTTTTTACTTGTTTTTGATGTTTTGGTTTGTTTTGTCTTTTCTGGTATGCCAGGTATACATTTAGGTAGTGATTTCAAAGTAAAACTAAGGACATCCAGCAAAACTTTATTGTAAATCTAAATGTTTGCTCCAGTTGGGTAAAAGGTGAAAAAAATGAACGTGGCAAGATAACCTGAGTGACTGTGGAACGATTTTTGCATGACATCATGCACTGAGATCCACTTACTACCTAGAAATAAAGATTAGTGCATCGTTTAGGGAAGTGCAGCCCCAGAGGGATCATTGCTACCAGGAAATCAAGCCACTTAACATAGCAGTGGCCACTGAACTTAAATAGATGGCCACTTTTTATTTAATAATATGATTTGAAATTATGCCAATTAACAAAGCATGAATTATGGAAGTGGAATGCAGCCTGTTACAGGATTTTATCTAAATATTAAGTGTAACAAGTGATTCCATTGTAGACTCTTATCATTTCAAGAAGGAAATTGAACAAATTCAATTAGTGCTAATTTCCTGTCATCAGTGAGATGCTTCCCTTAGGTGGGTGGCTTGAGTGTCTTTGAGCTTAAGATTCATTCAAACATTCTGGATTGCCCTCTTAGACCAATGAGAAATACCTGTATTTGGGAATGGTCTTGTGTTTGGGAAACCTGTATGTGTTTGTTTATCACTTAATATCCATCTTACTGGGTTTTGTCAAATTTATTTGATGTAAGATTATAAAGTAAGTGTGTGTGTGTGTGTGTGTGTGTGTGTGTGTGTGTGTGTGTGTGTGTTCCTATCAGGTGCCCTGTGAATGAACTATTGAAGGACAGTAATAGTTGAGTAGTGACTCTGGGTGGAGAGAAAGGCTACATACGGTGATGAATACCTGTCCCCTGAGCACTCCAGTGACAGAGGCAAGAAGATTAACAATGTAAGACCATCAGAGCCACAAAGCAAGATCTCAGACAATAAAGTCCCAGTCTGTCATTCAGTAGCAAAGCAAAGCTTCAGGTTAACTCCTCCGTGCTGCCAGAAAACATAAAGAAATGATTGAAAATGAATTAAAGTGATAACAGAACTCATTGCCTTCAATAGGACGGGCAGATACACCCCAGGTCTGTCTACAGGGCCAGTGCAGTAGGCATGTGAGTGCCGCCACAGAGAGGCGCCCCCAAGAAGGAGGGTGAAAATTTAATTGTCAAAGATCCCTGAGATTAGCTCAATCTGTAGCCTCTGGCAGAACTTGCCTTCAGAAATACCTTCTGCTCTTGTGCCGTTAATGAGCTACATACAGACTTCATAGTTTCCTTTTTCATTCACTGTGGCTTTTAACAAACATGACTTGATACTGCTGTGCTGGTTGGTTACAGAGGCAAGACATTGCAGTTCTAGATGGCTAAGTCTCCAGGGGAAGGGAGAGCAAGGGAGCCAGGGTCTCAGCACCTCTGCCTAACAGGTGTGCTGGTGATGAAGGTGACTTAGGGACACCGAGTCACACTCAGTAAGGAGCAGGAGGGGGTGGGGTTCCCTTAATTTCTCTGTGAAGGACCCTGTGTTCCTTATGTTTCATGACACTGATAAGTGAAGAGAAATATAGATAGTAATGAAAATGGTTTTAAATATCCTTTTTCTCTTTGGACAAGGGCCTAAAACTGTTTATATTCAAAGAAAGTGACTCTAAGAGCCATGGTTGAAGCAGTCTCTCCTCCCGTTGGCCTGCCTACTTATACTCCTAGGCAGTCCCTGATGAGTGACCATAGGGACAGTCTGGCTGGTTCTCGAGGATCAATACCTGTGACTATGGGACACCAGGTTACAAGCTCTAAAGTTGCCCCTTCATATTAAAGCCACCTACCAGTAGTGGTTTTCCCTCATTGTATTATAATGTAAAACCCAGACTGAAAGTCATTTCATTTTATGGAATAAGTTGGTGCCAAATCTAGTAGTATGTTTCCAAGGAAAAGTATTGATTTTAAACTATCCTATGTTTTCAAACTTTAATCCGTCTAAGTGAAAAGTTTTTCCGCTGTGGAAACGTCTTTCTCTTTCGCTGGTGGTGAGGGTCTTAGGAAGTAACTCCTGCCAGATAGGAGGATGAGGTGCCCATGCCTGGCTCTTTCTTTTTTCCCTCTTCACCTCTCTGGTACTGCACAATAGCTCCAAGCCGGCAGGCCCACATCGGCTCCCAGGCAGAGGCCTCCGTGTCATTTCCTGGGTGGGCTGGGCCTGCGTGTGAAGCTTGCTTCCAGAGCCACCGGAGGGACACTGCACCTCACATACATTGTGATGCTGTCCTGTCTTAGCCTTCATACGCCTCCACAACGTTCATTTTACAGATTTCTGTGGTTAAAACATTCAAAGGGGACAGAGGTCACAATGATATCTCATAAACCAGGCAGCTGTGTGACTCCATGCCTCAGAATTTCATAGTGAAGACTGTGTGTATATATGCGTGTGCATGTGTGCGCGTGTATATGTGCATGCTCGTGCACATGTGCATGTGTGTGTGTGTGCATGTGTGTGCGTTTGTATGTATGTGTATGTTCGAATGCTTGTGTATATGCGTGTGTGTATGTATGTATGTATGTATGTACACTCTGTATATAGTACTAGTGCTATAAGTCTCATATACTCTGGTGAATTGATTTAACTTTCCAGCCCTCCACGATAAAAAATATCATCATTAAAATGCTATTATGTGGTAGTGGCGCTTTAAAAACTGCGGCCGTATTTTTCGTATTTAAATTAGTCAATCATGTCTTGTGTCGTGGCAGCCTAAATAATTTCATACCTGCAGAAAAATGGAAATGAGTGAGAACCTGCTCCATTATTTCTTCCAGGACTCAGAAGGAGTAGAGATTATGTTAGGAGTCTGTGCCAGTGGTCTGCTGATATATCGTGACCGGCTCCGAATAAACAGATTTGCTTGGCCGAAGGTCTTAAAAATTTCTTATAAACGGAACAACTTTTACATTAAAATCCGGCCAGGAGAGGTAAGTGCATCCGCATCTCCATAGCCTCTTGGAAGGAAGAGCCCAAGTGCGGGCAGAAATATAAACCATGTGTTGGAGAATTCCAAGCACTGTGGGATTATGTCCAAATGCCTTAGAGAATTTGTTGTAGGTTTCTCCGGCAAATATTAAAAACAGGTTCTCTTCTTTGTCAGGCTATTCTAGTTTTTGTTCTTTTTAAAAACAACTGCATACATTAATGAAATAATAAAATCATATTTTAATGTAGAATCAAGATGCTTCAAACTGTGGTGAATACCTCTCCTCCCTTGTGTCTTGTCGTTGTGTCCTCCTGTAAATATGGGTGCTCCCTCATGTCAGTAACTTCAGGATAATATGCTATAAGGTATAAGGAGTGGATTCTGAATGCAAATTATTTATGTCTTTTATCCATTAATGAAACTAATAAAAGAATAAGAATGGTTAATACTCTTTAAGCCACAATCTACCCAATGAACTTGCATCTTCCTTGGTGATCTGTGAGCTGTCAAGGTCTGCTGTTTTTCCCTTAAGGAAAAAAATTAATAAATAACTATAATTTCTCATAGGTGTGATTAATATATGAAAGGCTTAAAGATCCCTACCCATTTGTATCTCTGAACATTTTCTGGCATATCACAGGGATCTTCTCTCTCAAGCTTACGTCTCTCCACTGAAGTTTCTTAGTGGAAAAATCATTTCTCAAGGCAAAAATGTAAGGCTGGAGAGATGGCTCTGCAGTTAAGTGCACTCGTTGCTCTTGTACAGGACCCAGATTCTATTACCAGCACCCACACAGTGGCTCACAAACATCTGTAACCCCATTTCCAGAGGATAAGATCCCCTCTTCCAGACATCTCCTCAGGCACCAAGCATGCAAATGGTGTAATTCATACATGCAGACCAAACATGCATACATATAAAGTAAGTCTTTAGAAAGTTTAAAAATTAAAATATATAGCAAGGATAGAATACCATGTAAATTTAAAATAATAATTATCTATAATGGCACAGTAAGGAAGCATTCCACATGATTACACCTGAGGTTGTGGAGTTTATAAAGAGACACTTTGAAAGATTATATGATCAACATGTAAGGCACATACATTCCTTTGAATTCAGTGAAAACTTAACTTCATTGTCCTCCCGGACAGGGCTCCGCATGTACACGTGACCTGCTCTTTTGCTTTGGGTGTTTTCTGTTTCTCTTCTATTGAGCAGAAAAACAGTGAGCACTGAGATCGGAACACTGTGCTACACAGGAGATGTTGTTCTGTAGATGTGGAGCGAGTGTTGTTGTGGGAAGGTCAGAAGGGAGAGTTGGTGACATGGACTCACGGACAGCCGTGAGCCATGGGAGGTTTAAATAAGGACATAACACCCAGGAGGAATACTTTGCTTTCATAAATTTCATAATGAAATCCCAGCTACCCAATGAGACAGTGTGGGAAGACCCAGTCGGCTCAGAGGCCATGAGGGAAGAATGAGCAGAACAGGTTTGTAAGAGGGTTCTAGGCATGGCATAAACGGAGGGAGGGGGGTGTCAAAAGGAGGCCTTAATAAAAACAGTGTGTGTCTTCGTTAGGGTTTTATTGCTGTGAACAGACACCATGACCAAAGTAGCTCTTATAAGGACAACATTTAATTGAGGCTGGCTTACAGGTTCAGATGTTCAAGTCCATTATCATCAAAGTGGGAGCATGGCAGCATCCAGGCAGGCATGGTGCAGGAGGAGCTGAGAGTTCTACATCTTCATCTGAAGGCTGCTAGAATACTGGCCTCCAGGCAGCTAGGACTAGGGTATTAAAGCCCACACCCACAGTGACACACCTAGTCCAACAAGGCCACACCTCCTAATAGTGCCACTCCCTGGTCCAACCATATACAAACCATCACAGTGCGCCTCATTGTTCAAGAGAGGGGCAGGTGGAGAAGCAGCGTACAAGAGGAGCAGACAACCAGAGACGTTAAGGGACTAAGCTCCACTTGACATGCATGAGTCTCTGTGTAAAGTGATCCACTAGCAGTGTTATGGGCTACACAAAGGACTTGCAGAATGGGTATCAGGGAAAAGTGTTCAATGATCATATAAGAGTTCGGAGGCTTTAGGAGCACCTGCCGGGTGCGTGAGGGTGAGGGGTGAGCTCTCGGGGGCAACTTACGGCGGCTTCTCTTTCCTAAGGCTTTGGGGTGTGTCAGAAGCAGCCGTAAAGGAACGTGCACCCTTTATACTCGTATTTGAGTTAATACCAATGGCACACAAGCTCTGCAGATACCAACCAGAGTGGGGAGCCTCTCTGTTCCCACCAATGAGCAGCTAGAACTGGAGAGAAGAGTGGGGATTGGGGCGTCTAAAGGCTGGATGGGGGAACTGAGTTAGAAAGAAGATGGCTACCAGATCCAGCTGCGCTTGGGGAAGAGCTCCAGGGTTCTGTAGCTCAGTCAGTGCATAGCGTTGACATGGAATCTCACATTTCAAAACACCGAGCAGGAGCGATTTAGAATATCCCCAGCATTGAATCACGAGCCTGACTCAGGAGACAAGTATCCCAAACGATCCCTAATCTGATGGACACATCCACAGCATGCTCCAGAAATATGTACAATTATTATATGACCATAAACACTTTGAATATTTTTTAAAAAGAGAAGAGAAATTCCTCCTGGTCTTCCATGGAGAGTGGAGACTCTCAACATCCCCTGGCCTGGTTGTTCTACTCTTAGAGATGTTAGATGCAGTGCTAAAGGACAGAGTTTAGTCAACAGCCACAGTACTTACTAGGACCTCCAGACAACAGCCGTTTTTTTTCCAACCCCCCCCCCCCCCAGGAACAACAGAATCAAACACAAAACTGGGGAAGGCAATTTTCGATGCATTTCCCAATTACCCCAGTTACCTGGGCAGACAAGAAAAAGGTCAGCAGTAATCTTATCTCCCATGCCAGGTGTATTTGATTCCCTCACCTTGGTGCCTTGCCACATAAATAACTTTTGCTGTTAATATCAACACTCTGGTTGTTCTGTGCTCTTTGGAGTAAGCCCTTACATATAAGGTCGATGCCCTCTGCTGGCCTGATGCATTGTGACGCCTGCAGACACAGAAAGCAGGGGGTGGTGCATCTGTAATCATATCAAAACATGATACAGAAGAGCAGATATTTATCTTCAAAAGCTTAAATGACTGACAGAACATCCTATGAAGATTCTCAACAAGATGGGGGATAGGAAAATGGGCTCTTGCCAGCCTGGGATGGTCACTATGGAGTTGTGTGAACAGGCGGTACTCTAACCCACAGCAGGACACACAGGAGACCTCAGCAGTATCATAAACAGCAAGGTGTCAGCTTGGGAAAAGCACATATATTTCCATTGGGTGTTAGAACGTGTCATCTCTGTGTCTGCCGTGGACAACTTCGACATTTGTGTTAATTTAGTTCAAGCCCTCATGCTGTTGAAAACCCACCTCGGATGAGATCAGGTTGAACTGGTCTCTGGGAGGAATCCACACGTCTCCCTGATTTGGGTTTGGATTTTGTAAAACACATGATTATATAGGCACCGCATGCCTAACACAGTTAGCCTACACGTCAAGCATTTTTAAGGTGAAAGATAACAGATAAAAATAAACACTGATTCCCTATCGTGAATTCTGTACATAATCGCTGACTCGGTAAGTAACAGAGAGTTAGGATGGACTCTGAGTCTGTACATCTGAAGAGTTTTTATTTATAATACCAAAGATCATCTTCATCTTTACTGGTTTTTATTTTTTTCATTTTTAGTTTGAGCAATTTGAAAGCACCATTGGGTTCAAGTTACCAAACCATAGGGCTGCCAAGCGCCTCTGGAAAGTGTGTGTGGAGCATCATACATTTTTCAGGTAGGAAGCAAATATTTAGGTTTCTTCCTAACGGATTTTTGAACTGTTGGAGCCACTTTTACTAGGGCAAAGAAAAAGTTGTAGAGTCACTCTCTCTCTCTCTCTCTCTCTCTCTCTCTCTCTCTCTCTCTCTTTCTCTCTCTCTCTCTCTCTCTCTCTCAATACACAAGGAAAATGTAAAAATAAAAAAGAGGTAACTGTCATGGAGGCTTTCTGCTCCTGTAATCAGAATCACTTGTCCAAATGTTCCTTCCTTTTTAAAAATATACATGCATATATCTCTCTGTGTGTGTAAGTGTGTGTGTGTGTGTGTGTGTGTGTGTGTGTGTGTGTGTGTGTGTGTAGGTGTATGCATGTCTCTTTACACATGGAGGCCAGAGAACAACAACCTTGGATCTCCCTCCTCGTTTCCCACGTGTTTAAGATGGTGTCCATTGTTCACCGCACTGCTGTGTGTTGTTCACGAGACTAGCTGGGCTCTCCTGGCTCAACTGTCTCTCTATAGATACGCTGGTATTACAGGATCTACCCTGCCCAGGTTTAAGTGGGCTCTGGGACTCCAAACTCAGGGTCTCATGCTTAGAAGGCGAGTGCATCACATACGGAGACATGCCTCACTTTGTAATTCAAGCTGTCCTGAGGCTCTCAATCCTCCTCCCTTGCAATTCGGGGAGCTGAGATCAGAGGCCTGTGCTCCCGTCCCAGCTCACACTGAGAGCTGGCATAAAATTCTAAAGGAACAGCTGACAAATACGAAGGGTTTTCCTTGAGTTAGCTTTACTTATCTGCTCTTGACCTTTCTTTATAGTCTGTGTCTTCATCACTACATTTCATAATTGTCAGTTATCCTGTCTGTTCCTGTGTATGTGTGTGTATGTATGTATGTGTGTATGTTTGTGTATATATGTGTGTATGTATCTATGTGTATGTATGTGCATGTATGTATGTGTGTATGTCTGTATGTCTGTGTGTATATGTCTGTATATATGCCTCTGTGTGTGTGTGTGTGTGTTGACCTCAAACTTCTTACCCTTCTGTTGTCACCTTCTAAATGTAAGAGTTACAGGCATGTACCACCACGCCTGACTTACTATATCTTTTATCTTTTTATATAAAAAAAAAAATGTGTAGTGCTAGGGCTAGAACCCAGGGACTTGGCATACTAGGCAAACGTTCTACCTCCAATCTATATCCCCAAAATGTTCTTCCCTACTCTGCCTACCCCCACCCCATTTTCTTTAACCTCTATATAACATCCCCAGGTAATACGTGCTGTGTGTGTTGCTGATGTTTCCGATCAACTCACATTCATTGAACTACAAGTTGTGCGTTAAACTTTTAAGCACAGAAAGAACAGTGCTAACCTTCCAACACCATTTGAAGGCAAGCTCACAATTCTGGTGTTTGCTTGAAAACCTTTAGATTATTGCTACCAGAAGCACCTCCAAAGAAATTCTTGACCTTGGGCTCCAAGTTCCGCTACAGTGGCAGAACCCAGGCGCAAACAAGAAGAGCCAGTGCGTTGATAGACCGTCCGGCCCCTTACTTTGAACGCTCGTCCAGCAAACGATACACCATGTCTCGCAGCTTGGATGGAGGTAGGTACTGCTAACTGGTCTCAGTAACTCTTGGTAGCTCCACAGGCATCTCCTTGTTGTGACGTGAACCTGAATAGCTGAATGGCAGGTTTTTGAACAGTCTCATCTCCAAAATATATCTTTGTCAGGTTTTGTGTGTGTGTGTGTGTGTGTGAGCTTATGTAGAAGTCCCTCAGTTAAGAACTCAGGTGAGGTTGTCTTCACTGTCAGGGCAGGGCTTACCTTCTGCAATCAGTGTTCTTCCAGGCAGATCTTCAGGAATGAACAGGAGGAAAACTATAAGTTAAACACATCTCTGGTTTAAAAAAAAAATAAAATAAAATCATCAGGGTGACATTAAGAACCATGGTACCTGGGAGAAAACATTGCTGTAGTCGGTGACCCTGTCTGCTGTCCAGTCAAACAAGTCCAGCCGACGACGACCCCTCAGCTAACCTGAAGGAAGATCTTCATCCTGGGTTTTCAGTAGGGGGTGCTTTTGTCTATGGCATGTGATGTTATCTCTCATGCCAGAGGGCTCTGCTTCCGGCCTCAGAGCACACTAGCAATAGTGGCACTTAGGGCCTGGGTGTGGGCGGGTCTAATTCAGCACCTGGCCCTGGCCTGGCTGGCTCTTGGAAGATTCATCCTGAATGGATAAAGAGCTAGACATGCCTAAAAAGTGTGCACAGTGTTTGTTAATAAGTAAACCTAAATAAAAAGGGAACAGTTGCCTTGCTTGTTGGATCTTAACCCCCCTCATTCTCCTTACCATATCCCAAGGTATCAGTGGGTGAGAGACTCCCTAGAACCCCTGATTAAGAAGCAGCCGTGTCTGTACTGTGAGTTCTGTGTATGTTGCTACTAATAGAGAAAGCACTGAAGTAGATACATAGGAAAATACATACTGGAACCCGGGCTCTGTGGTCCTTAGTTTTAGTCATGTAAAACAGACATTAGACCACCTTCACCCTTCCCCGGGGTTGTCATGAAGAGGAAAGATGTGTGGAAAGAAAGCAGTCCTCATGCTAATAGAACTGTCACTATAATTTTGTTGGTGATTATTCTTCGGGGCTTCTGTGAGCTGGCCACAACGTGAATTACTATCAGCCTTCGTGTGTGAAGGGTCTGGCTGCAGTCAACCAAGTGTAGATGGAAACTGCTGGTTGAAAATATGAGAGAGTCCAGGGTGGATAGGGTTTTCCTTACCAAGCAGGCCCTGGACTCTAGGTTCAGCTCCATCCCCAGCACCAGAAAACATGATAGACAGACCTACAGACAGCCTACAGACAGCCTACAGATAACTACAACTTACAGCATTTCTGCCCCTTAAAAAAATTACATCCACACCGAATACTCAGACTGCGTTCCTTTATCATCCTCTAAATAGTACATTGTGATAATAACTTACGTATTATTTACATTGTGCTAGGTATTAAAACCAGTAGAGATAGCTTAAACACTAAAGACAAATTGTGTATATAAAGGTGTGTCATTATCTATAAGGGACTTGGGCATCTGTATTCAGAGGAGTCCCAGCAACAACCCACAGGAGATGCCAAGAGAGGGTGCGGCTGTTCTGTACCTTTCCGTGTTTCTAGACCCAAGTCCATCTGCGGTTGAACTAGGATGTGAAAATCTTGTTGGTGCCACCATTCTTTTCTGCTCTTTCGAATCTCTTCAGTAACCATTTGTATGCTCTAAGTCAGTGTCTGAGGAACTCGTGTAGACTCACGCCTTCCCTTCCCCTGGATACGCTGCCCAAGGGAAAACTGTTGTTGTCAGTCTTGTTTCCCCTCGCTTTTGTGTAAAAGTGACTGTTGAGAAAACAGAAGACAACTGTGAAATCAGTGGACTAATACCATGCTGTCTCTTCCTTTCTGCCCCAAAGTGACGTTAGTATGTGCTGTCTCGCTCGCTCGCTCGCTCTCTGTTGCCCTGACGCTGCTAGTATGTTCTCTGCTGGGGAGCGGGTGCCATTCCTGCATGCTGGAACATTAAAACTGCTTTCTGACAAGACAGCAGCCTGTATATAACAGCGTAAATGGCCACTAAGAAACCATGTCTCCTGTGAGCTTTTCATTGGCATAAAGAGGCAGAGACTATCTTAGTGAAGGATTTCATTTAGAATCCTTTTGTCATTTCGTTTTGGTTTGGTCTTTTAAAGTGCAGAAAATATGAATTCTAATAGTCATATTCATGTCTGCGACCAACTGTATGTACAGTGTTTGAAGAATGGTGCTTTTAAGTTTCGGTTTTGTTTTTGTGGTATTTAAGCTCTAAAAGAATGACTAGCAACATTTAAAATGGATCTGAATTAAGCCCTGACCAGAACGTCCTTCACTAAGACAGCAGCTGGGATGAGGGGCTGAGCCCGCATCCTCACGCTCACGTGCTCTGCCCTTGCATGGGCTTTGCTTGCTGGCTGTGTTTGTCTTGTTTTCCCCAGATAGTAGAGATGAGAATGAATGTGCACACACATCTCCATGGCAGTGGAAATGAAAACATTTCCTTACATCAGTATCGAGAGAAATGACCTTCTAAAAAATCTACATCCTCTGCCAAAATGATTAAGCTTTATTACTGTGCTCTGAGCTTTTATATCGTAAGAGTACGGACTTTCTGACACTGGAAGATAATAGAAGCAATCCATCGCTCTTTTGATGGAGGGCACTTCCATGGATATGCTCAAAGTCAAGTGATTAGAGTGTTTGCTGTAAACACTACCGTGCATTGTGGGACTTAGTGTGAATCTAGTGTGAGTCCCCAGCCATTGCCCTTGCTGGTAAGAGCAGCTTCCTCTCCTTCAAGTCCTCCTCACCCCACGAGAATGCTAAGCATATGCTAGGGTTCAAGACATGGCTTTTAAATCATGTTAAAACACTGGTCCAGGTGATGCTGAAAGATACAGTATGGAGGTCCCTGCAGCTCTCCCTTGCCTTACGCCAACCAGCCTGATATTTTATACTGGTGTTCTATTCCTGGTAATGGTACCACGTGGCATTTCCGTCTTCTGACTTAACTATTTGGGATTTTATTTCCCTGGTTGTATTTGCTTTTAGCGTCAGTGAGTGAAAACCATGAAATATACATGAAGGATTCTGTGTCTGCTGCAGAGGTTGGTACAGGCCAGTACGCCACAACAAAGGGCATCTCTCAGACCAACTTGATCACCACTGTGACTCCAGAGAAAAAGGCTGAAGAGGAGCGTGTGGAGGAAGAAGACAGAAGGAAGAAGGCTGAGGAAGCCACACCCGTCACAGCCCTCCGGCACGAGGGAAAGGTACAGCTCCCGGCTGCCTTCCAGGGCCGCCCCCCAGCTCTTACCAGCAGCTCAGTCTCTCTGAGACGGTCGACCAGGAGTGCACTAAGGTGGAGGAGCATTCAGACTCCAGCACCGGTCATGTTCATGTCAGATTTTATATTATCATTATTATTATTGTTATTATCATTATTATTATTTCAGCACTTTTCTCTAAAAGTTGTTTCCTTAAAAACTTTTTGGAAAATTCTAACAAGGAGTGTGTTTTGCAAGACTTTCAGCAGCTGTTCTGTATGGATCTCTTCTAAAATGTTCTGGGATAGCGCAGTGTCTTTTCCTGCTGGGACTCAACAGTTTATGACTGTCCCTAAAGCTAATGAATGTTTCTGGCCTCACTCTCCTCTCCAAGTATTGTATGCTTTCTTAGACATTAAGGAAACCCATATTTACTTTCTAAGGACGTGTACCCCGAGTGACTACAACCTGAGTATTTATAGCACATCTCTCAGTCCTCTATAATGCAATCTGCAAAGGGGTGACCATATGTTGAAATTAGATAGGCAAGCCCATGTTGCGGTGAAGGAGAAAAGCTGATTTGTCATAATAGCAGTCTCCACTCACTGCCTTTCATGAGGTCAACTTACCCCCCAAACTACATTTTACATATTGGTTTTTAGTGTCTGATTGATTTCTAATGATTCAGTATTATAGCAGCTTGCTAGCAAAACAGTTTCAAACTTAACATATGTTGGAGGCTCATGCATAGCAAAAATGGAAACGGGAACCTTCTATAACATACTGGGAACATACAGAGGAAGGAGTCCCACACAGAGAAAGGAGTCCCACAGACAGGGTCACACACACACAGAGAAAGGGAGCAACAGAGAGAGGGGCACAGAAAATGATCCATCTTCTTAGTTTCCTAGTTATCTTGAAACGCACATGCGTTTGATTCCCTGCTGATTTGGTTTTTTTGCATACAAATATTCCTTTTTAAAAAGTGCATAGGACCACATGGGGCCGCTTCCCATAAAGTCCAACAGCCCCCTAAGCAGTACTTCTTCAGGTAATTGATGTCTGCTCCGAGGTGGTGAAGAGCTGGCCTGGCATGCGTGGCTACCTGAGTTTAATATCCAAGACCTCAAAAACCTAAGCTGAATAAGTAAATACACACCCTCTGTAGTAGACAAATGGATTTCAGATCACCCCCATGGCTCATTCGGTTTTTTCCCTGATTGGAACAGATCCTTTGTTTTCCAAACATGAAAATCCGCACAGAGTCAGAAGTGGCAGCCAGCAGGACCCTCTGGGTCACTTCTGCTGTCCAAATGTGCTTTGTTCTAAACCCGACCTTTACGTTGTTCTCCCCAGTTAAGCCAAGGTCAAGTCTTATAACGGGGATCAGTTCTTATGAGTGGGGAGGGGAGAGAAGCCACCGGAAGTGTAAACACGTAGGGTTCTTCCATTGCATTGTTTCAAACTCGCCTGAGATTACCCATGGCCAACAGAGAGAAAGGATTTTACATTTTCTTCCAAAGTAGATCCAGGCTTTCTCCCTTTCTCCTGTCTTCTAAAGCCCACCCCGTGATCCTCACACACAGGCTCACACAGCACCCATCCATCTTGCCCTGTGCCATCGCTGTCCCCGGGGAAATGAGGGACAGAGAGAACTACGACCCTGACAACCCAGTCCCCTGGAAGACAGCCTTTCAGCAGCATCTTCTGGGAGGCTATAGCTGAGATCCAGGCCTGCCTGCCTATTTCCCCCACTGCAAAGCTGTCTTCCCAAAGCCTTTCAATACACAGCACAGAAGATTAAACCGTAATTTCTTTCTTTTCCCTCTTCAAATAGCTACATGGAGGATGCTTTCTTTTGAACCAAAATGACAATTCATGGCTGGAAATAATGTTTAAAAGGCTGCTTCCCAGACTGCCTGGAGTAGGGCATATTGCTGTAGCCGATGACCCTCCCGGGCCAGTGTCTCGCTGTCTCGGGAGAGTCGCCTTCCGTGCAGAGGCTGCTTGAACATCTGCATTATGCTAACATCTGCATTATCCTCAGCTGGATGTGCTTTGTGCAGATCCCTGTTTAGGATGCAATGTTCAGTGTCAAGTGTGAGTGTCCGAGAAACATTTCAGAGGCTGACATATCCAGATCAACTTTTATCTGGGCCATTGTCTCCCTCCCTGGTGCCCCAGATGTGAATTGATTTGTATATTTTCTTCCTGTGTGTCGCTGTATTTAATCACATTGCTCTAAGTCTGGATTTGATAACCACCACTAAGCAGGCTGAGGAATTGTATGTTCTCAAGATGCTAGGTCACATTTACACACACACAGCCACCACCAAGCCGGCTGAGTAGTTTTTATGCTCTCCAGATGCTAGGTAACACACTCAGACACACAACACACACACACACACACACACACACACACACAAAAACGCACACACACACAGCCACCACCAAGCAGGCTGAGTAGTTTTTATGCTCTCAAGATGCTAGGTAACACACTCAGACACACAACACACACACACACATACACACAAAAACGCACACATACACAGCCACCACCAAGCCGGCTGAGTAGTTTTTATGCTCTCAAGATGCTAGGTAACACACTCAGACACACAACACACACACACACACACAAAAACGCACACATACACAGCCACCACCAAGCCGGCTGAGTAGTTTTTATGCTCTCAAGATGCTAGGTAACACTCAGACACACAACACACACACACAAAAACACACACAAACACACACATACACAGCCACCACCAAGCCGACTGAGTAGTTTTTATGCTCTCAAGATACTTGGTAACACTCAGACACACAACACACACACACATAGAGGCAGGGTGGCTGAAGAAAGCTATCTCAGCAGGGTGTGGTGGCGCATGCCTTTAATCCCAGCACTTGGGAGGCAGAGGCAGATGGATTTCTGAGTTTGAGGCCAGCCTGGTCTACAGAGTGAGTTCCAGGACAACCAGGTCTACACAGAGAAACCCTGTCTCGAAAAACAAACAAACAAACAAACAAAAAAAACAAACAAAAAGCTATCTCAGGCTTCTCCACAGACCCTGGTCTTGAATGTATCCTGCTATACGGTTCTGGCCATAGAGACTGCAGGGAATGGAGTGGATTCTCTAAGCTCATAAAGGCAGGAACTCATGGAGAACATCCTCAGTGGATATGCATGCTTTATCACTGTGCGAAGGAGTGAAACATCAGCTGTAAACATACCCTTTATCTGCTCAGAGAAATAGGAAGGCTAAGAAATTCCACCGTTTCACTCTTTGTAGACCATATATGGCAGAGACCAAACACGTAAGAAACCACAGTACAGGAAACCAGAAACCTGTTCGCTTGGCTGGTTAGCGTCCTTAAACCATGATAAGAACGGAGATCCTGCTTAGCAGCATAGATAAAGAAGCCACAGATGGGTGACTCGGTGGAACCTCAGCTCTCTGTGGGGAGCCAGAGACCCTGAAGTACACTGCTGACACCCTCATCCCATTGATAACTGCTTTCAGACAGGAGTGGGGCCAGAAACTTCCTGTTTAGTAACCCACACGTTTGGGGTATAATTGGCTAACAAAAAAAAAAAAAAAAAAGGAAGATAACTAGAGAATGTTTGAGCACAGTCAAAATTTAAATTGTATTTCATTTTCATTTCTTATCCAGCTGGGCTCTGGGCTGGTCTGTTACCTGGAGACCGGGAGGATGTTACTGAAAGTCTTGCTGTTTGCTTATTAGAGTTGTCCAGCCTTAAAGCCATGTTGCTGCAGGGATTCTCCACAGTGAATTCTGTCCTGAGTTTTGACATCTCAGCCTCTGTATGACAGTCTGCTGGGAGAGCTCTTAGTCCTCCTCGGGGTCGCCAATGACTTTAAAGCTCTTGTTTTTACGAGATTTTATGTTAATGCCCATGAGAAAGTTGACTAATTGCACTTTTCTTTTTGTTCTTTTGCATCCATGTTTACCGCTTCCTGTCTTCCTCCATCTCTCTCACATCAGTCACCACCCGGGCATGGCGCTGCTGACTCATGTCCCCCGTCACCCCCATCAGCCCATCCTGACCCTCCCCCTCCCACAGAGCTCCGCAAGAGGTGTAAGGAGAAGGAAAGGGCTGAGCCATCCTCCTTGGAGTCTGAGGCCCAGGGCAAGGCCTACTTAGGGGACCAAGATGTGGCATTCAGTTACAGGCAGCCAACTGGCAAAGGGACCACGCTCTTTTCCTTCTCCTTGCAGCTCCCCGAGTCGTTCCCCTCGCTCCTGGATGAGGATGGGTACCTCTCTTTCCCCAACCTGTCTGAAACCAACCTCCTGCCCCAGAGCTGGCAGCACTTCCTGCCCATCCGCTCGCCCTCCCTCCTCCCCTGCTTCCTCTTCATCTTCTTCTTCCTGCTGTCTGCCTCCTTCTCAGTACCATACGCCCTCACTCTCTCCTTCCCTCTGGCGCTGTGCCTCTGCTACCTGGAGCCCAAGGCGGCCTCCTTGAGTGCCTCCCTAGACAATGACCCGAGTGACAGTTCAGAGGAAGAGGTGTGTACCTCAGCATAGAACACTTTCCCTGCGTGTTCCGTGCTTCAGTCCAAACCAGTGTTAGCTGGCTGCAGCCATTAGTGGTCCTACTTTCAGAGCCTCATTTATTGTGTATGCCACCATGTTGAGGGTTTCTGTATTGGGGAGTCCAAGCCAGGCCCCAGGGTTAGGCACAACACCATGTGGGATGTAGCAGCCTGTGGCCAGCTAGTGAATTCTGCTACCCACTGAGTCCTACATGGGCTAAGGACTCAGCCAGAATTCCATTTTGAATAACTCATTCACTACAGGGAGTTCACATCTTAGTTACAGGTTCTGCTCAGCCATCATCGTGTAAATTAAATCTCATAGAATACAAATAAGTAGCTTCCCACCCAAATAAGATGCAGAAACAGAGGTTGCCAAGTGATTGGGCTTGGCATGAGATAGTGTCATGTCCAAGAAGCATCCTCAGATTGTCCCTATGATCCAGGATGCTTCCACGGTCCTATGAGATGACTCAGAAGGAATGCCTACAGCAGTTTATAGCACCTATATGACATCACTCACCCGTAAGGCCGTAAATAAGACCTGATAGAACCACTTGAACCATATAGGTAGTGCTGTGGTGTCCACAGAAATTCAGGGCAAGATTTATTTGATGTTTCTTTCCTCTCTTATGCTCGCCATACCTTTGTATGTATCTGACAGCTGCGTAAGACTCATGGTGGTACAGCCACTGTGGTATAGCCAGGAAACTGGCTTGATATCTCTGGCCCTTGGCTAGGTATTCTTATAAAGGGAGAAAAACTCCCTTTCTAAGAGAACTTTCAGCCTATCCCTGTCCCTCATCTCCCAGCCCCTAGGTGGGTCAATGTAACTCGCACACGTTTCCCTCTTGCTTGCTCTCCTTCCTGTGGCTCCACAGCCCTGTGAACAGCACAGCTGTTTCTTTTTCAAAGGACTTCAATCAGAGCAGAGGGAAAGAATAGACTCTGCCCCCCACCCCCACCCCCATCCCCACCCCCACCCCAGGCGCTGGCTTTCCTGTCTCCTGCACCACTCTCTAGGAGCCCCAAGCTTGCCCAGTCCCACAAGACCACAAGACAAGCAGTTTATGTGACAGGAGACAAGCCATTCACTCCTTGTGTGAGAAGAAAATCACAAAGTCAAGGCAGAGAGAGGGGTTGCAGGAGAGACAGTCATGCAGTTCATAATCTGACCTGCCCTTGTTAGTACATGGAGCTGCCAAAATGTGATAGCACCTATATTTAGGGGCAGCATGACTGTTTCTGAGCAGCAAAGGGGGAAACACGAACAGCCTCACTGGCCTTTTAAAGGGGAGTCTAGGCTTTGCAATTCATTGCTGCCTGAGAGTCCTCTTCCACGTTCTGGGTGTGTATGCATAAATAGATAACCATATTTCTGCTGCAGCAAGCTTTGGGAACCACTTTCAACCTTAGGCTTTTAATATAACTTTTTCACAGTGGCAACGTTATCAAATAGTATATAGAACATGCTGCCATTGGGGATAGAATATCATCTACAAAGGCATTAATGGGTTTCTAACATGGGAATTCCCTTTTGCTCTCTCAGCAGAGGAGTGAGTCCATAAGATGATGCCAGGCCTGTGCTTTTGCTAAATTCTGAATTACTGTTTGAAGGCTTCTAGTGCTAACCACACAGATCTTGTGCCTAATCCAGGGTTTACATCTTGTCGGAGTTGGTGCATGAGAGCTAATGTTAAATTGGGCATGTCGCATTACATCAGCAAAGCAAATCACAGCAGCCCTGTTTATAAGCCAGTAGGTGCACACGAGGAGCTCCTCAGGCCCCCGTCCTTAGTAGTGCCAACTCTGGGACCGAGTCAGCACTGACCAGAGCAGCCTTTTCCCCTTGACTCCAGCCTCCTGGAGCCCCTGATAGAGCTTCTGCCACCAGGCACTGAGTCAAGCCATCTGTTCATTGTTGACTCTCAACCCCGGGTGTTGAGAGTCACCAACATTTGGGTCACCGCATTTCTTAAAATGCCATTTGCTTACATGGCTTGTTTTATTCCGTGGGCCTCACCTGACTCCTTAAAATGCAATCCATCTCTGCGATCCTCCTGTCTGTGGAGAGTTAGTCAATTACTGCCTTTCTCCAAAGCAAAACCCAGCACACAAACACTTCATCATTTCAAATAATGGAGCCGGTGGCCTCACAGTTTTACCCTTAGCTTTCAGAATGGTGGAATATGAGGCAGAAAATCAAATCACCTTCCATGAGACCCTAGGCTACCATGACGTAGGTTATGATACTATATGAGTTTCTGAGTAGTCCTTTATAGTACAAAGAAAAGAGATATTTATTCAAATATGTAAGGAAAAAACAATTCACCAACTGGTTTACAACTTTAAATTGTGTAAAGATAGTATTGTATAATATAGTTCATAACCTTCTGCCCTAGAGCTTTGTATAATCAAAGGTACATGGCATATATTATTAATAATATACAGTATAAATAATGGCTGCTGCCAAAACCACTTTATTCAATTACTATTAATTCTGTTGATAGACTGGACTGTAAAGTAGGAATTTCAGAGTCTACAGGAATTTCAGAGTCTGTTCATATCGACCACTCTGTCTTTGAACTTTTGGTCCACATGCCTCGTTAGAGCATATGCCCTGCACAGAGGTTGTGAGGGAGTTTAGATGTGGCCAACAAACATGTGATACCTACGAAAATTAGAATAATAATAATACTAACAATATATCACATTTTAGTTTCTCATTGGTGACATTTCAATTCTGTGTGGCAGGAATTCCATAAAGCACTTGACATCCCTTATGCAACGTAGCTACAGCTGCTATTAGCTCCATTTTCAAAAAACAAAAAAAAGAGTTAGACTACAAAATATGACCAACGTGTCCCAGGCTTGAACGGCGAGAATTTGAGTATCTTTAATCCGACAACTCCTCACTCTTGCCTGTGACAAATTCTTGTGCCTAGAGGTTGAAGAGTCCATAAGATAAAATGTAAAATCGTAAGAAAGCGCCTTCGGGTAGGAAGAGGGTTTCCTCAGTAACGTTAGATGGGGCCAACAGGGCTAATTACGATTCCAGACATAGTGAATCTTGTTTTCTCCAAGGCCTAAACTGTCTTCCAGTTAGTCTGCCTTTTGTACTATCCCAAAACGTCCTTCCCCCAGCTCTTAGTTGTGGAGACCCCTGGATCACCACAGGCACACCTTACTCCTGACAGAGAGTTAGCAGACACACCCGTGTCCCACTTTTTGAACTGAAGTTGATCAGGCCATGAAAGCTCTGTTGAAATTGTGTACTCCATTTTTCAGGCACACCTGCCAAGTGTGCAGCTCAATTCCTTTGTTTTAGGAATATGTAAAACCAAAGCCTGAGATAGCGCAAGTAACTCTCCTGACCAGAGATAGGTGGAGAGAGAAAAAAGCAGCTCTGGCCACCATTGTTCACATTCCTTTTAGGTAAGAGCTGTATTTAGAGCACAACTCTACAGCCTCCGGTTCGGATACTCGCTTTCAAAATATCAGCCACAGCCGTGCGTGGTGGCGCACACCTTTAATCCCAGCACTCGGGAGGCAGAGGCAGACGGATTTCTGAGTTCGAGGCCAATCTGATCTACAAAGTGAGTTCCAGGACAGCCAGGGCTACGCAGAGAAACCCTGTCTCGAAAAACCGAAAAACAAAACAAAACAAAAACATCAGCCACAAGACTTTGACTGAGAGAAATTTACTAACTGGTTGAAATCCGTAGATGAAAAAAATCAGTTTGTGTTTGACGGCTCATCTTCTTAAGAGGATGTAGTGTCTGTTTTAAACCATAGACCCCTTTAAACACATAAAAAACACATAGACCTTAAAAGTGAGCCCAGACGTGGCTCTCTCCATCCCCCAGAATCCTCAGTTCTACCCAATGCTGTGCTTTGTTTTATGTGTCTCTAAACATGTCTCTTGTTCTCTCTCTCTCTCTTTTCAATTATTATTGCTATCATTTGCATCACTTGAATGGTACTTTTGCGATGAGATGTTTAAATGCATACCCGACTATACCTCTTGAATGGGGCAAAGTGACCAGGGCTGCTACCCATTAGTAATGCTACTTGAAAATTAAGTTATGTTTTCTATATAAAATATATACCCGTGAATCACCAGTGTGTGCGCCGATCATGAATTGGTAATGCAGACAACTTGGTGGTCATAGCGGGTGCAAATGATCCAATAGAATAAATGAGGGGCTGAAAGTACAATGACCGTTACAGTAGCGATTAGCAGAAATCTAAACTCACTTTTCTGATGTGGCAATCCTAGAGTGAAATATGTATATGTTGAACCTCCATTTGATTGGTGTTAAGTATTTTTAGGAGAGCTCTTAGAGGCATCAATAGAAAGGGGGTTGGGAGGCGGGGACAACTTGAAGTTCTGCACTGTAAACGCAGGCAGGTCAGGGTGGCCCACTGTGCGTGTGCCTCGGGTCTTGACCTTGGAGGGGCTCTGCTGAAGACCCCAAGCTCGGCCTCTTCTTTGCTTTGCTCATACCCGTGCCCCCGTGGGAAGGTAGGATGCCACAGATCCCAGAGAAAGAACGTGAATGGTCCCACCCGTGCGTTTTGTCTAACCAGACCGGTTTGTTTTCTATCCCTGCTTTCTCCTTGGATCTGATTTCTTCTGTGACCCACAGACTGACAGTGAACGGACAGACACTGCGGCTGATGGGGAGACCAGTGCCACGGAGGTGAGGATAAAGTCCAAACGTGGGCGGAAGGTTCCTAGCACGTATGTGCTGGGGGTGACTCCCACTGAAAAGAAATGCTGGCTTTGGGCAGAAACCAGATTTTGTTGTTGTTGTTGTTGTTACCATTTTTTTAAAGAATTATTTATTTAAGAATATGAGTACTCTGTCTTCAGACACACCATAAGAGGGTGTCAGATCCCATTACAGATGGTTGTGAGCCACCATGTGGGTGCTGGGAATTAACTCAGGACCTCTGGAAAAGCGGCCAGTGCTCTTCACTGCACTTTTAGTTTTCAGTTTGTTCTCATCTAAGCCAGTGGGCCTCAAACCCCCACTTCCGCCAGAGTGATCTGAATGGTCCTCGCTTCCTGCTTCTGGTTCTAAAGGGCTGAGGCAAGATGGGGATTTGTAGTTCTAACTGGTTCCCAATGTCTGGACTCTTGGTCTTGGGATTACATTTTGAGAAACTGTTATCTGACAGTACCTTAAAGACAAAAGTGGACCAGGCGGGGAGGAAAGAGAGGTAGACAGTGATTCTCCTGTCTCAAATAGGAGTCTGTGTATATTAGCAGCCATGACAGATGAGGAGGAAGATTCATGGGTAATTGAATTAGCTTATTGGCTGGATACAGATATATTTTTAAGTCCCCGGTGGCCATCTAATACTTATTAAAGTAATACTTAACACATTTTCGAGCCCTTGGCTATCACACAAGTCACTCCCAGGAAATGAACTCCTTAAAGAAAGGAAACCAGCAACTCTACTACTTGTAAAAAGTACATTCAGACAGAATCCTATTATTTCTCCTGTGTATGACCTGTTCTTAAAAATCTGCCCGGTTAGGAGCAATCAAGATACTATAAAATTGGGATTGGAGAGATGGCCCAGCAATTTGGAGTACATCCAAGCACCCACATCAGGCCACTCCCAGGGAAGCTTGTGGCCTCTACGGGCATCTGAACTCATGTGTATACCCTCACACACATACGCATATGGCTGAAACATCTAAATATTTTTAAATACAGTAAGAACATTATAGAGTAAGGAAATCAAGGTGCTCACTGCTCACAATGCAGAATGAATTTATTTTACCTGGTGACAAAGTTTACTTTAAGCCATGTGCTATTTTTTAATGTAGTTCAATAATAACCATACTTTCTAGTTGAGTTTTTGAGAAGAATTAAAAATGCCATGTTATCTCCATATATCACTTAACTGAAAATATCTTCAGAAAAAAACAACAACAACATTATTTTCTAGTGGTGCTTTATAGGGTTTCTTCCTTTAGAAATGCCACAGCTTATAAATCATATTCTAAAGTAAAAGATTATAGTGTAACACCATTTTGCAGATTCTCTTCAGCTGCCATAACTAAGTGTACAGGTTAGTCATTTTCATTGCCAAATAAAACTATACTTTGGATTGTAAGAGATAGTTGTCAATAGCCACAGGCTGTTACATTCAGTAGATAGCATGCAGTTGTAAGTAGCCACAGGCTGTTACATTCAGTAGATAGCATGCAGTTTTAAGTAGCCACAGACTAGTTCATTCACTGGATACCTTCCAAACCTGGTCTACACTGGAAATAAACAATAATTCAGCAATCATGCCTTAAATCTCTATGGCAGTTTTTAAATTTGTTACATAGCATTAAAGCAAGTGAATATCTCTATGTAGTCTGGTATGCTGTGGGAGCCTAGGATGAGATAAAGAGTTGGGACCCAACACATATTTAAGAACCAACGTGTCACCTGTATTGCATTGGTGTCTGGTTGCCTTTGTGAACACATTCCCTTCCCTTCATGTCACCAGCATTACTACACTAAAAGGATATGTAGAGAAAGCACCTTGATCCCATTGTCTGATAAGACATTTAAGACCATGTAAGATGTGCCTGTGTGTACCTGTAATCCCAACACTTGGGAAGCCGAGACAAAATATGTGACCAGCCTAGGCGATATAGCAAGACTCCATCTCAACAAAAAAACAAACCAAACCTAACCAAACCAAAACAAAACGCTGAGCCTTAAACAGACTGACTGTTTCACCTACGGTGGCTTACTTACGACTTTATTCTCATCAGTAGTTTGACTCTGGGTCTTACAAGGACCCAAAGACCAGGCTCAGATCAGAGTTCTGTGGTGAGAAACAGCTTTACCATGCTTGCCAACAGGCTGTGGCTTGCTTGCCCAGAGACTAGTACTTAGATATCAGACCAAGAAAAAGCTAGGCCCTTAAAACTGGGAAAGGGAGAATAATGAATTGGCTGTGGGATGTTTTTGATAGGTCTATTTTAATTAGAAAATAAACTTAGCCTGTGTTCATTTTAAAGAAAGATACAATAGTGTTATTGGTGATGACTGATTTTGTTCAGACTTCCTTTTCGCATAAATCAGTACTTTTCCCCTCTAAAACTTGTTTACGTGTCAGTGCTTAGTTGGGTTGGCGGTTTATCATAGCTGCAATCCCAGCACTTCGTAGGCAGAAGTTAGTGCTCTTATCACAAGAACAAAGTGGGGACTGGAGACATGGCTCAGTGGCTAAGAGTCCTGGCTGCTCTTCCACAGGACTCAGGTTTGATTCTTAGCATCCACATGGTAGCTCATGACCATCTGTGACTGCAGTTCCAAAGGATCCAATGCCCTCGTGTAGCCTCTGCAGGCACCAGGCACACAAGTGGTGCACAGACCTACAGGCAGACAAAACACTAATACACTAAAATGAAAAAATAATAATTTAAAAAGCAAAGTGTGTAAGTACAAGGAAGTCAGGATTCCACGTGGCATGCAGGACACTCTTATTAAGCTCTTCCAGTTGCAGTCCTGTGATCCACAGAAAGTTGAAAGAGCTGACGTATAATCCCTGCAAGGCCCTGCATATGGCCTGACATTATCCTGTCATGATAGCCATCCTTAGAAACTGTGAACTGACTCCCCAACTTCCAGACTCCAAAACCTCTGCTAATGTTCAGTTAAGGACAGCCTGCCAAGCCCTCTCTGCCCCTTTCCAAGGCACATGCCTCTGCCTTTCAAACTCCCAAGCAAGGAATCCATTACTGCTCTGTTCTTCACGGAGCCTCATCCGCGTGTGAGCATTCCGCTTGGTGTCTAAGATAGCATTGCATCTGCATACCAGAGAGCTGTCGTGCGCACAGGTCTTGTGTGTAGACCACAGGTCTTCAACCTTAGCGTGAATCCCTTGGTAAGTCTCTATCTCCCGCTCTTTCTCGATGCTGGCAGTCGGACCAGGAGGAAGACGCAGAGATCAAGGCACAGGTAGAAAACTAAAGATCTGGCGCCCCCCCACCCCCCACCCCCCACCCCTAGACCAGTGTGTGATAAGCCATTGTCTGTCTGCCAGGTGTCTTCCGCATGCTCCCTCTTGGTTACCATGCCAACAGCGTGCCAAATGGCGTTTGTCCCGGTGACTACCGTGTCCCTTACCTTTCCCTCTCTTCTCCACTTTTTTCAGAATAGTGTGATTAAGCGAATAAAGGGTGAAAATGTGTATGTCAAACATAGTAATCTTATGTTAGAGGTTGGTATTGGTACCCTCCAGTGCATGCTTGTGTGTGGTGTTTTTCTCCCTTGGCGTCCCTGTGGACCTGAATTGTGATGCATGACCGCATACTCAGCCTGTCAGGGATGGGCTGACTTCTTGGCTTACTCTTACTCCTCATGATCCTAGACTTAGTCCCTTTCCTGTGTGTGTATTTGTTTTCATCCTCTCGGGTTACATGTAAACCCATACTCCACCCTCTGTAGAACTTACCTTTTAATTTGGTTTTGGGGTTTGGTTTGGTTTTGTTTTGTTTTTTAATTTTTATGCTTGTGTGAACCTAAATTATTTTTTTCTTTCTTCTCTTTTCCCTGAAAATACTACATTTTCACCAGAGTGTTTGTGGTAGTGTCTTGAACCCTGATCCAAATTTCATTTCCTTTTGACTACTAATATGTTTGGTATACTTAAAAAAAAAAAAAAAAAGAGGGGGTGGTGAGTAGAAAGTCATTGTGGAAGGCTGACTGTTGGACTCTGTCTTACTCTGAATATAGGATCTAGATAAAACTCAAGATGAGCTGATGAAGCACCAAACCAATATTAGTGAGCTGAAAAGAACCTTCTTAGAAACCTCTACAGAAACTGCCTTAACAAACGAGTGGGAAAAGAGGCTCTCTACATCTCCCGTGCGGCTGGCTGCCAGGCAGGAGGATGCGCCCATGATTGAGCCGCTGGTACCCGAGGAGGTCAGTATTCCGGCTACAAGCTGGTTGCCTTCTCTGTGGTGCTATTGCTTTCTCCATGAGGTCTGGGACTAGGAAAGGGGTGTGGTGATGCCTGGAACGAGGTGCTCGGGGCTCCGAAGAAAGAGGCCAGGTAAACAGAGTAGGTCGCTAAAGAGTGGAGAGAGTAAGTCTCAGCCTCTAATTGGGCTAATGACAGGCAAGCGCAGGAAGGCTCCAGAGCACATTGCTGGGTTCTTACCTGGACCCCCAGTTTTATACCTAGGAGAAGCTGATGATCTCTTAATGAACTGATGCTTTTGGTAAACACACTTTCTTCTCCTACACCGAGAAGCGCCCATAAACACTCATGCCTTCTTCTCCTTAATGGGAAAGTGAGGCCTGAGGAGACTGCTGTTTAAATGGGAGGTCGGAAGTTGAGAGCATGTCAGGACATATGTTCCTCTGGCATATAATACTGGGCTTTTATTTAATTTAATGTTTTTTTTATTTTAATCATAACTGGTTATTTTAATTAATTCTAAATCGTTGACTCCTTTTTTTGCTTAAGTGAGAGAAGCCCCCTTCTCAGTAAAACTTTCCCATATAAGAAAACTGACTTTAAATGACACAGTGGGGACAGCTATGTCACCCCAGGGCTCTCACTCTGCCTGTGTAGTGACCATTTGGCCATCCCCTAGAGAGCATCCTGCTATCTCTCTTTCAAAGTAAATTGTTTCTGGAAAGTGCCCTCCTTATCAAGATCCTTTTACTGTGAGATACTTGCCCAAGAAGCTGTGATCGAGAGGAAAATTAAAACTCCCAACTGTTGTGTGAGAGAAAGCCTTTAGACAATTGTGTATATGCATTCCTAAGTCCTTGCAGAGAAAATAAGAATCAAATTACATCCATTGTATGACATTTTCTTCCCCTCCTTTGAACACTGCTTGCTTATCACCAGGGCCAGTATCTCATCATCTCTGTATTCACGACAAAGCCAGTCCATCTGAAAAGAGAAGAGCTGGGCACCCATTCCAGTTACTTTGAAGAAGATTTCTTTTTAGGTAGAATAAATAAAAGTAGTGTCACCAAAGTCTCCCTGTGCCATTGAACACTGGTTCCATTGCTTAAGTACCAGGAGACAGAGTTTCACATTTGTTGACTTAGTCATTATCGTCTTTGCGTTATCTGGAACGGCACTGACCAACCAAGGAAAGGGCTCCATTAATAAAGTACTTACTGTGTGATCCTGAGGAAGGGAATTTGATTCTCCAAAATGCTCCCGAAAGCCAGATGTGGCGGTGTGTCCCTGTAGTCCCCGTGTCCCTGCCACGAAAAGAGCCAGAAACCACTGAGTACACAGAAACTCCAGAGCCACATGGGTTGGCATACGCAGCAGTAAACAACAAGAGACCCTGCCTCAAACGTGGTAGAAGATAAGAACTAAAACCCATACATGCTGTGACACTTGTGTGCCTCTATCACGTACAAATACACATGTGCATGTGTGTACACACACAAGCATGAGCAAACACACTTAAAAAAAAAAGTCACTCTCCTGTTACGCCGTTATAATTTTAATGGTAACTTTCAAATCTGGATTGTTCTATTTCTGTTATCTCTTTTGGATACGATTTTCTGGCTCTAAAAATGTTAGACACTGGCTCGAGTTATAAATACATAAAGCAAAACAAACAGGCACCAAACCAAAACAAAGAAAAACAAAAGCCCAGCTTCTCTTTCCATGCTGACACGAGAGGAAGTGGTAGTTAGTTGGTAGCCTTTCTGAATGATAATTTGGGTAATAGGAGATGTTAATAAACACAGACTTTAAAAGTCAAAGCCATAAGACTGATTGAAACCTGTTATTCCTGAATCTTAGGGAAGGGTGTTGAGTTAGTAATCGAAGGAAATGGTGCTTAGAGCGATCTGAATGTTCCCTAGATAGCCATGCCTTCTGTGTGCATGCAGACAGTGGAGACAGCCCAGAAAGGCCTTTTCAACATAACCTAATAGAAACATCCCTTTGTAGCTAAAAGGCGGTCAGAGCTGGCGCTTGTGGCTGCTCTCACTCTCTGCTAAAGTGTGCAGGAGTTCCGTATTGTGTTAAATCTCTCCAACCCAGATATGCCCCGCAATGAAAACACAACTCAATTAATATGAATACATGCTGTGAGCCTACATTGGGCAGATCTACCACTACTCTACCATCTTTTCCATATATGAGACCCCTTAGAACTTGCAGTTTCTCCAGTCCATGTGCTTCTGCTATGCTTTTCTTCTTCCTCCTCCTCTGAGACCTCACCCTCTTCCATTTTCTCCTTCTTCTCTCCCTCTACCTTCTGCTCCACCTTCCCTTTTAACTGCCCAATCATCAGCTCGCTTTTATTTTACAAATTAAGGTGGGAAGCAGGTTTACAGGAAATCACCTGAGTGCTGACTCATTCCTTGTTCACAACCACTCTCAGGAGAATGGAATTAACATCAAATATAATTAGCCCCAGGGCTATCCACAACACCGTATGCCATTGCTGTATTACACAGATGAACTCAGGAGGCCCTGGTCTGGGTACACCGAGCTTGAGAATGATGAATGCTGGGTAACTGGGGTGATTTGGATCTCATCTTTCAGATGAGAACTGTCTTCACATGGCCCAAGCCCTTTGCTTCCCTAGACAGCTAGGTCAGGCAGAGCGACCTCTACGCTCCCTGACGTTCCCCAGACGGTTGTCAGTGTCTGTAGTCCAGCTGAGAGCCCTCTAGATAGCCCTATGAGCAGTTGGAACATTCCTATTGTCTCAATCAACTCCAGTTGCTATGTTTACACCTTGGCTTGCTTTCTGGCTCTCTGAAAAGCAGACAATTGTTTTAGCCTCAAGCTAGGCATGTACCAAGCAGATTGGTTTACAGACTCATAAGCAATCAGTTTTATTTTGGATGGAGGCCACTTTTCAAAGAATATCCACTACTTGGTATCTCTCTGTTATTTGATATGGCCACTTTAATTATCCAGTGCAGAAAGAAGCCCAGTTGTGTCTACTTAGAAATATTTAATTTATTTTTACATTTGCATCACAAATAAAATAGCGCTATTTTGTGTTAGAACTAAGCAGAGACTTAGATTCAAATTTACGACCCGACGTAATTGGTTTGGGCTTTGTGTTGGTTTTGATGAATTTCAGTGAAAAAAGTGATGTGTTGAGAAAAAGTTTAATAACATCAGATCTTTAATGCTATCATCTTTTTAATCTATAATTGTTATTTCTGCAAGATGCTACCATTCATGAACAATTCGGAAAATCCTGAAGTTAACTGTCTAGTGAGCTAATAATGACGATTATTGACTAGTAGTGACTATGCAGCGACTGGTAATGATTATTCTGAGGGTGTCATGAGTTCACTCCACATTAAAGTTGGACTTTGATTGCCAATGATTCCAAGTTTCAAACATCTGAGTGTGAAGGAACAGCAGAGAAATAGCAGGCGTGCCCCCAAAGCAGGGGCTACCATCAAGTCCCCATTAACACTAGCACACAGATCAGTTAACACCAAAGAGGCATGTGATCCGCAGCACAGGGCACACACAGTCCCCAAAGCGGCCCCGTTCATGCCACGTAGGCTAAGCACATCTTAGAGTTGTACTCTTTAGCGCTTTCTTGGAGACCCAGATTTTCCAAATCCCAATGAAAAGAGCAGTGTTAATACCTGTGCAGTACCAGTATTGTCGTCTTTGGCCTGCACTTCCTGCAGGCCAGGACGTGTCACCATTATGATATGGTGAGCCCAGGACGTGTAGTGAGCCTAATATCTCAGCTTTGAGATGGACACTGATGGGTTGATTCCCATTGTTTGCAGCTTATATGTTTTCAAATGCATCTACTCTCTCACATTTATTAGGAGGAAACCTTAATAATCCAGAGACTAGTGTTACGAATTTTGGGCTTGGCATCCAAGTACATTGCAGAGTTATTTGTCCATAACTCAGTAAGTAAAATGGCTGTCATGTGCACGTGACTGTATTCTTCGCTGTAATGGAGACACCTGTGTACAGGCTTCACATTCCTCACAAGCATGTCACTTCATTAGTTGGGACAACGGTTGGGTTCCAATGTTAGCTGTTTCTGTTATTGACACGCAGTTCTAAATGTGACTTGTTGAGGTTTCCAATATAACAGGCACATATTTTTAAAATTAGGGTTTTGTTGGTTTATTTTTTAAACCAGGAGGTTTCCTGAAAAACGCTGTTTAGGCGCCAGATTTTGAATCCTTAGCTTTTATCTTTGGGATAACATTTATCTCAGTGATTATAATTAGAGGTCTAACATTTTTTTCTGGAAGAGCACCTATAATTTGAACTTCTCTCCCTCACTTCTGCTTGAAAAGAGACGCCATGAGTGAAAACTGTCTTTGAATCTGTCTATAATAACTGGAGTAAGAGTCGATGTTATCTTTTGCAATGTCTTCCTCCAGAATTGCAACAGGATAGGAAATATTTTTCCCCTGAGAAAATTGGTTATTCACCTCTCTTGAGAGAGGATCATCTGAGAACAGTATGTCCTGCAGAATGTTCTAGATGTTCCCTTACAACCTCCTATAGGCAAGCAATTCTAGTCCTTACTAAATGACGAGTAGACAAATAGTCGCTTTATTAGTACTGGCTTAGGTCGGGAGGTAAGCCGTGTATAGAGTTGAATTCAAAATGTATCCCACTGTGCTAGCTGTTTCTGTGAGTGACACATGGTTCCGAATGTGGGCTAAACTGTAGTTTCATAAAAGTAAATTGCTTATGATGATACCGTTTGTTGGAAGAATTCCATTCTTCTAGAAATTTGGAACTTTGCCTGATTAGTTTTAGGTTAATTTTTAAAATATTCTTTCTATCCCTACTGTATGGAGTTGTAAACTGTGCAGAAACTGGCCTGGTAGTTATGAGATTGCCATGTGAATTAGGTCTGTTTAAGGCAAACGGAAGTAACAAAGGGGCCACATTTTAAAACTCGGGGGGCTGGTTCCTACCTCAAGGGATGAGGTAGTTTCTTGATTCTACACATTAAAGAAAAGTAGGGTGTGATTTAAAATTTCCAGATCATCTGAAATTAACTTTAAAATCATTTATTCGCCATATTATAGATGTTCAAATAAAGTCTGACTCTTATTTGCTTGGAGGCCAGCAAAGACATCTTTGCAGAAATAACCAAGTTTATTCAAGTGAATGGTTCAAGTAATAGTCATGGAATGACTATTACGGCAGTTATTATAAATGTAGGTTAAAAGACACTTTTCACTCACAGCGTCTTTTTTCAAGCAGAAGTGAGGAAGAGAACAAAAAGCAAACAAAAAAAATCCAAAAACCTCTGTCCAGAAGCAGCTTAAGGGACAATGGGGCTTGTGTGGCTTATCCAGTTCCCAGGCCATCACTGAAGGGAGTCAGGGTGGGCATAAAGCAGGAACTCAGAGCAGAGACCATAGAGGAAGCCACCTGATGGTTCACCCACAGGCTCATGCTTAGCTATCTTTCTTATGCATCGCAGAACCATCTGCCCAGGGCATGACACCGTCCACACAATTAACGATCAAGACAGTCCCCCACAGACATGCCTGCAAGCCAGTCTGGTCTCAGGAGAAATTTACCAGCTGCCAGTTTTTCCTTCTCACATGACTCCAGTTTTATCAAGTTGACAGTTAAAGCTACCCAGGACAAGTGGCTAACCATGTGGGCATTTTCTTCACTACCAAGCATCATGTGGGTGAGGAAGGATATGGTTGGCTACTGGTGAGAAGCAGAAGAGAGCATTTTTCCCTAACATACTCTTAGAAATACTCTCTTCACATTTCCTTTCAGTGCTGTGAGGGCCATGAGAGAGGCCCTTAGAAATGCCAAGAATCCCTTCCCATCACTTTTGTGTGTTCTGTGTCTGCAGACATATAAAAATGTTGGAGTTGTGTGAGCATCCATTTCAGAAAATAGCATTGCCCTCTGGATCAAATTATTAAAACTTGAAATGGTTCTCGGTCATTTTTTTTTTCAAATTTGTAATTCTTCAAGGAGGACATGAATGATACGAATGTGTATGAGATACAGCATGCATGGCTTCCTAACTTATCCTTTTGGAACATGTCTACTTCCCCTTCCTCAACCCAATCCCATTTATTCAAACAGACCAAAGAAGAGAGAGAGATTTCTGAGAAAGTTGTATTTTTACAGCAAGGAAGCTCGCCATTCCTTGAGTCTCAGGTAAAAGGCAAAAACATGTGGTATTTGCATAAAGTATCCCTCTCCAGCATTATTGAAGTGCCTCGTTTTTTTTTGTTTTTGTTTTTTTCTTACATCTTTAGTTTTCCTTGTTTGAAGCTAACTCGGGTATGTTAATTTGCTTGGACTTTGGGGAAGGGAATTTATGTTAGTGGTCGATTTCGTACTGCCCAGGACTTCTACCTGATAAAAGTTATCGTTGAAGCTTCCGTTCTGCTTGTGATAATCTTAACCTCCTCGCTGTCTGTCTGTTTGCATCTGTACACTGCTACTACCATAAATGGCCTTGACTGATTCTGAACTTATATTGGTTTTCTTACTAGCCAAGTGTGACTGAGAAAACACGGGAGGGAGTCTCCGCTGATTCTGTCACTACTGCTCATCAGATAATTTTCCAGAAAACTGTCCCATCAACCCTAGAGGTTATTTTTTTCCCATTCATTTCCTTTCGCCATTCACTCCCAACGCCAGCATGTAGATAAACCTATAATTACTTTTGCTTAGCACAAGCACGTATCTAGATTCAATTTCTCAGGCTACAGTCAGTACAAAAGAAAGCACCTGAGTTTAAGGCCTAAAACACAAGGCTCAGCTGTGCTAAGGTGGTTGCTCTTCCTTCTTTAACCTGGTGGGCTGCCTAGCTGTTAGTCCATCTTATTACCCTGTCAGCTTTACCTGTAGGTCAGGGTTTCTTGCTTTTCTTCTCCCTAGTTGGAACTAATGCTAAAGAAAGTTGGAGAAAAATTACTGAGACATGGAACCATAGTTATAATTAAGATTGGAGCACTCTACGAGCCACTAAGTCTTATCTATAAAAGGATCTGGTCAGTAGTCTTACATCTGGGGAAATTCCAGTCCGCTACCTTGAATACAGGTGCATTCAATGTACATCGATGCCGTGGCTACTCATGAGATGCTATCCCTAGATAAGGATTTGCACCTGTGGACAATGGTGTTTACAGAAACTTAGAGAACACCGGCAACTTCCTTACGAAAGTGCCAGTCTCAGGAGCACGGTAGAACAACAGCAAGCAAGGAAACATGTCTTTTGTGCATATGTATGCATGTAAGGCTAGACAGCTCAGTTATACCATCCAGCCTCAAGACTAAAAAGCAACTGGATGCCAAACATGGGGTAGATAGGTTTCTTATAAAATCCATTGGCAAAATACGATCCTATTTAAAGAAACTTGAAGTGCTGCCCCACAGAACATATCCTGGTTGAAATTAGTACATTTTTAGATGAGCGAAGACTGTGGCCACAATCCTTAGATGACAGCAGTGGCCCTTGGCTTCCATCCTATCCCATGCCTGAGTGTAGTTTATGCCCTGTTTTTTTTTTGGTAAAGAATTCTTATTTTAGAAACCAGGTACCACGGGCTTTTCTAATTTAGCTTTTATATTTCGAATATAGGGCACAGAGGATTGGGTTATTGTAGACAAAATACCCACTGAGGTAGTTGATGGTGATTCGAAAAAGATTGTGACTTACAAGGTGGTGACTGTGAGCAGTAAAACCGGTGAGATCCCAGCCGACTTGCTCAAGTCTGGTATGATAGACATGCATGGCTTCGACGACTTGACCAGAGAAATGCAGCTGAAAGAAGAGAACAAGCAGAAGATATACACGCTAGGGAAATCCTACGACACTGTCTCAGGAAGAATTGTCACCATGACTGGGAAAGCTAAAGACGGGGAGAAAGGACCGCAGCTCTCCACACTGGAAGGCCTACAGAAGATGGAGAGAGGCGCCTCAGAGGCCATGAGGGTGGGTCCCCTGCTGGTGGAATACGAGGTCCTGGAAGCCCTGACGGATGAGAAATCCAGAAGAGCTCCCGAGGTCCAGACCCCGAAGCGGAGACTGTCAGAATCCCTAGCGCCCATTAAGGAAGCTGAATCTCGTCGGCAAAGCCCTGAGGAAGATGACACCCAGAAGGCTCCAAAGCTGGGAGAGGGTGCAACTGCCCATCCCCAGTTCAGCAAACCCCAGCAGGAGCCGGAGTGCAAGGTCCTCAAGGTGGGGCCCTTTGGCCCGCGCAGGAAGAGCCTGTCTGAGTGGCGGTACTCCCACGAGCCGGCTTTTACTGTCGCTACTGCTCACTACGTCACCGAATCATCCGCATCCCAAGTGGTGGTAACCAGTGGCTCTCATTCGGTCACCGCTTAAGATTCCAGCATGACAGTTTTTGAAGCGGCGCCTTTCCACCCTGAACCTTTTCCGTTTTTCTTGCCCTTGGCTTTTTATTGAGAGCCGCAAGCCCGGCCCAGCTTGTTTTTTGTTTGGGGTTTTTTGTTGTTGTTGTTGTTTTGGTTTGGTATGGATTTTTCCATGATTAAATCAATATTGCAGTCCAACGTCAGCATTAAAACACTCTCCCATTTTATTTCCAGCTGCCCATTCCCAAGGTGTGATGACGCGCTTCTGTGGCTTGCAATGATGAGGGGAAATGACCTGCTTAGATCGGCGCCGCCCTAATCCTAATAACTCTCTGCTTTAGCACCCGAGGGCTCGTGGTTGCCTAGTTCGCTACATTATTATGCCCCCCTGCCCCCGTTTCTTTTCTGTTTCCAAGCGCTGCTCCTGGATTCCTTCCTTCCTGCTCCCTTTCCTCTGCCTCCAGTTTTGTCTAACAAGCTGAGAATGAATGCTGTGTCTGAGCTGTCTCTCTCGTGCTTGACTCTCCTTTCTTTGTTCACTCAGACTAAACAGTCTTCTGGGGAGAAGCTGATGGATGGCTCGGAGATCCTCAGTCTGTTAGAGTCTGCGCGGAAACCCACAGAGTTCATAGGAGGGGTTTCGTCTACTACCCAGAGCTGGGTGCAGGTGGCCGTTGGCTCCCATCCTTGGTGTTTCTGAATGTATCCATTTGCTTTGCTTTGTGAGTTTGCGGCAGGTGTGTGTGTGTGTGTGTGTGTGTGTGTGTGTGCGTGTGTGTGTGTGTGTGTGTGTGTGTTGCATGCAAGTGGCCTTGTCTTCCTGCATCTCAAAGGTGTCCTCGGTGGTTGTCCTTTGGCTGCTCCATGCATTGATCATGTGCCATCCACTCCACTTCAAGATGAGCATTCTACTTTTAGAAACATTTTGTCTTCATCTGTTGGGTCTGAGTACCCTGCAAAGCTTCCTCTCTTTTTCTCCTTGTGTATTTTACTACGATTTGTCCAAAAGGAAGCTATGCAGGACCCAATGTGTGTGTGTCAGACAGGCACACCTCAAAGCTGGTGGGAGAAAGGAAAGTTAGTTTTTATTTCCATCGGTGTTTGGGCATATGAGCTCTTGATGCTGGCTGTGGACATCCTCGTGCGACAGCTTTGAGGATTTTGTTTGTTTTATTTTATGAAAGATCACCCAGACCCTGTACTCTTCCCTTACAGAAACTGGAAACAAAGACTGAGCCCGTTGAAGCAGAGGTGGAATCCACCCCACACCCTCAGCCCCTCAGCACGGAGAAAGTGTTGCAGGAAACGGTACTGGTAGAGGAGAGGCACGTGATGAGTGTGCACGCCAGCGGGGATGCCTCGCACACAGCCCGGGATGAAGTTGATGCTGCAGAATCCACACCCACAGATCGCCGCCACAGTGGGAAAGGGAAGGAGGGCTCTTCTGTGACGGAAGCAGCCAAGGAACAGAGAGGCGAGGAGGTTGACCAGTCTGCCCCGGAGCAGGAACAGCCAGCCACTGTCTCCCATGAGGAGGAGCAGGTGTTGCCCGTCCGCGCTTCTGAGGGTTTGGAACAAAAATCTCATTTTGAGGTAAGTGGTAGTTCCTCCCCTCCTGGGATTCAGGGCGGAGTTAAAGTGGAGCTGGATTTAATTCTGTGTCTCTTCGCGCACACGGGCCTTTTGGTTTTCCTCTCTGATCTTCCCCTTTGGCGTGGCAGTTCAGGGACTCCATGCTTGTTTCCAGATTTTGGGGTCACATAGAAGCTAGTAACCACTGATGCGTAATCCAAGGATGTGGCTTCTGTCATTGAAATTATAACTGAAGAAAAAACATGGGAGACCAATGATTACACACTGGAAATTTTGAGGGCCACAAAGATGGCTCAGTGGCTAACAGAGCTTGTCACAGGAGCCTGACGACTCCAGTTCAGTCCCTGGTCCCTGGGACTCACAGTGCAAGGAAAGAACCACATTCTGGGAGTTGTCCTCTGACCTCTACACACACACACACATC
The DNA here is from genome assembly GCF_978045245.1 of Mus caroli. NCBI lineage: Eukaryota > Metazoa > Chordata > Mammalia > Rodentia > Muridae > Mus > Mus caroli. The sequence goes on along the minus strand of NW_028227273.1, from coordinate 25,678,925 downwards.
ACACGTATACATGCACATACATGCATACACATACACGCACACATACATACATATATAGGCAAATATACATATATACACTAATAATAATAGATTTTAAAAAGAAGACCTGACCTTTTTTTTTATTTACAAATGCCTTGGCCATATAGCTAGGCTCTTCTCTGACTAGAATCATAACTTAAGATAACCCATTTATTTTAACCTCCTTTCTGCCATGTGACTAGTTACATCTGTCTCCTTACATCTTCCTGCCTAATCTCCTGGCTATATCTTTCCCAGAATCCTTTCTGCCTCCCAGATGTCTCACCTCTCTCTCCTGCCTAAGCCATAGGCCACAGCCTTTTCAATTGACAAGTGTTTCATACATACAGTACATAAGGCATTCTCTCTACAGGTTATCTAATACCAAACAGTCAGCCTGAAAGCATCTCCACATAGTCATGCTATACAGAATGAGCAGGTTGTATTTACATATTTAGGAATATATACATATATAAATTTTAATATATAACAAAATCTTATATAACAAAGTTATATATATATATATATATATATATATATATATATATATACAATTAAAGAAAAGGAGGTTTTGCACTTGAAGGAAAGTAAGATGCTGGCACATGGGAAAGTTTGAAGGGAGAAAAAGAAAGGGAAATGGCATAATTTTCATTTCAAAAACTAAACAAGAAGATACTGAGACATCCAAGACCTGACATTTATTTCTGATCTATTACTGACTTTTCCAGGACCAGAAAGCTCTCCTCCAACTCAGAGAACTTTATTCTTTACCCTTTTACTGAGATTCTCCAAACATTGGTGGGTGGCAACTGATGCTATTACACTTGCCTAGTCCTTGGTTGCTAATTTAACTTACAGAGAGGTTTAAGGATGTTAGCGTTTATATATGAGATTGGGCAGAAGAGACTAGTCTTTAATTTCCTTTCACACGTTTCCATGGCCTTGAGCAATCTACATTAACAACTCTGTAATTCGAAGAGGCCTTTATTGTGTGCCCCGCCCATCTCACCCCCTCACTTAGTAAGGACACCTTTGTCAAGAACAAAAGGACCAAGAAGAGCAAGAAACTGAGCTGGTGAGCACAGCCCCATAACCTCTCCTCCTTTTGCTTCCCACTGATGCAGTCATCCACCGTGAGGGTAGAAAGCACGAGTGTGGGCAGTGTTTCTCCAGGAGGAGCAAAGCTAGAGATCTCTACCAAGGAGGTGCCCGTGGTCCACACGGAAACGAAAACCATCACGTACGAGTCATCTCAGGTAAGATGGTCTGTGAGAGCCTGGCAACTTCATGGCTTGGCGCATTCAAGCGAAACGAGCGACCCAGTATCTGTAGGAGCGGTTGGAGGATCCTGCATCCACACCACATCTTAAAGAACAGTGCAATACAACTGACCTGAGTGTACAGCTATGGATGCCAAAGAGAGCTCGCTCACACACACACACACACACACACACACACACACACACACACACACGGCTCACATTTATTAAGTCTCAGTTTGTTAACCCTCGTTACCTGGAGCTTTGCCTGGAGTTGGCTCCTTGCAAACTGAACTGTTCAAGGATGGTAGAGAGCGATTCTTCCTTCATAGAAGTGTGTTCTACCGGTGTGTGCTACAATCCCTTGCCTAGAATAATATAACATTTCCTTTTAACCTTTGAACATCCTCGGCACAGTTTCAATAATCTCATAGATGGCTTGCACAACCTTGCACAATATAAACCCAATATAATATAAGTGGGTGGTTATTACACTCCACTATTTGTCAGATATCTGAACACGTTAGTCTGCTTGCAAATGGATATTGAGTATTTCCCATCTGTGTTGATGGAGTCCTAGATGGGAGGGCTGTGTTCCCTCACTGCAGTACATTAAAGAATGGACCAGTCCTATGGAGAGGAAATGTAACGGTGCCTGTGTGCTTTGTGTGTTCCTGTCCCTGCTTAGGTCGATCCTGGGGCAGATCTGGAGCCAGGTGTGCTAATGAGCGCCCAGACGATCACGTCTGAAACCACTAGTACTACCACCACCACACACATCACCAAAGTAAGTGGGGGAGACAATCCACGGGATTTCCTGACAGGTGGTGAAAGTCATCGCTCATCAGAGCCGTGGACAGATTGGGCTGCATAAGGAATTCATTCGTTGCCTCTCAGATGCCAAGATAGCTTTATTAAAAGTGAACTTTAAAACATGTGTAGTTAGCATGCGTCTGTCACCTGCTACGCTAGTTTCTGTTGAGGGTTCCTTCTGGTGTCCTTGATGCTCAGTGCAGTGGTGGGCATAGAGTGGATCTCACAGAAACCTTGGGATCTACCGAACCCAAGGAACTCAACCATACCCTCCCTTGTGAAAGTAAACATGCTAAACATCTGAGATAGACTGCTATTTTAGTTCTGTTAAGATTGAATGACAGACAGCTAGGCTTCTCACCACAACCATGTCCACCACTGCCCCAGCAGATAACTCAACCAAGCTCTTCTGTTTCCTTTAGACTGTGAAAGGAGGCATTTCGGAGACGAGGATTGAGAAGCGAATAGTCATCACAGGGGATGCTGACATTGACCATGACCAGGTAGTATGCGTGAGGATGGTAACCACTCTGTCCGAGGAGTAAATGTGACCGCGCTGGCCTTTCGGTTCCCAGTGCTAATCTTCCTGGTCCAGCACGTATTCTGCAATAAGTTTCCAAGTTAACTTTCCAGTATATGCCTTTGAATCCTCCCATAATCATTGTGCCTCGGTGTTAACTGTGGGGGTAGATATAGCTCCTAAGTCTACATCTTGCTACTGCTCATGCATGTCCCACCTCCTTTTTGTTTTCGCCCTTCTGTGATTTCCCGGGGATAGGCGCTGGCTCAGGCAATTAAAGAGGCCAAAGAGCAGCACCCAGACATGTCAGTGACCAAAGTAGTAGTCCATAAAGAGACAGAAATCACACCAGAGGACGGAGAGGATTGACCACAGGTAAGAGGTGGAACGGATCCTCCAGGCTTTGCCTCTGTGGCATGTAGCATGGGGCACTTCCCTCCCATCCTTCGCCTGATCCGCCCTCTCCTCCATTCCCTCACTGGCACGTGTGGGGCTGGCTAGCAAGAAGATGGAGAACTGGCTTGTGGGTTCTCCTGGGTTGCCTCCCACAAAGAGGTTCTATTCTTCAGGGTTGCTTTTGCGCCCACGCCAGTGAGAGGAAGAGGGAGAGAAGGCTCCTTGCTTGCACGACCTCGCTGCTGCTGCTGCTGCTGCTGCTGCTGCTGCCTCCACCTGGACTTTGCCGCCTTCTCGTTACCCAAATTTGAAATGTCAGATTTGACTCTACTCGCCACGTGGCCTAATACTCTTAGGACAAGCTGAATGTGTGTTTCAACTCGTAGCGGTAGAGGAATTAGCCGTACCCCTTTCCTTGCTTTCGATAATACAGCATCGTCCCTTGGAAGCGCACTCACCCTTCCAAGATAAACGTCTGTGCCTGAGATTGTTTGGTTTGGTTCGGAACTGAGCACTAACTTCCTTTTTTGAATGTCTTATATCTCCTATACTGCGCCGGGGCGGTGAGGGGAGAGGGGGGAGGCAAAACTGCAGACCTTGTCATCCTGTTTCCTTCCTGAAATTGCATGCCTTGCCAATCTGTGTGGTCGGCATCATGAGCAAAGTCTACCCTCTGTGTGCACAGCTTTGCCCTGTGTACCCACCTGCCATGCAAGGACTCAGGTGGCCGTGAGCATCCTTGAGTGGGCCGTGAATGCCGCGAGTGCCGCGAGTGCCGCGAGTGCCGCTGTAGCAGCTTGCTCCTTACTTCCAGAGTGATTATTGAAAAGGATTTGTCCAGAGTCATCTCTCGGGTTTAACATTTAGATTGTTGAATAATATCTCTTTAAAACCAAGAAAATAAATGCTAAACCCACACAGATTTAAATTAATACGATTCTTGAAAGCGAAAGGAAATGGGAGGAAGATTGTCCCCCACCCCCACCCCCTGCGGTGGGCATGGGTGATGCAATTTTCAGCTGCAGTGTGATGGTTTCCTGTCAGAATGAGCGCTCGAGCTTCCGAGGTACTTTTTTGTGTGTGACCACTCAGATGTTTTCAAATGAGAAAGTAACCAATTTTTTTTTTTCTCTTCCCACAGGAATAACTCAGCCTGCACATGAACCCAGTCATGTGAACCGTTAGGAAAACCGGAGCCTACATGGAATTCCCTCTTCTAACCCAACTGACTTCTATCCGTCCGTGGAAAATTCTGACCCGGGAGAGCTGACCTTGACCATTCGATCATTCTTTACCCTGGCAGAGAGATCTTCCGCAATCCAAGCAATCCAAATCAGCATCACTAAACCGATACTGCATGAAGCAACGATTAAAAAAGAAAAATCACAAAAACAGTAAAACTTTTAATTTTCACCAAAAATGTCTCCTTTTTCAACTCTCCCTGCACGTTCATAACCAACAATGTAAACTGTGATCTCACGTAACCCATCGACAGCTCATGCCTTTCATAGTTTATTATTAAAGTCTCAACTGAACTACAGTTTCATAGGTGACAAATTCTCTGTTTACAGTAAATGGTAATCACCCTACAATGCTATCAGCCGTCTAGGTCCGGTGTGTCAGATTTACCCCAGATTAGATGTGCCAATAACGAACCTTATCCAGTAAACCACTTGAATCTTGTCCTTGTCTAATCTGGTTTTATTATCCTCAACCACAAGCAGTAACGACTCTCTGACCCTCTAGAACTATTTAATGCTTACAATCTTGCTTTATGTCTCTCCTTTGTTATAACGTAGCACTGGTTTTAGCACATACTGATGTAATTTCTTCCTCCTCACTTGCTCTGGTCTCCATTCAAATCCAGAAAGATTCCCGGAATTACCTAAGCCAACCCTCAATATGTAAATGAATCATTGTTTGGGGAAAAACATGTATTTTTTGGTTAGTTAACAATATTATGAAAATTCACTCCAGGGAATTTTCTACCTACTTTTGCTTTCTGGTTTTTTTTTTCCTTTTTCCTTGTATTCTTTTCATTGATTTTTTTTCTTCATTTACTTGAACAAAATAAGGTGTTTTATTTACAAATCTGGTCCATATTTACAATCTAGTTCAGAGCCAAGCCTTAAATTGTACAGAATTTCCACTGTAATTAAAATATCTAGTGTTTAGTTATAAATAGCCTCCAGAAAGATATATTCTCCACTACACTGTCAACTGCATCACAGCCCGTCGTGAATGATGTCACCGCATCTCGAAATAAAAATGGCAAATGCATTGAAAAGCTCTTGTCTTCCATGTGAAGTGATTGCCCTTTTGTGTGGTCTAGTACCCAGGGTTCACGTGTGCATCCGCCTTTAATCCCAGCACTTGGGAGACAGAGGCAGGCGAATTTCTGAGTTCAAAGCCAGCCTAGTCTACAGAGTGAGTTCCAGGATAGCCAGGGCTACACAGAGAAACCCTGTCTCCAAAAAGAAAACAAAACAAAACAAAGGCCTCATCTGGCTGAAATATGGAACGATCCTGTAGTCAGGGTTAGAGATTCACACATTCACTTCATGGTGTACAGACCTTTGATGGGTTGGGGGTGTTAGCAAAATACATTTATATAAATATTCAGTTAACCTACAATGGCTTCAGAGGGTCACAAGGGACTCTCATTTTCAGTTTTTGAGAATAGGGGATTTGTGTTTCTGAATTATTTTAGTCCAGCCAAGAAGCACCGCTCTTTGAGATGTCAGCTCCACAGCTGAATAAATCAGATGGTATTGCCAAGGCTGGTATGACCTCACCCAGCTGCTCTGTCAAATTCCTCACATAGTAGAGATGAAAGCCAAGATACAAAGTAATGCCTGCCTTTATTGACATCTTCATGCCCATGATTTGCCATGAGTTCTGATGTTAAAAATGAGAGCATTTGTAAGTTAGTGGGCAAGTTGCTGTCATACAAATATGAGAACTGGGTTCTAGCCCCAGAACCAACATAAAGAAATTTAAAAAACAACAACAACAACAAAAAAAGCCAGGACCTGGTGAGATGGCTCAATGGTTAAGCCTGCTTTCTATTTGTCTTAGTCAGGGTTTCTATTCCTGCACAAACATCATGACCAAGAAGCAAGTTGGGGAGGAAAGGGTTTATTCAGCTTACACTTCCATACTGCTGCTTATCACCAAAGGAAGTCAGGACTGGAACTCAAACAGGTCAGAAAGCAGGAGCTGATGCAGAGGCCATGGAGGAATGTTCTTTACTGGCTTGCCTCCCCTGGCCTGCTCAGCCTGCTCTCTTATAGAACTAAGACTACCAGCCCAGGGATGGTCCCACCCACAAGGAGCCTTTCCCCCTTGATCACTAATTGAGGAAACACCCCACAGCTGGATCTCATGGAGGCATTTCCTCAAGGGAGGCTCCTTTCTCTGTGATAACTCCAGCCTGTGTCAAGTTGACACACAAAACCAGCCAGTACACTATTCAACTCTTGCAGAGGACCCAGGTTTAGTTCCCAGCACCCACATGGCAGCTTACAATCAGCTGTCACTATAGTCCCAGAAACCCCAAAACCCTCTCTAGCTTCTACAGGCACCAGGTATGCACATGGTGTGCAAACAAATGTGGGAAAATACTAATACTTATAAAATAGATCATTTTTAAAGCCCAGTGTGTTCATGTATGCTTGGGATGCAGTGCTGGGGAGGGGGAGACAGGAGGATTGTTGTAGTTTACTGGTCAGCCAACCTGGCCTAACTAATGACCTCCTGCCTCAAAAATGATGACGGACAGCACCCAAGGAGCAGCCGAGGTCAGCTGATAGCTAAGGAGAACATACCAAGGTACATTCATGAGATGGCTCAGCGGGTAAGAGTACTGACTGCTTTTCCAAAAGCCCTGAGTTCAAATCCCAGCAACCACATGGCGGCTCACAACCATCCGTAATGAGATCTGACGCCCTCTTTTGGTGCTTCTGAAGTTAGCTACGGTGTACTTGTGTATAATAAATAAATCTCTAGAATCTCTCTGCTCTCACGGATGATTAGCCGACTCTGGTCCACCACAAGGGCAGAGGGAGAAGAGATGGTGGGGGGAGGAGTGTCCAGAGCTCTGTAAAGTACAGCTAGTAACCACACTGGGACCAGCTATCTGGAGGCAGATCAACTTGACTTAGGGTGATTCAAGGCTTACAAAGTTTGGGGGGGCTGGAGGTAGGAACATCCAGGATGGGCAAAGGTCATTGGCTGGGGGCTTGGGGGTACCCGGAATACCTCATTAGCATGGGAAAGCATTTCAGAGTGCCCCAAGTGCGGGCCAAACAGATTTTATCAGGAGAAAGGAATTTGATCCTGTAATCAAACTAAAGCTACTTGGCGGTCCTCAGGTAGAGGTGTTTGCAGGGGGCTTAGGATTCCTCAGGCAAGGTCAGAGAAAGAGAAGCCCTGCTAAATAAAGGGAGCCTTCCATATTGCACCAAGTCCAGAGGCTATCAGTCATGGTGAATTTCGATATTATTAGCAGAGTTTTCCCATGTAAGGCCCCTGATGCTGGGCCTCCGCTCAAGTCCCGGGATGAGCTGGCCAGCACCCCAGTGTCCCGAGAGAAAACCACACCTGATGCAAACTGCAAGAGGCTTTATTATCAACTAGCTGAGGATGAAGTCCCTCCACCGTGCAGGGCAGGGGAGTTCGACCCGAATGGTGACAGTAGGGAAGTTTTAACAGCTAGCTGAGGAATTGGGAGGAGTTGAGAGGAGCTGGGAGGAGAGTTGGGAGGAGTTGGGAGGAGAGTTGGCTACAGCTCCTTTCTGGTGAGGGGGTGAGTGAGCTGTAGCCTCTTCTCCAGCGTCTATCTCCATGTCCTTGGCACAGGAAGGCAGGCATCTCCGGTTGTACAGTATAGAAACAAAAAGATCTTTTGCTGGCTATAGAGAACAAAGAGCTTCTTTCTAGCTGTATTTTTAAAGATCAGGGAAAACAAGCTTGGGGAACATTCAGGGGCTTTACCTTCCAGGGAGAAATGCTCTAAGTCGGGGTCTCACACCCACACAAGTTAATACTTTAGTTAACATATAAAAATGGCGCAAGGTGTCCTCAGACTGCCTGCAACTGCCTGCTGAGTTGTTTTATCCAAGAAAGAGAGAGAGAGAGAGACAGAGAGAGAGAGAGAGACAGAGAGACAGAGAGACAGAGAGACAGAGAGACAGAGAGACAGAGAGACAGAGAGACAGAGAGACAGAGAGAGAGAGAGGTATATGATTAAGAATCACTGCTGTCGGTGTTCGCAGCCTTCGCCGGGCCTCCGCTCTCCAACGCCAGCGCCGCCTCTCACTTGCCGAGCTCCAGCTGAAGGAGAAGGGGGGTAAGTAAGGAGGTGTCCATACCATGGCTCGTACAAAGCAGACTGCCCTCAAATCCACCGATGGTAAAGCACCCAGGAAACAACTGGCTACAAAAGCCACTCGCAAGAGTGCGCCCTCTACTGGAAGGGTGAAGAAACCTCATCGTTACAGGCCTGGTACTGTGGCACTCCGTGAAATCAGATGCTATCAGAAGTCCACTGAACTTCTGATCCGCAAGCTCCCCTTTCAGCGTCTGGTGCGAGAAATTGCTCAGGACTTCAAAACAGATCTGCGCTTCCAGAGTGCAGCTATTGGTGCTTTGCAGGAGGCAAGTGAGGCCTATCTGGTTGGCCTTTTTGAAGATACCAATCTGTGTGCTATCCATGCCAAATGAGTAACAATTACACCAAAAGATATCCAGATAGCACACCACAAACGCGGAGAACGTGCTTAAGAGTCCACTATTTCATTCACAAAAAAAATTTTTTTTCCTCTTCTTCCTGTTATCAGTAGTTCTGAATGTTAGATATTTTTTCCATGGGGTCAAAGGTACCTAAGTATATGATTGCGAGTGGAAACATAGGGGACAGAATCAGGTATTGGCGTTTCTCCACATTCATTTGTGTGTGAATTTTTAGTATAAGTGCAAGATGTAAAGCATTAATGCAAGCAGAATGTTTCAGTGAACACATTTCAACAGTTCAACTTTATAACAATTATAAATAAACCTGTTAAAATTTTCTGGACAATGCCATCATTTGGATTTTTTTTAAATAAGTAAATTTCTTATTGACAGAAAAAAAAAAAGAATCCCTGCTGTCAGGGTGCCTTATCTGGAGGCTTCATGGGGGAATTCTGTACTTTCAATCTCTCTGGAAAAGGATGTACTTACAAGTCCCCCTCCTCACCCTTAGTTGTTCAATGCTGTGGGACTCTTTTTTTTTTTTTTTTTTTTTTTTTTTTTTTGCTTCTTAAAAACTATGAGCCAAGAAGAAACTCCAGCATTCAATGTCATTAGGGATGGGGCTGTGTTACAAGCACTGCCTTATATGACATAGGGTGTGGCTCCCACTATAAGGACAGCTTCTAATTAGACACAAGACATGGCTCCCACTCACAGCAGCTGCAAATTTCATTTCTTGATTTAATAATTCATTAGCCACTATCAAGCGTCCCCTACTCCTCAGCTTCACTAATGTATAAACCTGGCTTAGTCATGGGAGAGACTTAAGTAATCCTGAGGGTTTAGTGTCACTGCGATATTATGAAAATGTCCTCAGATACACTTTGAGAAGCTGAAACAATTCCACTTCTAGGAGCTGTTTGCCTCACTAGAAAGTGTGCTTCTCTGTTTACACTCAGATTCAAGTCCAGAGTGTTGAGAAAACCAGAATGTACAATCCTTTTGAATGTGCACAGACGAGTTGCAAAGGTAAAAAGATAGCCTGGTAAAACATGGTTTCTACAATGATCTTCAAAAACCTTAGCTCTTGTCTTGACAGCTCTTAAACTCTTCTGTATTTTTTTCTCTAGACACAAGAGTGAATTGCTACACCCAATGAAATAAAATCACTCTGGTTAAATACTCCTACTTCCACAGTGGCTCAGAGGCAAAGAGCACACGAGTTAATCTTTCAAAGATTCCATTCCCAGCACCCACATGGCAGGTCTGAAACTCCAGTTCCAGAGGATGCAACACCCTCTTCTGACCCTCATGGGCACTACACACATGGTACAAGTTGAATACACTCAGGCAAAACACCGATTCACATAAAATAAAAATAAATCATAAAAGCAAATATTCTTGCTTCCTATCTGTAGCTCATCCTAGGTACCTCGCTATCCTGGGCCATCCTCACCCTGGGATGAACAGACAGAACTCTAGGGATGCTAAGAGAAGCTACGGGGAGAGGAATGAGGACAGACGGTTGACATGGGCATCACAAGTCATTTTACTTTCCTGAAAGAATGCATTTCTTTCTCATCTGTATGGCTGTGGTGGTTTGTATATGCTTGGCCCAGGGAGTGGCACTATTAGGAGGTGTGGCCCTACTCCTTGTTGGAGTGGGTGTGTCACTGTAGGTATGAGCTTTAATACTCTCATCTTAGCTGTCTGGAAGGCAGCCTTCTGCTAGCTGCCTTTGGAACAAGAGGTGGAACTCTCAGCTTCTCCAACCCCACATCTACCTGGATGTCACCATGCTCCTGCCTTGATGATAATAGACTGAACCTCTGAACCTGTAAGCCAGCCCCAATTAAATGTCATCCTTATACGAATTGCCTTGGTCATGGTTTCTGTTCACAGCAGTAAAACCCTAAGACAATGGCTTTTAAATTTCAGAGCCCCTACTGAGGGTCAAAGAGATGATGCACCCTGGGGCTGATTTTATAAGAGATTGCTGTAGTCTTTTGTCCTTGTTATGTGTATCAACTTCATAGCATTTCTATAGCTATAGGAAGTTAATATCAAATGTAGCCATGTTTTTAAATATCAAAAGAAAGAACTTAAATTGAAAACCATTTGTAATTTATAAACCATGATTAGATATGTCTTCAATTATATGCTTTCCATTAACACATATAAGAAGTGCCTGCCTTGGTTTGCCATAAAGATGTATTTTATTAGATATTTATTTGTGAAGTAAAACTGGACTGGAATGTATTTTTAATACATTTTGATCTTGGGATTGACATGTTTGGACAGACAGTATCTTATAGGAGTTCTGAGATTTAGGAGAGGTGATGGAAGAGCTGATGATCCTCCAGGGATTTTACTGTCCACACATGTACATACATGTGTACACATGTGCACACATGCGCCCACTCAGCTCTGTGAACGGGGATGAGCGGAGCAGAAACCCAGCCCTCACAGGGTCCTCCTTGTCCTTCCTGTGACAGTGTGCCTCACAGGTCCTTTAAGGCCACAAAGCTACAAGGACATTCATCACTTTTTATCACTATGACAACAGGCCTCAGATAAACATTGACTCTGTGGTAGAGCAGAATGTGACATCAGCAGGGGCATTTGACAGATGACTCTGCTCTCACCTCACAACAGACAGGACACAAAGAGAAGGGGAAGGCTCAATATAAGCAAGACCCTTCAAAGGCCTGCCTCCAGTCACCCGTGTTCTTCAGTAACCCACAGTAGTCTGGTGAATTATAAATCCGTCAACAGATTAATCCATCGGTTAGGGCAAAGCCCTAATCACTTTCTAAAACCTGACCTGTGTACTCTGCATTGGTGACTATGCCTTGACCACATGAACCATCGGGGACATTTCATATGAACATCATAACAAACACTATAGGGCATCTAATTTAAAGACAAGAAGTCAAATGTAAAAATTAACCTATATTACATTAGATTAACATGGAAGTACATCTAAAACAACAACAGCAACAGCAACAACCCAGCTCATTTCTTACTCATTCTGTTATGTAAGCCAGGAACCTGGGAGACTGTTCACACCTATCTCACACAATTTCCTTAGCTTACCAACAACACTGCCTTGATGTCTTAACTTTATCCATGGCTCAATACCCGAACTATTCCAGTAGCCCACTAACTAATGTTACCATAGTCAAGCCCCGCATGTTCTCCAGCTTCCTCCGTTCCAGCCTGCTATCCTTTAAGATGCAGAGTTTATCACTCTTGCGAAATGTGCATATGGCTTTTCACTTCATTGTTTATTAGTAGTTCTTAGAAATTCTCGAACAATGTGCTTTGATCGTCCCACAATGATCTCTTCCCACATCTCTTCAAGCTTTGTGACTTTTTGAAAACAAAATAAAAAGACATCAAAATCAAACATTGCTAGTAACTTTATTTGGATGTGTGGCTTGCACAGGTCTTCTATCATCATCCTATCACAGTGGCTGTGAGGTCCCTATATTCAGCTGCACTTCTATTTCCAGAAGACAGCATTTCTTGTAGTCATCCTCTACCTCTGGCTCTTACAGCCTTCCTAACCCGGTCCGCAATTACCCCTGAGGCTTGGAAGGAGGTGAGAAGGCATACAGGATGCCCTCCTAGGGGTAAGCATGCTCAAGTCTTTTGTTCTCTGCACCTTTGCCAGTTGTGAGTCTCTGTGATAGTCAGCATCCACTGCAGATAGAAGCTTCTTTGATTGGGGTTGAAAGATGTACGGCTGGAACAATCAATCATTAAGAGCTGATTTAATACTATGTCCACTTAACAGAATAATAGTTGCAGTTTTTCCCTAGTACCTGTCTAACCATAGGTTCTTTGCCCAGGATTGATGTCAAATATGGGTTTCATCTTGTTGAGAAAAAGACTTTAATCAGAGAGCAGTTGGTTGTCCCTGGGATGTGCATGACGCTTGGCACCGGTGAGCATGTCTGACAGTTATTACTGTAGCTCACAGGGCTCACAGATAGGTAAGATTAACCATGATTTCTCACGTCCAGTAGCACCATCTAGCAGATCTGAGGTTGTGCACAGGCTAGCTCCTACCCACTTACTTTAGTCACATGTCCAACACTACGTCACTCACTCTGTGATCTCTATACTATCCGCAGCCCTGGTTAACTAATGGAGCTATCTTCGGCTCTTCACTTCGCCCTTGATTTCACTTTAGATATAACTTCAAACCTTCCGCTCAGCTTTCTTTGTTATATGCCCCCCGCCCAAAACAACATCTCCATTTTTATTTATTTATTTTTTTTTTGAGACAAGATCTTTCAGAATAGCCTGTCCAGCCTTGAACTTACCATCATCTTTCTTCAGCCTCCCAAATGCTGCTGCTCTACATGCACATCACATCTGGAATGAACACGGTCAAATAAACCATGTGAGAGCTATAATTTTGAGTTACCTGTGGATTCTCTGATGGAACCTCTTCTGGATGACATGAGTCAGAGATAGCAGCCCATCAACCACAGTGCCTACCCTTTGGAGTGGCGCTCTATATTTGTACACATGACTGGACATATTGGCAAAGGTTTCTTGGCCAAGTTTGTTTGAAATGAGCATGTGTTTTTTTTTTTTCCTGGATTTTCTCTGAAGCATAGAAAAGTTTATGGAACTGATAAGTGTTCTGAAACAGGAAATGTTTCGACTGGAGGAGAATCTCCTGGTGGGAATGGGTTTCTTCTGCAAAACCCTCTTGGGCTCTGTTTCCATCATCCCCCAGTCACTCCTTAAAAAGGGAGGCACTCTCCAGCAGCAAGACATGGCCTCTTCCTAAAAATCCACCATTAAGAGTGGCATATGGCTTTTAGCTCCCTAACCATATGAGGGAATCATTCCGTGTCTGCTGACTGGTCTCACTTCATCCACACAGCAGTATCCACACAGCAGCATCAACACAGCAGTATCCACACAGCAGCATCCACAGAGCATCATCCACACAGCAGCATCCACACAGCATCATCTGCTACATCCTCTCCAGTAGTGACACATGTGACAGGACTAGAAACCTGGACATAGTCCCGAGGGGAAAAGTTCATGGAAACCCAGTCTCCTGGAACCATGGCATCCTGTATAACGAATGCTCCAATGTCTTTGCTTTAGTCGGTGAATGGATCTGTGTGCTTTCCCTCAGTATTGTTTTATTATAGGAGTCTCCAAGCAATGACTTGCCAAATACCTAAGCAAAATTGAACTTTGCTTCCTGGCCTTCACCAATGCCCTAGGTAGTCCTTGAGCCGACCATGGGCTTGGAATTCAGTAAGAATGTTGCCTATTCAGTGACATTCAGAATTGCCTCTAGTATTGTAAGAGAGATAATGAAAGAAATCAGGCATTGCTATCTACTACACAGAGTTAGAAATCTCAGGGCAAGCTTAGCAACATAAGTTTAGGATTCTTATTATAGTTATATATGGCAGACTACATTACTTATTAGTAGAAAGTCCCCCCCCCACACTATCACTTAGAATAAAAGCCACGTTGCTCCCATATACAGGAATTTACAATGGTTTAGGAAGTAGATTGGGCTGTGGTTTTAGAGTATTGCATTATTCATGAGAAGGCTAGCTAGAGTGGAACTCCCTAATTAAAACCACGACTTGGGCATGAAAGCCCTTGCCCAGGGAGTGTAAAGACTTCACACCTGACTTCTAAGAATAGAGCTGACCTTAGATAGAGCTGACTTTGTCTCAGTTGTTTTATTGCCCAGTTCCTGCCAGTCTTTGTGTTTGCATTCCTCTGTTTTGTGTAAGAGTCATTAAGCATCCGGTAACCTCATTGTACCTTGCCAATGTGTCACCTAGCTTCCCTATTTTATTCTGTATTAAAAGTCTGGTGCTCGATTTGACAAATTACATTCAGATACAGCACACTCCCTCATGTCTGTATTTGTTTGTCATTTCTGGCCAACTCTTTGCCCACCTGTCCAGAACCCCGAGTTATCCCAAGGATTGAGGGGGGCCCCACTGAGGCTGGTCCACAGCAATCATCTACACAGCAGAGCCTACACAGCAGCGCCCACACAGCAGTGCCCACACTGCAGCATCCACACAGCAGTATCCACACAGCAGCATCCACCCAGCTATGAAGTGGCTGAAAGTGGGATAATTTCCTCAACTCATGGTCTCTAAGAGATTACAGGCAGTGTCCTCCCCTTGCACTGCTAGAACTCCCCTAGCCACCCCAACTATGCTTACTGAGGGAAAGATGTGTGTGTTGGAAAGATTATTAACAGTTAAAAACCATTAAGATAACACAAAATCAGGATAGGTATTATTTTTTGAAAAGAGGAAAGGCAGAACTCTGATTAGAAGGGTCACCTGTAGACATCTGAGGGCAGGACGCTAAGGATGCTGTCAATGGCAGTAGCTTTTCTCAATAATGTGCTCACATTTCTGACAGAGGTACCTTAATGGAGGGAGGGTTTTGGCTCCCACTTCAGGGAATACAGCCTACCATGATGGTGTGGGCCAGGAGCAGACACCTTCTGAGGGTTAAGGGAGGTTCATACAGATCCCTCATCTTAGCAGCTGACTAGGAAGTAGGGAGCCTAGAAACGGAGCCAAGCTAGAACTCTCACTCTTAGCCCTGGTAACTCTATGTCTGACAGCTAGGCCCCATGTCCGATAGGCCCCAAGCCCAATAGGCCCCATGCCTGATAGGTCCCACACCTGAAAGTTTCCTCAACTTCAGGGGCTAGGTATCTTAACCCCTGAGTCTGGGAGAAGGAAACTTTCCACATTACAACCGTAGCATTATGCTTTCACCTCAGTGAATACACTTTACACTGTCCTATGTGCAGCTTCAAGGATGCATATTTAACAGTCGTCCTTTCTTCCACAAGAAGAAATGTGCGGTTAGTTAAAAGACCTGGGATTAGGAAGCAAATACTAGGGAGGCGCATGCGCAGTGCTTACTAGATGGGTCATTTCGAGGCGCATGCGCAGTGCTTACTAGATTTGTCATTTGGAGCAAGCAGTTGCCTTCACTTCTCTCTCAGCTTGCCAGTTCACAAGAGGAAGGGAGGTTCCCCAGTTGCCAAAAACTCCTTGAGGTCCTGTATGAGTTACTTTTCTATTGTCGTGATAAAAACACCGTGACCAACGCAACTTACAGGCTTATTTTGGGCTTACAGTTCCAGAGAGGCAATGGCTGATCACCATCAAGGTGGAGAAGCAGAGAGAGCAAACTCAAAATAGCGCAAGCCTTTAAACTCTCAAAGCATGTGTGCAATGACATAGCTTCTCCAACGAGTCTGTGTCTCCTGAGAGTCCCCGAGTGGCACCACCGAGGACTGAGCATTCAAATGCCTGAGACTATGGGGGAGGTATTTTCATCCAAACCATCCCAGCTCCAGTTTCTATTATAGCCACAAAACTGTAATGGGAGCAATAGCTGAGAGCTACATCCTGACTTGCAGAGAGGAGGGAGGGAGAGATGGGAGGGAGGGCGAGCATGAATATGAATGAATGACCTCTGAAGTGCTTTGAGATAACTAAACCCTGTAAGAGGTTGGTCAGCCTCTTGGATCTTAACCTTGAGGAAGAGCAGCGCTGGGTCACTTTCTAAAATTCCCCCCAAACATTTTGAACAACAGCCAGAATACTTGTTACCTGACTTTCAGACCTACTCCTTCTCCTTCTTACTTGTTGTCATGGACAAGCAACAGCGTGGGCGCAATGGAACCCTCCAACGATTAAACTGGCTAACACAGCTTCAGCTCTGAGCATTAGCAAGGAGCAAAGCAGAAACCATTGGGACACACTGCTGGTGAGTGCCAGGTTGGCAGTTTGTCTGGGCAACACTCATGCAGATGTGCAGGCATGAATACCAGAGCTCAAGATCTAGCACACACACACACACACACACACACACACACACACACACACACACAGGGATTGTCCTTAAAGACAGGAGTCCAAGTATGAGAATGGCCAACCATTCCTTTCACAGGAGCGAGCAAGTGAGCACCCTAATGTCCTACAAAGAGAGAAATCTGGGTTGCCTTCACAGTCACAGAGTATTATATAACCGCCAAAAATTATAAAATGCCACAGAGAGAGGAAACTCAAACCTAGTATACTTTGTTAAATAATCCTGAATAAGCTGAACGTGTTTGCACGTGATGGTGCTCATCAGAGAATGCTCATCTCTGTGAAGGATGTCTGGGAGATCCAAGTGGGAGAGCACAGGCTGAATGCTTTCTTCTCTGTGCTTTCCCAGTTTTCCAAAATCCCCATCTCTACAATTATACCGTGTTTAGGAAAGCAATTTAAAAAATAATGTCAATAATTTTATATAGAAACCGATAACAGTGGAGCATGGGGTTCATGCAAAGGAGAAGAAACTTGGGAAACTTTCCCCTTGAACTTCAAGGCCATTATTACCATCACCGAATGTTACAAATGCCTTTGTTAAACACTGACTTTCTTAGTCACCTTCTAATTAAAATGGTGATAGATGAGTTTCTATTATAGATAATGAAGTTATTTATAGTAACACTAGATGCTGGGTCTTTATGGACGAATAAGCTGCTCCTTAGAGGCACATTAGCAACATAGGCTTTTAAATGTGCTTTTTAGGGATGCTATTTAGTGTGCCGTAAAAGTAAATTTAAGTATCACCACTAGATAATTGAAAGATAAGCCTCCCTGGGTTCTGCTTAACTGTTCCTTTCCTATACATAAAGCTGTCCTATCTCTGTTTAAGCAAGCTTGGCCTGAATAAATACCTGGAGTCTCTGAGTCAGCAACCTTGCATCTACCTCTTACACCTGTAGCCCGGGGCATGTGCTCCTCACACGTTCCCTCCATGCTCCCCACGTACTCCTCACCACTTCACTTAGCCTGAACTAGAGAACCACAGCCGGTCGTAGAGGGATCATGATGAGAATGCTTAGTCTGTGAGAGGAATCAGATGACCAGTCAAGAACCTATGAGATGAGTTACTTGCAAAATGTACAATGACCATCTGGTGATGGCGTCAATGGCCATCTGATGATGATGTTAATAACCATCCGATTTCCTAGTATTATTCTCATTCTCGGAGTTCATCCGCAATGAGAACTCAAGCTGGTTTGTGCCAGCTCTGGCTAGTAGCCTTACAGGGATAAGCAAGTAATATATGATTATTTTTATGTATATTGTTTGCTTTTCTTCTTATACATTTAGAGAATTTTGCACTAGTTTCTATGATCAGACCCACATATATAAGACCTTACATATTTAGTATAGGGTGTAACCCTTGTGCTAATGCAAAAAAAATTAAGTTCAATATTTCTAGACCAAAGTGGCTATTACTTTTTGCAATGCCAACTCAATATGGAAAATCAGTATACTTTTTCCTAAACTTGACAACATAGCTTAAGTTTCTTTAAAAAAAAAATCAAATTTTATATATACATATATATATATATATATATATATAAAACATAAAAAGACCAATAACAACAGTATATTATGCAACAATAGTAGCAACAGGATCTATTCCAGGATCTGCAGTCATTTGGACCAATTTGTGGAGACACCCAGCATCTCAAAGAACTGCACAGTTCTGTTGCTGTTTTTTTTTTTTTTTTTTATGCTTTTCTATGGTGATAATTTAATTTTGTCAAGGAAACAGTGAGCCTGGCATGAACAGCGAGAGCCTGTTGAGAATGTCTGCTTTGAATTCATAAGCCTAACTCTGCATGTTCCCATGACCAGCACTTCATTGTTCTTTTTTTTTTTTTTTTTTGGTTTTTCGAGACAGGGTTTCTCTGTGTAGCCCTGGCTGTCCTGGCACTCACTTTGTAGACCAGGCTGGCCTCGAACTCAGGAATCCGCCTGCCTCTGCCTCCCGAGTGCTGGGATTAAAGGCGTGCGCCACCACGCCCGGCTTCATTGTTCTTAGGGTGTGTTTCTAAACGGATATGCACGTATCTGTGGATTAAGTGTGGTTTTTTTCCTACACTGAGGTTTGTTTGCACTGACAGACTTTGTGTGACAGCCAGCAACTGACTGTGCTCCAAACTTCTGTGAAGCTTTTATGTGTCTGTTTAGGCTCCGTATCTGATGCCTTAGTGCTTAGAATCACTAAGACAGAGGGAAGTTGGACTTACAGAGAGACTGTACCCTGCACTGCGATGTATTTGAATCCTAGCTTCTCATGAGCATCACCTGAAAAAAATTTTTTTCAATAATTCTGAAACTACATCTTCAATTCAGGGAGCCTAAAATAATCAGTCTGGTGGTAGGAACCAGGGTTTACTTTTATTTTAAGTGCACAGATCTTCCGAATAAAGCAGTGTCGAGCCTGAGCGTTCATCAGAAGCAGCTGGGAGAGTTGTTACACTCCTAGGTATCACTCCCGACAAAGGGCCGTTTTAGCAAGTTTTCATGGTCTGGTGTTCAGACTGTGGGAATCACTGGCTTGCAGTGAGATCTGAGCGACAGCCTTCTTGACCCGCTGCGATTTTTATTCTACAAAGGGAATCCAATCAGTCACATTCACACTGCCATAAAGTTATCTGCAGATGATACTCTGAAGTCACTTTATGGAATGGTGCAAGCACACGCTTGTTGATAGCCTACATCTTGGGAGTCCTGGAGATCAAATGGGGCGACTGCTAAAGCAGCAGTGAAGACACGGAAATTCAACTGCAGCAATTGCCAATCAGCAGCACCTGCCAATAAGCAGCACCCGCCAATCAGCAATGGGCACCCCAGCAGCTTCCGCCAATCAGTCAGCCAGCACCTGCCAATCAGCAGCAGCCCCCAATTAGCCACAGCCCCCCAGCTCCGGCCAATCAATCAGCAGTACCCTACAATAAGCAGTACCTGCCAATCAGCAGCAGCCGCCCCAGCAGCTGGTGAGGAAGTGATGGGCTCTGTAAAAGAAACTGTACCTCACAGCAATGAGAGGGCACTTGTAAGCATTCCAAAAATAACCAAAGTGACAAAAGGTAAGAGTTTCCAAGGAGGCACCAGTAATTATTCAAAATACTATAATGAAACCCAAAGGTGGCTCATTATCCGTTTATTGTAATCACCCACAATAGACCTTCAGTAGTGGTTCTTCAAACAGCCACTGCAGCCAAACCAATGATGGCTCTCATAAATATGTTAATGAAGCGATATTATAGCTGATGCAATCAGTGAATATTAAGAGCCCAAAGGAGCTCGTATAGCTTCTGTGTTGCTGTAATAGAATGCCTACGACTTTCTAAGTTCTCACAATTGAAGGTCACAGATTTATGGCTCCAGATACTAAGTCCACAAACAGGGAATGGGCAGCTACCAAGAACCTGCACGCCACCTCATCTCACGGTGGATGTAAGAAGGGGTGGATGTAAGAAGGGCACGACACAAGAAAGAACATCTCCCTTTTATCTGGAATCCACTCCTGTGACGATGGCATTGTCTACATAGCCTACAGGTGTTTAAGAAGAGACGTTCAGGGCTGCAGAGGCAGCCCAGCTGTTACAGTAGGCTCAAAATCAAACATCAAGAAAAGAGATATCCAAACCACATGGTAGAGAAGAAATGACATAGTCAATGACCTCTAAAGAATATTTACTGCTCTCTAGATTCCAAAGGATGTGATGGTGTGGGGAGCAGGCTCTTAGACATGTGAAATGCCCCAAGGATAAAAGCCAGTGACCTAATACTGGTGGCTACAACTTCCTCTTCCACCACCCCCCTGCAGAAAGGTCGACGTTCTTGTTTATCAGCTTGGCTACATCTGACTTTAACTAAAACCCAAGCTGCTGGGTTTACCCATGAGAGCGTGTTCTTGATTAGATATTTTGAGGTTGAGAGGCCCACCTTAAATCTGGGCCACACTTCCCGTTGGCAGCCTGTATAAAGGATGTGGAAGAAAGAAGGAAACGTTCCCACTTTTTGCTGCTTGCCTTCACTCTGGCTGACAAAGGCCACTCCTTCACTGGCATGACAGCCTATTTCTTCAAGATTCTGAAGTATACTGAAGACCAACCGAGACATCCAGGATTCAGGGACTGAATGACCACTGCATTCTCGGTCTTCATGTCAGTGGCAGCCATTGTTGACTAGCGAGACCACAGCCTGTAAGCCACTCTGATTAATCCCCTTTCTATGTATCTGGATGCGTGACATCAGTTCTCTTCCTCTAGAGAACGCTGTCTAATACAAAAGTCTCCCTCCAAATTTAGGATATTAAAGCAATGGTCACAGAAATGGCTGATAGTATCTGTGTCTTGGGTCAGGTGGAGGTACTGGGAATCTTCTCTCTAGTGATCTTAAAACAAAAACAGAATGTAGACTAACTACCATCGTTGGTTCATGGTTTACAGTACCTACCCTTCAAAAAGGTTTGGCGACGAGAAAGGGTTCTTACCAATAAGCTTCTAGGTTTGTCTTTCTAGATTTTTATCATGTCTGTGGCAATGTTTAAAAAAACAAAAAGCCAGGTCTTAATGTGTAAGAGGAGAGTAAACAGATCTTTTGGAAAATGGAACTAAGGATTAAGATGAAACAAAAGCTCCCCATCACCAGCGATGCTCGGCTAGCCTGGCTAGTTTAAGCTGGATGTTTCAGGACTAGAGGATGTGCTAAGTAGCACACAGGCAGTTGGTACTGTAAAATCTATGATGACCGAGAACTCCTATAACACTTTGGTCTTTCTATGCCCACCCCATCTCTGAGTAAGGACACAGAGAAACTAATATATACTAATTACAGCTTTAGGCCTAGCTTATTCTTATTCCTAACTAGCTCTTATAACTTATTGACCCATTTATTCTATTCTAAGTTCTGCCACATGGCTCGTTACGTCTCAGCCTCAACACCTGCTTCTTCGTCAGTGTCTGGGCTGGCGGCCTCTCCTACCCCTGACTCTTTTCCCAGAGTTCCTGTCTCTGCTGGAAGTCCTCTCTTCTCTCCTCCTTTGCTATAGGCCATCAGCTTTTTATTAAGCCAATCAGAAGGTGATGAAGGGTTTACAAAATATGGTTTGGCCATATGAATAACCCTACCAAATTCCGGTCTGCAGTCAACTGTCTGCCAGAACACAGAAATCAGCATTTAGGTAATACAAAGACAGTCTCTACGCAGTGCTCAAAAGATCATCCCAGCAAGCTCCCTTTGACAGCTCCACTTGCCGGGTCCAGAGCCTTCACTTCAACCTCTCACAGCCAGTGTTGTGGACGGAGAAGAGAAATAAATGGTTATGGGGAAGTCCTATCCCCTGCCCAAACCTTAGAAGTAAGTGGCTTTGTGAGAACAGCCTGTGTGTCATGTGGCTTTCTCATCAATGTGCAATATGAAATGCATTGCAGTCCACCTACAAATATGAGCTATGTGAGCTTTTACATTCTTTCCAGTATTTGACCTGAAGTAACAGAACTTGGTGGTGACAGAAAGGACGTTATTACCTGATGAACAGGTCATATACTATGACCTCATCTCCACTACCTCCCAAAAGACTTGGGAACATCTAGGGCCATGACCAACCTTACCCATCACTAAAGCTGATGTAGACGGTCTCTCAGATAAAATTATCCTTAGGATCCAAGAGCAACAAAGGACCAGAGAGCACAGTCAGGTGTTATTCCTCCATGTCCCTGGCCATCATATCAGGGAGTGTGAAGTCCATGGCTGATGAGAGCTATAGAAGCAAACACGGCAAGCCATACATCAAAGAGGTACAAAACTCACCCAGACAAGCATGAAAGTGGAGGATTGATGGCAGTCTTGAGCTAAAATTGAAAAGCCCTGAAATATACCAAGAAGCAGCAATGGCGAGTATAGATAACTTCGTAAAAACACAAATAGGGGCTAGAGAGCTGGATCAGTGATTAAAAGCACACACATTAGGGAAGAAGGGGACACACATCAGAGAGGGACCAAAAGAGTGTCATGAGGCTAACTGTGACTTAAATACATTAAATACATGTAGAATGTCATCATGAAAGCCATTGTTTTATTGTGAATAAACACTAACGGAAAGGGGGAAACCTGGACCGTGCTTGCTTTGCTGCTCGTTCATTTTTCTTACGGATAAATTGTTGGCTAGCGAAAGAAGAAAGGGAGACAAACCTGGCTGGGATTCCCAGTCGGTGGGGAACTCAGTAATTAAGGATTGGCAACATAAACAGATGTTATTTTTAAAAAATGGGTGACAAATGCCCAGCTGTCACGCTACCATGCGAGTCTGCGAAATGCCTGTGGTGCCCAGAATGATTGCTGTGGAACTTGTGGACCTTTTTGACAAGTGCTATTCATTACAAAGAGTGAACAGTTGACTTCAGCTCTCTGGGATACGGACAAAGGAAAATGCTGACATCTCTGCCAAGGCTCTGTGTCGTGGCGACCAACCTCTAACTGCTTCTCCTCCCACAAATCTTTAGTTTATATTTTGCTCAACTCACCCCTCAGCCCATTGCTCCTTCTCTCCCTAGATTCCAGCGCCAGCCTTGAGTTGCATTTTTGCGGAGCTTCCACATCTTTGCTGATCTCCCCTAGGCAGTCTCCTAATTCAATGTCCTCCAGTATCCTCTGACATCCCACCTGAGGGTGCCATTTATTGCCACGAGAATAGCTAGCACTGTAAGCTGTTCATTCGCTTTGTGGTGCCAAGTGCGTAGTTTAATATCTTCCTTCAAGTCTGTTATGCTAAGAACATTCATAAAGTAATAGTGCAAACCATGTCAGAATGACATGTGACCAGTCCTGACCTACACAAGCTGCAACTTCATATGCTGGGAGAAATAATGAAACGTGGGCGGATTTGAATAATGCCAGTGCAACGCTCACCCTCTGTAAATTCTGCCTTTACCCAAGGATAGCAAACTCAGGGTCTGGGCTGCTTCTTCCTCTGGCATGCCCAAGTCAACAATGAGCATTGACTGGAAGACTCTTACAGAGGCTGAGGGTACTGTGTGTCGGCCCCATTCCTACTCTTCTGGCTTTGCCCTGCAATGAAGATGCAGGACCTTTGTCCGGTTTGTCTATTAGAAGGACACTCCTGCCCTTCTGTGTGAATAAAGGACAGGGATCCTGGCATTTGGTGCAATTGTCCTGTGTGGTGCTAAGGGCTTAGATCTCTACTAATACTTGGCACCACTGCGGTTTTCCTATTGGGTAGTTGGATTTTGCCAGGTGACTTAGTGACCTGAGGAAGTTTACACAATGTTAGTTCCTTAAAACAAAAATATCAGCAGTTCAAACTCTCTATACGCTGACATACGGACTTTTGCGGAAAGTGGTGTATAATCTGGTTAGCTAATTACAACCTGTACATGGCTAAAGAACAGCCGTGTATGTGAAGGGACGTTTTCCATGGTTAAGGACTCTCCACACAACTTAAAGCTCACACATGTGTCTAAATGTATCTCACTATTCCCATCCCGGTGGCAGCCTGGACTGCAGTTCAATTGTTAGAACTCCTCACTCACCAGTGACGTAAGCTGCCAGCATTGCCAGCATTACCAGCCTCTAGCTTCCGAAAGGGCGTTCTTCACCACCTGGACACTGCCATGAACCTTACTGACCCTGCCCTTTGAGGTAGGTTCCAGCTGTGTGCCAGGTTCCCACACAGCTGGATGAGACTTGGGGCACGTTTATGAAGATGGGGTGGTGAAAAGCCATGGCTTACTTGAAACGTTGAAGAAGAACAAGACAACAGCGGCTAAGCATCCCACCCACTTTGGAAATGAAATGCTGAAACAGAGCACATCTTGCCTCATTTTTTAAAATTAAATGATAATAATGAAGTTCACTTTTCCAGACTTGAGTGAGGTCTGGTGCCCGAGGTGCAGTTTCTGGTCATGTACACCAGACAGGCTTTCGCATGCACGCAGCAATTTTATTTTTCTGGTGGCAAGATCAATGTCTTACCGTCATACTGGCAAAATCCACGGGAATGAACTCAAAGGAAGCCGCACTGGATTTGCAAATTCAATTAATTTAAAGTGGAAACACTTGTTTCAACATTATTGCTCAGGGATATGACAGACACCCACCCTCAGGCCAGGAGGAGGGTAGCAAGCAGATTCAGGCTAAAGAGATCTGGCATGATGAAACAACTGACTCAAGATGCCCCATGAGTTGGCTATTTTGTCCTGTTACAATTAATTGTTACTTTGTCATCTCCATTTTGAACACATAACTAGACAATTATATGTTGATTCTGTTTCACACACAAGAAGTTTGTATGCATGCCCTAACTAGATCCTAAGTACAAACTTAGCCAATACTACTTTTTTTAGGATCTGTGAGCTCATATATATGTTAAGAATCCAAGCAGTAGTGAAATTCCATCTGAGGACTCAGAGGGAACACTGATACTGGATTTACAGCCTGCCTGGGCAGGTTTCTTTTCTTGCTAACCCAGGTTTAGTCGTCACACAGATCGCATTTGTTCTAAATTTAAATCTTGCCAGATTTGTATCACACTTCACGGTTCAATGTATTTGAAGCACTGCTCTAAGAAGCTGTGATATTCTGGGGGAGTGTTTGACTCTGCTTTCTACAGTTTTGTTGGAAGGTTTGGATTTATTTTGGTTGGGGTTACATACTTGAATCTCAAAGGTCTGGCTCTTGAATATTGAACAGCCAACTAATAAGAGACACCTGGGGGCCAGAGAGCAAGTCAGTTTGCTGCCTCGTATTAAACGTGAAAGTACTGCTCCACTTCCAACCATGTCTGGACTTTAGTCAAGACCAGGCTTCCAGATTGCCACCCGAGGCTTTCAAGGTAGCTTTTTCAGTAGCCTCACATACTGGCCTATTTTTAAAAGGTAGTCTGGACCACTACTACTGATGTCCCTCAACCTTGATAACATAGATTGGCATAAGATGTAAGCAGCAGAATTTATACTATGCAGGTGACATAAAAACCCACATGGTTGCCCTATGTTGTTGAAGTCTCAAATCCACTCGGCTGCCTCTCTCAAGATTTTTTTTTCTTTTTTAAAGGAAATGGTAGAGGCAGAGAGGTTGTGAACTTAAATCTGTAAAAGGGACACATGGGACATCACATTGAATGCAAATAATTGCTGTAACAAAGATGTGGGCCTATCATCTGACTTTGAAATGCCATACCTATGGCTTGGTGTTTGGCAAACCACATTTTCCACAGCTTGCTGTATCACCACCGAGTCCAACTTCATCTCCGTGAGCTCAAAGCCACTCTCAATGACTCTCCATCCGCCCCACAACCCAGACTGTGAACCCAACCCGTCCCGGCTTGTTTTAGTTTTATTTCCTGCCGCTGTGATAAAAATCCCTGACAAAGGCCGCTTAGAGAGAAATGGTTTAGTTGGCTCACAACTCAAGGTTAAGTTCTTCACTGCAGTTAAGAGGTGGAAACTTGAACCGGGTACTCACATCATACCCGCTGTCGAGAGCAGAAAGCAAGGAAGTACTGCACACAGTGGGCACTCAGCTCCCCATGTGCACTCATGCATCCCCACCAGGGAACTGTGCCGCTCACATTGAGTGAGTCAAGAGAAGCCCTCTCAGAAATGCCCACAAAACAACCAAATCCAGACACTCCTTCATTGAGCTTGTTCTCCCTTCTAGGGTCTCTCTAGATGTGTTAACAGTTTAACCCACTGGTCACTCTGGGCCTCCACAAAGCAGCCATGACGTTTGCTGATGACAAGCACTCGGTTATACCACTTTCTAACATTTTTCACTTAATGGTACACACAGTATGCCACCATTTTGCACGGCAAAGGGGAGTAAAAGGGAATATATTAGGATATTTCTGGCTTTTAAAAATAAAAGGATTCCATTTTCAGATGATGATAATCATAGTTGTGGATGAGGGCGACCCTATAGGAAGACCAGCAGCTCAACTAATCTGGACCCCCAAGATCTCTCAGACACTGAGCCACCAACCAGGCAGCATATACCAGCTGATATGAGGTCCCCAACACATAGACAGCAGAGGACTGCCTGCTGTGGCCTCAGTGAGAAAAGATGCACTTAACCCTTGAGAGACTTGAGGCCCCAGGGAATGGAGAGGTGTGGTAGGGTATGTGTGTGGGGGGGGGGGGGGAGTGTGGGAGGGTGTGGAGACGTACTCTTAGAGATGGAGGAGGAGGAATGGGCTGAGGAACTGTTGAAGGGTAGGCCAGGAGGGGGATAATGACTGGACTGTAAAAAAAAAATAAAAAATAAAGAATAAAATAAAAAGATCATAATACATGAGATCATTACAACTTTAAATAATATTTTGAAATGAAACATTTCCAGGTAGGGCTCGGAGAGATGAATCAATACTCAGAGTCATGAATTCAGTGCCCAGAACCCATATTACACAACTCCCAGCTAACTGTAACTCCAGTTCCAAGGGATCCGATACCCTCTTCTAGCCTCCAGAGCCACCTGTACTCATTTCCACACGGCCCCACGAAGATGCACATGAGTACACAATCAAACACAAAAGTAAACCATTGGGAAGAAAAATCTCTTCTCAAGTGTTAGTGATTGACCTTGTTCCTTCTGTGTGTGCAGATTTTAAATACCTGCTGTGTGTGCCTAAATAGTTCCTCGGTTCTCAAACATGAGACATTCTAATGAGAATGTCTTCAAATTATAGTAATCTCCTCTGATGGGAAACTTTCCCTGCAAGCAGCCAGGAGAGCTTATAGATCAATGACGGGACCTTCATTCAAGATTAGAAAGGCAGCTGGTGTGTTTAAATCCTTTAACAACTCATATTGAGAACTATACGTCAACTCCTTAGATGATGTTTCTTCTGCAGCTATATGTAGGAACTGCTCAATGTGCTCACTAAAGAGTTCATAATGCTGTTTTTATTTATTTGTAGATTATTGTTTATTAATTTTCCAATTCTGCTCTACTTTGCAGTGAATCCACCACCAACAAGGGGACAATGAAGAAGTCTCTGTCCCCACAGAGCTTGCGCTGAGTAGGCTCAGAGGAGACAATTTAAGTAAAATATTTAATGTCTCTAGTAAGCAACCAAAGTGTGTATAGTCATCAAAACTAGCTTCCCAGTTTTTGATCCGTCTTATTAAGATAAACCAACGAAGATCTGGGAAAATGGGAAGATAAGCTGTGGCCCCATCCCTGTGCATGTACAGAGCACCAGATGACCTGAGTTCCTACTAACCCAGTGCCCACATCCATGCATCTGCATAGCAAAGTTGGACTATGACACAATCCTTTGCCTGAGTCTGATGATGTAGTACGCAAACGTATTCATCTCTAAATACTGGGTGCCACGCAACAACTTCATGGCCTGAAATCTCTGTGCCATTTTCCTTCACCGGTTCAATTTGTCTCATTCTTTGAGGTTTAGCCTAGACCTCAGTGCCAAGAGTTCATAGCAACCACCACACCAAGTTCCCTTTGGCACGCTGCTAGTACAGATGTGCGGCAGTTTATCAAAAGCATTCTTATGTTATCCTTACTACCAGAGATGATAGTAGAACTGTCTCTGTATTGAAAGCATTGCTATGTTCTTGACTGTCAGACATGAAAATAGATCTGTTTCTAACTTCCTAAGATCTACCACACTTAGCTCAATGAATAGTTGTCGAATCCAGGCTCCCCTGCTGTGTAAAGTTTATACAACCAGCTCAGATAGCTCACATTGACGCTTTCCTCATATGAAATCTAGCCAGAACCGAGGGAATTAAAAATGTAGGTTTCCAGGGCTGGAGAGATGGCTCCATGGTTAAGAGCATTGACTGTTCTTATGAAGGTCCTGAGTTCAAATCCCAGCAACCACATGGTGGCTTACAACCATCTGTAATGACACCTGACGCCCTCTACTGGTGTGTCTAGAGACAGATACAGTGTACTTACATATAAATAATAAATAAATCTTTTTTAAAAAAATGTAGGTTTCCTCTAATTAATTATTTCTGTGGGATTTCCATCTGTTGTTCAGTTAGACCTAAGCTTCATGAGTGTGGGAACTACATATGAGGGTTACTACCCAGGAAACTGTGTCTGCCTGGTGTACAACAAGCGCATACTCCAAGCACAAAGCAGAGGCGCTCCATTTCCTCATTCATTTCATTCCAAGTGAGAAGGTTGGCTGTGAGCTCTGCTTCAGTCATTATGAGCGCTATTAATATTCAAGATATTACATTGATGTTTTATCAATAAAATGTGTGGTTAAAACCTTTGACTTGGGCTGGAAGAGATGGCTCAGCAGTTAAGAGCACTGAATGGTCTTCCAGAGGTCCTGAGTTCAATTCCCAGCAACCACATGATGGCTCACAACCATCTGTAATGGGATCAGATGCCCTCTTCTGGTGTGTCTGAAGAGAGCAACAGTGTATACACACACACACACATAATTAAAAAAAAAAAAAAAAAACCTTTTGACTTTATTTCAATATTAGATTCAAGTTCTTTCCCATCACTGAAGGGGAATCCGTGGAGACCCCTACAAGGAATTAAAAGCAGCATGTTTGCCTCTATGTTTCAAAAAATTGTGGATTCTTGACAGTCTGATGTTGAAATTATTATAAAAGCCAAACTTATTATTAAAAACTAATGTTCCATGCTAATATTCTCATGACTTATGAAGTAAATATATTTTAATGGGTATTGCTATTCTCTAAAATTAATTATGTCAGTGCATGAAAACTAATATTATGAAAGCATACAATAAAACATAAAATCCACATTTCATTTTTCACTTTCCCTAAAACATAAAGATCAGCTCATTCACTAATTGAAAGAAAAGATAAACAGTAATTGTTCAGATGTTCTTGTTTGTGTGCTGGGCAGACCACTGGTCCCATCCCTCACCAGCATGTTTTGGTAGAGACTTGGGCTGACCAACTCACCTACCACCCAGGCCCAGATCTAGCCCTTTGAGTAGGTCCACTCCAACATCTACCCCATCTATGTGCTGATGAAGTACGTGAAGGAGCTTGCCCTGCAGAACCAGAGCTCCTACGGTATCTCCAATGACTCTGGGCAACAGTAGAATGTCTGAGAGGAGTATGGGATGACCCAGTATTGATAGTGTGTTAGAAACCAGAAGCCTTGAACCAGACCAGTGACAGGGTGTGATGAAAATTGTATGGAAGGCTGTTTCGGCAAAGTACGTAGGATGGACTTGGATATTACTGGTACTTTGCAACTGGTTTCCTTATTGCGTAACAAAATAGGAGGCATGGAAGTGAGCAGAGAGGCTCCACGGAACTGTATTGAAATGGAGCGGTGTCTGGGCACGGGTGAGAGGTGTAACTAGAGACGCCAAAGCTGCCACAAGTGCTAGAGGAATAGGTCATGACCAGGAGGAGTTGCAGGGTGATATGCAGCAGCCTGGAGTTTGCACAGACTTAACCCCAGAACTAGCTGCCCAGTCACACCCTCTCCCTGGCTCTGAGCGATTGGATATTTACTGAATTGGATCTCCGGGAAAGGTCTCCAAGGTCTGGAGGCTAAGGTTCCTGGCCCATGCTTTGGCTGAGGCCATGTTGGTGTGGATAGATACTGCCACCGTGCTGAGACCATGCTGTTGCCAGGAACTGTGTAGAAGCTCAGGATTTGTGATCCTGTTGATTGCAAAGGGCAAGGAAGCTACTTTCTTTCTTTCTTTCTTTTTTTTTTTTTTTTTTTTTTTTTGGTTTTCCGAGACAGGGTTTCTCTGTGTAGCTCTGGCTGTCCTGGAGCTCACTTTGTAGACCAGGCTGGCCTCGAACTCAGAAATCCGCCTGCCTCTGCTTCCCGAGTGCTGGGACTAAAGGCGTGCGCCACCACGCCCGGCTAAGGAAGCTACTTTCACAGTGATACATCGGTACTGCAGATGCTCAGTTGGGAGAGAAACAATGAAGTCTTCTGGGACAACCCCACCTCCACCCCGGCCCTTCCTCCAAAGTAATCGTCTAAAACTGAAGCCCTCAAGGAGAACTCTTACAAATCGGATAGGGACTCTGGGGCGTAGCTCTCCACCATTGATGGCTCCTGGCAGGGGTTCAGGTAGAGAAGGACTCAGTTTTAGGGGCTGGCCACTGGGAGTTTGACCATGCTCCAGTGAGTATTACCGGGAAACACAAGGTGGACTTGGTTTTTCTTTCCTTTTTCCCTTCCTTCATTTTCTTTTTGCTGGGGGCAGGGCCACAGGGAGGGAGAACGGAAGAGGGGACTGGGGGGTGATTGTGATGAGGTAAGTGATGTGAGATTCCCAGATAATCAGTAAAAATATCACGTCAGAAAAAAGTAGTTGTGGATTTAACATATTCACAGCTTAGTCTACTCAAGCTACTGTAACTAAACACTTCTGAGTTGGCAGTTTGTAAACAATATAAGTTTATTTCTTAGAGTTTTAGAATTTAAGAAATCCAAGGTTAAGGTAGAGGCAAATTCAGTTTCCAGGAATTTCCTGACTTGTGGATGATTTTCTTTCTTTCTTTCTTTCTTTCTTTCTTTCTTTCTTTCTTTCTTTCTTTCTTTCTTTCGTGTGTGTGAAATCAGTTAACAGAATGAGGGGCAGTCAAATCTTGAGTATCTTTGCTAGAGCCAGGATCATAATCCTGAGGCAAGACTCTCTTGTCATGGTGAGAAGGCTCAGCAGGTAAGAGCTCCACTGGACCTGATGGGAAGGGGGGGAGGGAGGTTACTGGGGGGAACAATGGGAAAAAAGAAGAGACTCCTGAAAGAGAGAGAGAGAGAAGAAGAAGGAGGAGGAAGAAGAAGAAGAAGAAGGAGGAGGAGGAGGAGGGAGGAGGGAGGAGGGAAGAGGGAAGAAGAGGGAGGGAGGGAGGGAGAGGGGAGGGAGGGAGAGAGGGATAGAGGATGTTGTTTTTAAAGATTCACATTTAGATCATCAACTTGGAGCTGATGATTTTGAGGAGCGCATATATCCTGTTTGTAATACACCTATGCAGATATCCTGTTTGTGATACACCTATGCAGATATCCTGTTTGTGATACACCTATGCAGATATCCTGTTTGTGATACACCTATGCAGATATCCTGTTTGTGATACACCTATGCAGATATCCTGTTTGTGATACACCTATGCAGATATCCTGTTTGTGATATAACTATGCAGATATCCTGTTTGTGATACACCTATGCAGATACACCTAATGGACAGTAGGATAGAAATAGTTTAAAAATTATTGAATACATTTTGTTACTTTAGAGCATTGTTTCTTTTGAAAAATTAAATCCAAAGTTATTGCAAAACGTTTTCCAGTCAAGAGCTGACTGCACGTTCTCAGCAGCCTGCAGAGCCTGAACAAGTAGTTATTTTTAGGGGCTCCTATTATTGCGTCTGACTTTATATTTAATGACCTGCCTGTCAAGTTACTGAACATGTTTCATTCCCCATTCTTACAGGGTGACAGGAACTTTGAAGTTTCAAAATAACAAGTAGTAGACTAGAGATTTAGATACAAGAAAATTTAGCCAGAAAATACTTTTAAAGCATCCAAAGGGCAATTAGTACCGCCACCCACACAATGCTAGTATATTTTTATGAAACTGTCTTAAAAGTAACTATGTTTTTAAATAAGATGTTCTTACATCTTTATTCATCACTTCTGAACGGTACAGCATTCGTCATCCGGGCATCTCATCTTACATTGCTCTAATGAGGCATTTGAATGACTTCTTCTTTAAATATACTCAAGAAAGAGATCAATAGCAGCAAATATTCCTTACATTTGATTATCTTAAAATAATTATCTAACATCCTCTGAAATATGTGTTATGGTCTGCAATAGTTTTGAGAGACCAGATCTTTTGGGTTCAGACTCCATCTTAGAGAACCTGACCTAAGGTTGAATTCGAGTTAACTAACAGGCCGGTCCTAACACCAGTTTCCAGGTTACTCTCCTACAAGACCTACATCTAGCACCAGTTTCCAGGATAACCCCCAACAAGACCTAAGTCTAACACCAATTTCCAGGTTATCCCCCAACAAATCTGCACTTCCAAGTTACAAGCCTGTGGCTGATACTTTCTAGCAACCACCAATCAGGAGGAAGTTAACTTTGTGGTTTGAATGCCACTTATGTTAAAGGCCATAATGGTCCCCCCAATCAAATGTGTGCCAGGCTAGAAAAACCCCTTCTTGACTCTATAAATACTTTCCTGAAACTGTGCTTGCTGCTGCACTCTCCCATTCTGCTGTGTCAGAGAGGTAGCATGGCCCACGCTCAGGCTTGAATAAAAAGACCCTAGCATGATTGCATTGGAATCGGCTTCTTGGTGGTCTTTTGGGGTTCCTGAATGCTTCCTGGCACAACATTTATGTTCTGAAGAGTGAAGGCCGGGGGTTCTCTGTATGTTGCATGTGACGTTACTGCTGTAGTCTGGAACTTGAAAGCTTCCCATCCTCCAGAAGTCAACATTCAGCCTTCAGTTTGGTGCTGTTGGAAGATGGAAGTCTATATTTGATAACTAGGGTCTAGTGGGAGGTTCTGGGACACAGAGGGCACACCCTGGAAAGGGTGATAGAAGGCTAGGCTCTTACTCTTCTGACTCCATCAGGAAGGTAATTGTGGCACCTCTACTACCCACTCCCAACAGACGTATTGTGTTGTGAACAGCCCCAGGGCAGTGGACCGTGTCCGGGAGTGAAACTACCAAAGCTGGTTTCACTCTTCCCTTCTTAGGTTCATTGGCTTGGACTTTGCTGAAAATAAAAAAATTGGAAACATGCATAACACACCTGGATAATTCTAGTCCTGTTGAATAGCCCTGCAGCTGTTTGTCGTGTTCTGGTCTAGAGCAGGTTCACCGAGCAGGTGGCTTGGCTAGGCAGGTAATGGTTGATTGTTGCCAAGCCTGACCACTTGAGTTCAATTCTAGAACCCACGTGGTGGAAAGAGAGCACTGACTTGTGCAAGCTGTTCCCTGACCTCCACAAGCTCACTGTTGCGTACACACACATGCACACACAGAGATAAATAAATAAGGCATGTCTTTCAAAAAGTGAAGTGTTTCTTAAGATAGTGGTTCTCAAGAGCTTTTCTTCCTGGACATCTTTGTGCTATTGACATCACTGTGAGCCCCAAGGAAGGTGCTTCCTTCCCTAGTCTCAGCAGAGAGCTGTGTCGTCATATGGGCATCTACCACAGTTGCCAAATATAGATGATCTGTGGCTTATGAAAAAGAGATGGCAATTTCCTTATGAGAGATTGCAAAAAGAGCCTAGAGCCTAGGACTGCATTCCCGTGAAAAGTCCCACTAATCGTGTGTGTGCTTCTGAATGTTGAGCTAAACTCATGTCGTCCTTTAGTTAAGCGATTTGTAATTTTCAGTTTCAATGCTCTCCTTCTCTTGGCATCGTGGATCCATCAATGCACTGTTCAGATTAAGTCAGAATACTGTTATTTGTCCTTAGATGCTCCTTCGTGCTGCGGGAGATGCCCTCTCACACTAGGGTGATGATCGTTGGCGAGAAGTTTACAGTTCTTGATCTGCAGAAAATGTGAGGTCGTTGCATACTGACACCTGTGGCATTGCGTCTATAACTCTACCCTGATTCCGTTCTGGATGTTAATCCCCCAGTGAGCGTGTGAGATAAACTTGTCTCTGAATAATCTTAACACCGAAACTACTCTAAAGGGAAGTACAAAACAATAACTTTCATTTTGTTTTTCTTCCTCTAGACTTTGAAAGATAAACTATCCCTATGTCTGTGACAAATAGGGATGGTAATTTAATTTCAATATTTGTATGAATACATGAATATTCTTGTGTTATTCAGGTGATCTATGAATAGTATGTTCTGAAAAGAGGCTGTCAGGCCTAAAGGCACCATTACAATTTTAATTATAATTTTCTTCAAGGAATTTGCATTTACATTACAAAATATTGTCTCATTTCCATCTGATATTTTATAAGTTGTTGTAAGGCAAGGTGTTCAAAAGGAAAAGAAATTAGATCAGAAATTTTTGGACTTTGTAGCTTGTTGTAAAACACAAAGGGCTAAAGCTGTTTTGCAGCTCTGACTGACTTCCATCCACTCTCATCTCATAGACGGTCTTTACCTCAACAAATCACCCTTCCTCCCTGGACCTTAAGCTTCCTTATCTGTGGGCTATATTGAAGGGTAAGGAAGAAGGAGTAGACAGCCGGGTGTGGTGGCACACGCCTTTAATCCCAGCACTTGGGAGGCAGAGGCAGGCGAATTTCTGAGTTCGAGGCCAGCCTGGTCTACAGAGTGAGTTCCAGGACAGCCAGGACTTTCGAAACCCTGTCTCGAAAACAAAAACAAAAACAAAAACAAAACAAACAAACAAAAAGGAGCAGGCAAAGCATTCGTGTGGGACAGGGTACACAGAGGCTTTCTTCACCTTGGCGGTTGCCTGGTTCCTCCATGAGGCCTGAGATGCTGGACGGGTGATAGCCCGTAAAGGCACCGATTTCTGTATTTATGTCTAAGAGACAGAATGAATACATTTTAAATTCCCTTTCAACACTGCATTTTCTATTCCGGTGTCTGATATACATTTCCACTATTTCTATCTTCTTCTGGAGTTTGTTCACTGCAAGGTCTTTCAAGGTTATCATCCACCCCCATCTCCACACAGCAGAAAATCCCTCTGTCATTCCCGGATCGCCTTGTCTCCTGAGATGAAAATCTTTGGCCTGCTGTGGTGCCTTGTGCCATCAATCCTGGCACTTGAGATGTAGAAGCAGGTGATCTTGTTGAATTCCAGCACAACCTGATTGACATAGAAAGTCTACAGAGTAAGGCTCTGTATAAAAAAAAAAATAAGTATGTACA
This sequence comes from Mus caroli, assembly GCF_978045245.1. Classification (NCBI taxonomy): domain Eukaryota; kingdom Metazoa; phylum Chordata; class Mammalia; order Rodentia; family Muridae; genus Mus; species Mus caroli. The sequence goes on along the minus strand of NW_028227273.1, from coordinate 25,643,455 downwards.
TACAATATATACATACATGCATGCATCCATACTCTTTAAAACTAAAGGTGGTATCCTCCCTATCTTTGCCTGCTGAGAGATACCTGCACCCAGGTTTTATTATGGAAATCCTTATTTTATTTGTTAACAGTGATCTTTTCTAAAATATTATGATGGCACAAAATAATAAGTATTCGGTAGAAAACATACTTGGAATTTTTAATTTTGACATTTTTTTCTAGGCTAGTGATTTTCAGTCCATTTTTGTTGCTGTTGTTGTTATTGTTTTGTTTTTTTTTGTTTGTTTGTTTGATCATTATGATGCCGAGCTGAGGCAAGCAGTCAAAACTACCTTACTGTTCTATAAACATGATCAGAACCAACAAGTGCTCTGCAGGGTCCCGGTTGCTGGGCTAGGATGTCCGGTAGGCTTGGTGAGTTACGCACATTTTCAGCTAACGATAGTGGGATCGAATCAGTCAATTGTAAATCATCTATACTTGGCAATTATTGCCATTTGAAGTAATTAATTAAAGAACAAACGGGTAAACAGAGATATGAGCAAAACTATGACAGATGGGTGTGTGGATGGTGAATCTTGCTTCCCTGGTAACACAGACAGTGGCTTAAACAATAAAGATAGAAGGTCTGGGGTGCAGAGCTCTAACGTGCGGGCACTGGCAGGGCCACGCCCCCTCTGAAATCTGTGGTAGAGAAGCAGCTCTTGCTGCTTCCTGTTTCGAATATTCTACAGTGATCCTTGGTGCACCTCCGCTTGAAGACACACCGAGTCAAATCTCTGACTCCACTGTCATGTGACGTTCTCAACTCTTCGTCTGTGTGTCGTTCTCTTCCCATAGGGACACTGGTCATACTAAGTTAATGAACGATCGTGTTCTATCATGAACTCTTTCCTCCTTACCTCTGTAGCAACCATTTCCAAATATGGTGGCTTCAGAAGTATTGGGTTAGGGCTCTGAGATGCCTTTTGAATGAGAAGGATCAAGTTGTCGCCAGACTCCCCGAACTCTCTTCTCCTGATTTTTGGACTCCACGTCTACTTGAATTGTCCAATTTTCGCAAGAACCTAGTCAGAGTCCTTCATTCATCACCTTAAATACCTACCAAATTCTTTTGTGTTTCTACCAGTAAGGCTTGCATTGAGTGGCCCCTGCACGCTACACAAGGTCAGTCTGGGCCATACCAAAGTCTGTCTTCAAGGAAAAGAAATAGGGGCTGGAGAAATGGCGCAGAGGCTAAGAGCAACTGTTGTTCTTCCAGAAGACCCAGGTTCCATTCCCAACACCTAGATGGGTGTAATTCCATCTGTAACTCCAGTTCCAAAGAATCTAACACCCTCTTCTAATGCCCTTTTCTGGCATGCATGTATATAATGTAGTACAGGGAAAAATACCAATATATATTTAAAAATACAAACTAATACATCTTTTTTCAATTAAACCATTCTGTAATCAGGTAGAACTTAATATTTTAATTGTCCTTAATAACTCCATAGTAGAACTTAATACCTGAATAGTCCTACATGCTTAAAGTTAGGAGTTGGAGATTGATATCGAGGAAAATAAAATAGACTGTGGTAGATGAGAAAGAAAAGAGCCCAACCATTAGCTATCCTGTGAGATGGGTCTACTGTGGAGTCATCTGGGGGGTCACTCTTCAGGCAGGAGGAAGATTCATTTCATGCGTTCATCTGCAACTTGAAGCCTTCAGTGACGGGACTGGGATCTGTGGTGCTTTTGAAAGTTCAACCTTCCATCAGATGTCACTGAAATTATAGGCATGGGAATAGAGCGGAATGGGCTCCCCCACTGGCAAATCCCACTTCCTGTCTAAGTGCTTTATCTCCCTGCAATTATTGTAAAGTAGCAAAGCCCTTGTTTTTTTTTTTTTTTACCTCATCCTATCATCTTGTACTTAATAGAGACTGTGACAGTGAAAGTCCTGCCCTCAAATTATACAAGCACAAAGGTTCTTTTATCTATTTTGTTCAGTTTGCCCTTGAACACAGTATCCATTCATGAGACGGGATACAATAGGAGAGGCTATGCAGCTGTGGAAGAAGGTAACACTTCCAATGACACCTTTAAAACCCTGTGTGGGCCCCCTCTGGGATACATGTTCTCTGCTATTTGCTACGTTGTCTGTTTAGAGACCATCAAAGAGTGAATAGATAATTCACTCCTAACACAATGACTGCCTGCTGATGATGTGGAATGTATTCAGATGTGACCCTGACCACCACAGCACAAAGGCTGGATTTGAGAGTCCACACATGCTATACCCCTAATTGCCTGTTGACTGAAACCAGGCCCTCCTAACAACCCTTCAAATAGCATACTTTGATCCTTCTGTAAGAACCTTCCTTAGCCTAGGTACTTTTTGATTCTTTTTGTGTTTAGTTTGTGCAGTTCTTCACAAAGTCTGGATATTAGCACCCTGATATGAAGTATAGTTGAGAAAGACTTTCTCCCATCCTGTGGGCCACCTGTTTGCTCTGTTGATAGATTCTTTTTCTGTGCAAAACTAAATGTCATCCAAATGGCATAGTGCTAAGGCAAACATTTGTGCTTAGAAATGGGGTGAGATTATATCCCTGCAAACTCGGTGATATTTAAACAGGTTTTTTTCAGTGTTATTTCTTTATCAGATTCCACATACATACTTGTAAGTGACACTTTCATTTCCTCAGATGAAGTGATGAGATGAGAGACACATGAAAGCTATGTGAATACATGGTTTGGGATGAACTCAGAGCATTTATTTCCTTTCCTAGTTTAACTATCCCTTAGCCTGGGCCTGGAAGCTTCTAGCCTTCATATAATCTAATCTTCCAAGCTGACTGATTCAATCTGGCTTCTCTTGGCTCCTGTCTCAATTGCTGCCACACCCACTCCAGTGGAAACCACATGACAGGCCCAAAAGCTTGGAGGCAGTTCTGAGGAAAAAATGTTTCATGAAACTTAGTCTCTTGGAGCCTTGTCATCCTGTAAAACGAATGCTCCAAACCTGTCCTTGCGTTAGTTGGTGAATGGATCTGTGTGCTTTCCTTCAATATTGTTTTATTATAAGTGCCTCTAAGGATTGATTTTGACATATAGCTAAGTTAGATTAGCCTCCACCAGTGTTCCAATATCCTAGAAAATTGTTGAGCCAACCTTAGGCTTTGATTTTTGTAAGAATGCTACTCGTTCAGATGAGAAGCCTCCAGTGTTGACAGAGAGAGAAAGTGAAAGAAATCAGGCATTACAATTTACTGGACTAGAGCTAGAAATCTCAGGGCTAGTCTACAAAGTATACTTAAAACAATAGCCGAGTCACTCCCATACACAGGAATTTACAATGGTTTAGGAAGAAGGAAGGCTGTGGTCTAAGAAGGAACTAGAGTAAATACTTAGAACAATAGCTGAGTCACTCTCATACACAGGAATTTACAATAGCCTAAGGGGAAGGTGGATTATACAATAAACTAGAATTGGAACTAGGGCAAGGGCATGAAGCCCTTGCCCCTGGCTTCTAAGAATAAGATGACCTTAGGTGGGGCTGCTTTTGATCCCAGTGGTTAACATTGATTTTTATCCCAGTTGGTTCCTGTTTGCTTTTATGTATGCATTCCTCTGTTTTGTGTAAAAGTCATTTTTGCATCGGGTAACCTCAATGTACCTTGGATGACCTTAATATAAGTCTGATGCTCACTTTGAGAAATTACATTCAGATACAGTACTCTCTCTGTGTCAGTGTCTGTTTGTCACCCCCACCGACTCCTTGCCTACCTGAATACCAGGACCCTGATTCCTTGTGGGTTGAGGGACCCACTGAGTCCAGTCCATGGCATATTGCTCTACGTGGCCTCATACTAATTTTGGCAATCTGTTCTAATCTTCTGGCTTCTTCTCATTCTCTGGCTCATCCTGTCTTCACCTGTATCTAACTTGTTCTCTCTGTAACCTGCTCTGTAAAACTATCCCATAAAAACTGCCCCCCCCCACACACACACCACCCACCACACCTTCTTTCTCCCCTTTGGCTCTTAAGTAGTCCCTCTTTCTCTACTGTTCTTGTGTGAGTTGTGTGGATCCCATCTCTGACTCGTTCTGTCAAATCCTTTTCTGATTTGTCACTTTGTCTGCCCCTCAATTAGAGGTTATTTTCAAACATGGCTGCTTCCTTCTACAAACTAGCCTTTAGAGATTAAAGGTGTATACTAAAGGTGTATATCTGTATTCTAGCCAAATCACACTGTAATCCATGGCAGGTCTGCCTTCCAGCATAATACAACAGACTTGAGAAAATTCTACGGCTTTTCCTATGTTCCTTCAATTCGAAGATGCTCACTCAATTTCCATGTCTCTAAAATCTCTGTGGTTGGGATATGTGTTGGAATAGATTGTGTGAAATCCTACAGCCAAGGGGTGTCTTGAGTGAATAGAATATATCCCTTGGATCACAGAAAAGTCTTGTTTGGCCATCGTGAATTTATGATTCGTTGTACAATAGTCTTCTCACTAGACACATAACCACATCAGTAGTTATTTGTGGCTGTAACAGCTATTGTCAAAACCTGGGGTAGGTGCTGCTAGAAATGAAAATCATTTATTGATTCATGCGATAATTGCACATTAACTTGTCAGTATTTGCTTTGCTCACAATGCTTCTTGATGATTTAAACAGGAAACGTCTCTATATTCAAGAGCCTATATTCTCATAAAGAAAAAAAAAAGCATAAGCAAAATGTACAAACATAATATGACATGTTTTAAGTATTTGGGGGCAGAATATTTGCATTAAACAGAAACTAAAAGTTCCATTGTTCATTGTTTTTCTAGCATTTTCTGAATTGCCTCCATGGCCCAGAGACTTGTGTATTTCCAAATCTAATTCTATATAACAGAGGCCCCAAAAGCCTCCCAAGAAGTCTTTCTGGAAACAAATGCATCACTTCTCTCCTCCATTGCTACAGTATTGTACTGGCTAGTTTTGTGTCAACTTGACACAAGTGGAGTTATCACAGAGAAAGGAGCTTCAGTTGAGGAAATGCCTCCATGAGATCCAACTGTAAGGCATTTTCTCAATTAGTGATCAAGGGGGAAAGGCCCCTTGTGGGTGGGACCATCTCTGGGCTGGTAATCTTGGTTCTATAAGAGAGCAGGCTGAGCAAGCCAGGAGAGGCAAACCAGTAAAGAATATCCCTCCATGGCCTCTGCATCAGCTCCTGCTTCCTGACCTGCTTGAGTTCCAGTCCTGACTTCTTTGGTGATGAACAGCAGCATGGAAGTGTAAGCTGAATAAACCCTTTCCTCCCCAACTTGCTTCTTGGTCATGTTTGTGCAGGAATAGAAACCCTGACTAAGACAAGTATCTTTCGGTTACTATAAGCATCTGGGAAGTCAGCTGCCAACGCCCTCCTAACCTAAGCTTACTAATGCAGCACTGAGTAATGACACACAGCCCCCTATTGTGTCCCTCGCTTTTACACTTCTAAGAACAGGTGTGGATTATGCCATACCTTGGGTAAGGCAATTGTAACATCTGGCTTAGAAAAAGACCTTGTCATAAAAGATACAGAATAACTTCTCGGCCTTTTATTATCCTAAACTGTCCTTGTAAGGTTGTCTTCAGTTTTCATTGGGCTAAAATACATTTTTCATAAAGTTTTATCACCTTAGTCATTTTGAAATATATTGTTTATGATATTAAACATATTCCCATTCTTCCCAACCCTCATCATCATCTATCTCCATATTTTTTTTATTGCCCCCAAATGGGGCTCTGCACCACTACTCACCAACTGCCCACACCTTCCTTGTGTCGTCCCTCGAAACCAGTACGCTCCTTTCTAAGAATTTGGCTACTCTATCTAATATTGAGAGATTCATAACACAGCATTTGTCCTTTTGGCTTATTTCCCCTGGTATCATGGTTTGCCTATAATGTAAGCACGCATCAGAATTCCCTTACTTCACAGTAGTCAGCTTTGTAAAGTTGGAAAATTAAGACAACCTCATCTATGTGTGTGATATCTGACTGGCCCATTCATCCTTCCATGATCACGTGGGTTGGTTCTCATGTTTGACTACTGTGAATATTGCCAATGCGTGTGTTAGTACATGTCTTTTTTTTTTTTTTTTTTTGGTTTTTCGAGACAGGGTTTCTCTGTGTAGTCCTGGCTGTCCTGGAACTCACTCTGTAGACCAGGCTGGCCTCGAACTCAGAAATCCGCCTGCCTCTGCCTCCCAAGTGCTGGGATTAAAGGCGTGCGCCACCACGCCCGGCAGTACATGTCTTTAAGAGCTTAGTTTCAGTTCTTTTGGTATATGCTCAGAAGTAGGTGTGTTAAACTTTATTAAAATTCTATTTTGAGTACATTAAGGAACTATAGATTGTTCTCCATTGTGGTCACATCTTTTACATTCCAACTATTACAAGGTTTTCTGTTGTGTGTACTTTTAAAAAAAAACAAAAACAACTAATAGCCACACTAATAGGCACAACATGGTATCTCATTATAAATGTAATTTTCATGTTTATATTCATAAGTAATGTTGAATATTCTATATTCTATATAATAATTTGTATTTGTTTTCCAAGCAAATGTCTATTCATGTCCTTTGTCCATTTTAAAATCAGAATGTTTGAGCTATAAGGTTTCTCTCTATATTCTGTATATGAACTTCTTATGAGATGTAAAACTTGGAAACATTTTGATTTCTGTGGGTTGCCTTTTTCCTTCTGTTGATAGTGCCTTTTGATCCACGAAGTGTTGAAATCCTGAGGGAGCCCAGTTCATCTATTTTGTTGCCTATGTCTTTTATATCCTATCCAAGAAATTCTTGTCAAATTCAATGCTGTTCCCTAAGTACTTTATAATACTATGTCTTGTGTTTGTGACTTTAACTCATTTGAGGTAGTTTTTGCACTTGGGTCTTTTGAGTATGGATATCTAATTGGCCAAATATCATCTGGTGAAAAGACTTCCATTTCTTTACTACATGCTCTTGGAATCTGCTGGAAACCACTGGACTATACACATGAAGGTACCTGCAGGCTTTTTGTTCTGTTGCATTAGTGTGTGTCTCTGTCTCTCTCTACCACACTCTCCTACTTACTAAACTTTATAAGCTGTTGTTTGTTGTTTAAAACAAGGTCTTTCTACATAGCCCTGGCTATTCTGAAACTCAATGTGTAGACAAGGCTGGCCTTGAACTAACAGAGATCCACCTGGCTCTGCCTCCTGACTGCTGGGATTAAAGGCACACCCTAGCACACCTGGCTTTTATATGTTTTGAAATTGGAGATAATAATAACATCCACTTTGTTCATCATTCTCAATATTGTTTTGGCTGTTCAGGGTCCTCTGTGATTAAAGAACAATGTATTTGGAGAAGGATTTTTTTTTCTTGCTACAAAGAAATTGAATTTTTATAGGAGTTGCTGTGGATGGATTGACTTTGGCCAGTGTGATATTTTCCTAACAGTGAACCGTGAACCTTCCAAATCCACAAACTGAATATGCTCTTCCATTTATGTCCATTTTCAAACTCTTGTTAATTGACTAAATTTGCTCATTGACTACTTTCTATGTGCTTAGGATACATTGTGTCTATTCTTATATCTATCATTCCTTCCCGAACACAGGTGACCCTTTCCCACATTCATGTCTTTTGGTTTTATAACCATGCCTTTATGCAGTGGCCACAAGTTTGGAACTACCCACTGGAGTCCTGTGGGTTCACCTCCGAGTCCACATCTGAGGACAGTTGCTATCCAGGCTATGAATCTGCTGTCTCCTTAGTTGATCTTATCCCTAAATATTTTATTTTTTTAAATGATGTTAAAATGAAGCAGTTTGCTTAACTTCCTTTCAGACCATTGACTTTTTGTACTTAGAGACTCAACCGATTCTCTTGCAATATTTAGAGAAATTATATTCTGCAGTTCAGTGGAGCCTCTTTGCCCACATCTGTGCCTCATATTTTGCTGTGCCGTGAAGAAACCAGATGCAAAGTCCCAAGCCGTCAATGTCCATTCTGTGTACTTACACCATATTTTACAAATTTTTCCTTTTACCAACCTCTGGTTCATGTTGTGTTTTACTTATATGTTATTGGGGTAATAAATAAATGGGATAATGACCCCATAATGTACTTCTGGCCTTTGAACCTCTCCTTTAGACTATATAAAAATGACTATTTCATAGAATTTATATACAGGATTTAGATCCAATAAACTGCATCTGTTCTTGTGCCCTATTTCCTATGTCAACAATGTTCTTAGGATTTTGGTGGACATCAAGGGAAAGAAGAGAAGAGGTGTGGTTTTCACCTAACTGTAAATTTGAACAAGGCCTGACGGTTTCCTATTACTCCTATCATTGACAACTATAATTTTATAGCCTAGGCCAGGTCAATCTTTGAAAGCAGCGGATGAGATATCTCCCATGCATGGAGCTAGGAAGCAGCAGTCAAGGGATGTTACCATGAGCCAGAGACACTGTGCCATTTCCAGGGCTTTAGAAAGGTCATTCAAGCCCTTCCTCTTCCTTGCTATAATGTGATTTTCTTTCGAGTTTGATGTATGTAGTAAAGATAAAAATCATGCATAATATGATATTTTCCTTCTGGACTATAACTTGCGGTCGAGAGTCAATATTATTGAATGAGTGATTCAATGCAGGCATATTGCTGAGCTAGCCTTGTGACCTTTAGAGCATCAGTTGTCATTTTGTAGGATGATTTGTTTCTGAGCAAATTGGATTTTTCAAGAACACAGTGGCTATTCCTTTCTTCTGATATAATAAAACACTTCCTAAACTTGCATAAGATAACCTTATAGATGCATACCCTAACCTCCAGCTTCCCCTAACCCTTAACAGTTCTAAGATCTGACAACTTAAAGGCAAATTCCCCAAACTTGAAAACTACATAAAATGATATTTTTGCATAAGACTACTTGGTCATATAAACAGAGAAATCATAATTTTGGTGATGGCCCAGATTTTAAGGCATATATATATATATATATATATATATATAATTTTAAGGAACACACAATATATTCACAGTCTTGGTTAGGGTTTCCATTGCTGTGAAGAGACACCATGGCCAAGGCAACTTTTACAAAGGACAACATTTAATTAAGGCTGGCTTACAGGTTCAAAAGTTCAGTTCATTATCATTAATTCAGGAAGCAGGGTAGCATCCAGGCAGACATGGCACTGGAGAAGGAGCTGAGAGTTCTACATCTTCATCCAAAAGAAGCCAGGGGCTGACTCTCTGTTCTAGGTAGCTAGGAAGGAGGGTTTCAAAGCTCACCTACAATGTGATACACTCCTCCAACAAGGCCACACCTACTCTAACAAGGCCACACCTACTCCAACAAGGCCACACCCCCCCAATAGTACCACTTTTTGGACCAAGCATATTCAAGCCACCGCATATATTCATATGTGTATATTCGTGTATACATATTCATATATATATTCATATATATACATATATATACACATATATATTCATGCACACACACATAGAAATGTCAGGCAATGTATATTAGACATTTTCCTCCTTGGCTGACTGACACTCTGTTGCTCTTGGCTCATAGGCCCATAGGCCCCGCCCCGCCAATGCACCTCCCAGCAAGACCCCGCCTCCAAACTTCGAAACTCCGCCCCTAGAGCCTCCACCCTAGGGCGGGGCCAAGGCTAGTGCAACCGGCTAGTTCATCCTGCTCAGTCTTAGAGGATCCTAGCTCCTGGCTCCTCCCAGGTCAGTCCCCACCTCCCTATCTTCTCCAGCTTTGTGTATGCCCTTTCTAAAAAATTAACTCATCAGGTCCAATGTGTGTCATCTACATACTCCTAGATGTGAGGCCATCCACCAGAGCCTGCTTGACCTACCAGGGGCTAAGTTCCCTTAAAGAAAACTGAACCTCCATCTCCCAGAAGTCTCATCAAATGGCAACGACTTCTTGGTTGACCTTCCCTCTCTGCTGGATTTTTGTCTGGGGTCAAGATTAATTCTGTATATTTAGATTCCCACTTGTCCCAAAACATTTGATTAGACAAGCAATTCCTCCCATACTTGTTAGCAGTGTGTGCTTTTCCATAAATCAGTCATCGATTTTACCGTGGGCTGATCGTGGCTTCTCTGCTCTGTGCTTTCAGCTGTGTTGTGGACAAACAACACTTAATTTCAATGGCGTCATAATAAATCTTATCCAGCAGTGAGGGCCTGAGAAGTGAATTTATTTTCAATATTCTTTGCATTTTTCACTTCCAAATAAAATTTAGAGCTAACTTGCAAACTTTTATAACAAAGAAACCTGCTGGAATTATAAGTTGGAACTGTATTGAATATATCGATCAATTTTTGGAGAGCTGCCAAACTGTATTGAATATATTGATCAATTTTTGGAGAGCTGCCTTGCATGTTTTAATTCATTAATATAGATGCTATTCAAAGTCTTTAATACATTAGCATGTCATGCCCCTCCATTTATTTTAAGGTTTCACTAACATGTTTAGAATTGGTGTGTGTTTGTGTGTGACATGTACATGGGTATGTATATCTGCCAGTAACTGCATCCGTGTGTGCATATATAGGTATTAGATGTAAGTCTGCCAGTATCTGCACTTGGGTATGCATGTATAGATGTTGCATGCATGTCTGGTAGTACCTCCATCTGTGTATATATGTATAGGTGTGTACGCATGTCTGGAAGTACCTACACGCATGTGTGCATGTATAGGTAGGTGTGCATGCATGTCTGGCAGTACCTACATCCATGTGTGCTCGGTATGGAGGTCAAAGATTGACATTAGGTAGCTTCCTCTCTCACTTTCCATTTTATTTTTGGAAACAAGTTTTCTCGGAGAGTTTGAAGTTCACTGACGGTCTGGACTGGCTTGTGGTGAGCCCTACTGTTTCTGTGTCCGATTACTTAGATAATAGGTGTAAACCTATACCTGAGTTTTTTACAGAGGGACTGAGGTTCCAAATTCAGGTCTCCATGCTCTGTGCAGCAATCACTTACTTCAAATATAGCGTCCCAGCCTTGCCTTGTTACATTTTGATACAATGATTTTGCATTAAGCATTTTTTGTTTAATGTATTTATTCCTCTACATGTTTGAGAGTTTTAATTAATATTTTAAAATAATTTTAAATTTTATTAATAATAATTATGCATATTCACAGGGCATAGTTCTTGCAGAGGACCTGAGTTCGGTTCCTAGTATCCACATTAAGTGGCTCACAACCACCTGAAATTACAGAGCCAGGGAATTCAATGCCCTTTTCTGGTCTCCTCCAATAGAGGCACACACATACACACACACCCCACAGAGATACATAGACCATTGCAAATAATAAAAGATTTAAAAAAAATCTTTATGTATACATTTATCAGGACAAGGAAGAAAAACTTGTTCACTGAAAACTCTAAAATGTCACAGATAAATTAAGACATAAATCAATGAAAAGTCTTGCCCATATTTGAGGTTTAGAAAAATGTAGGACTGGTCACATGACTTAGCATGGTTTTCCTATCAGAACTGCAGCTAGCTCATCCATGGAAACTGACAAGCTGATCCTAAAACTCATGTATGATAGAAACCAGAAGACACAAAGCAACCTCAACAAAGCACAGAATTGGAGGATTCATTTCCTCATCTTTCTTATTGGATATTTTATATTTTTATTGGCTATTTCAAATGTTATTCCCTTTCCTGGTTTTCCCTCCAGAAACTCCCTATTCCATCCTCCCTCCCCCTGCTTCTATGAAGATGTTCACCCACCCACCCTGGGGCATCGAGCCTTTCCAGGACCAAGGCCCTCTCTTCCCAGTGATGTCCAACAAGGCCATCCTCTGCTACACATGAAGCTGGAGCCATGGGTCCCTCCATGTGTGCTCTTTGGTTGGTGGTTTAGTTTCTGGGAGCTCTTTGGGGTCTGGCTGGTTGATACCCAAGATACAATTCACAGACCATGGTGAAGCTCGAGAAGAAGGAAGACCAAAGTGTGGATGCTTCAGTCTTTCTTAGAAGGGGGAACAAAATACTCACAGGAGGAGATACAGAGACAAAGTGTGGACCAGAGACAGAAGGAAAGGCCATCCAGAGACTGCCCCACCTGGGGATTCCTCCCATATACAGACACCAAACCCAGAAACTATTGCTGATGCCAAGAAGTGCTTGCTGACAGGAGCCTGATATAGCTGTCTCCTGAGAGGCTCTGCCAGTGCCTGACAAATACAGAGGCAACTCACAGGCAACTATTGGACTGAACATGGGGTTCCCAATGGAGGAGTTAGAGAAAGGACTGAAGGAGCTGAAGGGTTTGCAACCCATAGGAGAAACAACAATATCAAGTCCTCATCTTAGAGCTCAAGGCTTGCCTCTTGTCTTTGATAATCAGGTGGTGTCCTGCTGTGTTACTAGTTTGGCGTTCTGTACTTCCCTATCTGATTTCCTTCTCACTGCAGTGGGACTATTAGCTCAAAGCTGTCTAGGGGCAAACCTCAAGGTCTTACACATCCATTGCATTAAATAGACGCAAGATAAACACATGCTCAGCTAGGCAAAGTTGCTTCCATAACACAAGTCCGTACCCAACGCCCTCTGTCTATACAGAAGACAAACTCTGTAGCAATTTAAAAACCCAAACTTCTGCCCTTTGGAGCTCCCTGACACTGGGAGGTCCCCCAACCCTCACCACACCCTGCACCCCCAAACTTCGCTTGCCTTGGCTGGGAGGAAAATCATCCTGTCCAATCACCTGTCTCTGTGGGAGATCCCTTGCTCTCCTCCCCTTTGGATAGTGACCCTGCAGTGCAGGCAGCCTTGAGGAACCTGGACATAAAACACTGCCATCTTGTGGCTTAAAAGTTATCATACAAGTGAATGGAACAGAGTTGAGCATTTATAAAGAGAGCTTTAATATTATGGTCAACTGATTTTCTCACACGGATGCTCCAACCATTTGATGAGAAAGAATAATCTTTTCAAGAAACAATAATAGAACGACTCAAGAATCGCATAACATACGATTTCCTCCAAAATGGTCATGACTTTAAATATAAAAAAGTAAAGACTAAATTCTCTTAGTAAAAAACAAGAATAAATAATTGTGGCCTTGTGATTTGTTTTTATAAGACTTTAGAGATGAAGGAAGAAATGGTAAATTAAATATCAGAAAAATGTTTGTGTTTAAATTAATACCATGAGGAAAATAAAAAGCATACAGAGAAACTCCGCAGCCAGCCTCACAACACCTAGAGGTAACTCCACTCCCAGGCACTCTAACATGCCCAGGATCAGAGATCACAGGATCCCAGGAACTTGGTCACACCAGGATCTCAAGGTCCCAAAGGCAGCTTGACTCCCAAGAGCTTGGACACAATCAAGATCTCAGTGTCACAGGATCCCAGAATCACAGGATCACAGAGACAGCTTGACTTGGAGGAGTTCTGACACAACCAGGATCACAGGAAGGATAGGCTCCAGGCTGACAATAGCCAGGGCAGGTAGCACTAGAGATAACCAGTGGCAGGAGGCAAGCATAAGAACATAAGCAACAGAAACCAAGGTTACTTGGAATCATCAGAACCCAATTCTCCCACCATAGCAAGTCCTGGATACCCCAACACACTGGAAAAGCAAGATCCAGATCTAAAATCACTTCTCATGATGATGACAGAGGACATTAAGAAGGACATAAATAAATCCCTTAAAGAAATGCAGGAGTACACAGGTAAACAGCTAGAAGCCCTTAAAGAGGAAACACAAAAATCCCTTAAAGAATTACAGGAAAGGGCTGGTGAGATGGCTCAGTGGGTAAGAGCACCCGACTGCTCTTCCGAAGGTCCAGAGTTCAAATCCCAGCAACCACATGGTGGCTCACAACCATCCTTAACGAGATCTGGTGCCCTCTTCTGGAGTGTCTGAAGACAGCTACAGTGTACTTACATATAATAAATAAATAAATCTTTAAAAAAAAAAAAGAATTACAGGAAAACACAATCAAACAGGTGACGGAAATGAACAAAACCATCCAGGATCTAAAAATGGAAATAGAAACAATAAAGAAGAAACAATGAAGGGAGACAACTCTTGAGTTAGAAAACCTAGGAAAGAGATCAGGAGTCATAGATGCAAGCATCACCAACAGACTACAAGAGATAGAAGGGAGAATATCAGGTACAGAAGATACCATAGAAAACATTGACAAAACAGCCAAAGAAAATGCAAAAAACAAAAAGCTCCTAACCCAAAACATCCAGGAAATCCAGGACACAGTGAGAAGACCAAACCTAAGGATAATAGGTATAGAAGAAAGCAAAGATTCCCAACTTAAAGGGCCAGAAAATATCTTCAACAAAATTACAGAAGAAAACTTCCCTAACCTAAAGAAAGTGATGCCCATGAACATACAAGAAGCCTACAGAACTCCAAATAGACTGGACCAGAAAAGAAATTCCTCCTGTCACATAATAATCAAAACATCAAATGCACTAAACAAAGAAAGATTTTTAAAAGCAGTAAGGGAAAAAGAAAGGTCAAGTAACATATAAAGCCAGACCTATCAGAATTATACCTGACTTCTCCCCAGAGACTATGAAAGCCAGAAGATCCTGGGTAGATGTCATACAGACCCTAAGAGAACACAAATGCCAGCCCAGGCTACTATACCCAGCCAAACACTCAATTACCATAGATGGAGAAACCAAGGTATTCCATGACAAAGCCAAATTTACACAATATCTTTCCACAAATCCAGCCCTACAAAGGATAGTAGATGGAAAACACCAACACAAGGAGTAAAACTACACCCTAGAAGAAGCAAGAAAGTAATCATCTTTCAACAAACCCACACAAACATAATTCCACCTCTAACAAGAAAATTAACAGGAAGCAACAATCACTTTTCCTTAATATCTCTTAATATGAAAATTAATATTACCAACTTATCCTAATCAATTGAAATTCAAAAAATGAGGAATTAGAAATTTGTCGGCTGTCTAATTTAGTAATAGGAAAAATAGGTCCAATATTGTGCAATCCACATACACTTTCTGCTTGTTTGTACCTGACAGGGTCTTGCTGTGTGCCACATAATGGCCTTGAAATCATGCTTCTCCTATCTTAGCCTCTCTATTAGTAGGATTATTTATTTGATGTTTTGACACCATGCTATGGTTTTCAGAACAGCTTACAAATTTCCAAGTTATTTATACAGCCAAAAGAAAAGTAGACAATTAATTTGGGAGGTGGCTTGTAAGAGAACAACAAAGAGTGAGACTGAAGGCTTTGCTTGATATTTATAATTATTGTATCAAATTTGAAGAAGACGACTTTATAAGTTACTCTTATGCTGAGATGAATACTTTTCAAAACCATCACAGCCAATGAACCAGAATCTTACCCTCACCTAACGTCTGTGCCACCCTCCAAGCAGAACCATTCTTCATTGAAACAGTTGGTGAGTGACTTCATGGATAGACCATCTTAAAACACACACCATTTCTTAAATGAATGTAACCTGTTCCCTGCGGGCTGAGAATGACAACTATCACTCAAGTCAAATAGCTTTGACCGTAGCAGGAAATCTGTATCCAAAAATCATGCCTACAATTAATTCCTTGGTGCAGCAGAACTGTCAACTCTTAGCTTATCTACTATGGAGGTAAAATCCTTTGGTGATGTGAGGGACATTCAAGTACAGCCTTATTACAATGAACTCCAATGTCCAAAAACTGTTCTTATTTTGTGTTTATACTACAGTAAGCCAAGATTTTAAGCTCTACTAAAAACAAAACAAACAAACAAAAAGACTGTATCTATTTATGTTCATTAAAAAAAACTAATAGTGATATACTATTTTAAAATATACAGTTAATATATTTGGAGTTATTTAAAATTTATATTGAGAAAAACGTATGTATTTTCAGTATTGCTGTAGACAAACATCTACATAAGACTGTTCAACTGATTGTTGCTTTATATCAAACAACTTTTATAATACTCATTTTTATTGTTACAATATTTTATAAATTTTAAAGAATATGATAAAAATGAAAGGTATTGCAGGGTTTGAAGGGGGGCTTCTCCGGGAGGAGTTGGGGTACAAAAGGGAAAGAAGAATGTGATGTAAATCTATTTACTCAACATATGTTTTTAAATGTTAACAAATTCAGATAAATTGAAATCATGTATCTTTTCTCATCATAATGCAATAAATAAAATTTAAATCAAAGGGATAAAAGCATATAGGATGAAAGCAGGTACTTAAGGGTGTTTCTAAAAGTGCTTTATATCTGAAATATAAAGCTTATCGTTACAATTTAATAATAAGCAATTCAACTGAAATGTTCACGGACTTTGGTAAGGTATTTTTTCCAAATCAATACACAGCACACAAATAATACATGGATAGCAATAAATGCATGAAAACATGCAGAACCTCTTTGTATTGTTAATTTTATGTCGTTTTACTCGCGCACACATGAGTCTAGATGATGCTGTGAGGGTGATCCCCTTGTGATTTCCTTTAAACCAATAGACTGGGGTGAAAGTCATTGTCCAACATGTGTGTGATTCTTTTCCAGGCAACTGAAGGCCACTGGAGAAAAGATTTAGGTCTCTTGAGAAAAAGTTCAGCCTCAAAGACTGCATTCACTTAAAAACTGCAGCATCTGCTGCTCTCTGCCCCTAACCTGATAGCCTGCTCAGCAGAATTTAGACCCAGTGGTCCCCATGGTCATGTGAGTCAATCCTCCTATATTTAAGTAAATTGCAAGGTAGATAGATACTAGGTTATATAGTAGATGATTGATAGATAGATGATAAATAATAGATGACTGAGAGATGATTATCACATAGATAATAAGTAAATAGATAATAAATGATTGATATATAGATAATAGGTAAATGGGCTAATGAGATGGCTCAGTGGTTAAGAGCACTGACTGCTCTTCTGAAGGGCCCTAGTTCACATCCCAGCAACCACATGGTGGCTCACAACTATCTGTAATGGGATCTAATGCCCTCTTCTGGTGTGTCTAAAAACAGCAACACTGTACTCATATACATAAAATAAATAAAATCTTTTAAAAATGATAATAGGTAAATGATTAATAGGTATATAGATAGATAGATGATCAATAAAATAGATAAATGGATAAATAGAAAATAGCTGTTGGATAATTGATAGATGACTGATAGATAATATAGAGATGATAAATATGTACACACATAGATGCTACATGAAGGTGTAGTGGGCACACGCATTATAGTGACTTTATAGTGTTTATTATTTAGAATAATTTTTAACGTTAAATATATTTTGATCATATTGTCTCCTCCCCTCTCCCCCCATCTACCTGAATTTAAGTTCTTTCTCAAAAAAACAAACAAACAAAAACCCAATACAACAGAATTCTCCAAAACCAAGAAAACAAGATAAAGTATCACCCCAAAAGAAAGAAACAAAACTACCAAACTGTAACCAAATGAAAGGGAAAACCGGGGAGTCCACTCTATGTTGTTCTGCTACTCCTGGAGGTGCTTTGCCTAAGTCTGTCCTGCACCTTCTTCTGTGTAGCCCCTGTCTCTCTCTCTGTTTCTGTCTCTGTCTCTCCCCTGATAAGACTCTGTAGATCCTTTTAATATGTTCACTTGATCTTTTTCTTTCAAATTAAAAATCCTTCAACTACTTTGTAATTCTTGGCCTTTGAACCTCCTAACTTTTGATGGTTGGTTTGGGGGATTCGTTTTCCATGTCTCCTGCCCTGCTCCCCATGGTTTTGAGACAGGGTCTGGCCTAGCTCTCCCTATGTAGAACAGACTGGTCTGGGAAGCACAAAGATCAACCTGCTTCTGCCTCCCGGTGCTGGGGTTAAAGGCTTGCACCTGCATGGTCAAGGGTGATGGGCCTGCTTTGGGAAGCAGGGTTATAGGTTGTGATGGCAGCAATAATGGAGAGAATTAAGATACCTAGTTGTGCTGGGAGTGGTGGCACACGCCTTTAATCCCAGCACTCCGGAGGCAGAGGCAGGTGAATTTCTGAGTTCAAGGCCAGCCTGGTCTACAAAGTGAGTTCTAGGATAGCCAGGGCTACACAGAGAAACCCTGTCTCAAACAAACAAATAAACAAACAAACAAACAAACAAAAGATACCTAGTTGCTCAGAGAATCACCCAATCTGGGCTAACTTGTTTTGTCTTGGTCTGTGGCCTTGCTATTGAACACAGGCTGGACTTTGCCATCCTCCTGCCTCCACCTCCAAAGTTCTGAGTTTGGCTACATACTGAGAACCATCTGGGCTTTTAATCTTTTGTTTCTGAAAGGATGAAGCAACCTACTTTGAGATGAGTTTATCATCTTCCTGGGAGATCCTGTTAAACACCATAGTCTCGTGTGTGGCCAGATGGCTCTGCCAGCTAGCAGGGTCTTTCCAGATACTCATACTTGCACATAAGCCTGATGTAGTTAAGCTTGTAGTACTTTGTAAATCTGTGTTAAACACCAGTAGCTTTATGCATTACTTAAGCTTTGAGGAGTCATGAGTAAATTAGGACTGTGTGAAGCCTGGAAGGACATGTGTTGCATGATAAACTGGTACACACCTAAACACTGATGCTACAAATATAAACCCCCATCTACCCTTCATTCTAGCTATTGGTGTATGTCATTGTAGGCTGCTCTAACATCTCAGGGTTCCCATGCTTTATAGAACTGTTTAAGGTAGCATTAATAGTGATGCCTTGAAGATGGAATTACAACCAAAGAACCGGAAGGAAAGAACAAAAAGTGTTGAAGTTGGAAGAGATTGGGGGAATCAATCTTAGAGGAAATTGAATTGGTAAAGAAAGAAGCAGGTATAAATTGATCAGCCAGTGCCAGATGCTGAGTAGACAGCAGAAGGTCAATACAGCATGGTCGAGGCCTACCTTGGGGACTACATTATATAGTAGTAAATATTTAAAATCCCAACCTGGAATTTATTCCATGTCCTTATGGTTATTTAGTTCCTGGATAAAAACATAAACACACACACAGCCTTTATATTTTCAATAAGCCCTAAACAGCACAATAGCTGGGCTGCTGACCCTCCATGCTGTTAGAATCTACTTTCCATCAATAACCCTGAGTTATTACTATTTACTGTGTTCCATCTGGGCTGTTCTTAACTCCAATTGGCCAGTCCACAAGGCCATGTTTTCATGGCTCAGCTAACTCATGGCAGCTTCTCTTTTCTCCTCGCCTGCATGTTCTTCTTCTCTTCTTTGTTCTCCTCTCTCTAAGCTCAGGAAACCAAAATCCCCACCTACGTCTCTTCTGCCAAACTATTGGCTGTTGGCATCTTATTTACCATTCACAATTAACTAAGGGAGAAACACTTACTGTCTATGTGCAGGCTGTCTCCCCTCTGGGCCAACCAATCTTGGGTGCCCCTAATTAGCATTAGGATACAAGTCGCAGGAGGTCAACCCACTATACATTATCTAATGGAAGTGGAAGACAAGAAAGTAAAAATATATGTGTGTGTATATATATATATATATATATATACACACACACATATATATGTATATATATGTATATATATATACACACACACACACATATATATGTGTGTGTATATATATATATATATATATATATATATATGTACTTCGCAGTATTACACTAAAAGTGGGTCAAGGGTGATTTCTCAACTTGTATATCCATCTGGAGCCCAGAATGTGACCTCCCTTGGCTATAAGGTCTTGGCAAACATGATTAGTTCAAAAGAGGCCATCCTTAATTAGGCCAACATCTAATGACTTGTCTGTATAATGAGAGGGGAAGGCATGGACGCACTCCGAGGCCGGGTGAAGATGGAGGAGGAGGTCAGCGTGGTAGCGATATGACAGGATGTGTGATCTAGGTGGCATTCCCTAGAGGAACAGAGAACAGATAGAGTGGCTTACAGGCTGTGGTCAGCTAATCCAGCAGTGGCTGTCGCCTAATGCAAAATCCAGCCATTCAGTCGTTAATTGTTCAGTCCACGAGGCTGGATGTTTTTGGTCTTCCATGTATATCAGAATCCTGAAGGTTCTAATGCCGGTGACTCAGGATCAAGGACAAGCAGGCAAAGAGCAGGCGTCTCTTTCTTCCTTGTTCTTGATAAAGGCAGCAGCAAGAAGGTGTGGCCCAGATTTATAGTGGGACTTCTGACCTCAAATGATCCCAATTCAAACGAGGAAGGTCTTTCTACCTCAAATGATCCACTTAGCTGAATATCCCTCACAGGTACACCCAGCAACTTGAGTTTTTAGTGAATTCCAGATATGGTGAAGTGGGCTACCGAGAATAACCATCACAATGTAGGATGGTGCAGACTGTCTGGACTCGGGCAAGCAAGGAAAACCTTTTCTAAAACCTTCAGAAGGGCACCTTGAATTCAGACTTCAAGTACCCAGTACTAGACGCTTGGGGGTTCTCAGAGACTGAACCGCCAGCCAAAGAGCATACCAAGACGGGATCTAACCCCCTAACCTTCTGCCCCCAACATATGTAGTAGATGTACAGCTTGATCTTCATGTGGGTCCCCCAACAACTGGAACCAGGGCTTACCCTGACTCTATTGCCTGCCTGTGGATCCTGCTCCTGTAACTGGGCTGTGTTGTCTGACCTCAGAAGGAGAGAATGAAACCTAGTCCTCCAGTGACTTGAGGTGCCAGGGTGGGTTGGTTCCCCAGTGGGGACCTACCCCTTCTTGGGTGGGGGTGGGGGCACAGGGAGGAGAGGGGGCTGCAAGCAGGATGTAAACTAAACAAAGGAATAAATTAATAGGGGGGAGGGGGAAAGCCGTCAGAAGGACACCTTGAGTTCAGACTTCAAGTACCCAGAACCAGACGATAAATGTTCTAATCATCCAGTTTGCGTCTGGCTTGAATTCGGCTACCAGCATTAAGAAACGCGGCTCCCTCTGTTGCTTTCGGCAGTGGTTGGGGAAACAGCCGGGTAAGACAGAAGGAAAGGAAACCTTCAGAGATGAAGCTAGTGACTGGTGTGTCCAATGCTGGAGAACTTTTCAAAGCTTTTCCAGACCCCCACCCACCCCTGCAGTCTTTTCTGATGCTAATGTTTCCCCTACGGGATTGTTAACACCACTGGCTTGATGGCCTTTGCAAAATACTGGCGGACTGGCTCTGAGCTGATACAGTCATTATCATCTTGATGAACGTGCTGAAAAAACATCTTCCATCTAAGCCAATCATTTTGTATCTAATGCCATCCCCATCCCGGTGTTTGCGATGTTGTCAGTCTCTGAAAAAGAAAAAGAACAGCGGGAATTAATCTTCTGTGTGGAGGGCACCTATTTTAAGTGCTTCAACCTTCATTATGATTACTTATATTAAAAAGTGATCATGGAGCCAGGCAGTGGTGGCCCACGCCTTTAATCCCAGCACTTGTGAGTCAGAGGCAGTCGGATTTTTGAGTTCGAGGCCAGCCTGGTCTACATAGTGAGTTTCAGGACAGCCAGGGAACACAGAGAAACCCTGTCTTGGGGGGTGGGGGGAATTAGCCCAGTAAAAGTGATTATGGCACATATGTAAATCAGCATTCTAACAAGTGATAAACAGTACTGAAATTACAGATTACCAAATAATCTACGTTAGGAATATTATAAATACAGACATACATACTAAGAATGACCCTAAAAACGGAACTACCAATGGTGGGAAAAGATTAGTATTTTATTGTCTTCTGGGTATCAAATAGAACAAGTGAATGTATTCAGTTAAATTTGAATTTTAGATAAACAAGATATATATATCATGTGAATTTATTCATTGTTTATCTGAAAATCAGATTTTACAACATTAACCTGTATTGTATTTTCCCTGGCAACCCTCCCCAGTTCCTTCAGCTTCAACATCACCTCTGGTCTTGAGTGCTTCCCAAGCATGCTCATCCTTGATCCTGAAGTCTTTAGACTCATATGAAATTAGTCTCAGGCCAGTGGTTGCTATGGAGCATTGAGAGAGAGAGAGAGAGAGAGAGAGAGATGTTCAACAGTTTCAACAGGTCAGGTTGATGTTTAGGGAAGCTGGGGACCTGGAGAACAAGAGGTTAATGCACTGTATAGAAAAGCAGAGGCTGGAGCCCTTTGCATGGCACCTTATCTCATAAAACTTTGGGCTATAAGGGCGCTATAACAAACCCTACTCTGTATTATTGCTTTAGCAGGACTCACTCCTTTTAAATCAGCTACTTGGGCTACTCCTGTCTGTTAACAGCATGTGCACACAGTTAAAAGTTCCCTTCCATGGTTATTTTTCAATTCCCAGAATAGAAGATGTTCTTGTTCTAGGAGTGCAGAGTATTCAAAAGTCCATTTTTGGTAGCATGAAAAAAGGGGGCACATTCTCTGTTCTTCAATGTTTATGTGTAGTGGGGTCAGGGATCAAGGTGGGGGTGTTATCCACCAAGGGGTCTGCTGTATGATCGCCCCATTTAAACAATGCCCAGGGGTCACTTGGTTATTCTCCGGGTACCCACATCTATGGTTGCTCTGTGTAACTAGAATCCCAGGTCAAATATGTCAAGAATATTATTATATAAATTCTCCTTCTGTTCTGCGGCCATGTGTATGTGACAAGTAGTCAATCCCAAGAGGACAAAAGTTTTTCTAATATGTTCATGTAAGAGTGTATAGTTAGAAATATTCACATGCACATGTATATGTACTCCTGATATCTTTTTATAAATATGTACATATTTTAATAAAAGTTAATAAATATGAAAAGGTGTTATGAAGGTGAAACATCAGCCATAGCCTAGAAATACCCATTGTTAGTATTTTGGATTATTTTCTTTCAGTTCATATTTAAAATCATGTTTTCTCATAATATGGAATCAGGATGATTTCCCACCAATAGCAAAATACTTGGAAACAAGGCATTGAAACATCGTCTGAGACTCTTCCTCAACATCTTCTCAAAGAAAAGAACACTCCATAGCAGGGATGGATGCATCTATAAACTTACAGCCCAAACTTCCCACTAAGTAAATCATTTCCATCTTTGAAGGAAAGATACAATAAATTTTTCTTAGGTATAGTGTCTTAGGGTTTTACTGCTGTGAGCAGACACCATGACCTAGGCAACTCTTACAAAGAACAACATTTAATTGGGGCTGGCTTACAGGTTCAGAGCTTCAGTCCATTATCATCAAGGCAGGAACATGACAACATCCAGGCAGGCATGGTGCAGGAGGAGCTGAGAGTTCTGCATCCTCATCTGAAGGCTGCTAGCAGAACACTGACTTCCAGGCAGCTAGGTTGAAGGTCTTATAACCTACATCCACAGTGACACACCTATTCCAACAAGGCCACACCTTCTAATTGTGCCACTCCCTGGGCTGAGCATATACAAACCATCACATATAGAAATCTACTTATCTGAATTTTGTGGGGAAAACAAACACAATCCCAACATGACGGCATCTCTGCGACTCTATAATTACTGAGATATTTAGTTTGCCATGTGGATTCTGAAGGTAGGTCCAAACATTGTTTAAACAATGAACAGTTGCATCCTGACAGCCTGTTCAAGGGGCAGCGATGGACCGCTGTGTGACTTCTCTGCCCATAGTTAGACCTGTAGCCTCTGCTCTAGCTGCATACACCATCTTGGCTGCTTCCTTCTTACTCCCTCAGACCTCAATGTCTCCACCTACACAAGAGGAACAGGAGCTGGCAGGCCTGCTGAATCTTTCCGATTTGACACTCATGATTACAATTAGAGTCCAAATTAACAGGAACAGTCCCTTGTCATCTTCCAAAAAGTGCCCACACTTCTAGGATGAGCCCACAGAGAGAGAAGGGATGCCCAACCGTTGAAAACTGACGGAAATAATTCTAAACCACAGGGACCATTTCCCCCACCCTAAGCTCAACAGGGTTGGTATTCCTTAGTGTTGGGTTGATACTGAAATTCTACTGATTCCTAGTTTTTCATGTGAAGCCTGTCTTGCCTTTCTTTCTGGGAAGAAAAGCAAATTCAAAACCACCCATGGTAGCTTCCAATTGTTCTCTTTAGAAACTAAGAGGATCCAGAAAACCAGACATACAAGAGGAACCCAGTTGGTGTGTGTTTAGAGCGTGAATAATGACACACTAACTAATACATTTAGTCCTCTGCATCCCTTCCCAAGAGTTTTGTAGCACCGGACTGACTGAAAGACTATATTCCCACCTTTCCGAGGGAATACCTTATTGCATGGAAGGGTTACTGAGATTTTTTTTTCTTACTCCAGTAGACTGTTCCATACGCTTTAGTTTAAATTTGTTGTAGTGACCCAGATGGTAAGCAATGTGGTGGTTTGAATGAGGTGTCTCGGGGATTTGAATGCTTGGTCCCTGGTTGGTGGCACTGCGTGGTTAGATTGCAAAGGTGTGGCCTTGCTGAAGGAAGTGAGTGAATTGCTGGGTTTGGCTTGGAGGTTTCAAAGCACTCAGTTTTTCTCTCTCCACTTCCTATTTGCAGGGAAAGATGTCAACTCTCAGCCGTTGCTCCGGCTGCCCTGTCTGCCTGTTCCCATACTTCACTGCTGTGATGGTTTGTATCTGCTTGGCTCAGGAAGTGGCACTATTAGGAGGTGTGGCCTTGTTGGAGTAGTTGTGTCACTGTGGGTGTAGGCTCTAAGACCCTTAACCTAGCTGCCTGGAAGTCAGTGTTCTGCTAGCAGCCTTCAGATGAAGATGTAGAACCATGCCTGCCCGGATGCTGCACCATGCTCGCATCTTGATAATAATGGACCAAACTTCTGAACCTGTAAGCCAGCTGCAGTTAAATGTTGTCCTTATAAGAATTGCCTTGGTCATGGTGTCTGTTCATAGCAGTAATACCCTAAGACGACTCTCAATGGAGAATGAACTGTTATCCATCTGGGATGGAAAGCCCCAAATAATTGCTTTCTTGTATAAGCCTTGGTTGTGGTTTTTCAGCACAGCTATCAAAGAGTAACTAAAACAGGTATTGAATTCATTTTTAGAGCATCTTTCCCTTACTGTCCCCTTGGTCATTATTGTAGGACCATGCAAATACAAATTAGTAAGTAGTTAAACGTAAACAGATGATGGAACTGTTCAAAGGAATGGAACTTGGAGCTGAATGACCTACGCTGTACACAGACAGAAACCTGCCACTAAAAGCCTCACAGGAGTTTTTATCTACTTTTTTGCTTGGGAGACATTTTTCAACAGGTCACACAGTTGGAAAAAGTAACCAAGGTTCAAACTTGGGTTAATAAATTTTTGACACTCATATTTTCATTGTCTGAAAGAAAAAAGCAGCGTTAGACAAAAAGGCATCTTTTTAAAATGAGACTGATTAAAGGACTAGAAGAAAGACAGCTAAAATGAAGAAGGAGAGAAGGTGAAGTAGGTATGTGTAAAAGGGCACGTGATCTCAGTAACAGAGAGAAGAAAGGGAAGGCAGAATATAGAGTAACCCAGGACTAGATAGCTAAGCTGGCTCACCTAAGCTGGATCATGGGTCTGGAGGTATTTTAGATGATGGTCCATTCTAACAGTGAGAACTTTGGGTTCTTTGCAGAGTACCTCTATTTGATATTGCGTTTGTCTTCCGGTGCCCATGGGACAGAAGGGCTTAATCTGCACAGCCACTCACTGCCTGAGTCATGATGCACAAGGTCTGAGCTCTTCATCTTCATTATCTGCTTCTCAAGTTTCACTACCCCAAATCTGACAATGTTCTTCACATGTAGGAAATCCATGTAATACATATATGCATGCCAATTCCCTGGCCAAAAGATGCAATGGGTGTGCTTACAATGAGCTGATTAAGGTATCACTGTTCTCCCAAGTCTAAAAATGAAGTGATGGAAAGTCTGGGGATGCAGTAAGCACTTGGGATAATTTGGAGCTGGGCTCAGCCTGGCAGCTGCTGTGCATGATTTTGAAAACACTTATTTAATGTCCTTTCTAGTCTAGCCTAGTGTCATTCTGTGAGTCTAAGCCCACAATAAAAATGAGGGCTTTCACAGGAAGCAATGGTTTACTTGTGGTGAGAGCGAAGGAGTTTCTGACTGTGTTTTTTGAAGTTGACTGCAGAAAATGCATAGGCATCCTACAATGGGAACAATGTTACAAGTGGAAACAACTGGTCTCTTCCTAGAAACATTTGGCAATTTGTGTGGGGAGGAAATAACAGCCAAAGCAGACATTTCTGCTTTGTGACAGAAGGGCTTTATGTCACTCATGCAAATAACAACCCAGCCACCAATAGGTGCTCTGTGGAGTCACCAAGGCTAGAACGGAGATTACCTGTCATGGCTTCAGATTGGTCAGCTCCTTGTGACTGTGTGGAAATAAAACACGATGGCATAATGGGACCAGGTTAAAGAATGTATGCGTTGGTATAAATAAAGATGCTGTGTAGAACACTAAGCAATTGTTTCTCTTTCTTGCCTAACCAGCCTCTCAAGGTTACATTTGATCATAAATAATGAAATATATACAGTATGGATCTCATATGCAAATTACATGGATTTGAAATACAACGTATAAAATGGGGAGGCTCTATTATCAGATCTCCCCGTGTAGATTTCATGCCTACAGAGGATACAGAGGAAACTTCCCACTCACTACATAATTCAAGTAGAACAATTATTTCTGGCTTAAATCTCTAAATAGTTTCAACTTCTGCAGATTACTAAGACACTGCTAGGTACATGTCAAATATTTTCAATTCTTGTGCTGAGGGATATTTTATTTTATTATTATTTTTTTTTATTTTGTCTTGGGGAACAGAAGCTTGTTAGGGGCCAAGGAGCCAGGACAGAATCTTGCCGTTCATCTTAAACAGAACAGTTTGCTTCCATCCAAATACAGACAGGAGAAAGTCCTTTTCCCATGAGAAATGTAAAAGGAACCTTGGCCAACAAATGCTACTGGGAAAATACTCTTGCAGAGTGACCAGTTTCAGTGCACCCACAAGGTGGCGCACAGCTGTCTGTAACTCCAGTTCCAGGGAGCTAATGACCTCTTCTGGCAGCTGTGGGTACTGCATGCACACGGTGCACAGAAAGACACTTGACAAAGCCCTCTCAGTCAACAGGTTCTCCAGCACAGGAGTGAGGGGGGGAAAAAAAAAGACAACTACACAACATTGTAGCATGACCCCAGGCAGTTCTCAGGCTGAGGCGGGTTTATTTTTTCCCCAATATGCTTTTATGTCCTTTTAATTACATGCAAGCAATAAGGGAAAATAGCACAGTAAACACCGATAGTCAAGGAAAAAGCAAGGCAATAAGCAAAGTCCCGTGGTCACCGTTTCTCAGGGCTTGTCAGGATGACCAAGATATCTGAGCCCACTTCCTTGTCCAAGCCCAAATCAGGTTCTGGCCTGAAGCCTATTTCTTTTGTTCCACCCTAAAAATTAGATTCCTGCCTGAACTTACTTCCTTGTCATGGCCTAATGTGAGATTCCTACCTGAAGCCCATTTCCTTGTCCTTGGTCAATGTCAGATTCCTGCCAAGTGGCCCCCAAAGCTCCCCACAGATACTAATTCATAAAATGAAAACAATTACAATGTGTTAGGTCATATATTAGTCATTGCTCCTATATACATACGCCTTCCAAAGACTTCACATTAATTCTTCTCTAAGGGGTCCTGTCTCTGGGACCCTGCCTAGCATTTAACTATATACTCATGGACATAATAGCAGCTACTTTGTATCATCCCCCATCTCTACATCTGTTTAAAATTATTTTACTCTGTCCTTTAAAACTCATGTTCACAGTATGTTTGATATGTGTACCTTCCTGACTACCTCGCTCAAACTCTCCCTGAGCCTCCCACCCCCCCAGCTTATATCCCTCTATACTTCATGTCTTCTTTTAACTAATATCATGGGTCCAGCTAGTGCTATCCATATGCACACAATGTGGGGTCATTTTTTATAGCAACTTGCCAGTGGCTGTATCTCCCCATCAAAAAGAGGCCCCCACCAGCAGGATCACCTGAAAATAGCTTCTCTGTTAGAGGTTGTCTTAGTCAGGGTTTCTATTCCTGCACAAACATCACGACCAAGAAGCAAGTTGGGGAGAAAAGGGTTTATTCAGCTTATACTTCCACATTGCTGTTCATCACCAAAGGAAGTCAGGACTGGAACTCAAGCAGGTCAGGAAGCAGCAGCTGATGCAGAGGCCATGGAGGGATGTTACTTACTAGTTTGCTTCCCCTGGCTTGCTCAGCTTTCGTTCTTATAGAACCCAGGACTGCCAGCCCAGGGATGGCACCACCCGCAATGAGTCCTCCCACCCTTGATCACTAAATGAAAAAATGCCTTACGGCTGGATCTCATGGAGGCATTTCCTCAAGGGAGGCTCCTTTCTCTATGATAACCCCAGCTTGTGTCAAGTTGACACACAAAACCAGATGGTACAGAGGTGGAGCCTTGGGAGCCCCCTCCTCATTCTCTGGCTCTTAGACTTTTTCTACATATTCTCCCATGATGCTCCATGAGCTATGCATGGGACGGAGCATTGATACAGATGACCCGTATTCACAATCACTTATTATCAGCATTTTGGCACAGTATGGGCTTCTGCATGAACTACTGCTCACTGTAAAGAACAGTGACTCTCTGACCAAGGCTGAGAGTACACAAATCTATAGATACATACATAAGTATTTCAAAGTCGGTTTGACAGCCATTTAGTAAGGCCTCCCCAGTAGCTTCTCTCCCAGGGCCTATGATCTCCCGAGTGGTTTCAGTCCCAGACATGAAATCAATTTGCTACATCTTTTTTTTTTTTCCAGAATCCCTGTGTGCTTGTGAGAAAACATCTCCTTTAACCATCCCAATTGCCCAGTCCATGCCAGGCCTAAATTATAATCTCCTTGGGTACAAGAATTATACCTGTCTGCTTCATGGCTGCACACCAGTCTCTCGTGTGTAGCAGGTAATCACCATGCATTTGTGCAGTAAGTGACTGGATTAGAGCAGAGCTTGCCCTGGAAAGGCCAAAGTGGAGGGAACAGTGGGAAGAGACGCTCACCATGAGACCCAGCAACCTCTGAGATCATTACACCGACCACCCTGGCCACTCAAGTGCTGGATACAGTGATCATGGTGTGTCCCGTTCCTGAGTCAGAAGCTGGGTTTTTTTGGAGGTTAGCTTCTTGAAGTTTTCATTTATTTTGGATATTAGCCCTCAATCAGATGTGAGGTTAGTGAACATTTCTTCCCAAGCTGTAGTTTTCGGATTTATCCTATCGACTCAACCCACATAACTTAAGAAGTTTAACAAGTAGAAAGGCCCAAGTGAGGAGGCTTCAATCCCACTTGGAAGGGGGGAGAAAATAATTATGGAAGGCAATGGGAAGGAGGGGGGCCTAGAGGGGAGAGGGGAAGAGAAGGGGAAGGGGGCAATGGGATCAGATTGGGAGGGGGGAGGCAGGAGAGAAGCCCAGAAGGCCAGAAGAATTAATGGAAATATGCAACCTGGGGGGAGGAGCCCACTAGAAAGTGCCAGAGACCTGAGAGGTGAGACACTCTCAGGACTCAATGCAGTGACCTTAGATGAAATGCCCAACTGTGGGGAGAGGGAACTCAAAGAGTCCACCTCCAGTAGATATACAGGACCTCAAATGGAGGGAAAGGATTACCAACCAACAGTCAAAACTTCTGACTCAGAATTGTTCCTGTCTAAAAGAACTATAGGTACAAAAATGGAGAAGAGACTGAGGGAAAGGTGGTCCTGTGACTGGCCCAATTTGGGATCCATCTCATGGGTAGTCACCAAGGCCTGACACTATTACTGTTGCTATGATGTGCTTACAGACAGGAGCCTAGCATGGCTGTCCTCTGGAGGCCCTACCAGCAGCTCACTGAGACAGAAACAGATATTTACACCCAACCATTGGACTGAAGTTGGGAACCCCTATGGTTGAATTAGGGGAACAATTAAAGAAGCTGAAGGGGAGGGTGACCCCATAGGAAAACCAGCAGTCTCAATTAACTCAGACCCCTTTGAACTCCCAGAGACTGAGCCACCAACCAGGCAAAATACATGAACTGGTCCGAGGTCCCCAGCACATATACAACGGAGAACTGCCTGGTCTGGCTTCAGGGGGAAAGATACACCTAATCTTCAAGAGGCTTGAGACCCCAGGGCGGGGAGTGAGGCCTGGTGGTAGGGGGGCATTCTCTTGGAGATGGGGGAGGAGGAATGGGACAAGGAACTGTGCGATGGGGGACTAGGAGAGGGGTCAATGGCTGGATTGTAAATAAAATAACAATAATATCATAACAATGATGATGAAGATGATAATAATAATAATAAATGCTTGCTTGAATTGTAGTATAAACTGTTTCATAAGTCTATTCAGAAAGCCATTTCCCTCTAACCTCATGAGGTAGAGAAGGTGATGACATCATCTAGCCATTTCTTTCTCCACTTATTCAAAATGTTTTAACTACTGATTCTGAAATGATGTATGCCTCTTTACAAATTCCGTTATATTCTCACTAAATTATTTCTTATTTAGCTGCAGAGAGTAAAACCTTAAAGTCATTAATAACACATAAAAGAAAGGTGGGAGAATATTTTAGCTCATTCCCCAATGATAAAGTGATTTTTAGGGTTATCTGCCACCTGGCACGGTTGAATACAGTAACAGCCCGTGAATTAATTTGCTTTAATTTCTTATTAGACCACTCGTCGTAATGTAGACCTGAAACTTAGATTCGATATGAAAGCTAAAGTTTTGCAGAGCAATCTAATTCTCCAATAAATGTGGAAGAGAATAATTTATCTTCTCCTTTATCCAAGACAACTTCATGTATCTTTATTTCCATCACGGAAGGTAAGAAATGGCTCGTTTCTAGGTAGACTTTGAGCTGACTGTGGAGCAAGAACAGTACGCCATGAAGACGCGGTCTTACATGAAATGAGGGATTCCACAGAGTCCTTTTATCAGTTTCACATCCATCAGTCCCACGGAACAGAATCTCACCTTAGTTATGTCAGCATTTAAAATCTAAAGATCTAAAGAGGCTGACGCCTGTCTCTGTACTAGGAACCAACTTACATCTAAAACCCATCTTCTCTCTTAATTTAAAAAGTGTATTAGATTTCTTTATTTTCTCTATGAGAGTTTTGTCGGCATGTATGTATATGTACCACATGTAATTGGTGTTCAAGGGGGTCAGAAGAGGGTCTTAGATACCCTGCAACTGGAGTTACAGATGATTGTGAACCACCATGTGGGTGCTGGGAACCAAGCCTGGGTCCTCTGGCAAAACAAGTGCTCCTAAGGACGGAGCCATTTCTCCAGTGCCTCTGTAAAACCTCTTAACATCTGTTACAGTGATTTTAAACTCTGTCTCTGAATCACTTGGTGTGGTGGTTTGAATGTGCTCAGCCCAGAATGTGGCACTATTAGGAGGTGTGGCCTTGTAGGAGGAAGTGCGTCACTGTGAGGGGTGAGCTTTGAGACCCTTCTCCTATCTGCCCGAGGAGTCAGTCTTCTCCTGTTTGCCTTCAGACCGAGATGTAGAACTCTCAGTTCCTCCTGAACTGTCCCTGCCTAGATGCTACCATGTCCCTGCCTTGATGATAATGGACTGAACCTCTGAACCTGCAATCCAGCCCCAATTAACTATTGTCCCTTATGAAAGTTGTCTTGGTCATGGTGTCTGTTCACAGCAATGAAACCTTCACCAAGACACCTGGACAGCACTGGAATTTCCTAATGCAAGCGATGGTATCCCGGTGTAGTTCATCAGGACCTCAGAGAGCAGAACAGCAGGTCCAGGATAGTTAGCACTACTAGTTAGCACTACTAGTTAGCACTACTAGTTAGCACTACTAGTTAGATAGTTAGCAGATCCAGGATAGTTAGCACTACTACCTCAGGGGATTACAGTGTGCAGTTACGGTTGAAAAGGACTCCACTCAGGGCCTACTTCTACTCAGATACTCCCTGGAAGATTCATTCTTGTTGGAATGCTTCAAACGCCAGGACTAGGGCACTCTTCTGACTAGGAGAAGTGTGTGGTAGCAAATCTGGGTTGTCAACTTGACTGTATCTGGAATTAACTAAAATCCGAAAATAGAAGGGATATCTGTGAGGGACATTTTGCTTGATCTGAAGTAGGTAGATCCATTTCTAACCCAGATCTTTGCTGTAGGAAGACACACACTTTGGACCTGGATCTTGAAGCAGGAAGATGAGTCTTTGACCTGGACCACATCTACTGGAAGCCTATATAAAGATACGAAAGGAGGCTTGTGCTCTTTGCCTGCTTGTTTTTAAGTTCTGTTACTCTAGAGAACCCTGATACAGCTCTCCTGCTCTTGGCAAGCCTTCTCTTTGCCTACCTTTATCCTTGCTATTTCTCCAACACAAAAGGTCCACGATGGTTGCTTGGGGTGTCTCTTCCTAGAAGACTTTACTGAAAACTTCACCTGAATGATTCCCCCCAAGCTCCTTCAGGAGTCTGCCACCTGCTCAGCGAGGCTTCTGGGGCCGCTTCATTTGAAGCCACTCACCCACGCTCTTCCTCCCCTGGTTCACTCTGCTGTACAGCATTTATCCTTAGGCCACAAGGTACCACCGTTTTCCTGGTTTACTGGTTCACCGTTTCCTGGTTGCCTCCGAGACAGAAGTGTCCATGTGTTCTGTCCACAGATGTATCCATAATGGCTGGAGTGTCTGGTGCAAACAGGAGGTCGTCAGTCTCCATAGATGTCAGGCACCACATACCGGATCCAACCAACTACAGACTGAATACTCAGGAAGAAAAAGAAAAGCTCATTTTGTCCTGACCGTTTACTGGCATTTCTTGTCAGCATTTTCTAGACTGTGTAACAAATATTTGTTGCAGGATATTTGAATCTGTTTCTAGTTAGGGTGTGGCTCAGCCGTTAGTATATACCTTTAATCCCAAACAATCGAAGATAAAGTTAGTTTGTAGAAGGAAGCACCCATGCTTGAAAATGATGTCTAATTGAGCCGCTGAAAAAGTGACGAATCAGAAAAAGATTTGACAGAACAGGATATGCTCAATACTTCCGGGAAGAGAGAGGAAGAGGAAGCTGCATAAGGGGGAGACAGATGGCACAGGAGGTACTGAGTAGAGTTCATGGAGAGCAGGGCGGTAGAGTTGAGAGGGAGAGTTGAGCAGCACACAGAGAGAGAAGGAGGCAGGTTTGGGGAGTTTTCCTTTTCAAGATGCATCTGTGTG
Source organism: Mus caroli (assembly GCF_978045245.1). Lineage (NCBI taxonomy): Eukaryota > Metazoa > Chordata > Mammalia > Rodentia > Muridae > Mus > Mus caroli. The sequence continues at coordinate 25,610,190 of NW_028227273.1, read as the reverse complement.
GGTTCATCATCTTATTTTTTATTATTTTTATTAATTTATTTATTTACATCCCAAGTGCTGCCCCATCTCCCAGTCCCTGGAATGGTTTTTATAAAGACAGATTGAAGAGAGAACAAGCTAGACACAGGTAAAGACTGAATGAGCAAGAGAATGAGAAGGAGCCAGAAGATCAGAAAATATTGCTAGAGTTAGTTAGAGTCCAAGCAGAGCAATTCCGAAGCCAAGAGAGAAGCCAGATTGACTCAGCTGGGAGGGGAGTTTGAGCCAGAGCAGCAGAGTTGAATCAGTCAACTAGAGTTCAGAAAGAACAAGAAATAGTGATCTTATTCAGCAGAAATGAGATCAGTCTCAGAGGCTGAAAATGTTCTAGGCCTAGATTAGATTGTACAGAGGCTAGAAGCTTCCAGGACTAGGCCTAGGTTAGCAGACAGAGGCAGTAAGCCTCCCAGACAACAATGACATCAGAGAATAAAAGTTACTTTTACAAGTACTAACATTCTATTGGGTACTGTAAGTCATCCAGGTTTAAAATACACAGGAGTAGACACGTGCAGGTTGTAGATAATTTCTGTACCATTTTATATAAGGAATGTGAGAACATCTGCAAGACAGCTTAGAACAAATCTATGTCTATCAAGAAGCAAGTATTTCCATGTATTGCGTTAATTAGCCCTAGAGGAAGGGCTATCTTTCTTCTGGTTGTACAAATAAGGAAACCAAACCTTGAGCCACAACGCAGCCTGCTCGAGGAATGTTGATGACATGTGATGATACTTGTTTGGAGTTCAGTACCCAGAGACCAGGTAAGGAGCTACGCCTTGCTGTAAGCTGCTTTTCTTCAATGTCTTTACCTGAACATTTATGCACTATCTTTGCAAATGGACGCTGAGTTTTGATGTTGATAAGAAACTAAATATTGTGATGTTAATGGCCTAGCTCAATGGCCATTTTACCAGCTGTAACAAGTTTATTTAGATAATATGAACCTAAATATACGTAAAACATACAACCTAAAAGTCAATGGGTACAACAATGTGCCCCGGGGTTGAAAAGGACAAAGTTGTATAAGGAGTTGAAGAGAACAAGTCAATCACAAATGCCAGTTAACGAAATTTTTATCTCAATTATTTATTAATTACATTGACAGTAGGGTACTCATGGCTGAGAAAACAGCATGGTCTTTTGATTTCCAAAAGATGAAAATAATGTTTGCTCACCTGTAGTGATGCTGATGCTCTCAGCCCTTTAAAATTAGTTAAACAATATTTGGCAGAATGATAATTTTGATAAACTATTACATTTTATACCACACTGATGAACTAGCTTCAAGTATAAAAGGTGTATAGTATGCAGTTCACTAAATACCATTAGTAAAATAACATAGAAGTTTTATATTGTATGCTTAAAGGTATTAATTAATATGATAGGCCAACTTCTAAACAGTCACACAGTGATAATGAACATATGGGGACACAGAAGATCAACTTGATGTAAGTAGAGTTCAGTAGGCACTTTGATTTAGCATTTATAACAGATATAACTTGAATTCCACTTTCAAAGTGAAAAACTATTAGTCCTGTAGAGTGTCACAGTCCAAACAACCTGAGTGGCCGCTTGGACACTGTTCCAGACCACAAGGGAAATTGTACTGTCTGCACCACCCAATAGACTGGTGAAGTGCTCTTCGACACAGTTCAAGTTCAATGGAGGAGAAGCTAAATTCAGCTTCAAAACCTGCTTCTCAAAGGGAATGTGACATGTGGGATATTAACCTTAAGAATACACATTCCCCTTTCTTAGATGGAATGTTCCTTGATCAATGACAAAAATACAAATCTTCATGTCTGGGCTGGAGAGATGGCTTACTAGTTAAGAGCACTGACTGCTCTTCCAGAGGTCCTGAGTTCAATTCCCAGCAACCACATGGTGGCTCACAACCATCTTTAATGGGGGATCCGATGCCCTCTTCTGGTGTGTCTAAAGACAGCCACACCGTACTCACATCCATGAAATAAATAAATATTTTTTAAAAATCTTCATGTTTGTCCTCTGAAAAGGAAAACACTCTGAAGTGTGGCTTGATGCTCCCCTGTGGAGTCATGTGGTGGAGTTTTGCAAGCAGAAGAGAGAAAGAAAAGCAACAAAAATTATTCCCAGGTTTCAGAAAGATGTGACTATAGGAAGAGTCTCTGATATTAAGGATAACTGGAGCCTGGTGAAAGGGTACCAAGTCCTTCTGTACAAAATTTAAAGTGATGCTAAATACTCCAATGAGGTATTTCCCCATAGCACAAACCACGGAATCTAGAAGATGCCTATATAAGTACCAAAAGCCGCAAAGGCAAGCTTAGAAGTGAGTGATGAAAGGGTTAACCCTTGATAACAAGATGTAACAGTAATCAGAAGTACTGGAATACATGGGGAGCCGGGATGTGAGTTGTGGGTTAGGTAACAGCATCTCCCAGGTATAAGCTACTTGCCTTTGCTCATGGTGGTGCAGTACATAAGCTAGTATCCTCCTTTTAAAAAGGAAACACACATCGGGGTGTTTAGAGGAAAATTATGTATCTGTGATGTTCTCTTACAAACTGGGTCAGAACAAATGTGTACCTTTGCATGGAGAGAAATAGGAGAAAGAAGATTGGGCCAATGGTGAGAAGGAGTTGTTATCAGCGGTAGACATAAATCAAAGTTACGTTCCAATCAAACCACCGTGGATTTCACTTCTCATTCAGGGGTTCTACTGATTCTCAAACTAATTGCTAGAATAAAGTCTCCCTGTGTATTTTGGCTGTAAGATGGTAAATGGAACCGTTCATACATAAGGCAGGGCATTGATTTCTACTTAACAAAAACCGTCCTCAGAGTAATTTGTTCTAGCTAAGCCTAGCCTCCTCCAGTTTTATCACAGCCTCAATGACCTGGTGGAGAGAAAAATACCAAGATTTCCAGAAAGTTAAAGAAATCAGAATGCCAGCCTGCTACAGGCACGGTGTTCCACCCAGGAAGACAGGGATCATGAGATTATAAGATGTATGGGTGATGTTCACAGGGTCATAGCCTTAGGAAGGGCAGACTTAATCCACGCCTGTAAAACAGTTCTTTTTTCTGACATGACTACTTGATGGAAGGTCTATTTACTACTACAGTTGGTTGGTTTTTTTTGTTTGTTTGTTTGTTTGTTTGTTTGGTTGGTTGGTTGGTTGGTTGGTTGGGGGTTTTTTGTTCATTTGGGTTGGTTTGGCTTGGTTTGGTTTGACTTGGCTGGTTGGTTTTATTTTTATGTTTGGCTTGGTTTTGGAGGGGCCTGGGTCTGGGGGATGTGTTCAAGGATAGCAAATGCAAAATAGTTACAAACATAGTTTATATTAATTCAACCATAACAAAAACCATTTTCATCAATGTCGTGAGTCCACCAACATTAAAGGGCATATTTCTTTGGATTAAAATAAAAACAAACAAAAACTACCATATGTTATCTCCATAGGACCCATTTTAAATATGAAGACATGAAAGACTCCGAAAGGAGCCCCTCGCTCAGGCCTCAGGACAATAGCGGACACCCTAGAACTCACGACAGACCGAGCTTGTTGTAAACCACATGAGGCTTTATTCGGGGAAAGCCAGAGCTCTGGGGACGACTCATATCCCACGCAGGGGTAGAGGAGTCGACCTCAAGGGGAAAGAGGTCCCAGTTTTTATAGGCCCTCAGGGGGGAAAGGAGAAGAGGGGAATAGGGGATTTCCAGATCTAAACAATATCTATTCTAAAATGATTAATTCCTCAATAAATGGGTATGGGAGGGAAACAAGGAAAGAATCTAATGAAGGTGCAGCAATGGGCACACACCTGGTCAGAACATTGGCAGACACACAGGTTTGAGGAGTGGCCAAAGCATTGTGCACCTTTATTTTTCTAAATCAGTGAAGCAGTTCTACTAACAATAAAATCTATTTTACCAATTCAGGGCTTCTATGACCTTTTACATTCTGCCAGGATCTTTCAGACACATATATTAATAACAAAATAAAATGATGTTTATCATACAAAAAATAAATGAAAGCTAAATACACGTATAATTCTTTTATGATATCCTTGGACATTGTAAAGTAGAATCATATAAAATTAAGAACTATCAATAAAAAGGTAATGAAACTACTACCATATAGTTGAAAAATAATATTTCACTAAATCATCGTGAAGTGGAAACTTATGGTTTCTTTGGGAAGTCAGTTGTGTCAGATGGTGTTTTGCTGGCGCAGACACGTGAAGGAGTGTTTCCCTGAAGCAGACACAGGCGAAGAGATGAAATGAAGCATGATATGAAGAAGGACCCAACAGTCAGTGGATGATACTGAACAATGCTGGATGGCACTGGTATGCCTTGCCATTCCTTAATGGTCATCGTTTGTCGCGACTTCATGAAAATTTTCTGGTGGTGGTCTGGCGGCTTCCTGCTACTTCCCTGGACTTAGGCTGATTGGCAGAATGATGTCAGCTGATAGACATGACATTTTGCTAAGACTGACTTATGTGGTGCTTGGCTGAGGCGAGACCCATGGGAGGACACATGCTATTTGGAGGGAGTATAATAGGACTCAACAGATAAAGACAGCTTGCATAGTGAGCCTTGCAACACTTAGTTGGTCTACAGTTGTCCCTAATGGGAGAGAACTTGTCCTGGTATCCCAGCTGGTCCTGGTCACACCTGCTGACTTGTGGCAATTCACTGGAGGCCTGGCTGTTTCTGCTGGGTTGTGCCACCACTGTTGATTCATGTTTGCTCTCCTGGCACGACTGCTGGTGTATATCCTGACAACGCAGACTGGATTTGCTCCAAAGAACTATTTCTAAACAGGTCCAATCCTCCCATATCCTAGTAGCCTTTCTTTTTCACTACCGCTGGTAGATGGTGGGTAGAAGGGAGGTCATAGCATTTAAGAACCCTTATTAAAAGTAGTGTTTGAAAAATCTAAGCCAACATCACACTTAGATTAATCACATTATTAAGTAATATAAATGAAAAGGACGTACCAGTGGTATACAGGAAGTATACAGAGCTGAATGTAAACAGAATTACATAGAGAAATGCAGTATAAAAGGAAAGCTCTAACTTAGGAGGATATGTATAACTCTTAAAATACAAGTATGGAGCCAAGGAGTGGTCTCAGCACTACATGCTCCTGACATAAAGCCAGATGACCTGAGTTCATAAGGAACTCATACGGTGGAAAGAGAGAATCGCCTCTTTAGAGTTGTCCTATGACTTCCTCATGATGCCATAGCAACGACCAACCCACCCCCACCAATATATACAATAAAGTTAAGCTACAAATGATCGAATAAATAAGTTAATCAGATGTATCAGGAAACATGATGATTCATCACCGAGCCAGGCATCCATTGGCCATTCCTTTTTCTTTTGGTTATCCTGACACCTGCTTCTACATGCAGATGCAGCTATAGAGCTGTGATGCCCCAGTTTCTAGAGGACAGGGAAAGAGGTCACAAAGAGAGAGACTCAATCTCACTTCTGTGCTGTGGATATACAGATCTTTTTTTTTTTTTTTTGGTTTTTCAAGACAGGGTTTCTCTGTATAGCTCTGGCTGTCCTGGAACTCACTTTGTAGACCAGGCTGGCCTCGAACTCAGAAATCCGCCTGCCTCTGCCTCCCGAGTGCTGGGATTAAAGGCGTGCGCCACCACGCCCGGCTGGATATACAGATCTTGTTCTAGCAAGCACACAAGAGGTTCGCAAGTATGAACTAACAGATCAACTCCTAGAGTGGCCAACACTTGGAACATGGCCAACACTTGGAACACAGCAAGATAGATCCAACTGTCACCCCAATGTGCCGATCTACAACACAGTTAGCTTGTGATAGGGAGTGTGTGATGGTTTGTATATGCTTGGCCCAGGGAGTGGCACTATTAGAAGGTGTGGCCCTGGCCTGGAGAGATGGCTCAGTGGGTAAGAACACTGACTGCTCTTCCGAAGGTCCTGAGTTCAAATCCCATGAACCACATGGTGGCTCACAACCATCCGTAATGAGATCTGACACCCTCTTCTGATACGTCTGAAGTCAGCTTCAGTGTACTTATAATAATAAAAAAATAAATAAATAAATCTTTGGGCCTGAACAAGCAGAGACTGAGTAAACGGAGTTGACTGGAGTGAGCAGAGGTCCCAAAAATCCAATTCCTAACAACCACATGAAGGCTCACAACCATCTGTACAGTTACAGTGCACTCACATACATAAAATAAATAAATAATTCTTAAAAAAAAAAAAAAGATGTGGTCCTGATCAAGTAGTGTGGCCTTTTTGGAGTAGGGGTGGCACTGTGAGTATGGGCTTTAAGACCTTCATCCTAGGGGGCTGGTGAGATGGCTCAGTGGGTAAGAGCACCCGACTGCTCTTCCAAAGGTCCAGAGTTCAAATCCCAGCAATCACATGGTGGCTCACAACCATCCGTAAAGAGATCTGACTCCCTCTTCTGGAGTGTCTGAAGACAGCTACAGTGTACTTACATATAATCAATAAATAAATCTTTAAAAAAAAAAAAAAAAAAAAAAAAAAAAAAAAAGACCTTCATCCTAGCTGCCTGGAAGCCAGGATTCTGCTAGCAGCCTTCAGATGAAGATGTAGAACTCTCAGCTCCTCCAGCACCATGCCTGCCTGGATGCAGCCATGCTCCTCCCTTGATGATAATGGACTGACCCTCTGAAACTGTAAGCCAGCCCCAATTAAATGTTGTCCTTATAAGAGTTACCTTGCCCATGGTGTCTGTTCACAGCAGTAAAATCCTAAGATAGAGTGGTATAACTTAAAGTGACTTTCTACTGAAGTAAAAATGTAAATATCTTCCATGGGACTTTAAAAAGACACAGAATCTGGTTACATGAAGTTAAAATGATCCAAAATATAATCAGAGGGCAGCATTAAGATGAGAGTTGGAATTAGGCGACAAAAATCTACAAGTTAAAGTTTCTAACAAGCTGCAGTGAAAACCCTGGAAGATGCAATATGGAACATCTGCCTAAGAAGGCTGCAAGAGATAAGTGGAGCCAGTCCAAGGAAGAGGTCATGTGGTCTACAAACACTCTGCTCAGGCAAACAAGCTCATATCATGACATCATGTGCCCCATATATAGGACACAAAGCTACAGGACTTAATGTCTTCCAGGCTGTGCTTCAGTCTTGCTTGGAATGTGAACCCTTCTTACATCTCCGCTAGTCTTCACTTTTTGAATGGAAATGTACCTTGGGAATATATAATTGTTTATGATTTTACGGGTGCTTGTGGCTATGAGTTCTCTCTGGCTCTTAAAGAAGAGTTTCAGCTTTGCCTTCTGAATAATGCTAGAACTGCTACGACTACGGGACTTATAGAAATTGGCTACTTACATTTTGCATGGTGAGATGGACATTAGCCTTTTGGGATTCAACACAGAATGCTCTGTATGGTGTATTATCAGGGTTCTCTAGAGTCACACTTAATGGACTTCTGGAGTGTCTCTCTATATTGAGGGAATATATTACGATGACTTACTGTCTGTAGTACAACTCCCCAACAATGATCAGCTGTGAATGGGAAGTGCAAGAATCTAGTAGTTGCTCAGTTCCAAGAGGCTAGTTGCTTCAGCTGGTCTTCTGTAGAAGTAGGTTCCAACAGATGTGCTGGCAAGTAAATGCAAGAAGGCATTGAAGAAGAAGGAGTCTTCCTTCTTCCAGTGTCCTTACGTAGGCCTCCAGCAGAAGGTGTGGCCTAGATTAAAGGTGTATACCGCCACTCCTGGATCTGGGAGGCTGACCTTGAATTCAGAGATCTTCTTGCCTTGGCCTAAGCTTTTCAAGGCCACTATGCCACAAGAACTCTACGTCAAGATCCAGGTCAGAAACTTGTGTCTCCAGATCTGGATCACAGGTGAGCCCTCCAATTCTGGATTGTAGTTCATTCCAGATATAGTCAATTTGACAACCAGGAATAGCTATTACATATGGTTTGAATTATAGTCTGTCCCTTATAAGCTTGTATAGTGGAGGCTGGATTCTAGTTTGTGGGGGTTACTTGGAGAACTTCATTGGGGGCTGTATTTTGTCTGTTGACCCTTCCCTTACTTCCTGCACATTGTGAGGCAAGTTGTTTGCTTAGTGCATGTTCCTACCCCTGTGATTTCTGCTGCACCTTGATGGAGAAGCAATAATGGTGCTTTTCACATGGTTTGTGGACTTAAGTTCCTGAAACTATGAGCTAGAGAAAAACTTTGTTCTCTTAGGCTATTTGATCAGGTATTGTGTCACGGCGATGAAAGGTCTGGCTGTTCAACCTTTCTATTAAAGTAACCGAGTTTCTTTCCTAATCGCCATCAATGCAGATTACAGGATGACTCAAATGGACGTCTGATATGATTATTTCTTAGGCAATTTTGTAACAAGATTAAATCTAATGAAGTACCTCCATTTTACTCAGCTTCCAGCAAGTATTTTCATTCTTAGCAAAACCACGAAAATGCTTCATTGGTACTGCAATAGTGTTCTGATCTGTTGTAAATATATTATTTATTTTTAGCTAGCCCATATAAAAGACACAAAATATTGGTAATTTATTTATACATTCTAAGCCTAGATTAGGCAGGTTGTGAGCTATTCAAACATACACCCCAACCATATGCCCCTTTTTTACTTGCTGGTTTGTGGGTTTTGTCTTGTTTTGAGTCTTCCCCGGATTACAGACTGTTCTCAGGGTCTACTTCTCAATGGCAGTCTCTCCCTCCCTCTTGTGTGGCCTGAGCAACTCCTGGATTCTCAGACTTTGGTTGAGAGCCAGCCACTGTTGTATCAGTCTGTAAGTCATTCTACTAACCCCCTTCTTATATGGAGATTCATCATGTAAGTTGTTACTCCGGAGAACCCTAATACACTGGTATCTGAAATTTGGTTTCCCCCATTCCTTCTGCTAGTTCCCTCTCAGCCTACAGGTCTTAAAGGTGTAATGAAGCTTCTATTGATTTCCCATCTGAATCTAGTTCCCCTGTTCCCTTTTCATGGTAGTGTATGCTTTTAAACCTTTGTGCTAAGGTCCTTGCTGGGACATTTGGTGAGTGTGTACATCTTTATCTCTGTGGTGTCGGCTCACTTTGTTCTTCATCGTATCTAGGACTCTCAGGGGCAGGAAGGTGGAAGGGTATTTATGGTGCTGGGGGAGACATTTGTTTCTTTTTGTTGAGCTGTTGCCTACCCAGAGTTGGCTAGGTTCAGTTTATTTGCAATGGGGCTCATCCTCTAAGACATTTGTCATTCAAGGCAGCAGAGGAAGTGGTGACCGGGAGGGTTCATTTAAACACAGTCAACCAAGGGTGTGAGGTACAGAACATGGGCTACTCAAAGCTTCTACTTACAAGTTGTCCAATCTCTACTACTTGTATCTATAGCCAAAACCAACAGTAGACCCCAGTGGTCAATGTGAGGGAGACATCAACTCCACTCACTCATAAATCCCCTACAAAACAGGACACCTTTCAGCTGTCCCTTACGTGTCTATCTAAGCCCTGGTATCCCACAGGCCACCCTGTTGTGTTCTACAATCCAGCCTCACAATTCTCAGAAACAGGTTTTGTTTCAGAGGCTGTGAGCATTCTCTGAGGAAAATAGTGTGCTCTGAATGACCCCAGCAGTTGTCTTCCACAGTAGCCATTGTTAGTAGAAGAGAAAGAACACGTCCATCGAGGGCCTTGATCCCTATTAACTACTGCACACTGTGCCCTTTATTTCTGAATTCTGGGTTGACTCTTGCTATCAACTGGTGTCTTCTATGAGTCTCATGGGTGCGAAGGGTATGGGACCAGGCAAGCTTCCCATCCTCCTTCCCATGAGAGTGATGCTTTTGTTAGTTCCTGAGTCCCGATGATAAGCAAAGACCAGCCAGGCAGAGCACAGGTGCTATGCATCTGAATTCAAGGAGTCATTGATACAAAAGGAAAAAAAAAAAAAGTCAAGCACTTTATTGTTCTGATGTTTATGAACTCGAACTAAATTTAAAATCCAAGGACAAACTCTTTCATAGGCAAAAGGACCATGTCTACACAGGAGGTAGGCAATAAATCCAGGAGGAGTGAAGCCCTTCCAGGTGTGCTCCAAGAGCAGCAGCAGGTGGTGACACTGAAGATTGCTAGAAGCTGGCCATGTTCCCACACAGTGAACTTAAGCCATGGCTCTATCACCTCAGGACATAACCTTACAACAGACATAACCTTACGACAGACGGGTATTACTAGTGCCCCGTAAGCAAAACACAGGAGTAAAGTGTAAACACAGAGCTCTACGAAGGAACACGAATAACAAACAGGCGGAGTGTCAGTTATGAGGACCACTTCCTGCCACGGTGCTAGAATCCAACACCAACAGTAGCATATATGTCCTTAACAACAGGGGATTAATATTTGCGCTAAAAGCTTAACTGGGTGTTGGTCGGTCTTTATGACTGCCTTGATTTCTTTGTCTCCATTCCAGAAAAGAGAGTGGGGCTTAAAAGGCTGGAGAGATGACTCACAGTTAAAAGCACTTACTCCTCTTCCAGAGGACCAGAGGGCCAGCACCCATCTCAGGTGGCTCATGATGGTCTGTAACTCCGGCTCCAGGGGATCCAGGGCCTCTGGCTTCCGGGAGCATAAGCATCATATGCGCTACCCCCATATACGCACCTGTGCACGTGCGCGCGCGCACACACACATACACACACACACACACACACACACACACACACACACACGCATAATAAAATCGTTTTAAAAAAGTAACAAAACCGAGGTCTGTCTCTAGACCAGGTTTATTCTATCTCAAGTCTTTCACCAAACCCTACTAACACAAAGGCTATTGTGTGCACCAAAAGACACGAGTGGGAGCTAAAACTTTTGGCTCAGCAGTTCACAGCCCTTACTGCAGGGGACCCAGGTCTAGTTCCAAGAACTCATATGGTGATTAACAATCATCCTGCTCCAGTCTCAAGGGATCTGACACCCCCTTCTGACTGGCCTCCACTGCCACCAGGCACACACGTGGTGCACACACATTCATGCAGGCAAAGCATTCATACACAGAAAATAAAAATTTGAAGGCGTGTATTTAAACACCGTGGGAGACATTAAACCAGTACTGGTTAATATTTTAGCTGAGGCTGAATAGGGTGTCCTTTAGAAAATTGAGGCGACCATAGTTTTCCTTCATGTTTACTTAGACACCCGGTACAGGCATTCTTTTACATCTTCCGAGAAGTCCATGGTCTTGCCCTAATTGCAGATGTTATTCACGTGATTTGACACAAGGCTGTTAAAAGTGTGACAAAGCAGCAGAAGTGAAGTGACACTTAGGAGCACAATAGCTCAATCCAGCTGCCAGTATTGCAGGTTGAACAGAAAATGTGGGGCTAAAGGGACTTTCCAGGTCATGGGCCAGAGGGGCAGGTAAAGAGGATCAGGAAGTGCCTCACAGAGAACACAAGGTTTCAGCAGCAGCGGAGCTATAACTTACATGGATGTCCTGACATTACCAGGCTATCAGATCTCTCCTTGGGACCATCAAGTGCAACCTAGTTCTGGAAACATGGCTAGAGAGGGTAAACCTGGGTAAACGTAAAGGCACCAATTAGTCTGGTAGATCTAGAGCTTTGGGGTTGAGCAGTTTGTCCCGGGTGACCGGAATTTCCCCTTATACTCCAAATCAAAGATGGTACTTCATTTGCTCTGCAAATACCTGCTCCCCATAAACAATGCCTCAGTGGCACGAACCAAGCCATGGGCCTGTGTATTCGGTCGAGACCGTACAGCGGGAGACAGACGGTGCACCGGGACACCTGCCCAAAAGCCAGGCCGAGCTCAGCGCCCGAACCGTGCGCGCCCAGGGGCAGACATGGCCCACGCACATGCACACGCACACGCACGGGAGCGCAGGCTCCCCGCGTTCCCGACGCTGTGCCGAGGCCGGGCGCCGGCGGGAGCCCTGGAGTCGGGAGCTCCAGGAGGGGGCGGGTGCTCGAGAAAGGAGCTCGTGCATTCGTTCCCGGGGCCGGCCGAAGCCCCGCCTCGACCCCGCCCACCCCCTTCTCCCGCGCGCGGGCTCCGCGCGCCCCTTGCCGCGCGCGTGCGCGCGCGTGCGCAGGCCAGGGCTCTCCGCGGGCGGCCCCGTAGACCCAGGGAAAGCAGCCACCCGTCAGGTCCCAGATTAACCCTTTCCTTGCTCGCTCACGAGGGAGGCCCCGAGCCAGTTCCGTGCCTGCGCAAGCGGCGGCGCGCCTTCTCTCCCCCCCACTACCCCGGAGCCCGCACCGCGCATGCACGGGGAGGGGGGTGGTGGGGGTGTTCGCGGCGGGTTGGCTAGTGTGTGCTCGTGCAGGAGGAGGGCTGCCACCACCAGGGACGTGCACGATTTCCCCCCCCACCCCACCCCCTCCCCAAACTAAAAAAAAAAAAAAATTAAAAAAAATCCAAAACACTGCCACCCACCGTGCCCCCGCGTCCATCCCGTCCCTGGCTTGCGCGCCGCCGAGCGAGGGAGCCCACAGCGACAGCGAGCGTCTGTAGCGGTGCCAAGCTGCAGGTAAGCGCGGGCCGGGTGCTGGAAGGGCCGGGGACGGGCGCGGGGACGCGGGGGCAGCCGGCGGCGGGCGCGGCCGGGGCGGCTGCGAGGAGGCGCGTTCCCGCCGAGCTCCGGGGCAGCAGCCAGCTGCAGGATGTGGCGGCGCAGCGCGGTGCGAGCGGGATCGGGGCGTGGGCCGCGGTTGGGCGTGGGGGGCCGGGCGTCCCCGGTGGCTGCGCAGGCCAGCGAGCGGGTGGGGAAGAGGCCAGGCGGCGGCCCCGCGCGCGCGCTCTCTCTCTCCGCGGCCGAGTTCATGGCCGCCTGGCTCTCCGCGCCGCAGTGCACCGCGGTGGGGGTGGGGACGGCCGAGCCGGGCCCGAGCGCGGCCCGCGGGGCGCCGCCCCTCGCAGCTGTGGCTTCCCCCGGAGCCGACGGGACCCCCCGCGCACGCTCCCCCGCCTGCGTCCGCCGAGCTCCGGGGAGCCGGCCGCGCGCCGCCCCCGCCCTTGGCCGCGGGAGGGCGCGGGAGGACCAGACGCGCAGGCCGCGGAGTGCGCGGGGCGCGAGCTCGGGGCTCGCGGGCGGAGCAGGGCGCGGCGCGGCGCGGGGCTGCGGAACGGGCCGCATGCCCGCTCCCGAGCTCGTCGCGCCGCCGGGGCTGCTGCGGGCCAAGGAAGAGAGCCTCGCGCCCGCGCCGCGACCTGGAGAAGTGGAGGATGGTGGAAGGGAAGGTGGCCCGTCGCTGGCGGACACAGCTCAGGGGAGCTTTTGTTTAGGAGAGAATGCTGAGGGCTCGCTGCACCCGGCGGCTCATTGGCTGCGAAATGCGAATGTGGGTTCCCCACGCGCGGACTGCGCCCCAAGTCTTGCGCGGGGCCCCGGATTCCCCACTCCCAAGTTGTGCGGTCGCAACAGGGAAGTGGTGTGGCCGCCATTGTCGCAGCTGCTCCGGAATAAGGAGGCGGCTGCGGCTGCTTATGTAAGTTTGCTTTGGGAAAGCCTGGCTCCGTGCTCGGTGAGGACGCCTTAGCGCTCCCGCGATTTGGGGAGCTGCTAGCAAGGAGCTGCTTTATAGTATTATAGGTGTTGGGCTATGTCTTGTCCTACACCCACTTACACACATACTGGCAATGGTTATCTTCAGGTTTGGCTCATTCGAACTTAGCAATGGAAACATCTCTATAGGGGGGAGGAAAAACGAGCCGATTGGCCTGTGACCTCCTTTGAAAAAGAATTACACACTCACCAGAAACGAGAAGGCGCACGCACGCTGATATGTTGCCATAGCTACCATAGGGCCACTCTTCTCCCAAGTCCATGACCTCAGAAGTGCCACGGAGGGAATTTCTGCAGGGAATGCCTTCCCTTAGGCTGACTGCAGGCCCAGAGTGCATCTAGAACCCAGGAAGGCTGAGGTGAAGACTGGAGGGAGCATCCTTAGAAACTATCTTACCAGCCCTCACTCAGTGCACATGGGAAAGCCTGCTAACTCAGAGCCCTGTGATTCCTATAGTATGAACTTGTTAAGGGTTCTCAGGATGGCGATCCCTTGGTGGAATCTCAGACAAAGTCTTTGTGTAGGACTGTATTGTAACACGGCCACCTGCTTCTACTGCACTTGTGGGATTGGTGGTCAGTAGAGGAAATTTTTGTTCTTCAAAGCCTGTTGGGCTGCAGGATGTGGAGTTCTTTGGGTGAGAGTTAACGAAAGAAAATTCTTTGAACCTGCATGCGGGGATAGAGGGAGAAAAATGTAAGATTTCTCCATCGAAGTCTTGGAGACAAGTTTGTAGTTGTGTAGTAGACAAAGTGGCGTGCTTATTTCTCCACTCTTTAGCTGTTGGCTATGTGTGTTCCTGCAGCCTTCGGATATTCAGACAAACATGCACCTAGATGTCTATAGGTCCTAAAGGAAAATGGGCACCCAACAGGAAGTGGTGCAGGTAAGGAACACATACATGCTGATATTTTCAAGAATATATACCACGGGCCACTCCAGGTCTAGTCCTTATGTGGAACCAGACCTGACTACTGCTAGCCTCACAGTGTCTACCCAGAAAACGGTTCATAGGCAAGAGGTGGGACAGAGTGTTTTGTGACTCTTGTAAATACTTGGTTTAGAATTTAATGTAGAGGAAAAAAAAAATCTTACTTAATCTGTGCTTTTCTTCCTGTAGATCTGGCTTGCCCCTGATCAGCCTGAGTCTGATCTGAAGATTTTGGTGTTTAAGGCATTAAGAACATAGCCTGAATTGTTCATGGTGAGTGTGCCTTAGAGTAGAAAGCCTCAGACTATCATCTGGCATTTGATTTAACATAAGTATCTTGGGTCTAGGGGTATCAATAAGGGTTAAATATACGTCCCCAGTTTAAGCAAGTCCCTGATTCCCCAGTGTGTACACATACACACATTCTAGACATGCGTTTATAATTCTACTTCCATGAGGAAAATCCTGTTTTCTTCAGACTTAAACTTGGTTGAATAAAAGTAAGACCATGTTATTTTTTACATAAAACACACTATTTTTAGATAAACTCTTGAACTCGCAGTGGAAGGCCTTTCGTGGTAGTTCTGAAATTACTTTGTTTTTAAAATATGTCTATACTTAACCAAGTACAGGTTGACCCTAAGTCCACAAGGTTCAAACTCTGAAGCTTTTTGAAGGGCAATAAGAAGCCATAGATGAAAATTCTGTGCTATGAAGTTTTGTTTAGAATATTATTTGAGAAAACAAAATAAGCAAAAGAATATTATTTGAGGCAGGCAAGATCTCTGAGTTCAAGGCCAGCCTGGTCTACAGATCCAGTTCCAAGACAGCCAGGGTTACACAGAGAAACCCTGTCTCGAAAAAGAAATATTTTTTGAAATAATATATAAATTACCTTCATGCTGTATGTATAAGGTATATATAAAATAACAACTAGTTTTGGAGTTGGGCTTGGACTACCATCTCCAATTTATCTCATTATGTGTATGCACGTATTGCAAAACCTGGAGAAAAAAAAAATCTAAAACTTGAAACACTTCTGGTCCCGAGCATTTCAGAGAAAGGTACATCTGTACCTGTACATCTGTTGACTTTTAACTGGATGGCTGGAAGACTGGCATCCTATGAGCATGAAGCCACTCATCACTGTCTTCCCAGATGTCTTGTGGGTCAGATTAAACCTTGAAACTCATCCAAGAGTGGCTCAAAACTACTATGGAGAAACTAGAGGACAACACACAACCATTGTAGCAGTGGTGCCCTCTCTAGTTCTTCAATGGTGGCTTGTCTCTTCTCTCAAGGAAGTACAGTGCCCAGCCCAGTGTTTGTCAAGTCCTCCACACCTGAAGTCAGGTCTTGAGGAATCTTTTTTTTCCCTGCATTTGTGGTGTATTTATAAACATCTGCATGTGTGTGCGTGCATGCAGGTGCACGTGTGTGGCCATTCCCTCGGAGACCCCGAGGCTGGCAAGACAGGCATCTTCTTTGATTGATGTCTGTTTTATCCACTGGGACAGGATCTCTCAATTCAGCCTGGAGTTCACTGTTTAGCTAGCAGAGCCAGCCACCTTGACACCATCTCAGAATTACAGGTGGCCGCCATGGGCTGGACTCAGTCTCCATTGTTGGGCTGTTTATCTGTCTTGACAGTCTGAACGTTTCCTGGATTTAATTATGGGATCTTACAAGCTGTAGGATGTTGGGCTGCTTCCTAACTTCTTTTAGAAATTGAGGGCACCACCTACCCCATAGGACATCAACATTAAGTGACATTAAGTGAATTGAGCCACCTAAAACTTGGAGAGTGGTACATGGTGTGTATTTTGTGAAAAGCTGCCATTGTCATTATAACCAGGGAACTATAAGTAAACGGAAAGTAATTTAAAATTGCATTATGGAAATCCCTTGTCTGGGGTTTTTTTTTTTTTTTTTTTTTAAGCAGTTTGGGGACCATCTTTAACAGACTTTCTAAATTATCAGGTTCCAAATATTCACGATATGTCTAAACTTTGCATAGGGTGTACTAGGTTCACATTAAACGCCTTTAAATTTTCCTTTGCAGGAGTTTTTCATCAGTATGTCTGAAACCATAAAATATAATGACGATGATCATAAAACGCTGTTTCTGAAAACACTGAACGAACAGCGCCTGGAGGGAGAATTCTGCGACATCGCCATCGTGGTTGAAGACGTAAAGTTCCGAGCCCACCGGTGTGTCCTCGCCGCCTGCAGCACGTACTTTAAGAAGCTTTTCAAGAAGCTGGAAGTGGACAGCTCGTCCGTCATAGAGATAGATTTCCTCCGCTCCGACATATTTGAAGAGGTGCTGAACTACATGTACACCGCAAAGATTTCCGTGAAAAAGGAGGACGTCAACTTGATGATGTCGTCCGGGCAGATTCTCGGTATCCGGTTTTTGGATAAACTGTGTTCTCAGAAGCGTGATGTGTCTAGTCCGGATGAAAGTAACGGCCAGTCGAAGAGTAAGTATTGCCTCAAACTAAACCGCCCCATCGGAGACGCTGCTGATGCTCAGGACGATGATGTGGAAGAAATCGGGGACCAAGATGACAGCCCTTCTGATGACACGGTAGAGGGCACTCCCCCGAGTCAAGAGGACGGCAAGTCTCCCACAACCACTCTCAGGGTTCAGGAAGCAATTTTGAAAGAGCTGGGGAGTGAGGAAGTTCGGAAAGTGAACTGCTACGGCCAGGAAGTGGAGTCCATGGAGACTCCCGAATCCAAAGATCTGGGGTCTCAGACCCCTCAGGCCTTAACCTTTAATGACGGGATGAGCGAAGTAAAAGATGAACAGACTCCGGGCTGGACCACGGCCGCCAGCGACATGAAGTTCGAGTACTTGCTCTACGGTCACCATCGAGAGCAGATCGCCTGCCAAGCGTGTGGGAAGACGTTCTCTGATGAAGGCCGGCTGAGGAAGCATGAGAAGCTCCACACCGCTGACAGGCCGTTTGTCTGTGAGATGTGCACAAAAGGTTTCACCACCCAGGCCCACCTGAAAGAACACCTAAAAATCCATACAGGGTACAAACCCTACAGCTGCGAGGTGTGCGGAAAGTCGTTCATCCGCGCCCCAGACCTGAAGAAGCACGAGAGGGTTCACAGCAACGAAAGACCGTTCGCGTGTCACATGTGTGACAAAGCCTTCAAACACAAGTCTCACCTCAAGGACCACGAGAGAAGACACAGAGGGGAAAAGCCTTTTGTGTGCGGCTCTTGCACCAAGGCCTTCGCCAAGGCCTCAGACCTGAAGAGGCATGAGAACAATATGCACAGTGAGAGGAAACAGGTCACCCCCAGTGCCATCCAGAGCGAGACAGAACAGTTGCAGGCCGCAGCCATGGCCGCTGAGGCCGAGCAGCAGCTGGAGACAATTGCCTGTAGCTAGAGGTGATGGGTTAGGAACACTGGGCCTGGGAGGTGGATGCTAAGGTTGCATTGGCTGTAGTCAGTGAACACCTTTGACCACTTTGTGGCAATTTACAGCGTTGTGCTGGCTGGACCTAAGACAGTGCGCACTCCGGTTAGGTGATTCTCAAGTTTCTCAAGGCAGTCATGTTCCTACGTTCTGACCAAACAGTTTTTTTTTTTCTTTTTTTATCTTTTGGTTTGTGTGTGTGTGTGTGTGTGTGTGTGATGTCTAGTATTCATATATCCATATTCCCAGGAAGCTCCCCTACCCTTCTTTATGGTTTTAATTTGAAATCTCCTTTGTCTGGTTTAAAATGAGTGGCTTCTGTTTCATTCTTAATCCCTCAACTCTTGCCAAGCTGGTGAGTGCACTGCACAGAGTCATTGAATAAATTGATTTCCTAGTCCCAGTATATGTGACTTATGTCAAAACAGCAGTTTTAATAACTGGATACAAGACCTTCATATGGATGATGAAAATGTTGGCACGCGCTGACCCAGAACACTGCAGAAGTACAAAACCAAATTTGGAAAAATGGAATGGTGTTAGTTTTATATTTGGTTTGTGATTTTTATATCTCTCTCTCTCTCTCTCTCTATATATATATATATATATATATATATATATATCATTGTTTCTCACTGTTCCTGTGGACAAATAATGGTTGCTTTGCTGAAGTGTTCCTTCATCCATTGCAATGGCCCCTGTACCCACCCCAAATGCTGCAGGTCATGTATACCTCAGGATGAGTGAGACCACCAGGATGCTGGTGGTGTTGGGACTCAGTTTCCCTTTCGTCCAGTGTGGCCATTCTGTCTGTGTGTGTCCGTGCAATGGACCAGTATCGACAGGAGGAGAAGAGTCTGAGACAAGGTTTTCACAGATACAAAAAAACCCCTAAGGTTTCCTAGGTCTTGAAATCATGACTGATTTCAGAAATGGTTTTGTATTTCAGATCAGAATTAGGACAAGCAACAGAAATGTTTCTTCAAATGCGTTTTTGTAGTTTACAGATCGTCAAGCTTGGGGGTCTCTGCATCTCTGCAGCACTCAGTTTCCCATGGAGGAGATGCTTTACTTAAATAAGTCTGAAATCCTTTAAGTGTGTAAATAGTAGTGTTGGTCTTATGTATTTCGAGAAAAGGGACAGCTGCATTTTTTTTTCTTTCCTTGTTATTTTTTTATACAGTGGATTAAAGTACCTTTCATTGGCAACAAATATCAGACCCCTTTAACCAATATTAAAGACTGTCAGACCAAATGTTTATGTTTTCCAAATATGTCTCATCACTGGTTGCAGTTTTCAATAGAAGCTGATTGCCCTGTCATAGCCATAAATGGGAATTATGAACTTTGTTTCAGATTGGGTGTACTAAGCGCTCCTTTGACTATTTCCTTAAGGATAGATTGAAATGCCCACAGAGTTTGAATTATGTTCTGTAGGAAAGTGTAGACAGTTGTTTTAGGATGTGTACAGTTGTAGAAGGTGCCAACTTTAAAAGTTCATGTTTGGTTCTTAAGGTTTTCTTTAAAAAAAAAAATGCATTAAAGTAATTTCATGACATGGCCTGCTGTACTAACATCTGTTATTACTGTTGTGAGAAAATTTTTTATTTTTAAAACCGGTGTACATGTTGTGCCAGAGATTGTAGGATGGAGAGGAGGCTACCTTTAAATTTTTTCTTTATTTATCGTTAAAATGTTTCAGCTTAAATCTTTCCTGAGTGTTGGGTTTTTTTTCTGTTTTGAAGGCAATCCCGTCAGTTCGTCTGTGCTGTTAGTAGGAGGGGCCGGACTGGTGATCCTAGGCTGTGTTAACCAAAGCAAATGTGAAATCAGCTGGCATCCTGTTGATAACTACTTCAACAAACCATACTTTGGGCCTTTGTTTTTGTATATAAAGATAATGATACACTCCTCTTGCTCTTGATCATTCTTTATGCCACTGTTGTTAATGTCCAGATCTATACGCTACCGTAGTCATGGTTTCATAGAGGGTCACACTCCCGATCTAAAATCAGTCCCTATAAAAAGCCTTGTGGACGGGTAATCATGTCATTGTGTCCCAATCTGAGAAAACAAAGTAGAATTCTGAATACTTTGTATTATATGTTTAGTGTTTGAACCTTTTTGTATGTGTGTTATAACTTCTACCATGGGTTCTGGGTTCTTATGGAATTCCTGGTTTTATTTTTAGTGGCGGTGGACTCTTAAAATTACTTTCCTTGGCCCTGAGCAGGAGCAGTGCCTCTCTACATCCAGCTAACTCTAGTCACCCCTAAGGTAGGAGGGACCCACCCGCAGAGGCATGGGGAGTTCCTGCTGAGATGCGCTGGCCCCCAATCTGCAGTGTGAGCAGAAAGCAATTCTAAGCCGGGTGTGGTGGCACACGCCTTTAATCCCAGCATTTGGGAGGCAGAGGCAGAGGCAGGCAGATTTCTGATTTCGAGGCCAGCCTGGTCTACAAAGTGAGTTCCAGGACAGCCAGGGCTATACAGAGAAACCCTGTCTTGAAAAACCAAAAAAAGGGGCTGGTGAGATTGCTCAGTGGGTAAGAGCACCCGACTGCTCTTCCAAAGGTCCAGAGTTCAAATCCCAGCAACCACATGGTGGCTCACAACCATCCCTAACGAGATCTGGTGCCCTCTTCTGGAGTGTCTGAAGACAGCTACAGTGTACTTACATATAATAAATAAATAAATCTTTAAAAAAAAAAAAGAAAAACCAAAAAAAAAAAAAGAAAGGAATTCTAAGCATAGGCTATCTTTCCATCAATACTTTAATACTTCTTCCTGTACGCCATCTGTGTCCACAATCATCGTGTTGACCCCCTCATATTAGCATTGGTTTCGATGATAAATGCAAGGAACTGTAAGGAATTCTCTGTCGCTGTAAAATCAGCCAAGAAAATTAAGCGTCCCCGGTGCACAGGCCTATCAACCCAGCCCCTCAGGAGGCTGAGGCAAGATCGCAGGGTGACAGCCTGACTGTGACTAGAGTGAGTTCGAGACCACCCTGACCAAATGACTTGACACTAGGGATACGGTAGAGAGGCGAAGCGCTTGCTTATGGGCTGATGGACACACACACACATTGAAGCACCTTTTGACTGCCCTGAGTGTGAGTTTAGAAAGTCTCTTCACCTTTCAGGTAAAAATGTGGACTTTTACCTCATTGCTTACCATGAAAATTAACACAACACTGAGCCCAGTATCCTGCTTTCTGGGTTCACCGTGAGTAGTTCCTGTTGTACTGGTTCATTTTGGACATGTTATCAGTCCGATATATGCCTGCCTCTGCATCCTTAGGGTTGGAACTAAGGATGTGCTAGCAAACTGCACCATATCAGGGATGTTCTCAGTGGATACAGAAACATGATCGCCCTCGCCCCCCACACCTGTCAATTCTATAATTGCTGGCTCTGCATTGTAGCCTGTCACGCCTTTTAAAGTGTTCACAACTGAGACTGTCTTAAGAAAGTTTTGTTTAACTGGCATGTATAAGCTGTCCGTTCACAGCTTACAAACATACTCATTCTAGAATTTTCTTTGGTTTCATAATCACACCTCATGTGCCCATTTTTAAGTAGGTCATTGACATGTAGTCCAGTGTACACATACACCCTGATGTAGTTGGCTTCCAAATCTACTCAGGGGACATAACAACACGGGCAGAATTGCAATTCTGAGACCCACACATGAAATCATCCATTTAGACAATATTTTTATATAAAGCTTTCCCAAAGTGAATGTGTTTTAGACTACACTCAGTATTATCTGCCCTGGTTTACATAAATTCCAAGAATATCTGCTGTTTCTTCACTGAAGGGGTTAAGACTACCACCCCCGAAGTTTGACTTTAGTCTGGAGTTACTGCTTGCTTTCAATAACCTTTATCAATAACCTTCCAGGAGGACACTTTATGTGGAGTCCAATTAGTGTCTATTAACAATACTGGTTGAATGTCTGCTATTTATTGGGCTAGGTACTGAGAACCTAGCAGGAGTGGGACTGACCGGCTTCCTACTGTCCAGGAACAAAGGCCTCACCTATGCATGCTGACAGAATTCTACACCTGTGAAGATAGTATGTATCATCCCTATGTGCAAGATGCTTTTCAATTTGGGAGTGTATTAATACACTTCATAGAACTTGGCTTCCTTCTAAAGTTAACTAAGGGCTTCATTCTGTTCTCATGGAGTTTAGTGGTATCAAAACCAGCCAGCAAGATGACTCAGGTAAAGGCATGTCCCACTGGGCCTGAGGATCCGAGCTTGATCCCCAGGGTTCATGTGGTAGAACACTTATTGTCCTCAGACTCCGTGATGCTATAGCATTCCCCCACACACATGCACACAGTAAGTGTAACAAAATTCAAGGGATGTCCCTTAGGCAGTGGGTCAGATTCTAAACTGACCTTACCTGTCTTGCGTAATTCTAGAACCTGTCCCCAAACATGGAAGCCCACCAGCCAAATGCCATGAACTAGCTCTCTTCACAAGTGACCCAGGAAAGCCCCCACAATACCAAAGTCCATGCAGTTTGGGACCAAAAACTGCTGTGAGGTTGATCAGCTGTGCTTAGAGATCCTGGCTGGCCTTCCCCCTCTCTTTAGTATAAGGCTTAGATTCTTAGATTCGGGTTCTACTTCTCTCCCTCACAAGCTCTGCTGCTCGAATGATCTTCCTTAAATGCTTTGGTCGAAATCTATTTTGAGACCCGAGAGATGGCTCAGTGTTCAGAGCACTGGCTGCTTTTCTGGAGGTCACAACTGTCTGTAACTCCAATGTGCAGCTGGGCAGGATGGCAACATGCCTTTAGCCTCAGAATGAGGGAGGCAGAGGCAGGAGGATCTCTGAGTTCAAGACCAGCCTGCTCTACAGAGCAAGTTCGAGGCCAGCCAGGGTTACACAGAGAAACCCTGTCTTGAAACACCACCAACAAAAAAAATATGTTTGATTCCCTATTCCCTGCCCAGTTTATATCATTCTTTTGTTTTGTTTTGGTCTGGTTTGTTTGTTTTGTATTTTGGGGGGCTTTTTTTTTTGGTTTTTTTTTTTTGGTTGTTGTTGTTTTGTTTTGTTTTTTTGGTTTTTCGAGACAGGGTTTCTCTGTATAGCCTTGGCTGTCTTGGAACTCACTCTGTAGACCAGGCTAGCCTCGAACTCAGAAATCCGCCTGCCTCTGCCTCCCGAGTGCTGAGATTAAAGGCGTGTGCCACCACGGCTGGCTCAGTTTATATCATTCTTATTTCAAAAAATATAAAGAAATTTAACCTTGAAATTAGATATAATTGCCATAATGTATCATTGACAGAATGTCAAAGACAGAAGGCGAGCATTTGGTGAACCTGATCACGGTTCACTGTTAGGGTATTGACATGTAATTGAACAGAGCATATATAGCACTATTCTCCCAAATCCAGGAATTCTTTGGCTATGCTGTTCTTGCTACAATCTCCTCACCAACAGGAAGTGCTCTGGATCAGTAGGCACTGGAGTAAACAAGATTAAGGTCTGAGTACCCACCGATAGAATGTGGCTCTTCGAAAAGAGAAATGAGGAAACAAGAAACAATTTGTTTTAGAGACTCCATAATTAATCTTGTCCGCCAAACTTCTGGAAGCTATGAGATAACGGAACCTTAGGATACTACATTAAAAATGTCCAGAACCCAGTTGAAACGTTGGTCATAGGTAAGCTGCAACTAGGCTGTATGTTGATGAATGTCTCCGGTATCCATGGCTAGCTTACTTGTCCACGCTGTGAGATAACTACTATTCTTAGTAGGTTTTATTTGGGGGGTAGGGGGTGTCATGGTTTGAATATGCTTGTCCCAGGGAGTGGCACTATTTGGAGGTGTGGCCTTATTGGAGTAGGTATGTCACCATGGGCGTGGGCTTTAAGACCCTCATCCTTAGCTGCCTGGAAGTCAGTATTCCGCTAGCAGCCTTCAGATGAAGATGTAGAACTCTCAGCTCCTCCTGCACCATGCCTGCCTGGATGCTACCATGCTGCTGCCTTGATGATGGACTAAATCTCTGAATCTGTAAGCCAGCCCCAATTAAATGTTGTTCTTTATAAGAGTTGTCTTGGTCATGGTGTTTGTTCACACCAATAAAACCCTAACTAAGATGGGGGTTCGCTCTAGATCACCATACCATCTGCAAACCTTTGTTTTGAGATAGGGTTTTATGTAGCCAAGGCTAGCACAAACATAATGTATAGCTGCGAATGACTTGGCAATCCTGAGGGTTTTTTTCTCTCTCTGCTTTCCAAGTGATATAATTACAGACATGTGCTGCCACGCCAGGCTACCATTTGTGCCTGGGAGGAAGAGGAGGAGGAGGAGGAGAAAGAAAGGCTGAGACCTTGGTTCTTTTACTTGTCTCAATTATAAGCAACCAGAAATATGTCTGTTTGGTTTATATAAAGCTTTGGCTCTTTCTAAAACTCTAGCACAAGTGGTTATGATTCAAACTTGACTTCAAGTTCGCCATATATGATTTTCTGCTCACTCTCTTCCAGTGGGTGGTCCAGCCTTATTCCACGACAAGTGAACTTTCACACAGCCATTGTACTTCTGGATCCGAAAATTTTGAAATTGTAATTGTCTTCTTTCTATGACTATACTTGGAAGATATTTGTACAAGTTACAAAATCAGTGTGGAATTTGGAGTATAAGCCTTGGTCTGAGAGAACTGGTCTGAGTTCTGCCTCTGAGTGAGTGGTGTTGGGGAGAGTGACTTTGCAGATTTAACTAACTCATGAAATGGAGTAATAACATAGGAATCACATAAGAATACATGGTGCATGGTCTGGATACCTCCTCGGATAGTGGCAGAGTGGAGCTCCAGACAATAGGACTACTACTGAATGTGGTGAACGTCTGTTACTGTGGCAGCTCCCTAGAGAGCTCAGACATGGGAGCATGCATGCATTTGGGCTGACAGTTTTACAGTTTCTGCTGTGGTCACTTGTCTCTATTACTTCAGGCCTGTGGCCCCACAGGCAATCCTGGGCCCATGAAATAATAGCCTCACAGCAGGTATGAAGTATGGAGGTGTGTTGGTGACTCAGGCTCAGGGGTTTCAATAACCTCTTCCACGAAAGGCTCCAGTGCTATATCTCCCTTCCACCAACCCCAGATCCTAAAGCTTCATCCATCCCCAAGAGCACTATTGGTGACCAACCTGTAAACCTTTAGGGGACAAAGAGCATAGAAATAGCCCACCTCTCTAAAAAGTTCCTGCTTTGAAAAGTGATTAGTTTCAGGCAAGGCTCCAGGATAGGATTCATACAGCTTTATACAAAAGGGGAGGGGGTGTCATAGAGACATGCATACATGCACACAAGCACACACTCCCTGTCTTTTGCCATATGACACCTTGTGATGATTTCTCAGCAAGAAAGACATCGTGAGCCAAAATCAACTCCTTTTTCTTTAGAATTTGATCGTTTGGTGGTATTGTGTTATTGACAACAGAAAATAGATTATATTCGTGGGGGAGACACACCAGCTGCAAGCATGAGCCTCCACCATCCTAGATCGGTTCCTTTGTCCCGAAGGAACAGAATAGACTTGGGCCTTTAGGACTGCCTCGGTTATTTTCACTGCAAGCCCATTCTTCTGCAATTATTTGGCTTATCCTCCAGGTACTTTTTAATGAAACCACTTGAAAATGCCCTGACCTCGCAGTCCAAACAGCGCTAACCGTGATCGTAAGAGGGGGCGCTGTTGAGAGCAGGCGGGTCACCCCTGTACTCGGAATGAAAAGATTGCACAAGCGGCCACAGCTCCCAGCAAAGCGCTCAGGCCTCACTTGGTGTGGTTGGGTGTCTTAGCACAGGCTTTCCGACCGCTGCTTTGAGAATGCATACTTCCTAGCTGCCAGCAAGGAGGTATACAGGCCGTGGGAACAGTTGAGGATGTTTTGGTGTTTTGTTTTGTTTGACTGCCTCTGGCTTTACTCAGAGGTTTCTTCACCTTTTCCATTCGGCCCGAATCTAGCAAGCCACAGTTGTTGGCCCGGGTGCAAATAGTCGCACTTTCACTTTCTCTTATCTTGCACAACAAACAGCAACAGTTTCTGTTGATAGAATTCGCTATCCCTAGCCACAAGCACGCGCACAACTCTTTGGAGCCATTTGGACCCAGTTGCTTTTGAAGAGAAAAACAAAACAAAACAAAACAAAACAAAACAAAACAAACAAACCAACAAACCCACAACAACAACAACAAAACCATATAGGTTTTGTAAACATGCATGATGTATTGAAATATGTTGGCCCTACTATGTGCTACTGCCCCCCCCCAACCACCCGTCCACCAAACAATAAATAAAAACAGGAAAAATAGTTTGTTAAGTTTGTTTGTTTTGCTTTACATAATTGTAGTTCAAATCCTATTATGCCAAAATAAACTAGGCAGGGTTCAGTTTTACTTTGCTGTCCCACAGAGCAAACTGGAGAGAAGTGGAGAAACACACACACTAAATGGAGAGATTTATGATCCTTACTGGAGTAAAATAGTTAACAGAAATTGGAGACCATCTCCTTTGGCTAGATAGAGTATGGCTTCTTGAATTTCAGTTATTTTAGTTGCTAACTTAGGTGTTCATCTCCATCCCTCTAAGAACAAGTGAACTTAGTTTACTTTACTCAGTTATTCAGACCGACTGTTATTTCCTTCCTGTGGAGAGCCTTCCCTTGCCTCTCGGGCATGGCCATTCCTGTTCCTCTTGAGCTCAGGACTGTGGGACATGCTTGTGTTAAAGATTCCGCAAAGCTGGTCAGTTGATTCAAAACCCCGTGACAATGGCCAAGTGACCTTGAACTGTCTTTAGCTCCTCGGTAGCCACTTGTTGATCTAACCTTTGTGCCTAGCTTGTTGCTCATCTTCTTTGATCTAACCTCTGTGCCTTTCACAGGATCCCCAGCTCAGGGCTAAGACTGTCAGCAGACCCTACATGAAACCTCCAAGGAGGTTTTTCTGCTGTATGGTAACCCTAGGACCTGGTAACATTTCCATCAATACCTTCCCAAAGTGTTTTGATTTGTTGCTCTCTTTTGGTCTGTAATTGTAAAAAACCCCAGAGAATTGTTACAGAGTTGTGACTTAGCGTTGGTTGTCATCTGAATCCTTGTCCTCGAGTTCTGATCATTCATATTTGACTCGAGAATAAACTTAGTCCCTTAGGCTAGGGCTAAAATACAGACACCTGTGTGTTGTTATTTTTTTCTGGTCAGGATTCATTGTTCACGGTTATTGTTTACTCGCTGTTTTAGCTGAGATGTTTAGCATACTACTGCAAGCATGAGGGGCACACCTAAAACTGTATGACGGGTGCTAGATCTCCTGCCATGAGGCTGCAGCTTTTGAGCACCCACATTTAAGTTGTTCCCTTCTGCACTGTTCTAGAACTCCATTCTTGAGCTGGGGTCCCGGGTGTGGTTCCTGGACTTCCTCCCTGTGTTTGGACGGAACCCATCCTCTAACAGGGGTTCAGCAGCCTAACTTCAGCTTTCACACCTAACTGATGATGGCTGGCTTCTAAACTGTAAGGGGGAAAAAAAAAGTCTGCCAGGGTGTGAACAATTCCTTGCCTTTACACAGAGGGTTCTTGGACAGTTCTAATGGTACCGGGTTAAAACAAACAGGTCTAGAAGGGTTCCTGAGTAGCCAGAGTTCTGAAAGGACCTGAAACCCCATCTCGTGGCATGCTTGAATTTCAAAGGTGAGATTTAACAGTGGGGCCTTTAAGCCGGTCGTTTACACTTCAAATGATTGTTAATGCCTAAAGAGTCTTTGTGCCCCTCCAGAGGGGAGGGGGGACAGTGGTGCATCTCACAGATTAACCATTTCAGGCCCCGTGCTGAGTGGCAGGGTAGACAGCACTGGCTGTAGTAGTAGATGTCATCTACTCTAGGATATCTGGCAGTCAGAGCTGTAATTACAGAATAGTGTTCAGTATTTGGTATTATGTGATCTAAGTGTGGTGGACAGACTGTAATCCCAGTCCAGGACTTCAGTCCTGAGGACAGGCTCTGGTGACTAGTGAAACACTCTCTGGAACAACCAAATGAACAAAAATCATAAGCCTCTCTTCAAATTTCCAAAATTTCCTGAGAAGTCTGAAATCATTTGAATTTCTGATATTTGCTTTCTGTGTATTTTTCTTTCTTTAAAGCTCCAAGAAAGCCAGCCACAGTGGTGCTTGCCTTTAACCTCAATCCTGCGAGTTCCAAGAAACCCTGGTCTACCCAGGAGTTCCAGGTCACCTAGGGCTACAGAATAAGACCCCATCAAAATAAATAGGTAAATAACAACAAGCTGGAGAAAAACCCTATGTAGTGATGTGGGCTTGTAGTCTCATCTACTGGGGAAGCTATGACAGGAGGATCTGAGCCTAGGAGTCCAAAAGTTTGGGGCTCACTTGAGAACAAGAGACCTTGTTCTAGTTAACCAGTAGAATAAACTACAGGGTAGGTGTGTGCACAGGATTGTGAAGATCAGAGGACAACATACCAGCTGTTATCCCTTAGCTACTGTCCACCGTGGGTGTCTTATAATATTTTAATACAACAAGCACTGAATCCAGAAGTTCAATCCACAAGGCTGGGTGTCTCTGCTGGTCTTCTGCACACACCAGAATCCTGAAGAAGGAAGCTCTAATTCTAGTGAAAGGAATGGACTTTGCCACTCTGAGTGAGGGTGAGCAGGCAGAGTGCAAGCATCCTTCTTCCATGTCTTTTATATAGACAGCTACCAGAAGGTGTGCCCCAAATTTAAGGTAGATTGTTCCACCTCAAAAGATCTGGATTTAGGGTGACTCTTCCCACTTCAAATAATCCAGTCAAGAAAAATCTCTCACAGGTGAACCTAGGATCTGGGGCTTTAGTTAATTGCAGATGTGGTCAAGCTGACAGCCTTGAGATGTGTTCATAGCCGATGCATCTATGAACTAAACCTGTCGTAATTGTTTAGCATTTAAAGTAGCTTTCAGTCATTACACTGTTAACATTTGTCTTTATTATACTTTATTTTACTGTTTAATTTTCTAGGCTCGTATAAGTCCAATAAGAAAAAAACGTGTGTACATACAAATCTGATTAATGTTTACTTTCTTTCCCTAGACAGGGTTTCTCTGTGTAGCTCTGGCTGACCTGGAACTCACTCTGTAGACCAGGCTGGCCTCGAACTCAGAAATCCACCTGTCTCTGCCTCCCAAGTGCTGGGATTAAAGGCATGAGCCGCCACTGCCCGGCTAATGTTTACTTTCTTAAGTATAGAAGCTATACATTCCCTTAGAGGATGAGGTTAAATAATTTTTAAAGGGGATTAGTAGTTCATTTGTAAAAAACGAAGATGGTGATTTTCAAATTCATGCCAACGTGTTCATGTAATAGATTTTTCTTAGAATCTCACATACATTTGTCCTGTGCAAACAAAAGTTGTATGCATGACACGAGCAAGCTCACTCTCCTCAGGAGTGGGAACCTGACGAGTGTTCTGCTGTCTGACCAGACCAAGCTATGTTTCAGAACAGAGACCAAGACCTCAGCCAAGAGTTTGACTAGGAAACTAATCAGCATGACCAACAAAACTAAACAGTGGGGCTGGTGTGGGTCTGAGAAGCATCTCCGAGACAGTGAATCAAGAGACTTGCCGCTGGCCTATCTCCTCTGGCCTCAGTTGGAGGCAGAGTGAGGTGGACCAGCTTCTGCATGGCTCACTCTAGAACATTCTGTTTCAGAGGTTTGAGGAAATAGAAGTTAAGACAGCTAATAACTGATTAACCCTTGATACGTCAAGGGAAAACCAGAGCTAGAACAGTACCTAAAGCGTAAAAGCTGATTTTTATCTAAGCCTCCAGCAGTAATAGATAAGAGACCTCAGGACAGAAGTGAACTCAGTTTGACCACTGCTTGGGGAGGTGTGAGTTTACATGGACCAGGAAACAGGCTAGGGACAGAACATACAAGGACAAGCAGTGTCCAAGTAAGGAGAACTCCAGGAGTTTGCAAAGCAAGAGGAGGGAAAGCCTCCCGTGGGAACACCAGAGAAGGAGCTATCACCCAGCAAAGGTTATCCTTACCATTCTGATAATGCATATCACAACTAAATCTGTAGGCATGAATTTCCAGGTTGTGTTTCATGTCTTATGTAAATTGTAAAATGTCTTCGGTCAAGGCAGAGATGGAAAATTTCTCTATTCTCCCAGTCCTGGCCAATACTATAAGTACAATTTTAAAAACCAATCCCTATTTCCCATTTTTGTTGTTGTTTTCCAGTGGAGCAGCAAGCAAGGAATTTTGTCTAAACCCAGCAAGTAGATTCTTGCTCGAGCCGGGACAGACAGATGGCCATCCCCTGGGGGTTGGTGATACTATGCTTGGGGATTCTTGAGAGACTGGCTTGGTAAGGCTCTTTACAGGGAAGTGCACAGGACCTAGGAGAAGGGTCAAGGGTCAGGAGACTGACCTCAGTGTGGTCAAATTGATGTAGGAGAAACTCAAAGTAATAGAATTGCCATCATGAAAGACCTTCCAATAGATATGCTTATGAGACATTAAATCACACAAAGTAGAATTTAGCTAAGGGAACACCGCCTCCAAAATACCACAAAGAGAAGCCAGCCTCTTAGAGACAAGCGAACTTTCTAATGCTAGTATGTAATCACTTGTTCACCAGGACTGGCTGTTCATTAGGCCCATCCCCAAAGAGCATGCCATCTGACATGCTCAAGCGGGCAGCAGACTGTCAAAACAAATGTGAAGTCCTGGGTTACCATAAAACCCACAGTTCTCTCCTTGAGAAAGTATGGGCAAGATAACTCTGGGCAACAGCTATTCAAAAAGAACAACACGCCGGGCGTGGTGGCGCACGCCTTTAATCCCAGCACTCGGGAGGCAGAGGCAGGCGGATTTCTGAGTTCGAGGCCAGCTGGTCTACAAAGTGAGTGCCAGGACAGCCAGGGCTACACAGAGAAACCCTGTCTCGAAAAAAACCAAAAAAAAAAAAAAAAAAAAAAAAAAAAAAAAAAAAAAAGAACAACACAGGTGTACTTAAGAAATACTGTAATATTTTTGCTGTGTAAATCTCCCATTTGCCAAAGCGGCCAGACATGCAGTCTCCTGTCTCTGTTTAAATTGTTTAAAGTGTAACTTGGGGCTAGGATCTAAAAGTGATCTAGATCTAGAGATGACCGTGTATGTAAAATACAGAAGTCTACGACGGTATATGGTGTGTCAACTTGACAGAAGCTAGAGTCATCAGAGAGGAAGGACCCTCAGTTGAAGAAATGTCGCTGTAATCCAACCATAAGGCATTTTCTCAATTAGTGATAAATGGGGGAGGGCCTAGCTTATTGCAGGTGGAGCCATTCATTGGCTGGTGGTCCTGGGTTCTATTAGTAGGCAGCTTGAGCAAGCCAGTAAGCAACACCTCTCTATGGCCTTTAGATTAGCTCCTGCCTCCAGGTTCCTGACTTGTTTGGAGTTCCTGTCCTGACTTCCTTTGGTGATGAACAGTGATATGGACGTGTAAGCTTAATTAACCCTTTCCTCCCCAACTTGCTTTTTGGTCATAGTGTTTCATTGCAGCAATAAAGACCCTAGGACAGTATATATAAGTTATTATAATTTTCTACTCAGGGCCAGCTGTTCCTTGGGCATTGACCCCAGGCAGACCAGTGCTATTAAAGAGATCTAAGTGAGCAGAGTGGTTTCTCACTGGGAAGGTGTGTTATTTCTAAAACAAAGTAAGGACCCCTAGTCAGATGGAAGTCCAACGTCTCTGTGGAATTGCCAGAGTCTGACGATGACGACTCATTCTGAGGTTGGCCAGACTGGGTTATTCATTTTCAAGGGGTGACTGTGCTCTTCTGCTCCTAGAAGAACATTACCACATTGTGCACAGTGAGCATCAACTGAATGAAATATTCAAGAGCAGCAAAATGCAAATCAGACATAAAATAAGAAAAATATCTGTACCACATTTACGCATCACAACAGACACTGGCTTGCTCTGTAGAACGGGAAACCTTCACAGAGCTCACCCTCGTTGTGGCATCACTAAAACCACGATCTGGCCTTGCTTGTCTTCGTTCCAGTGACTGTCGCATCCCCTCTACCACCACAACTTTATTTCTTTGAGAATGGTTTTGTAGAACTCGCTAATTAGATACAAAGCTAATCTAATATAATCTAGCCTACGGAATTCTGAAATAGCCAAAGAACTTGAGGTGGTACTTTGCCCTTACAGTACGAGGAAGAACTTCATCACAGATGCAACCCTCCGTCATGGTCAGTGAGGTGAGGGGTACACATAAAAATAAAACCAAAACTGTTCAAAAGAATAATTTTAGTTTGGAAGGTAAAACAGACATTGTATTGTAAAATAATGTCCTTTCATTTTCAATTAATAGAGTTGGATTTTAACACTTGACTTTTTGTTTTATAGATGCACAAAAAATTATTTTACAGGCTACAGAGATGGCTCAGTGTGATCTTCCAGAGGGCATGAGTTTGACTCCTGTCAGGCATAGCAGGTGGCTCACAATAGCTTTCAGCTCCTGTACTAGGAGCCAATGCCCTCTGGGTGGTTCCCAAGAACACCCAGGTACACACATGTGTCACACGCTCATTCAGACACACTCAAATACAAAATGAAAACAAAATCTAAAAACTTATTTTACTAGTATATACTAGGACATCTATTGTGCATAGCATACATGCCATATTCATGGTGCATAATAATGGGTTGAATGGAATATTTTGTTCAAGTAATATAATATACTTTGAGCATTTACAGCTCAACACACACACAAACAGACACA
Source organism: Mus caroli (assembly GCF_978045245.1). Lineage (NCBI taxonomy): Eukaryota > Metazoa > Chordata > Mammalia > Rodentia > Muridae > Mus > Mus caroli. The sequence goes on along the minus strand of NW_028227273.1, from coordinate 25,577,357 downwards.
CATACACACACAGAGAGAGACACACACACACAAAGAGAACAAAGTGCCATAAGGTGATATTCAAGTCAGTTTTATACAATATAAATTTATGAGTTAATTTTTCTTTTTTTTTTTTTTTAGACGGGGCTTCATTATGTAACTCTGTCTGTCTTGAAACTCTCTCTGTGGACCAGACTGGCCTTGAGTTCCCAGAGCTCTGCTTGAGTGGTAGGATTAAAGGTGAGTGCCACTTGGTCTAACTTTATAAAAGTTACTATTTGTGTTTTAAATATATAGTTTTGTTTTGTTGGGTTGAGTCAAGATTTCACTGCACAGCCAAGTCTGTCTCTAAACTTGTCACCCTCCTGTCTTGGCTTCCTCAGTGTTGGGATTAGAGGCAAAAACTACCCAGCCTGAGTATTAAATACCTTTTCTAAGTTTGCCATTCAGAAGTAAATTTTTATTACAATAAGACATCACTGTCATTCACAATGTATAATACTAACTTTTTTTTTTCTAAATTCATGTCTACATTATTCTTTGTGGTACTAGAGATTGTCCTTTGGCCCCGGGCATGGTACTTTGTGTAGGCTTCGACTTTTCAAAATTTACTTTTAATAAGGGTTCTCAAATGCTTCAACCTCCTTCTAGACCACCACCCAAAGGTAGGGTAGAAAAGATGGTAAACAGGACAGAGGAATGTGAATCTGTTTAGAGCTGTTTTTGAGGGGTGATTCTAGTCTCTGTTTATCAGGATAACATCAGTTCAGTTCAGTAGTGTCAGGATACCAAACACAAATCTGCAGCAGTGGCACGATCCAGCAGAAACTGCCAGGCCTCCGCCAAATTAGAACCAGTCAGCAAGACTGACCAGGACCAGCCAGGATGCCAGGAGAACTTCTCTGCTGTGCTTCTCTCAACAAAGCGAAGATCAACAAAGGCAGGAGACCAACTAAGCATCAGCTATGCAAGCATGCTATCACTGTCTATTGAGTCCTATTTATATTCTCTCCAAATATCACGTGTTCTTCCACAGGTCCTGCCTCAGCAAAATACCATGTGTGTCTGTATCACATGATATATCCAGAAACTTCCACTTCAGCTTTGCCATAGAATAACCCTAGGCCCAGGCATAATAGTTGATTTCATAGTTTCTTCTCTTGTTATCTTACTCCTTTACCAAATTCTATTCTTTTATCTTTTATTCCTTTGGTTCATTAATTTTTTTAAATTGACCTCTCTGTCTATCTGCCTCTTCCAGTATGAACTACCCATTTCCCTGTTTTGAGACAGTCTCATTATGTAGTCCAGGATGTGCTTGGATCCCAGATCCTCATTCCTCAATCTTCCAAATGCTGGGATGCCATCATAAAAGATGCCCAGCCTGTAATTCTTTTAAAGGCTTAATACAATTATGTTTATCAAACATGAATGGTTGCATCCTCCTTTTTAAAAAAAATTATGTCTAATTAATTAATTAATTAATGTGAGTATGTGTGTGTTTGAGTGATGTTTGCCATAGCGTTTGTGTAGAGGTCAGAGGACAACTTGCAGGAGTGGGTACTATCCTATTATGTATGTTCCAGGGATTAAGTAATTAATGTAAAAATATTCATAGTCCCTAGTGAAATAGAAGCAGTAAAGTCTCCCAACCAAAACAAACCCAGAGACAGATATATTTTTTTTCTATGCTGTTGTTTTTTAATTAGGTATTTTCTTATTTTACATTTCAAATGCTATCCCAAAAGTCTCCCATACCCTCCCACCCACTCCCCTACCCACCCACTCCCACTTCTTGGCCCTGGTGTTCCCCTATACTGAGGCATATAAAGTTTGCAAGACCAAGAGGCCTCTCTTACCAATGATGGCTTACTAGGCCATCTTCTGATACATATGCAGCTAGAGACACGAGCTCTGGGGGTACTGGTTAGTTCATATTGTTGTTCCACCTATAGGGTTGCAGATCCCTTTAGCTCCTTGGGTGCTTTCTCTGGCTCCTCCACTGGGGGCCCTGTGTTCCATCCAATAGCTGACTGTGAGCATCTACTTCTATGTTTGCCAGGCACTGGCATAGCTTCACAAGAGACAACTATATCAGGGTCCTTTCAGCAAAATCTTGCTGGCATATGCAATGGTGTCTGCATTTGGAGGCTGATTATGGGATGGATCCTGGGGTGCGGCAGTCTCTAGATGGTCCATCCTTTCATCTCAGCTCCAAATTTTGTCTCTGTAACGCCTGTTTTGTTCCCAATTCTAAGAAGGGACAAAGTGACCACACTTTGGTCTTTGTTCTTCATGAGTTTCATGTGTTTTGCAAATTGTATCTTGTATCTTGGGTATTCTAAGTTTCTGGGCTAATATCCACTTATCAGTGAGTGCATATCATGTGTGTTCTTTTGTGATTGGGTTACCTCACACAGGATGATACCCTCCAGGTCCACCCATTTGCCTAGGAATTTCATAAATTAATTCTTTTTAATAGCTGAGTAGTACTCCATTGTGTAAATGTACCACATTTTCTGTATCCATTCCTCTGATTAGGGGCATCAGGGTTCTTTCCAGCTTCTGGCTATTATAAATAAGGCTGCTATGAATATAGTGGAGCATGTGTCCTTCTTACTGGTTGGAACATCTTCTGGATATATGCCCAGGAGAGGTATTGTGGGATCCTCCAGTAGTACTATGTCCAATTTTCTGAGGAACTGCCAGACTGATTTCCAGAGTGATTGTACCAGCTTGCAATCCCACCAACAATGGAGGAGTGTCCCTCTTTCTCCACATCCTCGCCAGCATCTGTTGTCACCTGAATTTTTGATCTTAGCTATTCTGACTGGTGTGAGGTGGAATCTCAGTGTTGTTTTGATTTGCATTTCCTTGATGATTAAGGATGCTGAACATTTTTTCAGGTGCTTCTCAGCCATTCAGTATTCCTCAGGTGAGAATTCTTTGTTTAGCTCTGAGCCCCATTTTTTAATGGGGTTATCTGATTTTCTGGAGACCACCTTCTTGATTTCTTTATATATATTGGATATTAGTCTCCTATCTGATTTAGGATAGGTAAAGATCCTTTCCCAATCTGTTGGTGGCCTTTTTGTCTTATTGACGGTGTCTTTTGACTTACAGAAGCTTTGCAATTTTATGAGGTTCCATTTGTCGATTCTTGATCTTACAGTACAAGTCATTGCTGTTCTATTCAGGAATTTTCCCCCTGTGGCCATATCTTTCAAGCTTTTCCACACTTTCTCCTCTATAAGTTTCAGTGTCTCTGGTTTTATGTGGAGTTCCTTGATCCACTTAGATTTGACCTTAGTGCAAGGAGATAGGAATGGATCAATTCACATTCTTCTACATGATAACCTCCAGTTGTGCCAGCACCATTTGTTGAAAATGCTGTCCTTTTTCCACTGGATGGTTTTAGCTCCCGTGTCAAAGATCAAGTGACCTAGGTGTGTGGGTTCATTTCTGGGTCTTCAATTCCATTCCATTGGTCTACTTGTCTGTCGATATACCAGTACCATGCAGTTTTTATCACAATTGCTCTGTAGCACAGCTTTAGGTTAGGCATGCTGATTCCACCAAAGGTTCTTTTATCATTGAGAAGAGTTTTTGCTAGCCTAGGTTTTTTGTTATTCCAAATGAATTTGCAAATTGCCCTTTCTATCCTTGAAGAATTGAGTTGGAATTTTGATGGGGATTGCATTGAATCTGTAGATTGCTTTTGACAGGATAGCCATTTTTACTATATTGATCCTTCCAATCCATGAGCATGGGAGATCTTTCCATCTTCTGAGATCTTCTTCTTTGATTTCTTTCTTCAGAGACTTGAAGTTCTTGTCATACAGATCTTTCACTTCCTTAGTTAGAGTCACACCAAGGTATTTTATATTATTTGTGACTATTGTGAAGGGTGTTGTTTCTCTAATTTCTTTCTCAGCCCATTTATCCTTTGTGTAGAGAAAGGCCATTGATTTATTGGAGTTAATTTTATATCCAGCTACTGCACTGAAGCTGTTTATCAGGTTTAGGAGTTCTCTGGTGGAATTTTTGGGGCCACTTATATATACTATCATATCATCTGCAAAAAGCGATATTTTGACTTCTTCCTTTCCAATTTGTATCCCCTTGATCTCCTTTTGTTGTCGAATTGCTCTGGCTAGGACTTCAAGTACTATGTTGAATAGGTAGGGAGAAAGTGGGCAGCCTTGTCTAGTCCCTGATTTTAGTGGGATTGCTTCCAGCTTCTCACCATTTACTTTGATGTTGGCTACTGGTTTGCTGTAGATTGCTTTTATCATGTTTAGGTATGGGCCTGGAATTCCTGATCCTTCCAAGACTTTAATCATGAATGGGTGTTGGATTTTGTCAAATGCTTTCTCCACATCTAATGAGATGATCATGTGGTTTTTGTCTTTGAGTTTGTTTATATAGTAGATTACATTGATGGATTTCTGTATATTAAACCATCCCTGCATCCCTGGAATGAAACCTACTTGGTCAGGATGGATGATTGTTTTGATGTGTTCTTGCATTCGGTTAACGAGAATTTTATTGAGGATTTTTGCATCGATATTCATAAGGGAAATTGGTTCTAAGTTCTCTATCTTTGTTGGGTCTTTCTGTGGTTTAGGTATCAGAGTAATTGTGGCTTCATAGAATGAATTGGGTAGAGTACCTTCTGTTTCTACTTTGTGGAATAGTTTGAGAAGAACTGGAATTAGATCTTCTTTGAAAGTCTGATAGACCTCTGCACTAAACCCACCTGGACCTGGGCTTTTTTTTTTTTTGGGGGGGGGGGAGACTATTAATGACTGCTTCTATTTCTTTAGTAGATATAGGACTGTTTAGGTCATTAATCTGATCCTGATTTAACTTTGGTGTCTGTCTAGAAATTTGTCCATCTCATCCAGGTTTTCCAGTTTTGTTGAGTATAGCCTTTTGTAGAAGGATCTGATGGTGTTTTGGATTTCTTCAGGATCTGTTGTTATGTCCCCCTTTTCATTTCTGATTTTGTTAATTAGGATATTGTCCCTGTGCCCTCTTCTGAGTCTGGCTAAGAGTTTATCTATCTTGTTGATTTTCTCAAAGAACCAGTTCCTCGTTTGGTTGATTCTTTGAATAGTTCTTGTTTCCACTTGGTTGATTTTGCACCTGAGTTTAATTATTTCCTACCTTCTGCTCCTCTTGGGTGAATTTGCTTCCTTTTGTTCTAGAGCTGGTGTGTTGTCAAGCTGGTAGTGTGTGCTCTCTCTAGTTTCTTTTTAGAGGCACTCAGAGCTATGAGTTTTCCTCTTAGAAATGCTTTCATTGTGTCCCATAAGTTTGGGTATGTTCTGGCTTCATTTTCATTAAACTCTAAAAAGTCTTTAATTTCTTTCTTTATTCCTTCCTTGAGACAGATGTATTTAGCACAGAATTCTACCAGACTTTCACAGAAGAATTAACACCAATACTCTTTAAATTATTCCACTAAATAGAATCTAAAAGAACATTACCCAATTCTTTTTACTAGGGCACCTATATCCCTGATACCTTAAACACACACACACACACTAAAAATTACATAACAATATTGTAAGCCTAGATGCAAAAAATTACAATACTTATAAAGCGAATCCAAGAAAATATAGAAAAGATCATTCACCTTGATCAAGTTTGCCCATCCCAGAAAACCAGAGATGGTTCAATATACATAATTGATAAAACCCACCACATAAACAGACTGAAAGGCAAAAACCACATGATGATTTTATTAGATACAGAAAAAGACTTTGCCAACATACATACTGTCCGAGGAAGTGGCACTATTAGAAGGTGTGGCCCTGTTGGAGTAGGTGTGTCCCTGTGGGTTCAGGGACTGTTCATTTCAAGTCAGTTGGAAGGGCTGTGAGCATAAAGTCTATGTAACCTGAATAGTCCATTATTAGTTGTTATAACAAAGTACTAGAGTCTGGATACATTATAAGGATAAGAGCGTTCTAAAAGGCCAGGATTATATAACACTTTATTTTGTCCCCGGTGAAGTCCCATGGTTCTTTATACCTGGTAATTTTTTAAAAACTGTTTATTTCCTTGGTTTGAATTAGGACATTGTAAATTGTACTTTATTGGACAATATCGTTTCATATCTCTTAAACAATATTAAACTTTGGGATATGGGTACTTTACTTAAAAGCAGTGTTTTGTTTTGTTTTGTTTTGTTTTGTTTTGTTTTTCGAGACAAGGTTTTTCTGTGTAGCTCTGGCTATCCTGGAACTCACTTTGTAGACCAGGCTGGCTTTGAACTCAGAAATCTGCCTGCCTCTGCCTCCCATGTGCTGGAACTAAAGGCATGTGTCACCACTGCCAGGAGGCAGTTTGATTTTTTTTAAGCCTTAGAACTTTCGTGTGTGTGTGTGTGTGTGTGTGGGGTGGGCAGCACAGCCTTGACTCCGGGGTGAATGTGGCCCTTCTGAGGTAACAGCCTTTTGTGGATTCTCTGAACACTATCTCTGATGCACTGAGACCCAGGGCTGCTATGCAGGCTCCTTTTTGCCTTCATCTTTTCTTCTCCATGTGTGTTACTATCAGCTCATCTCAGGCATCCCTCTGTCACTTTCAAGTCTTGTCTGCAAAGTTTGGTCATTCCTGGGTCTTTTGTTCACAAATTTTTGCTAGACACCTTGACTTTTGCCTATTCTTAACTCAGTGGACAACCTACTTTCACTTGGAATCTCAAGATGTAAACTAGGCAACCACAGGAAGTTGCTCGTTTCTTGCCTCTCATGTGTCACAATGTTCTCTATTTTATGCAATTTTCCATAATTTTGGTTTGTCTGATAGTTTCCCCACAGTTGAACTGAGGCTGTAGGTTTGCAGAGAGAAGTTCTGTTTATATGAAATGCTGTGGCCATCACACTTTATGGAAGGCATGTGTAATCAGCATGCCTGACCACCACCTATGATGCTGGCCAGATTTCTTCAAGGTGGGTAGGTTTTGGACCACCTTTGTATACATTGTATACATTTGGAAGCAAGTGACTATACCCCACCCATACTCATGAACTCTGATCCCTCCTTCATGGAGAATCTGTATAAACGGTTTAAAACAGTTTAAAATTCTTTAGGACAGATGTCACTTTTCCTCTTTAATTATCGGTCATTTATTGGTGTGGGATCTGGACCTACAGATGTTTATTTTCTTCTGTGACCTATGACCCAGCACCACACTTGTCCTGTCAATCAACTTGTAGCTGTCTCAGAATAGTACTCCGAGCCATCCCTCCCACCCCCTGTTATACTTCTTTTCTTTTTAGTTCTGGGATTAGCTTGTGTGTTTTGGGCTCCATCCTCATAACAATCTGACTCTAGAAGGGATCTTGATTACTTTTTTTAGAGAACAATCCTGGCTACCAAGATCTGGGTGGCCCACTAGTTCTTTAAAAGCAATTTATTGAGTTCTGGGTACACTAATAAAATTTTATAGTAATTTCTTGTGAGTATATGTATTTTAATATTCAACAGTGATCCACATTAGACTACTTAAAATGGAATTTTGAAACGAAATATTTAAAGTAACAAGATTATACACCCAGGGATGATAAAACTGACTTTAAGCTTAATTCAACAATAGATGAGTTCCTCAATATCTGGTAATCAAATTTCCTCAGCTGTGTGTTTTGGATATAAACAGTGTTCATTTTGAGCATTAAGTCATCATATTTAAGAAAAGTCTTGAATTGTGTACTTATATTAAATGAGTACAGAATTGCATATAAAGTAAAGAATGATCTATTTGAAAGCAAAATTTGACTTCTATATACCTAAGTTATATGCATTGTGTGTCGAAGCAGAGGAAGCCTGTTGTCCAGAGAGAGACTGAAGCAGAGGGAGCCTGGTGCCCAGAGAGAGACCTGTATGGTCTGTGCCAAAGTGCTGAAGCCTTGACTCCTAGAGTACAGCTTGGTAACTGCAGCTCACCTCTTTTCTGAGGCTCCTGCCATCCTCAATCCTTGTTACAGTTGTCTTGTGACTTTTTAATGTTGTGCCTTTTATTATACCGGGTTCTTTCATTACGGAGCTCTTTTCGGAATGAATGAAGCTGCTCAAGATGTATGATTACTTGAATTCCAGTGTTAGCATTTTCAGGCTCCTTTGGAAGGCAACTACATATTTTTAGTAAAATTTATATTTGGATATATGACTTGTTATATAGCCTGATGATTTGGCAAATATAAACACTGAGCATAGTATCTAATTTAGAAATTGTGGCTGACACTATCAAAATTGTTGGACATTCTTTAAAACATTTTCCCCCCTTTGGTTTTTCCCCCTAACCTTTCTTCTTCTTGCTCTGACCCTGTTCACTCCCCACCCAGCTGGCTACGGCCCATAGGGTTTTTTTTTCCATTTGTTTCTCATTATGGATAGTTGGGAGCCGCCATGTGGTTGCTGGGATTTGAACTCATGACCTCCAGAAGAGCAGTCAGTGCTCTTAACTGCTGAGCCATCTCACCAACCCTGTTTGACATTCTTTATGGCATCATTTGACTTTCTAAAATTAAATACTCATCTAAATATTTCAGTTTTTGAACAATGTCCTAGTTTCCTAGGATGGCAGCAACAACGTGAAAATTCATGGAAATAAAAGAGAAGTGTAACATTCCACTATCCTGGAGGCTGGTTCTGGGGATAAGTAGGGCACAAGTCCCACGATGCTCATCGATATTTCTGGCACCTACTGACAGTATTTGGCTCCGAGGCTTGAAGCTCTATCGCTCAGTTTCCCCTTTTATTATAAGGCTTTCCTCTCCTATGATCCTCTGTTCTTTCCTTTTCTAGTAAGGGATTTAATCAGAATCAGATTCGGGGCTCGCTTTATCTGGTACGAGCACATGTTAACTCATTGAATCTGCAGATATTGCCATGTCCTGTCTTGAGGGATGAATTCTAGGGACACTGTGAACTAACCATGGGCTCCTATCTAATTAGTATCCCTTCTCCTGTTTTCTCTGCTTATTGTCATTCTCTGTACAACCATCAGTTATCAAATAATCAATGAGCTAGCTGGGTTTTACAGGCCATGGATGACCTTACACAAGTCACTCCTTGTTACATTTTTCTCAGAACTCAGAAATAATAAGGCCAGCAAGTAACTCATACAGACACAGTTTATCTTGATCGTGCCTGTTAGTCAGGCTTCATATATTTTCCTGAAGTTTCTGCTTGTCTTCTTTAATTGTCTTGCTCTTTTGGGGCTTGCCAAACTTTCAAGGTCAGTGAATGCATTTTTCATAACTTTAAATGAATATTTTCATTTTCAATAAGATCTTAAAGATGGAAAATATCATTAACTTTTCTAATTTTTAAACAGTTGAAAATGCTTCTTTCTTTATATTATGTATGGATACTTATATCTCTGAACAAAGAGTTGGCATGGTGCAAGTGTCCAGTGAGACAGTGATAAGCAACAGATGATATGACATCATGAAGATGGTGATATGACATCATGAAGAATACTTCTGCAGTATCAAAGTGTAGAATCAATTTGAGTCTTAACAATATCCCCATCAGCAGAGTCCAAATGTAGATTTCCAAATATGTTTGGGAAAATCTAATTTTACTATTTTGGGATTAAAAAAAAAGTAGCTGTAATCAATGTGACCAGTTGACTGGAATTAAGAAAGGACGTATGTAGTTAGACCGCAGACGTGGTGCCACTCCACAGTGTAGCCACAGACACAGAGGAACCAACACAGGAAGTGTGACCCTGTGTTCACCCAACTTTTATCAGTGGAACAAGATATCTGATAGAACAAGTTACTACAAGAAAGATTAATTTTGTATCTCTGCAGAGATTTCAGTCCATAGTCTTGGCCTCATGCAGCTGGGTCATTATATGGTAGCAAATGTTATATTTGTACTTCTTGGCACCAGGGGAGAGAACAGGAGAGCGTGGGAGAGAGATCAATCTAGGACAACACACAGCCCCTGATGACACACTTTCTATAAGTATGCATTTGGGGGGCATTCTGTATCTTAGTCATAATATTCTATGCCTGACCCCCAAAGGCTCATACATCTCATAATTCAAGATATAATTTTATATGTAGCCCATCTTGAAGGGTTTCCATAATCGTAACGGTCACAACACTATTCAAAATCCAACTTCTATGTACCCTCTGAGGCTCAAGGCCCTGTAAAACCCAGGCTGAGTTACAAACTTTCAGAATAAAGCGGGGCAGAATAAGTATTTCTTTCCAAATGGACAGAAAGAAGGCTGACAGCGGGGGGTGGGGTGGGGGAAGCAGTGGGGCCAAGGCCAAACCAGCAGGATAGACACTGAGTCTTGTAACCCATAGTCCACATTTTGGGCCACATTACGTCATGCTGTTGGCTTGAGTGGGCTTGAACAGTTCCATCCCTACAGGATTAGTGCTTGCAGTCCATGTGGACTTTCTACCAGGCTGGTTATGCTTAATGCTCGCAGCTTCCCTACGGTCTCCATTCTTGGTATCTCAGACTTCTTGAGGTCTCCATTGTAGCTCTGGTTTCACCTTCACAGCTTCATATACTACTTCTTAAGGACACTGTGCAAGGAATCTTGAAACTCCAATATGTTGTAGAAACTTTTAATCCCAATCTGGGATTTCTACCCTGCCTTGATCATTCAGTTCCCAGACAAAAGACACACAATGTTTATTATTTACAATAAACCTTCAACAGCACAAGAACTGGGCAAATACTACCCTCTATGGTATTAGAATCTACTTTTCTATCAATAACCCCAAGCTATTATGTTTCATCTGGACTGCTCTTAACTCCAATTGACCAGCCCTCTTGGTCATGTTTTCATGGCTCGCCAAACCCATGGCAGCTTCTCCTTCCTCTTTCACCTTCTTCTCCTTGTGGTTCTCCTGCAACCCAGAGCCCGGGAACCCTAAACCCCGCCTATGTCTCTTCTGCCAAGCTATTGACTTTTGGCATCTGTATTCACCAATCGATGCCTTTAGCTTGTTTCAAGTTGGTATAAACTATACAGCACAACAGGCTTTACAGAACTTTCTAAGGATGCCTTTCAGTAAGAAAAGGATGGACAGGATGCTGGGAGGTAGATTTCCTTGACTGTTGTTAGCTTTCCTTGCTCTTCAAAATGGAAAACATAGAGAAGGACCCTGAGTTTCATTATTAAAGAGGGATGAAGCAAGTTCATCTGGAAATCATTCATCTTGTTTGTTGCATGATTTTTGGAGAGACGAACAGAATTAATACCTAACAACCCAAGAGAGGACATCAGCAAACCAAAGATATGACCCCAACTGAGTTGGCTTGGTGGAACCAATGAATCTATTGAGGTCAATTACAGGAACTTGTTGTACTTGACAGATCAGAGAAGAAGGAGTCTCAGTTAAGGAAATGCCTCCATGAGATCTAGCTGTAAGGCATTTTCTCAATTAGTGATCAAGGGGAGAGAGTCTAGCCCGTGGTAAGTGCTACCATCCCTGGACTTGTTATCCTGGGTTCTATAAGAAAACAGGAAGAAGCAAGCAAGCATCACTCCTCCATGGCCAAAGGTCAAAATAAAATGTAAAAGATCCTTTTAACTCCTAGACCAGAACACTGATAGATACGCCTTTTAAGGATGTATTGGGACAGTAATTTGTATTTTGCTTGAGGAAGTCATAGTTATCAGGAGAAAACACACATGCAAGTCAGTATAGACATTCTTGTTAAGCTTACTTCATCTCAGTCATTATGTGCACAGGAGGATGCATGGATGCCTAGCACACCTCAGTAGTTTTACATACTTTGACCAAAGAGTGTGGACGTGGTGAAAGGAGAGAGGCCCAGGCAGCACTGCAGTTAGGCAGATCTGGGACTGGCTGCCCATGTGTGCTTGGCAGTGGCACCTATCATCCCAGCTCCCACTGTGATACCTATTTGCAGTTCCCTGAACACGAACATTTTCATTCCTCTGGACCAATAATTTCCCCCCTCACTTTATTCCTGCTGATCCGTTGGATAAACTGTCCTAGGACGCTACCCTGACTCCAACAGCTGGAACAGGCACACCTTTACACTTCCAACACTCTCCCAACTGAAGCAAAATGCACTGAAGCGTTTCTCCTTCTTCCTAGTCATGAACTCCAGGCAGCATTGCCTTTCCCATAGCTCCTCCCCTGGTGCCTCTCAGTCTGTGCCATACACTTGTCCAACTACAGTTGGACATCAAATAACAATGTGGGCTTTGCCATGCTCTGGAGACTTTTGTATTCTCTTTCCAAGACTCACTACTGATTTGGAAAGCATAAAGGGAGTGTTCAACTTTATAGACTATGAGGAGGGGCAGGTGATAGAATCCAAGTTCAGTAAGGCAAACATTTAAAGAGTCTTTGAGAAACCATGAGGGCAGGCTCAGAGAACTAGAGAGAAATCTAATGTTCTGATTCAATCTTATATTGTACAATAGATCTCTAAGTGTGACTTCAACTATTGCTGGAAAAATACAAATACAAGTATCTTTCCAATCAGCCTCCTGAGAGAGGTTTAAGTTCTCTTTTTATTGAATAAGCATTATACTTGGATGCTATATGTGTAACTGGACATCTGCTGAGGTGACTCACCCAAAGGCTAAGGTGACGGAATCCATTATATACATACTCTCAATGGAATTAGTTTTTCAGTAAAAGAACTTGACACCACTAGCTACGCAGAGGCCATCCTAAATGCACCTGGCAATTTCAGTACCCACAAATTTGCTCCCTGTTCAAAGTAAAAAGCAAACATCCAATCTCTCTACTGGGGGTAGATTTAGCCTGGAGCCAAGTATTCACGGAGGTAGACAATGTTCCAGAAAGCTGGGAGACAGAGGTGATCATTTCATGATAAAATTTTATTGAGATGGCTTCCAGGCCAAGGGGAATCCATTCTTGGTTTGTAAAAGTGGTGAGAAACTGACTTAGCCCTCAGAAGAATGTACATGGATTGCAGAGAAACACAGGAAGTGGTGCAAAGATAAAGGGCTTCAACAAGAGTTGTAAATTTTTTTGGAGTATACAAAGAATGAGTTTAAACAAACTTTTTTTTTTTTTTAAAGATCTTTATGAGCAGAGAAAAACTGCCAGAAAACAGTGAAAGGAGCACAAAACCAGAATAGGATTGGGGGGACTGCAAAAGCCAATGCTGGTGCTGGCAAGAAGCAAAAGTAGATTCTGTAGTGTCACAATCTGCTGCTATGGTTACATTTCTGAGGGCTAATAAACCACAAAGCCTTAAAATTGCCAGCAAAATGAATGTATGTGTTGCCAATGTACATGCAACTTCATGGAGGAGAGCTCAGATTCACTCTAAAACTTCTCTCAAGCTAACTAGCAATCTCTATAACCTATCCTTAAGCTACATTTTGCAAAAATGTTTAGCTTTTTCCTTACCATAGTTCTCAGGTAAGTAAGCAGCCAATGAGGGAGACAGCTTTTAAACTGAGATGAAGATTTCTAGGTCGGCATTGAAGGCACCTCACTTTGGCCATACAAAGATAAACTCATGAACATTCAAGATGGCCACAGATCTTACCTAGAGGCTTTCAAGAAAATCTTTACTTAAGCTGCAAACTCTCCTCTTTCTTACCTTCTCTGACCCAGGGGGGAAAAAAAAAGAGTCCGAGTTTTAAACCAAATTTTAATGATTACGTGATGCCTTTAATGAAAGCTGCAGCTTCATTTGTAAAGTGACTAGGCCAAGGACAGTGTGCTAATTCTTTTCCACTTAGTTTAAGGGAACAAGGCAAGTGGGCACAGCTCAGATGGGGTGCTGCACTCATTAGCTCTTTTTTTTTTTTTTTTTTTTCGTCATGGAACGTTATACTCACAATTTTCAGCAGGAAACACCGAACTCGCCCAAGCTGTGTTTCCTGTGCTTTCTAAACGGTATAATACATTATTACAAAATAAACAATCCAAACAGCCCCGTGGAGGGGTGAGAAGAACAGTTTCTTTATACTTAACCAGACACCAGATTATGATGTCAAGTCATACAGCATCGTGAGAAATACAAAGAAAAAATAAAAGCGAACGCTTTCTGCCTGAACTTCTCGATCCAAAAGACACAACCTGTGAGAAGAGGATGAAACAGAATGTGTATAACTAAGTAATTCCGGGAGGAAACCCTAGGAAGACCTGAGATATTCAGTCCAAGAGGGTGGGTGTCACCATGTGGCCCTTTCTTAGACTGGCTTTGAAAGGGTGGTTGAGATGCCTCTGGCAAACCCTTTCAACTTCTGAAGGTCCCAGTGCCAAGGGACAGGGGCCCTGGGCAAAGCCAAGGAGAGCTGGGACACGGACGGCCGCGGTCACAGGGCTGGAGAGTTAGGCCCCGGGTCGTGTGGTCTGGCGGATTCTATCCATTTCCGCCCAGGACGGTAAGGAACCCCAGAAACCGATCCGTGGCGGAGCAGTCGGTCCCCGGTGTAGGAGCTCGCGGTGCTACCAGTACAGTGCACCGCTAGGCACCCGATCTGCCCGCGTGTCAGCTGGGGGCGGAGCCGAGCCTGGTCACCGCCGGAAGTGCGTCACTAGAGCGGGCCGGGAGCGCAGGCCGAACCCGGAAGCAGCCTGGCGTAGGCTGGAGCGTGGGGGAGGCGCCGGGTCTCTGAGATTTAGTGACCGAACTGCCCGCGCGGAGAGGACTGGCGGCGGAGAACTGCAGCAAGAGCAGGAAACCCACGGGACCGCGGACGTGCGCGAGGCTCGAGGCCGCGCTGCACCGAGGAGCGCCGTGCGGTCACTTCCGGCCTGCGGGGGGACTTTTTAAAGGAATAGCGGGTATTTCCGAAGCCATGGGGGCATCGCCACGCCGCGGTGTCGCCGCTAGGGCTGGGGCTTCTGTGAGTTCTAATGATTCTGCCGTACGTGCTTTGCTCTAATTGTCAACTGTTTTGTCAAGTCCGCGTTGGCTCCAAGAGAGACCTTCCCTGAAGTTTTCAGTGCCCGCGGAGTGGACAGCCCCGGCGGAGCATCTGACCGCCCGCTCCCCGGCTCCCGCTGTAGCAAGCATCGGGCGTACTTGTCATTCACGTCGATGATGCTGTTTTCCTTAGAGATCCGAGTGTACAAATGGACTGATGCTGCAAAGTCCGTGGGTGGGGTTGGGGTGGGGAGAGTACTTCTGCCTGCCGGGTCTTCAGAGATGAGTTTACATTTCGATGAGTAGTAGCGCTGACAAGCCACGTCTTGCAAGGGCGGTTGCATTTGACCGAATGGCACAGGTTCCCTTCACCGATATGAGCTCGGGCAGCATTCATCATCTGGAGGGGGATCTTTCCATATCTACCTCTCCTTTCTACTGTTCGAAGTGTAAATTCATCTCAGGTTATTGAGTTTTCAGTACTTTGATTGTATCCAAATGGAAGCATTCAAGTATGATATTGTCTAGCAGTAAATTTACTTAAAAAAAAAAAAAAACTGACCCTGTGGACTATCACATGAGTTATAAATATCCAAGGTAAAAGAGTGAACAGAGAGTTGCAGGAGGACTAAGAAACACGAGGAAACATGAGTAACCGTGATAACGGTTATAATTTGCTTTAAAGATCATTTACATTTTCTTTTAAAATTTCCTGTGTATGAGTTCTTTGCCTGGATGTATGTCTATTCACGATGTGCTAGAGCAACCAGAGCTCTTAACCACTGAGCCATTTCTCCAACCCCCAAAGAGTATATATTTGCCTTTTGAGAGAGAACAGTTTTTAGTCGTTTTTGTCATTTCCATGGATGTGGAAAATTAAAATTCCAATTTATTTCTTGGCTATTTTACTAGGGAATCTAACTTAATAAAATGGATGTTCTGTTGAATCTACAGGTCATACATTGGGATAAGATAGTTACAAAAGCGCAGTTACCACCTCGATGTACTTTAATGTTAGTCATTAAAATTCTCTGAGTGGTGTGGAAAAGTAAATACCGTACACATCAAAGAAGGGGCTCTTGGGACCTAGGAGGGGTGGGGCAAGGCTTAAACAGACACCTTTCAGTCTCAGGCTTAGTCTGGAGGACATCAAGTTCTTGTCTGTAGTTTTAAAGGTTAAGATTATTTTCTTTGCTGTGGGAAAGAATAGTGTTATTTTTTTTTAGTTTAGTTTTTTTTTTTGTTTGTTTTTCAAAAAAGAAAAATGAGTCACCATATAGTTTGTGGGACTTGGAGAGAGAGATCAAAATGTCACTTGCACTTGACAGTCAGTATGGAGTAAAAGGCTTTGAAACCCATGGAAGTCTGGGCACATGCGCTCCTCACATTGAGGGCAGTAGTGTCCACGTGCAGTCTTTTGCAATATCATTTGTTGTAAGAAATTGTTTTAAAACCATGTGACAGATTATAAAATAGATGCTCAATAAATGCGTATGTTCTAAAGTAATAAAGCATAATAAAGAAAGCAAACACTCAGGAATCTATGACTGATACTAAGATCTAGAATGTAGAATGTGGATGTGTGTGTGAGTGCGGGTGCCTGTGGAGGCAGAGGACATGGGACCCTCTAGAGCTGGAGTTAAAACTGGTTGTGCGCCATTAACTGTGGGACTCAGCCCTGCATCTGCTTCTACAATATAGTTTATCATTACATCATACGCGCAGTGTTTTAAGGTTTTCAACTAGCTTCACTAATTTGTGATTGTGTTTCTAGCATTCCAAGCCATGGCCTGTTTTGTCAGCTCTTTTCACCGATATATAATACTTCACTACGAATAGACTGTATTTCTGTGTCTGGTTCCTTGATAATGGCCATTTGAATTACCCCCCAACATTTTGTTATACAATATTAAACAGGCATACCTTTCAGTTATACCGCAGCCATTATGAAGAGTACTTTCCTATTTTGACAGATAAGTATTCCATTAAAATTGACTAATAAATGATGCTATAATTAAGGTTTTTAATTGAAAACCTTAGAACAGTGCCTAGCAAGTGATACTTACTCAGTAAATAGTGGTCATCATTTTAACATATAGTATTTAAATCAGTTCAGCTTTTAACGCTACTCACCCTTGTCTCAAGTAGTGCTGGTAAATTATAGGCTTGACTATATATAGCATTATGTTCAATATCTGATACAGCTTTTATAGGCTTCTTTTATGTTTTTAATTTTTAGTTACCTGTGTGTGTGTGTGTGTGTGTGTGTGTGTGTGTGTATCTGTGTTGGGGAATGTGACTGTCAGTACAGGCACCTGTGGAGGCCAGAAGAGGAGATCAGATCCCCAGGAGCTCTGTCTCAGTCCTTTGGATACTATTTGTGAATACTACTGCCATGAACAATATGTATATATACTTGTTTTAGTACCTATTTCAACTGTTGGGGGGCGGGGAAGGGGTGCAATTGCTTAGCTTAATGAAAAGTTTATATGTGACTTCTTGAATCACCAAACTATTTCCCATATTCTCGAAATCAATATAAAACCTTTTATTTACATTCTCTCTGGCACTTGTTATTTTCCATTAAGAAAAGAAAACATATTATTTACTAGATTCTGCCTAGGAAGGAGACCATCCTGCCTTTCATGTATTTGATTGAGTAGTTTGCCGGTGTGTCTGTGTGTACATCACTTGTGTGCCTGTTCCTACAGAGATCATAAGAGGGTCTTGTATCCCCAGCAACTAGACTTCAAGGTGTTGTGAATTGCCGAGTGGGTGCTGGGAACTGAGCCTGGTGCTATACAGGAGGAGGAAGTGTAAGTGAGCACTTGCCATGTCTCCATTCGTGTCACTGGTTCTCATGATAATGCCCCTTACACAGAGATTTAAAAATCTGGTGCTGTTTTGTTTTGTTTTTGTTTTTTGTTTTTTTTTTTTGTTGTTGTTGCTTATGCATTAGGTGTCATAAACTTAGAATCCTTTACCAATCTTCTATCAGGCAGATGTACTCTTGCTTTGGTCTCCAAGACTTACATTATTTTGGTTCTTGTTGTTCGATTGTTGGTCCTTTTAAGTTAGTTTTTGTGTGATGTGAGGGAGGAGTCCACACTACCTCCTATGTAGGCATCTGCTTCCATCATGGTTTGAAAAGAATATTTTTCCCCTCTGCATGGTCCTGACACACTTGTCAAGTCAGCTGGCCACAGGTGAACAGATTTGCTTCTGGGCTCTTAATCCTACTCGGTTGATCTGTGTATCCGCATGTCGGAAATGAGCTGTGTGTAGTGTGATACCTTCTGAGATTGGGAAGTGTTACTCTAACTCTAAAAAAACCCCACTGTTTGGGCTCTGTGGGGCCACTTAAATTTCTGTATCACATTATGGATGGGCTCTTTGGTTTGTTCGTAAAAGGCCTTTGGATCTTTCATGTTGCTGCACGGAATTGGTAGATAATCTTGAAGAGCTACACTAACATTGTTAGGTCTCTTAATCTGGAGCAATCTATTAAAATCTCTAAATTCCTTCAGTGCAGTTCCATAGCTTTAGATGTCTTTGGTTTATTTTTAAAATTTTTGTTATTTTGGATATTACTGCACATGAATTTTCCACTTAATTTTTTTAAGAATGTTTATTACTGGTGTATAAAAATACAACTGATGTTACACCGAGAAAACAGCAACAACAACAACAACAAAATACTGATGTTTTCCCTGTTGACTGTATGGCCTATAACTTTGCCAGTTAACATAGTAGAGGTGTGTGTGTGTGTGTGTGTGTGTGTGTGAATTTTCAATATACCATTTGTAAATACAGATAGATTTAATTTTATTGTTAGTTTATGTGACTTTTTATTTTTATAGCCTAATTTCTCTGTCTAGAGCTCCAATACATTGTTCATAAGAAATGGAAAAATAATGTTTTATTTCTGATTTGGGGGTGAATTTTTGTCCCATTAAATTATATTGTTAGCTTTTCATGTAAATCTCTTTCCATACCAAAGAGATTTCCTTCCATTCTTAGGTTGTTTTTTTTTTTTTTAATCGTGAAAACATTGAATTTTGTCGCATGCTTTTTCTGTGTCAGCGGAGATGGTCATGAACATCCCCTTGACACTATTAGGTAGAATAGGGTACTGATTTGCATGCTGAACCATTTTGTATCCCTAGGTAAATCCCACTTAACTTGTGATGTATATAATCACGGTGTAGATCCTTCATAGTATCCTTTTTTTTTTTTTTAATATTTTTATTACATATTTTCCTCAATTACATTTCAAATACTATCCCAAAAGTCCCCCATAGTGCCCCCCACTTCCCTACCCACCCATTCCCATTCTTTTGGCCCTGGCATTCCCCTATATTGGGGCATATAAAGTTTGCAAGTCCAATGGGCCTCTCTTTCCATTGATGGTCGACTAGGCCATCTTTCGATACATATGCAGCTAGAGACAAGAGCTCCAGGGTTCTGGTTAGTACATCATGTTGTTCCAACAATAGGGTTGCAGATCCCTTTAGCTCCTTGGGTACTTTCTCTAGCTTCTCCATTGGGAGCCCTGTGATACATCCAATAGATGACTGTGAACATCCACTCCTGTGTTTGCTAGGCCCCGGCATCGTCTCACAAGAGACGATATTTGGGTCCTTTCAGCAAAATCTTGCTAGTGTATGCAATGGTGTCAGCGTTTAGAAGCTGATTATGGGACAGATCCCTGGATACAGCAGTCTCTAAATGGTCCATCCTTTCATCACAGCTACGAACTTTGTCTCTGTAACTCCTTCCATGGGTGTTTTGTTCCCAATTCTAAGAAGGTGCACAGTGTCCACACTTTGGTCTTCATTCTTTTTGAGTTTCATGCGTTTATCAAATTGTATCTTATATCTTGGGTATCCTAAGTTTTGGGCTAATATCCACTTATCAATGAATACATATTGTGTGAGTTCTTTTGTGATTGTGTTACTTCACTCAAGATGATGCCCTCCAGGTCCATCCATTTGGCTAGGAATTTCATAAATTCATTCTTTTTAATAGCTGAGTAGTACTCCATTGTGTAAATGTACCATAATTTCTGTATCCATTCCTCTGTTGAGGGACATCTGGGTTCTTTCCAGCTTCTGGCTATTATAAATAGGGCTGCTATGAACATAGTGGAGCATGTGTCCTTTTTACCGGTTGGGACATCTTCTGGATATATGCCCAGGAGAGGTATTGCTGGATCCTCCGGTAGTACTATGTCCAATTTTCTGAGGAACCGCCAGACTGATTTCCAGAGTGGTTGTACAAGCTTGCAATCCCACCAACAATGGAGGAGTGTTCCTCTTTCTCCACATCCTCGCCAGCATCTGCTGTCACCTGAATTTTTGATCTTAGCCATTCTGACTGGTGTGAGGTGGAATCTCAGGGTTGTTTTGATTTGCATTTCCCTGATGGTTAAGGATGTTGAACATTTTTTCAGGTTCTTCTCTGCCATTCGGTATTCCTCAGGTGAGAATTCTTTGTTCAGTTCTGAGCCCCATTTTTTAATGGGGTTATTTGACTTTCTGGAGTCCACCTTCTTGAGTTCTTTATATATATTGGATATTAGTCCCTTATCTGATTTAGGATAGGTGAAGATCCTTTCCCAATCTGTTGGTGGTTTTTTTGTCTTATTGATGGTGTCTTTAGCCTTGCAGAAGCTTTGTAGTTTCATGAGGTCCCACTTGTCAATTCTCGATCTTACAGCACAAGCCATTACTGTTCTATTCAGGAATTTTTCCCCTGTGCCCATATCTTCAAGGCTTTTCCCCACTTTCTCCTCTATAAGTTTCAGTGTCTCTGGTTTTATGTGAAGTTCCTTGATCCACTTAGACTTGACCTTAGTACAAGGAGATAGGAATGGATCGATTCGCATTCTTCTACATGTTAACAACCAGTTGTGCCAGCACCATTTGTTGAAAATGCTGTCTTTCTTCCACTGGATGTTTTTAGCTCCCTTGTCGAAGATCAAGTGACCATAGGTGTGTGGGTTCATTTCTGGGTCTTCAATTCTATTCCATTGGTCTATTTGTCTGTCACTATACCAGTACCATGCAGTTTTTATCACAATTGCTCTGTAGTAGAGCTTTAGGTCCGGCATGGTGATTCCACCAGAGGTTCTTTTATCCTTGAGAAGAGTTTTTGCTATCCTAGGTTTTTTGTTATTCCAGATGAATTTGCAGATTGCACTTTCTAATTCGTTGAAGAATTGATTTGGAATTTTGATGGGGATTGCATTGAATCTGTAGATTGCTTTTGGCAAGATAGCCATTTTTACAATGTTGATCCTGCCAATCCATGAGCATGGGAGATCTTTCCATCTTCTGAGATCTTCTATAATTTCTTTCTTCAGAGACTTGAAGTTTTTTTTATACAGATCTTTCACTTCCTTAGTTAGAGTCACGCCAAGATATTTTATATTATTTGTGACTATTGAGAAGGGTGTTGTTTCCCTAATTTCTTTCTCAGCCTGTTTATTCTTTGTGTAGAGAAAGGCCATTGATTTGTTTGAGTTAATTTTATATCCAGCTACTTCACCGAAGCTGTTTATCAGGCTTAGGAGTTCTCTGGTGGAATTTTTAGGGTCACTTATATATACTATCATATCATCTGCAAAAAGTGATATTTTGACTTCATCTTTTCCAATTTGTATCCCTTTGATCTCCTTTTGTTGTCGAATTGCTCTGGCTAGGACTTCAAGTACAATGTTGAATAGGTATGGAGAAAGTGGACAGCCTTGTCTAGTCCCTGATTTTAGAGGGATTGCTTCAAGCTTCTGACCATTTACTTTGATGTTGGCTACTGGTTTGCTGTAGATTGCTTTTATCATGTTTAGGTATGGGCCTTGAATTCCTGATCTTTCCAAGACTTTTATCATGAATGGGTGTTGGATCTTGTCAAATGCTTTTTCCGCATCTAAGGAGATGACCATGTGGTTTTTGTCTTTGAGTTTGTTTATATACTGGATTACGTTGATGGATTTCCGTATATTGAACCATCCCTGCATCCCTGGGATGAAACCTACTTGGTCAGGATGGATGATTGTTTTGATGTGTTCTTGGATTCGGTTAGCAAGAACTTTATTGAGGATTTTTGCATCAATATTCATAAGGGATATTGGTCTGAAGTTTTCTATCTTTGTTGGGTCTTTTTGTGGTTTAGGTATCAGAGTAATTGTGGCTTCATAGAATGAGTTGGGTAGAGTACCTTCTGTTTCTATTTTGTGGAATAGTTTGTGAAGAACTGGGATTAGATCTTCTTTGAAGGTCTGATAGAACTCTGCACTAAACCCATCTGGTCCTGGGCTTTTTTTAGTTGGGAGACTATTAATGACTGCTTCTATTTCTTTGGGGGGATATAGGGCTGTTTAGATCATTAACCTGATCTTGATTCAACTTTGGTACCTGGTATCTGTCTAGGAACTTCTCCATTTCATCCAGGTTCTCCAGTTTTGTTGAGTATAGCCTTTGGTAGAAGGATCTGATGGTGCTTTGGATGTCTTCAGGATCTGTTGTTATGTCTCCTTTTTCATTTCTGATTTTGTTAATTAGGATGCTTTCCCTGTGCCCTCTAGTGAGTCTGGCTAAGGGTTTATATATCTTGTTGATTTTCTCAAAGAACCAGCTCCTTGATTGGTTGATTCTTTGAATAGTTTTTCTTGTTTCCACTTGGTTGATTTCACCCCTGAGTTTGATTATTTCCTGCCGTCTACTCCTCTTGGGTGAATTTGCTTCCTTTTGTTCTAGTGCTTTTAGGTGTGTTGTCAAGCTGCTAATGTGTGCTCTCTCTAGTTTCCTTTTGGAGGCACTCAGAGCTATGAGTTTTCCTCTTAAAAATGCTTTCATTGCGTCCCATAAGTTTGGGTATGTTGTGGCTTCATTTTCATTGAACTCTAAAAAGTCCTTAATTTCTTTCTTTATTCCTTCCTTGACCAAGGTATCATTGAGAAGAGTGTTGTTCAGTTTCCACGTGAAGGTTGGCTTTCTATTATTTATTTTGTTATTGAAGATCAGCCTTAGTCCATGGTGATCTGATAGGATGCATGGGACAATTTCAATATTTTTATATCTGTTGAGGCCTGCTTTGTGACCAATTATGTGGTCAATTTTGGAGAAGGTACCATGAGGTGCTGAGAAGAAGGTATATCCTTTTGTTTTAGGATAGAATGTTCTGTAGATATCTGCCAGATCCATTTGATTCATAATTTCTCTTAGTTTCACTGTGTCCCTGTTTAGTTTCTGTTTCCATGATCTGTCCATTGGTGAAAGTGGTGTGTTGAAGTCTCCCACTATTATTGTATGAGTTGCAATGTGTGCTTTGAGCTTTACTGAAGTTTCTTTAATGAATGTGGCTGCCTTTGTATTTGGAGCATAGATATTCAGGATTGATAGTTCCTCTTGGAGGATTTTACCTTTGATGAGTATGAAGTGTCCCTCCCTGTCTTTTTTAATGACTTTGGGTTGGAAGTCAATCTTATCAGATATTAGAATGGCTACTCCAGCTTGTTTCTTCATGCCATTTGCTTGGAAAATTGTTTTCCAGCCTTTCATTCTGAGGTAGTGTCTATCCTTTTCTCTGAGATGAGTTTCCTGTAAGCAGCAAAATGTTGGGTCTTGTTTGTGTAGCCAGTTTGTTAGTCTATGTCTTTTTATCGGGGAGTTGAGTCCATTGATATTAAGAGATATTAAGGAAAAGTAATTGTTGTTTCCTGTTATTTTTGATGTTAAAGTTGGCATTTTGTTCTTGTGGCTGTCTTCTTTTAGGTTTGTTGAGGGATTACCTTCTTGTTGTTTCTAGGGCGTGGTTCCTGTCCTTGTATTGGTTTTTTTCTGTTATTATCCTTTGAAGGGCTGGATTCGTGGAGAGATAATGTGTGAATTTGGTTTTGTCGTGGAATACTTTGGTTTCTCCATCTATGTTAATTGAGAGTTTGGCTGGGTATAGTAGCCTGGGCTGGAATTTGTGTTCTTTTAGTGTCTGTATAACATCCGTCCAGGATCTTCTGGCTTTCATAGTCTCTGGTGAAAAGTCTGGTGTAATTCTGATAGGCTTGCCTTTATATGTTACTTGGCCTTTTTCTCTTACTGCTTTTAGTATTCTATCTTTATTTAGAGCATTTGTTGCTCTGATTATTATGTGTCGGGAGGTATTTCTTTTCTGGTCCAGTCTATTTGGAGTTCTGTAGGCTTCTTGTATGTTCATGGGCATCTCTTTCTTTAGATTTGGGAAGTTTTCTTCTATAATTTTGTTGAAGATGTTTGCTGGTCCTTTGAGTTGAAAATCTTCATTCTCATCCACTCCTATTATCCGTAGGTTTGGTCTTCTCATTATGTCCTGTATTTCTTGGATGTTTTGAGTTAGGATCTTTTTGCATTTTACATTTTCCTTGATTGTTGTGCCGATGTTCTCTATGGAATCTTCTGCACCTGAGATTCTCTCTTCCATCTCTTGTATTCTGTTGCTGATGCTCGTATCTATGGTTCCAGATTTCTTTCCTAGGGTTTCTATCTCCAGTGTTGCCTCATTTTGGGTTTTCTTTATTGTGTCTACTTCTCTTTTTAGGTCTAGTATGGTTTTGTTCATTTCCATCATCTGTTTGGATGTGTTTTCCTGTTTTTCTGTAAGGACTTCTACCTGTTTGATTATGTTATCATGTTTTTCTTTAAGGATTTGTAACTCTTTAGCAGTGTTCTCCTGCAATTCTTTAAGGGATTTTTGTGCTTCCTCTTTATTGTCTTCTGCCTTTTTAGCAGTGTTCTCCTGCATTTCTTTAAGTGTGTTATTAAAGTCCTTCTTGAAGTCCTCTATCATCATCAGGAGATATGCTTTTAAATCCGTGTCTAGCTTTTCCGGTGTGTTGGGGTGCCCTGGACTGGGCGAAGTGGGGGTGCTGGGTTCTGATGATGGTGAGTGGTCTTGGTTTCTGTTAGTAAGATTATTACGTTTACCTTTCGCCATCTGGTAATCTCTGGGGTTAGTTGTTATCATTCATAGTATCCTTTTATGATCATTTTTATTTCTGCAAGATAGTAAGGGTCTGGAGAGATGGCTTAGCCGTCATGAGTGCTTACTGCTCTTGCAGAAGATGGAATTCAGTTCCCAGCACCCATGGCAGGGAGCACATGCCTGCTTATAATCCCAGCTCCAGGGAAGTTGAAGCCTCTGGTCTTCGTGGTGCCTGTGCTTATGCACATATGGACACACATAGACACATGGGTGCATGTGCACACATGCACACATTCCGGAGTGCACACATACAGGTGAAAATAATAAAGATAAATCTGAAGATGTTTAGTAAGGTCTCCACTCTAATTTCTGAATTTAGCTATTTGCATATCCTCTAATTTTTTTCTTTGTCAGGCCAAACTTTAGTCAGTCTTGTTGACGGTTTCCCTAGGAACAAACATTTCATTCACTGATTGTATTTCTTTCTTTCTTTTTTTTTTTTTAAATATTTTTTTATTTTTTATTTATCTTTTTCTTTTTTCGAGACAGGGTTGCTCTGTATAGCCCTGGCTATCCTGGAGCTCACTCTGTAGACCAGGCTGGCCTCGAACTCAGAAATCCGACTGCCTCTACCTCCCGAGTGCTGGGATCAAAGGTGTGCGCCACCACGCCCGGCTCCTGATAGTATTTCTTAATGCTTTCTATCTCATTTATCCCTTCCACAATGCTCTTTCCTCCTTAGAGTGCTAGCTAGTTACTCCTGTTCAATTACTTATTATTTTGAATTCTCTTAACCTTATATTCATACTTTAAAGCCCTAAACCCCAATTTGACTCTTAATTGAGGACAGGTTCATTAGGTAGGTAGTTAAGGATGACTGAGGTCATAGGGTGGGGTCGTAAGTGGTACAGTTGGTTTCCTGATTAGAAGAGGAGATATCACAGAGCTCTCTGTTTATATGCACAGAGAGTGAGCCAAGTGAACACACAGTGAAAAAGTAGCAAGCCAGGAAGACATGCCTCCTCAGAAACCAACCCTAGTCCTCCTTGATCTTAGACTTCCTGGACTGCAGAAAATAATTTCCTGCAGTTTCTCACCCGGTCTGCGGAGTCTGTTTTGGTGGCCCTAGTACACAAATACAGCATGTTAAGTTCAACACTGAGATTTTTCTTCCTTTGTGACACAGGCATTTGCTGTTAATACATTTTCATTGTGTCACGGAAGGTTTAACACAGATACTGTCTTTGTTAGAGTCCTATTTCTGTGAAGAGACACCATGACCAAGGCAACTTTTTGTTTTGTTGTTGTTTTTTGTTTTTTTTTGAGACAGGGTTTCTCTGTGTAGCCCTGGCTGTCCTGGAACTCACTTTGTAGACCAGGCTAGCCTCGAACTCAGAAATCCACCTGCCTTTGCCTCCGTAGTGCTGGGATTAAAGGCATACACCACACCCAGCGACCAAGACAACTCTTATACAGGAAAGCATTAAATGGGGGACCTTGGCAGTGTACAGGCAGCCATGGAGAAGTAGCTAAGAGCTTCATCCTGATCTGCAGGCAGAGAGCCTGGGCTTCTGAAACTTCCAAGCCCACGACCAGTGACACACCATCAACAAGGGCACACTCCAGCAAGGTCACACCTTACAAATAGTTCATCAACTGAGGAGTAAGCATACAAATATATGAGCCTATGGAAGGCACTCCCGTTCAAAAAACTCACGAATCTTTCCTTTATTTTGAAAAAACAGGAAGAAGAGGCAGTGTGCACTTGGGGCTAAGTTTGAGGTTGGCAGTGGGAGGGGAGGACCTTGCCTTCGTTGCCACCAAGGAGGTAAAAATACTGAGAGAGTGAAGAAGGTCTTGGGACTTCTAGCATTTTCAGTAGCAAGACAGCCACTAAGGAAGTGCTGCTAAGGGCACCTTTGAGACTGGCCATCACAGACCAACACTAGACGTCCTTTAAGTTACCTGGGTATCGGGAAGGGAAAGCTTTCTATAATCCAATGAAATCATCCGTGGAAGGAAAGATTTAAAGGTGATGTTACCGGGTGAGCAAGCGCCTGCTTTTCTCGTGAGGCAAGGTGTGAATGTCGAGAATGATCACAGAATTGGAAGAAAGCCTTCTGGAAGATGGTCGAGTGTTCTGTTTTGGTTTCCTTCAGGAATAAGTGAGGCAGAATGAAGTGAGGTTTGGCTGAGAACTACAATCCTCCTTGGGTGGGAGTCAAGAGACAACCCCCAGTTCTGCCACTGCCAGGCTCATGCTGGTATTTCAGTTTTCCCATCAAAAATGCTGCTTACACACGATCAACATTTCTTTCCTTTTCCTAAAATCTCCAGACATAGTGCAGCTGCACGTTCTATGGAGTAGAACATTTTCTGGCAAATGATATGTGTCTGAAATATACCTTAGAATATTGGGTTTTGAGGGGACCTAATGAGCTTGGCCGTTCTTGTTGCCCATAGTTGTTAGACAATTTAATCAGACAGACATAGATAGACTATTACTGTTATTACCAGTAAACCTAGCATCAGAAAACACGGCCTAGAGCTGTAGATAAATTGGCTGTGTGATACTAAACTTCAGAATGAGGCAGAATTACTCACCCATTGCCAGGAGCACAGAAAATTGCAGGCCTTCTCACATTGTCTCTGGGAGCATTTCGTATACGCGGGCCGAGCAGAAGACAGACTTTATATTGGCAGCCAGCTCCCTACAGGCAAAGAAGAGGGAATGGAGCCTTCTATCATCATGTTATCTTCAAAATGTATTGATAAATAAGCTACTCCTCCTTAGAGGAAAATAAGGGAGGGGTAGAGGGAGGCCAGCATAAGGGACCCCAGTGGCTGCTACTGGTTAGATTTCCCCTGCTGGCCTATCATTCTAATAACTAAATGTTGGAAAGCTTCTGGGCTCCACCTGGAGAACTCTGGTCCTATTCTCTCCCCCTTTCTTGTCTCCTCCACCTCATGGTCCTCTGCTCTTCACTGTCTGCCTCTACTTTTTCGGTAGCAGTCACCACTTTCTGTGAAAAATGCTCAATATTTCTGTTTATTGTCCGTGGGCAATATCTGTCTATCAAATGTTTCTTGAAGCCAGGGTCTAGAATCACCAGAGGAAATTATCCAAGCCCTAGTAGACCTTTTCTTTGAATTATAGCTCTAGGTTTATGAATTAGTTAAAATCAGGCATGGGGTTATTTAAGCTGAGAGAATCTAAAGAGGACAAGAAGTACAAGTGAATTTCAAAAATAACTTCTGCTTATCCTACCCCCCCAACCTGACCTCTGTTAGTGTGTGTGTCTGTGTGTGTGTGTATCAGTGAGTGTGTGTGAGGGCAGATGTGATTGTTGGGATGTCTTCCTCATTCATCTCTTCTATCTATCTATCTATCTATCTATCTATCTATCTATCTATCTATCATCTATCTATCTATCTATCTATCTATCTATCTATCTATCTATCTATCTATCTCTATCTATCATCTATCTATCTATCTATCTATCTATCTATCTATCTATCTATCTATCTATCTACCTATCTATCTATCATCTATCTATCTATCTATCTATCTATCTATCTATCTATCTATCATCTCCCTATTATCTATCTATCTATCTATCTATCATCTATCTATCTATCTATCTATCTTTTGGGACAAGGTCACTCAACGAACTCATTCACTGAGCTCATGGTTTTAGCTAGACTAGCTGGCCAGTGAGATCCCTAGACCTGCCTGTCTTTCCATCCCTCCCCAGCGTGTGGGTTACAGGCACATATTGTACCCTTGGCTTTTACTGGGTTCTGGTGACCTGAATTCAAGTTTTCATGTTGCATAGCAAATGTTTAACCCAATGAGTCATTTCCCTAGCCACTTATCACCCCTTTTAAAATGTCTATTTTATGTGTATGATTGTTTTGTCGGTCTGTATGTCTGCACTACGTGCATGCATGGTGCCAGTGGAGGCCAGAACAGAGCACGGGATCTCCTGGAACTGGAGTTACAAGTGGTTGGTAGCCACTGTCTGGGGGCTGGGAACCAAGCCCAGGTATTCCAGAAGAGAAGTCAGTGTTCTTAACTGCTGAGCCACCTCTCTAACTCCCCACTTGTCACTCTTAAAAGAATTATTAACATCCTTCATCATTACTAGCAACTTTGTTAAGCAGTGAATTTCATTGATTGGAGACCAGGGTATTTTGTATAAGAAGGCACCAGTTGCAATCGAAATTTATTTTGTCAGCCCCCTGCACCGCCTACCTCCAAGGCTGAGGGGATCTGGAAGACTTGAAAAAGAAAAAAACAAAAACAAAAACAGTGAACAAGGAACAGTGTCTTCCATACACAGTCGCATAGCTGCATATATGATCTCACAGGAATTAGGTCACTATCCACAGGCCCTGTGTAAATTGAAGCCAGATCAAATCCTACCATGGAGATAGGAAGGGGACATGACATCTTATTCATAGGCTAGGGGATACTGGTAGTTGAAAACTTCCAGGAAAGGGGTAGTCAGTTTCCATCGACAGTTCAGTAGATGGAAAGATGGCTCAACAGAAGACCCAGGTTCCACTCCCAGCACCCACATGGCAGCCCACAGCAATCTCTGACTCCAGTTTCAGAGGATCTGATACCCTCTTCTGGCCTTCATGATACCAGGCTGGCATATGGTGCACAGGTATACATGCAGACAAAACACCTACACACACACACACACAAACACACACACACACACACACACACACATTACTAAGTGCCGCCCCTAATAGTGTTGTGGTAGGTTGACCACACTCCAGTACAAGGCTATCCATGTTAGAATATATGAACAGCACAAGTTGGATTTGATGGATGAAAAGGGGGTGGGATACTAAGCTGAGTGGGCGGGGAAAAGGGAATAACCTAGGAGGGGGTGGGATGGGTGAACATGATTAAACTGCATTGTATGAGATGAGATGGAAGAAAGAAATGCTGATATACATGTCTTAGTTCTCCGGAATGGAGAGAGGCATAGGATGCAGAGGTGTAGTGTGGTACAGAACCAGCCTGCTGGAATGGTGCAGAAAGGCGTGCTGAAGATGAACATTGTAGGGGCTTACATGTTAACTTCAGGCAATCACTGCGTTTGACTGACATCACACACACAACAGTTTTGGTCATCTAATAAAGAATGTGTCATCTAATACATGTATTATATATGTGTTCCATTTGAGCTCAGCCAACAATATAGCTATTTTATTAAACCATGAGTGCATGACAATACTGACGATATTTCAGCTTTATTTTGTGTTGGGTTGCTCTTCATCTAAGCTCTCAAATCGCGGGACCAGTGTCAAATGTGTGATTTTCTAACAAGTACAGGTATCTAAAGATACATATCTACAAAGCTGACATCTGTATAGTTCTTGCCTGTGATTCTTGAATTTTAACCTATATAAAAAATCAATTTATAAGTTGAATTTTTTACACTGTATATGGCATTTAATCCTATTTGCCTTATAATTATTCATATTCTACCTGTATTTTTGCTTTCTTTTCCTTTTGTGATTTTAAGACAGGGTCTCAATGTGTAGTTCTGCTTGGCCTGGAATACACTATTTAGACCAGGCTGGACTCGAACTCACAGAGATTATATTCCCTCTGCCTCCTAGAGCTGGAATTAAAGGCATGTGCCACCATGCCAAGCCATCCTCTTTTTTTTTATTAACATGTAACCTACTTAAGTGTAGAGGTCATATAATGGTATTTTTATATCTTACATAGCAATGACCCCTCTGCCTTGCTTATTAAAGTTATTAATCAAATATATTTAAAGGAATATTTAATAAGCAATAATCTTAAATGTCATTCCTAATACCATTTAAAAGTAATTTCCAGTTCTCAATAATATCTGTAAGGTGCAGCAATGTTCAGAGGAAAGCACTATATAGTATTTTTTTTTTACTTAAACATAATCATTAAACTTGATATGAATAACAACTAATAAATAATGCTGTTGGTAATGATGATATAGAAGAAAATAATATTTGTCTGTAGAAAAGACCTGTGTGTTTTCTCATGTGTTATATTGCTTTTCCCCCAAACCCATGTGATTTTAGTTTTTCCTCTATTTTCTCGTTTCAAAACCGTAGGGGCATCTATATCCCTGCATTCTCTGCGCATGATACTCAAAGCCAGACCTGCTCAACTCACAACTCACAGTCTCCTATGTGGCCTTCTTTTAGTTTGCAATATAAATTTAAATTTCAGTTTTGCTATGCACGTCTACAATGTAATAAAATGGAAATAATAATAATACTATCCTAAAATTTAGGTGATGGATATTGCTCTTATTAATCACATAAGAAAAGCAATGAGATAGACATGTATTTAGAAAGGTAATATGAATTTCTTAGGTTTGACATGTAAATGCTCAGATGAAAACCTTATCTTTGGAATAAATTATGCTTATTTGAAAGTAAACATCCACAGCGCCTAGAATGTTCTTGGCACCATATCTTGTGAAGGAGTGGAAGCAAATTCCAATTGAGGACTCTGGAATAAAAGGCGTAGTACATTGAGATGGGACATGGGGAGCCTCTGGCCCTGTCCACTGCCCTTCTATACCCCTCACACTGGGGAGTAGGCTCAGAATGTTCTCAGCTTTTTAGAGGAAGCATGAATGCCGTGTCAAAACATGGTTATAAAAGCAAGCGCTGACATTCAGACTCCTTAATCTGAAACTGTTCAGGGTACTGACATGGTGTTACTAATGGAAATTTCCATTCCTGACCTCATGTGATTGATCACTTAAAACACAGGCTCACTGAAAATGGTATAAAGTTACAATAGCTGTGTATAACCTAGACATGAAACAAAATGAATTTTGTGTTTTGATAGGTTCAATCTAAAGATACCTTGTTACACCAAAATCTGGGGAAAAAAATCTTAAAGATGAAACACCTCCGGTCCAAAGCATTTCGGATGAGGGATGCTGCCAACTTTATAGAAATGACTTTTATATTTACAGAATTTAAAACTTCAAGAACTATAGGTGCATGCACATGTGTATGTGTGCATATGTATGAGTACAAAACAAAATTTGTACATGGTAGAAACAATGCTATGCATTCACTGAGCCCTGACTCCTCTTTATAAACTCACTACCTTTTGTGTCTTTGTTTAAATACTTATTCTACTATAATACTAATAAATAATGATGTTGGTAATGCTGATATAGAACAAAATATAATATTCATCTATAGAAAAGACCTGTGTTTTGTCATTTGTTATATTGCTTTTCTCCCAAACCTATGTGATTTTAGTTTTTCCTCCATTTTCTTGTTTCAAAACTGTAGGGTCATCAGTATCCCTGCATTCTTATGCAATAGTTATCTAGACCTTTTAATATTTGCTAAGGCAAATGAGGATGGCAAAAATGAATAAGGCATAGCAAGCGAAACCTTCCCTGAGGGACCCAGGGTTCAGTGATGGAAAGCAGAAAGCAGTGATCCAGTGTAAGTGTTGTTGTGTAAAACAACAAAGACAAAAAGCACTCCAGCAAGACAGGGAGGATACCTAATCCTATGTGGATCACTGAAGCTCGAAGGAGGCTGGGTCAGGTCTGGAAGTGTAGCAGGAATTAGCCAATTGAAGAGGAAGTGTTCACAGAGTTGCCTATGCAAGATGAAGACATGGAAATAGATGCCAGACTCGGAACACCAGACTGTGTAGAAACTGTTAGCATTGCAGGAATATGAAGTCCTAGGCAGGGAGTCGCAATTTATAAAGCTACCCAGTAGGCAGAGGACTGTGTAGATGGTACACAGGGGGTACCATGAGGGAATACCCCCTGGTGTTCTTTCTTATCATCTTTGGTTGTGTGAAAAGAGCCGAGAATATTCCTCCCAGGCCTCTGCCTTTTTCACAGAGGTAATGTGGACAGTTCCTTCATCCTTTCTTTCAAGTACATCCACTTTGTTTATACAATGCTTTCTAGAAGGCCACACCTTGGGACACATATTCTGCATTCTACCATATCCATAGTTCACATTATTATTTTTTTTTAAAACACAGGCTCTGATTTTGTAGACCATCTGGTACCTTCAGAAGTCTAACATTTCTCCAAAAGAAGTGACATAGCCACATGGTTTGTGTTGTATTGTTTACAGAAAACCCTAGTGACCGTAGGCTTAGATTTCTCAAAACCTACTTTGATAAGAGCTCTTGAGTGCTCCAACTTCCCTTTCCACTCACCAGAGATAGTGGAAAGGAAAGGTTAATAGGGTAAAGGAGGATGTGGTCCTGCTCAGAAATGGCTCTTTTGGGGGTGATTCCAGTGTTTGTTGTCAGGATATCAGCAGTTCAGTTCATATGCATCAGCAGTGGTAGCTCAATCCACCTACAAACACCATTCATGAATCAGCAATGGGGGTTCAATCAAGAAGAAACCATGAGGCTCTGCCAGTCAGCCCGAGTCCACACAGGAGCAGCAAGAAGCTGCCGGAATATCATGTGTAGTTCTTTGGTGCATTTCTCTCTACAGAGTCAAGACACGTGATGATCAGTGAAGAAAGCCAGGTGAAACCAATGCCACCGCATTGTCAGTGAAGAACAGCACCAGCAAAGCCCAGCGGAAAAATCGGCAAAGAGTAGCAGGGCAAACCAGCGCCAAAGCATTGTCCACTCTGTTGAGTTATACTTATACCCTTTCCAAACACTGTCCACTCTCCAAACATCATGTGTCCTCGCTAGCGTCCACTCCAGCCAAATACCACAAGCCTCTTTTTCAGGCAGCTTCTAGAGAAACACCACATGTCTGTTCTCAGCAAAACTCTCATATGACAGTTTCCAAAAAAAAAAAAAAAAGTCACATGACACAACTGAGTCTCCAAAGAAATCAGAAAATTCCGTTTCAGTAATCTGGCTCCACTCGGGTTTAACACGACTCTCCACCTGTCACCGTAAACAAACTTTTATTGAAACACCATCATGACTATTAATTTTCACATTGAATGCTGTGCTTCTGTATCTTGAAAGCAGCTAGTAGTTGTGAAAGTGTTGCAGACAAAGCATACAAATAAACGGATATAAAAATATGAGACTAAAACTGCCATTTTAATAGTGCTGCAGTCATAGAGGTAGGAGAAAATGTTGGAAAGGAGAGCCAGAGAGATGGCTTATCAGTTACGAGCACACGTTTTTGTGTTAGTGTAGAGGACCTGGGTTCAATTCCTAGCACCCATACACTGCTAACACCTATCTCTAACTCCATTTCCAGGGGAAATAGGGTCGTTTCTTGACCATTGTGGGGAGCATGGTGCAGAGACATGCAAGCAGGCAAAAAACCCATTCACACAACATTAAAAAGATAGGTAGGTAGATAGAGATGGATGGATGGATGGATAGACAGACAGACAGATAGAATGTGGGTTTATTTGAGCAAGGTTGCCAGCAATGGAGAGTGAATTGTAACTTTAAGACACGCTAAAAAAACAAACAAACAAACAAATAAAAAAACAGTGCCAAGTTTAGGATCGGTTT
Organism: Mus caroli; assembly: GCF_978045245.1. Taxonomy (NCBI): domain Eukaryota; kingdom Metazoa; phylum Chordata; class Mammalia; order Rodentia; family Muridae; genus Mus; species Mus caroli. Next base: position 25,543,030 of record NW_028227273.1, on the reverse strand, counting down.
TAGACTTTGGCTGCTACTCACTGGGGCAGAGCAAGGATACAGAGAACTGTGGAAATGGGGGCAAGATTTTTTTTTTTAAAAAGAAACACTTTAGTTCTAAATATGGAAAACCTGCTTTCATATGTCATCTCACCCAACCCTTACTTATGAGGCTCAGAACGGAAAGGTCTAGGGTTAGGACCAGTCTGGTTGTCAGGACACAGTGGTTAAAAATGATCGACTCTCCCATGGTTTGGGTTACGATTATGCCACAGAATTCTCAAACCAAACATATCTCTTTCTTCCTTGCAGTGTGAAATCTCCTTCCTGATGATCCAAGCCATCTTGCCTTCTTTTCATTGTTTGTTTCCACAATAAATACCACAACTAAAGTCACTCAGAGAAGAAAGGGCTTCTCTCATCTTACAGCTTACAGTCCATCCTAAAGGGAGCTTAGGGCAGGAATTCCAGGCATGGACCTGAGTTACCAATGGAGGCAGAGACCACAGACAAGTGCTGCTTACCGACTTGCTCCTTGTGGCTTGCTCAGCCTGCTTTTTTTTTTTTAATATTTATCTATCTATTTATTTATTTATTTATTCATTATATGTAAGTACACTGTAGCTGTCTTCAGGCGCACCAGAAGAGGGAGTTAGATCTCATTATGGATGGTTGTGAGCCACCATGTGGTTGCTGGGATTTGAACTCAGGACCTTCAGAAGAGCAGTCAGTGCTCTTAACTGCTAAGCCATCTCTCCAGCCCCCTCAGCCTGCTTTTTATATCACTCAGGACCACCTGTTCAGCAGGGATGGCACCACTCATGGTGAACTGGTCACTCTCATAGCAAACATTGATTGAAAAAAAAAAGTTCCCCATGGACCTACCTGCAGGCTAATCTGATAGAAACATTTTCTTAATTGATGTAACCTTTCCCAGATGATCCTACTGTATATCAAGGTAACAAAAAGAAAACCAACCAAACAACCAAATAACCAAACAACTTACTAACTAACCAACCCAACCATCAAACACTAAACAAGACGAGGAAACAAACCTAGCCAGCTCACAGGTAATGTTGGAAACTTCTACTTTGTCAACAAGAAAACTCTCTTCATCATTGGTTCCAAATAACCCAGAACCCATTGAGTTTCCAGAAATGATATAGAAACTGGTTTTGCTCTGGTGTCACCTGGATGGCTAGAGGTCCATGCCTCTGTCTTTGCACATGTGCAGGAGATGCTGTGTAAGACACAGGAGAGCAAATGGTGTCCATCAATCATGGTTAGGTCTGTCATCCCTCTCCTAACTTATACTTGCATTTAAATCCTGGCTTTACCACAGATTGCCTGTATAACCACTGTCAGGGTATTTAAGTGTCAGTGTCTCAGTATGCTTGTCTTTCAAATAAAAACAGAAACATACCCCCACACAGATGTAAGAGTTAAATAAGATAAATCCAAGCAAAGAAATGAGCACAGAATTTAGCATAGTCATTGGATCTGGGTTGACTAGTATGACTGAGGTTGGGCTAGGTACTGGGGATGCTGTGGGCTGGGCTGCCTTCTTCCACCCTTGTGTCCACTCATCATCCACTATGACTCAGCAGCTCAGCACCTCACTGTCATGAGTTTTCTTGTCCCTGATTGCTCAGCAGTCATGTACAGGCCACTTTCTAGATCCTGTTGTTATTCAGAATAGCTTCATATCTGAAACATTATTAGATGCACACATCCTGTCTCTGGTCCTGTTAACTTTCTTCTTTGTCACCAGGAAAGCCGGAGCTCTGACTTCATTACTGCGTACACAGAATGACTTCATAACTTCCTTTTTTACCTTTCCTCCCTAAATAATGTCATGCTATTTAGTGGCATTCTCATCTGTACCCTCATTTCATGTGTCCATGACACTCGAGGCCTTTGCTGTCCACAGCTGGGCTCTCTCTCTGATCCTCCTGGGCTACAACCAGTTCAAGTCCAGCCTGGAATACACTGTGAGATTCAGTCTCAACAAAGAAGCCAAGGCAAAACAATCCCTTAAAAGCACTGGGTATGGTAGCATATGCCTTTAATCCCAGCACCCAGGAGGCAGAGGCAGAGGGGCAGAGGGGCAGAGGGGCAGAGGGGCAGAGGGGCAGAGGGGCAGAGGGGCAGAGGGGCAGAGGGGCAGAGGGGCAGAGGGGCAGAGGGGCAGAGGGGCAGAGGGGCAGAGGGGCAGAGGGGCAGAGGGGCAGAGGGGCAGAGGGGCAGAGGGGCAGAGGGGCAGAGGGGCAGAGGGGCAGAGGGGCAGAGGGGCAGAGGGGCAGAGGGGCAGAGAGGCAGAGGCAGGTGGATCTCTATGAGTTTGAGGCCAGCCTGGTCCACAGAATGAGTTCCAGGCTATCACCATTCTCCCTTGCTTTTCTTCCTTCTTCTGTTTAAAGAAGTATTTCTTGCATTTGCTCTTTTCCTTTTACCCTCTTCCCCTTTCTATTTTTCTCTTTGTCTCCTGTTTTCCATTTCTTCTCCACTATCTGTTTGAATATGATTTATTGTAGATTCTTATGCTTAAAATTTACTGAACAAACTTTTATAAGGTCAATCCAGTTTTTGAAGATGAGTTGAATGTTGTGAGTTGGAAGCTCCATGCTGTGTCTTAGAGATAATCATGTTGATTTGAATCTGAATATTGCCATTTCACTTTCCTCCCATGTTAGCCACACTATTCATCTTCCACACATGCCATGCATGCCATCTCATGTCTATCCATGTTATATCATGTACACCATGCCATGTATGCTATCTCATGTCTACATATGTTACATTATGTCCACCATGCCATGCATGCTATCTCATGTCTACCCATGTTATATCATGTCCACCATGCCATGCATGCCATCTCATGTCTATCCATGTTATATCATGTCCACCATGCCATGCATGCTATCTCATGTCTACCCATGTTATATCATGCCCACCCATGTCATGCATGCTATCTCATGTCTACCCATGTTATATCATGTTCACCCATGTCATGCATGCTATCTCATATCTGCCCATGTTCTATCATGTTCATCATGCCATGCATGTTGTCTCATTTTCCATTCATGCTATCTAATAAAATCAGCAGTTTTACTTGGGAATTTGGGAGAACTTTATCTAGAGAATAAATGTGGATACATGGGTCATTGATAAGGGAAAAGGGTTTTCAATGAAGTCGATGTTCTCCAGAAAATTATTCATTTTCTGTGAACACAGTGTAAAAATTTAACTGTTCTGATGCAGTTTCTCCAACATGGAGGTTTTGCTATTGTTCCTCTTTAAGAAAATATGGTTATTGCGCATTTTAAAGCATCCCACGGGACTCATAAACTGCCTCGTAAATGCAAACCCGCAGAGGCATGGCTCTTCATTCTTCAAGTCTGAAGAATGCCTTAATATTTTCTGCTTTAGCACAGCACAGTCATTGCTTTTCTTTATTTCATCGCCTGTCCTCCCTCACTTTTATTGTTCAGTGATGCTGTCTTTCCTCTTTCTGTGTATTTTCACCTAAGTCTCTTTTTGTCTTTACAGACCAGAAATGACAATCAGTGTTCTGTGGCTTCTTCATTCGGTTTTTTTGTCTCTGTGTCTCAGCACAACGCACTCACCCCTGTTTTAATTATGCTTTTCATCACCCAGTGTCCTTCCCGAGGGCCAACTCAACAGTTTGAGAAAGAATTCATTTCCAGCATTTTATTTCTATAATCATTCAAAACTCATGTGCTCAGACATTTTGGAAAGAATCATGGCTTAATTTTTCATGATGAAAATGTCCCTATTTAATCTACTTCAACAGTACCAGGGGTGAAAAATTATTTTAAAGTCTAGTTGGTTGAATAATGTATTTAAAATGAGTGTTAAGCAAAAAGAATCAGGGTCTGTCTGGAACCACATGTCTCCACATGTAAGGGTCTTGAGTGTGGTCCAGGATGTGCTTGCAAATTTTTCTATTTTTTTTTTCAGCACTAACACAGAGTAGAGGAAAAGTTGGCTAAAGAAATGAGGGCTTGGGCCTGGAGAGATGACACAGCGGTTAAAAGCACTGGACTGTTCTTCCAGAGGACCTGGGTTCAAATCTCAGCACCCACATGGCAGCTCACAACTATCTGTAACTCCAAGATCTGACATCGTCACACAGACATGCATCCAGAGGAAAAAAAAATCAATGTACATAAAATAAAAGTAAATACAAGAAACAAAGGCTTGAGGAATCCCAAGAAGTGCAGCTCTTCATTGCCTGTAGTGTTTTTTTCCCCCAGAACCCATTCTTTAGCATTTGTTTACCACCAGAATTCTGTTTCCAACTTCATAATGTTTCCATGTATTTTAAGCCAACATTTCTCCCAAATTCCCAGTGGTTTTGGTAAGGAGATACTTTTCCACATGTGCTTTCTAGGCCATCCAGAACCTTTCTGAGTACCCCTGGAAGGGGGAGCTCAGTGCTGGGCTAAGAAAGTTGGGCATCTACTATAGCTTGTTTACCGTCTTGCTTTTTATTGCTGCTTCCATTACTGAGCAGAAGTGACCGCAGAAGTCAGAATATAGTAGATGGTAGCCACGGCTACCTCACTGGTAGAATGGCTGTCTTTAAAGCTGTTTGAGCAGGGTGAGTTGCCATGCATGGAGTATTCAAACAGAGACACAGGGAAACTACACCAAGAGATAAAGCTTCATTTGGGGGTGAGTCTGGGTAAAAGATCTGTCAAAGAATCCAACTCATTATAGCGAAATAAATGGGAACATTTATCTTTCTCTTATGTATTCAGATACCAAATCTAGCACTTATATTAAATATAAAAGTATTAAAGCCCAGAAGCTGCATCAGGATATTGAAATAAAACCAACAAAATAATTCTGGCCATGGTACAAGTTTGAGATAACCCTGAGTGAAATCTACAGCTGAAACCACCTAAAGAAACTAAGACGTATCACGAAAGCGACTTGCAGTGATAAGGGATAATATTAATTGTCTTGACTAAAATATAGACAGGACCTGGTACTATAGCTTGGTAATTGATCCCCTGCTTATATTGTGTGAGGTCCAGGAAAGATCTTCAGTGTAAACAAAATTTTGCGCATACACACCCATTAGACTGAGAACATACTGTCGTTGGGCTCTGTAGGAATGGCATTAGGAAGGGGGAGGGTCAATGAAGAGATGCTTTGAGAAAGGACAGAGTCTACAGCTCTTGTTCAGGAACGGGGGCTGAGAAATTCTTGTTTAGCACTGGTCTGTTGTTCTGGTTCCTATTAGATCACATTTCTGTCTATTGCCACTCCAGGCTCACTAAAAAGCTAGAGGGCCCATCGGTCTATGTACAGATGTTTCTGTTAGTTATTTTCACTTCTCCTACTACTTTGGCTACTTTCTAGTCTAGCAGTATGAGGGACTTTGTCTCCATTTTTTGTTTGTGTGTTTGTTTTTAAGCGTTAAAAACAAAGTGATGGGTTTGGGAGAAATGTGCATACTTTTAAAAAATGCTGATATGAGCCAGGTATGGTGGCACACGCCTTTAATCCCAGCACTCGGGAGTCAGAGACAGGCGGATTTCTGAGTTTGAGGCCAGCCTGGTCTACAGAGTGAGTTCCAGGACAGCCAGGGCTATACAGAGAAACCCTGTCTCAAAAACCAAAAAAAAAAAAAAATGCTGATATGCCTGTAAGCTGGCTACTAAAGGATAGTACACTGTCCTTCAGAGTGGACATTACCTGAAACTGGTTAGGAATGAAGACTCTCAGGCTCTACTGTACCCTCCTGACTCACAGGCTACAGCTTAGCCTGGTCCCCAGAATTCACACACACATTAATATCTATGAAGCACTGATCTACTAAGTTGTTTCCCTTAGGGCACAATGTCCTCCTAGCTTGTCAATGATTTCTGGAGTGGGTTTAATTGGGTCATGTTCCTTTTTCTCTCTCCCTCCCTCCCTTCCTCCTCCTCCTCCTCCTTCTCCTCCTCTTCTCTTCCTCCTCCTCCTTCCTCTCTCTCTCTCTCTCTCTCCCTCTCTCTTTCTTTCTCTCTCTCTCTCCCTCTCTCCCTCTCCCCTTCTCTCCTTCTCTCTCTGAGACAGAGTCTCACTATGTAGCTCTGGCTGTCCTGGAAGTCATGTGTAGACCAGACTGGCCTCAAACTCACAGAGCTCCATCAGCCTGCCTCTGCCTCTTGAGTGCTGGGATCAAAGACACACAGCACCACACCAGGACCCCTTGCTCTTTCTTAATTCACTGAGATCCATATTTCAGAGTGTCCTCACAGCAAACCCTGCAGATGCCTCAGTTCTTGTAGTATAGACGAGATGGGCCAAATAGGGTGACATATCCAAGGTTAAACAGTGAGTTAATGGGGAAGGTGCTGTAACTGCGTTTGCATCTGGTTGATCCTTAAGAATGTTTTCAGATGTTATTAACACGATATTTTCAGATGTTATTAACACGATATTTTCCTGTGGATATTTATTTATGCATTCGGTGAGTAAAGGCCATGAGCACATAAAGTTGTAAAAAATTAAGGGTGGTGGAGGGGTGTTTATTTAAAGCAGTCGACAGTCATTCAAGTAAATCTCAAATAGTGCTTCATGTGTCCCACAGTGCTGAAACTAGAGGGGTAAATAATTTTTGTTCCCAGGTGTTTGGGTGTATCTTGGGCATATGAGAAGACTCCACCCCTTTGTGCACGATATTTTTCCTGCCTATTGGCTGACTTGCATCGTGCTGAGGCAGGCCCCATCTGTTTCATCTTGTATGACACCAGGTGCTAAGAGCAATTGTGACTGTGTTGTGTTGAAGCTACCCAGATGCCTCCATGATAACAGTAGTTCAAGAATTGTGAAACTATTTACATTTTCCACCTATTATGGCTTTGAACAAACTCGGTGCCAGCCTGGCTATTTAAATGCCTATGTTTGCCAAAACAGGGTAGAGCTTAAGGCTTTTAATTAAATTGTTAGTACTGTGCTTTTAGAACAGCGCTATTATTTCCAGGAAAAGGTGAAGAATGCCCAAAGAACTCTGATTGCCTTTGGTTTTGGACAACCCTATTCAACTACAGGGATGGAGGATAAAAGCCAAGGCAAGGGGATCCTTATGTGGTTTTGACTCTGTCACTGAAACCAACAAAGCGCGTGTTGCAAGCTGGTGGCATCTAATGAGGGTTGACTACACCGCACCAACATTAATCAGAGAATAGATATCTTCAAGTGAACTACGGGTTAGGAGCCTGCAGTGAGCATCCAGCAGGTCCTTGTTCAAGGTGGAACCAACTGTAAAGGGCGCAGGTACCAACTGAATCAGATCTGGGCAAGCTCTTAAGTATGTACTCAATGTCAGAGATGTTTTTCCTCATCCGTGCAGAAGTTGGAGTTTGTCCGAGACATGTCTCATCTGTACTTTCTTTTGCAGTGACTAACACTGTTTCCTCTCAGACTATGACCTTGAGAACCTGCAAATGTGGGAGTTGACCCAGTGGTCACGGGGAACAGGACCCGCGAGCAGCGCCCTTGTCATGCATGCATTGCAAGGTCATCTTGTTTTTCTCTTTTAGCTCTCTTGCTGACATTGAGAGGCCTGGGACAGCCAGAGAAGTCGTGAACAGCAAAAACGGGTTAACTTGGTGGTTCCTCCCTCTGTTCAGAGACAGCCACACTCCAAGAACTCAGCCTCTGGAGTAAAGTCTAGTGCGATGTGGGGAAAGGGACAAACTCATCTTAAATGTCAGCCCGGCATCCCTGGGGGTGAGTGACAGCAGGTAGTTAGAAGCAATTAGTTGTGCGCCTGCCGGGAAACCGGGCAATTACCTTTCTGTCTGGCTTCCCCTTCCGTCCTTCCTGCTTCGGTGGAAGCGGTAGAAGCGCCCTGCTCCTTCGGCGGTGAATCGCCAAGCTGGTGCGGGGACCGAGGAGGAGCTGAGCCGGGTTGCCTCTCCTCCTCCCGCCGGCGCAGCGGTGCATTGTGGAGGCAGCGCGCGCCCAGCGCTGAGCCGCGGCCCGGGACCGCGCGCAGGGAGCTGTCCGAGGTGCTGACCGTCCCGCCCGCGCCCTGCGCACCCGTCTGCTCCCGGCCCCGCGGTTCCCCGGTCCCCGGCTGGCTCCCGCCCTCTGGCTGTCCACCTCTCGAAACCCAAGGGTGTAGCGGCCGAAGGAAGTCATGGTGTTCGCTCCAGGTACTCTTTTATCTTCTTTTTCCGCAGACGTCCAGGCGGGAGCGGGGCGGGAGGCGAACACACCCGGAGGGAAGGCCTTTAAGACGGCGGGGTCCCTATGCGTGCTTTGGAGTTGCAGTGGCCGGAAGTGGAGACTGCCAGGTCGCCCCTCTCCCACACCCGCCTCATCTGCAACCCCAACCTTTCCGTCTCACAGTCCCGCCTGAATCCCGGCACCCGGAGTGAGCACCGACACCTTGGCAAGTGGCCCACTCGCCAGCACCGGACCTGCGCGGGTGTGCGGGCGGGGAGTGGGGAGAAGGAAACAGGGCTTGGGGCTCCTTCGGTGGGAGTCTCTGTCGCCGCCTCTCCTCCCCATCCTTAGAAGTGACAAAGTGCCCTGCTTCCTCCGGGCCTCCGGAGGAGGTCGAAGGCAGGGGAGCGGGGCGAGGAAAAGAGGAGCGCTAGCCCTATGGATTTGGATCTGAAACTCTGTCGGGACTGCAGCAGGAGAGAGGCTACTGCGGCGCCGGCGCCGCGGGCGCTTGCAGAGTCTTCTGCTGGCAGGTGGCGAAGGACCTTCGTCCTTTTGCTGCCATTGGAGGCTACAAGTTGAAGAGTCAAATTTATCTGAGGTTGGCGGGTTTATCAGTCTCTCTCCCTCTCTCTCTCTCTCTCTCTCTCTCTCTCTCTCTCTGTGTGTGTGTGTGTGTGTGCACGCGCACGCGCATTCAGGTGCTTCTGCTAGGGCTTCGACCTAGGGGTGTGTGTGTGTGTGTGTGTGTGTGTGTGTGTGGTGGGCGGAATGAAGCGTGGACCCGTTCATAGTTAACATTCCTAGTCCAAAGTTTCTCTCTTACTCTCTCTCTCTCTCTCTCTCTCTCTCTCTCTCTCTCTCTCTCTCTCTGATTTTTCTCTTTCTAACCTTCTCTTTCAGTTTGCCTGCCCCGACCCCCTCTCGCAGTTCCCCCTTTTGTTTTTGTTTGTTTTGACTATACTTCTGTTTAGGGACAGTGTACAGCAGGTAGTAGGAAACACATAGCAGCCCTCTGTTAGCTTTGGGGGTCTTTAATTTGAGAAACAGGTTTGAAAATGTCCTGGGCAGGGGAACAGACATTGGAGAAGAAAAAGAAAGCATTTCTAAAAGGAAAGAATTGGGTCTGGCTTTTAAATATTTTCACTGAAAGAAGAGGAAGCTCTCCATCTGTCAGTGACCAGTGACTGTCCCTGAGTCCCCGAGAGGTTAGCTAAAGAGACACGTGCACAGGTGCCTTAGAGCAGTGGTTCTCAACCTGTAGGTCTCAACCCCTTGGGTTGAACGACACTTTCACAGAGGTTGCATATCAGATCTTCTGCATATCAGATGGTATTTACATTACCATTCACAACAGTAGTAAAAATAAAGTTATAAAGTAGCAGCAAAAATAATTTTATGGTTGGGAGTCACCACATAAGGAACGGTAACAAAGGGTTACGGCATTAGGAAGGTTGGAAACCCTTGCCTTAGACTAGGAATGTCGCTCTCCTTCCAAAACAAATAAATTAAGGGAAATGAGGTGGAGGTCCAGTCTGTGTCGGTCAGTCAGGCAAGGTCAGCGAGTTGGAAAGCAGCAGGTCTCAGTCAGAACAGCTCCCTGGCTCTTGTCTCCCTCTGACTCAGTCGCCCTGTGGTGTGAGCAATGTTACCGCTTCCTGGGAGGCGGAGCTGAGGTTCTTTGGCTTTAGACTCTGCCTCGTCAAGTCCCCAGAGTCATTTCTCTGAGGAGACACATCCCAGCTACAGAGGTGCAAGGTGGAACAGTGTCTAGTGCTATGTTGTGGGATGTTGTTATGTATACAATTTTCCTACAAATGAAGGGGAATGTAATGAACTTAGACTACTTCTGAGGGGCAGGCGGTCTGGGCTTAAGCAGCTCAGAATTTCAACAGATGTTGTTGCCATCTAACCTTCAAGTTTGTGTAGTTCCTGTTTATCGCAGTGGAGGGAAATAGTGATGATTCATATCTGTCAAAAATAAAAAAAATAAATTAATTAAAATTTCAGAAACTGACCTGGGTATGTCAGGCACAGAAACCCGCGAAGTGAGTCACCCCTCCTCCAATTTTGAGTTTCTTGAAAATCATAAGCATTTGGGGGCTAAAGATACTGTCAGCACACCATTGTGCTTACTCTCATATGTGTGGTTACATCATTCTGAAAGAAAACCGTAACGGTGATTATTTTAATCTCGACTAGAATTTCATTATTGTATTCTCATTTCTAGTCTATTATTCTTCCAGATCACTCCAAACTGGAAATACTTTCCCATTGCATTCCTCCAAGCTAACCTAGTACACAGGAGGGAGACTCGTGGGCTAAAAGTACTCAGAACCCAACAACCAGCTGTTCATAAAATTCGGCCCATGTGTATTGTGTTCTTATTGGATTTTCACAGCAATGAATAGGGGCCACAGGTTTTAAGACCTGGCCTTGCTCTTGCTTTTGTAGATTGACCTGTGTTTAAATGGCTCTTTGCTTCCCTCAAAGGCACTGGTGAAAGGCAAAGCTACTCTCAGTCTAGAAATGCAATGGAAACGGGGGTGGGGTGGGGGGTGTGGTGGTGGTGTTGTGGGAAGCACCAGAATGAAGCTCTATATAACCCTAGTTGGAAGCCACTCTTACCATTTGCTATAGAACACGTGCTTATTCTTGAGTTTTGGTATCTATGCATTGTAAGAAACAAGGCTTTGTGCTTGGGCAAGAGCCTTGAGCAGTCTTTCTTGGTTTGACTAGACTAGAAAAATAAACCCTCCACCTTTCCTTTCTTTTGTATGATTAATAGACATTGTAACTTAAAAGAATTTTAATTTTGTGAAAAATTGATTTTAAAATTCTCCAAGCTCATGCTTACTAATTTTTTTTTAAAATTGGATCTGAATTCAATTAGTCATTTCTTGTACCTTCTGTGGTGGTTACACAAAGGCAGCAGTTGGATGTGCAGCAAGACATATCAATGCCTCTGCAAGGACTGACTAGGTACCCTCAAACAGAGATTTAACCAAGTCGGGGCACTTGAGGCACTGTAATCGATTCTTTCCTCAAACCTCTCCATTCTCCTGTTTCTGTTTCCTCAAACTGAAGGTCAAATGTTTCCAGAGCAACTTGAAAAGCTTCCCAAATGTAAATGGCCAATCCCAAGGAACAGGCTGAGGAACCAGTATGGAGAAATATTTGCTTCCTGTGTGTCATGTTAAACTGGCCCACATTACTTCTCTGTGGGGAACATAGCAACAGTTACCACTTAGGAGCAGGGAAATACTGTAAGATCTCTGGTGCTGCTGGTGTCTGGAGTCAGGGTATCTCAGTGTTCTTATCTATTTATAGACAAAGCCAAAGAGGAAGAATGGAGAGAGAGACCACTGGTCATTGTTATGAAAGTTGGTAAAATGTAGCAGAGCATATTTCTTGGCTGAATTCCTGGAAGGGGAAAAATATGCACTCACAAATTCAAGTCTTTTCACTGCCATTTTATTCTGACTAAAGAATGCCTACATCAGTAAGGAATAAAAAAGTAGTAGAGAAGTGGAAACAGGTTCTCTCATCTCTGGTCCACACTGCTTTCTTCCGGTGAGAACCATACATCTCAGGCATTAACTCACCTCTCCTGTGGATGTGGCTAATACATGCTTGACTCAGTTGGGTTTGCTTCAAGTTAAATCCTGTACCAACAAAAAGATCTTTTCTCCTGTGCATAAATCAGGTAAGGTATAATAATAAGGATTTCACAGAGACATGAAATGGTGCAATTGCAAGCAATTAGGTAGACAGACCCTGACGTCTAAGCTTGATTTGGAGAGCATTTAATACCAGTGTTTCCAAAGAAAGCGATCAAGTATATTTAAGAAAGTATTTATTACAAGATAGCCTTTATACATTTATATAAATCTATCAATTCCAAGAAAGCAATGAGTAAATTATATAGCAGACCATCTTAACTGTCACTTTTATAATCTTCTAGCTTTACAAATTCTTTTCTATACATGTAGTCTTTTAAAAATGCCTTCATTTCTTTAAAGACTACATACACTGCATTTAATTTTTGCATACAATTCAATGAGCTTAAAAACACACATAGGCTCATGTAGTCACCACAGAGCACTTTTAATGCACTAAAGTTTTTTGTTTTTTGTTTTTTTTTTTTTTGTTAACATTTTCTGTCAACATCTTCCCTCCCCTTCCCTGCGCTCATCACAAATCCTCCACCCCTAACCATGTGCTCCGTTCAGAATGTCACACAAATGGAGTCACGTTGGGCCTTAGCCACTGATAGAACACTAACAAAATTCACAGACCAGGTGGCTTCTAAACAAAGGAGATCATTTCCTAGAGTTGGAGGCTGGGTAGTCCAAGACCAAAGTGGTATAGACTGGGTATGGCAGGTGCCCTGCAGAGAGCTACCTTCTCCTCATGACTTCACATGGCAGAGCATGAGAGTCTCCATAGGTCTTTCATAACAGAGCTGGTGTCCGTCAGGAAGGCACGCCTCCATGTCCTGCTCACAGTGTCAATGTAGGCAATTGGATTTTAGCAGAAGAGTGTCGGGCCATGAGTTATTCAGGTTTCTCTAGAGTCATGGAACTTATGGGATGTCCCTCAATATTGAGGGAATTTATTGTGATGACTTACAGTCTGTAGTCCAACCACCCCAAAATGGTCAGCTGTGAATGGGATGTCCAAGGACCTAGTAGTTGCTCAGTCCCATGAGGCTAGGTGTTTCAGCAGGTCTTCTGTAGAAGTAGGTTCCAACAGATGTGCTGGCAAGTAAATGCAAGCAGGCAAAGAAGAGCCAATCTTCTTTCTTCCAATGTCCTTATGTAGATCTCCAGCAGAAGGTGTGGCCCAGATTAAAAATGTGTACCACCACATCTGGATCTGGGACTTGTTTTGTCCCAGGCTGACCTTGAACTCAGAGATTTCCTTGCCTTAGGCTCCTGGAATTAAAGACTTGTTCTACCTTGTCTGGGCCTAAGCTTTTCATGGTCACTATGCCTCAAGATCTCCATGTCAAGATCCAGGTCAGAAACTTGTGTCTTCCAGCCTCCAGCTCTGGACCACTGGTAAGCCCTCCAATTCTGGATTGTAGTTCATTCCAGATATAGTCAAGTTGACAAGCAGGAACAGCTATCATAGACCATAACAATCAAATCACGTCCTTTTGGAGACTGCCTTCTTCCCCTCAGCATGGTGGTTGTGTGAGCATCAAGAGCTCACGTGTTTACTGTTGAGTAGTATCCCATTGTTTGGCCATACCTAAAGTGTCTTATGCCTTCCCCACTGAAAGACACTTAGGTTACTCCTAGGTGGAGGAGATTATGTATAAGGTTGTACTAAATATTCACAGGTACATGTGTATAAGTCTAATGTTATTCATTTGTGGAAAATACACCAGCTTTGATTGCTGGGGCTTGTAGGAGGTTAACCCTCAGTGACTCTTAAAACCAAACTGTTTTGTCTTCAGGGACACCATCAATCTGTGAGGAGTCCTGATCTCCTCATCCCTGCCATTCTAATGGATAGATAGTGGCATACATCGTGGCTTCATGTGCCTTTCCTTGAAGACCAATGACCATGGTTCTTTAAAATAATGTGTTGCGTTTATGTATCTTTTTAATGTGTGTAGGTATTTGTGTGTACATGGACATAGGACTGTATGTATGTGCATGTGCTCATATGCATACCACAGTACACAGACAAAGGTCAGAAGATAATCTGCAGGGCTAGGTTTTGTTGGTTCTCTCTGTTTACCATGTGGATCCAGGAGACTGAACTCAGTTGTAAGCACCCTTTCCTTTCTTTGTTTCTTTGTTTCTTTGTTTCTTTGTTTGTTTGTTTGTTTGTTTGTTTCTTTCTTGCTTTCTTTCTTTCTTTCGTGCTTTCTTTCTTTCTCTCTTTCTTTAGTGCTTTCTTTCTTTCTTTTTTCTTCCTTCCTTCCTTCCTTTCTTTCTTTCTTTCTTTCTTTCTTTCTTTCTTTCTTTCTTTCTTTCTTTCTTTCTTTCTTTCTTTCTTTCTTTCTTTCCTTTTTCCTTTTTCCTTTTTCCTTTCCTTTTTCCTTTCCTTTTTCCTTTCCTTTTTTCCTTTCCTTTTTTCCTTTCCTTTTTTCCTTTCCTTTTTTCCTTTCCTTTTTTCCTTTCCTTTTTCCTTTCCTTTTTTCCTTTCCTTTTTCCTTTCCTTTTTCCTTTCCTTTTTCCTTTCCTTTTTCCTTTCCTTTTTCCTTTCCTTTTTCCTTTCCTTTTTCCTTTCCTTTTTCCTTTCCTTTTTCCTTTCCTTTCCTTTCCTTTCCTTTCCTTTCCTTTCCTTTCCTTCCCTTCCCTTCCCTTCCCTTCCCTTCCCTTCCCTTCCCTTCCCTTCCCTTCCCTTCCCTTCCCTTCCCTTCCCTTCCCTTCCCTTCCCTTCCCTTCCCTTCCCTTCCCTTCCCTTCCCTTCCCTTCCCTTCCCTTCCCTTCCCTTCCCTTCCCTTCCCTTCCCTTCCCTTCCCTTCCCTTCCCTTCCCTTCCCTTCCCTTCCCTTCCCTTCCCTTCCCTTCCCTTCCCTTCCCTTCCCTTCCCTTCCCTTCCCTTCCCTTCCCTTCCCTTTCCTCACCCTCCCTCTCTCCCTCCTTCCTTCCTTTTTTTAATTTAATTTTATTTGTAATTCATTTTTTACACTCCATATTCCATTCCCCACCCCTGCCCTCCCTCTCCATCTGCCCCACATCCCACACCTCCTCCCCACCACACCCTGTCTCCACATGGATGCCCCCACCCTCTACCCCATCTGACCTCTAAACTCCCTGGGGTCTCCAGTCTCTTGAGGATTAGGTGCAAGCACTCTGTTCTACCAAACCATTTGCCGGCCATTTGCAGATAATTTCTTAAGAGCTTATTTGCCAAGTGTCTATTTTCTTGATGTGTCTGTTTACATATGTTGTCGATTTATCAGGAGAATGTTTTCTTTCTTGATGTTGGGTTTGGGGATTTCCTGATATAGTCTTGTCTCAGATACATGATATTTGCTGCTGATTTTTTTCATCCATTCAAGACCACTTTGAAGTTGAATGCTTTTAATTTTAGTGGAGCTCATGCATTTTAATAGGCTATATTTTTTTATGACACATCTAAGAATTTTTGCTTAACTCAAGGTCTTCAAGACTCTTTCTTCCATGTTTCCTCCATGAGTTTTGTAATTTTATGTCTATGATCTATTTTAAGTTTCTTTTTAAAGTTACTCTCACTCACTTGTGGTAGGAAACCTATGCTTTTGTACCCAGGACGATAAGGCAGGAAGGGCTAGACCTTGTGGACCAGGTCATAGAATGTTCCAGGGTAGTCTGCGGTGCATTGGCACCAATCAGAATGGCTAAGATAAAAACCTCAGGTGACAGCGCATGCTGTCAAGGATTGCAAACTGGTACAACCACTCTGGAAATCAATCTGGTGGTTCTTCAGAAAATTGGAAATAGTTTTACCTGATGACCCAGCTATACCACTACTGGACATATACTCAGAAGATGCTCCACCATGCCACAGGGGCATATGTGCTCCACTATGTTCATAGTGGCATTATCTGTGATAGTCGGGAGCTGGAAACAATCCATATGCCCCACAGTGGAAGAATGGACAGAAAATGTGGTTCATTTACACAATGGAATACTATCCAGCTATTAAAAAATGAGGGCATTGCTAGGCAGTGGTGATGCATATCTTTAATCCCAGCACTTGGGAGGCAGAGGCAGGCAGATTTCTGAGTTCGAGGCCAGCCTGGTCTACAGTTCCAGGGCAGCAAAGGCTACACAGAGAAACCCTGTCTGGAAAAACCAAAACCAACCAACCAACCATTCAACTAACAACAGAAAACCACCGAGGCATTCCTTTTTCTGTAGATATTTTGACTAGAATTGTTTTCTCAATTTCTTTTCAGAATCCTGATTTAGGACTGTGCTGCCTAATTTCTAGCCATTAGAGGAGCCTCTAATTCCTTCTTGCTTTCTTTCTAGTTTAATTCTATTATAATAAAAGAAATAAAAATAACTTCCTACTTCAGCTGTGAAAATTTGGTGAGATGTTTATGATCCACAATGTTTTATCTCATAGACTACCTCACACACACTTGAAAATAAGCATGCTTGGCTTTGTAAGAGGTGTGGGGTTGCTGCACAGTTGTCATTGTGATGCAGTGTGTTCTGACTCTAGCTGATACTCAGTCTGTGGATCTATTGATCACTAGGACAATAGTGCCTGCCATCAAAGTAATGGATTTTCCACTATGAAAATTACCTTTTCTCCTTTAAGAAAAGATTTACTTACCTTTATTTCATGTGTATGATTTTTTTCCCCTGCTTGTATGTATGTACACCACTTACATGCAGGTCTATGGAGCTCAGGAGAGGGTGTTAGATTCCCTGGAACTGTAGCTATAGAGAGTTAGCCACCATGTGGGGCTTGGCAATCAAATTCCCTTAAGTCTGTAAGAGCTGTCAGTGCTGTGGACTGCTGAGTCACCTCTCTGGGCAACTTCTTTCTCTTTTGAAAAAAATTGAACTTAAGCTTTTAGTATTCTACTTCTTTGAAAATCGCATACAGTACATTGTGTTTTGATCATATTCATTAGCTCCCCAAGACCTCCCAAGTCCACCCACCTATTCCATACCCACCTAATTTGTGTCCTTAATATTATATAGATTTTAAAAACCATAAAATCCAATTTATACTTCCTGTATATACCAATTTATACTGCCTTATATTATATAGGTTTTTAAAAAACCCCACCAAATCTGAGTTACACTGTCTATTTGTATATGTGCCGATGAGTGGCCACACCTCTAAAGTAAGCCAACTGTCCTCTTGCTCTGAAGTCTGTTTTTGACAAATAATGAGCACACATTTCTTTGCTGTAGGGGTCACACAAGGCGGGGCACTTTCATTATTTGTGAAGATTTGTCTACTTTCCAAACTGTAACTATAACTACTAAAACAACACCCAGGTATATGCTCATGGTGAAGAGTTAGTCACCTGACCGTCTGTCCCCAGTCATGGTTGATGTCCCTAGCTTTTCAGCTCTTATTCGGTACTCTGGAGTGCCTTCCCCATTGCTGAAGTTTTCACTGGGGACCTGAGTGTTTAAATGGCCCCCATACCTTGAGCTCAGCTTCAATGTGACATTTGCAAACTTACAGAGATAAACTATGTTCTTCAGAAGGCCCTGTTCCAGGGGTCTGTTGTGGTGTTGGATGTGAGAGGATAGAGAACACATCACACACATGAGACACTATGTCTCGAGGAAAGCATAAATCAAGGTCATGTGTTCATTGGTTGACACAAATGGGATAGAGGTCGTAACTCTGTTTCCCTTTAGAGCTGTGGTCACATAATTGCTAATTCACTGTCCGCAAGACTGTCTATACTTAGACTATGGTCAACAATGCAAATTAAGTGTAGCTTTTCATTCTTTAACGTGTTGTTTTGTTGTTTCGAGTGGGGAGCAGGGTCTTCTCATGAAACACAGGCTGCCCGCCTCAGTCTCCCACCTGAATGGTGTGCACCATCAGGCCTGAATTCACTATACTTTTAAGTTAGCATTTTAAAAATCACACTCAATTGGGTATACTTGGCACAGGGGATTATTGATTTGTTTTAATCAGGCCTACTGTCTCAAAGGTACTTTAACTGATTACTAACTGCCAAGATGCATTTCTTTTATAGTTAACATATTTTCTACTTCTCCATTATATCTTAAATTGTATCTCACGATTTGGAAATTTTTGCTGCTATAATTTTAGCTAACCAAAATGAAGAAAAAAAACCCATCACCATCATACAAAGTAAATGTTAATATTTTAGGTGAAATGTCTACTTTTTGTCTTCATGAGCAAATTTCTGCTTTTAATACTATCCTGACACGGGTTGTGTTTTTTTTTTTTTTTTCATGACTGCTTACCCAACTTACTGCTTTCAGCATTTAATGCCTCTCAGCTGTCTTCCACATATTACTTAGTTAAAAGATGAAACAAAAAAAATGTTATTTTCATTTACTTCAAACAACAAATGTGATGTTTAGAAGCCTGACTTATTTTGGGTCACAGAATCAGGACCTGAACGAGGGTAAGCAGGAGACAGAAGTCAGTTTGTGCCAGGTTTTGAATCCATCTTATTTATTTTGAGTGTGTGTATGTGTGTGTGTGTGTGTGTGTGTGTGTGTGTGTGTGTATGTGTGTGTGTGTGTGTGTGTGTGCACGCATGCATGCCAGGGGAGTCCATTCTTTCCCTTTGCCACATGGGCTCTGAGGATCAAGCTCAGGTCGTCAACTTGGAGACCAGTACTTTTTACCTGTTGAATTATTTCATTGACATTTAAATTTTTAATGTATGTATGTGTTAGATATAACCTAACTATGTTAAATATACGTATTTAACATAACTGGTTTTATTCACAGAGAATCTCCCATGTGTTAAATGCTCCTTCCAAGTTTGAGTGGACAGGATCTCTACTTTCAGATAGCATAGAAGAAGGCTGTCCTTGGGTACATCCTGGATTTCTCATCTTCCCAGCTGCTGTGCACAATGATGGAAAGAAGAATGGGTAGCTGAGACTGCCCTAAATTGTCCAGCAGAGTTCAAAGAATGCATTCAGTGTACAGAGGGCATTTCAATGACTGAAGGGCCACCTGAAGGTTTCCAGGATTGAGGGTAAAATGTCATAGGGTCCCTTGTAGTGTGATGAAGACATTCCAGCTCTGGGTAGACATTGCAACAAGAGTGCTGCATCGTCTACTGCAGAAGTCCATATCTGAGAACAGAAGTCCATATCTGAGAACAGATGGATCTGGTTTTCAACAACGCTCCTCTGCCATCTCTGCCCTTAATGTTATTGAGTACGTTATTTAATCTTGTTGATTGTTCTCAGCTGTGAAAGGAAGATCATAATGTATAACTCGCAGAGTGGTGATGAAAATAAAGTCAGTGTGTCAGCTTTTCAAAATAGAGAAGATATGGGGCCAACCTAGATGTCCATCAATGGAAGAATGGCGAAGAAGAACACTGGCCACACACACTGGGTATTATTTGGTCATAAATAGTGACATCTAGTCACTGCAGCTGGACATCCTGTAATGTAAAGTGAACCAGACACAAAACGGCAACACTCTCTGTGGTATAGCTAACCTATGTTGATCTGAGTTAAAAACAGTCACTGCTGGAAGAAGAGAGAGGCAGATAAGGGAGGTGAGTTAAAAATACACACTGATAGGAATAGAAGGAATGCGTGTTGGTGTTCCACCACACAACAGGATGACTGGAATTCACAGCAATCTAGTGTATAGTTTAGGGACATCCATTAGAGGTAGAAATGCATACTGATGCAGTGAGCTGAGCCTGGTTGATGTATGCTGGTAAAACCAGGGGACAGACTAAACAGTAGCTGTTGGCAACATTGGTGGGTTGAGCCCATGAGTGCATGCCAGTAAAACCTGGGACAGTAGACTAGATGGTAGCTATTGCTGTTGTCACTGTTACTTTAGGGGGAACATCTAGAGTTTGGATTTTTTTTTAAAAATCAATCTTGTGAAAGTTACCTGGGTAGTCGTTATGTAACTTTAAAGCAAAATGCCTGGCCAAGCTGACTTGATGATAAAGCAGATGTCTGAGCGCATCTTGGGATGAATAAGTTATGAATCATGAAAAGCTGCTGTTTAAAGGCTACCAGCTGCATGCTTGAAAGCAAATGGCTATCTTGCTGATCTGAGTAATTCTGATCTTGTCTTAATTTAAACATTGACTGTATTTAGATGCAGGGATGAACTCTTTTTTTTTTTTTTTTTTTGGTTTTTTGAGACAGGGTTTCTCTGTGTAGCCTTGGCTGTCCTGGAGCTCACTTTGTAGACCAGGCTGGCCTCGAACTCAGAAATCCATCTGTCTCTGCCTCCCCAGTGCTGGGATTAAAGGCATGACCTCTTAAGAACACCGAGCAGTGCAGAGTTGCTGTTCTGATGAGGGTTCCACACCCCACATTTCCAATACTTTATACTGAGTTAGGCAAACTTGTGTATCAAGGCACTATTCCCCATCTGGTATCCGTTGGTTTGTCTGAGAACTAATTCCCATACTGTGCCCTTGTGTCCTGACCATTCACACATTCTTAGGAACTATTCTTCAAACATGATCTTTGGCCCATTATGAATCCTCTTAGGGAGAAATAGCCACAGTGTTATTGGTGAGATAACCACGCAGTCCTCTCTAAGGGGTTTGAAGAGGACCAATGTTTTGAAACATCTGCTTGCTACGTGGTTGAGCCTTCCTTCCCGTTCCTCTTCTAAACGATCACCTGCAGCCCAGCCTCTTCCTTCTCAGTACAGACCTTTCATCATCGGGATGAACAGAAGAGATGATCTACACAGAGCAAGGGAGGGAGACTTATGGGAAAGCCTGCCACGTGCCAAACGAGCTGCATGGATTGCTACGGCAAGTAATGACTTTCTGGTAATGGGATGTCTGCAACTTCCTTTATCCCGTGGCCGCTGCGCTTCTCTACATTCCTTGCAGTTGCACAGGATTTATTTGCTGAAATAAGGAGACAAATGTGAAATGATTTCTCCAATTTCCTTAAAAATGTATTTTTTTTTCAAACTTAGACAAATAGTCCTTATGGCTCTTGAGAAATAATCACAGTGTCTGAGTTAGTATTGCTTCCGGGGTGAATGTGGTGGCCTGTTTGGTATTTGGATAGGATGCCTCTTTGCAACCCACTTCTCGTGTTGGTGAGAAATGTTATTTTTGTCTTCACAGGGTTTATTTATAGTGTTCTTAGGTAATCTTGGCCTTTCTCTCTTTCTCCTCGACTTTTAAGACAAAGTCTTATCATGCATCACTGGAACTTGTAATGTAGGTCAAACTGACCTTGAACTCAGAGATCCACTTCCTCCCAAGTCCCTTCAAATGCATCCCAATAAAGACGTGGGTCACCACAAGTGCCCTTTTAAACTGTACATTTTCATAAAAATAAAATCATGAGCTCACTGCAGCGTCATCCATGAGGTTTTAATCACCCCTAATGAGGAGTTTAGGCTGAAATTCTCTATAGCTTAGAATATTTTATTTTCCCACACTATGAGCTCATGACATAAAAGTCAATAAATATGTTATTTTACTTCAAGAAGAACTCACATCAAAGAGGTCAGCCTTTAAAGCTTCATTCACCTTGCTATTTATTTTATTTGTACCTGGAATCTGATGCTCATTGCAGGAGGCTGAACTGATTAAAAACAAAACAAAACAAAACAAAACAAAACAAAACAAAACAAAACAAAACAAAACAAAACTGTGGTTATAACCTCTCTTCCACCAACCCTATAAAGGACCAGACCTGTCAGTGAAGGTCACATGTCCTGAAGGAAAGAAAATAGCGGCTGTGGTGGGGCAGGAACTAGAATATCAGGAGAACTAAAATCAGTGTGTGGTATAATATATGTGTGTGGGCACGTATTTTTGATAATTTCACTATCAAAAAATTATTTATTTGCTAAAGTGCTTATCTTCTGTGAATCCTATAGTCTACTAGTCAGTGGACAGTGGAATTTTCATAAAGAGGACAACAGATGTTAGAAGGTCAAAGGGTCAAGGGGATCAAAAGGGAAAATGGCTTAAGTCTGTTGAGTGGCAACTGCCTTAGCTGGGTCTGACTCCCTTTGAGAGGGTGGCTCTGGAGGGGTGAAAAAAGGTTTGAGATCCAGAAAAATCCTCTTCTCTGGCTCTTTAGGACAGCTGGGCACCATTTGAATGCTAGAGTGGGGGATGGGAGGATGGGAGGATGGGAGGGTGGGAGGAGGGATGACCAAGAGTCCTTTTCATTATGTCTGTTTAAGTGCATAGATGTACCCTATGAGGAAGTATACTGTGTTTGAATAAGGGATACTGAGATTAACCCAGGCACAAACTCTACCACTAAGATACATCCCAGACCCAAGAAATGGTCACTACCACCTTTGAATGGCCATAAAGATGCCTCAAGAAGGAGACATCTTTCATTGGAGCAGGTGTGTTTGATCTGGCTCCTCATTCTGGCCCAGATAGAGATAAATTTCCTTTAGTGACAATTGCTATTACTAGGACAGGACAAAGGTGTGCTAGGCTTCCTTTAAAGAGGCAACTCAAGCACAGGCAGGCATCACTTTCCCTTTTCCCTAAGCAAATCTGAGGTGAACTTTTACCAAAAAGTAGGAGCAAACCCAAGAGACATAGCGTATCTCTATGTGTGTTTGTTGGGTAAATATCCCAAGGGCTGGTGCAGGAGAATGCCTCAGTAAGTAAAGCACTTTCCTTACACACAGGACCTGGGTTTGGTTCCCAGAACTTCTGTCAAAAAGTCAGCTATGACGATAGGTGCATGGATGATCTGGCCCTTTATAGGGTTGGTGGAAGAGAGGTTATAACCACAGTTTTGTTTTGCTGAGAAAATGGACACAGAAGGAGCCCTTAGGCTCTCTACCTCATCTAACCATAACATCTAGATCAGTGAGAGAACCTGTCTCTTTCAGATGAATCTTGTTCCTGTTGAGGGCAGTCCAGATTGTCCTCTATTCACTCTCCACATATGAACATGTGAACTCACTTATCCCCACACACCTGTGCTCACACACATATACACGTACATCTCACACACATACTTGCATATACACACCTTGTACTCACACACTCACACATATCTATACTCATACTACTACCTGTGCTCACACAACACACCTGTACACACACACACACACACACACACACACACACACACACACACTCACACTCACACATACACACACCTGTGTTCACATACACACCTTTGTTCACACACTGATACATTTTTACTCTCTCACACACATTCCTGTAGTCACACTTGCACTCATACACACCTGTACTCTTTCCCACTCATGTATATTCACACACTCACACAAACACACTCACATATACACACCTGTACACACACACACAAACACACACACACCACCTCTGAAAAGGTGGAGTTTGATTTGATCATAGGTAATTTACCTCTTGGTCCATCACATCCAGCTTACCCATTTGCCATCTGTGCTGTGGCTCAGGGTTTTCTGTGCTACCAACTCATTAAAATCACCTGGGAAGCTCTGGCTCGAACACAGGTTAGTGAAACAGAAATCCCAGGGGTGTGCCCTAAGTGTGAGGATTTTAATAGCTCTCTTGGCAATGGTTGGTGTGCAGGAAAGTATTAAAGGTCAGCACGGTGTGCTTCAGGACTCTTCACCATTCTGTTTGTTGTGGAGAGAGGCCTGGCACTCATAAGATGAATGAATGAATGGAAAGATGAATACTCATTATTAGTGTTCTCATTCAAATACAGACTAAGTGATGGTTCTCGCCCTGCTGCTTACCAAGGCCCTCTACAGTTAGAGAGAAAACCTCTGTGTGGTAGCTCTAAGGCTGGTCACTCTAGATACCAGGAATGGTCTCGTCCCTCCACTTCTGATGGCGTCTCTATCTTCTGATTATTGAAATTCTCGTACAAACAGAAATACCAAGTAGTGGGAGGGTTGTCCTGGCCTTCTCTAGCTGCATTCTAGGCTGGGGATAGACCTGTGCCTTAAATCAGTGTCCTGTTGCTGGGAAGAGACAGTGTGGCCATGCCAACTCTTATAAAAGAAGGCATTTAATTGGAGCTTGCTTACAGTTTCAGAGGTTTAATCCATTATCATTACGGTGAGGAGCATGATAAGAGGCAGGCAGATGCAGTGCTGGAGAATTAGCTGAGCGTTCTGGATCTGGATCTGCAGGCAGCAGGAAGACAGAAAGAGAGAGAGAGAGAGAGAGAGAGAGAGAGAGAGAGAGAGAGAGAGAGAGAGAGAGAGAGAGAGAGAGACTGGCTTGGGCTTTTGGAACCCAAATCCTATCCCAAGTGACACACTTCCTTCAACAAGGCCACACCTCCCAATCTTTCTCAAACAGTACCACTCCTGGTGACTAATCATTCAAGTATATGAGCCTATGGGAGGCGGGATGCTTATTCAAATCACCAGACCTGAGGTGGCAAAGTCCTTCGTTGCAGGGGGTAAAATGCAGGGTTTAGGAGGGCATTGCCACTTGGAGGATAGCCATGGATTTGAACCAAGCACCAGCAGTGTCTTGCTTGGCTGTTTGATCAGAGTCAACTCTGAGACAGAATCTAAGTTAGTGAAGGAGTCAAGCAGGAGTCACGAGGACTGCAACTCAGGGGTAGCCTTTCCAGTTCATTTTCATCAGGGTTTGGTGTGGTTTTTCAGACAGTAATCTGCACCAGGTGGAGAAATAGGGATGGTTGTCTTGGTTTCGTATCCCAGAAGAGCATATTATTGAAAATTTCAAACACAAGAAGATAGAACTAAGGTAAGGAGATTATTGAATTAGTTTCCTCTCAAACCCAAACCTCGAATTTTTATTACTAAAAAGTAATAAAGAGTAATAGAGTATAGAGGATATAATGTATCACCTTGAAAATAACATTAATGTAATCACATATGCTAGGTGTCTCACTTTGCTTTGAGAATCCAGGAATTAAACTGGTTTTTATAATGCTACAAAGGGTGATTTTACACACACACGCACACACACACACACACACACACACACACTCACACATATCTACTTAAAATAGAAGCTACCATATTTTATAATGTAAAATATTATACAGTGTCCTTTAAAAAATATAACTCAGTTAGTAGATGAACTAAGACATTGAATCAGAAATTTTGGTTTAGCAGTTTTTCTAGTTACTTGCTATCTGCCTTGAAGGAAGTCTCTTAGTCTTTCTGAACCCCCAACAACCTAGTTATAGAATTTATAATCATCTTTCTCATCTATAGAATTACAGTCATGACTTAAAGAGAAACATGTAAAATGCCTGATGGTCATTTTCATATAGAAAGTTGAATTATAATCATATTTAGATTTTTAACCTCAGTCAGAGGCTCAGCTTGCATAATTGGTCAAAAAATTCCTATGCTAATCTCAGGTGCTGATGTCAGCTCCTGTGCGTTTCACCGTGGTTCTCAGGCTGGCCTTGAGCTCGCAATCTGGAGCATTAAACTTCAAAGTAGTAATCACACAGGCATGCAGCGTCTTGAACAACTTGATGCAGTTTCCATTAAAACTAATTTCTGTTTTTATGTTCTCATTTTATTTTTGTGCCGATTTTATTACCCACTCTTCTCTTTTCATGATTATCTTTTTGCCCTTTTGTTAAAAGAACTATAGTGCACTCCGTCCCACCCCCACCCGCTCCCACATACACAATTTTGAGGTGGCAACATCTGGGACACACAAGCCTTTCAGGAATCAATCCAGAGTTATAGCCTTTGTGTAATTTAGACAATGCCACCATCACCCCCATCCATGGTAGCTCTTTCACTTCTTGGCAGGAGCCCCATGTTCAGTCTGAAGATGTTCCTCAGAGAGAGTCTTAAAGATGTGTGAAGTGAGTCAGGCTTCCTGGAAATTGCTGTTCCCAGCAGTAAAATTTCAGTTTCTTATATTCTTGGTAAGTAAGTATCCACAGGAAAGTTCCAGAAGCAAATTCCTTTCTGATATTAGTTTTCTTCTTTCCTTTATTCCAATAATGTCATCAGCTACCTTCCCTTCTGGTGGCATGATTTCTTGGGTAAAATACATGTGGCTACATTAAAAGCTATGTAAAATATATCACTCGTATTAACTGATCTGCATGGTTAGGTGAAGTGTGCTGAGAAATGTTTTAAGGAGTAAATGCAGTTATGCACAAGGACTAGCTCTTTCCACAAGGCCTTGATACAGGAAGACATACAGTCCGCAAGGACCCGGTGAGAAGACTCTTGGCCACAGGCTTGTGTGTAAAATGAGGATGACATGCAATTAGCCGTGCACTGGTTGCCTATTTCTGCAAACGGAGCTCCGTTGGAGCTCAGCAGCTAAGCAGTGTGGTCACCAGCCTTTGAATAACCCTGGTCACAAAGCTTCGATTTGGAGGGTGGGCTCTGCAGAGAGCTCAGCTCTGCCGGAATTGTCACTAGCAGGAAGACTTTGATGTCAGAGGTTTTGACTAAAGGCTCAGTACTCGATGACTTGTGATTGGCATTGCCTGTCAGATAAGATATTGGCTGACTGCATCCCCTTTGTGTTACTTGCTTTAAGGTCTGGAACTCTTGTAGGATGGCTGCATACAAGGAGAAAAGACGAGGTCACCTTTTATAGCATGCCTTTGCAATTCCTGAATTACTATATTGTATTTTAACTAAGGCCAGTTCAAGGAGACAGGGTAGCGACCCTTTACTGAGAGGTGGCAAAGTTCTTAAGAATATAGGACAGAGAGGATTACTGCTATGGTAAATTTTTATAGAATACACTTACTTAATACAGCTCTAACGAATATTCAATGAGCCGATATGTACAAAGGATATAGCCCATACATTGTAACTGGCAGCTGCGAGTGTGCTATTGTTATTGCATATGTAATTGTGCCAGTCTACTGTGAAAGGGTCTCTGATCTGTTGAGACCCAGACTGTAGCGTTGTCAGCTCGAGCAGAGGAAATTCAAGCCTGAGGGTTAACTTGTTCAGTCATCCAGAAGGAACTGAGGCTAGGAGACCAAAGTTGAGACTGAACTGGTCACCCCAGGTCAGACTTTAGAACACAGAACTGCCGAGTTGGCAGCCACAGAGCAGACCTCTGAATAGTGAGTGAAGGCATGTAATGAACACCCAGTGTTTATGAGCTGAGGATCCAGATTTGAAGATAGCCCGGACCCTAAAGAAGTAGGTCTTCTTTTTACTTTGAAGTGTATTTATGATCAGTTGCAAAGTTGTTTTTCAACACGTATTCTGTGGATTAATCTGATCAAGGAACTTCTACAAAGATCTTGAATGTTACATAATATATAATGGGATATATATATACTTGTGAATGTTAAAATGTATGAATTGATACTATAGAAGGCACACACATCTTGGCATCAAGCATAATTGCATACAATATGTGGTTTCCTGTGGTTACACTTGCTAAATCTTCAGGCCAGCATGCGTCTGAAAGGTTGCATGTGAAGAACGACAGTATCCAGGCAAGCGGCACCTCGAGTGGTGGGTAATGCAAAGAGGTTTTGCTGAGTTATCACTCGTGTCTTACCTAGAGAATAAGGAATGCGAATTATTATTAAGCTTGGCCATTTTGATCTGAAACATGTTAATTAAAAATGAATTTAAAAAATTAATTGATAAAGGCTTTCTGATATAACGCAGCTAAGTTCAGAGAGACCTCTGGGGCGGGGTGGGGGGTTGGGGGAGGGGTTGGAGTGGCAGATGGTGACCCACGTGATGGATCTGCACTGCACGATAGTCTCTGGGTTATTCCTCATTTTCCAGTGGAGTTGAGCTGTGGAGAATTCCTTGGGGGAGGGGGTGCTGGCTGTCAAAGAGTGTCTGTCCTGGTCCCAGGCTGAGGAGTTGGCTACACATTTTTGCTATGCATTTGCTATGTTGGTGGATTTTGCTCATCCCTACTGTGGTGGTTACCTGGGTATGATAACTTGTCTAGACCGCGGTGTCAGTAATTTGGTTAAACGCTGGTCTAGGTGTTGTTCAGTAGGTGATTGTTAGGCATGACTAACGTTTGAATCATCGTATTCGAGTGAGGCAGATTATTCTCCACGATACCGTTGGATGTTGCACAATAGTTGACAGACTTAAGAGAAAACTCCGAGTTTGCTGCCGGTGAAATCACCCTCCTGTCTGCGACATGGAAATCGTCCACTTTGCTGAACGACGCCCTAATAATGACTTGCATTCCAGGTGGGGACCTCAGCACTTCCTGGGTCTCCAGGCATTTCCTTGCACAATATCAGCTTCCAACCTCACAGGAACTAAGTCCTTAAAGGAAAACTCTCTTGTTTCGATGGATCTTGACCGACCTCCCTCCTTTACAAAGGATAAAAAATTGACTAACTGCAGGATAAAGGGGAGTGTCAAGAAGCTCGGGAGTGGAGCGACCGTGGTGCGCATGAGCTCTGCAATTGAGTCGGGTAAACGGGAACCCAAACTACTCAGTTGAATGGTCCTTCTCAAGCTATTTAAGAGTTTCAAGCTGTAGCTTTCTTTATGTGTAATGCAACATTACAATTCTCATCTTCTTGCAGGTATATACTTACAGAGCTCAGGGAATGGCGACTCCTTCAGAAAGATTGCATTAAGGGATGGGGAAATAATGAAATGCTTACCTGCTGCATACCCTCCTCCCTTCCTGCCTCCACTCCGGCTCTGCTTCCCTCCTTCCCTTCCTGTCTGGACTGGGTGGCACTGAGCTCACCACAAAGTCCAGGCGGACCTTGGACTCTAGGTTTACTTCTAGTGGACCTTTTCTGTTTCCCCCATTATACCCTACTTACAGGACTGTCATTCCTGATGAAGATAAACACACTTTTCACTTTATTTATTTATTTTTTTCCAAGAAGGGTTAGGAGTAAGCCAGTGACACAATTCTGGTAGTAACCAGAATGCAGGAAAAGTTGTGTTGGTATAACCCTGGAGACATGATGGTTCCCTCCTCAGACAGTCCCTGTGTGCTTTTCTGCTTGCTCCAAGGTAAGATGATGTCGATACATAATATCATTTACAAGAACCCATGGGACCACTCTTGAAAAGTTGCTTAAGTGGCACCGGGGTTGCAACAAGAGTTCAGCATAGGTTGTCTGAGCACAGTAGCCAGCAGCAACCGCAGCAATTTTATTGCAAAGATTGAATCTAGATACAAACTACCAAAACAAAAGACACAACAAAACCAAACCAGACAAAAAATCCAACAACAACAACAACAACAACAAGCTAGATGGGCAGATAAACATGACATATTTTGCCATCAACTACACCAAAGCAGTTTTCACTAGAGATTAGTAAAAAGCAAAATACTTGAGGTATGGGTAGAATAACGTCATAAGACTCCTGTCTGGCTTTACGGTTATTATTGCCAGCACTTCCATTTGGTGAAGAATAAGTTAAGAATCTGTCCCGCAGAGCACCATCACCTCTGTCACAAAGTCAACTTTAGGCTCCCCGCAGGATAATCTTGCCTGGTATTTCTGCACAGTTGGCAGCACTGGTGTGACAGATGTAGATGCTTGCTGAGTCAATGGCATAGCACTGCCCCCCCCCCCATTCCTACTGGAGTCGAAGTGGGGAGTTTTTTCATTCTGAGTTTTGCTCTGGTATCTAACCTTTGCCAATGAGTCTCAGGTAGAAGCTCTGCACTAGGCTATGCTGATGGTTCTGTTCCTATTTCCTGGGACATACGCAACTCTGGTCACATGACCACAGAGACTAGAGAACCCACCTGCTAGTTGGTATGCTCAGGGGAAGCACTTCCCAGGTCGTTGTTTCCCATGTAGAGCTATAGATTTGATGATTAAGCCACGTATCTGCTTTTTCTCTGTCCCTTTTTTTCTGCTCATTTGAACATTCGTCTTTGTCTCGGCCTATTTCATTTGTCATCTGTACATTTCTGTGCTAGCCACTTGCTGCTTTAATTATTATGCATTAGAAATATTTCAGTTGTGAGTAGCAAAATATTCTGCACTGCATCTGTGTTTCATTGCACCTGGCTTTTTTTTTTTTTAAAGATTCATTTATTTTACATGAGTACACTGTAGTTGTACAGATGGTTGTGAGCCTTCATGTGGCTGTTGGGAATTGAATTTTAGGACCTCTGCTCCCTCCTGTCAATCCCACTTGCTCTGGTCAGCCCCACTTGGCCCCACTTGCTCCAGCCCAAAGATATACTTTTTGTTTGTTTGTTTGTGTGTTTTTTGAGACAGGGTTTTTCTGTGTAGCTCTGGCTGTCCTGGAACTCACTTTGTAGACCAGGCTGGCCTCAAACTCAGAAATTCGCCTGTCTCTGCCGAGTGCTGGGATTAAAGGCGTGCGCCACCACACCTGGCAAGATTTTTATTATTATACATAAGTACACTGTAGCTGACTTCAGACACACCAGAAGAAGGCATCAGATCTCATTACAGGTGATTTTGAGTCACCATGTGGCTGCTGGGATTTGAACTCAGGACCTTCAGAAGAGCAGTCAGTGCTCTTACCCGCTGAGCCATTTTACCAACACCCTGAACCTGGCTTTTAACATGATAAAGGGAGCTGTTCTTTGGTAATTTTCACATCTGTGCATCTTTGCTTAGCAAGTGACTAGCCTTGGTCACCTAAGCCAAGCATGCATAGCTCATTGCAGATGGTGAGAAATATTTGGGGGGGGGGCATGGGACTTGAGATTTTTTAGTGACCAATTCCATCCTCATGCATGATTTTGGTTGAGATACGGCTTGCTTTGCATTCCAGTGAACTGTGTGGGAAGGGAGGGTGTTGGGGAATTCCTTTGTGTTTTGGGGCATAGAATGGAGAAATAGCCTTGGGTAGAAGTTGTATGTCTGGTTGAAGAATGAGAAAGAGAAGAGAAAGCTTGTGAAAACATCTTCCTGTGGCTCTTGAGGAAACTGAAAGTGAAGATTTGATAATCTATAATTCAAGTGGCATCAAAGGTACTCAGAAACAAAACAACCAACCAACCCCGGGAGTTTGTCTTGAAACAGACAGATCCAAATGCATTACTGTATGTCCTGAGTATTTTACACCTGTGAAAAATCAGTACTATAACCGTTAGTTGGAGGAAGGACCATCACTTAATTTAATTTGCTATTTAGCTTAGAAAATATTCTTAGTCATAAGTGCTTATTTTCTAGATACTCTACATTTTAACTAATTTATCAGAAATCAGTTTAAAATGTGAAAATAATGACTTCTCACAGAAACTGCATGGCACATCCATGAGCTCTGTGCGTCAGAGGGGTTTTCTTTTCTAGGAAGGAGTACTTGGGCCCATCATGGCTTATTGACATCAGATAGGTTAGTGGGAAGGCTGGCTGTATCCCAGATCTTCACACTCAGCCCATAACTTCTTTCCTCAAGGATCAAAGGAAAAGGGGCATTTGGGGGATAGTACAGGAGGATTCTCAGGTTCCAGCCAAGCTGTCTTTTATCAAGTTGCACAGTGGGCTTCCTGTATCTGATAAGGAGAAGTGGGGGTATGTGTGGTCTGTGTTGCGATTCCAGTTCTCAGGACCTGGGTTTGTAGATATTCTTAGCTAGCCTATGATGGATTCCAGGTAGGCCACTTCGGATCTCTTCACTACCTGATGGGCTAGACCAAGAGAAGATAGACATTGGTGTTCTATCTTTGCAAATTCTTACCTCTGCTTTCCTGGAGAAGTGGGTATATAGCTCAGTGACCAAGCCCGCTCAGTCAGTCAACAGGTTCTCCAGCGCAGGAGCGAGGATTGAAAAGAGAGACGATTAGACAATGCCACAGTATGACCCCAGTCAATTCTGAGACTGAAGGCAGATTTATTTTTTTCCCAATCTGCTTTTATACCATTTTAATTACATGCAAGCAATACAATAAGGAACAAGCAAGGCAAGAAACAAAGTCCCATGATTACTGTGTCTAAGGGCTTGTCAGAATGACCAAGATATCTGAGCCCACTTCCTTGTCCATGCCCAAAATCAGATTCTTGCCTGAAGCCTACTTCTTTTGTTCCATCCTAAAATTAAGATTCCTGCCTGAACTTACTTCCTTGTCATGACCTAATGTCAGATTCCTGTCTGAAAGCCATTTCCTTGTCCTTGGCCAATGTCAGATTCCTGCCAAGCTGCCCCCCAAAGGCCAATTTGTCTTAGTCAAGTTTTCTATTCCTGCATAAACATCATAACCAAGAGGCAAACTGGAGGAAAGGGTTTATTCAGCTTACACATTCACATTTCTGGTCATCACCAAAGGAAGTCAGGGCTGGAATTCACACAGGGCAGGAAGCAGGAGCTGATGCAGAGGCCATGGAGAGATGTTAGTTACTGGCTTGCTTCCCCTAGCTTGCTCAGCTTGCTTTCTTATAGAACCCAAGACTAGCAGCCCAGGGATGGCACCGCTCACAAGGGATCTGCCAGAGGCTCCCCACAGCTCAAGAATATCATGGTCCTTTGGATGATTTTTAAATGACCAATGATGATGGTGGTGGTAGTGGTGGTGGTGTGCGCACACGCACATGCGTGTGTGTGTGTGTGTGTGTGTGTGTGTGTGTGCACTTGCATGGGCGATAATTAAGAAAACGCTTGCTACCAGGTAGGGTTCTGCTGCATACTGGCATAGCTCACATGCCATGTTTATCATTTCCTGCGTCTGTGGGAGCTTTGAGGGTTCTTGATAGACTTACTGCCCATTCTCCAGCTATGAATCTCACAGGCTGAACTGTTGGTCCATTTCTCCCATCTAGACTGGCTCTCAATGAAAGCCTTGCATGATGATTCCCCAGCATCAGCAGAGCACACAGGTTGAAACATTTGAATAGGGTGCTTTCAATTCTCCTTCCTTTGTACGAGCTTGTGTGTGCAAAACCACAGCTCTTACCTCTATAGGACAGGAAATAGTTTATTTTGGATCCAAATATGAGAAAGAATGGCTGGAGTATATGCATTAGGTTGCCAAAAAAAATCTATGTCTCAGTGTGGTAACAACTTGATGAAGCTTTTATAGTAACGGAATGAAGAAAGTCCTAAATTGAAGCACTTTCCAAATATATCCAAAGCGTTACATAGATGGCTTAGAGCAAAACAGGAGAATCTGGGCCAGAGGTCACAAATGATACTTGATGCTGTGATTAGCCTTTTGGTTGGTAGAAATTCGGGTTTTTGTTTAGTCTGTATATTCTAAAAGGGTTTTATCTGTTAATCACAGGATGTTAGTTAGGTAAGACAGAGAGGAAAGGCTACTGAGGGAGCTAAAGATAGTCCAAGGTAAATGTAATTTGGCTCTGGAATTGCAACATTCCAAGTTCTTTACCCAACAGAAGTTCCCATCACTAAGCAAGGGGCAGTTAGTTCTTCCTGGAACGCTTGTTAACAAACTATTGTGTGGGTCCAGACCCATATTTTTCTTCTCACTTTTCTTCCAATGTTTTGAGATTGCCTTTGTGAGTTGCTGAAGTTTCTGTGCTCTCACTTTGTAACAGCCTATTGTTGTCTGTTGCTTGATCTGTTACATCTTTACTCAGTTTGGGCGAGGCTTTTCCTTTTCCTTTCAGTTTTGTCTTGTGACGAGCATCTGTGGTAGTACTGTTGGCAAAGGGCAAAGGTTGAGCTGAGTATCCTGCCACCCGCTTTTTTTTTTTTTTTGGCTTGTCAGTGTCTGGCATCCCTGGCTCCCCACAACTGCCTTCCCAGGAAGTCTATCACTAGGGGGTTATAGCAAGGTAAATTCCTGCTAAATGGTAAATGGCCTGTGGTTTTTGCCTGTTATCAGGCTCCCAGGAATCTCTATTTGACAGAATAGGACCCTTTTCAAGATGGCACCCAGGAGTTACAAAATGGATTTCCTCTGCACTGCTGCCCCACCCTCTGGAGGAGTCACACTAGCTCACCCAATCAATCCGTAACTGTACAGAAGGCTTGTGAGGGCTGGGGCTTGTCCTGAGGGTCACTTTTCATCAGAGCTGTGTGGAATGTCTTTTGAGTGGGGCCTCCATGTCTCTGGCCCTGTTTGTTTGGCTTCCGTTGAGTAAGATGTCCATATTTTTCTCTGTATTTTTCTTCAGATGTTTCGAGATTACCTTTGTGAATTTCTGAAGTCTTATTCTCTCACTTTGTAACAGCCTATTGTTTTTTTTTTTTTCCTGTCTGTTCTCTTTAATTGGCCACATGGAGGGAACTGCTGGTCAGTCATCTTACCCGGAACTCCACTGGGAATGTCTGCCTTGATTTCTTTTCCAGTATATGTAGATGGTATAAATGTTATTAATTTTTCTACCAAGGCAGGTGCCATAGATTTTTCAAATGTTTGCTAAGCTACAGGCCTTCAAACACATGTTCCCCTATATGGCTAAGGAATAAATTAAGGGTGATTTTTTAAATCACAAGGAGATGTTATTTGTATCCTTGAAGGGGGTCTCGAACTTCTAATCTGTTCAAATTATAGACACGGGTCCACCCTGAACACTATAGAAAACAACTGAGTTAATTCCATATAATAAATAAGTTAACATACTTTTACTTTGGTGATTTTTTTTTGCAAGACACATTATACTTTTAAATTCAAAATTGCCATACATTTATAACCCAGTAGTATTTCTTTGTGTTAACTGTACCCAAAATTCTAAGAAATTAAATGTTTATTCTTCTAATTGGTTGAATTCTGGTTAATGGTTAAAAAAAACCTTTATAATAATAAGTACAGAGCCCAGTAAGTATGTTTAACATCTTTTATCATCTTGCTATACATTAGTTTACCTACAACTTGGAAGTGTATGCTTTTGCATAAATTCATTTCTATATGCATTTTGTATTCAGATATGAGGGTTTTTTTTGACATGGGTTTGTTAATCTTACTCTAGGTTTTCTGCGCATGGTTAGAGCATCCACCCCACATGCAGCTCACCTGCAGCTGCACAGCTCGTCACATGTCCCCACATATGTACTGGACTTTTTTGTTCATCTAATGCTAGAATTGTACCCGTCCCCTTGTCTTCTAAAAAGGCATAATTGTTGTACTAATGGATTTTAAAAATAAACTGCCCAGGACATTATGTGATTCAAATAAGTATACCAGATGGATCCCAAAGACATTGAGTCATGTTGTTCAGCCTCAAACACCCGTATCGGTCATGTTATCTGCCAGCATTTCCTTCTCCTCCTGTGAATGTCTCTCTACTGGATCACCTGTTCCTGCCTCATGATAGTGGGAAGTGGGTCCTCTCTTATCTTCTTACTTTTATAAAATTGAATTAACTCTTATTTCTGCTTGTTTTATGCAGGTTTACTCATCCCAGAAAAGTAAGTCTTTATAGAATTCAGCTTTAAATGTTTGCTTTCATTTTTATCCTTTTATATTCATAAATATTGTATAGTGGGCATAGTTCTTTCATTATCACCTGTCTTCCTCATGTAAGTATCATTTGTCCCTCTATGGTTGAACACTTTCTCCCTTATACATACTTTCAGTTCTTTATTCTCTAAAGTCATTGTCTTGTTGGCAGCCACCTAACGATGTCTTTTAATACTTGATTAAAGTTAATAGCAATGAATTAAAATGGCTTTTTAGGAGCCAGAAAAAAATGTTAAGCCAATTTCAGAAAGACAAATATTACATTTTTCTTTCATCTGTGGTTCCTAGATTTTAGAGTACACACATGCACACACATGTGCATACACACACTTGCACACACATGCACACAGATACACACATGTGCACCCATGCACACGGCGCACACACACATGTGTGCTCACATACATGCACGTACACATACAGGCACACACCCGGGCATGCACACTCATGTGAACACACACATGCAAACACATCACACATGTGCAAACACACATGTACACATACCTATACACACTTTTGCACACACATGTGCACATACTGTGCATAGATAGATGCATGGATGGATGATAGATAACATGACTACCTATGGGGAGAAGGAGGGTTGAGAAAAGGGAGAAGAGAGGCCTATGGGGGAGGGGAGCACATATACCCAATGGTAGTTCTGGCCTTTGGATTAACAAAAAGTACAATTTGAATATTTTCTATGTGATTTACTCTAGTCAATGGTCAAAAAACTATTCTAGATCTATAGAGAAATCGTTACAGTTCCTCTCAAAACGTCTTTGAGAAGACATTGTCCACAAACTGCATGCCTTTGACAAGTTCAACTATAATTAAAACACACAAACCTCAAAATGATACCGCGGCTGGAGGCCTAGAGAGATGGAGGTGAGGTAGACAGCATTTTGAAATAAATGGTTTAAAACTTTGGCAAACGTTAATTGTCGGCTTCTGCTTCTCAAAGTACAGTGCACATTTGGAAATTAGCTGCTTAGATGCAAAAGGCAAGCTGTGCATGTGGGGGCTTGAATCATCTGCTTGGTCATGTATGTTAAGTACATAACTCATTCTCTGTGAGTATAATTCTGACCATCAAATAACAGGATACTGGAGCTGAGGGAGGACTTGGCAGTGAACAGCGCTGATGTTCTGGCAGCTCAGAACTGTCCGACAATCCAGTTCTGGGGGAATCTGACAGCCTCTTCTGGCCTCTGTTGGCACCAGGCATGCAGAAGCTGACTATACACGGCGAGGGGGGTGGGGCACAAACATTCTATGCATATAGTAAAAATAAGCATATCTTAACAAGACAACAGTGTTTGCAACCCTGCCCCCAAACTTGTACTGGGTGTAGATCTGTCCTGTGAATGTGCTCTGTAAATGGTTCATGCCATCCAAGAGGATCAAACTGCCGCTGTCAGCAACGCTGTAAATCTTTGGAACAATATTAAAGAAAAGCAAGGAAGTGCTTGTGAGACAACCCAGGTGATTCCTTATTTAGTGGGAAGAGAGGATACACTGGCCTGGCGACACTTGGGAAGCTTGTCATGTGGGCTAGTTCTTCTACGGAAGGAGGATAAAGATGGCAACCAGGTAACAGATGACGAGTGACAGTTCTGTGGTTGTAGCATCCTGCTCTATGAAAAATGAAGATGAGGGGGACATTGAGAACACTGTGGATTATTTTCTACAGAAAGAGCAAGAAAAAAAAAAACTACAGCTCTTACCACGCCGATTCTGTAAAGCACAGCCTACGTCTTTACTGGCTATTGTAATTCATTTCTGTTTTCCAACATGTTTGCTAGAAATATTCACAGCATCATCTCCCATTATAATTAGACACAGGAAACAACAGTTTTATTTTTATTAATATTTGGGACAGCAGATTGGGATGCTTGGAGATATTACTTCTTCCTCACCCCCCCCCCCTCCTCCCAGCATCTAGTTCTGAGACAAAAATCTCAATGCATTTAACTTGAAGTTTTCATTTCTGGCAACACGAAATTCACAGAAACCGGGGGTTGGGGGGTAAAAACACGAGGCTCATGGTGCACGGCTCTAACAAACACTTACCAAGTCAGCTTATTTTTCTTCAGCTTCATTTCCCTTCTGAAATACCACCGAAGGGGAAAAGACACAGAACATCTGATCTTGTTCTTCAGTTCCCTGTCTGTTTCCAGCCAACTGTTCTCTTCTTCTAATTAACCCCAACATAGTAAAAGGAGCCAAGATTTTTGTGGGTGGAGGGAAAAAGGTACACATGGTTGGAGAGAGAGGAAAAAAAGGTACGAGAAAAGCCACATAGACTCGAGTTTCACCAGGGGAAGGAAGTCCATGCACAGAGTGAGACTTCTGCATTTTTTTGTTCAGGTGAAGGGATGGTGATGTGTCTTCTCTCCCCTGGCTTCAAAGATGAATCAAAGGTTTCCACCGTTGTTATGTGAACCTATGAGAGTGCAGGTGTGTGCTCAGTCATGGCCAGACAGCCTTTGAAATGAGATTTAAATTAATAGTGTCTTGGAGGAGTTTTTTCTCAGAGCACGCTGATGGCCACAGGACCTCAGAGACTGGTGGAACTTGACGATCATGTACCAATGTGTCCAGGGTTCTGGGAGTTTATAACCTCATGGAGTATGTTCTCTCTCTCTCTCTCTCTCTCTCTCTCTCTCTCTCTCTCTCTCTCTCACACACACACACACACACACACACACACACAGACACGCACACACACAATGCTTGGCTGACAGGAACAGCATTGTCTGGAAATCTCTTTGGTGCATTCTCACATTGAAAAGCTCCTTACCCCAAGTGGAGGGAGCTAAGGACAAGAACCGTTAACCCTGCGTGGAGCTTACAGAGATGCAAAAGGAGGCAGAGATGGAGAGAATCGGAAGCTGCTCCACAGAAGATGGGAACTTAATGTAATTATCTCCAAACTACACATCCACCATGGGGCAGAAGGCTGGGAATCAAAGGTTTTCTAACAACCTCACTCCTGCCTGTGCTCTGCAGTTGTCCTGGCAAGGGCTGGAGCCTGGGTTCAGAACACATCACTCACTCAGGGCCATTTCTTCTTGTACTTGAATACACTGTTACAAAGTAACAAAAGGGCAGACGGAGCCAAGAGACAGGGAGAAATTAGACCAGAAAGGGAAAGCTACTTACTGGGAAGGTCATCCAATGAGCGAGGCTTGTAAGTGTCAACCAGGAACATAAGACATTGGGGACAGAAGTGAGCAGGACAGGGCAGGGGTGACCCCCTTGGGATCAGACACCCTGGAGAAGAGAGAGGGGCCATAGTCACTGTTAATTACAAGCACATGAGGGTGTGCCTCTGCTGTATTCTTTTCATAGAGGAAGAAACTAGCTTGATCAGGGTCTCAGAGTTGGTGGACACATGCCAGCCAGTCATACATTATGAGTCGGTTCTCCTGTATGCGACTTTGAGAACCACAGGGAGATCCACATCAGCTGAGTGGGGGCAGGGGCAAGATGGTCTCGCAGGCAGGCCCTGAAAGCCACCAATACCGTATCAGGGTATTGAGTTTCCATTTCCAATTTGGTGAGATAGTTCCGACCAAGGCATGACTTGCCTGATTCATTTTCAAAAGCTCTTCTTGGCTGAGCTAGTGGAGGTTCAAAGACAAGATGGTCACTTAAGTTTCGATAAAGGATTCTGAGGAAGTGGGCATGAGGCTACCCCAGAACACTGTCAGTTTCCTGTGGAGAGCAGAGAGCCTCTGGGCTCTTCATAACCTAAGCTTCCTTACTCCAAGCTTGGGAGCCTCAGACAAAGCTACAAGGAAAGGACTCCAGCTCAGTCAGGGCTTAAGCTTGGAGCTCTGGCCTCAAGAAGGTGACTCCAGAGAACACTCTGTGCCTTCATTTCCATGATGCTTTGTTTCCACAAAGCTTTAAGGAAGCTTTGGGGGAGAGCCAGCATCACCCCTGGCATGCTCTTCCAGAGGACTGCAAGGGAAGGACTCTTGCCAGATTCACACCGTGAGGCAAGTGTCATCTTACCCTGGCAAGGACACAGCAAAAGCCCACGTACTCAGAGATGCAAACATTCTTAGTAAAACCCTATCAAGTCAAGTTAAAGAACACATAATAAATGTTGTTCATACGATCATGAGGTTTCATGTCAGGGCTACAAGGGTGTTTCAACATATACAAATTAATAACTTAATATCTCGCAGTGGCAGAATGAGGGATTAAAAAACACACCATTACCTCAATGGATTCAGTAAAAGCATTTTATAAAATTCAACATCTTTTCACAATTAAAGCCCCAAACAAACTAGGAATAAAAGGGTCCCATCCCAAAAGAATTAAGGCTTCACATGTCAAACAGCAGCCGGCATTTGATGGAATGGGGAAAAACGCTGAAAACATTTCTTTTAAAATGGAGAACGTGACTATGGCTGTCCATTCACAATGCTCTTATTAACACTAATCAAAGTTTTATTGGGAGCAACCAGACGGAAAGAAATTGGGAATAGAGTTGATTTCATGTTCTTCCAACCGATAAACTCAGTTCATAGTGCACCTAAAAAAAAAAAAAAAAAAAAAAAAGCAAACAACAACAATAACATAAGAATTTGGGTCTGCAAAATGGTTTTGGGGGGGGGGTGTTCAAGCTGCTCGCTGCCAAGCTTGATGACCTGAGTCCCCAGACCGACACACTGGAAGGAGAGGGATGATTCCCACCAGCTGTACTATAATCCACATTCGTTGTAGACATGTGTCTACAACACAGGGGGCAGGGATACCCCGACCCCAGATAAATAAGTATGATTTAACATAAAAATTTAAAATCTCGAGAAATCTTAGCCATTTCATTACTCCTAAAGGTGTCTACTTTGTACAAACCTTGCAGAACTGGTCATTGAATTAATGTACCACGGTTATTAAACAGAGACCGGAAATCACAGTTGGTGGAAGCCTGTGACCTCACATCAACCATGCTCCAGACTTCATTATGGTTTTGCAAATTCATCTCCAGGAATTAATTCACATTGGTCTGCTTTTTAAGGTTGCTTCAAATGCCAGCCTAGGATGGCACAAGGCAGGATTGGTAGGGCTGAAGGCAAGCGGCCCATTGTCTAGGGCACAGGATGCCAAGTGTGCTAATGACCTTTCTATTTTTGTGAAGAGACACCATGGCCCAGACAACTTAAAAAGAAAGCATTGAATTTGCAGGATCACGGTTCCAGAGGGCTAGAGTCCATGATTATCCTGACAGGAAGGATGGCTGTGGATGGCGGGCAGGCATGGAGCAGTAGCTGAGAACTTGTGTTCTGATTCACGAGCATGCGATAGAGAAAGAGAACTAGGAATGGTGTGGGCCTTTGAAACCTCAAAGCCCATCTACCCCAAGTGATACACCTCCTCCAACAAGTCCACACCTCGTAATTCTTTCAAGTACTATGTATCCAAGTACTTCTAAGTACTGTGTATCCAAGTATTGCTAAGTACTGTGTATCCAAGTACTTCCAAATACTGTGTATCCAAGTACTTCCAAGTACTGTGTATCTAACGTTCTAATATATAAGCCCAAGGAGGAGGGGGGAGTATTTCATTCAAACCAGCACGCCATGTTTGTGTTATGAATTTCTATAGCTGGAATACAGCTTCTCCTGAATATCTTCATGCATGAGCTTTCACTATCCAAATTCATCTAAGCGTGACTGAATTTATATCCTGTTTCATCATCATATAAGGAGAACACATGAGATATTTTGACATTATAAAAGGATTGTCTTCAAGTGTTCAGAACCTACTTGTTCAAGGAAATGGCATACATCTTCCTCTACTTATCCTTCTGACTAAATACTTTTCCTTTGGAGACCATGAGTGACCTGTGAGAGCTGATTGGTTAAACTGATCTAGAACCATACTTTGCGATGGCTAGTCATTTCCGGGTCTTTGACGCTTCCCGTAGCAGAAGATGTTGTCTGTATGAGAGGGTGCTTTTAAAGAGTTCGTTTAAAACCGTTCATACTATTTATACGTACACTGATTTCTCCCACTGCCCCGGTGGGTGAGAAGAGCCAGTAACTGGTTAATATTGCCTAGGAGATCAAAATATTTTGTTAAGTATTTAGATCTTCAGCATTGTGCTCAAGTAATTAAAATCTTTGAGCAGGAAGTCTCTGGTTTGCTTCCGAACTCCAAGCAGGACCTGTAAGTCCATTTTTTAAATAAATGGGCTAGCAAGCACGGTCCCTGGAGCAGTTTAAGTGGGTTTGGTAAAACAGAAACAGAACTCTTCCTTCTTGAGTCCAGGAGCCAGGACTCTCAGCCCAGCCCTGGGGCTTAGGGTTGGGGGTGGAGTGGGGTCTTCGTGGCTTCAGCAACTCCAGCTGCAGCCGGCAGGGGGCGGCAGAGGCTGCGTGAGCGGAGGTGGGGCGGCGCTGTCTGGCTGCACAGTCCACCCAGGTTTCTATTCCGGTTCTGTCCGGTTGCCCCGGAGCGAGGCCACTCCGTGTCTGGCTTTTTTTTTTTTTTTTTTCCCTTGCAAACCTTGCTCCACCGTCCGTCCTCCGGGCCGGGTACCATGCTCTTCAGTGTGTGCTTGAGGCTTTGCAGGGACGGTTGCCCGGAGCCATCTGCCTTCAACTGCCCCAATCCTGCAGATTCAGTCAAGGGGCAGGAAGTTTTATCTCGCCCAAAGCACTGCAAGCTGAGCTGCTGGACAGATAGAAAGCCACACCCCCGTGGCTCGCCGGGAAAGTAGAAGTTGGAAGGAATGGTGTGAAAGGGAGAAACCCAGATTTCTGCTAAACTCCGTTAGAAGCCTTGTACTCAGGAGTTTTGGGAGCTCTCTGGACTCATAACCCACTTTTGGTTGAGTTTCTCGTTCTCCGCATGCTCAGAAAATGCAACATTTAAACACCTCTGGCATAACACTTTCATGAACACTTGCCCTGCTCCAGCTTCTTTCAGTGCAAAATTTGTTCACTCTCTTAAGTCCTCCCTTCAAACCGCCTCCCAAACTCCGTGATTCCTTCTCAGAACATTTCCCCCCTTTATAACAGTTGCTTTTTGTGTCCTTTTCTTCTAAGATTTCATTGGTGTTTGGGCAGGGAAGACGGTTCAGTGGATACAGTACTTGCTCCCTACGCTTGAAGACTGGAGTTCCGATACTCAGGACCTACCTAAAAGCCACATATGTGACAGGAGCGCCTCCTGGGAGATGGGACCAGAGACGAGAGGATTCCCAGAAGGGGAGTGGGATGTCTTGTCCGGGGGAATGTAGGGGTGGACAAGATACTTCCTCAGACAGGATAGAAGGGAAGGACAGACCCCTCTCTGACCTCCACCCTCACCAGAGTCCACTCAAGTGAGTGCTTGCACAATGCTCTCTCATCAGACACGCAACACATTTAGAAATAACAAAAATAAAGAACTTATTGGTTTTTTTTTTAAGAGAAATTTTAGGTGCACAACAAAATCGGAAGCACACAGATATCTTATGTGCCCTCTGCCCTTGCACATGTACAAACCCCCATAGTTACAACACTCCAGTCAATGGCTCATGAATCAGTAAGCCTGGGCTTGAACACATGAAGTCTGTACACATATAAAGGCTTTTCCCTCGTATTGTGAGCCACTTTGGGTTTGGGTAAATGGACTA
Organism: Mus caroli; assembly: GCF_978045245.1. Lineage (NCBI taxonomy): Eukaryota > Metazoa > Chordata > Mammalia > Rodentia > Muridae > Mus > Mus caroli. The sequence continues at coordinate 25,500,309 of NW_028227273.1, read as the reverse complement.
TGAGAAATAATACATTCCTATTATTTCCATAGGAGCAGTTTCACTTTCCGAAACAGCGTCTGTGCTCCAAGTTTATATTGAATATAGATATAAAATTGACCTAGAAAACATTATGTGGAGTGTGAGTTGGTCAATAGTCTGTGTGGCTCTGACCCATTGACCCATTGACTGATGTGTTTGCCACGAGTCAGATGCTCATATCCATATTTGCTGAATATTCACTATGTTTTTCTTTTTAACTAATTATTTTATTTATTTACATCTCAGATGTTGTCTCTCCTCCCAGTTCCCTGTCCCAGAGTTCCTTACCCCAACCTCCCTCCCCTTTGCTTCTGAGAGAGAGTTCCCCCATTGCATCTCCCCTACCTGGGGCATCAAGTCTCTACAGGATTAGGGGTACCCTCTCTCACTGAGGTTGGAAAAGGCAGCCCTCTGCTACATATGTGCTGGGGGCCTCATACTAGCCTGTGTATGCTCTTTGGTTGATGGCTTAGTCTTTGGGAGCTCCCAGGGGTCTGTGTTAGTGAGTCTGTTGTTCTTCCTGTGGGGTTGCCATCCCCTTCAGTTCCTTCAGTCCTTCCCCTAACTCTTCCATAGGGGTCCTTGACCTAATTCCAATGGTTGGCTGTAAGGATCGGCATCTGTCTCAATCAGCTGCTGGTAGAGCCTCTCTGAGGTCAGCCATACCAGACTCCTGTCTGTGAGCACAGCATAGCATCAATAATAGTGTCAGGGTTTGGTGCCTGTCCATGGGACGGATCCCAAGTTGAGCCTGTCACTGGTTGGTCTTTCCTTCAGACTCTGTTCCATTTTGTCCCTGCATTTCTTTTAGTATGATTTTCAAGACATTTCTAAATGCTGTTTTCACTCTGTCTTGATCACTGTTGCTTTATAACTGATATTGGTAGCTGCTAACTCAGGCCTTTGCATTTAATGTTTTTTTTTTTTTCTTTCTTTCTCAAGTTACCCCGGTCTTTTGTGCCTGAAATAATCAAATCAGAATCCTAGATTAAATTGCTATTTCCTTTTCAGGTTTTATTGGCACTGCTCTGTTTGGCTTCACTAAGGCATTGCAACCTAGTAATAGTGTAGAAATTCAATTATGTGCTAAAATAATTTAACAGCTCTAAAGCTAAAAGCCTTCTGTGGCTCTGTTAGAGAGCCCCATGCCTGCCTGGCCTCCTGGGGCCAGAAGAGACTCACTTTGTTTTCCTCTTGGCAGGTCCAGATTTCGTTTGTCTTTCTAGGGCTCTCCAGATGCACAGATTTCCAGTGTGATGACTCAGGTCTCCTCTGGTTTCTCCAGCTATGCTATAGCATTGACAATCTATGCTCTTTTGTCACCAAACCACTCAAAGTCCCCTCGAGCCCTTCCACAGCCTGAGCACTTTGGGATGTCCCCCCTTAAGTGTGACTCTTGTATCTCCCTCCCTGTCACAGACACCTAGCCATTCAGCATTCCTCACATCTTGGTGAACCTTGCTTTTGCACACATCTGGGACGTTGCACTCTGACCTCCTTTCCTGACCTGTTCTTTTGTTCCAGTTCTCCTTGCCTTACTTTCCTGTCCACACACAGGTTGCTTGTCTGGGACTCTTGCTCATCCCAGACTAGATCAGTCACCTATGTGGTTGTTCCTCTCTCACAGTGTATATGTCCCAGCTCAAAGCTATAGCTCAAGACAGCTCAAAGCCTGTTCAATTATTCAATTAAAACCCAGTTCTCCCACTAGATTATATGAGCAAACAGGACAGGGCTCATGACTGTTCTGTTCAATATTGTGACCTCTAATTCCCAAGCTAGTGTGCATTCTACAGAAAGTACTCTGTAAATTATTTTTGTGGAAGAGTGCACACACAAACAGATGCTTCAGCCTGCAGGGCTCTGCTCCCCTCCGTGGTGCCGCGCACAGAGGTGATCTGTAACTATCATTGTGGTCGTTAGACTGAGCATCTAAATATTCAGGCATAGAGAGGAGAAGGGCTTGTGGGGCCCTGCCACACACAGGGGAAACTAATGGTCTTCCAGGCTTCAGGGAAGGAGAAACTAATTCATTGTCTTGAGTGTTGTAGCCATTGGTGAGTGGCCCATGTTACTCTGGTGAGCTTCACACCCAGGTCTGTGCTTGAGGCTCTAGTTAAGCCCAGTTGGTAACAAAAAATAAAACAGACAAACAAACAAACAAAAAGACACAGACTAAAGGTGGAGACTTGATGAGAGGAGAGGACCTTGCATGAATTAGAGGAGAATATGTAACAGGGATGAATTAAATGTGCGTATGAAACCATCAAAGATGCATTCATTAAAAAATCTCTTGGATTCTTTTCATTTTTTTTCCTGTAGGAATTTTAATAAAGAACTCTATACAGGTCGTGAGAGTAATCAGGTCATGAAGTAATAGCGCTGGCCACGGAAGGCGGAGTTTTCCTGATGCCCTGTACCTGGTTTGCTGTGGGGTGGGAGCTGTAATAACAAGGTACAGCTTAAACATGATCAGAAGTATCCTTTGCTTTCTGGCAATGTTACATTGTTACAACTATTTCTGGAGATTCCAAACTGCTCCTTTGTATTTGGTTATGGAGTGGGTGGGAAGAGAGTAGATTGGCGAGGTCGGCATCAAGCTGGAAAGACAGGGTATGGAATGTCACCCCTTTTGGTCCCAAAGTAGGTCAGCCAGCGCTACTTCATTAACAATTGGCACAGATGGGTGAGACCTAACATCTGGTCCTTCATGGAAAATTCCTGTATGCACAGAGCTGAGAAATGACTATCGTTACATTATTAAAGGGACCAGAATTAGTTCTTCTCTGTGTGTCATATGCTGGTCACTGATGAACGACAGCGCTGCCCTTATAATGTCAAATGATCAGAAGGGGAGATATGGAATGCCTGGCTGGTTGCCACTGACAACATGATTGATGTATTAGAGAGCCTGTTGTGGGAGAGAGAGGTGGTAACCCGTCTCCTGTCCTTTTAAAAAAACTTAACCGCTGGCAGGTTTGGTGACCCACCAGAGAGTGATAAACTGGAGGTTCTGCTGCCACTGACACAGCCACTGTCCCTTTCTCGGTGTGATGCAGGTAAGGTCACCTGGACTCTGCCTCTAAACTGAATGGCAAGAGTGGAACTTACCCATATCCACTGGAACAGGATAAGTTAGGCTTAACTTAACAGAGGTTATGGCATTTGGGTTCTGGAGCTAAGAACTGATGGAAATTTGTATCTTCCTATAGTTGTCAGAAGCATAATTTTGTCAGCGATATATGAAGAATTAATACTAATTATTAGCTGAGAAGTATCAGCTACATAAGGATTTTGGATAGGGTCCCAGGGTTGGGTGATTGGGCCCTCAAATAAATAGACAATGAAAGGAAAGAGGCAAAAGCTGGGGCAGGAGGGCTCTAAGGACTGATGGCCCAGGCCAGCAAGTTTGTTAAATGCACAGCTCTTTTTGTGTGTGTGTGTGTTCAACAAAAAGTATCAGACAGCAGAATTACAGGGACTTGAAGACATATCAAGTTCCCTGTTAGTGAGGTGCATTCTGGGATGGCAAACAGCACTTCACATCTCAGCCCCTGGAACACTCGGCCACACCCAATGGGAGAAATGTCAAGTGCCAGTTCCTGGACCACAGGACTACAGCCCCTGGTGCAAGTCCATAGCTGGTCTGTCTGATATGATCCTGGCAAGGCGGGGAGCAAACCATGTAATCCAGTTATCTGGGTCTCTGGGAAGTCTTCAGTCTACTCTAGCCACCAACCATTAGCCATGTGACAATTACATTCCTTAGAGACGTTTCCCCGGGGTGGGTTTGATGGACTCTGAAGAGGAAGTTCTGACAGGGATAGCGGGGAGCAGCAGGGCTCCTGTTGACTTCTGGAAGGTGGCACATTAACAGACAAAGCTGGATGGTAGCTGGAAAGTAAGGCATCCTGGGAGCTTGGGCAGAGAAGGGACTAACAATTCTCTCTCCACAGGAAAACACTGAAGACAAATTTAGCAATATCTCGTTCTAGACTTTGCATTGGGGGCTCAGACTTTAAAGCTAATTAAATCAATTTGTCATCTTTTGTGGAATAGATAAATGGTATTGAAAATGTCAGTTAGGCTAGAGGACATTGGCGTCATTGAAAACCAGGCAGCAGGCCACCTAAAATGTGTAGATTATTTGCTACACAGAAGCAAGTGAAATGCCTGTAAGTCAATGGCAAGGCTCCAAGCATTTCTGTGGCTGCCTCTGCCTTCTGTTGGGTCATAGTATACATCTTCATACTGTACTCATGGGAAAACTTGAGTCAGGAGTTTCTCCACAGTTATGTTCCTGCAAATGAATACTTGGCTGAGCCATCAGTACTCTCCTGGACACAGGACGCATGTTCTGCCCACATTGCAAGGTCCAAGTGATTTCTTCCTTTAAGGAGCTGTCTTCTTACTTGTAGATTTGACCTCCCTAGACATGATGAATGAGCCAGAATGAGTGACAGATATTCAGTGACAAGAGACATGGCTAGCTTGACGAATGGTAGGGTGGCTTTCTAAGGATGGCAGTGGCGTGCTGTATCTTAACAGACTCTCTCCAAAGGGTTTCAGCTGAAGAGATGACAGAGGGCAGGTGGTTACTCAGCTGGAATACCTGTGAGAAGCCTGTATAGTTGTGCAACGAGACAAGTCATAGATAACCAGTGCCATGGATTGGGGGAAGGAAGAAGAATGGAAGAGGGTGTTAGCTGGTAGAGCAAAGGAGGGGCTGACTGTCTTGGCAGAGGAAACCCAGACAAACAATGACTGGAACAATGTGGGTCAGGTAATAAGCCATCTGGGATAACCAAGACCTTGTACTCACAGCCCTGTCCCTACCCTTATAGCTTAGGGGGAAAGGGTAGGATGGACCCAAATGCCTGATGCACAGGTATGAGACTGACTTTTGTACATGGCTTTGTCTTCGGTTGTCTGCAAAATGTGGCTGGTCATTTCTCCGTCTTCCTTGTGCCTTTCTTGCAAATGACTTTGCAGCCCAGGTCCTCTGCAAGGAGATATTCATGATCCAGGATAAAGTGTTAATGAGGACAGTGAAGGGTTAGCTCACAGTGAGCTTTGGTGAAGCCGACCTTCTGGTCATCCAAGGGACCTCTAGTCTGAGTCTGGGGCACACTAATTTTGACTTCTTAATATCCATTTGTGTTCACTGCATTGCTGAGGATGGCTTTGAGGTCCCGACTCTCTTGCCTTTGCTTCCCATGTGAAGGATGACAAGCATGTAATACCACACTTTGCTTCTTTTACACATCTTCAAAAGGAAATTTCTTGCGCTCTGTTACTTCTTTTCTCTCTTTCCAGCTCCAGTTGGGGTGGTGCCTTACCAGCTTCCCCCAGGCAAGTGAAGGTCATATTGTAAGAACATCTGGATAATAACACAGGGGGAAGAAAAGTCCTCAGACAACTAGGAGACACAAACTACAGACACACTTGGGGTCTATCTGTATTGAGATGTGGGAGAGCACAAATACCCCTTGTGGTGGTTTGAATAGATATGGCCCTTATAGACTTGCTTGTTTGAATGCTCGATCATAGGGAGTGGCACTATTAGGAAGTGTGGCCTTGTTGGAGGAAATGTGTCACTGGGCATGGGCTTTGAGGTCTCAGAAGCTCATGTCTGGCCAGTGTGTCTCAGTCTCTTGCTGCCTGTGAATCTCCATGATACAACTCTGAGCTACCTCTCCAGCCAGAATCATGTTTATCTGCATGCTACCATGCTTCTAACCCTGATGAGTGCCGGGAGCCTGCCCAAGCACCAGTTATCCAAGCACCATTGATGGCATCAATGGGAGGCAGCACTGGAGATTTCCAGGGGCAAAACTAAATTTTGCAAGAGCTAAAATGTTGCTTAATTTGTAATATTTATCTTTCTTAACTCTGATACTCTGAGACCAGAAACTGCTGGATTCAGGCAATGAGTATCTGCTGTTTAACAGCAGGGGGTGGGCGGATTAAGTAAAAGATTTACTGCTAGGACTCTTCTCTGGCTAGCCAACTAGGTGCCCCTCACTGGCCAGGCAAGAGGTTCTGACTTGTTAACTGTTTGTGAACTAGAGAGAAAAGAAAAGGAAGAAAGGGAGAATTTGAGAATTTGAGCACATACATATGCACACGCACACGCGCACACATGCGTGCGCGCGCCCGCGCCCGCGCGCACACACACACACACACACATTCTGGTCAGGCCCGGTCACTTGTCTTATCAACTCCACAAGTTTTCATGCATACTTACTTACATATATACACATTGTCTTAGTCAGGGTTTCTGTTCCTGCACAAACATCATGACCAAGAAGCAAGTTGGGGAGGAAAGGGTTTATTCGGCTTACACTTCCATACTGCTGTTCATCACCAAAGGAAGTCAGGACTGGAACTCAAGCAGGTCAGAGAGCAGGAGCTGATGCAGAGGCCATGGAGGGATGTTCTTTACTGGCTTGCCTCCCCTGGCTTGCTCAGCCTACTCTCTTATAGAACCCAAGACTACCAGCCCAGGGATGGTCCCACCCACAAGGGGCATTTCCCCCTTGATCACTAATTGAGAAAATGCCTTACAGTTGGATCTCATGGAGGCATTTCCTCAACTGAAGCTCTTTACTCTGTGAAAACTCCAGCTGTGTCAAGTTGACACAAAAATAGCCAGTACACACATATACCTTCCTGTGTCTGGGAGCAGCAAAAAGAATGGCTCAAGTCAAATTGTGGGTCCAAGCTAGTGGCCTAGATTCTGTTGAGATGGTTTTCCATACTTCGCTCTCTCTCCCTGTCCCTATCCCTGTCCCTGTCCCTCTCTGTCTCCCTCTCCCTCTTCCTCTCTCTCTCTTCCTCTCCCTCCCCTCCCCTACACAGCTTTTCCTTGATATTCTAAAAACACTCTGGTTGAGATAGTTCTCTCTGCTAGTAAAATTTCTAGAAGCTATCTGGATAGCTCATGGCTTTTCTGACCCAAGTCAGAAAAACTGCTATAAAAAATTATTGGATCTTCTGACCAAGTCCAAAATTCTGTTAGAAAAATCTTCTTGAGGAGTTGTGTTGCTCTGCAGAGATCTCCAGATAGCTCTGTTCTCACTAGAGAAATTTCTTAAGAACTGCTATCGTTTTTATTTTGCTAGCTCATCTCATGCTGACCAAAAGCTCAGTTTTTTGTTTACATAGCAATCCTGTCATTTACTCCAGGTTTTCATTTTGTTTATTTTTTGAATCAGCATCCTGCCACCCAGACCCTGGATTCTTGGGAGACAGCAAGCATACACTATTTTTTTCTTAACATTGCCAAAGATTTCAGAGATCTGTCTGCCTTTGTTAAGCAAAGACAGTAAGTTAGCTGGATGGGACCCTGCCCTGAAATGACCATTTCTAACACACCTGGGCATAACTTTGCTGTGTCCCAGGCTGACCTTGAACTCAGATATCTGTCTGTTTTTATATCTGCCTGACAAGCTTGTTTACAGTGTAACTGCCTTTGTTCCTTTAGATTCATGAAGCCCCTTATATTTTGCATAGTGAGAAATTATATACTTTTGAACTCATGTATTTAGAGTTCTTTCCCACAGCCTTAAGGGCTGTCTTGAAGGTCCAACAGTCATCATTTTGCTGAGACATCTTTCACACCTTAGACTCCTGGACTCCTGCTGTCTGATTATCATGGTGTCATTAATGTTAACTGGGGAGACATTGCTCTGAGGAATGTAAAATATGTACATTATTATACAAATAAGCCTTATGCCGCTGGGTGTGGTGGCACACACCTTTAATCCCAGTACTTGGGAGGCAGAGGCAGGCAGATTTCTGAGTTCAAGGCCAGCCTGGTCTACAGAGTGAGTTCCAGGACAGCCAGGGCTACACAGAGAAACCCTGTCTCAAAAACAAACAAACAAACAAACAAACAAACAAACAAAAACCAAGCCTTATGCCCACAGCAGCCATCCACAACTGGTGGAGGATCACACTGGGGCCCTATCCCAGGGGCAGGAGCTATGCCATTCTGTCTCCATCATGGCCACACCAGGCTAAGTACCTACATAAGTATGTATATACATAAATACAGACAGACATATACATATGTGGGAAGCCACATTTGCTGTTATGTGTAGTAGAGTTTTTTACCAAGACACTGCCTGGCCCGAGGCATGCAAATGAGGTACTGAAAGCATAACCAATCGGGTGTAGACACGCCTCTCCTAGGCCTATATAAGCAGCACCAGTTCTGGGCCTCGGGGTCTTTTTGCCTCTGCAATCAAGCTCTCCCAATAAACGTGTGCAGAAGGATCCTGGTGAGTCGGGCGCTCACAAGTGGTGCCGAAACCAGGACGAGACATCTTCAGGCACAAGCAAAGACGCCCTGTTACAGGGAGGATTCAGAACTGCATCACGGGGAGGATTTTTATTGTGTTCCCGCAATAAAGGCTGTTGAGAAGGATTCGACTTCGTGGATTCAGAACTCTTCAGCTGGGGAACGGCGGTACCGGTAAGTAAAAAGAAATTAATGTAAGTCTCTGGGAGGTATGCTTTCCTACGGAATAGATCCAGTAATTGTTGCTGGGGTTGTGCTGCTTGTTTTCTTTCTTGTCCTAATATTGTGTTATTGTCTTAATTTTCATCACCCTGGACACGAGTGTATCTGCTGGTAATAGCTTGGCAGATACATAAGATCATAAAGCGAGTGTAGAGAAACTCGTGAGTTGATCTTGGGACTAAGAATTGCACGTAGATAAGTGAGTGTCTCAAGGACACTTTAGTCCAGGATGATCATGGGTACTGGCCAGTCTATGCCGTTAGTAGGGCCGGTGCAAGCCTTACTTAAAGAACGAGGTTTAAAGATTTCTGAAAGTACAGTGAGAGGGTTCTTAAAAGAGATAGACAGACTCGCTCCTTGTTTGCCCCCACTGCATAGCTGACACTACCTAGTTGGGAAAAGTTAGGGAGAGGAAGCTGAAGGGAAAGTGAAAGCAGGAACAAGACCGCTATGGAAGTTGATTAAGGCTTGTATCCAGGACAAGAAATGTGAGCTAGCTGTTAAGGAAGGGCAACGACTTTTGCAGGAGCACCAGGAAAGCATGTCAGAAACAGAGAGAAATGAAAAGGAAGGAGCACGCAGAAAAATAAGTAAAGGAAGAGACATAAAAAGAGAAAAGGAAAAGAAACCAAAATATAGAGACTCAAAAGATAATATAAAGAATGAAGATCAAAAAATTAAGTCAATCTACCCTCCTCTCGAGGACTTTGAGTTATTAGAATTATCTTGCTCGGAGGACTCGGAATTATCAGCAGGGGAGGAGGAAGATTTGGAGGAGACTGCTACAGAGTATGAGGCGGAAAGATATGGTCCAATAGGGAGGAGTCTCAGTGCTCCCCCACCACCTCTGCCTTATACAGAAAAGAAAACAAGTGGCAATGGCCACTCCTTTTGCACTCCTAGAGGGTTGCAGAAAATATGTCAGGCTTTTCCTGTTTTTCAGGATCAAGCTCAACAGCGATATTATGAGCCAATATCGCATGAACAAGTGAAAGATTTAGCAGAGTCAGTAAGGACTTATGGAGTCAATGCCTCTTTTACTCAGTCCCAAATTGATAGACTGGGTCACCATGCCATGACTCCTTTTGATTGGATGAGTGTGGTAAAGGCATGTCTTACGATGGGACAGTATCTAGACTGGAAGTCTATATGGCACGATCTGTGTTTGAGTCAGGCCCGTGCTAATGCCGCTGCAGGGCAACAAGCATGGAGCTTTGAGATGCTTACAGGTCAGGGTATATGGACAAACAATCAATTAGGATACCCAGTGCAGGTCTATGATCAAACCAATCAGACAGCAGTGAAAGCTTGGAAAGCATTGCCTAATCGAGGAGAGGTATCTGGTAATTTGACAAAAATTATTCAGGGAGTTAATGAGCTGTTCTCTGAATTTGTGGCTTGAATGATGGAAGCAGCTGGATGCATAATTGGTGATTCTGAGGCCACAATGCCACTAATTGAACAATAAGTTTATGAGCAATGTACCAAAGAATGCAGAAATGCTATCACACCTTGGAAAGGGAAAGGACTACAGGCATGGATGAAGGCCTGTAGAGAACTAGGAGGACCCCTTTCAAATGCAGGGCTGGCTGCCGCAGTTTTGATGGCGCAAACGCAGCGTGCCCTGGTGTCATCCGGACCTTGCATTTTCTATAGTTTTTTCACCTTGTCAATCAAAAATTTTTCCTCGGAAAGAAATAGCAAAGGGTTTTGTTTTGTCACCTCCATTGTATTTTGCTGTAATGAATGATGAAGGAGATGCTACAGGAAAAGAAAATATTTGGCCATATTACCAATGGATTTTAAGTAATGAGGCAGGTGCTAGTACCAGTTTGTCAGTCTTTGCATTGCTGACTGGAACCTTTCATGAGATGTTGAATGTTTCTGCCACACTTTCCAATACCTCTGCTCATTTAGATAATGTGACATCTAATAGAGTTATCAGAAATATGACTACTTCTCCAGTAGAAGTTTGTGTTAATCCTCCATTTTTCTTTATATTGGCTGAATTTCAAAATAATACAGAATGGTTAGATTGTACAAATGTCACTTGTTTTTTGACGCAATGCTGGAATGGAACCACTTTCTTAGCCTTAGTGGTACATCTACCAACCTTTGTCCCTGTGCCTGTTGAGGCAGATCCAGAGAAGTTCCCAATTATGAGTCTTGTGCGGCAAAAGAGAAATTTTGGAATCACAGCTGCCATTGTTACTGCCATTGTGGTGTCTGCAGTGTCAGGGGTTACCGCAGGAATTGCTATGGCCAATCAAGTTAATACTGCTGACACCATAAGTCAGCAGAAAAAATGTCTGAGGCATTGCTTACCCTGCAAAGGGTGGATTCTCATATCGCCTCAGGGTTAATGTTAGTGAATCAAAGAGTGGATATTTTACAACATAACATGGAACAGATGATGGATGTCATACAAATGAGTTGTGGTATATTAATAATTCTTTTATTAACAGTACAGATTTATCGAATTATCTGAAGGGGAACTGGTCACAGGAGCTGGAAAGGTTGCAGACGAAGCTGCAGATACAGATCCTGAACCTTAATGAAACCAGAGTGGAAACAGTGACCCTTGGAGACTTTACCTCTTGGATTACCTCTGCATTTTCTTACTTTAAGGAATGGGTGGGAGTGAATTTGTTTGGTGCTGCCATATGCTGTGGACTGGTGTTCATGCTTTGGTTGGTTTGCAAATTCAGAACCCAACAAAAATGTGACAAGGTGATTATAACTCAGGCACTTTTAGCCATTGAAAATGGAGCCTCCCCTAAAGTTTGGTTATCTATGCTCAAGAATTAGTTGGCATCTGAGTTCTCTGCTCTTGCACCCCACGGATTTATGGATCCATTGCACTGGGATGAGAGAGACTCAGCGATCATTGATCAGCCCTTGCACATCGCTGAGGTTTCCTCATTGCACGTGGTAGGGTGGTCATGATTTCCCCAGTAATTCATAACCTTAAAACTTGGCTGGCCTCTTTTGTAGAGTTCACCCTAGGTCATTTAGCAGTTGCTGTCACACAGCATCACAGTATCCAAAGATGGGCAACTTTCCTCGTGCACAGACCAACCTAAGACACGGGGCCTGGTGACGATAGGGTAACCCTATGATGGGTAAGGCAGTGACACTAGAGGAACAACCTAAAACAGGAGCCACGGCAGATGGACATAATTGCACAGGCCTACTCCAGCATCTTTTTATTAAAATTAAAAGGGGGAGATGTGGGAAGCCACATATGCCATTATGTGCAGTAGAGTTTTTTGCCAAGTCACTGCTTGGCCTGAGACATGCAAATGAGGTACTGAAAGCATGACCAATCGGGTGTAGACATGCCTCTCCTAGGCCTGTATAAGCAGCGCCAGTTCTGGGGCTCAGGGTCTTTTCGCCTCTGCAATCAAGCTCTCCCAATAAACGTGTACAGAAGGATCCTGTTGTGGCGTCTTTCTTGCTGGCAAGTTGGGCGCTCACATACATATATACATTTAGTGGATTGGGCAGAGTCCTTCAAGCCATACATATACATTTGGTGTGTTGAATGGGCAGAGCCCCAGAGGCTCGATCTTCTTTCTTCTTTCTTCTTTCTTCTTCTTCTTCTTCTTCTTCTTCTTCTTCTTCTTCTTCTTCTTCTTCTTCTTCTTCTTCTTCTTCTTCTTCTTCTTCTTCTTTGCCTTTTTATATCTTCTTAAACAAAAGTTCTTTAGAAAGTTGCCACATAGATAAAATGTTACACAAAAGGGGAGCTACAGAGGGATACTAATTGTTAAGTCCAAAGCAGTGTTTTACTCTATAATCTCATTATAAGTTCAAAGCAACAGTTTCACATGGCCTTGCTTTATCATAGTGCACACCAGTGGCCTCATCCTTGGATCTGACCTAGAATGAATTTGATTACAAATTTGTCTCAAGCCTATTTCTCTCTTTAGTGTATTTGTGAAAACTCATCGTATTCCTTGTTATGCAGCGTTTACTTACTATTCTATGAGGGGTGGGCACATTCTAGTCTTGATTCTAATTTTATTACATTTTACTAGCAAACAACTAAAACCATCTCTTAAAAAAACAGCATTAATTCATGAAAGTTCATCTTCATGTTGAGCTGTAGGAAATCTGCCCAACAGGGTGGGCTGACGCTCAGGAGTCATTCGACAATGTAATCACTAGTGATAGGGAAAGGCATATCAGCTACAAGAAGCAATACGAAGATGACGTCTCCTAGGACCTTGCCTCTCAGAGCTCACCTGTCCCTAAGCCATGCAAAAACCACTGGGCTAGCTACATCCAAGAAAGTCACCTGCTAGCCTTAGCTTCTCCTAGATGTCTCCTAACAGATGATAATGAACTAAACCTCTGAACCGTAAGCCAGCCCCAATTAAATGCTTCTTTATAAGAGTTGCCATGTCACGGACTTTCTTCACAGCAACAGAGACCCTAAGATATCCGGCCCCACCACCACCACCATGGAGCAGTGTTATGCTTCGTTCAATAGAAATGCTCTATACTAGGTGTGGCCTGCCATTTTACAGATGTGTAAGTGAGCTTCAAAAGTTCAAGTGCCTTGTACAGGATTCACGGCTGTATGGCACAGGAGGATTTAAACGAAGTCCCACTGTTTCTTACAGCATGTTTTCAGGGCCTACCATTTGATATTGGTTAGCGAATTGGTGTGCTTGGCCACTGGTGAGACTTTTTCTTCCCCTCTTAGCATTTGTTAGTTACTGTTAGTTCTTTGTGTAGGGTTGAGCCTCCTGAGCCTTAAGTCACCCACCTTAGCATGTATATTGTTGCCTTTGTTGAGCTCATGTTTAGGCAGTGATGTGGGTGAGGTTTTCTCAGTACAGCTTCTGACATTATTAACAGAAACATAATACAACCAACACAATACAGACTGAGTAGGTTATATTTATGTATTTAGGGATATATATATATATATATATATATATATATATATATACACACACACACACATATATGTTTGTGTTTTAGTCAGGGATTCTATTCCTGCACAAACATCATGACCAAGAAGCAAGTTGGGGAGGAAAGGGTTTATTCGGCTTACACTTCCATACTGCTGTTCATCACCAAAGGAAGTCAGGACTGGAACTCAAGCAGGTCAGAAAGCAGGAGCTGATGCAGAGGCCATGGAGGGATGTTCTTTACTGGCTTGCCTCCCCTGGCTTGCTCAGCCTACTCTCTTATAGAACCCAAGACTACCAGCCCAGGGATGGTCACACCCACAGGGGCCTTTTCCCCTTGATCACTAATTGAGAAAATGCCTTACAGTTGGATCTCATGGAGGCATTTCCTCAACTGAAGCTCCTTTCTCTGTGATAACTCAGCTGTGTCAAGTTGACACAAAAATAGCCAGTACAGTTTGCAACAACAATTAATGAAGGAAGAAGTCAAGAATTTGAAGAGAGAAAGAGATAACTGTATCTCCCCCACTGGCAGGATTTGCATGGTCAAACAGGAAAGGGAAAAATGATATAATTATATTAAAATCTCAAAAGAAAAAAGAAGCAGCAACAACGATAATAAAAGTTTTTTCCTAATAGCAATCCCCTGGAGTCTATTTTTTTGTGGGTCCGAGTTTCACCCTGATGCTAGGCATGGCCCACTGGGGAGGTGAAATGCAGAGAGCTTGACTGCACTGCCCGGGGTGGGGTGGGGTGGGGGTGGGAAAATGCAGTCCGAAACGGGTATTCCCTAACTTCTGGTAGAAGTTGCTGGTAGAAAACTACACAGAGAAGTTGGGAAGGAATTGTCAGGAATCCATGGGTTCCCTAGGACAACAGGACTGTTGGAGTCCTCTGGCTGAGGACAGTGTCTAGCTTGGGCCTGAGTTGGGTGCTCCAGCTTAGCTCATTGGCAAAAGGTGGTTGTCTGGGGGTGTCTGGAGCTGTTAGAGGTCTAAAAGAGCTCTGAGGAGAGTTAGGGACCAGCTTGGGAAATCTTGCTGACCCAGACCTGTGTGAGGTCCTGGAACACAAGCCATGTCTAATGTGTTAAAATAGAGGTTTGCATCTGAACACAGCACACTGGGCCCAAACAGTTCCATGTGAGAGAGAGAAGGGAGGGAAGGTGGTGGCAGAAAGAGAAGAGGGAAAGAGAGAGAAAGGGAGGGGCGTTCCCCTTATTTATATGGAAAATGACACAGGTAAAGATGAGAGGTGAGCCAAGTGGATTCTGAGAATATGGTGCCTGTTGTCTTGGCGACAGGTCTGGAGGTTGCATTGTCATAGGTTTGGGAGGTCCTGATGCCAACAATGTCAACCACCACAGCGGCTCCAGCCACGTCTCAGGAGATTTAGACATTGGCTTTGTAGATGAAGGCATGCTCCAACTCCCCATGGTGGTTCTCAATGAAAGAGACAGTCCTTGGCTCCAAACTGTTTATTGGTTATTCAGAGTGGAAAATGCATGCCTACCATACCAACTTCTCAGGATAGATCCGAGATTAAATACCTTTTGCAGGGAGGAATGTCTGGGAACAGGAGCTTATTGGCTAAGCCCTCAGGGCTTCTAGGTACATCATTAGCATAGAGAACTCTGTTCTGGGCCTACATGACTACAGGACACGTTTCCTTGTGTGAGAAGTGTGGCACGTGTTCCAGGCCAGGGATCTGGCAGGGAGCCGGGAGGCGCCTACCATCTCAGGTCTTGTGCTACGAGGGCTCCACGAGGGCTCCCCACAGCAGCAATTTCTCCCTTGCTCCTCAACCCCTTCAGGGTCACAGGTCCGGGGACTGATTTCTCTTCTCTCCCCCTTTTCATGTTTTTGCTTTAGGTGAGAAGTCTGGGAAGGAGCTAGAGGAGGTGAAGCTGCAGAACACCAGCAAGCAGATTGTCCAGAATGCCATCCTGCAAGCCATGCGGCAAGTCTCCCAGGAGAGCCTGCGGAGGGAAGGCAGACCCAGTGACAGCAGGGCCTGGGGCCAGCTGGGAGGGCGCGAGCTGACCAAGAAACATGAAAAGAAGTAACGGGTGCTGCTGGCTCTGGCTCTTGTCCCATGCTTGGTCTCTGCCTTTCCTGTTAGCATAGGACGTGTCGCCAAAATGTTGCCAATAAGCGAAGCAGCGTCATGGATGCCTGTCAGTAGAATGAGTTCACGCTAGCCTTTACGACAAGCTGTGGTTTGCAAAGCTGCATTAGGGGCTCTTCATGTCTTTGTAATACCTCTGGAAGCAGCTGAGCCAGACATGGCACTCACACCGCGAAAGTCATTTTTTAACAAACCTATTTTCCAAGTTCTTTAAAAGAAAAAAAGTTCTACATCTTGTTTATTTATACATTCTTTTTATGTATAATTCAACCAGCAGCCTTTATTCCCCTTCAGAGCTACTGACTGCAGTTCTGTGTTCTTCATAACTATTAAAAGACACACTAGAGAGATGATGGGATAGGGTTTTAGCCCTGTTCAAATACAGGCTCGCAGGCTGTTACAATGGTATAAGTATAGGTTCAAGGTCAAATTGAGCAGGCATGTTCTGAGCCCAGCCCTGCACTACAGCTTATGTTTATAACACTCCAAGAAAAAGAGAGGGAGACACATTTATGCTGTGTGAGAACTCAGCCCTTTTAATCTCTGTTGTCTGAATTGTTTGCTGTTGGTGTTTACCTTCAGTGCTGAGATCTGTTGTTCTTAGCTGTGGGTTAAATGAGATGACTGAGTCTGTATGCAGAACTGCTGACGATGCAGTTCTTTGGCAGCCATCTTGGACAGCCATACTCTGTGCATAAACTCTGAGCCCCCAAGCTGCTCCTCACCCTGCATTGACCTACCCCTATGGGTGGAGAGGGCAGCGTCCTTGGCAGGGAGTCTGGACCCTATGGTCACTGCTCCATCACCCAGCCCTGCATTTCCACTGGGCCCCCTACTGACAGGGATTCTCCTTCTTCCACAAAAGAAATCAGCATGACCACTACAAAAACCATAAGGTCACGCACGGCTCAGGAAACTGTTTTATTTTTAATTCTCTGAGGCGTGTAAACAGAACGAGAAGAGTGAAGTGGCTGCAGGCTGAAGGGGTTTGGAGAGATGTGTGCGCATGCGTCTCAACGTAGCCATCTCCATGCAACCCCATAACTTCCTGCTGCTCCTGTGTGGACAATAGATGTCTCTCTGAAGACATCCTTTAGAGTCTGTTTACTGTGCTCCACAGAGGCCACTGGGCTGGTGCTCCTTGGGACAGCAGAAGAATTTAGCCTTGGTTAGAAACCTCTGGTCTACAGAGTGTCAGTGTCTACACTGACCCGTGTTCTAAATGCCAAGTATTGCTACCATACAAAATGTGGCTAGTGTTCAGACACCTCCAGAATTCCAATATTCTATGCTATGTGTGACCAGGGATAATACAGACAACATTAGATGGGTAAAACTATTTATTTTTACTGTATTAGACTATATTTGGTGGTGCATAGGGTGGAATAAATTAATTTAGAGAGAAAGAACTCATGGGGGGCAGAAGGTTTGCAATTTCAGATATTGTTTATTCCTTGATGTTTTAAAAGCAGAGCTCATGGCAATTAAAGAATGAACCTAAGATCATATGGTTGACACAGTAGTGTAGCCTGGGCGGCGAGTGGGGATAAGGGCACTTGGAGAAATTATCCAGATGTGCCCAAAATGAGAAGCAAACCCAGCGCTTGTAGTTTGCAGGTGACCTGCCACTGTGTCTCTGCCGAGACATCTGTCTATAACCCACCTTGTTTCTCTGTCAAATGTCAGAAACATAAATATGTTATCTTTCTTCTCTGGTGTGTATGTACTACTACGCTACGGGTCTGGGAAATATTATTAAGTTCTGTATCTAAATACTATTTATAAATAAACTATATCCAGCTTTGAGATACGTATCCATATAGAACAGTTTTTTGACACGCTCTTGTCTGCCTTATGTTTTTGTGTCTCTCACCTGCATATGACACCGAAGGCTTTCCATGGAAGTGTGTCTTTAAACACTTTCCTACCATGGCCAGGAGAGGTATGTAGTAATTGTTACTTTACCGTGACTCAGGGTAGCTTTGTCTATGGAAAAGAAGCATACTAAGAAATGGAAAGCAAAGATAAGGAGATCTGGTTGGCTAAGTGTTTGTTGTACTTTTGGTTGAGTGGGAGTCTGGAAAAAGGAATCATGACACTGAGTTCTGAGAGGACAGAGGGGCAGAGCCTTCCAGGGTGAGAACGCTATGAGGGATCTATGGAAGCCCAGTCATAAGAAGAAACGTGGCTTAATTCACCCCCACTATGACGATAAAACTATTGGGCTTCACAGGGACCTGCAGGGCTTCACGTCACATAAACTTACAGTGAATTTCCATCTGGTTGTTGTCACAAGCCAGTACTCAGCTCTCATTTTTCAAAATTGTGAGGAAAACTTATTTAATGTCTTTTATGTCTTTGATTTATGGCAAGGTAAAGCACACAAGAATTTTCCACCCCCCCCACCTCCATGCTCAGCTGTTCATCCCAGCTTATCCATCTTCAGGACAGGAGAGGTCCTGAAGAAAGAGACCTAAAGAAAGAAACCCTTTTGTGTTATATCTTCAGTGTGCAAACATTTTTTTTACAAATAGACATGAACAACTTACTGGCTGCCTCGGATTCATTCTATCTTACCTTCCCCACCCCGATTCTTTTAAATACCCAGTTGCTTAGTCTTTCCATTATAGGATTTTAGGCTGCAAATAAATTAAGGTGTTTTCAAATCATTGAATTTGAACCATTCAGGAATGATCACCTGAGTGTTTTTCAAGGCAGTTTTATGACCCCTATAGTAAAATACTACATAAGAAGAGATCTTTGAATTTACTCACTGGAGTGGTGAGTAAAGAAAATGACACCTCTGACACAGACAACTCACTTAACACCTGTACTGCCCCCAGTGATGTTGAAGAGCCCATATTTGAGCAAATTCCTCTCCTAAGGGAACTTGAGTTGGTGACATTTTCTCAAATGCGTGACCTTGTCTATCTTATTGCTACGGCCTCACAGTAAGGCCTAGGCAGAGAAAGATTTGACTAGGTCTGGGTGGGGATTAATATAACGCATGGAAAAAAGTAAGCAGTGCCCAGCTTCATAAAAGAAACCGCTGAGTTCAACCTGAAGATTTGAATCAATCGAAACACAAATTTTAGGAGTACCTATGTCAAAATGGAAGCGTAAGATAGCCTTACAGAATACTTTCTTGGATACGTTAAAACTACGATAGCAAAGAACCAGAAAAACTATTAGCCAGCAGAAGGAGCTCAATGCCAATAACCTGAAACACTTGTAGCCTTACGTTACTATAATGAAATACTTGGGGCAGTCAAGTTATACAGACATAAAGTTGATTTATCTGATTGTTTTAGAGGATCTATTCCAAGGCTGGGAGTCGCATAGCTTTGGGATCCTGCTGATGGAGGCATGCTGGAACGAGAGCAGACCAATGACAGTGTGACTCGCTCAGGGTCTGCTGGCAGACCAAGGCTTCATAACCCCAGTTAAAGGCTTGCTCGTAATGATCCAAGCACTTGCCACAAGGCTCTCCATCATAAAGGCTCTCCCACTTTCTGAAACCATCACCTTGAGGGACCAAACTTTTAACCCCTGGCCTTTCTTAGATGCTCATCTGAACCATACTGGTAGTCATGGAAACAGGAAATTGTAGGTAGCAAAGTAGGAGATCATATGGTGTGTAAACAGTATCCTGAGCCTGGGGTGAGGACATTAAGGTTCTTTGCTCTTGGTGTTCTTGCTACAGTGCAATAGTCGAGACCCTTGGGAAGAAATACGTGAGACAGCAGAAGAGACTGTTTTCAGGTAAAAGTGGCGAACTCATCAAGTGGAAAGAAAAAACAAAGGAAAAGAGAAGGAAATCTGTATCTTTCTAGAATATATAATACCTTAGAAAAATATATACAAAATGCTCAATACAAATACTACCAGAGTATAAGAAAAAAATCGTGAAACTTTTGGACTGACAGGGAGCATCTTCAAAGAGCAATTTCCAGACAGATATAACATTTCTTCAGAATGATGTTCAATGCCCCAACACAGGGGTGAAAGGCAAACACAGAGCTGTGACCGAAGGAAGGGGGGAGGGAGGTCAGGGGGAAGGGAGGACAGGGGTAAGGGAGGTCAGGGGTAAGGGAGGACAGGGGGGCAAGGGAGGACAAGGGAAGGGAGGACAGGGGGAAAGGAGGACAGAGGGAAGGGAGGATGGGGGAAGTGAGGTCAGGGGGAAGGAAGCAGAAGTGGAAGGGAGGTGGGGGAGGGAGGATGGGGGAAGGAAGTGCATATTTGCAGCCAGCATGTCACTTTACATTAAAAGCAAGGATGAAAAATTCTTAGTGGTCACCTGTGCTTGTGAGCCTCCTCCGTGCAAGCAAATTCCTCACCATGAACTTGAGTCAACAGAAAGACATATGAAAATAAACACTTAAGGAATGGAGAGGTCCTATTGAAAGGATGGGTAAGAACAGGACTCTTACTTAAGTATAAAACAGTCAAGAGAGAATCCGGACAGTTCTGACACAAAGGAAGAAGTATGTAAACTGGTGTGTCTCAATGGCATGGGGAGGTCAGTAGCAGAGCTAAGGATATTGGAAAGGGAAGTGACGTCATGCCCATGACGTCATCCGCTGAGGAAAGGGAAACATTTACACGGCTTCAAATAGAATGATCTAGGTCATAAATCCTAAGAGTCCCAACCTTTTATTAGATTTTATAATTTCTTCTTAACCTTAGAGCAGTGCTTCAGAAAATAGTAGAAGAGGAGAGAGCTGTGCAAATGTTCTTTCGGTTTCCACCTCTTTTTACCTTTCCGGTACGTTCAGAATATATCAGATATAATATATGTGGGCTTTATTCTTTTTTCTTTCTTTCTTTTGGCCAGGAAAAGAATCCCTTGACGCAAAGGAAGCATTTTGCTGCAGATGAAGGGCAAGAGTAACTTTTGCGGAGAACAAGAATTCTTTTAAGCATTAGAATTAGGTCGAAGGTTGTCCACAGTTTAAGTAAGGGGGGAGAAAAGGATGGCATATCCCTAGCCGGCTCTCCAGTGTTGAAAGCAGTTGCTAGTGAAGTCTATGTCTTCCTTCAGCTGAATTTTCACATAACTGAGTAAGACCACACACCTGGCCCTTGTGTTCAAAGAATGACTCCACTGCGTGCTTTCACGTGAACGCTTCACTAATTGAGTTATTTGTGTTACCATCCATCCATATGGTCTCAAATTTGCCGCTTCCCTCTGCACAGATGGTGTCCTGCTGCGAAGGCTGTTGACTTTTTCCTGTGGGCTTCTGCTACAGATAGCTGTGTTTTCAGCCTCTGTAAGGGACATACTGGAAATTGGAGAGAGTTAAAGCCACAAGAGCAGCGCCCCAGGCACTGCTGATGGGAGCTGGGGCATAAACACACCAGCGTTCTCCACCTCTCAGGTGGACCATCTCAGAAATATATCTCCCAGCCTCCTAGTTGTCTTCTGATGGAGGCCAGATGCATACAACCTTGCATTCTCCTTCTCTAGTCTCTCCTGCTTTCCTAGGATGAGTTCTTGAATCAAACCATCATGCTTGCTCCAGTCCTGTCTCAGCATCTACTTCAAACGGCTCCACCCTGAAGAGTGGTGTTACCATGCTTCTGTCCAAGAAAGTTAGGCTACTCGTGATTTGTGCTTTGTTGCATGGAACCAAGAGGAACCTTTCTGAACAGCAAATTGTGCCAGCCAAATACTGACCTGTAGCTTGTTACTCAGAGAATGGTTGAGAACTCAGATGTGTGCTTTGATTTTATTGTAGATGTCTTGGTTATCTTATGATGAATTTACTGTTGGCTCTGTTTCCTATGTTGGCTAATTGATAGATGTTGGATCCACATACATATCACATAGACACTGGAGGCAGATATCTGAAGGGAAGGAGGCAGAGAGACTATTGCCAGGCTCTGTAATTTACAAGGCTAAATAAAAGAGACCTAGTGTGTAGAAGTCAAATTTCAGGAGCAATAGTTTTATCAGACTTCCTTTCTGAAATGGAATATTTGGGGGGAAGTACAGGAGCAGAGACACCCTTCCATTTATTCTGCTGGTTTTTGAAATATTGAGGAATTACTCCATATAGGGCTGGAGATTTTTTTTAAGTTTACAGATTTTAGAAGATGGTAGGATGGGTAAATTCAAGAACACAGAACTCTGAGAGCCAGGGATCTGTCTTCAACTTCAGGCTTACTTGCCAAAAAATACCCTGTTCTCCCCATTCATATATACTCCCCATTCATATATACAACATCAAGGGAACAATATCTCTATTATTAGATTATTTGTTTAATTATTATCTTCATGGTGATACCATGTGCTTCATAAAAAAAGGATACTGTTCTACACAGGCTTGTTTTTATCAAGTAGACAGGAACTAGAGACAGATGGAACTAGAGACAGATGGGAAGACAGGATGTCAGTTGAAGAACTGATTCCATCAAATTGGCCTGTGGGGATGCCTATGGGATATTTTCTTGGTTAATGGCTAGTGTGGGAAGGCCCATTCCCCTGTTGGCTGTAGGCCCCCTGGGCAGGTGGTCTTTGGTTATATATGAAAGCAAGTTGATCATCCATGGAGAACATGCCAGTAAACAGTACTCCTCTGTGGCCTCTGCTTCAGTTCCTGACTCCAGTGTAACTCCTAAGCCAAAGGACTCATGTTCTCTGCCAAGCTGATTTGGTCATTGCTTTATCACAGCCTCAGAGAGAAATCTAGGATGTCTCTTCTGTTGAACCCATGCATGGCTTGAGTAGAGTTCCAGCAAAGGGTAAGCTCCCACTGAATTTAACATTGGACTCTTTAGTTGCACAATATTAGCAAGCTTTATCAACTTTCCCACTTGTCTCCTTATGTGTGGAATCCATGCTGGCAAACACTGTTATGTTCTTTTCTATTTCTAAAAGTAAATGATCCTCTGTGTTTCATGGTTTTTGCTGAGGCACCACCAAATTGGGCAGCTTGATGCCGTTTTATTTATATGTACAGCCTACATATCCACTACCCTAGAAAGATTTTTTCTTTTAGCTTCCTCCAAACAAAATAGTGGCAGGACTTGTATAATCATAGACCAGCCTTACTCATTTTGTAATTCATATGAATGTATATGAATGTGTATACTCTTTCCCACTCAGTAAGAGATTTAATCATGGCCTTGAAACCTGAGGTAATATGTTGTTTTTATTTGCTGCATATTATATTGTATGAATATAACACTTGTTACTTACTCAAACCCTGAATATTAGGGTACACTAACCTTGCTTATTATAACTATAGATCCTAATAAGCATTCTTATACACATATTTGGCTAGGTATATGACACTTCCCCTGGGTAGGTATTCAGGGACAGAATTACAGGATCATAGTGTGTGTGTGTGTATATATATATATATATATATATATATATATATATATATTTAATTTGAAGGACCCTGCTGAAGGTGTTTCCAATGTGGTAGTACTAATTTATCTTCCTACTCTTTTATTTATTTTTTTTAAATCTTCCTACTCTTATATGATGGAATGTATTCCTTAGTTCTCCTTAAAGGAAAGAATGGAGCTGAGGTTAAGCAAAAGTTGAGTCAATAAAGCAAACCAAACCCCATGTACCCAAAGGTTCAGGGTGGCATAGTTCAAGGTGTGAGAATAACCAAGGAGTTCTGGGTTGGGGAATTTTACAGTTTTGCGTTTTTAAGCTTGCTTCATGTGGTGGGTTTGAATATGCTTGGCCCAGGGAATGGCCCTGTTAGGGGATGTGGTCTTGTTGGAGTAGGTATGGCCTTGTTGGAGCAAGTGTGTCACTGTGGGGGCCGGGTATAAGACCCTCATTCTAGCTGCCTGGAAGTCAGTCTTCTATCAGCCTTCAGATGGAGTTGTAGAACTCTCAGCTCCTCCCTCACCATGCCTGCTTGGACACTGCTATACTCCCACTTCAATGATAATGGGCTGAACCTCTGAACCTGTAAGCTAGTCCCAATTAAATGTTGTCCTTATAAGAGTTGTCTTGGTCATGGTGTCTGTTCACAGCAGTAAAACCCTCACTAAGACAGTTCCCCTCATTGTTAAGTCTCTCCCGTTGGGTATCATCTTTGTTTTAGTCCACTCTACTGCGCATGCTCTGGAGTTGGGATGTCTCTGTGGTTTGCTGCTGCTGCTTCTTCTTCTTCTTCTTCTTCTTCTTCTTCTTCTTCTTCTTCTTCTTCTTCTTCTTCTTCTTCTTCTTCTTCTTCTTCTTCTTCTCCTCCTCCTCCCTCCTCCTCCTCCTCCTCCTCCTCCTCCTTCTTCTTCTCCTCCTCCTCCCTCCTCCTCCTCCTCCTCCTCCTCCTCCTCCTCCTTCTTCTTCTTCTTCTTCTTTTTTTGCTTCTCAGGATGTTTGTTTGCTGGTGGACATGTGCAGTCATTTTGGAAAGTGCCCTGGGACCTTTATTTCTCATTTGGTGGAAGAGCCAAGCTATAGCTTTAAGGATGTTGATTGATAGGAGCATTTTAACCACCAGGGGGAGACAGCTCCAAAGGCATATCTGTGGTTTCTGTGGTTTCCTCTGGTGCCTTACATCTAACTCAGTGCCTACCCACGAAGGGGATCCTAACCAGAAAAAAGATGATTGTACAGGACACCTCTGATTTTTTGATGGCATCTGCCTGGCTGAACACTCAACATTACGAGTACCATGTCAGTTTAAATCGCTTCGTGCTTGAGTCATATCTTTCCCCAAAGAGGCTTTGCTTGTATAAGCATAAGGTTACAGAAATTTTCACTCTCCCTTTTGCTGTGTAGTGCCACACACAACTCAGCAGAAATCCTTTAGGGGGAAAAACTGACTTTGCTTTAGTTATTTTAAATTCATCCAAGTGCCCAAATCCCTTCTTACTTCCCCTCCCTTCCGTCTCTGGAGTGAGTTAGTTAACACACCGGTAACCTTTCCCTTTGTAAGAGATCAGTTGCGGACCACTGGGTCAGTAGACTTCCAGACCACTCACGGTATTCACACCATTCTGCTTTGTTTAAACCACTTAAGAATAACTTCTCTACTCATTTTAAAGTCTCTGCAATGAGAGTTCTGAGATATTTCATTCTCAAGATCATGAGACCTTTGTTCCCATGAGTAAGCAAAGCTGGTGTCAGTGACTTCAGTGTTCTGCTTAGACCATATATCTATTTTAAATGTCTGGTCTCTATATTTTGAAGTAAAATTCAAGTATAGAGATAATCTTCACGTTGGTTTCAGAATCGTAAAATTGGAGGCACCCTCAGGCTGCCGATGTTTTCTGCATGGGGATGATTTATGGGACCAAAGTCAATTAAAGTTCCACGTGAAGTGAGTAACAGACCCTCAGAATTATTACACAATTGCCCTACCATATGTTTCTGTCGTTTGGTCTCCTCAAGCCCTTTTGCATTTCTTCTTCGGCCGTCTTCCTCCTACCCCCACTAAGCTTTCTTTCTCATCATCATCCCCAAGCAGTGGAAGACAGAGCCATAAACAGCAAGGAATATGAAACGTGAGGCTCACATGAATGTAGGGAAAGAGTGGTTTATGTGTGTAATGGTGCCTACACACAATTTAATTCCTAAATCCAAACTCATAGGCTTAGGGTGAAATTAGCAATTTTAAAAAATGTTGGTCCTAAGTGAAAAGTGAGCCTGCTTTGTAACAGTTGGTAAAGATATTGATAACTTATATAAAGGCGGTGGTTTGGTCTCTGCCTAGAGATGGGTAATGTATGGCATCAGGAAAATTACAAATAATTCTCTTTAGACACAGATTTCATAACCTCCTTGTAACCTACCGGCAAGACTTCCAAGGGGAATTCTTTCTTCTCTACCTCACATCCCAGAGGCTCTGGCCAAGCTAGGTAAGGACTCAACCACTGAGCATAGATAGCCCCCTGGCCCAAGAATTATCATTCTGAGTTGCTCAATAGAGTTCATATCCTGCTATTGTTTTAGAAAATAAAACAAAACCAACATAAAACAACAGAAAGTGCACATAACAGACACATAACAAACACCCTCTATTATTTCTGCAAAGTGATTTTTCTTTCTGAAGTAGCTTGAGATCATGATTTGGCTCAAACTTTTTATTTTATGAATTAAAGGTTGAAAATTAGAGTTCATGTTGGATTACTGTGATCATTAAACTATTATAACTGACTGTGTTGACATTCATTCACAGCTGATTGGATTTGTGACCGTAAGCAAATGGACATTTGTTTACCCTCTTTGTTCTCATTATTTCAGAGAAAGAGGATTATTATACCAATTCCATTTTCTGTCAGTCAGTCCAGTACGGTACTGGCATCAGGATGTTGTCATTACTCAAATAGGCCCAGAGGAGTCCCAAGGACTAAATGAACAGGAAGCTGTATAGACAATCTCTTTTAATACTAGCTAGATAGCGATGCCAATCCCACTCGGTGGTCTCTCTCTGAAGCAGGACAAACCTTTTTTTCTATAATAGGAGAAGGCCTTTCTGTCTTTGATTTGTGTTCTTTACAGATGTCTCCTTCTCTCTTACTTGCCTTCCCAGGGTGTGTAATACTAGGCAAGGCCTTCTACCAGTCTCAGAAGACTGGGAGCCACCAAAAGGTTGTTCCCACTCAAAGGAAGAAAGAAGGGTCCAGTTCTATTTATATTTCTTCCCACAAAGCTACACCTGCCTTTTTAGAAGATATATCTCTTGGTTAAAGATCTAGATTTATATTTAAATATTGCCTTTTGCTCTTGATTCATTAAACAACAACAACAACAACAACAACAACAACAGGACTGTAGAGTAGGAGGAAATGTGTCAAACTCCCTCTAGGGCTAAAAGTGTGTCATTCATATTACTAAGGGATTTGATCAAGGAAACCTACAAGCTTAGAAAAGTTCAAGGTACTGTATATAGTCGGGTGAAAAGGAAAAGAACTGTGTTCAGGGACAAGAAATGGAGCAGAGACTGAAGGAAAGGCCATCCAGAGACCTCCTACCTTGGGATACATCCTATCTGCAGACACCAAAACCTGACACTATTGCTGATGCCAACAAGCACTTGCTGACAGGAGCCTGGCTGGTATGGCTGTCCCCTGAGAGGCTCCGCATCTCTAAAACAGACGCAGATACAGCCAATCATCGGACTGAGCCCGGGGACCCCAATGGAAGGGTTAGAGGAAGGACTGAAGGAGCTGAAGGGTACTGCAACCCCATAGGAAGAACAATATCAACTAACTAGACCCCTCAGAGCTCCCAGGGTCTAAGCTACCAACCAAAAAGTACACATAGAGGAACCCATGACTCCAGCTACATATGTAGCATTGGATGCTCTTATCTGGCTTCAGTGGGAGGGGAGGCCCTTGGTCCTGTGGAGTCATGATGTCCCAGTGTAGGGGAATGCTAGAGGGGTAAATTGGGAGTGGGTAGGTGGATGGGGGAGCACCCTCTTAGAGGCCAAAGGGAGGGGAATGGGTTAAGAGGTTTGTGGAGGCGAGACCAGGAAGGGGGACAACATTTGAAATGTAAATAAATAAAATAACCAATTAATAATAATAATAATAATAATAGAACTGTGTAGGAACTCAAGATAGACTTGTTGTCAGAGTTTTCAACGCAAAAGCCAGAGTAATGGCAGCTTTAACAGGCTAGGCTTATTCCCCACTTCTCAACACACCTGTTAAAAACAGACAAGTACAAAAGGGGATAGCATTTGAAATGTAAATGAAGAAAATATCTAATAAAAAAAAAGTAGGAAGGGAAAAAAAACTGCAGAGAGATATTTATCTAACGTGGCTGCACTGGGGAAGAAACAGATAAACCCAAGAGCTTTATGTTTAAACATAGCACAGTCGGTGTGCACAGTTAGGTGTTGTGGTCTGTGTGTGGTGCCACCCAGCGTTGAGCTGAGTGACCTGTGCTGCCAGTGTTTTGGTAAAGCTGTTAAGCTGGTAATTTGTGACTAAGGTGCATCCCAACACTCAGAAAACTGCCCCCATTTGGAGGTGAGGATATAGGCCCTGGGATGTTTTGATTGTCCCAGAATTCAAAGCGACTGAAGAGAAAGGGCTAAGGATAGTGGTTTATCTCTGCACCTTCAACAATGCCGGGATACAAAATAAAGGCAGTGCTCCAAGATTTCATCCTGCTCTCCATTACCTGACAATCTAAGAGAAGTGCTCACGCTTTTTAGCAAGTGCAGTTTCTGCAATGGCTGGCTGTTTCTGGTTAAAGGTGTGTGAAAGTGAAGACATGAAATATGATATTCATGCAAATGCATCAATCAGAAGACAGAAGCCAATAGGCTCACCACGTTACAAAAACAATGGCGAGCAACCGTGGCTCCACTGTCAAAGAGTAGCTTTGACACCACAGGGTAAACCGAGGCAGACAATGAGGAGTGGCTTCAGCGGGGGTTAGTGCTGAGAGCAGCTGACTGGGGTCAGTTCAGATTGTGTGTGTGGGGGGGCTGCTGTCTGTGGCAGCTAGCAATGAGAGAAGGGGGGATTAAGACCTCCCTTGTACTGCAGCTGAACTTGGTAGTGTAAGAGTCACACAGGTGGTATTTGCTTTTAAAGGCATGAAGAGGACACGGGCAACACCTGCAAGTTGGCACTGTAGAGGCCAGGAAAGACCATTGGTGAAGGTGCAGGATTGAAGGGGCCATGCAGAGAAGTTGAGGCTTGCCACCATGAAGAGAGTCTCTGACAGCCTATTGGTGAAAAATGCAGTCCAGTTTCAGCAGAAGGCAGCGTTTTCAAGATGCCAGAATCCTGGGATGGCCACCAAGAACAGCAGCAACAGTAGCATTTCAAAGACAAGCTGTATGTGCTACAGAGAGCTGAGCCAGAGAGGTGATCCAAGGTCCTTGGAGGAGGGCAGAAAACCGTTAGTGGATCCCAGACATTGGGCCTAGAGTTATTGACACTGTTAGAGTCTAGTTTTGCTTTGTTTAGATCATGACTCTACCCTGGTTCTTCCTTCTAGAAATAAAGTATTAAATTTAATTTTGATTTTACAGGAGCCCACAGTTGGGACTTCAAACTTTTAAAAGAGATTTTTTTTTTTTTTTTTTTTTTAGTTTTACAGAGAATTTGAATTTTGAAGAAGACTTGGTGTTTTTAGGTGTTTTAAAGTGAATTTGTAAGGTTGTGAAACTTACATTTTGAATTGTCAAATGTTTTTATGTTGTGACGCTATTATTAATTCGTAATCCTGGAGATGAACGGAAAGGGAAGATTGTGGATCAACGGTGATGATTTTGTTTGTCAAGTTGACATGTATGTGGTCAGTGGTCCTGGCTAGTTTTATGTCAACTTGATACAAGCTAGAGTCATCAGAGGGAGGGAGCCTCAGTTGAGAAAACACCTCAATAAGATGGGGCTGTAGGCAAGCCTGTAGAGTATTTTTTTAATTAGTGATCATTGTGAGAGGGCCCAGCCTAATGTGGGTGGCATCACCTCAGAGCAGGTGTTCCTGGGTTCTCTAAGAAGGTAGGATGAGGGCTAAAGACACGGCTCAGCAGTTAAGAGCAGTTAAGACTGCTCTTCCAGAGGTCCTGAGTTCAATTCCTAGCAACCACATGGTAGCATACAACCATCTGTAATGGGATCTGATGCCCTCTTCTGGTGTGTCTGAAGACAGTGACAGTGTACTCACATACATGACATAAATAAATAATTTTTTAAAAGTAGTATGAGCAAACCATGGGGAGCAAGCCGGTAAGCAGCACCCCTTCATGACCTCTGAATCAGTTTCTGACTTAAGGTTCCTGCCCTGTTTGGGTTTCTTTCTTTTTTTTTTTTTTTATTACCTATTTTCCTCAATTACATTTCCAATGCTATCCCAAACGTCCCCCATACCCTCCCCCCCCACTCCACTACCCACCCACTCCCACTTTTTGGCCCTGGCGTTCCCCTGTACTGGGGCATATAAAGTTTGCGTGTCCAATGGGCCTCTCTTTCCAGTGATGGCCGACTAGGCCATCTTTTGATACATATGCAGCTAGAGTCAAGAGCTCCGGGGTACTGGTTAGTTCATCATGTTGTTGCACCTCCTGTTTGGGTTTCTGTTCTGACTCCCTTAGATAGAAGTATACACAGAATAAACCCCTTCCTCCCAAGTTGCTTTCACCATAGCATCATTAACTGTGAAAGATAACCCAACACAGTCAAAGTTAACCTATTGAAAACAGGATTTAGTAGTGAAAATAGCAGTCAGTAAAATCTGAGGCACCCGTGAAATCTTGATCCTTCGCTACAGATGCACCAGAGCTGAGAAAATCCCCACAATAGCAGTAGAGGGATTAGGAGGGGCCAGTCTCAAATGACACCTGGAGGGGACTGAGGGACTGAGGAGCTTTGTGTAGGCATTGTGTGCACACGAGTCCTGACTCTTTCCTCAGCATAGTGCAGTGTATACCGGTTGACTTACAAACTGAGGGCCGACCATTCAGAACAGCTGAGAGAGTGACTTTGTGAGGGTTGCATTCTGTGTGAAATGATGAAGCGTGGAACCAACAGAGCAGCAAGCCTGGGAAAGAAGATGGCAAAGAATGGGGTGGAGGGGGGAAGACTGCTGATTAACCAGCGTTCAGATTGTCATCTACTTGATGGTAGGAGCACCAGCTCCGAGCAGTGACGAGCAGGGAGGAGCACTCTTGGTGTTACAGAGCACACCACAGCCACACGCCATCATTGTTCTCACACAGATGTGAACACTAAGAGAGGGTAGGTAGATATTTTCTGAAAGTATTAAAAGGTGGCAGGACAGGGATTATCATTTTTTGGGAGCCGGCTCAGCAGAAAGCGGCTATCATCTCTGTAGCCATCGCGGCTATTTACTTACAGGTGGTCCTTTTCCACCCTGACGAGAGACTTGTTTTCCTAGCATGATGCTTTTCCAAGAAGCCCACCACAGCTGAACACTCTGATAACATCTTGGTTTTCTCTTTTACATTCTGACATTGCCAGAGATGGTAACTTGAGCAGCAGGGATTAGAACTCTCAGTCCTAAATCTGAGACAGGAGAATCTTGTGAGTGTGCAGTTGAATCCAGAAGGACTAGAAATAAGAGAAAAACCGACTTAGGTTAACACCTGAGAGCCGAGTCACGTCTCCAGATTGACACTAGATGGCACCCTAGATGCTAAGAAAAATTCCGGGTGATTCTTGGAACAGGAGGCTTTACTGAAATTCATAATTCTCAATGATGACTTTTTAATTCTTTTCTGAGTTGTGCATTTTCTCTTTAGTACATGCGTTGGTAGACATACACTTTGGGTTAAAACTCTGCCTTTTCTTGCCTACTTGGGGAAAAGTATTAGTTTTCTTTTTCCTTTTCTTTTTCTTTTTCTTTTCTTTTTCTTTTTTTCTTTTTCTCTTCCTTTCATCTGTTAGTCTGAAGTAAAAACAAGCCCAAACTCCAAAGTGCCAAATGCCAATCAGCTGTCTAAGTAACTGTCTTGGACTACTAAACATTGGTTTCGAGGAGTGTTGACTTGGTTTTAAGTTGGTCCACAAGCACACAAAACACCCTTTACCTTTCTAATGAGCTATGCACGGTGTGAACTCTCGAAAGCCAGGCTTACCTGCTCCATATATGTGGCCAAGTGTGCACGGCAGCACCAAGGCCTGACCTGGACAAAGTCACTGCACTATGAAGTGTTGTGTGCTAGTGTGCTTCTGTAGTCATGGTTGCCTGGCACTGGCGATGCCATTCATTAGGTGACCTCACTCTGAATACCATAGAGTGCACTTACTCAGATCAGGGTGCTGAGGGCCAGTTATATCATGTGTGTGTGTATGTGTGTGTGAATGTGTGTGTGTGTGTATATATATATATACACATATATATATTTGTATACATATATACACATATAAACATAAATACATACATGTACACACGTATACATATAGACATACTTACATATACACACACACACACACACACACAGATATGATATAGGCTATTGTTCTTCAGACCAGTACAAAGGAAGCAATGTGAAACCAGGTCAAGCTTAAGAGTAAAGGATCCGGTGAAGAGACTTGGTGAACTCAAGCTGCCCACTGCTGCCAGTGTAACATGGCTTAATATCCTATCCATGGTAAACTCTTTCATTAGTAGGATGAGTGCATTGACATCACACTAAGCCATGAGATAGAAATACCTAAACCAGTAGCATACCCATGTAATCCCAAGTTTTCTGCACTGTGCCTAATTTTATGTGTTATCACTTCATTTGGGAGGAGAGGATTTGCCTCCATCAGCACCATTTATACACACAAGTAAATCAAGGTCCATTTCATAACAGGACAGATGGACTGTTACTAAAGATAGGAGTTCTTCATTCCCATTATAATATGCGACAGATGTTTGTGGAAAGGTCATTACATAAAAACCGTTTCTATGTTTGGAGAGAAAAGCCTACTCCAGGAAGACAATCAAAAGACCAATAAACGATTAAATTTCATTGATTACTACAAGCAACTAATTTCTTGGGTTGTTGGTTAATTAAAGGGAATGTATCAGCTTTCTAATTTGAATCAGAATAGCTTAGGTTAGGGATGTAGCTCAGTGGTAGACAGTTGGTCTAGCATGTACAAGTCCCCTGGAACTGAAAAACAACACTGAAACAGCAAGCAGATAATGGGGAGACACAGAGAGACATACATAGACACACAGACACACAGAGACAGGCAGATATACACACATCCACACACATACAGCTACATACACACAGGGTCAGACAGACAGACACAGGCAGACAGACACACACACAGGGTCAGACACAGACAGACAGTCAGACACACACACACACACACACACACACACACAAACACAGGGGGTGGGGTGGGGTGTGTTAGGGTGAGTTTGACATTGGTGAGTAGACAAATTTAATCCCAGCCAGCCTGCTTGCCTCTTTTGATAGGATAGCTGCACTAATTTCCCAGCATTTGGGAAGATCAGTGTCTTTGTGGTCAAGCTTTAGTCTTTGTCTTTCTCAAGGAGAAGACTTTAGAAACAGAAATATCAGGTCAAGAAGAACGAACATCGTTAAGGAGCTCAATGCATATTAATGATCTGTTCCGGAAACTCATTGGTGCATCACATAGAAGAACCATCAGTTTTTTTCTTCTTGTTTATAAATTCCTCACTTAGCAGTGCCTCACTCACAACAGCACCACTTTAGAGATGTGTGTTGGCTTTCCTCTTTTAGTGCAGGTTTATGGCCTTTCTTTTTGAGAAAACGAGACTATCCTCTTCTGAGTCCCTTACTTCATTTAGTGTGATAGCTCCCACTTAATTGTGTGGCTTTGATGAACGTACAGGCTCTCTGTTTTCTTGGAACTTGCACTAGCTGGGCCTGCTGGCGTTCAACGCATCTTCATAGACGGCTTTTTCTTTGCAAGCTTTTCCATCTTTTCCTTCCATGAGTTAGAACGAAGACTTGACATATGAGCAGGAAAACAATTCTATAAATTACTTTGGTCAGATGTTGAAACCCAGACACTCTTCTAGTCTTTTTTGAGAATCTTTGTGAATAAGCTCTGATTATCTTTAAAAAATAATTATAGGGAAACTCCTTGGACTCTGAATCATAAACTGGGCTTCTGGATTTACAATCAAATTATGTGTCCATCCTCTGTGTCTCCTTTTTGGGAGAACTTGGTTCATTTCTCTCCTGGTTTGGAATAACTTGTGAAACATCTTGCAACAGATGTTATACAATATAGTGAAGAAGAAGATGCAGCTGCCCGGATAGACAGAGCTCACAGCGGATAGGGACAGTCACCTTTACAAGCTTCCCTGCAGAACTGACGGCTACAGATCGGTTCTGTGAGAAGGGGAATCATTGTCTCCAGTTGTCTGCCCACTGAGGTGCCTACCACACTCCAGTGGCTTGTTCTAACTCCACAGCTACACAGACGGTTCACCTCACTGGATCACAAAAACAGACTAAAGATGTGAATGTGGGAAAGAGACTTCTTAGAAGGGGGTGTTGTGTTGACTGACAATTGTGGGAGGGAGATGAAAGATGGTAGGTTTGAGAGCCACCAGAGTGCATTATATACATGTTTAAAATGATCAGAGGGCAAGTTTAATTAATAGAAGAGTAAGCTATTGATATGTGATCAGTAAGACAGTGTATATTCATACTAAACTTTTGGGAAGAAGATAAGCATGAAAATACTTAGCAGGGATCTTTTGGTCTTCGTAGTAGGCACATAGTCAAACAGTTTACAGACAGGTGGTTAAAATGATGAAGTTTCAGGCAGATTGGACCAGTGGTGATACCGTTGCTGATGCAGATGCAGATGCAGATGCAGATGCAGATGCAGATGCTGATGCTGATGCTCATATGAAGGAGGCATCATGGGCACAGAGAAGTTTCACTTGGAGGAATCTCCGAGCCTCTCTGTTTTTCTCATACACTATTTTGAATTTCTTAAGCCTTGGCTATGTGTCAAAAGACTGTCTTTTTAAAAAATTTTTAATATTTTTTATTACATATTTTCCTCGATTACATTTCCAATGCTATCCCCAAAGTCCCCCATAGCGCCCCCCACTTCCCTACCCACCCATTCCCATTCTTTTGCCCCTGGCATTCCCCTATATTGGGGCATATAAAGTTTGCAAGTCCAATGGGCCTCTCTTTCCAGTGATGGCCGACTACGCCATCTTTCGATACATATGCAGCTAGAGACAAGAGCTCCAGGGTACTGGTTAGTTCATCATATTGTTCCAACTATAGGGTTGCAGATCCCTTTAGCTCCTTGGGTACTTTCTCTAGCTTCTCCATTGGGAGCCCTGTGATACATCCAATAGCTGACTGTGAGCATCCACTCCTGTGTTTGCTAGGCCCCGGCATAGTCTCACAAGAGACAGCTATATTTGGGTCCTTTCAGCAAAATCTTGCTAGTGTATGCAATGGTGTCAGCGTTTAGAAGCTGCTTATGGGATGGATCCCTGGATACGGCAGTCTCTAGATGGTCCATCCTTTCATCACAGCTCCAAACTTTGTCTCTGTAACTCCTTCCATGGGTGTTTTGTTCCCAATTCTAAGAAGGGGCACAGTGTCCACATTTTGGTCTTCATTCTTCTTGAGTTTCATGCGTTTAGCAAGTTGTATCTTATATCTTGGGTATCCTAAGTTTTGGGCTAATATCCACTTATCAGTGAATACATATTGTGTGAGTTCCTTTGTGATTGTGTTAACTCACTCAAGATGATGCCCTCCAGGTCCATCCATTTGGCTAGGAATTTTATAAATTCATTCAATAGCTGAGTAGTACTCCATTGTGTAAATGTACCATAATTTCTGTATCCATTCCTCTGTTGAGGGACATCTGGGTTCTTTCCAGCTTCTGGCTATTATAAATAGGGCTGCTATGAACATAGTGGAGCATGTGTCCTTCTTACCGGTTGGGACATCTTCTGGATATATGCCCAGGAGAGGTATTGCTGGATCCTCCGGTAGTACTATGTCCAATTTTCTGAGGAACCGCCAGACTGATTTCCAGAGTGGTTGTACAAGCTTGCAATCCCACCAACAATGGAGGAGTGTTCCTCTTTCTCCACATCCTCGCCAGCATCTGCTGTCACCTGAATTTTTGATCTTAGCCATTCTGACTGGTGTGAGGTGGAATCTCAGGGTTGTTTTGATTTGCATTTCCCTGATGATTAAGGATGTTGAACATTTTTTCAGGTGCTTCTCTGCCATTCGGTATTCTTCAGGCGAGAGTTCTTTGTTCAGTTCTAAGCCCCATTTTTTAATGGGGTTATTTGACTTTCTGGAGTCCACCTTCTTGAGTTCTTTATATATATTGGATATTAGTCCCTTATCTGATTTAGGATAGGTAAAGATCCTTTTCCAATCTGTTGGTGGTTTTTTTGTCTTATTGATGCTGTCTTTTGCCTTGCAGAAGCTTTGCAGTTTCATGAGGTCCCACTTGTCAATTCTCGATCTTACAGCACAAGCCATTGCTGTTCTATTCAAGAATTTTTCCCCTGTGCCCATATCTTCAAGGATTTTCCCCACTTTCTCCTCTATAAGTTTCAGTGTCTCTGGTTTTATGTGAAGTTCCTTGATCCACTTAGACTTGACCTTAGTACAAGGAGATAGGAATGGATCGATTCACATTCTTCTACATGTTAACAACCAGTTGTGCCAGCACCATTTGTTGAAAATGCTGTCTTTCTCCCACTGGATGTTTTTAGCTCCCTTGTCGAAGATCAAGTGACCGTAGGTGTGTGGGTTCATTTCTGGGTCTTCAATTCTATTCCATTGGTCTATTTGTCTGTCACTATACTAGTACCACTCAGTTTTTATCACAATTGCTCTGTAGTAAAGCTTTAGGTCCGGCATGGTGATTCCACCAGAGGTTCTTTTATCCTTGAGAAGAGTTTTTGCTATCCTAGGTTTTTTGTTATTCCAGATGAATTTGCAGATTGCACTTTCTAATTCATTGAAGAATTGATTTGGAATTTTGATGGGGATTGCATTGAATCTGTAGATTGCTTTTGGCAAGATAGCCATTTTTACAATGTTGATCCTGCCAATCCATGAGCATGGGAGATCTTTCCATCTTCTGAGATCTTCTATAATTTTTTTCTTCAGAGACTTGAAGTTTTTATTATACAGATCTTTCACTTCCTTAGTTAGAGTCACGCCAAGATATTTTATATTATTTGTGACTATTGAGAAGGGTGTTGTTTCCCTAATTTCTTTCTCGGCCTGTTTATTCTTTGTGTAGAGAAAGGCCATTGATTTGTTTGAGTTAATTTTATATCCAGCTACTTCACCGAAGCTGTTTATCAGGTTTAGGAGTTCTCTGGTGGAATTTTTAGGGTCACTTATATATACTATCATATCATCTGCAAAAAGTGATATTTTGACTTCATCTTTTCCAATTTGTATCCCTTTGATCTCCTTTTGTTGTCGAATTGCTCTGGCTAGGACTTCAAGTACAATGTTGAATAGGTATGGAGAAAGTGGACAGCCTTGTCTAGTCCCTGATTTTAGAGGGATTGCTTCAAGCTTCTCACCATTTACTTTGATGTTGGCTACTGGTTTGCTGTAGATTGCTTTTATCATGTTTAGGTATGGGCCTTGAATTCCTGATCTTTCCAAGACTTTTATCATGAACGGGTGTTGGATCTTGTCAAATGCTTTTTCCGCATCTAACGAGATGACCATGTGGTTTTTGTTTTTGAGTTTGTTTATATACTGGATTACGTTGATGGATTTCCGTATATTGAACCATCCCTGCATCCCTGGGATGAAACCTACTTGGTCAGGATGGATGATTGTTTTGATGTGTTCTTGGATTTGGTTAGCAAGAACTTTATTGAGGATTTTTGCATCAATATTCATAAGGGATATTGGTCTGAAGTTTTCTATCTTTGTTGGGTCTTTTTGTGGTTTAGGTATCAGAGTAATTGTGGCTTCATAGAATGAGTTGGGTAGAGTACCTTCTGTTTCTATTTTGTGGAATAGTTTGTGAAGAACTGGGGTTAGATCTTCTTTGAAGGTCTGAAAGAACTCTGCACTAAACCCATCTGGTCCTGGGCTTTTTTTGGTTGGGAGACTATTAATGACTGTTTCTATTTCTTTGGGGGATATAGGGCTGTTTAGATCATTAACCTGATCTTGATTCAACTTTGGTACCTGGTATCTGTCTAGGAACTTCTCCATTTCATCCAGGTTCTCCAGTTTTGTTGAGTATAGCCTTTGGTAGAAGGATCTGATGGTGTTTTGGATGTCTTCAGGATCTGTTGTTATGTCTCCTTTTTCATTTCTGATTTTGTTAATTAGGATGCTTTCCCTGTGCCCTCTAGTGAGTCTGGCTAAGGGTTTATCTATCTTGTTGATTTTCTCAAAGAACCAGCTCCTTGATTGGTTGATTCTTTGAATAGTTCTTCTTGTTTCCACTTGGTTGATTTCGCCCCTGAGTTTTATTATTTCCTGCCGTCTACTCCTCTTGGGTGAGTTTGCTTCCTTTTGTTCTAGAGCTTTTAGGTGTGTTGTCAAGTTGCTAATGTGTGCTCTCTCTAGTTTCTTTTTGGAGGCACTCAGAGCTATGAGTTTTCCTCTTAGAAATGCTTTCATTTTGTCCCATAAGTTTGGGTATGTTGTGGCTTCATTTTCATTGAACTCTAAAGAGTCCTTAATTTCTTTCTTTATTCCTTCCTTGACCAAGGTATCATTGAGAAGAGTGTTGTTCAGTTTCCACGTGAAGGTTGGCTTTCTATTATTTATTTTGTTATTGAAGATCAGCCTTAGTCCATGGTGATCTGATAGGATGCATGGGACAATTTCAATATTTTTGTATCTGTTGAGGCCTGTTTTGTGACCAATTATGTGGTCAATTTTGGAGAAGGTACCATGAGGTGCTGAGAAGAAGGTATATCCTTTTGTTTTAGGATAGAATGTTCTGTAGATACCTGCCAGATCCATTTGATTCATAACTTCTGTTAGTTTCACTGTGTCCCTGTTTAGTTTCTGTTTCCATGATCTGTCCATTGGTTAAAGTGGTGTGTTGAAGTCTCCCACTATTATTGTATGAGGTGCAATGTGTGCTTTGAGATTTACTAAAGTTTCTTTAATGAATGTGGCTGCCTTTGTATTTGGAGCATAGATATTCAGGATTGATAGTTCCTCTTGGAGGATTTTACCTTTGATGAGTATGAAGTGCCCCTCCCTGTCTTTTTTGATGACTTTGGGTTGGAAGTCAATCTTATCAGATATTAGAATGGCTACTCCAGCTTGTTTCTTCATACTATTTGCTTGGAAAATTGTTTTCCAGCCTTTCATTCTGAGGTAGTGTCTATCTTTTTCTCTGAGATGAGTTTCCTGTAAGCAGCAAAATGTTGGGTCTTGTTTGTGTAGCCAGTTTGTTAGTCTATGTCTTTTTATCGGGGAGTTGAGTCCATTGTTATTAAGAGATATTAAGGAAAAGTAATTGTTGTTTCCTGTTATTTTTGTTGTTAAAGTTGGCATTCTGTTCTTGTGGCTGTCTTCTTTTAGGTTTGTTGAGGGATTACCTTCTTGTTGTTTCTAGGGCGTGGTTCCCGTCCTTGTATTGGTTTTTTCCTGTTATTATCCTTTGAAGGGCTGGATTCGTGGAGAGATAATGTGTGAATTTGGGTTTGTCGTGGAATACTTTGGTTTCTCCATCTATGTTAATTGAGAGTTTGGCTGGGTATAGTAGCCTGGGCTGGAATTTGTGTTCTTTTAGTGTCTGTATAACATCTGTCCAGGCTCTTCTGGCTTTCATAGTCTCTGGTGAA
The DNA here is from genome assembly GCF_978045245.1 of Mus caroli. NCBI lineage: Eukaryota > Metazoa > Chordata > Mammalia > Rodentia > Muridae > Mus > Mus caroli. Next base: position 25,461,470 of record NW_028227273.1, on the reverse strand, counting down.
AAATCTGGTGTAATTCTGATAGGCTTACCTTTATATGTTACTTGGCCTTTTTCTTTTTCTTTTTTTTTTTCTCTTATTTCTTTTAGTATTCTATCTTTATTTAGTGCATTTGTTGATCTGATTATTATGTGTCGGGAGGTATTTCTTTTCTGGTCCAGTCTATTTGGAGTTCTGTAGGCTTCTTGTATGTTCATGGGCATCTCTTTCTTTAGATTTGGGAAGTTTTCTTCTATAATTTTGTTGAAGATGTTTGCTGGTCCTTTGAGTTGAAAATCTTCATTCTCATCCACTCCTATTATCCGTAGGTTTGGTCTTCTCATTGTGTCCTGTATTTCTTGGATGTTTTGAGTTAGGATCTTTTTGCATTTTACATTTTCCTTGATTGTTGTGCTGATGTTCTCTATGGAATCTTCTGCACCTGAGATTCTCTCTTCCATCTCTTGTATTCTGTTGCTGATGCTCGTATCTATGGTTCCAGATTTCTTTCCTAGGGTTTCTATCTCCAGTGTTGCCTCATTTTGTGTTTTCTTTATTGTGTCTACTTCCCTTTTTAGGTCTAGTATGGTTTTGTTCATTTCCATGTGTTTGGATGTGTTTTCCTGTTTGGATATGTTTTCCTGTTTTTCTTTAAGGACTTCTACCTGTTTGATTGTGTTACCCTGTTTTTCTTTAAGGACTTCTACCTGTTTGATTGTGTTATCCTGTTTTTCTTTAAGGACTTGTAACTCTTTAGCCATGTTCTCCTGTAATTTTTTAAGTAAGTTATTAAAGTCCTTCTTGATGTCCTCTACCATCATCATGAGATATGCTTTTAGATCTGTGTCTAGCTTTTCCGGTGTGTTGGGGTGCCCTGGACTGGGCGAAGTGGGAGTGCTGGGTTCTGATGATGGTGAGTGGTCTTGGTTTCTGTTAGTAAGATTATTACGTTTACCTTTCGCCATCTGGTAATCTCTGGGGTTAGTTGTTATTGTTGTCACTGTTTAAAGATTGGAGCAGACTCTGTGTTCCACTCACCCGAAGTCTCAAAATCCTGTTTTAGGGTGTTGTGGGTAGCTGGTGGGTGTCAGCCGACCCTGCGCTCTAGCTACCCCTGTGCTGGTCTGGCCGGAAGAGGCCTGTGGCCCTACTCAGGCCGGTTTTCTGCTTCCCTAACTAATGCAGTCTCAGGTCCCGCGCGCAATTGGATTGGAGCAGAAGCTGTGTTCCACTCACCAGAAGTCTTAAGATCCTGTGGCGGGTGTTGTGGGTAGTTGGCGAGTGTCAGCCGACCCTGCCCCCTAGCTACCCCGGTGCTGTTCTCCAAAAGACTGTCTTAAAGAGGGACATATAGGTAATTTATATGATAATCTCAAAAAATTAAAATTTGATTTAAAAATTAAAAAAAAAGTCAGAACTGGCACACAGGGCTGGGGAGATGGCTCAGAGGTTAAAGTGCTTGCCGTGCAAGAACCCAAGTAAATGCCAGGTGAGTGTGGCAGCCCCTGCAGGTGAGAAAGCAGAGACAGTATCCCAGGAGCAAGCCAGCTATCTAGACTAGCTATTCCAGTGAAAGATCCTGTCAGAAAGGAATATGGTGAGGTAGGATGGAGGAAGATTCTCCATGTGGTGGGCTTGAATAAGAGGGGCTCAAAGGCTCATACATTTGAACATTTTTTCCCAGTTGGTGGGCTGTTTAGGAAGAATTAGAAAGTGTGATCCTATTGGTGGAGGAGTGTTACTGGTGGCAGGGGGCGGGGCTTTGAGGTTTCAGAAGCCTAAGCCAGGCCCAGGCTGTCCCTCTGCTACCATCTTGTTGATAAGAGGTAAACTCTCAGCTCCAGGTCTAGCAGCATATCTGCCTGCCTGTCACCATAATGATCATGGAATTAATACTCTAAAACTATAAGCATGCCCCAAACTAGATGCTTTTCTTTTATAAATTGCCTTGGTCATGGTCTCTTCACAGCAATGGAATAGGAATGAAGACACCTGCAATCGACCTTGGGCCTCCATACACACACACACACACACACACACACACACACACACACACACACACACACAGAGGAAAACCTTGTAAGGTCAGTAGTCACTAAGATAATAGGGAAATGAGGTCATATAGCAGCTTCAGGTCAACACTGGCTTCTCCAGCTGACATCATCCCTGTGGGGGGCAAACATCACTTTGCCTTCCTCTATGTCCTCATATGAATGAAGTTCTGCAAACTAGACTGAAAGGAGCAGACTAGCTAGAGAAAACTCAGGCAGTTTCATTAGCATGGACATTGCAGTTCATTCTCATGTGTTCATTGGCATGCAACCCTCGTGAGCCATGACACCCTCAGAGTTGTCTAGGACTCAGCCTCGTGACAAAGGGAGACCCAAGACAAGGTCTTTGAGTTTCTAGAGAGGTAAATTACAGAAAGACACACATACAAACCAGTGAATTGGGGGTAATGCCTAGCTGGCAAGCCCCTATGCAGTTGCTTTGGAGGCACCTCAGGTGAGGGTCTAGAATTGTCTGTGTGGTTAACTACTTTCTGCCACGAGGGAAGAGGGGCACTCTCCAAATTTATTTCCCGTCTTTAGGCAAATAGCAGCAGGAGAGAGGTTTTCTCCTACCTGTTGCTTCTCAGTTGTCCTCATTTAAAAAAGAATGAAGTGCTGAAGGGTCCACCTTGTTGGTGTGCATGTCTGACCTATTATCCAAGAGAGAAGAGAAGACCTCTCTCCTGAAGGAGAAGTCCAGGTCCTGTATGTCTCCTTAGGTAGCTATGAGCTAAGTTGTTTCTCAGGATCCCGAGGCTGGACCCAGGCCATGTGCTCCCTTAAACTCAGCGACTTGAGAGGAGTCCAGGAACCTCACATTCATGAGGTGAGCTACCCGTGACAGAGAGGGATGGGGTACACAGAGTAGGGAAAGGTCATGTTTTGGGTGGAGGTGACAATGAGAGCTTTTTACTTGTCAGCTTAGGAGTCAGCAGACTTGGCAGCCATTGGGGTTGAACCTCTCCTTCGTGGTCAACAAATGGTCAAGGACTGGGGCAGTAGGAATGACTTGAGTAGGAGCCATGGACATAGCCTGAGTGACATTTTGGTTCTGGAAGAGTCTTATTTTCCTGGCTTCCTAGAGGATCACCGAGGGGTAGCTGTGCAAACCTGGCTCTAGCCTCATGAATGGATGAGACTGCTGAGTAGCTGAAGGATTCCTGGTAAAAAGTGAAGAGATGCTCTACGACAGGCACTATGGGGCGCTCATGATAAGAACCAGTCCAGATAGGTCTGTTCATGTTCTGGAGTACAGATCGCCTTCCCTCCATTACAGTCCTTCAGCACTGTCCTCTGCTCCTGTGTCCCACGGTGTCATCAGTGACTAGATACCTGCACATATGGTTGCTTCAGGGCAGTGGTTCCTGTGTCTTGCACCTCGTTGCGCTTTACCCTGCGTTCACCACGCTGGCCTGCCAGAGGAGAGGTGAGCAAATCTGAAGACTAGTCATAATTCTTGCTGGAGGGTCCAGCACATCACTGTCCTTCAAGATGAATAACTCTTAGATGTTCATGCCGTTTAAGAAAAGACAAAACAAAATAAAAACTAAAACATAACAAAACAATTCCCTGCTATGTGATTTCTTGGACAGTCCTCCTCAGAGACAACCAGAAACGTTACAGAAATGGCGGGGAAAGTGTCTTCTGTTTCCCAATCTCAGCCACTGGACTTTAAATAGTAAACAATTGAACACCGTCCTCCCGACTGAGTGACGGGTCACCCACAGATGCCATTTTCTGCTTCGGTGATTCTTTACGGGCAGGAGAGGACTTAGGAACAGAGGTGAGGAGGGGTATGCTTGGGGAGATGAGAGGAGGTTAGTGTGAATGAAGAAAGGAAGAAGAGATCTTGTAACCACAGATGTGGACCATAGCTTATGTTCTGTGCCCCACAGCAGTGGGGTGAAGAGGACACTCCATGACTTTCATCTGGACTTTTCTGGGGATGAAGAGGACTTGGGGTGTGGAGTTCTTAGTGCTTTGATGGACAGGTCAGTGGTTCGCCAAATCTGCACCTTCTCTCTGCTTTGTGAACTTTGATCTGGGTTAGTCCCCAAAATGGAAGAGTCACCACTTAGTCGAAAGACCCTGCTGTGCTCCATGTGGTATGGTTGTTTGTGTTGAAGACAGCAAATGTTTGTTAAGCTGCTTAAACCGGAGGCAAGGAACAGGTTTTTCCAGAGATATTTATAGCTGGGTACTTCTGTATCAATACCAGGCAACACAGAAAGCCTCATGATAGGTAATCTTTACTATGCCTAGGGTAGTGGCCGTTGGGTATGGGTATTTTTGAATAGTGACTAAGCACATGGGAACAATGACCCATGCACAGAATTATGTAAGTCCATAGTCCCCCCTCCCTCCTCCAACCCCATGCTTCCCCTGTAGGCTCTCCTTTCCACATGTTTCCATTGATTCTGATTCTGTCAACAATAATTTTATTGATCTGCAGTGCACGCCATCACAGGCAAGTACACAAGGGAATCTGGGGGATTCTGAAAGTTCATGCATGATGTCCAGGTTCTTACAACAGCATAATGTGACAGGCATGAGTCTGGACCATCCGCACTGCCTCTGCCAATCACGGAAGCTGCTTCGCTGGGTTTCATGGCTGGTGTTTTGTTTTCAGCTTGGAGCTTAAACTTGATCTATCTGGGTATCAGTATAGCATCTGCTTTGTGGACCCTAGACCTTGTCATTTTGGGCCACTGATGAATGTCACTGTGGTGCTGTGGGGACTCATTTAAATGGCAGAGGAACAGCTAGCTCTTCTCTAATAAAAGCCACTCAGTGGGATTGTCAAGATGCCCCCGAGTGTAAGAATGTCTGCTAAGCCTCGTGGCTCAGCCTACAGGACCCACATGGTGGGATGAGAGAGTTAATACCCACATTTTGTCCTGTGACCTCTATGGCCATACTGTGACAAACAAAATGTAATTTCAAAAAAGAAAAGGAAAACACAAAGTGTTGTGTCTTTTCTTGTCCTGCTTCAAATGATCCCAAGAGGACATCTTAACGTCTTAGTTGTGCCAAATTGTACCATTCCAACTGTAGAAGTGATTCCTACATTAGAGTTATGTAGCTCTCTCTCTCTCTCTCTCTCTCTCTCTCTCTCTGACACAGAGAGGGAGGAGAGAGAAAAGACAGAGAGGCAGGTTATTTTCAGGAGCTGGCTAATGTAATGATGGAGGTATAAAACATCTAAAGTTTGCAAGGTGGGCTAGAAACTGAGGCAGGATGCCTGAGCTACAACCCAGAGATACAATTCTTCTCCAGGTAGCATCCATCTTTTCTCTGTGGCCTCTGTTTGCATAAGGCCCACCCACCCACATTCTCAAGCTGACCTCTCATATTTAAAGTGAGTAAGTTGCCCATATTATTTTATTTTCCCCTCAGTTTTCATTACCTTTTACAAAACTCTTTGAGACTTTCAAACATGTATACAACAAAATGTTACACATGCACATGACATCCCCCCCCAACAACTGACAACAGCTGTGTGTGTGGGGTGTTCTGTCAATCATAGCACACTCCACCATGGAATTCCTTGTCTCAAATACATGCTTCTGCCATTTCTTCCCAGATAAGCCAATCTTCCAGGGAAATAAAGAATGCTGGAACATATTAATGAGGAAGTAACTTTTCATAAGGGGTTTGCATAAGGAGGATAACCTTAAATCCAGAGATTAAGGTATTCATCCATGTACACATCCATGGACACACACACACACACACACACACACACACACACACACACTCTTACATATAACAGTGCTGGGGATTGGCCATTGAGAAAGGCTACACGTGAGACAAGTACTCGATCACAGAACTACAGTACCAGACATTCTTTTGTGAGACATTCTTGCTATGTAGCACAGGTTTGCTTGAAGTCACAATTCTCCTGCTTCAGTCTCCCCAGTGCTTGGTCTACAGGCATGAGTTACTATACCTGCTTGAAGTTATATCTATAAAATTTTAATTGCCAGTGAGTTGGACTTTAAAAACCAGGTGTGAATACTTTTGAAACTTGATTTTTAGCAAACACATGTTGTCTATTTATCCGGTAGGTAAGAGCACTGGTAATTCACAGCTAGTGTTAAATTTCATTCTTATAATTAGCTAGACTGTATTAAAGTGTATAATAATGTTTTCAGAAACAAATATAGGGGCTTGGAATATTGTTCAGTGGTTAAATGCACTTGCCACTCTTCTAGAGGACTAGAATTCAGTTCTGAGTGCCCATGTTGGATGGGTTACAACCACTTATAATTTCAACTACAGACAGACAGACAGACAGACAGACAGACACACACACACACACACACACACACATTTTTTTTGAAACGAAAAACAAATATTTCAGCTGGTGTTGGTCTTTGGGATTAGAGTCATGACTTCACACCTACCTTGTCTCTGCCCCACTTGCTCGTGTGAGCACTTGCACTATGTGAGCTGTGTGGTTGATCAAGAGTCCATTGCTCTCTTGCTGTCTGTCTGGCCTGCGGCCTGTTTTTCTTTGCTTCTGAGTACAATTCTTTGTTTCTGCTTTTCGGTGTGTTCTTTCTTAGTGTTTGAACAAGATGTAAGAACCTGCAATCTCTCATTCCAAACAGGGATTCCTACAGCCGCGATGATAAACGTAGGAAGTGTGTCAGAGCTTCCCAAGTCCTGGGGCCCTGAGCCCTCTGTACTCTTGAGGTGTGGAGGCTTCTGATTGGCCAGGTACTAAAGTTCTGCTGACTAGAAGCTGGAGTCTGAGAGCTACCAGTTCACCCACAGTACAGTCTTGTCTCCTGACTTCTTATTTCTTCTCTTGTCCTATGTTGAAGAACCGTTTCTCTCATTTAAATAGAAGCTTCCTGGAGACGGTGACTGGAATTATTGGCTTTGTTCACAGCGCTTCCCAGAACAGCTTTGCTGTTCCAGAAGCTTTTGGTCTTGGAGGCCATGAGACCATGACCTGAAAACCCCAGCCTGCATGGACCTTCTCCATTCTCCACTGTTTACTACAGGCTTTTTGTCACAGCCATGGGAAGGTAACACGGCTTGTCTGTTTGTATCACCTCAAGGATGCAAACCATTTTGGGCTCTGCACATTCCTTTCTCTGCAATGCCGTTATTCCATGATGAGGTCTTATGGACCTACATGGTTTTGAAATTAAATTTCACAACTTAATTCAGTACATTTCTAGTAGTTTGCTTTTTCCTGTTTCTAGTGAACTAAATATTTCTGAAAAAGTTACCCTTTTTCAGAAATAGACAAAACTATTTTCCTAAAAAATACTTTGCCTAAGGATAACAATGAAGATGAAAAGGGGCCAAACAGTATCACATGTGGTCAGTGGGTTTATGTTGTCATCGATAAAATGTTATAATGTACAACATTCATTGAAGCCCACAATTGTAGAGGCTTATTTTTACTTTTATAAACAACCAGGAGTTGGCTGTTGTAGCTTTTTCTAAATACTTGGACTTCAGTCTACATGTTTGGAATCAGAAGAGTCCTGGATTTTATTTCTTGCCCTGTCACTTATAAGCTGTGTGACCTTGGACAAGTGGCAAGTACTTAGAGGCTCTCTAAAAACAAGGGTTTTATTGCTTAAGCCAGAGTTAAGAATAATAAACAGTAAAATAGGATGCCCCGCATCTTAGTGGATTAAGCCTTTTACAAGTATCATATGAACTGTTTTTGCTTTCTTTTTTACGGGTCACTTGTGATGTTAATTGTTAACTGGAGGGCTTCTACATTTTTTGGATAGCCCAGGCAGCTATCCAAGAGAGTCAACATGGGAGGGCACACTTGTCACCTTAGCGGTTGGGCAATTCTGGCACAGGAGGTTGATATAAAATGGAGAGAAGGTTCTGAGGAGCACAGACAGCAAGTGCTTCCCCTCCAGGTCCAGTTGCCCACCTTTGACTTTGGAGTGTTCCTCTCCCATCCCTTTGCATAATATATATGGAAGTAAGGGTGTTCTCACCATAATAAGAGTATTTAATGTCACACTAGGGACCTCCTGCCAAAAATCATCAGACACCCACACACAGACATAATCACAGCAAACCATGAAGATCCTGGGGGTACCCAGGAGGCATCACCCCCAGAACCAGAACCACTGGGAGGAGGCAGCAAGAAACTTGAGTGGAGTTGGGACCTTTAAGAATCCATTTGCTAAAGGGGTATGTTAAGGAAGGAAGCCTTGTCTAACAGAACACATTTGAACTGAATTTATGTTCGGAGGTCATGCTCTCTTTATATATCACAGGCTTAAACATGGGAGACAAAATGGCTCTGAGGTGGAGAATTTAGCATTAGCACAAGATTAGTTTGAGCCATGTGTGTTCTAACGTCATTGTGAAGAGAGCCTGGTGGGTTTAAGCCAGTTTACTTGCAATAAGCAAAACTTGAAGAGAGGCAACAACTTTTTCTACAATCACATGTGCCTGGTGACTGACATTTCAATTGTGTGTGTATGGTATATGTATATGGTACATAATCAGGTGCGCATGGGTTCACATTCCTGTACTGTATACGGATGTATATATAGTATATATCTGTGTGTGCATGATTATACATTTCCGAGCTGTGTACTAGTGCATGGATGGTGTATATTCATGTGTACATGGGTATACGTTCCTGTGCTATGCATGAGTGCAGGTGACTGAGGAGGACATTAGATGTCTTGTTCTGTAAGTACCCGAATTGATGGGGCCAAGGTTCCCTGGTGTGGTTGCAAGGAATTAAATCAGGCTGGTTGGAGCACCACAGATAAGACTGGGGCGGGGACAGTTTTATTGAGAGTAATCAGACTTTCTACACCCTTCTCAGAAACATGTCCCTACACATGTCTATCCTTTTTCAAGATACTCCATCAGAATGCACATTTCTTAATTGAACCTACACTGGTGTTACCAACACCCACCTCCCCCTACCCCCACTTTGGACTTTTGAGATAGTATCTATGAAATCCAAGCTGGGCTGAGACTCTCTGCCCCTGCTTCCTGTGTGCTGGCATTACATGTATGTGACACTATTCCTGGCTTTTCACACCATTTCTTTTTAATGAACTCTTTTAAATGTTAGTTTTACAATGTGAATTCCTCTAGAACTGGGGAGAAAAACTTAGAAGAAGTCTTTAAAAAGTTATTTTAATGTTGATTAATTTTTAAAAATATTCTTTGTTTACAGCTTAATGAATCCAGTGCCTGTAGCAATTGACTGTTTCTCAGTCTGACTGTTGATCAGGAGAGCTGTACAAACTGTTTAACCTCCTGCTTTATCACATACATCCCAACCATTCAATGCTGTACACATTGGTCTTGGCTTTTCAAATAGACCCTACTCTGTATGGGATGGGAAGAACTCTGCAGGGCTGAGCTTCTAAACAGTCCCAAGAAAGTGCACGTGGCTACTGAGAGAGCTTCCTGGATTTGGTGGAAGACCAGAGGCATCTGAACGGTTTGTGAGCAGCCTTGTTCTCATCTCACCCCCCTCTGTAGTGACTGTCACCATTAGGAAGGACAGCTTCCTTCAAGGCATGGCTTAAATGTAAAGTGACAGTCTTCGGGAAGTTTCTCAGGGGTCTAGTCCTTACAACCAGACAGTGTGGGGGTGTGTGGCAGACCTGTGAAAAATGACTCTGTCAGTCAGAACTTGTTTCACTTTATGAATGTCTCCTAAATTATATAGAGCAAAGGTTGTTTACTGCAGAGAAGGAAATGTTTCAGTATAGGCAAGAATTTTCACAAAGAAACCTGTTTCTGGCTCTGGGAAAAAAATTATTTCTGAGGGTGACAGATTTTTGGCCGCATCCTTACTTATGGATCAATAAGTTTTTTTAAAGCCGCCCCAACCCAAATTTCAAAGATAAGCAAAATTTGTCTTTATCATTTTAAAATGAAGAGAATGTGCAATTTAAATTTTGATTTCATATAAAATTACATTAAATACATTTATTGAGTTTGTGGTCTTAAATATATAAAGTATCAGAATTTTTATTTGTAGATAATAAAGCAATTTTAATTGAGATGAATTGATTATAGATCTGCAATTATTTAACTCATTTTTTGAGTAAACAAAAAGGTGTGTGTGTATATACAGGATAAAGGTTTATTATTTTTATTTTATTATTTTTTTTTTTGCAAAACAATGTATTATTTTGAAGTTAATACTTCTAAATTTCAGAAAAATGAACATGGATATAATTTTCTCCTCTCTCTTTCTTTCTTTCTTTCTTTCTTTCTTTCTTTCTTTCTTTCTTTCTTTCTTTCTTTCTTTCTTTCTTTCTTTCTTTCTTTCTTTCTTCCTTCCTTCCTTTCTTTCTTTCTCTCTTTCTTCTTTCCTTCCTTTCTTCTTTTTTTCAAAGACAAAGTCTCACTATATAGCTCTGGCTTTCTGGAACTCACTATGTAGACCAGGGTGGCCTCAAACTCAGAGATCTGCCTGCTTCTGCCTCCCAAGTTCTGGGATTAAAGGTGTGATCACTAAGTACAGCTCGGTATAGTTTTGTAAAATTGCAGACAAACCATCCATTACCATTCTATTCATCAGTGGACTTTGATATCATATTGTTATCATCCCTGAGTAGTGTTTTAAATATCTATTTAGTTGGGAAAATATAAACCAGAAACTTGTTTGATATATTCTCCTTATTTAATCCCATGGTCCACTGCCAAGTCCTATTAGTTAGAATTTCTAAATATTCTCTTAATCTGTACTATTGTTGTTGTTGTTGTGATCAAAACAACTTGAGGGAGGGAAATCTTTCTAATTTAATCTCAAGTGTTCAATTAATATTCTACCTCAGGGCACCACAGGCTTGTGGTAGCCATGTAACACAAACCGCATTATATCAAATTTCAAGTTTTATTGCATAGTTTTACCAGTCTCAAAACTGTTCAAAGATCCTCAGTCTCCGCTGAGATGCAGGAAAGTCTAAACTGTGAGCACCTCTGAAATCAGAAAGTAACTTTCATATTTCAGATCCATACAGGGGGAAAGCATGCATTCCCCAAAGGAGAGCACGGAGGTATCACAAGGGAAAATCAGATCAAAGGAAGACCTAGCTGGGCTAGCACTGACCCTTTAGCTCCAGCTCCACATCTGGCCTCTGAGACACATGATGGCATCGCCTGTGCTCTGAGGTACACGGGAGTCACATGTGCTGTCATTCTCATGGGATGATACACTCAGTGCCCAAAGGGTCTCCTTGGCATGTACCTTCATGCCCTTGGTATCTCCAGCACCCTGAGCGGATGCTTATTCTTGCTTGTCAATTTGACTACACCTGCAATTAAAACTTAAGCTGCTGGGTACACTTGAAAGGAGTTTTCTTGGTTGAATCCTTTGAAGCAGGGAGATCCACTTTAAAGCAGGGCCACATGTTCTGGTGGCAGCCTATATAAAGGACATAGAAGAAAGATCCACCTTAAATCGGGGCCACACATCTGGTGGCAGCCTATATAAAGGGCATGGAAGAATAATGCTTGTTCCTTCCCTGCTTGCTCTTACCCTCCCTGGCATGTTCCTTCTTTCTTTTTATTTTTAAAAATTTTTTCTTTATTTACATTTCAAATGTTATCCCCTTACTTGGTTTTCCGTCTGAAAACTCCCTCGCCCGTCCTCTCTCCCTGCTTCTATGAGGGTGTTCCCTCACCCACCTACCCACTCCCACTTCCCTTTCCTGGCATTCCCCTACACTGTGGCATCAAGCCTTCACAGGAACAAGGGCCACTCCTTCCATTGATGTCCGACTAGGCCTTCCTCTGCTACATATGCAGCTGGAGCCATGAGTCCCACCATGTGTTTTCTTTGGTTAGTGGTTTAGTCCCTGGGAACTCTGGGGGTACTGGTTAGTTCATATTGTTGTTCCTCCTATGGGGCTGCAAACTGCTTCAGCTCCTTCAGTCCTTCCTATAGCTTCTTCATTGGGGACCTTGTGCTCAGTCCAATGGTTGGCTGAGAGCATCCACCTCTGTATTTGTCAGGCTCTGACAGAGCCTCTCAGGTGATAACTATATCAGGCTCCTGTCAGCAAGCACTTCTTGGCATCCACAATAGTGTCTGGGTTTGGTGTCTGTATATGGGATGGATCCCCAGCTGGGGCAGTCTCTGAATGGCCTTTCCTTCAGTCTCTGTTCCAAACTTTGTCTCTGTATTTCCTCCTGTGGGTATTTTGTTCCATTTTCTAAGAAGGACTGAAACATTCACACTTTGGTCTTCCTTCTTCTTGAACTTCATGTGGTTTGCGAATTGTACATTGGGTCTTCTGAGCTTTTGGGCTAATATCCAGTTATCAGTGAGTGCATACCATGTGTGTTCTTTTGTAACTGGGTTACCTCACTCAGGATGATATTTTCTAATTCTGTCTATTTGCCTAAGAATTTCATGAATTCATTTGTTTTAATAGCTGAGTAGTACTCCATTGTAATGTACTACATTTTCTGTATCCATTCCTCTGTTGAAGGGCATCTGGGTTCTTTCCAGCTTCTGGCTATTATAAATAAGTCTGCTATGAACTTAGAGGAGCATGTGTCCTTATTATATGTTGGAGCATCTTTTGGGTATTTGCCTAGGAGTGGTATAGCTGGGTCTTCAGGTAGTACTATGTCCAATTTTCTGAGGAACCACCAGACTGATTTCCAGAGTGGTTGTACTAGCTTGCAATTCTACGAGCATTGGAGGAGTGTTCCTCTTTCTCCACATCCTTGCCAGCATCTGCTGTCACCCGAGTTTTTGAACTTAGCCATTCTGACTGGTGTGAGGTGGAATCTCATGGTTTTGTTTTGATTTGCATTTCCCTGATGACTAAGGATGCTGAACATTTCTTTAGGTGCTTCTCAGCCATTAGGTATTCCTCAATTGAGAATTCTTTGTTTAGCTCCGTACCCCATTTTCAATAGGGTTGTTTCTCTGGAGTCCAACTTCTTGAGTTCTTTGTATATATCGGATATTAGCCCTGTATCAGATTTAGGATTGGTAAAGATCTTTTCCCAATCTGTTGGTTGCCATTTTGTCCTATCGACAGTGTCCTTTACCTTACAGAAGCTTTTCAATTTTATGGTGCTGTTTCAACTGGTGGTTATCATGAAGAAGAATGCAAATGGATACATCCTTATCTCCTTGTACAAAGCTCAAGTCCAAGTGGATCAAAGACCTCCCCATAATACAAGATACACTGAAACTAATAGAAAAGAAAGTGGGGAAGAGCCTTGAACACATGGGCACAGGGGAAATTTTTCTGAAGAGAACACCAATGGCTTATGCTCTAATAGCAATAATTGACAAATGTTCCTTCTTTCACTGGCATTAGAGTCTACTTCTTCAGGATTCTAGTGTATACTGCAGACCAGCTGAGACAACCAACCTTGAATCCTGGATTCTTGGACTTTTCACTGGGAGACAGACATGTTTTAATAGTTGCACCATGACTTATAAACCACTTACCAACCAACCAACCAACCAACCAACCAAGCAGTAAAGCAATCAAAGCAGTCACACAGACAATTTTTTTTAATCAGTTCTGTTTCTCGAGAACTGTAATAAAATATCTGTTTTAAAAGCCAAGGCAATGAGGTAATGACAGAAGAGCCATATTCTCTTTATTTTGATAAAGAAAGCCATAATTATTTATGCATGGATGAGCTGGTATCACAAGAATGCAGCCTGTGGGTCAAGTCAAGCAGAAGCTGGGACAGGAATAGTTGGGATGTCTTGATGATTTGAGATCTTGCTTGCTCTTTACCATCTAAATCCCACTCATCTTTTTCTCTTTGCTTTCTTACTATTGGTGACCATTATTTATGCAAAATAATGGGTTTCATCAGTGCCTAACAAATACAGAAGTGGATGCTCACAGCCATCCATTGGATTGAGCATAGTATCCCTAAGGAAGGAGGTAGAGAAAGGACCTAAGGAGCTAAAGAGGTTTGTAGCCCCATAGGAGGAACAACAATATGAACTAACCAGTACCCCCAGAGCTCCCAGGGACTAAACCACCAACCAAACAAAACACATGGTGGGACTCATGGCTCCAGCTGCATGTGCAGCAAGGATGGCCTAGTCAGACATCAATAGGGGGAGAGGTCCTTTGTCCTATGAAGGCTCTATGCACCAGTGTGGGGAAATGCCAGGGCCAGGAAGTGGGAGTGGGTGGGTCGGTGAGCAGGGGAGGGAGGAGGGGGAGGAGGAGAGGGTAGGGGAGAGTGTTTTTTGGAGGGGAAACCAGGAAAGGGGATAACATTTGAAATGTAAATAAAGAAAATATCCAATAAAAATAATAAAACAAAAAAGACATATTCATATACATACACACACACTACAACACCCTTCTTTCTACCTCTCCCCAAACCCGAACCTTCTACATTAATGACTTCAAGGAAAATCTATACCCCTGCACACCTGAGAAAGCAAGAGGTTTAGAGAGGTGGCTCAGCTGCCAACAGTGAGGCTCACACCCAAAAATATAAAGGAGAAATCAAGAACCATTTCTTTTGAGAAATGTTCATGGTTGGGACTCAAAAAGGAGTCACGGGGTATTAGAAATAACATTTTAACCACCCTTTGTATTTCTAAGTGACTGTTCCTTCTTTAAATAGCTTCCCTATAAACTTTATTCTTTCTTTTCATAAGCGACAGACATATTCCTCCCAAGGCCTGTGTAACTCTTATGGCTCTTTATGGATTGAGTGGAACTTTCTCTCCCATTTAATAGTACTCTTTGCACCATTATAGGGAAGTCCTTTATTTTGGCTGCTTTGTCGATTAACATTTTACAGTTAGAGAAAAGATCTGTAAGGTTTTATTTCCCCTCTAATTACTGAAATCCTGCAGCTCAGAGCTGACATTCACAGTGTGAAATTTTATGCAGCATTAATCTTGTGTCCAATTTCTCCTGGGTCACTGTGTGTTGATGGCTCCCGTTGGCCTTAATAAGAAGCAGGTGGGCACAGCATGTCTGGAGGCCATGTGTTACCAGCTTCAGATTAAAGAGAAGATCCCCAAACTTCATTTCTAACTGCCTATGATTGAAGGATCAGGATTAACTGGAAACAGAAGAATAAATCTGGTGTTTGAATAAATGAAATGATCATGTCTCTGTTTAGAAAAGACATTTTTGCCGGGAGACTATATTGACTTTCTAAACAGATCCTAGCCTAAGCAAAAGCTCTTTTATGATTTTGCCTTTAGAAAGGAAAGGGAAAAAAAGATGCAAATACATTGTGTTTGTTCAACAGCAAAGGCAAACTTAGGCCCCCAAGGCACTGATGCCCGGCATTTCTATGTCTGACATGAACACAAGCTTATGATGTAAGATGAGATGGATGTTCAGTGATGGATACAGAAAGTTATGGACCCTCCTACCATGATTTTGTTCAAGGATTTTCTTAAATGGTAATCACAAAGATTAAATTATTTGCAACATCAAAACATCATCAGGGCAAGGGCTGTTATGCCCTAAGGCACATCTTTTTTGCTTTAGGGGCAATTCCTTGCTTGGAGGAAAGATTCTAAGAGACAGATTTTTTTTCAATTTTTTATTAGATATTTTCTTAATTACATTTAAATGCTATCCCAAAAGTCCCCTATACCCTCCCCCCCCCCCACCCTGCTCTCCTACCCACCCACTCCCACTTCTTGGCCCTTGCATTCCCCTGTACTGGGGCATATAAAGTTTGCAATACCAAGGGGCCTCTCTTCCCAGTGATGGCCGACTAGGCCATCTTCTGCTACATATGCAGCTAGAGACACGAGCTCTGGGGGGTACTGGTTAGTTCATAATGTTGTTCCACCTAAAGGGTTGCAGACCCCTTCAGCTCCTTGGGTACTTTCTCTAGCTCCTCCATTGGGGGCCCTGTGTTCCATCCAATAGATGACTGTGAGCATCCACTTCTGTATTTGCCAGGCCCTGGCATAGCCTCACACGAGACAGGAGACAGATATTTTTACAATAGGCTCATAGGTGGAGTTACTTGAGGGAAAATGTCCTCGGGGAATATAGAAAAATGAAGGACAACAATGTCACCTGATGACCATGTCCAAGAATTACAGTAAAGTCCTCTGTAGCTGTCCCCGCCACCCCCACCACCTTTCCTTAGGTCTTTCTTATCCCCAGAGTCTTCAAGCTGGAGCATCAGGAAACAAAAACACATCAGTATCCCCCACTTTACTCATGGGAAATGAATATGTTAAGGAGTGTCAGATTACTTTGGTAGAAGAAGTGACAGCTTTGAGATTTGCTGCCTATGAATTCACAGACAGATTAATGAGCCCTGATAAACTTTAATTCCTCTATAAGTTACATGAGAATTTGATTAGACCACACCTATTGAGCTTGGGGTGTTGGGGGGAAGTACAGCGTAGTGTAGCTAATTGTTAGCCAATAGCTAGTTATCATTATTGTCCTCATGGTTACCATTACTTGTGGATACTATGGACCCTGGGTGGGGCCTGATGGACAGTGAGGAAATGCTTCACCGCTCTAATAGTGTGAGTGCTCATGGGTGACACAAAATGGAACATTCTGGAGTACTGGTGGTTCCTCAGAGTGGGCCCGGAACCCAGTGGTGGCTGCTTTCCCCCATCTTTATGGAAGCCCTCTCTGGTGTTGGCAGCCTGGAACCTTCCCATAGTGCCAGCGGGATGGTTGAGTACTCTAGAGCTCATGTTGATTCCCCATTGGCCCAAAGGCTGTATAAACAAACTTGCTGTTATGCAGTACAGTAAATCTGCACCCTCATGTTGATTTCCAGAGTCTGTTTCTTGGGTTTGTGACTCTGCCTCAATCACCCACTCCTGGATCCCAGTTCTCAGAACTACTGTCGTCATTTCTTTTATAATATCTTAGCTTCTGATGGACCTTTGCTATATATTACATTGTCTTTCAGGGACGAGTGTTAGTTGTCATTACAGAGCCAGAACTCGTAGGTAGAGCTGCACAGGATTCAGCTAAACCTGAAAGCAGCAGAAGTGACTCACTGAGCTCAAGTTTAGGTTGTGTTTCTCTACAGGCTTCTGTATTATATTATATACACATTGATATAAGGAAGTACCTGAGGCTATAGACATTATAAAACAAAGAGGTCATTTATCTCACAGGTTGGTAAGTTGAAGCTCTAAGATTGGGTGATCTTAAAGATTTGGCCTCTGTGATAGCTCCCTTGACTGGTTGTAACAGAAAATTACATTATAGTAGGAGGATGAGCTAGAAGGAAGAATGGAGAGAGAGTTCTACCTCTTACAAGTTCCACCATCTCCTTTTTACTAACGTTTTCAAATATATCTTTTTTATTACATATGTAGGAAGTTTTGCTTGAATATGTCTGTGAACCACATACATGCATGGTGCCGACAGAGGCCAGAAACATTGTCAGGACACCTGAACTGGAATTATGTACAGTTTTAGGCTTCCATGTGGGTTCTGGGTATTGAACCTGGGTGCTCTTGAAGAATGCCCATGTGCTCTTGTTTCTAGGCTACCTCTCCAGTCCTTTTTCCACTCTTAATATCACTATATATACTAGAGACCAAGTTCCCAACCCATGAGTCTTTAGGACACACACTCAAACCTTGTTTATTCATAGCAGACCCCAATAAGGTCATATGGTAAGTTTCATAAAAAGATGTTGGGCATTCCCCACTTTCATGCTTTACTGCTGACTGCGTGGAGCGAGGAGTCCTGGAGGCTACAGAATCCCAGAAGACACAGTTTCTTCATCTTCATTCCACCTGGAGGGATAGAAGCATCATTGGTTCTCAGGCCTCACGTTATATCCCCTTCAGAGTCACAGTTCTACCTCATGGCCAGCTGTAATTATCACAGAGAAGGGGATAGAGAGATCAAGACAGATAGACAGACAGACAAACACACTGGCATTGGGCAAATTTTGGACTCTGAAGTCATTGTCTAACCTGTATTACTCTTGTTGTCTGGACAAGTACTAAACTTCCTTAAGACTTGATTTCCTCATGTATATAGTGAAAGTGATATTACTAGGTACATCAGGGGAAGTAAATGAGATAATTTGTGGAAAAGATAGCAAGCAGGGCCTTACGCATTGCTCCTACAGACTCTTATGGCTCCCAGTATGTGCAGTAGAGTGCTCTGTCTAGCTTTCTTGACAATAGAGTGCTCTGTCCAGACTTCTTGACAGTAGAGTACTCTGTCTAGACTTCTTAACAATAGAGTGCTCTGTCTAGACTTGAGAGTAGAGTGCTCTGTCTAGCCTTGAGAGTAGAGTGCTCTGTCTAGCCTTGAGAGGAGAGTGCTCTGTCTAGCCTTGAGAGGAGAGTGCTCTGTCTAGCCTTGAGAGTAGAGTGCTCTGTCTAGCCTTGAGAGTGGAGTGCTCTGTCTAGCCTTGAGAGTGGAGTACTCTGTCTAGCCTTGAGAGTGGAGTGCTCTGTCTAGCCTTCCTGACAGCCCCCAGGTATTGCTTACTACGGTTATCATCAGTAATTGTTCCTCACACCCATGAAGCTTGTTTATTCATGACATATTCTTGTTTCTGAGTGTTCTTAGGGGCTTTGTACACAATATTTTCTATAACACAATGTCACAATGTGACCTTTTTGGGTAGGGATTTAGAAAACAAAGCTGTGCCTTAAAACTTGGATGTACATTTTCATGCATTCTATATGCTTGGTTGATTATTCCATCTATAAATTAGTGAAGACTAAATCATATTTATTCATAATCTTGCAAACACAGGATCTTTGAAGTCAAAGTGTCAGACTCCTGTTTGCAGAGTGACTGTTCTTTGTAAAATTTTACTATAAGGCTAATGTGAGCTTTATTTCCTCAACCAGGTTCTCATTGAAAAGAAATCCCAAGTTCTGGGAATTTCTGAGACTATCAGAGAATGGTATTTAAGTATGAGTAAGAGATCAAACTGCAATGAAACTTGGGGCAGCCTTGGGTCCCCAGTTATAGAAAAAGGAAGTCAGTTGTGATTAATTCTTGCATAATTCTGTCATGTCATCCATTCCATAGGAGGGGCTGGAAAGCCTTCCCCAGAAATCTGATGGAGTCTGGACAAAGGTGGGTATGGAGTAGCCAACAGAAATGGTCTCCTGTTGTCTCACACAATTTTGTCTGCGCATTGGCCCCCAAAATCTCAGACACCAGGAGTTCAAGCTCTGATGCCACCATTTCTAGAACCTAAGCCATCAGTGGGCATGGGTAAGAGCTGCTCACTTGTACACAGAAGGAAAATACCTTGCATGTCTTTGGAAGAGGAAGCTCCTTACCCACTCTTTAAAGGGAGGCAAATGATGGCTCTCACCAGAAGGGTTAGCACTGGTTTGTGTACAATCATTGGTACCATTTCACACAGCTGATGATGCTGACTGACAATTGGTACTTTGGAAAACTGGAAACCCTGGCTAAAGTTATCTGTGAATAAGAGATGACTCAGCAATCCTGCTTTCACTATGAGCCATGCTCTGAAATATCTACCCAGCCCTATCCATAATAGCTCCAAACTGGATACCATTCAACTACGCACCAATTGAAATGAATGAATGAATTGTGGGATAGTCACAGAATGAAATACATATTGCATATAGCAATTATGTAAGAACTATACAGCAGAATATGTAAACCTTAAAAGGGTGGCCTTGAATAAAATAGTTCAGTCCCAGTAAAGAACATAATAGATGTTTCTGCTTGTGTAAAGTTTGAAAACAGAGAAAATGAATCAATCTGCTAAAATCCAGCACAGGATGAAGCTGGCATGAGGCAGAGAATAAACAGGGAACCCAACTGAGGCTTCTGGATTCATGCAATATTTGAGGTCTTCAAGCTTCACAATGGACACTGCCTTTTTCTGTAAGGATATTATACCTTGACAAAAACCAATCTTTTTTGTTTGTTTGTTTGTTTTCTAAGACAGGATATCTTTTCGTAGTTCTGGTTATCCTGGAGCTCACTATGTCGATCAGGCTGGACTCAAACTTATGGAGATCCTCCTGCCTGTGCCTGTGCCTGTGCCTGTGCCTGTGCCTGTGCCTGTGCCTGTGCCTGTGCCTGTGCCTGTGCCTGTGCCTGTGCCTGTGCCTGTGCCTGTGCCTGTGCCTGTGCCTGTGCCTGTGCCTGTGCCTGTGCCTGTGCCTGTGCCTCTGCCTCTGCCTCTGCCTCTGCCTCTGCCTCTGCCTCTGCCTCTGCCTCTGCCTCCTAAGTGTTGGGATTACAGGTGTGTGCTACCACACTTGGCCAGAAAGGCTTTTAAAACTAGCGTTCCATTCATGTGTTCATTCTTATGAAGATCCTAGAGCTGAATCTTTTGATTTGAATGTTTAATTTGGAGTCTGGAGAAGTCAGAAAACTAGAAAGAGGCATGGGTGGGAGGAGGAAGAAAGATCTTAGAGGAGAGGGAGGAATAGATTACAGGAGATATGAAGGGGACAGGGGGAATAATGGGGAGGGAGATTTTAAGTGGGGCCAGGGATGGGAGAGAAGGGTAGAGGAGGGGTCAGGAGAAGGATAAGTTAACTCTACAGATGTTTGAAAGGGCCAAAAAGAAACATAGTTTATAAACTTCTTACACACACACACACACACACACACACACACACACACACACACACGCGCGCGCGCGCGTATATAAAATATTACATATGATTGGAGTTATCCTAATCAGAGGGTAATGCTCTTTCCATAAGCTATAAGTTGCCAAGCAAAAAGCACACTGGCAGTCAGGCAGTGGTGTTGAGTGTAATTAATCCCAGCACTCTGGAACCAGAGGCAGGTGGATCTCTGTTTGAGGCCAGTCTGGTCTACAGAATGAGTTCCAGGACAGCCAGAGCTATACAGAGAACCCTCAAAAATTAAATTCAGTTAAATCAAAACAAAACAAAACAAAACAAAACAAAACAAAACAAAACAAAATAAGAACAAATCAACCAACCAAAAAAAAAGGCATACTGCCAGACCAGGAGTTAGCTCTTTTTCTGTTGTTGGTTGAGGCTGTCCTGACGTCCTGAGGAGGCCCCAGACAATATAGTCAATTGCCACTGCCCTCGGCTGTCCACCAGAACTTGAGGTTAAGACCCTATTGCTGTTCATCTTCTGGAAGTTCCAGTCCTTATTTGGTAATGGACACCAATGTCTTGCTCTCAGATTTCTTCAGCTGTTGCACACAATACTCATCAATGGGCCCAATCATACAATCATACAGATTACTTTTTTTAAAAATTAATTTATTTTTTATACTCCATATTTTATTCCCCCTGTATTAGTTAGGGTTTTACTGCTGTGAATAGACACCATGACCAAGGCAAATCTTATAAAAAAAAAAACAACATTTAATTGGGGCTGGCTTACAGATTCAGATGTTCAGTTCATTACCATCAAGGTGGGAGCATGGCAGCATCCAGGCAGGCATGGCGCAGGCAGAGCTGAGAGTTCTACATCTTCATCCAAAGGATGATAGTAGAAGACTGACTTCTAAGCAACTTGGGTGAGGATCTTATGCCCACACCCACAGTGACACTCCAACCAGGCCACACGTCCAAATGGTGTCACTTCCTGGCCAAGAATATACAAACCATCACACACCTCCCATCCACCCACTGACTGTTCCACATCACATACTCCTCCTTACCCCCTGTCTCCATGTGGACATCCCCATCCACCCACTCCACCTGACCTCTAAACACCCTGGAGCCTCCAGTCTCTTGAGAATTAGATGCATCATCTCTGAATGAACACAGACCCAGAAGTCTTCTACTGTATGTGTGTTGGAGGCTTCATATCAGCTGGTGTATGCTGTCTGTTTGGTGGTTCAGTATTTGAGAGATCTTGGAGGTCCAGATTAATTGAGACTGCTGGTCCTCCTACAGGATCACCCTTCTCCTCAGCTTCTTTCAGCCTTCCCTAATTCAAAAATAGGGGTCAGCTGCTTCTGTACATTGGTTGGGTTCAAACATCTGCATCTTACACCTTAGCTGCTTGTTGGGTCTTCAGGAGGGCAGTTATGTCAGGTCCTGTTTTGTGAACACTCCATGGCCTCAGTAATAGTGTCAGGCCTTGGGACTTGAGCTGGACCCCACTTTAGACCTGCTACTGGAACTTCTTTTCCTCAGGCCCTTCTTCATTTCCATCCCTGTAATTCTTTCAGACAGGAACAATTATGGGTCAGAGATGTGACTGTGAGATGGCAACCCTATCCCTCACTTGATACCCTGTCTTCCTGCTGGAGGTGGGCTCTATAAGTTCCCTCTTCCTACTGTCAGACATTTCATCTAAGGTCCCCACTTGAGTCCTGAGAGTCTTTCACCTCCCAGGTCTCTGGTGCATTCTGGAGGATCCCCCCAACCTCATATTTCCTGAGGTTGCCTGTTTACATTCTTTCTGCTGGCCCTCATGGCTTCAGTCCTTTTCCCTCACCTATGCCAGATTAGGTTTCCCCTCTTCCCCCCCTACTCCTCCCCCATCTACTTTCCTTCCCAGGTCCCTCTCTTCCTCCCTCCCTCCCCACTTGTGATTGCTTTCTTCTCTCTCCTGAGGTGTCCTCACTTGGGTACTACAGCTTGTTGACCTTTTTGAGCTCTGTGGACTGTACCTTGGGTATTCTGAACTTTTTGTGTGTGACTAATATCAACTTATTAGTGAGTACATACCATGCATGTCCTTTTGTGTCTGAGTTACGTCACTCAGGATGATATTTTCTGGTTCCATCTATTTGCCTGCAAAGCTCAGTATTCCATTGTGTAAATGAACCACATTTTCTGTATCCATTCTTCTGTTGTGGGACATCTAGGTTGTTTCCAGCTTCTGGTTATCATAAATAAGGTCGCTATGAACATAGTGGAACATGTGACCCTGCGGCATGGGGGGGCATCTTTTGGGTATATTTCCAAGAGTGGTATGGCTGGGTCTTCAGGTAGATCTATTTCCAATTTTCTGAGGAGCCTCCAGGTTGATTTCCAGAGTGGTTGTACTAGTTTGCAATCCTACCAGCAATGGAGGAGTGTTCCTCTTTCTCCACATCCCTTCAGCAAAGTGACCAGATATAAAATTAACTCAAATAATTCAATAGCCTTCCTTTATACAAAGGATAAACAGGCAGAGAAGGAAATTAGGAAAACAACTCCCTTCACAATAGCCTCAAATAATATAAAATATCTTGGGATAACTCTACCAAACAAGTGAAAGACCTGTATGACCATAAGTTCAAGTCTCTCAAGAAAGAAATAGAAGATCATCTCAGAAAATGGAGAGATCTCCCATTCTCATGGATTGGCAGAATTAACATAGTAAAAAATGGCCATCCTACCAAAGGCAATCTATAGAGTCTATGCAATCCCCATCAAAATCCCAACACAATTCTTGAAAGACATGGAAAGAGCAATTCTCAAATTCATCTGGAAAGGCAAAAAATCCCAGAATAGTGAAAACAATTCTTAACAATAAAAGAACAGCTGGAGGAATCACTATCCCTGACCTCAAGCTTTACTACAGAACAATAGTGATAAAAGCTGCATGGTATTGGTACAGAGACAGACAGGTTGATCAATGGAATAGAATTGAAGACCCAAAAATACAACCACACACTTATGGTCACTTGATCTTTGACAAAGACACAAAAAATATACAATGGAAAAAAGAAAGCATCTTCAATATATGGTGATGGTCTAACTGGCTGTCTGTATGTAGAAGAATTAAAATAGACCCATATTTGTCACCTTGTACAAAGCTCAAGTCCAAATAGATCAAGGACCTCAACATAAAACCAGATACACTGAATCTAGTAGAAGAGAAAGTGGGAAAGAGCCTTGAACTCTTTGGCACAGGGGGAAGTTTCCTGAACAGAACTCCAGTGGTTCATGCTCTAAGATCAAGAATTGATAAATGGGACCTTATAAAACTGGAAAGCTTCTGTAAGGCAAAGGACATAGTCACTAAGACAAATCGGCAACCTACAGATTGGGAAAAAAAAAACCTTTACTAACCCCACATCCGATACAGGGCTAATATCTAAATATATAAAGAACTCAAGAAGTTAATCACCAAAAAACCCCAAACAACCCAATCAAAACATTGGGTATAGAAATTAACCAAGAATTCACAACTGAGGAATCTTGAATGACTGAGAAGCACCTAAAGAAATGTTCAAAGTCCTTAGTGATCATAGAAATGCAAATCAAAACGACCCTGAGATTCCACCTTACACCAATCAGAATGGCCAAGATGTAGATTACCTCTAAGCCATGCGTTAGGAGATGTTCCACAAAGGCTGAGTCACCAACTTGATCCTTGGTCTCACCTGTGATAAAATAGATGTGCTTCTGGTTTTCCTTCATTCTGGTGCAGTAGAAGATGAAGAGAAAAAAGACAAAATTTGAGAACCTCTGCGAAATTATGAAAGATATTTTGGAGAAAAAGATTGAAAAGGTGGTTGTGTCACACCGATTGGTGACATGCCCATGCTGTATTGCCACAAGCACATATGGGTGGATGGCAAACACAGAGAGAATCATGAAAGCTCAAGTCCTCAGAGACAACTCAACAATGGATTACAGGGCAGCAAAGAAACACCCGGAGATATACCCTGATCACTCTATTATCAAAACCTTCAGGCAAAAGGCAGAGGCTGGCAAGCATGACAAGTCTGTGAAGGCTCTGGTCACCTTGCTGTATGAAAATGCACTCCTGGGAAGATCCCCCCAGACCCATGATACAGGATCTACAGGATGATCGAGCTTGGTCTAGGTACTGATGAGCATGGCCCTACAGTGGATAATACCATTGCTACTGTAACTGAAGCAATGCCACCCCTGGAAGTAGATGGTGACACATCACACATGCAAGAAGTAGACTAGGCTTCACCAGAACTATGTGTTTGATGCTTACCTTCACTCCTTCTGATAACACATTTCCCATGATTTTTCGTTTATTTTTGTTATCTGTGATACTATAGGTTTGACTCAAGAGGTTGATAGAACGTTTGTTGTAAGACATAACGTAACCTAATGTTAACTTTGTGGTCTGAAGTGCTTAGCTGTCGAGCTGGATTCCTTAGGAGACCAAATTAAGATGGCTTAAGTTACATCTTAAAATTTTCATTCCTGGCTGTTAATTCTACATGTACTCGTCTTAGAAGCAAACACAAGTTAAAACAACGTGACAGAAGAATTCTCCAAGTGGCTTATTTTCCAAAGTACCAAGAACAAAAAACCCTAAGTTTCCCTCGGTCTTGCAACTCAGCAAGGTTTGTGAATGGAAGTAACAGTGTCCAATCACATTCTGCTTTAAAAGGAAGATACAGATGAGATTTAAAAAAAAAAAGAGGGGGCTATTGCTGAAGATACATTTTGGTTACAGGGCATGGAAAAATCAATCTACTACTGACCCAGAAGCATCCTGCATGCTGGCTGGTTTTCATAGAACCTGAAGCTGTTATACAGTCTGCTGCAAAGAACAAGGTCATTAACTGCATCATTAAGCTTGAGCACTGTGAGCCATAGTAATGACTGGACAGGCAAACTGTGCCCATGACGTATCTTGACTTTATTATAGCATATTTATGAAATTATTGCTACAGTTGTTACATTTCATTATTAATTATCGTTAATCTATGAATGTGCCTGTTTTCTACATCCAAGTGGTGAGATCGTGGTATGACAGTTATGGGAGTAACCAACCAATTTTTTGATTGAGCCACTTCATAGGAAGGAATGTGTTCTCGGTGCTATTCATCTCACGATGAGCCCATGTTTGAGGTCTTTTATAGCTCCAGGGATAGACCTATTATTTTTACTTTGCTAATGGACATAGGCTAGTCCATGCATAGGCTAGTGTAGCTCTTAGACCTCACCAGAGAAGCTTGTTTGAGCAGGGGATGATGGTTAACATGCTGGTCATAATGTAGAGAATAATTGTCTGTGGAGTGCTCAGCTACAAATGGGACTTCTCCCTCTTAATGCCCTACCCCTCACCCAAGGCTCATGAATGGAGAGCAAAGAGAAAAATAGTTATCACCTGAATATGACAGGTTTACTATGCTTATGAACTCGCAGAGGCTGGTCTGGGTTATACAAGTGTTGTACAAGATCAAGTCAGACAATATGAGAGAGAGAGAGAGAGAGAGAGAGAGAGAGAGAGAGAGAGAGAGAGAGAGAGAGAGCACACATAGAGACAGATAGACAGAGGGACACACAGAGAGATACACAGAAAGGCACACAGAGACACACACACACAGAGACGGAGAGACACCACACACACACAGGCACAAGGAAGCAGAGAGAGACACAGAGGGAAAGGCAGAGAGGGACAGACAGACAGAGGCAGAGAGAAAGAGACAGAGAAACAGACATAGAGAGCCAGACACACAGAGAGACACACACAGAGAGGGAGACAGAGACAAAGAGAAACAGAGACAGGCAGAGACAGAGAGACAAAGTGAGAGACAGATAGAGACAGACACACAGAGAGACAGACAGAGACACACACACAGATAGGCTCATGGACTCTAAATGTAATAACTGAGGAGCTATTGGCAGTTTTTTTTCCTTTCAAACTATAGCTTTAAAAATATGTTGTTAACTATAAAATCTTAACTTACTTTTTGAAGAATTTCCTACATGAGTACTATATTTCCACAACACTCATTCCTCACCTCTCTCCCTCCACCTTCTGCTGTGTCTCCCTGCCCCTCTTAAATTGTTGGCCTTTTCACCACATAATTATTATTGTCTCATGAGTTTGTGTGCAACTGTCTGTGTCCACTTAGTGTTGCTTGTGTGTGTATATGCTTAAAGCTGACCATGGCTGGATGATCTATCGGGGGTTTATCCCTGGGAAAACTGACCCCTCTCCCCGTCAGCCATTAGTTGCTCATAGCTTCTCCATCTAGATGTGGGGACCTATGAGATTTTCCTCAACCGAACCTGCATGTTTACAAATGGGTTTTTTGCTGTGAGAGATTTGGTTTTCTTTCAGGTCGTTGCCTCTGATAGGTTGGCCTTGCTCCTTGGATGATCCCACATCCATGACTATATGACAGGGCAAATTGAAGTTGTAGGGTGTTTTTTTAAAAAGGACACCAAGTTGGGAAGAGGTGGGAGAAGGGTTGTATCTCAGAGGAGATGGGGAAGGTGGAGATGATTGCATATGGGGAATTCTCAAAGATTTAGCAAGATATTACATTAAAAAAGGAAGCTATTTGAGTGTGAAAATGTAAGTGAGAGGAGGTGTAAGGAGGAGATAAATCAAGGGTGATGGATGAAGTATTGCTCATTTTCTTTGAAGCAGGGCCTAGATTTAAATGCAAATGTGTATGAGGGGGAGACAAAAGGGGAAAGATAGGGAGCGGGGCGGGGGGGGGGGGCGGCGGGAAACTGTGTTTCTGTGTGTGTTAGAGGTAAAGCAGGAAGGAAACGATTTGTGTAGAAGAAGAACAGCAGCAAAAGGAGATGAGAAATAACCGGGCCAGGGCAGTGGGGTCAGGAGGGAAGAGCAACATACAATGATATATGTATAGGCTGATGCTAACAAGAATATATACAGCGTTAATTTGAAAATGAAAGATTGGAAACTTCACAGGATGGAACAGCCACTTAACCATACATTTTTCTCCTGAGGGCCCATTGGCGATACGCAGAGGAGCTTGCCCCAGTTTGAAAGCAAGTTTGAAGTGGCAGGAAGAATGAGACAGGGCTCCTTGAGAAAAAATGGCTTGTGAGATAGGATGGATATGACAGACATCTGTGCTGGGACCAGATATTAGAGGTTACTCAGTAATGTCAGAAATTATGGGAAAGTGCTGCTATGGATTGGGTAAAAACCAAAGGAAATCAGAGAGTAGAGTGTCTTTGCCAGGGTTTGAATTCCTGCACAAAACATCATGACCAAGAAGCAAGTTGGGAGGAAAGGGTTTACTCAGCTTACACTTCCACATTGCTGTTCATCACCAAAGGAAGCCAGGGCAGGAACCTGGCAGCAGAAGCTGATGCAGAAGCCATGGAGGAGTGCTGCTTACTGGCTTGCTTCCCCTGGCTTGCTCAGCTTGCTTTCTTATAGAACCCAAGACTACCAGCCCAGGGATAGCATCACCCACAATGGGCTCTTCCCCCTTGATCACTAGTTGAGAAAATGCCTGACAGCTGGATCTCATGGAGGCATTTCCTCAAGAGAGGCTCCTTTCTCTGTGTTAACTCCAGCTTGTGTCCAATTGACACACAAAACCAGCCAGTATATACAGTCAGCTCCAATCTGCCCAACATTAAGACATTAAGGAGCCTGGTCGAGATGAACGTGATCAGGTGCTATGGAGTAGAGGCTGAAGTCAACATAGCCCATGGGGTGTCATCCACGTTCCACAGAGCACATGTTTCTGTTGACGGAGCTGTGACATCATATTTTAGTCTACGAGCTGGAGGATCCCTCATTCATGTCAGCTACTTTTTGCCAAGCATGGTCTGAAAACCAAGTATTGAAAAATCAATAACAGGATATTGAAAGAATGAGATGGAGAGAAAGCGAGAAGGAAGAGCGAGGGGGAGGGTTATAAGAGCAATATCACAACCACATAACTTTCATTATGGTAGATTGCTATAAATGTCCTGTTTTAGAATTAATTACTGTTCATCTATTACCATACCTAATTTGTTAAATTTTGTATACCTTGGTATTCTGCCTGCTTGCGTATTTGTGTGAGAGTATCAGATCCCCTGGAGCTGGGTTACAGACAGTCATGAGCTGCCAAGTGGGTTCAGAGAATTGAACCCTGGTCTTTTGGAAGAGCAGCCAGTGCTCTTAATCACTGAGCCAACTCTCTAGCCCCTGTATTCTAATTTTTATATTAAAAATTTTCACAGTTATATATAGGAAACCCCATAGTATTTTCAGGGCTTAGAACTATTTTAGGCTTCAGATGTCCAGTGAAGCTGTGGACCTCATTCCTCATATACAAAGAGAGAAACTATACTCAATGCAGATGAGTCCAAGTGGGAAGGCTGGGCGCTGGGGTAACATCCAGGCCTTGAATGTGTGGCATCACCCAGCTTTTCAGGGACTTCATTTTCTAAGTCTGCAAAAGCCATGATTGAGAAACGTCAGCAGAGGGTGGAACTTTGTCAGAATGAATGTGACAGTGGCCTCCAGGGCGCCTGGGAAGTTTGCTGGACTAAGTAAATGCAGGCTGCTGTGACTCAGTCATCTGAAATCAGATGACACACTGTCATAAAAATAATATCACCCCCCCAGTCCCCACTTTCCCCTGGGAAGACACTAAATTGCCCGTGATTCATTTCTGGTACTCCACCATCTTTCTTTTATGTTCTAAATCTGGACCCTGTGAAAATTTCAAAATCATATATTCATTCATTCTTTGAGGATTTTATACAATCTATTTTGACCATATTTATGGCTCCCAATCTGCCCTCCCCACAGCTTTACCTTTCATCTAACCTTAATTCTCCTTGTTTTTCTTTCTAAATAGCTCATTGTGTCTAGCTCATGCTGCCCAACGACTCTTGGTCGTGAGGGCGGTACAGGACTGGGTTGATATACCAGGGCACCATTAAAGAAAGCATCCCTGCCCTCCCCCAGCAGCTATGAAATACTAATAGCTCCTTAGCTAGTGTTGGGGTTTGCTGTCAACCCATGCTTGGGTTTTGTGTGCGTTGAGCTTGCCCAGGTCTTGCACAACTGTCATATTCACTGTGAGGTTTACATCGGTACCTGCCTTGTTTTATCTGGAAAATGCTGTTTTATTGAAGTCACCCACCACCTCTGGCTCTTCAAAACCTTCCTGCCTCCTCTTCCCTGAAGATCCCCGAGCCCTGGGAGGAAAGTACTGTATGTATGTCCTATTTAGGCTGAGAACTCCTCTGCTGAGTTTTTTGCAGTCTCAGTTCTGGTTACCAAGATGCTTGTGATTCAGTTATTTGCTGAAACTCCTATGGATGGCTTTGTCTGGACCCTGAAGTACTAAGTTTACTCTGCTAATGGGGACCTGCTGAGCTTGCCCACCTGGATACGGCTTAACAGCCCTTTAAACCTCTTTGGCATCTTGTGAGCTTGTGCTAATATAGCTCAGAGAAATTGCACACAGAGAATCTCATCTAACCATCTAAGCCTGACATGGGATGGCTTTTCCTTTTCTTCCTGTTGGTTTAAAAGATGGCCAAACATATAATCATATCTGACACAAACCCTCCTATGTGTCAAGTCACAAACTGCGTTGGATAAGGCTTACTTAAGTCTTAAAAAAATTAAAACTTGGTTGGTGGTGGTGCCTGCCTTTTAATCCCAGCTCTTGGGAGGCAGAGGCAGGCAGATTTCTGAGTTTGAGGCCAGCCTGGTCTACAAAGTGAGACCAAAGTGAAACCCTGTCTCAAAAAAAAAAAAAAAAAAAAAAACCACCTTAAAAAAGAAATTAAAACTTGTGGTTGCTTCTAGTAATTGAAGAAGAGAAGCCATTTTGCTCTCTTGGATGCTGCAAAATTCAGGTTTGCAAGGGAATCCAGTATTTGAGCTCTGACCTGTCACCTGCATGGTATCTGTATATCAGGCAGTGCTATCAGGGAAAGGACATTGAGGAGCTGGTACCTCAAAGCCCAGAATCTGGTCCACAGGTTGCTGATGGATGAGGAAAGAGACATGGCTCAGTAAATGTGTGATTTTACTGTCAAAGATTTTGTCCCAAACCAATAGATATCTGTCAAAGACCTAGGAGGGCCTTGTATTGAGAGAAGACATCCAGAGGAAAGGCTGGCCCAAGGTTTGCACTGCAGATCAAATAAAGGTCTCTGAGATCCATGTGCTCCACACAAGTACAGCTTTTAGTCCTCTGATGGTGAGGAGCAGCACCTGATACAAGTAAGTGGTGTTAGGGCCTTGTCCTCAGTGCCCAACTCCCAGCCCAGGTACACAGAGCAGCTGACCAGGCCTCTGGAACTGGGGGCATGGTTTTGCTTGCCTGTTTAGCCACTGTGAGGGTTTCAGATTTTGCGTTTTTGGGGACCCATCTTCTGCATCACTTACCAGTTCCTGGAAGCCGTTCACAGTGTTGGTTCTTAAGGTTTGGCTTGAAATGGAAGCCAGCATTGCTTTAGTCGCCCACCCCCAGCAGGGACCTCTAGACCTCCAGAGCCATCTGACTGTATCCAGTAAGAGAGAGGGAAGGGAAAGAACTCAGAGAGGAATGCACCACACAGGTTCTAGGTCAGTAGGTCATGACCCCATCCCACTCTTGCATAGGCTCTAGGTCAGTAGGTCATGACCCCATCCTACTCTTGCATAGGCTCTAGGTCAGTAGGTCATGACCCCATCCTACTCTTGCATAGGCTCTAGGTCAGTAGGTCATGACCCCATCCTACTCTTGCATAGGCTCTAGGTCAGTAGGTCATGACCCCATCCTACTCTTGCATAGGCTCTAGGTCAGTAGGTCATGACCCCATCCTACTCTTGCAAAGGCTCTAGGTCAGTAGGTCATGACCCCATCCTACTCTTGCATAGGCTCTAGGTCAGTAGGTCATGACCCCATCCTACTCTTGCATAGGCTCTAGGTCAGTAGGTCATGACCCCATCCTACTCTTGCATAGGCTCTAGGTCAGTAGGTCATGACCCCATCCCACTCTTGCAAAGGCTCTAGGTCAGTAGGTCATGACCCCATCCCACTCTTGCAAAGGCTCTAGGTCAGTAGGTCATGACCCCATCCTACTCTTGCAAAGGCTCTAGGTCAGTAGGTCCTGACCCCATCCCACTTTTCTGGGGCAGTGAGAGAGAAGCAGGAGGCAGACAAAGAGGAGTGAAATAGGAAGAGATTTCAGGGCAGAGAAGATCTCAGATTTTAACTCTGTCTCTGATGGTCTGACCCATCTATACTGAATTTATATTATACTTGCAGAAGTGTACCCACTGAGAATATTTCTCTTCAACCTGGAGTCCTCTGCTCCCATTTATACAGTGGCTTCTTGTTAAACTCTTTTTCTTTTCTTTTCTTTTCTTTTCTTTTCTTTTTTTTATTACGTATTTTCCTCAATTACATTTCCAATACTATCCCAAAAGTCCCCCACTCCCTCCCCCCCCCCACTCCCCTCCCCACCCATTCCCACTTTTTGGCCCTGGCGTTCCCCTGTACTGGAGCATATAAAGTTTGTGTGTCCAAGGGGCCTCTCTTTCCAGTGATGGCCGACTAGGCCATCTTTTGATACATATGAAGCTAGAGTCAAGAGCTCCGGGTTACTGGTTAGTTCATAATGTTGTTGCACCTACAGGGTTGCAGATCTCTTTAGCTCCTTGGATACTTTCTCTAGCTCCTCCATTGGGGGGGCCCTATGATCCATCCAATAGCTGACTGTGAGCATCCACTTCTGTGTTTGCTAGGCCCCGGCCTAGTCTCACAAGAGACAGCAATATCAGGGTCCTTTCAGCAAATGCTTGCTAGTGTATGCAATTTCTTGTTAAACTCTTATCTGTTACACAATATAAACTCTCGGTTGATATTCCACACAGTGAGTCCAAATCCGGGTGTTCCAAATCCTTTGAGAGGTTTCCCATTCTCTCCCAAGAACAAGTCTTTCTTACCAGACTTGGTGTAGGACCAAGTACGTCAAGGACCATGTACGTCACTAGTTCTAGTGTCTGAGAAAAAGAAGAATCACCAAGCAAAAGGTTCAAGTGCAGACTAAGTGGCCCTTGTTCCCAGAGTCCTCTATGGTGCTGAGCTAGAACACAAAGGCCAGCTAATGTATAAGAAGGTAGAGTTTTAGAACAGAATACTCTGAGCCACGCCCAATGGGTAGATAGTGAGCTGGGACACACGCTTTTATTTTTTATTACAAGAAGAAAGCTAAACTCCTTAGCTCTATGTAAGTCTGCTAAACAGCACATCCTTAGTTCACAGGTCCACGGTGACAACTTTCTCTCAGGCTTTAGAAGCACCCAGGGGTGGTATAGTGCCTCGACAGACACTTTTCCAGCTAGGCTGGTCAGAAACCCCAACACCACCAACTGAAGCTAACAGCAAGCAAGCATCTTTGTTGAGTTCCCAAGGGAGAATCCACAACATCACATGATCAATTGCTCTCCAAAGCATCATGGTGTCAATTAGATGCACCCCTTCTCGATTCAGACACACAGAGATTGTGCTCGTTGGCCTTGGTTGTCAAGGTCACAGTGACCTTGCTAGGAAATGCGATCAAGGCAAGTTTCAATCCCCCCTCCCCTCTCAAGGGTTTTACTTCTGTCTGTTTAGTGAAGAGAAATGGAAACACTTGTCCACAAAAGGTTTATACATAATATTCACAACAACCTTATGAATGCCCCAAACTGAAAAGAGTTCAAAGTCTGCCAAGTTAGATAATATCTACAATTTGGTCTGTTTATCTAATGGGACAGTAGAAACAAGCAGGCAAGCACAAACCACTGATACTGACTCACAGGAGAGGGGACAAAATCCAGTTTATAATCCCCACTTCAGCTGCTCCATGTGTGTAGATTCTCATTTACAGAACCCATCACCTTTAAAGGAAGGGAACAAATTCTTTTGGCTATTAGATGGACATTTGTGCTCAGCCTCGGTGCAGTTACTACATATACCCACTAGATGGCAGATGTGATCTGGGAAGATCCATGGGAACACTTGCTGCATTTCAAGGTCTCCCTTGGCTCAGGGAACTGGCCAGCCCTAAGTGTAGCTGCCCAGCAGCCATGGATGACCTGGGTCTACTTGAAAGGGGGGCTGGAAATGAAAAAGGACGGGCTGGCAAGAGAAGGATGAAGCCAAGACAAATATTTCTGATCAAGGCTCAAACTTTAATTTTCAGCTCTGCGTTCATATAGGCAAAACCTGCAATTCTTCCTCCTGCTTTTCCATAAGAGTCCCCAAGCCCCATCCACTATTTGGCTGTGAGTGTCTGCATCTGTCTGAGTCAGGTGCTAGGTGGAGCCTCTCAGAGGACAACCATGCTAGACTCCTGTCTGCAAGCATAACAGAGCATCATTAATAGTGTCAGGGATTGGTGCTTGACCATGGGTTGGTTCGGTTATTGCTTGGCCATTCCCACAGTCTCTGCTCCATCCCCCATGCCTGCATTTCTTGTAGACAGGACAGATTTGGGGTTGAAAGTTTTGTGGGTAGGTTGGTGTCTCTATCACTCCACTAGGGTTCCTGCCTGGCTACAGGAGGTGGCCTCTTCAGGTTACATATCCCCAGTATGGTGAGTCACAGCTAAGATCATCCCCATTTATTCTTGGGTGCCTCTTTAACCCCAGGTCTCTGTCTCATCCTAGAGCTGACCCCCCCCCCCTTCCATCAGTTGCAGATATCCACTCATTTTTCATGGCCATTGAGCCGTCACTCCTGACCTTCCCCACACCTGATCCTAAATCCCTCCATCCCTCTCCCCATCTTCTCTCCCTCCCAGTTCCCTCCCTCCATCTGCCTCTTATGACTTTATTCTGCCTTCAAAATGAGATTCAAGGTTCCTCCCTCAGTCTTCCCTCTTGTTTAGCTTCTCTGGGTCTGTGGAGTGTAGTGGTACCTGTAGGAAGACCAACAGAGTCAACTGACTGGGCCTTTCAGGCTCTCAATGTCTGAACCACTAACCAAAGCACATACAGGGGCTGGACCTTTGCCTCTTCACTTATATGTAGCAGATGTGCTACTTTCATACGGGTCCTGAAGTCGGGGGCTATCCCAAAAGCTATCCCTGTATGTGGGCTATGTTCTACTAGCTGGGCTGCCTGATCTAGCCTCAGTGGAAGAGGAAGCACTTAGCCTTGCAGAGACTTGAAGTGCCAGGGGTGGGGGATACCTAGAAGGGGCCCCATCTGCTCAGAGAAGAAGGGGAGAGGGGATGAAGGGAGGATTATGGTAAAGGAGCTGGGAGACTGGCTTCCAGAAGCTGGAATTCAACAATAGCTTTTCCCATAAGTGCTCAAAAGCATCAGCTTCCTAGGGGAAGCCCCACTGAGCCCAGGAAAGTGAGAACACATCTAACCCCCCAATGTCTGGAGAAAGGAGGCAGAGGCCCATTTCTAGGACAAATAGCAGGGGCACAAAGGAATTTGAAGGTATAAAAGGGAAGGCAGAGGTGGCAGGACAGCAGACACTGGTCTGGAGCAAGACCAGGAGAGGAGAGTGCCAGGGACCCCCAGAGGTGAAACCGGGATGTATTTGTAATGCTTTCCTGGTTCCCTCACCACGGACCCTCCTGTTGCAAGGAGAGATGCCAGTTGGGTGGATTCTGACTTCCTGGCTTGAAGGAGAAACGTGGGAAGAAGAAAAAGATGCAACCCAGTTCACAATCAACACAGGGCACAAAGAATTCCTGTGATGGGCAGAGCAGAGCTGTGTGGAGGGTGGTGGATGATGGATAACGCTGAACACACAAAGTGAAGAGGGGCTTTCTAGTTCCCTTGAACATATTTGAAGACTAAGCGAACAGTGTTGATAGTGTATGAAAAAAAATAAGGATACTGCTGTTCCCAGAAATGGCTGAGGACATTTACTGTAGGTATGAGGAAGAGGGCAGCCAGAGGCATCTGAAAGGGTCCAGATTGAACCGGGCCATGAGGAGAGAGGGGGGAGGAGAATGGGGGGGGGTTAGATTATCGAGAGGTTTCTAGGAACCAGAAGCTAAGAGGGCAAAGAGAGGGAGAGCAGCAAGAGACACAGGCAAAATGGCTGAGGTTATAGAGAAATGAAGGAGCTGTAGGAAGGGTTCCTCTCCCAGTGTCCATGATGACACTGATGTAGCAGGTTCTTGGGGGGGGGGTGGACTGAGGACAACGGGTGGCCAGATTCTACTATGATTGTTAAGTAGGCACCTCAGTCATTTCTCCTGAGTTTGAGACCTAACATAGTTGGTAGATGAGGACTAATGTGGTCACTACAAACTCTTCTAGAATAAGGGAACTGATGTTTGTGTGTGATAGTTTTGAGGTCCTAATAAATTGAGGTTGTATACAAAATTGCTTTGAAGGAGGGTTATCTCAGCCAGGGAAATGGCTGTAAAGCTTTGAAAAATAGTTTGGAGTCGGGGACTTAATTGAGGGTCCGATGTGACAATGACTTGGAAGAGAAATGTTCAAGGGATTACTAGTGGAATAAGAACAGAGAAAAAAATTACAAGGAATAAATGTGTGGTATTATGACACATTTCCCTAAGGGATTTCCCTCATACTCTGGGAAAAGATTTGAAGCTTCCATTGCTGGGCCAAACCAGGCCAAATCAGTGTGGTAAATAATGGATAATTAGGGTTAAGCTGTAGTTTCACGTTTTCAAGTCTCTCCTTCATCCTTCTTATCACACCGGCTTCTATTTCAGAGTTCTCTCTTTTAGAGTTTCTACTGCTGAGTCAGGGGACACCGTTTCTGCTGTGTCTCTGCCATCTCTTCGTACCATGCTAGCTGGGGCTCTCTGCACCAGTGCATGATCTGCTGAGCCAGCTGATATTGTGCGTCTTAACTTTGCTCTCTGTTCATGCTTGCTTGATATACAATGCAGTGGGGCTGTACTTAAATTCCCCACGCTTAACATGAGTCATCGTTTTTTCCTCTTAACATGATGGCCATTTCCTTCACATATGGTTACTATTAGGCTCTGGAAGGAGAATCAAGACCCAACTTCAGAGCCACCCAAGGTGGCTGTGCTCAGCTATTCTGGTTCCTGCTCCCATTCTTCCTCATGACTGCAACACCCCTGTTTTCTATATCAGCTTTCCTGGTGTAAAACTTTCCTTCTCTGGAGTATATAGAATAGGGAAATCCACACCAAGATGCTTATGTGGCCTGATATCACAAAGGAGAAATGCAGAGAGCAACACTGCCCACCTTGGTAAAACCAGGCTCTGGCCCTTTATGCTTACAATCAAAATTAATTTCCACAGGAATCTTTTATGGCACCCTAGATTGAACATAAAGGCTCATCCTTGGGGAAAGACTACTAATAACTCAGCTGCAGGAAGCTGAGGAGGAAGCTCTGGGAAGACAGTGAAACTGCAGGCTCCAGCTCGACGTTTCTAATTGTGTGTCGGTTCTCATGGGAGGTGACTGAATTACCCTTGCATTATCAACCTGCTCAAGAAAAGCCGTTTGTAGCTGACAAAGGCCCAAGGTTGTTGACAAGCTGTGTCATTTATACACATAATTGACAAATATTAATTATAAAGAGTTACTTGTGTCATGTGGGGGAGAGTGCCTAACCCCACCAGCGAGCCTGTTGCTACTTTGTTTACAACCCGCAAAGTGTCATTGCTTCTTCCCTCTTGAGACGTGTCATTTGTTTCCTTATCACTTTCCTTAGCAAATATTTGAGTATCTGCAATAAATTGATTAATTTAGTGCCTGACATATTGAGCAACCTTTGTAGTTTACAGAGTTTCTGGATTCCGTCAACAGGTGTGGGGGATTAAAGAGTCTCTACAGCTGGGTTCTGACACCAAACACATTCTGTTTTAGTTCAGAAAGTAAAAAGGCTCCTTAATTACTCTCAGCCTCAGTTTAGTTAGTGGCGAAATGAAGCTACTGCACACCACCTTGGCACCTTAGGAATTGGATGCGTCTAGAGGGAACTTGTGTGAAAATGTTTTGCCAGTGTAAAATATTGGATGATCGGTGACACATGGAATATATCTATTATAGCCTCTACAGTTTTAAGCTAATTCTTAGTATATTAAAGCACTGGAATCATGAAGAATTACTTTCTTGTATTTCTAAACCTGTCCCCGGAAACATGGCGAAAAGAGCCGTGGGGGAAACTTCCTGATTTTATTTTATTTTATTTTATTTTATTTTATTTTATTTTAATCTACAGACAAGTATACTTTGGGATGCCATGGGAGAGTCTTCCTGCACGGGATTCTGTAAGCTTAATCACCTTCATGTTTGCAAATGGTCTGACAAAAGTCTGGATGTTCCCAGAAAAGATTTTCAAGTTTGATTATTTTTTTCTTGGATGTTACATGATGCCCGGAGCCACTCACTCAGGGTCAAAATTCTTAGTTCTTGCTTTTTTTCCAAAATTGGTTGAACTGGGCAGTTTGCCATCAAAGTGGGAGTCAGCCAGCCTCCAATTTCAGAAAAAGATTAAGAAGGGAAATATATTTAGAAAACAAAATAGATTTCATTCAGAAATAACTGAATTTGCTTTTTGAATGATTGATACAAACTGGCCAAAAGTTATTCAATAAGAAAGCATAAGGTTGAAATGTAACTTGGCTGGCAATATTTCTTTTAAAAGTTAAAAACAAAGTCCTAACTAGCAGCTCATACTTGGCTATGCTCAACTCTGATTCACCCCAAATGTGATTTTAGGATTCATATTTGTCTATGAGTTTAGGAAAGGCCGTCATCCTAGAGACAGTATTAGATATTCTGGGAGCCTAGGGAGTAGGGTCTGTTGTCATTGTCCACTCTGTTGGACACTTGGGTGTTTGGGTAGGAGCAGTGGCAACGTACTCTCTGGACTTCCTTCTTTAAGTCAGAGTTCCACCTTGGCCCATCAGCTAACGGTGTGATGAACAGCAGAGCCTGTCCACCATCCTGTACCATCAGTCTCTGCTTTTGCCCACTTGGGCAGAGGGTCAGTAAACCTGGGTCACATCTGTAGATAACCCGAGGACATGTGGGGGCTGTGGTGATTCATTGTATTTTCTTCAATCACTTTTTATCTTTTTTGTTCTTGACCTGTGGGAATAGGATCTGGGATGCATAGTGAGAATGGTGGGAGGTGATGAAGTCATGTGACAAACCCTCAGAATCAGACTCTAGAGACCAGTATCAGGGTGCAGATCTAAGTTTATTGCATACTCCATAACCTTATATACAGGGTTTGAGCAATAGCAAAACATGAGACCCTCAGCCAATCATATCTCGCCACACCATCACCATGCCCTAAGGAAAGCACTGCCTGATGAGGTAACACAGGAGCAGGGTCAACTGAGCATCTTCACTTGTTAGAACTTTCATGGAGACAGGGAAGCAGCCACCACCCTGACCTTGGTTCTTCTTTGCTGTCTCACCTGTGCTCTGGGAGCCATCTAAGATCTAATGCTCTGTAGTGCAGATCAGGACTCTTTGGGAACTCATAGGAGCCTGTGGCGCCTTATTCTCCATCCCACTTTTTCATTCATAAAACTGACCTCCACAACCCCAATATTGACCCTGTAGTTTCAGAGAGAAAGGGAGAGGGAGGAGGAGGGGGAGGGGGAGGGGGGAGAGAGAAAAAACATGTTCATTGGTGGGTATTCAAGCCTCAAGAAGATATGCTCTTAGGAGTCTTTGGGAGGCTGTTTCTCATACTTTTAACATGCACAAAATTCAAAGACAAACTTGCTAAAATGAAGACTTCTGATTTAAGCATCTGAGTGGGTCTTGTGACTCTATTTTGCAAAGTTCTTTATCATTCTGCCTACATGGTATGCCCAGCATACCATTCCTAAGTAGGATTGATGTCTTCTAACATCAGGGCTATTCCCATACACATATGGAAGGGTCTTTTGCTTCCACTCTCTGAACTCTACTGTAACTTGATTCTCTGAAATTTGTGTACAGAGGAGTACTGTCTCCTACACCTACTGCCCTTAACCACGCTCAGTCACGTTTCTCCACAGCTCCAGTCTCACGGCCAGATACAGAAAATCTGGTCCAGAAGAGGACCATGACCCTTTCCCCTGGGGGACCCTTTTCTCTTCTGGGGATTACTCTTAGGGGATTAGAAGGACAACAGGGGCTGTGCTGTCCTTTTCAAGAGAAAACCTCACCCTTCTGAGCAAACCAGCTGTTACAGTCATCAGATCATCTGTTTTGCTCTCACAAGTTCATCCCAATAGGGTTTGTTGACCACTGACAGTGTTTCTTTGAAGGACAGGGTGATGAGAGCCACTGAGGTTCCAGCCACCTCCCCTACCAGATTTGTATACACGTCTGCCCTAGTTGCACATGGCCTCAGGAGCCTTGTGGGAGGTTTTAGAATACATAGGTTGTTGGCTCACGTTACCAGAGGCTACATAGCCTGAAGGAGCAGAAGAAATGAACAATGGGCTGGCAGCTCTCATGGTCATGGTTAACACACCTTCGTACACCAGTCACTAACCCCTTCAGATGTCTCACCCCTGTAATTTCCTGGTACAGCGCGTCTCACATTCTGGAAGGGACCATTCTGAAAAGCTGATTCATGTGACTGAAGATACATTATCAAGAGTTTCTCTGAAGATACAGATTCAAAGAAAAGATGGATGTAAGCTGCCTGTCTGGGTGTAGATGTCATCCTGTCAGTCAGCATGGTGTCGGCTGTCCAAATTTATGTCAAGGAAAGCCAAATTCCATTAATGTTTAGTATACCTCTGCCCTTAGAAATTACAGAAGACTCTCAAAACAGATGTGCGCTTCTTACATGAGAGATTTATATTTTAGACAGCTCTATTTATTTGAGGAATTCATGCTTCTTTGACACACAAGGCAAGAGGAGAGAAGAGTGAAATATGCTGAAAGTGGGAGATTAAATAATTCAGTGAACTAGACCATTACATTTTTCTAATTCTATTTTACTGGGCTTTTCATTCTTTCAAAGTTATATAGATTTAAAGTATAACTAATTATGGAAATGACATAGTAAAATGCATTTTTTTGTGTGTAGTTACTATGTGTTAAAATTGTATGACAGATTAAGGTAACATAGATGCTAGGAGAACACGGATTTGCTTGCCGGATGCTGCAGACCCCTCTCCCCCTCCCCCTCCCCCCCTCCCCTCCCCCTTTTTCTCTTGCTTTCTTCTCTTTCTTTCTTTCTTTCTTTCTTTCTTTCTTTCTTTCTTTCTTTCTTTCTTTCTTTCTTTCTTTCTTTCTTGGATATTTTCTTTATTTACATTTTAAATGTTTTCCCTTCCCAGATCGCCCCTTCAGAAACTCCCTATCCCATTTCCCCTCCCCCTGCCTCCATGAGGGTGCTCCCCACCCCCCTCCCCCGACTCCTGTCTTCCACTCTAGCATTCCCCTACACTGGGACATTGAATACCCTCAGGCCCAAGGGCTTCTCCTCCCACTGACATCCAACAAAACCATCCTCTGCCACATATGCACGCGGCCAGTGTCATGAGTCCCTCCATGTGTACTTTTTGGTTGGTGATCCAGTCCCTGGGAGCTCTAGGGGGTCTGGCCTATTGACACTATTGCTCCCCCCATGGGGCTGCAAACCTCCTCAGCTCCTTCAGTCCCTTCTCCAACTCTTCCAGCGGGGACGGCCACACTCAGTCCAATGGTTGGCTGTGAGCATCCACCTCTGTATTTGTCAGGCTCTGGCAGAGCCTCTCAGGAGACAGCCATATCAGGCTCCCATCAGCAAGCACTTCCTGGCATCCACAATAGTGTCCAAGTTGGTGGTTGTATATGGGATGGATCCCCAGGTGGGGCAGTCTCTGGATGCTGCTGGTTCTTCTAACTCAGGATTGAAAAGACTTTAGCTTGGTGTGGTGGTGCATGTGTGTAGCTCCAGCTAACTTTCAATGTTGAAGTAGCAGCATAACTTGAATCCAGGAGCTGAGACTGTACTGTGCCATGTCAAAGTATTGCCTCCACTGATATCAGCATCTCTTGCAGCTCCTGGAAGCTGCGGACCACCAGCTTGTACCTGCTGATTAACAACGCCACTGTAGTCTAGCATTGGCAGCATTGCAAAACTCTTCCATACAAACACTGGTTCCTGCTGAATATCCACATGTTGCAAACAAGTACATGTTTGTACAATGGGTGACATGTTCACAAACACACACAGACACAAACTCACAGCTTAGAACAGTTAAGCCGAGTGCCTGTTGTTAGTCATGGGAGCTCAAGCAAAGGTTTTTAAAATGCTATTTAGTAGTAATTAATCCTAGCAAGTTAATAGTCAAATATCAGAAGTTAAAGATATCACACCAATTAAGCACACAGCACTTTACTTTTTGATCATTATAAAGGGTTCCCTGGGCATCTACCTCTCCTGGCTGTGATTGTTTCATGTACTGTATCTCAGATGGACTTTCCGAAGTGTAGATCAGCTTCCTCCCACTATATACCACCAGAGAAAAGAACCCAAGCACTGAGTGTTACTGGGAAGGGAGCAAGAAGCCCTGGGACACTTGGTGACTGAATCTAAGTGTCTTTTGAGGGATAGCCATAGATAGGTGGGTGGCGCCACTGGCATTTCTTCAGTTTTAGCACCCATTTGCCACAAATAAATGGTCATATACCAAGACACTGTCCCATGCTTGGCGTTTAGGCTAGGAAGTTTTTATAATTTTTTGAGATTGTAATGTAGTTATATCATTTTCCCATTTCTCCCTCCCTCCTTCAAGCTCTCCTATGTACCCACTTCCTCTATTCAAACAAATTCAAGGCATCCTTTTCTTTAATTGTTCATACATATACATAATATACACACATATACATACAGATTACACACACATACATATATATATCATATATACATATATCATATATACACACACATATATACATATATATTATACACACACACACACACATGATATATATGTTGCAGGATTTTCCCTGTCCAAGCACATTAGGGCAGTGGAGGCTTGTGATTGGACAGGAGAAGGGAGGCAGAGTGAGCAGTTGAGGAGACAGAGAGAGCTGTCTGAGGAGGAGAAAGAGAAGTGAATGGAGGCTGATGTGGTGTTACTAAAAGGTTAGAATATTTGGGCTAAACCTTTAACATGATCATTTGACTCTAAAATTATTGCATTGGCTTCTTGTAAATTGTGTTATTATTGATACATAAATCTGATTGGCTAATTAAGCACTAAGAGTCTTGATTCTACCGGGTAATGAGGTGTTGAGATGGCTAACCAGGGGTATGTGGGATTTTGCACGAAAGTGAGAGGAACTAGGGGACCCTGTCTGAAAGATGGCCCCTGGTCTCACAGGGCTGGAGAGTTGGTGGGCCAAGAGATTGAGTGAGTGAGATCATCTGGTGCAGGGGCTAGCTCTAGATATTCCCCGCAATACATATACATATACATATACATATACATATACATATACATATACATATACATATACATATACATATACACGCACACACATATATACATATATATACATATATATATATATTTACATACATATACACACACAGACACATACACACATTCCTGAGTACATAAATACTTGCTCTGTATAATGTTACCTGTATGTGTGTGTTTTCAGGTCTGAGCCTTTGGTTTTGGATAACCATTTCATGTGTCCTTCCTTCTCTGACAAAAGTGATTTTCCCACTTTCTGTATCCCTCAGTGGCCTATGGATTTTGTCTAAGACAGAGGTCTTCTGAGCATTCTCCCATCCATGGAAGGAGGTCTATTGGTGGCATCCTGATAATCTTATGTTTAGGCAGTCATGTTGGTGAGATTTTATAGTTTGTAGCTTCTGATGCTCCTAGGAAACAGTTGCACAGCAAACTCCCTGGTCCTCTGACTCTCCAGTCTTTCCATCCCCTTTTCAGCAATGTCCCCAAATGCCTTAGCATTGTATTGTAGATATATCAGTCAGGACTGGGCTTTGCAAGTCTGTATTTGATTGCCATTTTCTGTAATGGTTTCAGGCTTGTTGCAAAGAAAAGGTTCCTTGCTGAGGGGTGAGGAATCTATCTATCTATCTATCTATCTATCTATCTATCTATCTATCTATCTTTGGA
Organism: Mus caroli; assembly: GCF_978045245.1. Classification (NCBI taxonomy): domain Eukaryota; kingdom Metazoa; phylum Chordata; class Mammalia; order Rodentia; family Muridae; genus Mus; species Mus caroli. Next base: position 25,417,804 of record NW_028227273.1, on the reverse strand, counting down.
TATAAGGACAAATATTAGAATGTAGGTAGGGGTTGCATTAGTTTAGTGAAGTGGGCGCTCTAGGTTCTCCTCCAAGATCCATAACTTCACTAAGCCTGAGTAGCTGGCTAGGGTTCTAGTACCAAGCATTTCCTCTAGTTATGCTAGTCTTACATCCCATTAGGTAGCTGTTGATCACCATCAAGGTATACAGGCAACCACTAAGCCCTTAGAGTTACAACACATGCTGGCTGTTGTTGTGGTTCCTAGGTTTTATAGCTGTGTAAGGCCGTTTCTTATTTTTTCCCTCTGAAGTGTGCAAGGTGCCTTCTGGTCCCAGGACAGCCAGTCATCAGAGAGGAGGCTGTCAGGTCAGTTCAAGCTCTGGGGCCTCTGATCTTTGTATCCAAAAGCACATGTTGTCTTCAGCAAAAGGGGCTTAATTTCTGCTTCTATGGGTGGCAACTGTCAAAGGCAACAGCAATGGCATATGTTGGTTTTGGAATCTCTTGGACAACTAGGACCAATAATTCAAAGGAGGATTTCTCATCTATGATGCTGGGGTTTTGTGAGATGGTCTGTGGCTCTTGGGAGGAGGAATGAATTGTCAGGCCAAATAGAAAATATTTTTATTTAAGCTATATATATATATATATATATATATATATATATATATATATACTGACTTGTGTATATATAGGTATTTTTAGATATATAGTTAATACTGTGATTTGTTAGACTTCTTCAGATGTATCCCCCCTTTCCTTTTATATTTATCTCCCTACTGTACACAAATGATTCTTACTTCATAATCATAAGCTCTTAAGTGAAATAAACTTCAAAGCAGAAATGTAGATTGTGACACAGTACACCTTTCACTGTAAGCCTAGTGAATTCATACCAAAGTCATAGTTATGAGTTTTTTTCATCACAGGAAATGAGGGCTGTCCCCTCTCCCTGAGAACACAGAGCACAGGGCTGGACACACTACGGGAGATATTACCAAGCAGAAAAGTAGCTTTACTGTATCTGATACATATCCAATCCATCAAAACACATTTCCTTTGGTGTGCTTGCATTTCACTGTTCTTGTTGTCTTACTTGAGCTTATTTTGCTAAAACATCTACCCAAGGCCATTAAATGTACATTGTGATTTTCCTTCACCAACATGTCAGTAACCATGGCATCTGGCATAGTATCTCAGTTTACCAGGTCTTCTTAGGGAGCAACAACCACAGTACTAGTTAATTTTCTTTCAGATTTGTCCATACCATGTTCTGCTTATGGAATTAAAATCATTGATGAGCTAATGTCTCTCAGATATGAGTTTATGCAAACTGGCGAATCCGCTTTCCACTGTTCATGCTTTCCCTTCCAACAAAGGCTTGCTTGTCTTCACTTCTGTATACACGTTTCAAGAGCATTGTGGGACCAGATTGATATCTTAATCTAATCTCCATTCCTTTTCAAGGATATATTCTCTCTCCTTTGGATTTAACAATACCTGGTAAGCAAATACTTCTTGCAATACACCTTTTTATTTCTGGTTCCTCCTGTTCCCATTCCTATTGCCCACTATTCAGTCTCAGGCCTATGCACTGGGTGCTCAGTCTCTTACAGCCTTATTTCAAGGATGTGCACAAAGACCCCATCATTTGAGGCAAACTTCTTCCCATCTCCAGCATAGACTTGGCATGTGTGCAAGATCTCTGCTTGGCTAGAGAACTGTATCTATTTCTCTCTCTGCCTTTCTGCAGTTACTACTGCTACATCTGAGATTCGTGCAATGCAGAAGTCGGTTGAAAATGAAGTTATTGGGTCACTGATTTAGGATCTAGCACCAGTATATTGACACTTGGTAGATGTTCAAGGCCAAGGCAGACAGTCCCCTGTCTGAGAATGACCTATGGATCTACTAGTGGTGGAGGGCTTACTCCATTCTTCCCCAAACACATACTCTTTGCCCTGAAAACCTCATTCAATACGACAAGGGAGACCTAAGAAGCAATGATTTTTCTTTGCCTGTGTCACCAAAGCTTATCTATTATATTTTGACTTTTTCTGGTAGATGACTGCATCTACTGCCCTAGAAAGCTCTACAGACCATTCTCTAGACTTTAGGTAAATTACATCCATTCTTATTACTCCTGGCTTAGTGCTCCCCTAAAAGTCTCATTGTCTCTAGGATATCCAGAAAAATAATCCAGCACCTCTAGTATTAAAATTTTAACTAGAATAACTTAGTTTTACTGGTTCAATTACATGTATGTGCATTTGTGTGGGCATGTGCACTCAGGTGTGGTGCCTACAGAGGATGGTGATGCCAGATTCCTTGTAAATGGAGTTATAGATGGTTGTGAGCTGCCGTGTGAGTGCTGGCAACAGAACTTGGGTCCTTTGCAGGAATAGCAATTGCTCTTAACTGCTGAGCCATCTCTCTTAATCACCAAACATTTCTTTTGACAAAATCAATGTGCGGAGAGATGAAGCTTGTGAATTTTTTCCCTACACCTTTGTGAATTCTGTGTATGGTCAGTCACTTCCTCAGGAAGATAGTACCTGCTCTCCCTTAGGTGTTTGGGAGAAACTCAAACTTACAATGCTGTTATAGGTAATAGATGATAGATTTAATGATGCTGATATTGCCAAATTATCCTTTTGTACCCACAAGGAATTGGTTTCTGGACACCCTGTGGCTGTCCAGATTTAAGAATTCTTAAGTCCCTCATGTAAAATTACATAGTACTTGCTATAACTTATGCCCACTCTTCCATGGACTTTATTTTCCAAAGAGTTCTTTCTATTATTATAACTCAGAGGCCAGTAGGATAACAATCACACCATGGAATCATGTTTTATTCAGTGAAGAATAGATATGAACTAGGTTAATAAGCTGAGAGGTGAAAACTGCAAAACTTGTGGGCTTGATTCTCTCTGGTCTGTGTGAATCATGCCTCCACCTGGGTATGGGGAAGGCCTCTTTTTGGATCTGCTATAAGACAAGGCATGTCAAAGAATGTCCTCATAGCCAGTTCTGACACAGGAAGGCAGGCAAGACTGATACAGTGTAATGTTCTCATAGTCCTGACATAGGAAAGCAAGTAAGAATGACAGTGTAACCTTCTTATAGTCAGTGACACAGGGAGGCAGGTAATGTTCTCATAGTCACTTCTGATACAGAAAGGCAGGTAAGGCTGATACAGTGTTTCTAGGAGACTGAATGGCTGTGAGAAGATGGGTCTGGTTTCTCTGTCCTGCCTGGGAGACGTAAAGTTCTTAGCTTGCATGGTCTGCAACATAGAAGAATGGGGAGTACGAACAGGGTGCTTTGCTTCTCATGTCCTTCATTTTGAAGTACCATGCTTTGAGTCTTTATTTTTTGATTTCCATGAGTGATGTATAGCCATTCATCTGCAAAAATACCTTCTTTTCACACTCAAACAAGAGGGACATGGCACATATTTATGGTCTCGCACAGAGCTGCGGTGATTCTCCTGTTTGCCATCGATAGTCTGAAGAGACCTAGATGAACCTTTGCTGATGACATCATAGTGGGAAGTGTCCTAGCATATTAGCAGTAAGTATTGAGTACCTTCGATGGTTTCCTTTCCACCCAGTAAGGATTTAGCTTAACATATTGCTGATTTTTTTTATTGATCAAGAGATATGGGACCTGTCACCTTTCTTTCAGGATGAATGAGAATTTGCTGTGCTTTGCACTTCCCACTGCTAAGGAGGACTGGATGGTGCTGTTTTGTGTTGTGTTCATAGCCTGTAGCAGCATTCTCTATTCATGAACGTACAGCCTTATCTGCCAAGTTCAAAGGAGAGGCTGGGATGAACTGCATTCAAGCCCAGAGGAGAAATATACATGTCTGTGCTGCCATGGATCCTGCCTAAGACTTGGGATCAGACATTAGAGAAAATTGGGGTTAGAAAATGACATCATATGGCTGTAGCCATGACGTTGCACGTTTATTGAGGAGCTCTGGGGATGCAATTTGGCCACCCTGGATGTGAACATGAAGCACCTGACCAGTGACCATTATCTCAAGCTGCCTATTTCAAAGTAGATTCTTTCAGACCATCCCCTCTGGCCAGGATGGCTCGGAGATGATTATGTTGGGAGGATCTTAGTGGCAACTGGTCCAGGGATCAGAACTGAGTGCTGCACAGTGCATGTAAGTTCTGTCTGATTCAGTTGAGTCATTGAGAGGTGAAACTGAGAAAATGCACAAGTGAATTTTAAATCAGTGGGGTTCAAGGAAATGAATGCAGCAGGCTTCTTAGCACTGCGGCTTTCCTTCTGATTGCTTTGGCGTTATACTGCTTTCAAAAATTTTTTTTTTTTGCATAGTTTTGTTAGTATATGAACTGTCTTTTTTTCTGGACTTTAAAAGAATTTATAAATATACTGGTATAGAATCAGACTTATTTTTCACAAAAAGGTATGTTTGTACATATGTGTACATATTATTTACTATGAGTGAAGCATTGGTTACATAAAGTTTTATCGACTGTAAATGGAAAAAAAATCCTACTTACAGAAATAAATCATATTATATCTATTTCAGACTATCAGAATAAATTAGTTGTGTTCCAAAGTAATTTAATGCACAAAAAACAGAGCAAAATAATGTGATAAAAAAGAGGCCACATGTTCTACATAGTGTAAGTTTTCTAGTTTGTGTAAAAATACTGCCTCACTTGAGAAGTTATGCGATAGGGTTTCTTCTTGATTCAAATTTGATAACAGTGGCTTCTGTTTCTTTGCTTTACCTCCTAAGAGTTAGTGGACATACAGACAAGCAAGTGCTCTGCATATTTAGAAATGATTTTCAGGCCAGTTTTCAGTTTAATTTCCAGTTTGTATGTATTTGAGATGTGATTTCAGTTAGCCACAAAGAGATGTGATGTTTGTTCTATTTTATTCTCCCCCTTTGTGAGCCTCTCTACCAAACACAATGGCTGCAATTGCCGTCACTTGGCTGTGTCTTTCTGTCTCCTGGACTGCTGATCATTTTATATTTTTATTTAGCAACTATGTTAAGAGTGACCAGTCCTTGCTTGGGTACCTCACAGGGAAAATTTACCTTTGTCATGTTAATTATTTCCCATCTTATTGATTTCACTTGGTGTGTTTTTCTTTTCTTTTCTTTTTTTTTTTTTTGAGATTCTAGAACTGAATAAATAATTTATTTAAACCTGCTTTTCCTATGAAATGGCCTTCTTTAGTAAGATTGTGTAATGAGCACATTGTGAGTGAAGTGGTAGCCCCATGCAACTGGACAGATTCTAAGTGGATATAAATAAATAAATAAATAAATAAATGAATAAATGAAACAATGAAAATAAATGAAACATTTAGTTCTGGGAGCATTTTTGAACTAATAGGGAGAAGACCACTAATTTAATATTTAAAACCTTTTAACCAAATGATTCTTTTAAAAACAATTACAAATATAATCTTACACCCAACTATGCCACTTATAAAACCCTGTGTTATAATCAGGGTTAATGGGGATCACTCAGGACTCTGACAGCTCTTTTCCCTGTACATCACATTTACCTCAAAGGTCATTTCTGTTTAATGCTTCTTAGAACATCGCGTGATCTTTTCCCTGTTTTTATTTTTCATGCATGAAATAAAGATCCAAAGGTTTTTTCCTTGTTAAATGCTAATTATTGTGTTTCAGACATTAATCTGATTTTGGTTTTTATTAATTTGATATTGTCCCCTTTCCTTGTATTTTCTTACACAATCAAGTTCCACCTACAGACTTTCTAGTCTTGATGGAGGTCCCACAATTATACTATCCTGTAATACTGAAGCTGCATTAGTTTGCCTGAGCATGCCTGTGATTTTTATTAAAGTATTAAAATTAATTATTACATTTAATTATTAAATTATTAAAATTAATCATTAAATTTATTTACATTCCAAATGTTGCCCCTCTCCTGGCTCCTCCTACCACAGTTCTTTATCCCATTGCCCCTCCCCTTTGCCTCTGAGAGGGTGCTTCCCCAATCAGGGGCATCCCCCTTCCCTGGGGCATCAAATCTCTACAGGATTAGGCACATCCTCTCCCACTGAGGCCAGACAAGAAAGTCCTCTGCTACCTATGTGCCAGGGACCACAAACCGGCCCATGTATGCTCTTAGATTTGTAGTTTAGAGCCGGGAGCTCTGAGGGGTCCAGGTTGGTTGATGTTGTTGGTCTTCTTATGGGGTTGCCATTCCCTTCAGTTTCTTCGCTTCTTTCCCTAACTCTTCCATAGGGATCCCTGACCTCAGCCCCGTGATGCCTTATAGAATGGTGAGATTGCCTGGCACATGTTTCACTGTGTCCTTGTTGTGAAATAACACACAGTTGCTTGCTAAAATATCCAAGACACTCCTAGCTTTCTCCAGTTTGCAGACTTTGGAGAAGCTATGGACGTGACCGCAGCTTAATGTTCCTTGAAAGTTTGCATACAAATCCTCAAGGACACAGCAATAATTTTCCATTTGGAATGTATGTTATCTTATTTGAATGGATTTAAACCACAAATTAGCATCTCCACTCCCCTTAAATTGGTGAAAATAACTCCCCTTATTTGTGTACAGGAAGACTGTATAGTTTTGATAATAATTGTGACTGCCATTATAACCATTATGTTACCGAAATAAGCTGGGCCATTTTCTGGTCTCTGTATACAATTACGTTCAAGAAAACATTGTCCAGCAACTAAAAACAATTCAAGAGGCAGGCAGATTTCTGAGTTCGAGGCCACCCTGGACTACAAAGTGAGTTCCAGGACAGCCAGGGCTATACAGAGAAACCCTGTCTTGGAAAAAACAAAACAAAAAACAAAAAAACCAAACAACAACAACAACAAAAAAAAAAAGAAAGAAAAAAACAATTCAAAGGTAACATTAGTATTTGCATCTCTTGATTGTCTTTATTCAGTGCATACCTCAGAGCAAGGGAACCTCTACATATTTCAAAAGCCTCCTTCTCTCACAAAATGCCCAATATCCTTTCCGCTCTGGAGTCTCCTACTTCCGGTCACTTCCTGGAAGCTGTGTGTGTTTGTCTCCTCATCTCTCCTTTACTCCTGTGTTCCTCACGACTGCGCCCACCTGCTTCCACCCGTAGTCTGATTTTGTATTACACAAGCTTGGGAATGGAAGACACAGGGTAGACTTCTGACAGAGAAAGAGAATGAAGACAAGATGCAGTGAAAAGCAAGATGAGACAAGGAAATGAGAGAGGCACAAATGTCACTCTAAACGTGAGGTGGGGGGAGGGCGTGGGAAACTCAGGTGCCGCTGCATTTCGCCTTTTAATCAATCATGCTCCTGTGTGGCACACTTATTTTAATTTTGAGATTACAATACAATTACATCATTTTGCCCTTCCCTTTCCTCCTTCCCAAAGTTCCATATGACTCTCCTTGCTCTCTTTCAAATCCATTGCCTCCATTTTCATTTATTGTTACTGCGTACATGTATGCAAATACATGTACATGTATAGCTGTTGTAAAAAATATTTTAAAAATTCCCTGTGCAGAGTTTCTTCTTACCTTTGACCATTTATGATTCCGGATAAAAGACACACATACAGTCTTTATATTGTATTTAATATGCCTTACGCAGCACAATAACTAGGCAGCTGCCGACCCTCCATGCAGTTAGAATCTACCTCCTATCCAATAGCCCAAGTTATTACTCACTATGTCTCATCTGGGTTGTTTTCAGCTCCAACCAGGCAGCCCTCTGGGCCATGTTCTTTTGGTCCCTAGACCAAAAGAATTGCTTCCCCTAACACTACCTCTCTCCTCTCTCTCTTCTCAAGCCCTGGAAACCTAAACCCCACCCATGTCTCTTCTCCATAGCTATTGACTGCTGGCATCTTTATTAGCCAATCAAAATTAACTTGGCCGCAGGGTCCCAGAAGCTACCTCAGACTCCAGGTCTTGGGGGCCAGCAGTTAATATTACAATGGACAGTAAAAGAGAAAACCTTAACATATAGTCCTAAATATAACCTATTTCAGACTGTGAAAAGTTATCTGTATGTATGTTTTCAGGGCTGACTATTTGGGATTGGATAACCAATTTCTATTTTCTTCCCCGAGGCCTTGTGGGCTTTCCCTGTCCACTTTGCGCCAATAATTGCCTTCGTTTTGTTTGACTCACATCTGGGCAGTCATGGTGGTGAGATTTTGACAGGTGCAGCTTTGTTTCCAGGAGACAAAATCTTACAGCAAACTTACTGATCCTCTGGCCCTTACAATCTTTCTTCTCCCTCTTCTATAACTTTCCCTGGGTCTTAGAAGCAGGAGTGTTTCGTAGATCTATCCATTGGGACTAGGCTCCACAACTGCATGTGATTGGTTGTGGCTTTGTGTCCTGGTCTATGTCTTTTGCAAAGAGACGTTCCTTTGATGAGAGGTGAAGACTACACTTATTTGTGAGTGTAAGGACAAATATTTAGAATATAGTTAGGAATGATGCTTGTTCAGTGAGTACTCATGTTTTGATCAATGACTGATCACATGTCTGATGGAGGTCCTATAAGATTATAGTAGAAGACTTGGGGAGAGTGATTGCTTAGCACATAAAGCAATTTGGTGCCTAGGAGTACAAAATATTAAATGTAGCTGAAAATTCCTACACTGTAGCTTTTGTAACAATAGTAAACGTGTGTGTGGTGTGTGTGGTGTGTGTGGTGTGTGGTGTGTGTGTGTGTGTGTGTGTGTGTGTGTGTGAATGCTGGTGTAAAGAAACCTGCAGACTGCCAAATGAAAGTGAAGTATATAAACATGTACATCATATATTACTTGATGATGCTTACTATACTGTGTTTTTATCATTAATTTAGGAATCTTCTTAATTATAAAAGTGTTCATTAAAACCAATATGCAGTGCTACATGGACATCATCCTCCTGTGTCCTATGTTTGTGTCTCTTGGTTATATCAGGAGGCCACACAGATTGATTAATTGTGGCTATTTTGGTTTGTGTAGGCTCACCTTGTTTTGTGGACCCAGAAGCAAAGCAATGAAATGAAGTGAAACTATGCTGTCTCAGAACTTATCCCCAGTGTTAATAACAAATCATCGAACAGAGACATTCAAATGTCACGTGATTTGAGGAGTCACATGCTGTTATCACAATCTCTATTTGGCTAGGAATCTCTACTGCTGAGACCCATACTGCTGAGTCATGGGATGAGACCCTGTACTGCTGTGTCATGGAATGAAACCTCATATTGCTGAGGCATGGAATGAGACCCCGGCTTTTAAGCAACTCGCTGCACTATTAAAGGAAGCTTCTAGAGCCTGCAAAGTTTAGAAAAAGTTACTTTTTAACATAATATATTACCTATTTTCCTTCTCCACTCCATGCCCCTAGAAGCTGATCTTTGTTTAAAAGGAGTCATTATTGGATTAAGCACATGGGCACACCAGCCATTCATGTGATATCTTATCTTTAGAGCTTCATTTCTAGTGTTTAAAACCCAGTTCATTTATTTCAAAAACTTAAAACAATTATATATGTATATGTATATGTATATATATATTATATATATATATATATATATATTAACTCCATTTTTACATAACCACAAGTTGTTTATTTCTTGATTTCACTAGGTGGAATAAATTGGTTTCTTTTGGGAGATGAAGTTAATACTGACAGGCTTAGTGAAGAGAGTGTTCACAGACTTTTCAGATCTGATGTTAACATTGGTGTGTTCCCAGCCATGATTATTCTCTGCTTCCCTGTCTCTACTTCACCACAGTCAGTCTATGCCACAAAACTATGGGGATCAAGAAAGCAAAGGCAGAAGACTTAGGGGTGAAGCATGTCACCTCTCCACGGGAAGAGATGTAAAACCTATACAGATTTTAATATTTTGTTATTTTATGTGTATGAATGTTTTGCCTGCAGGTATGTTTGTCTATCTCGTGCCTGCCTGGTGTCTACAGGGGCTGGAAAAGAGTGTTAAAATCCCCAGGGTCTGGAGTTACAGAAAGTTGTGAACCAATGTGTGGGTTCTGGGAATTGAATCTAAGGCCTCTACAAGAACAGCAAGTGCTCTTAAAAACCTGAGCCAACACTCTAGACCAAAATTTATATATATATATTTTAGAAGAGGAAATTATAACTATAACCTCAGTCCCAAAAGGCGAAGGAATATAATCATCGTGGGCACATGAGCAATGTCAGAGTGTCCTTCGGGGTGACTATGTTGACTGTATAATAGAGACTTTATAAATCGTAGCTTTCAGCACACGGCGTGCTCCTTATGCTGTGCTTTACTGAGGTTTTAGGCAATTCTGCATGAGAGTGTAGAAGGTAGAAAAAGAAACATTGCTTGCTTCAATCCGAGTCTCTAGGGGATCTGGAGATACAGCTTGAAGTCTGCTTTGAGGAATGAGGACAATAGCAAACACACACCATCCTAATGTTTTATTTATTCAGCCTCATGGTAAAAATGAGACCGGATACTCTCATGACTGTGGGCATGTGCGCTGGAGCAGAGAGTCTGGACGGGAACGTCTAGGCTATTTTTACATCTAGAAGAGACAGCATTAAGCAGAGCTTTGATTAGTTGTTCCTGAAGCCAGAGCTCTGTGTTTCTCACATACTGAAGGTGCTCTCTGTTCCATGCAGAAGCCTGACTGGGGCCCAGAGTCTTTCTACATACAGTGCTGAATAACGAGGATCACGGGTACTCCAGCTTTAATGTAAGGAACTGTGTGTATCACATCCTTTTTAGTACTATACCTAGTATTTGAGTGCTTTATTGAATTTATCTTCATAAAGATAAAGTAAGTGTTATCACCTTCACCTACTAGTAAAACAGAATAGCTGTGGTGGTACATGCTACAAAAACCCAACACATTGGAAGGTAGAGGCAGAAGGATGGCAAACTCAAGGCCAGTCTGGCTTATATAATGTTATCTTCTGTCAAGAAACCAAGGGGGCCAAGGCTGGGAATTATTACCAACACACTTACTTACCCTGTAAAAGGTCTTGGTTTCAACTCCCAACACTGTAAAACAAAGCAAAACCCTGTGAGAATAAAATAAAAATACGGTGAGTATTTTATTCAAGGCTAGAAGGAGGCAGAATTCATATTTGACTTACTTTTTGGAACAGTTCCTGTGAGAACCGTGTTAAGACTCATTTATTTTTTAACTTACTGACTTAAAAACTCACAGTAGGCACAGGCAGCCCAAATGTCTTGGAGAGTAGTGAGCCTGTCATGCAAACACATGATTCTTAGGGGAATGGGTGATTTGATTGAAAAATTCCTCAAGTAGGTAGACCCTAACCGTCCAGCGCTGCAGCATGGGATGTGCACATGTGCTTCCTTACAATGAGTACAGAATGGGTGTTGGGGAGCAAGCTCATCTTCACTGGATGGAAAGTCAACAAGCATTGTCTTCATCAGACACGTGACTAAGGACAGCATAAACATTGACAATACTATTGCCACTTTCAGTACTGTATGGGGATTTAAAAAATGACCTCTGTGACTTCCCTCTTCAAACCCCATAGCCCCAGTCTAAATGCATACAGGAATTATTTGAAAATTTTATTCTGTGATATTTACCTCTCTTATATGTTTATTCATTATGTATTTGTAACAGCAAAGACTCATGGATATTAATAAGTTAGGTTAATCTTTTTCTGTCAGCTCCTGTATCCCTTTGACCCAGCCCGATCAAAGCAATGTTGTTTTTTGGTATTTTACTTTGCTTTCTGGTGGTAAAAACAATGGTGATCACTCTCTGTTTCAATGTAATCTGCCGTCTTCATGATAGTGTTGCTACTATTCATGATATCTGTCCTCACTTTGAGGAAAGTAGATGCACATTTTAGGTGAATAACATCCTATAAAATACCTGACCAATAAAATATTCTTCCAAGAGGAGAAGGTTGTGACGAACCAGGAAACTTGGAAATGTTGTCACAGCCAAGACCAGCCTAGAGAGGCAAGAGATGTGAATGTAGTATGCCATCTTAGACGTAAGCCAAGGTAATCTGAATAAAGGATGGAGGCCAGCTAATTATAAGGTACTAATATTGGTGTGTTAGTCTGTTAATATAAGTTACTAGCAACAAGAAAATCTGAGTGTGTGTGTGTGTATGTTTGTGTGTATGGAAATTATCTTTACTTTCTATCTATGCATCTAAAACTGTATATAAAAATCTCTATGTGAAAAAAAAACTATTTTGATGGTCATATTTTCAAACCACTTTCTAAATACTACCACTCTGACCCTGGGCTAGAAAAGCTTCCCTTGGCAGTGGTTAAAGCAGAGACTCATAACTGGGCAGAGACCTGAGACTATGTATCTATGAGTGCTCAGGTATAAGACATCTATACCAACTTGCCTCCCACAGGTTTTGGGGAGGCATGAGGAAAGGGGTGTCAGGGTGTTTGAAAACAGGGGGGGGGGGATTGTGGTAAATTGCCATACCCTAGATCCTTGAACGCATCACCCACAGCAGTCTTGCTTTTTTGTGTTAGACCTGCACTAAATCTAGCCAGTTAAAATTCTGGTACAAATGGAGGAGGGTGGTCATGAACCGTCATCCTGATGTAAAGACCTACTTGCAGTTGATGGCTGCTGCAGGAAGAGGGGTCACTTTTCCTTAGATGTGTGGTCAATGGTAGGTTGTCCATATGCCAGGCAATGGTTCCACACTGATGTGCAAAGAGGCAACAGTCACTGGGCTCAGTGAGTTATTAAAAGATAAAGAAAGAGGCCATGATGTTAGGGGGACCTGTTAGTGGGATGTGTGGGAAAGTTAGAGAGAGTATTGGGTGAGGGCATTGTATAAGTCAAGGTGCTCTAGAGAAACAGAAGTGATAGAATGAATCTCTCTCTCTCTCTCTCTCTCTCTCTCTCTCTCTCTCTCTCCCTCTTTCTCTCTAATAGATAACGTATAATATATACATATACAGGCCATGGTTTGGCTAGTCCAACAATGCCAGGAAGTGTGTAGTTGTTCAGGGCACAAAGCTGAATGGCTCAGCTGATCTACAGTCAGTGCTGGAATCCCAAAGAAGTTAAGTTCCAACACCAGTAAAGAAACGTTTCAGCAGCGGGATGAATGAACCTGCCAGCGAGAGTGAGGGCGAGCAGGCAAAAGCAAAAGCTTTCTTCCTCCATGTTCTTCTACCGGGCTGCCACGGGAGATGAGGTCTTCTGCCTCAAATGATCCAATGAAGAACAATTCCCATGCAAGTGTGTCCAGCCCTGGGCAGGTGTGCCCAGCCTTGTGTAAGTGTGTCCAGCCTCATGCAGGTGTGCCCAGCCTTGTGCAAGTGTGTCCAGCCTTGTGCAGGTGTGCCTAGCCCCATACAGGTGTGCCCAGCCCCATGCAGGTGTGCTCAGATGCCTGGGTTTTATTTGATTGCATATATGATCAAATTGAACAACTAAGATCAGCCATCATAGATATTAAAATAAATTGTATATTTGTATGAAATTCCCAAAAAGTAAAAAAAAAAAACAAAAAACAAAAACCATATGTTTTAAAAGAGACAACATACATTTACTACATAAGGAACAAACTTAAATAAATTATTAGAATTGAATAAAAGAACATTGATGGAGAAGGTGACTGTCCACATATTTCACAAAATCATGCACTTGGAGAATCCTTGAAAAATTGTGAATCAGATCTGGGTTTTTAGTTTTTGGTTTTGAGAGCTTGTTTGGAGGTTCTAGCAGGGGACCACAGCTACTTGTATACCCTTGACTGAAGACTAGTCTTCCTGTATTCAGTGACAGTCATTCTCTTCAACTGAGAGGACAGCTTGGGGGGAGTGATGGAGGATGGGGGACCCTGCCTATCTAACCAGATCATCTGCACATTTTTATTTTTGTTTTTGAATAAATGGCACTTACCACGTCGCAGCCTATGCTACAGACAGTTTTGTGCTTTTTACCCACTGTCAGAATTTCCTTTCCTTCTCTCACACAGGGGCCCCTGTGCTCTCAGATGTTCTTGATCCTTCTGTTCCACAGTTGCAGCGGAACATACGAATCCAGCCACTGTGATTTGGGCTTCCTTAAAAAACAATGTTTAATACCAGAGTACAAATGCAAGACGCTTATCTGTAAGGTAACTCCCAGGAGTACACGGGTGGAAGTGAGACAGGAAAAGGAAAACATGCAGATACATGGTATCTGATGCACAGGGCTACACTGGCAGCTGTAGCTCAACCTCAAAATCGTCTCTGCCAGAAGCTGGGCAGGTCATTCCTCGTACATCTTCATGGGAAAGCTACTGCTGCTATTCTGCTATCTGGATATGATAAGTCTGTCTAATTGCCTTCTCACTGTTTTTGCTTATTCCCATGGATCATGCCTTTCTTGGCTCTGTCAGTCTTGGTTAGAGAAGCCCCTTCTGACATGCGTAGTGACTCCTGCAGAGATTCATAGCTCAGCAAAGTGTTGAGAGTGCTTGTGGTGGCTTACATGGGAATAATCCCCGCAGGCTTTTGTGCTTGAATGCTTAGTCTCTAGTAGGTAGAACAGTTTGGGAAGGATTAGGAGGAGTGGCTTTGTTGGAGGAGGGCTGGGACTTGAGGTTTCCAAAGCCCTTCTTAGTTCGTTCTCTGTCTCTGTCTCTCTGTCGGTCTCTCCTCTCTCTCTCTCTCTCTCTCTCTCTCTCTCTCTCTCTCTCTCTCTCTCTCTCTCTCTCTCTCTGCCTTATGGTTATTATCTCAGTGCATGAGCTCTCAGCAACTGCTCCAGCATAGTGCCAGCCTGTCTGCTGACATGCTACTGGCCCTGACAGTTGAAGGCTCAGCCTCTGAGCTCTTACCCTTCAGTAAAACAGTTTCCTCTATAAGTTGCCTTGGTCATGGTATTTTATCACAGCGATTTAAAAGTAACTAAGACAAGGACTGACAAAAGTTGAGCCTGAAATTGGTTAGAACACCTCCTCAAAAATTCAAAACATACCATAAAAGATGGCATTAAAAAGATTGTCAGAACCAGAGGAGGCACAGTGTGGTGGACACTATATCTCAAGCATGACCTGGCTGTTGAATTCCTGAACTCTACATAACCATGATAACCTGCACAGATGCTGAACAAGACCGGGCCAGTCAACATTTCTTCACTGAACATGGAGGTCCTGAGACCCTATCCTTTTCTGAGAAGATAAGGGCAGTTAGTCGTTGTGGAGAGGGAGGAGAGACATTTTCTTCCATGGCATACCCATTTGTCAGAGCTGGTGATCCTTGGATAACCCCTCATCTGTGCTCCGAAAAGTAACCCAATTTAAACTCAGTGATTACCAAAGAATAAAATCAAATCACACAATGAAAATGCTTGACACTGGAAGGGGACTGGCTGGGGAGAGAAAGGGTTATTTCAGGAGCAAGAGAGGGAAAGGTAAGAGTTTGGGGGAGTTAAATACATAAAAAATCTATAGATAAATAAAGATGCCATGATAGAACTCATCACTGTACTAGGGTAATACAAAACTAAAGGTGAAAGAATCATCGTTTGGACAGGGAGACTGTTATTACCCATGGCTTCTCCTCCTCAGTGGCTAAAGTTTTTCCACTGTGGATAAACATCCCTGTATTCTAGGCTTTAATTACTGGTAAAATCATAATGCTCTGGAAGAGGGATGCTATTCTTTTACCAACACATGAAGGAGCTACAGCAGAGTGTGGAGAAAGTACAGGAGTCGTCAACTGGACCACACTGGCCTTCTTATGTCACTTTACACAGACACAGAGACATTCTGATACAAGGCCACTTCTCATTTTATAAAGACTGATTTTATTTCTAATTACCTGTATGCATGTAGATAGATCTCTTTGTGGGTATGTTCACATACACACTCTTGCCCAGAAAGTCCAGATTTATCAGATTCTCTGGAGCTGGAGTTATAGATAGTTGGAAACTGCCTGACCTAGGTGTTGGGAATTGAATGCAGGTCCTCTTCAAGAGCAGGAAGGCCTCTTAACATCTGAGTCATCTTTCGTGCCTCCAAAGGGCAAGTTTTAATGCAAAGATGTGTATGGTTAACCCATTTCAAATTTGCTTGTGTATTGATAAGTCAATCCTATTCATGTTCTGCTTTCATAAAGTTTAGCTGTGATGTGAATCCAGCCTTATTGTAGTCAGACTCCTATAGCATTAGTTTTTACATCATCCGTGGCCGATACGGTCACATCAATGGCTAAGCTGAATGCTATAGATGTGGAAGAGATGATCTGATGCACAGCGTCTAGAACATTTAAGTCTGGAGCCATCAGCTCTGATAAAGAGCTTAAGAAGAAAGCGTTTAAGCCAAGAAGATTCTCCTTCTGCTACACCAATTCTCCTCAGTAGCTGACAACAACCTGCCCTTTGGGGAAGATAACTGACGATCTGTGGAACCATTGAGCTCTCTGAGAGCAGTTGCTCTGTGTTATTTGGTAGTAGAAAGGTGTCTCTACTGCCATCTTGGACAGTTTCCTTGCAATAATGATGACAGATCAAAGCTCTCTCAAGGCTCTTTCTACTGTAAACTTTAATTTTGGATAAGTATATAGTGCTGGCAATGCAAACAACAGTGTGCTTTTGCAAGATTAGTTAACTGCTCTGTATACTTCAAACAGTGTTACACTCTATGGGCATGTTGGGACATACTTCATTTGGATTGTCACTTAGCAGTTGAAATACATAGCAACATCCTTTAACAGGATAATGTGTTCACATAATGCTGTGTTGTGTGTGGCCTCTCCCCAGGCCAGCCCAATAGATCACTGTGTTATGGATGGCTTCTCCCAAGACCAGTCCAATAGATGTAGGATAGATCCATGAAAATCATATTTCTCAAATTCAGAAACATTTTGCTACCTAACTCATCAAAGCATATATAGAGAGGTTATTCACCAGCTATGCCATGGCAAAGAAACCTAATGGAGATCCATCAAAAAAAATGAGTGAGTTGCCATGGTTACTCTTCAGGAACTGTAATCTGAATTCATAACTTTTGTCTAAGCCATCATCATATACAAAGAACGTATCTAGACTGGTGGTTATCAGGGGTGGGGCAGTAGGAAGTATTTGAAGTGAATGGTGTCGTGGTTATACAGCATTGATTAAGTGGTTAATACGAATTGACTCTCAAAATGGCTAAGGCAGTATTCTAAAACCTTTTATGGGCATATATTAATTATATACAATAATGGGATTCATTGTTCATTTTGACAGTTTTATTTTCCCAGTAGTCCCCTTCTACTCATGTGTGTGTGTGTGTGTGTGTGTGTGTGTGTGTGTGTGTGTGTGAGAAAGAGAGGGGGGGTGTGGTAAGAGGGGAGGGAGAGGAGGAGGGGAGGGAGAAGGGTGAGGGGAGGGTGAGGGTGAGGGTGAGGGGGAGAGATTTGAAGTGGAAACTAACTGGATCTTTGGAGAGTCAGTTGTGCTGGACAGGTTTTTGCTGGGTCTGACATGGGAAGGAGTTTTTTCCTGAAGTACATATAGGTGAAAGGCTAAGGCAGACTCATGAAGGAACATTGCACTGAAGCAGACGTAGGAGAAAGGATGTTCTGCTAAAGCAAGCATGTGAAAGGGCATGTGATGAAGGATTCTTAGTTAACAACAGGCATGTATACATTACAATACATAGTTGAGCTGAATTTATCAGGACTCCATAGAGAGAAATACATTAAAAAGTTCCTGGTGGTGTGCTGTGGGGTTTTTGCTATTTCCTCAGATTTGGCCCGATTGGCAGAGTGATGTCAGCTGAGACAGATGAATGTGCTGAGGCAGGATCCATGGGGGACATGTGACAATTGGAGGAATATAAATAGAACTCAATGTTGTTGTTGGTAGTGGCGCTGGTGGTGGAGGTATGTGTGTTTGTGTGTGTGTGTATAATTTTGCCAATTTAAATTATGCTCCCATGTCTATTATTTCTTTCCTTTCAGTTGCTTTGGATGCAATTCTCCCCTAATTTTATTTATCTTCTCAAAGAAGAGAATTAGATGATGTAAGTCATACCCTCTTAATATAAAATTAATTGCTATACATTTTCTTCTAAGCATTTAGTTGCATTCAACAAATTTCCACATAATGTTTTAATTTTCCTTCCACTTAAGATATTTTCTAACTCATGTTATGACTTCTGTAATGTCCATATTTTTTTGTCCCCTGTAACAATTCTTCACCTGAAATCAATTTCTTGTGATAGTGACACAGTCTTTCCAGCTTTCTTCCCCCACCCCCTTTATGACTACATTCATAAAGCTAGTCGGCCATCACTGGAAAGAGAGGCCCATTGAACTTGCAAACTTTATATGCCCCAATATAGGGGAATGCCAGGGCCAAAACAATGGGAATGGGTGGGTAGGGAAGTGGGGGGCGGTATGGGGGACTTTTGGAATAGCATTGGAAATGTAATTGAGGAAAATATGTAATAAAAATATTAAAAAAATAAATAGCATATAATTGGTCTTCTGTTTTGAATCTAATATGGTAATTTTTATTGTATGTAACTGTGCATGGGTGTGGAGAGTGGGGACACTGGAGAGAACTGAAAAATGTGGCAACGTAGCAACTCTACACTTAAGAACAAGGAAACAAAGAACTGGCAAAGTAGAAGATATGAGAAATGCTTGAAATCCTCACTTTTGCAGTTTTAGAGGATCCCATCCTGAGTTGACAGAATTCACACTTCCCCAGCACACACGGAACCAAGGCATGCGTGCCGAGGACTGTAACCATGCGCTGAAAACCGAGTACTTCTTATGCATTTGGAAGGGAGGTTGTCTTTTGGTTAGACTAGGATCAATGGTCTACCTGCCTCCATTTTGCTCCTAGCCCTAGGACTATGCATGTGAACAGGTGTGCACAGTTGTGTACAGGGTTTCAGGTAGGTGATGTTGGTCCACAGTGAGATGCTTGTACAACAGTTGATCTTGTTCCTTCTCTTTCTCAGACTGCATTCCCCTGATATACCCCCAGAAACCTTTTCACACAGAGACACATAACCTGGAATATTTCTTGGTAAAATTGAATCCAGTCTATGGTTTAAGGGGCACCTCAGGCTGAGTTAATAGAGAAACACTGGGAGGTAGAAATACATTTTTTGCATTTGTGTCATGCAAGAAATAATGAAAACACACAAAGTTATGTTTATAACTCAGATGAACAGAGTCTGTTATTTTATAGACAACCAGATATAAACATGTCTTTTGGCCAGGAGGAAATAGCTTTCCTTAATGGGTCTTCAATGCCACTGTAACAGTGACACAAATGGTTTGTTTCACTCCTCATCCCCTCCCCCTTCTTGACATTTCGATCACTTGACAAATATGAGGTAAAATTATTGCTGCTGATTTCTATGCAATCTCAGTGGATTCTGTTTCTTTCTGCCTTTTTCTCTCTAAATTGAAACACAGCACAGAATTCAGAGGTTTGGCTATGAGGAAGATTAATTTTGAAAAGTAGCCGACCTTAGTTTGCCATCTCAGATGATGTTAAACTATTACTAATGTTTTACATATATGATGTGCTGCTGTGTCTCAACTGTGTTTTGGTAAATCTACCAGCCCATCTACTTTCTTCTTTCCTGATCAGTAAATATAAACACTGTATTTGGGTAAGATATTAAATATTTTGATTTCTCCCTACAAGTATATTTAAACACAGCTCTGCTCCAGAATAGACCTGCTGTACCTACATAGCAGCAGTTGTGAGAAACATATGGTACAGAAGTAACAGCTATAAATAGTGAAGAGCACGTGGTTCCCACACTCTGAGGTACCCAAACATGACGAGATGTGGAGAAGCACATCCTGACCATCCACAGGCGCTCCCCATGTTTTCTCATGTGGCTACCAGAGGTCCGATGGCCAGTTCAGACAGAAGCCAGTCAGTGTTTCAAGTTCTTATAGATTTATGTTTCCAGAAGAAGGATCAAACAACAGTAATGGCATCTCTGTTAGGCCTAGTCAATGGAAATATGGGGCTGACAGACAGAGTGTGCCTACAATTAGAAGCAGAGAGACATGTATTCTAGCACTTGCCTTACTTCCTCATTCTTACACTGAAGATCTATATCAACTCATGGAGCTGAGCTGCCTACATTTAGGGCGGGTCTGCATACCTCAATTAACTTAATCTGGATAACCTTTCTGAGACATCAGGCATTCCCAGAGATGTGTCTCTTTGGTGATCCAAGATCTTCTGAGTTTGGTAATGCTGATCATCACAAGTCTACCTCCTGTCAACATGACACCTCGAACGTGTTACTTTCGAGTCACAATTCTACCCTCTTATGTCTAAGCTCTTGGTCATCTCATAATGTCAAAAGTCCCTATAGTCCCACTTTAATATTTCCAACATTATTTAAAAATCCTAAGTCCCACTTACATGTGGTTATTAGCTGCTAAATGAATGATAATCAATTTATAATCTGTAAAATCATAGAGGTTAATGTAGAGGAAGGGATTAGGGGAGAAACGTGGATCTCCCCAGGAGGGGAATTTATGGGTGGATTGGAGCACAGGGGTGGGTGTGGGATGAGAGGATCAGTAATGGGAGGAGAGAAGAAATAGGGTCATGGGAGGAAATATGGGGAGAGGTGTCTAGAATTGAGGAGCATTTGAGGAATGGTATTGTGCAGTGGAAACTTTCTAAAATATAGAAGACAATCCAAATGAAGTCTCAAAATAATGAGGTAGACAGAGTCCCATCTGGCCATTTGTATTGTCACCAAACAAATCTTTCAATACCCAGACCAGGTGATATCTGATTGAGTGGATGGCAAAAGGGGTCAAATTGAAATTCCCAAACAACTCAGGCTGTTGCTAAGACAATAGGTTGCTTTCCACAAACTGTCTGCAATGCCCATTGCTAAAGACAATACCCACACAATTTATTGGACATGGAGAGGTTAAGCAGGTACCTACGTAGAATCTTTATCTCTATGTTCTAATGCCTTTGGTATGGGAAGGTACTCTGCCCATAAACACAAAGACAAAACTTTTCATCTACAGTGCTGCCTGCCTGCAAACTATGCTAGGGCAATGGTGGCATGAAGTTTGTAGGAGTAACCAACCAATGTCTGATTTGAGGTAAGACCCACTCCCTGAGATGAAACTCATATCTGACACTGCTTAGCTGATGAAGAACCAGAGAGTAGATCACCCAGAGATGTACGGTAAACAAAAATACTTCTGTTCTTTAAAAAGATAGTAATGAAAGTATTTCGAATGGTATTCTGCTATACACATAGGCTAGTGCCTTACTGAGCCATGGTCAGATGAGCTTCACCTTACAGCAGATGGGAACAAATGCAGAGACCCACAGCCAGACATCATGCAGAGAGACAAAAGCCTTGGAACACAAGGCTCTAAATGCGATGTCTCCATCAAATCCCTGCCCTTCAATCTCAGAAAACCCTTAAGAAGAGAAATCAGAAAGAGGATAAGAGCAAGAGGGGAGGGAGGATATTAGGAGAGCAAGACTCTAAGTCAACTGAGCAAAGGCCATATGGACTCACAGAGACTGAAGCAGCAAGCACAGGGCCTACATGGGTCTACACCAGGTTCTCTCTCTCTCTCTCTCTCTCTCTCTCTCTCTCTCTCTCTCTCTGTATGGGACTAGGGAATGTGTGACTGAGTGGGTATCTGTTTCTTGTGCCTTTTCTTGGGGCTCTTCTTCTTTTTGTTTGCCTTGTCAAACTTGAGTGTGACGGCCTTTGATTCATCTTGTTATATTTTGTTTTGTTATGTTGTTTTTTTAATGTCTTAGAAGTCTTTACTTTTTATGGTGAGAGATTTTTGAAAGGGAATGAATTGGATTGGAGGGGGTGGGGGACTGGGAGGAGTAGGGGGAAGAGACACTAATTAGGATATATTATATGAAAGACAAAAATCTATTCTCAGTAAAAGGAAATAAATGCAAAAATAAATGTTCAAGGCTCAGTTCTCATCTGAGGCAAAAGATGATCTCTAAGATCTATTCCTTTGTTTTATGTATGAATGTTCTATCTGCATGCATGTCTGTGTAACACCTCTGTGTCTAGTGCCCATGGAAATCAGAAGAGGGTGATGAATTTCTTGGAACTGGAGTAACGGGTAGTTGTGAGCCAACATCTTGGTGCAAGGAACCAGACCTGGCTCTTTGGCAAGAACAAGTGCTCTTAACAACCGAGATACCTCCTTAGTGGAATCTTTTAACTGAGTTTCTCTAACATTTAAAAACAAGTTATGTACTTTCAATATAAAATGGCACACGACAAACAAACATTTTCATTTGGAGTGGGAATAATAAGGCCACAGGAAGGAACAATCAGATGAAAGCTAAACCGAAGCTCAGCAGACAAACCTTGAATCATGCAGGTCCATGACCATCTTGATGAATCATATGGGACACCAAAGGGCTCCTGTAGATTCATCCATTAAGCTTTTCTGTAAGCGAAATAGACAGCCCCTTTCTTGGGTCAGCTCTAATCCATGTCTGCTTGTTTCCTTGATAAACTTCACATGACCCTAGTAACTACAACATCCTGGAGTTTCCACTGCAACTTGGGCTTTATCTTCTCAGCTTCAAACAGGCAGGACTTCTACTCTATCATCATTGCCTGGCTTCAGTTTTTCTTTGAAAGCCTGGGGGAGAGAGAGAGAAGGCACAAGAAATAGATACCCACTCAGTCACACATTCACGAGTCCCATACATAGATAGAAAAAATAGATAGATAGATAGATAGATAGATAGATAGATAGATAGATAGATAGAACCTAGTGTAGACCCATGTAGGCCCTGTGCTTGCTGCTTCAGAGAGAGAGAGAGAGACAGAGACAGAGACAGAGACAGAGACAGACACAGACAGACACAGACAGAGACAGACACAGAGAGAGAGACAGAGAGAGACAGAGAGACAGAGAGAGACAGAGAGACAGAGAGAGACAGAGAGACAGAGAGAGAGACACACACAGAGACACACACACAGAGACACACACAGAGAGATGCTTCATGATCCCAGTGCCTACTATACATCCCTGAATTCAGTTACTCTCTGAAAGCATGAGAGAGAGAGAGAGAGTGAGCCCTCCATGACCCATTTAATCTGGCATCCTTTATGCACACAAAGTCAGTTCTATGTCGATGCTGCTGCCTAGTCCTGCTGCCAATTTGAGATGCACTCTGGTCTCTTGGACCAGAGTTGCATGTTGCACAATACTTCTAGGCTGGGGAACCCTGGGGAATCACATCCCCTAGTGACATACTTTCTCCAGCAAGGCCATGCATACCTCCTAAGCCTTCTCAAAGGATGTCACTAAGTGAGGGGCAACTATTCAAATGCCAGAGACTATGGGGAACACCATATTTAAATCACCACAGAACAGAGAGGCCATGCATTATAGTGTTTTAATATGACAATGTATAGGCATCTTCCTGTGTGTAGTTTAGAGAAGGCATTAATGATAAAGCCCATAAATACAGTTACAAAAAATAGCACTCCAAAAAGCAAGACTGATAAAGCTGGTTCGGTGATCATAATTGTCATATTCTGAATTAGCAACAAATCCCTGCCAAGGTTTCCAGCAAATCAAAATAACTTAAACAAACAAACAAACAAACAAACAAACAAAAGAAGTCAGACGTGGTGGCGCACACCTTTAATCCCAACACTCAGGATGCAGAGACAGCCAGATCTCTGTGAGTTTGAAGCTAGCCTGGCCTACAGAGAGAGTTTCAGGACATCCAAGACTATACAGAAAGGCAAAACAAACAAACAAAAAACAAAACAAACAAAAATAAATAAACAAAAAACAAACAAAAACAAAAGGAAACCAAACAACAGTAACAAGAACAAGAACAAGAATAAGAACAAGAACAAGAACAAGAAAACACCACAATGAAACAAACCAAAAAAAAAAATACCCTTGTTGCTGTATCCTTGGAATTTGGTTTATAGTTTTTAAACTGCAAAAAATAAACCACTTTATTTTGAAATGTAAACTGTTCTCTGACTTTAGATCCAAATATTTACACATTTAATGTGTACTAATTGTTCAATTTGGCATAGGAGAATAAATGTGTACTCCATTGCGCATGTACAGCCTAGTCACTGTCATTATTAAACGCTGATAATACTGCAGTGGTTATCAAAAAACAGCCTGTACATCCCATAAGTCTCCTTTAGGGGGCGGCACCACCCCGGGTGAAGTACAGCATTCTGCCATCCTTTCTTGCTTTTTAGGGATGCTGGAAGCTGGCAACATTTGTCTATTCTTTTGAGCATGCTGGGAACTACGAATACCCAACTGATTACAGTAAACTGAAGATCAAGACCTTTCCTGGGACTGTAAAGAGAAATGACGTGTCCATGCTCAAGTTTAATTGCAGGCTTAGTTCAGAAGTGGAGTGGCGGGGTCAAGGTCATTGCCATGAAGTAATGAAGTGAATCGGTACCTCTCTAGGACTTGCTCCGGTACAGTGTCAATGCAGAGGTGTGTAGCTGCGTCGATGAGACATCCACTGCTCACACAGCTGATCTGCTGGCCCGAAAGACCTGGTAAATCATGGCAATACAAACAGGTGGGAGACCCTGCTTGTTATAAAAGCAGCACAACGCTCTGAAATTTCGGTAAAGGAAATGTGCAGAGGCTTGGGACCTGGCGTGAGGGCACGAATCAGTGTGCGGTCACGTCACACCTCCGGTTTCCACCTTTGCGACATTGAAAAGTAATATTGCCTTACGATTCTTGAAAGGATCAATAGGGCTATCATTTGGCCTGAGAGGAAGTGACACGTTGAGAAGTTGTCTTTGTGGTTACAATCTTTGTCCTCATCTTTTCGTTTCCCCAACACACTGGCCCCGTGGGTAGCAAATGTAGGTTAGGTTGCTTTGCGTTCACAGCTTCATTACTGAGTCTATCACAGAGGAGAACACGTTAAGCACAACTTACCAGCTCAGCCATACTAGGCAAATCCCAGGGCTGTGCTTCAGAATTAATTAGAGGAACTGCAAAGTTATTAGCTGCTATAGTAACCAAGGCCAGAATGGATGTCCTAAAGGGCCCTGTAAGGCAAGAGGACACAGATTTTTCAGAAATTTCAGGAGCATTGAGATGGCACATCAGGGCAGAGGCCAGCATCAACCTGAACTGTCTGGAATGGCTCCGTATAGATTGTGGACGCCAGCCAGAAAATATGTTGGCTGCCATTAAGAGAGGCTAGCTTTGATAATAGGGGGTGGTGAGCAGAGCAGTTAGTGGAAAGGATAGCAGAGGGAAGATGGTGCTTGTGTGCTCATCTGGAAATGGTGCTGAGGCCTCGCCTCTCAGTTTGGTGACAAATTACCACGGGAAGCACCTGCTTAAAGTGTCTCCTTCCGTTGTATAGATTCCTGATGTGCTGAGAGTTTGTTTTGCATGTAAATGTTTTGGAGGTTGGGAATGTGGTTCAATGGTCCAGTGCTTGCTTAGCGGGCATGCCGCACTAGTCTCCACTCAGTCCGCTGTCCTAGCAAGCTTTTACGATGGTACACGCCTGCAATCTCAGTATGTAGGAAGCGATGCAGGAGGGTCAGAAATTAAGATCCTTCTTGGCTACAGCGTGAGTTTGAGGTTAGCCTGTGGTACAAGGGGATGCTGTACTAAAATAAAATAAGTGAATAAAGAAAGGCATTTCTTAATTTTGTTTTCCAATAACAAGGCTTAGGTCAAGGCTTTTTTTTTTTTTTTAAAGTTGCACATACATCAGAAATAGTGGGGAGAATTTAATATACAGCATCAAGAGTCAGTTTCAGACTCTGATTCAGGAGCCCTCAGAAGAGGGCCCTGGTATTCTGGATCTTTTATAAGCTCTGAAAAGTCCTTCGGTGGCTTCAGTGTTCATTCTGTCTGTCTATCTATCTATCTATCTATCTATCTATCTATCTATCTATCTATCTATCTTTGCAATCTCTTTGGTGACATCTTAACCAGAACTCATACAGTTGTGTTTTACATAAAAGTATGTTGCCCCCCTGGGCCCATTTTTTGGGGGGTAAAATATAAAGAATTGAGATAATTTTTAAAAAATTGTGATACTCTGTTGCCCAATAACAATGCTCTTAAACTCAAATCCTAGGCCCAGTCAGTGGACTTAGTGTTTAAAGTCACTCTGGTTGCTCTACCTACATACCTTAAATTAGGTCATTTATAAGTACATCCACAGGTACAGATTTGTGTTTGCCACAGTGGTCCTGGAGCCTAGAACGTCTAAGACCAAGGCTTAGGCTTCTGGTTAAGGCTCGTTCTCTCCTTCAAAGACGGTGTACCTGAATTGTGAAAAGAATGTACACTGCCCTCTATCTGACACAAAGGAGATGCCCTGTGATGTACTTACCTCCCGACAGTTTTACACAAGCTCCAAATGCAGGTAAAGCTTATCTCACAGGACCACTATCACATAGTACACATTACCTTGCCACTTTGCCATCAAATTGGGAATTGATAACTTAATAAAAGCGAGTGTACTTATTAAAAGTTGTATGAGCCTAGAAAAAAACCCCCACAGTTACAACTGGACATGTTAGTAATAGAACAGCATGAGATTTATCTGCAGTATAATTGTTCGAAATACAGATTGTGGAGTCTAAACTCCTGTACCTGACAAGAACAGACGAGCCGGGTAGGCGTCTTCACCCATCAGCATGGCATGGAGGCAGCCTGTTAAACTGAGGACATGGGACAGTGCAAAGGAGGTAGCCTTGTAAACTGAGGACACAGGACATTGCTTGCCATTGCAGATCTACTTTGTAATATACCCAAACTACCAAGTTTGTAGAAGAATTGAAAGCAGACAAAATAGAACCGAGCAAATGGAGCCTATAGCAGTTCTGAAAGGTGAGAAAATGAAATCCTTCAGCAAGTGAGAAGGTGGTACTCTTCCTGGCAGTCTGGGAACAGCAAGTTCCTCAAGGGCCTCGCTTCAGGATGTCAGTTCCTAGGCTTAGCTGAACTGATCCATAGCTCAGCGTTGCTCCTTTCTCCTGCTTCCTGGTACATCAGGATTCTGTATGCTACAGTCAATCATGCCCTCAGCGTTAGTTCCTAAACCCTAAAGACATGCCATGTATAAATGATAAATAATGTATGCTTTAAAAATTGAGGATTAATATAGATATGCACATTATTATTTTTGACAATGCTATACATATATAATGAATTTTGAGTGTTTATTTTATATTCCTCCCATTTCCACTGAGCAACACTTTTTTTATTAGCCCACCTTTTAAAAAATTGGATATTTTCTTTTTTCTCTTTCTCTCTCTCTCTTTCTTCCTTCTTTCCTTCCTTCCTTCCTTCCTTCCTTCCTTCCTTCCTTCCTTCCTTCCTTCCTTCCTCCCTCCCTCCCTCCCTCCCTCCCTCCCTCCCTCTCTCTCTCTCTCTCTCTCTTTCTTTCTTTCTTCCTTTCTTTTCTTGTTTTTTTTTTTCAAGATAAGGTTTCTCTGTATAGCCCTGGCTGTCCTGAAACTCACTCTGTAGACCAGGCTGGCCTCTAACTCAGAAATCTGCCTGCCTCTGCCTCCCTAGTGTGTTGGGATTAAAGGCGTGTGCCACCAGGACTGGTGGATATTTTCTTTATTTACATTTCAAATGTTATCCTCTTTCCTGGTTTCCCCTCTGAAAACCCCCTCCCCATATTCCCCTCCCTCTTCCCCCTTCTCCCCAACCCATCCACTCTTGCTTCCTGGCCCTGACATTCCCCTACACTGGGACATACAGCCTCCATAGGACAAAGGGCCTCTCCTCCCATTGATATTTGACTAGGCCATCCTCTGCTACATATGCAGCTAGAGCCATGAGTCCCACTATGTGTGCTCTTTGGTTGGTGGTTTAGTCTCTGGACGCTTTGGGGGTACAGGTTAGTTCATAATATTGTTCCTACTATGGGGATGCAAACTCCATCAACTCCTTGGGTCCTTTCTCTAGCTCCATTACTTTGGACCCTGTGCTCTGTTCAATGGATGGGTGTGAGCATCTATTTCTGTATTTGCAGGCACTGGCAGAGCCTCTCCGGAGACAGCTATATCAGGGTCCTGTCAGCAAGCACTTGTTGACATCCACAATAGTGTCTGGGTTTGGTGATTGTATATGGGATGGATCCCCAGGTGGGGCAGTCTCTGCTCTACACTTTGTCTCCGTAACTCCTTCCATGGGTGTTTTATTCCCTCTTCTAAGAAGGATCAAAGAATCCACACTTTGGTCTTCCTTCTTCATGAGTTTCATGTGTTTTGTGAATTGTATCTTGGGTATTCTGAGTTTCTGGGCTAATATCCACTTATCAGTGAGTGCACATCTAATGACATCTTATGTGATTGGGTTACCTCACTAAGGATGATATCCTCCAGATACATCTATTTGCCCAAGAATTTCATAAATTCACTGTTTTAATAGCTGAGTAGTACTCCATTGTATAAATGTACCATGTTTTCTGTATCCATTCCTCTGTTGAGGGACATCTGGCTTCTTTCCAGCTCTGGCTATTATAAATAAGGCTGCTATGAACATAGTGGAGAATGTGTCCTCATTACCTGTTGGAACATCTTCTGGGTATATGCCCAGGAGTGGTAATGCTGGATCCTCCGGTAGTACTATGTCCAATTTTCTAAGGAACTGCCAAACTGATTTTCAGAGTGGTTGTACCAGCTTGCAATCCCATCAGTATTGTAGGAGAGTTCTTCTTTCTCCACATTCTTGTCAGCATCTGCTGTCACCTGAGTTTTTGATCTTAGCCATTCTGATTGGTGTGAGGTGGAATCTCAGGGCTGTTTTGATTTGCATTTGCCTGATGACTAAGGATATTGAACATTTCTTTAGGTGCTTCTCAGTCATTTGGTATTCCTCAGTTGAGAATTCCTTGTTTAGCCCTGTGCCCCATTTTTTAATAGGGTCTAACTTTTAAAAAAATTTTATTAGGTATTTTCCTCATTTACATTTCCAATCTATCCCAAAAGTCCCCCATACTCTGCCCCCCCCCCACTCCCCAACCCACCCACTCCCACTTCATGATCATGGCGTTCACCTGTACTGAAGCATCTAAAGTTTGCAAGACCAAGGGGCCTCTCTTTCCAACGATGGCAGACTAGGCCATCTTCTGATACATATGCAGCTAGAGACACAAGCTCTGGGGGTACTGGTTAGTTTATATTGTTGTTCCATCTATAGTGTTGCAGACCCCTTTAGCTCCTTGGGTACTTTCTGTAGTTCCTCCATTGGGGGCCCTGTGATCCATCCAATAGCTGACTGTGAGCATCCACTTCTGTGTTTGCTAGGCCTCGGCATAGTCTCACAAGAGACAGCTATATCAGGGTCCTTTCAGCAAAATCTTGCTGGCATATGCAATGGTGTCAGCGTTTGGAGGCTGATTATGGGATGGATCCCCGGGTGTGGCAGTCTCTAGATGATCCATCCTTTCATCTCAGCTCCAAACTTTGTCTCTTTAACTCCTTTCATGGGTGTTTTGTTCCCAATTTTAAGAAGGGGCAAAGTGTCCACACTTTGGTCTTCGTTCTTCTTGAGTTTTATGTGTTTCGCAAATTGTATCTTGTTCTTGGGTATTCTAAGTTTCTGGGCCAATACCCACTTATCATTGAGTACATATCATGTGATTTCTTTTGTGATTGGGTTACCTCACTCAAGATGATATAGAGTATAGTTGCTCAGCTAACCTTCTTACACAAGTCTCCACAGGATTAAGCCATCCTTTCCTACTGAGAGTAGACAAGGCATTCCTCTGCCACATATGTAGCAGGGGCCACAGAACAGTCCATACATGCTCTTCTATTGGTGGCCTAGCCTCTGAAAGTTCTGAGGGGTACAGGTTAGTTGATATTCTTGTTTTCCTTATGGGGTTGCAATCCCCTGCGTCTTCCACAGGAGCCCCCTACTTCAGTCCAATGGCTGGTTTTAAGTATCTGCATCTGTCTCAGTCAGAGCTGGTAGAGACCTTCAGAGGACAGCCATTCCAGGTTCGTACTGCAAGCACAATATGGTATCAGTAGTAGTATGGGGGGGGGGTCTAGTGCTTGCACATGAGATGGCTCCCAAGTTGGGCCGGTCTTTGGATGGCCTTTCCTTCTGTCTCTGCTTAGTTTTTGTCCCTGCATTTACTTTAGCCAGGAATAATTCTGA
Organism: Mus caroli; assembly: GCF_978045245.1. Taxonomy (NCBI): domain Eukaryota; kingdom Metazoa; phylum Chordata; class Mammalia; order Rodentia; family Muridae; genus Mus; species Mus caroli. The sequence continues at coordinate 25,387,668 of NW_028227273.1, read as the reverse complement.
GTTGAGAATTTTGAAGATGAGTGGATGGCTCCATGCCTATCTACTGGAGGTAGACTCTCCAGGTTCCATCTCCCCACTGTTGGGCATTTCAACTAAGGTCATCCCCATTGGGTCCTGGGAGCTTCTCACATTCCTCGTGTTTGGAACTTACTAGAGGTTCACCTCCCCCATCACCCCACACCACTGTGTTTTCCTATTCATTCTCCTGGCCCTCTGGGCCTCCATTCTGTCATCCCCTATACCCAATCCGGCTTCCCTTTTCTTCCTTCTCCCCTTTCCCACCCAGGTCCCTCTGGCCCTCTGCCTCTCATGATCATTTTGTTCTCTTTCTAATTAGAATTGAAGTAGGCACACTTGGGCCTTCCTTGTTAAGCTTCATATGGTCTGTGAGTTATATCCTAAATTTTCTGTATATTCTTGGCTAATATCTACCTATCAGTGAGTACATACCATGCACGTCCTTTTGAGTCTGGGTTACTTTACTCAGGATGATATTTTCTAAACCCATCCATTTGCCTGCAAAACTCATGATGTTCTTGTTCTTAATAGCTGAGTAGTATTCCATTGTGTAAATGAACCACATTTTCTGTATCAATTCATTGGTTGAGAGGCATCTGAGTTGTTTCCAGCTTCTGGCTGTTACAAATGAGGCCACTATGAACATCCTAGAGCATGTGTCCTTGTTCAGGCTCCTGCTTGAGTCTCACCTTGACTCATTTCAGTGAAGTTCCGTGATCTGGAAGTCTAAAAGGAAAAACCTTTTCATCCCCAAGTTGCGGTGGAAACCAGTTACAGAATGAAGCTAGAACAGATGATATTTTAAAGTAAAGGACAATTTATATTGTCTTAAGTGACTAAAAAGTTTGCTTCATTTATCCTGTTATTAAGTTATTGTTTAAGGGTTGAAAAATGAGGATAGAAGAAAATAGATGTCTAACTAATGTATAATGAAGGGTCATTTGACAATCTCAAATGATTTTATTATTGTGCAAGAGACATAGAATGTTCTTATGCAAACCTAGGTCATTTAATCTGCTGCACATCTTGACTATACTGTTTAGTTCATTTAAATGATTAAGCATTTGTTTTTAAACTTTTTGAATTCTTTACCTAAAAGCTAAGATTGAAAAAATTTTATATTAGTCTCTGCCTACACTGGGCCAGGTGGAGGCCACCACATATGTCCCTCTGGAAGGTCTTCAGGGACAACACATTTGGAGTTACTATTTCTGATGACCAGGCCAGGTCGTCTTCCTTAATAATCTTGAGGTATCTATCTATTGCTGTTCAGTTGGCTGCCTAGCCTTTGGGAGCTCTGAGGGGTCCGGGTTAGTTGGTACTGTTGTTTTTCCTATGGGGTTGCAATCCCCTGACTCTTCCACAGGGGTCCCCAACCTCAATTTAATTGTTAGAATTAGGCATATATGCTAAAACAATGACAAAGAATGCAGTATGGTAACATAGCCATTTATTGTGATTTCAAGTATTGTTATTTAAAATAATTTCATGTGTCATCTTTATACACCTAACTGTGCATCACCATGCAACATTATGAAGACAAAATACTTTGCACCACATTAGGATGTGTACAAGATGGCAGGAATTAATCAGGTCCCCTGTAATCTATGGGCCTGCTGTCACCCAGGAGCTCCCACATTCACTAAAACACTATGAGGTATAGGAGTGTATTTGCTATGAGTGCATGGTGTGGAGGGTGTTAGCTGTGAGTTGGAATGACAAACAATGCTGTGCCCAGCTGGCACTCAAACACTGCTCTCAGCAGATATTTCATATCCTTTCAGACTGAAACAGAAGCTCTAAGCTCCTTGCGATTTCTTTGATTTATATCCTTTCTGGAAGTGGTGATTACTAATTATTTTGTCCTGCCAACTTAGTAGCAGGTCCCTGAAGTATACACAGCAGTTTCTTTTGAATTGTATAGTGTAAAGTTTCACCCCAGGGACATTTGAACAACTTGGTCACCCAAGTTCTACAGGAACTTCTGGAATATGCCATTTCAAAGAGGAATATTAACTCAGATTCGAATCCTTTAAATTGCATTTATAATATACTTATTATACAATTTGATGCCACGCTGTGGCATTTCTCTCTCACATGAGAGAACACAAATGTAAATATTCATAACACGGAGCAAAACCATGATCCAAAGGACCAATTATTTGCATTCGTGTGCTACTCTTAAAGGAAAGGGTAGGGGGATTTGGCCTTGATGAAAGTATGTTGAAGAATAGCTCCTGGAGCCAATGGAAACAAGATGTTTCAGATCTCAGATTCTGAGCAAATTAAGTCAAGACTAAGGAAGAGACGCTTGGCATCTATATCTATCATCCCCTTAGGTTGAATTACTTCAGTACATTATATTCTTTGCAGTTGAATGTCTATTCAAAGGGACCTGTGTCGCCTGCCATCTCGTTGAAAAGCCTTTCCCAGCAACCTTTATTCAGCTGTGCTGCATGAGTCTTCCCAGGTACAGACGAATGTATTTTAGGTCAACATGAAGCATACCTGTTTAGAGTCATGAGTTTTCTGCCAGTCTAGGCAACTCATAGGCCCAACCACACTTAATTAGTCATTAGAGCCAAAGTCCCTTCCACCACCTAAATCTACCGAGTATTGCCTTCGTAGAGTTTGATTTTTTTGAAGTTATATTATAGTGCATTGCTTAAATATTAAACTCCATTTCTTGCTGGCCATATCTCTCTGTTTCTCAATCTTTCCCCCCATGGCATCTTTTATTCTCTGCCACATTTAGAATCTAGTTTTTACTCCTCAGCATCAGGATTTTTCTCTTGCCTTCATTTCCTTTACCCACAGAACCCTTCCAGTTGTTTTATCTCTCTTCTTATGCTCTGTAAGTTGTGTCTTCATTCTGGACCTTAATCCAGTGAGTTAGCATAGACATCACTTGCTTACCAGGTCACTCATGAGGTTTCCAGTCACTTATGTAATAAAAAACAAACAAACCCACTTTCAGCAAATAGGGGCTAACCCCACAGAGCAATCAGCTTGGACAGAAGTTATGGTCATCTTTCTAGTCATTCCTTTCTTGTCACCCTTAGAGGTCTTCTCATGCTGACTTGTTCCCACCTTACTCTGTGCCTAACCCTTCTCTCTCCTAGAGTAGGCATTGCTGAAGCAATGCCAGCAAAATGTCTCATTGGGTTCTTATATATTCTGATTAATAAATCATCCTGACTTTCTGAAAACAATGTATGATCAAATGTTGAATGACACAAGCAATTTCCTAACTACCTCAAAATAACACCGTGTTTCCCTATAGGTAAACCAGGGCTCAGTTTCTTTCAGTCTTCTCAAATATATGTCATGACTATATAAGACTGCATATATCCATGTTTCTGTAATGTAGTTTCTTATAGAACACACAACACACCAGGAATAAGAAGTTTCCTGTGCTTCCAAGCTGCTAAACCTTTGAGTTACGTGGCTTTTGTTGTGATGATCTGCCTCAGGTTTCCCCATCTCTCTCTTCCTAGACATATCTACCTCTGTTGGGATATGTTACATGTCACTGTTTTAATTAATTTTAGAGATTTGATATCTCCTCCCTGACGTTCTTCCATGGTAAAATTCAAGCTCTCTTTCTCTCTTTTTAAACCAAGCAGCTGCAATGGAGGCCTTGGACAATAATAGTTAAGAAATTTCCAAAAAGATTATATGATGTAAGGAGAAATGCCAAAGGATAATTTTCTACAATTTAGGTGGAAAACAGACTATGAAAAAAAGAATAACAGAGAAGAATTTTGGGGAACAATGTATGACATCATCAAGCTGAAAAGAGGTTCCAATTTAGAAAATATGTTTGAACTTTGCCTTGGTCAGACTGAAGCTCCAGTTGTATTTGGTCCTTGAATATTCTGATGGGATTTCAAAATGTGCCAACCAGAGACAAGACTTGACTCTTCTCTGTTCCCCTGGGCAATTGGTACCTTGTAAGTTCCTCACAGTGAACGTGACATTAGGACATGACAAATTATATTCCAGGGTCAGTAAGATGACACTCTGGAGTAGCAACTTAGAAGTTACCTAGAGACAATTTGTCTGAGAGTGGGGGTAGAGAGGATCCCTTGAAGTGTTGTTGATGTGGAAACATTGTGTCCAAGCTTCAGGAGGCTGGTGACTTGCTCATATCCATCATCATTTATCCCAGTCCAGTTGTCTGAAGCCAAGTAAATCCAGTCTGTTCTTTGGGTTATTCCTGATGTAAGTATACAAATTTATGTTCTTCACAAATCTTACAGCTATTTACTAAACTAGTAGTTATGAAACATTTACAGACATAACAACCTAAGGAATAGCTGTCTTCACTCTACTATTTTACTCTATATTAACCTATCTCATATATGTTCTGAATTAGCCGGGGTTCTCTAGAGGCACAGAACTGTCAGACTGCATATATACATGAAAGTGACTTATAGAATGTAAGCTAGCAAGCCCAGTGACATCTGTCTCCTAACAGAAAGAACAAGAATTCAGAAGGAATGAGTCCATTGCTTAAATATTAAACTCCATTTCTTGCTGGCCATCTTTCTCTGCTGGTCTTCAGACTTAGGTTGGAATCCCAAAGAAGTAGATTCTGACCCAGTGAAGGGGTGCCTCAGCATCGGAATGGATGGATTTGCCAATGAGTATGAGCAGGTAGAAAGGAGAGGTTTCCCTTGTCTGTGTTCTTTCACCTAGGTTGCCACTAGAAAGTGTGGCCCATTTTGAGGTGGGTCTTTCCAGGTTAAATGATCTGGGTAAAAGGTATGACTTCTCACCTTGAATGATCCTATCAAGACAATCCCACACAGGTGGCCCAGATGCTTCAGCCATAGTTAATGCTAGATGTAGCCAAATTGACTACTGAGATTAGCTGCCATGAGTTTCTTGTTTAGAACACAGTGATAGCATGGGAAGGTGCCCCTTTTTCTTCGTTATTTCAGCTGGAAGGAAATATCCAAGGAACAGACCTAATACATTCCTCCTAAATCATAGAAACACCCAGAGTTTGTAGGATTCGGGACTTACAGTTTAGAAATCCATTTCTCCAAACTATATCTGTCGCATAACTAATAACTTTATGAATAATGAAAGCCACGGTTGACTTTGGCTTCAAGGCACATTGAAGAGCAAAGCACCTTTGGGACTTCTACCCGTGAATGAAGAATGTCAAGGTCAGGAGCAGCAGTCGCCATGGAGCTGGTCTCCCCAGGGATGGCCATCCATAGCCCTGCTTTCCAAAGCCCTTGGTTACTCTGCTCCTGTCACTGTTTGTGTTAGATGTTCTCTCAGCTGGAAACTTTATTTTAGGTCAACAAATATACTGACATATGAGACATGTAAATAATTTAATAGATCTCTGATGACAATGCACAGCTTCAACTCAGAGTAAAACATATGACAAAAAATGCAGTTTACATCGTTTGAACTCATTTTCTTTTATTTCCCAAGGAACATATTTGGACTTTTTTTGATGTGTATGTGTGTGTGTGTGTGTATGTAAAACAGACTTTTATGGATTATTTTGCCTAACTGAAAACTAATTTAATTCCTCCAAGCATGCTTAAAGTACATAACAACAGGCTGTAATGTTTAGCAGGCTAGCTACATTAAACACATTTTCAACTTATGATATTTTCAACTTATAATAGATTTAGCAGAACTTAAAAGCATTATAAGTCACAGAGCATCTATGTATTCAAATGTTACTTTGGAAAAGAGCTGAGTACAGGGAAACTCACTTGTGCTGTCTAGATTTATTTCAACTTGACGTAAGCTAAAGTTGTATCAGAAGAGGGAACCACAATTAAGAAAATGTCTACTCAGTCATTAAAAAACAATGACTTCATGGAATTCGCAGGCAAATGGATGGAACTTGAGAATATCATCCTGAGTGAGTGCTAGCTCCTTGCTGATAGGTCCGGGGGAGAGGAGAGAGGTCCTGATACCACTGGGGTCTCTCCAGGGCTGAGCTGGATGGTGTGTGAACCCAAAAGAAACACACTGAGAAGGGAGTCTTGTGGAAGCAGGAACTCAACTCTATGGCATCAGCCTCTTACTTCTATAAGTTCAGAACATAGGGAGGGGGATTTTTGGTGGAGTACGATGACATAGGAGGTGGGGAAGGATGAAGGATGGTATGGAGTGACTGACAGGACCAATGGCAAAGCTCTACATCAGCAACAGTGGGGCAGAGGCAGGGCCGAACAGGTTTTGCTGAGTCATCCCAACAAGGAAGTAACTGAGACAGGTCTCAAAACTCGAGCCAGGCTTATGATCTCCCACAAGGCAGCAGAAACTTGAGCCAGGCTTGGGTTTATCCTCAAGGACCAAACCAGGGCCAAAATGGGGCCCAACAAGTGAGGTGAGTCAGTCACAAAGGAACAAACATGGTATGTACTCACTGATAAGTGGATCTTAGTCCAAAAGTTCGGAATACCCAAGATTCAATTCACAGATCTTATGAAGCCTAAGCAGAAGGAAGACAAAAATGTGGATGTTTCAGTACTTTTAGTAAGGGTGAATAAAATTCTCATAGGAAGAAATATGGAGACAAACTGTGGAGCGAGACTGAAGGAAAGGACATCTAGGGATTGCCCCATCTGGATATCCCAACATCTACAGCCACCAAACCTGGATGTTATTGTGGATGCTGGGAAGTACTTGCTGATATGGTTGTCTCCTGAGAGGCTCTTCCAGAGTCTGACAAATACAGAGGCAGATGCTTGCAGCCAACCATTGAACTGAGCTTGGGGTCCTTGATGGAGGAGATGGAGAAGGGATTGAAGGAGCTGAGGGGGTTTGCAGATCCCTGGAAGGAGCAACAGTGTCAACAGGACAGACCCCGGGGAGCTCCCAGGAACTGGACCATCAGCCAAAGAATACACATGGAATGACACATGGCACTGGCCACATATGTGGCAGAAGATGGCCTTGTTAGACATCAGTGAGAGGAGAGGCCCTCAGCCCCAAGGGTGTTCAATGCCCCAGTGTAGGAGAATGCCAGGGCAGGAGGATGGGAGTGGGTAGGTAGAGGAACTCCCTCATAGAGGCAGGGGGAGGGAGGATGGGATATGGGATTTCCAAAGGAGAGACCTGGCAAGGGGAAAACATTTGAAAAGTAAATAAAGAAAATATCCAAGAAAAAAAAGAAAGAAAGAAAATGTCTTCTTAAGATCAAACTGGAAGCTAGCCTGTAGGGCACTATATTAATTAGTAATTGATGGAGGAGGGCCTAGCCTATTTGGATGGTGCCAACCTTGAATTGGTGGTCCTGGGTTCTATAAGAAAGCAGGTTGACTGAGCTATGGGGAGCAAGCCATTAAGCAGTATACCTCCATGGCCTCTGGATCAGCTCCTGCCTCCAGGATCCTGCCCTGTTGTGGTCCTGTCTTGACTTCATTCAATGATGAACAATGCTGTGTAAGTGTAAGCCAAATTATCTCTTTACATTTACCCATTCAAGCATTTGCCCATTTACTAGATGCTGTGTTTCAATTTCGTTTCAACTGAAAGTTTATATGCCTCAATGGAAGCTCCTTAAGATTTAGGAGTTCTAAAGGAAGGGTTAAGGCTCAGGAAGTAAAACAATTCAGAAGTCTAAGGAAATCCCTGAAACTTGCCAGATTCCTTCCCTGAGGATATAGCAGTAATGACTGTTCAGGGAGGAGAGACTCTTAACTGTTGAATGGCCTTCAAATTGTGCAGAGATCTCCAGGGTTCCACTTATATGGGTTTTCAATTTTGCTGGGCTGGGTCTTGGGATATGCAGCTGCTTTTGAGTCATTCATGCTACTGCCCATGATCTCCCCAAACTCATTGCTTCATCAAATTGGTATTATTTTGATGGTATTATTACATTGAAATACTTTTGGTTTTCTACATGGGGTGAGTAGATTTTCACATCTCCCGAGGACAGCATTATACAATAACTCATGTAATTTTCTTCAAGAACTGCTAAGGTGGTGGGATTTGGAGATCTTAAATCATATAGATAAATATCGATGCTTACATTGTTAAATTTATGTCTATATTTAATAAGTCATATAAATTTATTTTTCCAAGAAAACTCCAAAGCATTTGAATATTTTAACTTTCAGAACATTTGCACTGGTTTCTAGAGATCAGTATTTGAATGTTTCTTAGATTTGCTGCCTTTACACATCCAAAGAAATTTTTGTAATAATCACACTCAAAACAATTCTCACATAGGGTTTCTTTGAGAAATGTCAAACACAGAATGTTTTCACTGAAAGAATTTCTATTTTCTAATTGCTAATGAAATAACTTATTTAACTCAAGAAATTTACTGCTTTAATGTTGCCTGTAATAGAAGAGACAACAGGAGAGAGAGGAGAGGGAAGAGGAGGGAGAAGAGAGAGCCTGATGAATCCTACTGTCAATGGTGATAGATCGTCACATCGGTCAAGGGCTGTCTGGTCATGTGCCTGAGTAACCTGGGTTTTAGTTTCATTGGTGGCTTCTGGTTAATAGGAACACTCAGCTGTTACTAATAGCTCCTTTAAAAGCTGTGTTGATGATTTCAAACAAGAGATTTCCATGTACTACTAACTTTGTTATTCTTGAAATTATTCATGTATGCAATGAATACATGTAGGCCCAAGCCCAGCTGCCGTGTGAGCAAGTTTGTAATGTTCCAAGGATATCATTCTACTGTTCTGCTTCTTACAGTCTGAACAGTTCCATCATCCATATTCCTTTCTCCCTGAGCCATAAAGCCTTAGAGCCTTGGAGGGGGCAGCAAAAATGTTCTGTTTAGGGTGAACATTCAACCATGTCTTCCTTACTCTAAGCAGTGCTCTCTGGTTGAGTATGAATGAATACCGTTTGTGTATAAGTATAAATTTAGAATGCAGTTTAGTCCTAGGCCATAAGTTCCCCCACAGGCTTTTGACTGGGTTCATAGTAGCAGGCATTTATTTTCTCCTGTGGAGTGGGCTGCACATCTCACCTTTCTTCCAAATCCACCACTAAGCTGAATAAAAGATGCAATGCCAGGCAGATGAGGCTCCCCCCACTCCCTTAGATTTGCTGCTTACTACTTCCTGTCTGAAATGTCTTTACCTGAGTCTTTGCAGGTGTATGCTTTGGTCATGTTGCTCATGATGGGATTTCTCTCCTGTACGCGACTGAACAATATTGTGATATATATATATATATATATATATACACATATATATGTATAAATATATATAATATATATATTCTTTATTTTTTTCAGCCCTTTGAGATAGGGTGCTGCTGTGCAGCAGTGGCTAGTCTGGAACTGACCTCAAAATTATGGCAACTCCATACCTTTGTTTATCTATTTTCTTTACTTGAATCACCCATGAATGGGTTTCTATGTCTCCTTATTGGCTACTATAAACAAACACACTAAGACAGCTATCTCTCCAAACCCTTGATTTCAATTATTTAAAATATTAAGGAGAACCACAACTGGGTCACAGAGTAGTTATGTTTTAAATAGCTGCTTTTATTTTCTATTTTCAATGAACAGTACATACAAGTTCCAATCTCTCATGCCTTTCCTACCAACCAGTCTCTCTCAGTCCCCCTGCTTTGCTGCCATTGCCTCTATTTCCTAGTTTACTGTGTAGAAGTTTCTAGGTTTTAAGGAAGCCCAGAATTCTAAGACAGATATATCAGACAGATTTTTTTAAATTGTAATTGTTACTTTGCTAAGGAAATAGCTTTTTACTCTAAAATATTCCCAGGACCCTCCTCCTCCTTGTTCCTCTTCTCACCCGCCTTCTCCTTTCGTCTTGCTTATTTCTCTCTTTAATTCTGTGAGATTGCTTTACATGTTTTTCAGGAATACTGTTTAATGAGTATATCTCCCAATAATTATTATATTTAATCCGTTAAGTTTTATCATAAAAATCTCTTTATAAATGGATATGTTTTGCTTAGAATGTATGTAGCTACTGCTACCATTTTATGGTGTATACTTTTTAAAAATCTTATTTGTGAACTATTTGTTTATACATTTGCTTGTCTTTGAATTCAAAGCCTGTCTTTTGGAGGCAACACTTTTGAAAAATTCACCGAATTTCATTTTGATTATATTTTTTAGTCCATAATATTCAAGTAATTACTAATGAGATTATATTTTTGCCTGACATTTGTTTCCTGTGTTATTTTATATTTTATCTTGTTCCTGTAGTCCTTGCTAATTGCCTTCATTTAATGAGTGATTGTTTGCTTAATCATTTTAATTCCCCCTTGGTAATGCAATAGTGGTTACAATAAATACAGCATCTTCTAGTGTTGTGACTCCAGTAAGTATCATTTGAACTCAGTAGTAGGCGTTACACACTACTTCCTTACACTGGAACACTCCAGCTATAAATATAGAACAAGCACAGTAATACATATCAATAAATAATAATAATCGAGCTGGGGTTTTGTGAACTTAAAGATAGAAATGGTAAATCACCTTTAAAAAACCTCAAATTTATATTTCACTTGTATTTGTTTTTTGTTTTTTGTGATTTGAGCATGTCTTCCTATGTAGCCTTGGTTTGCCTAAAATGAGACATGTTCACTAAGCTGGCCTCCAACTATCAGAGATCTACCTACTCTGCCTCTGTCTCTCCAATCAAAAATGTGCATCACTGCACCCAAGCACATGTTTTAATTATTTTCATTTAAAATCCTACTGTTAGAAATTTTGCTTTACATGTCTTTGTGTCTTTGTCTCTCTTCTGTGTTTGTGACCAAACCTATGTGAGCACATGAGCTAGACAAATACCCTACTGCTGGTCTGCAAGCCCCATCACTGACATGCCCTCTTTTACTTACAGTAACTATTCTTCTGTACCATCTCTCAACGTTTATTGTGGTGTCTTGACAATCACAGCATAGGGAAGGAAGAAGACTGTTTCTTCTCTTCTCCTTCCACTGCCCACAATCGGCAGCTTCCAGCTTTTTAAGAGAAATGTAAGCTGAGCCCAGAGCAATGGTAGATAATGATAACTAGAGGTCTGGTAGTGTTCTTGCCTAGGTTGCACAAGGCCCTAAGATTAATCATCAGGACAGCATAGATTAGACATGGAGGTCTAATGGAGGTGCAAGCCTGAAGTCTCCGCATGTGGGCAATGGAGGTAGGAAGATAAGAAGTTCAAGTATAGCTTTGACTATATGGAGAGCTTGGGGAAGAGACCCTGTCTTAAAACTCGAAAGAAAAAAAAAGTAAAAGGAAAGAAAACAACTATTAGTAGATATTACTTCCTCTGGGTAGTTGAATTTCTGTTTTAGGACAACAAGGAATGTAAACTTCAACTTCATTAGTTTAGATACCTGGTGAGCATTCATCTTGATCAAAGTTAGCTACTTCAGGCACCATATATCTTTGGAAATAGCAACATTTTGTGGCATGACTCCTTTCCTTCTGAAAGAGTCTACCTATGTCAATTATGGGCTCTTTAATGGACTCTAAGTTAGACCACTGATTTATCACCATGAGATTTCCAGTAAAGACCTGAGATCCCGACTGACCAAAGTGCTGTAGCAAAGAGTGTTGAGAGGGGAGTGTGAGTCAATCTGTTACCAAAACAGCAGAAAGCAAAGGCATACGATGAAGATCATTTACAGGGAAAGAAATGAAAGTAAACATCTAGAAGATTGTTTGTCTGAAGTGTTTCCTCTAAGTTTTATTATTAAATATGAGTGGACTGAGTAGATCTTGATAGTCACCCCACTGCTACTCTTTACCTCTGAAGAGAAGGCCGAGAAGGCCTTTTCCCTCTGAAAGTTTGAAAGAGTTAAATGCTATTGACAAGCTTTTCTTTTTTAATGGGCAAGGGATACTGAGACATAGATCATGGGCAAGTTAAGCATGTGAGTACAAGCAACCATTCTATAACCCAGAGAGAGAGAGAGAGAGAGAGAGAGAGAGAGAGAGAGAGAGAGAGAGAGAGAGAGAGAGAGAGAGAGAGAGAGAGAGAGAGAGAAGATAGAGAAGAGAGAGAGAGAGTCAGAGAGAGAGAGAGAGACACACACACAGAGACACAGAGATTCACAGAGAGTGAATGAGATAACGACAGAGATGGAAAGGGAAACAGAGTGAGAGAGGGAGAGAGAGAGAGAGAGAGAGAGAGAGAGAGAGAGAGAGAGAGAGAGAGAGAGAGAGAAACATAGAGAGACACACAGAGAGACACAGAGAGGGAGAGACAGAGAGAATGAGATAACAACAGACACTGATAGAAAGGGAGACACAGAGAGAGACAGAGAGACAGAGATAGTCAGAAAAACAGAGACTAGTGAACCAGACTTCTTTATTTCTCACTGAAAGTTGACAGTGACCTTGATATATGGTCTGCCACCTACCCTGCACCCTGAAAAACTGTCTTCTCATGAAATGATTTATAAGCATATCTCAGTGTTTTAGGCCAGTGTCAATGTACGCAGAAATATTTGCGTCCCTTCAGCCTCTCACTTTCTAATTAGACCCTGGCTGACACACTGAGACAGGAGTGCCACTGTTTTTGCTTTTGTGCTGTCCAGCCTAATTAATGAACAGACTCTTTCATAAGTAGATTAATGAAAGTTGTCTCATTACCAAAGTTATTTCAGGCATGGCTCTATTGCACCTCATTAGGAAAGCGTGAATGGAGATGACTTTCAATTAGAAGACAAACTCCTGAATCTCCATAGTTTTGTTAGAATAGTTTTGTTTTTCAGGGGTTTCCAGGAAGGAATCTTGGTTTTCCTTCCTTTTCCCGTGTTCTTGTTTGGGATAAAAGCTACTCCAAATAAAATCGGAGATTCGCAATCAAAAGTGTTTGTCCTCCTGAACTCTGTAATAAGACAAAGAGTGAAATTATTCAAGGTCTCTGCTATAACTTTTTGAGTGTAAAATTTCAGATAATACCTCGGTGCCTTTCCTGCCTTGCAGAGTTGGAAGACAGAATGGTGTTCATCTTCCTTTCCTGCATGTGCACAGGGCCCCTTTCCTGGCTCCTACTCTACTTCCTTTCTCCTATATGTTCTTTCATAGGTTTGGTATTTGAATCAGTAAGCCACTCTTGCCTTTCTCAACCCCAGTGAGATGCATCTGCGACTGCACTTCATGGTCGTAATCACATCTTGATCTTCTTACCATGGATGTCTCCAGTAAGAACCATTGTCCATCATTATTTCAACTTCTGCCCATAACTTCCCATTTAAAAAAACCTATTAATTAGACATTTTAAATTATATAATTAGTTAGACAATTTGATAATTAATGAGATATTAATTAGATTATTAGATAACTTAAAACATTAGTTAATTATGATCTTTTAATTCGGCAAGAAGTTCATATGTTCTCCTTTGACGGCATCTCATCTCCTTTCCTACGTACCCAACTTTGTATCCTGTTTGTGTTTTAAATCCATCAAGTACAGTTGTGCTCCCCACATACTTTTGACTGTGTGCACATATTCACTGGAGTGTGGTTGACCTACCAGGGGCCACACCCTTAATGAGAACTGCCTCAATATCTCCCAGTATCTATTGTCCACAGCTCCAAAGCTAGGTGTGGTTTGTAGAGCCTGGAGACTGTGTCTGGCTTGGGCCTGTGCACATCTTGTACTGCAACCCCTGAGTTCATATGTGCACCTGCTCTATTAAATTTTGAAAACTCTTTCCCCCTGTAGTCATCGATTGCCTCTTGCTCTTACAGTCTTTCTGGCCCTTCATCTACAATGATGCTTGAGTCTTCATTTATGAAGGGGTGTAATATAAACATCCCATATAGGGTTGAACTTCTTGCAGTCTCTTATTCTATGCACTTTAACCAGTTATGGGTCGTCATGTTCATTTCTATATACTCTCATCTGATGAGAGTTGAGAGATACACTGATCTATGGTATAGCAACGAGTTACTAGGAGGCTTTTTAATAATATGTCCATTTTTAATAATATGCCCATTTTAATAATAACAGTGGTAGTTTCTCTTCTGAGGCTTATGACCCGTCTAGCCACAGATTCTTGGTCCTGATAATAGTATCAGGGTTGGGTTTCTTCTATCAGAGGGACCTTAAATACAATTAAACAATACATTAGTTATCCCATGACAGTCCCATCATTAGTCGTCATGTATTCCCAGAAAGGTTGTGATTATTGATCACAGGGTTCACAGCCTGGTAGGACTGAGCCTTACCTTTCTTAGATCATTTAAGTTTCTTTCACTTTTTGTGCTGATTAATCAAGAGCCAGTCCTTTCCCAAACCTCCTCACCTGAGAGACAAAGAATTTGACCGTGCCAAGAAAGGTGGATTCTATTAGAAGAGATTCAGCAAATGGCTAGTTAGTCATCGAGATGGATATTGTTCTGGAGTAAAACCATCAATTTTGTGGGATCTGCTATCCTAGCATAACTGGCTTTCCTTGTGGGAGTTTTGTAATGTAATTATTTTGGATATGTCTAGTTCTGTTTCTTTCAATTTCCTTTGTTTTGATCAATTCTCCTTACCACTATCATAATCTACACCAAATGTCATAAAGGTGTAGCAAATGTCATGAATAATACCACAAGACTTTCTGAGGGACAGAAGTTTGGTCAGTTCCCATGATCTCTAGCTAAGGTATCATCTATCCCCTTGACTTCTTTAACTTATATATGGCAACTTATATATACCATGCTCTGTGGGCCTAAGATAATCAAATGAACCATTTAAGAAAGAGAGATTCCTAGGATTCAAAAGCACAAGAAGGAATCAGTGTTCTGCCTTGAGGCTGGGGTGAGGGAAGGTGCATGGCTTTTTGAGAACGGGCAAAAGTCAGTAGTGAAAAGGAGACATTTGCTCTCTGAATTCATTGACCCTTCTCTGTGTCTTGAATGCTTTAAAACTTTCTGAGCATCTCACTTTAGTAGGGATTAGCAACACTGGTATCTTCTTTTCTACTTGTTATCCATTTGAGTATCTTTTTTAGAGGACCATTTATTCAAGTTCTTTGGCCTTAAGATAAATCAAATTATATAGATTATTTGCCATTATTCTGTAGGAATTCCTTACATACTTCGGATCTTACACCCTTGGCATGGTTGTGTATAATTTGGAGATTCTTCACTGCTGTTCTGTGGCTGCCCTTTCCCTGTTTATTTTCTGTGAAGATGGTTTTTCATTTGCTGTCTTGTCTACTTTTGTTTTGGGTGGCTATGCTTTGGGGTTTTGTACTCAAGTCATTGCTAAGACCAATGGCTGAAACTTGATTCTCCATTCTGTTTTCTTCTAGGAGCTTTATAATTCCAGATCTTACGTTTACTCACTCTGTCCTTTCGTGTTGATTTTTGGATATTCTGTAAGATAAGGTCAGATTTCATTGATTTCATTTTCTTGCCAGCAACATTTGTTGAAGAATTGCTATTCTTTCCCTTGTGTGTAGTCTTAGAGGCTTTGCTGAAAATCAATTTATTCTGTCTATGTGGGATTATTTCTGGGTTCTCTAGGGGACATCACTGAGCTGAGATGATTAACCCCACCGTGCCGCATGTGCACTATTCATAGCTCTAGCTACGTAAATATAATGTGTCTATTTTAAACTCCCTGTATTTTAAATGGCATTCGTCATTTCCCACTTAAAATGAATTGTTTCTTAGTGAGTATTTTTTTCTTTCTATTAAGGCAGTATCACTTTTTATTTCTTTTACAATTGCCTATGCTTGAAACACAACAGTGAAGAAAGATGGAAAAATCATGTAGACCAAGGGAAGTTTTGAGGAGCCAATAAAATGATATGGATAAGGGGCTACACACCAGAAATTTATTGAAACATCTTAAACATCTTACCCTGTTTTTCTCCTCAGTTTATTGAAACGTTATATCTTGTTTTTCCCATCACCATAGCAACTAACAGCTCTATACCCATTTAAAAGTCTCATAAGAAGAGATAACAGGAGGAGAGTGATCTACAATTACTTGTAATTAAAAAGAAGATGTTTTATCTAGTGGAATTACTGTGAGTGTGTGTGCATACTCACATTTATTTTCAGACATTTTGCAAATATATCCTCTACTTTGGGATCGAGAAAAGCACTCAGAATTATCCTGAAACATCAGAGACAATTCACAGATTCATCTCCCCCTATAGCACTGTTGGTTCTGTCTACGAATTTTCTTTTCTATGTAGGATCAATCATTAAATAATTAAATTTTATTATTCATGCATAATAAACAGTGTGGCTAACTACAGCCTTACCATTATAAAAAAATTTAATGAAAAAATGCTTTTATCTATTTACTTTAATTAACTTATATTTTACAGTCCATATTCCATTTCCTGACCTCCATCCACCCTCCAATTACTCAATATCCCACAGCTCTTCCCCACCCACCCTGTCTCCACATGGATGCCCCCACCAGCCACCCCACATGACCTCCAAACTCCCTGGGGCCTCCTTTCTCTTGAGGGTTAGGTGTATCATGTCTGAATGAACACAGACCCAGAAGTACTCTACTGTATATGTGTTGAGGGCCTCATATCAGCTAGTGTATGCTGTCTGTTTGGTGATTCAGTATTAGAGATATCTCGGGGTCCAGATTAATTGAGACTGCTGGTTCTCCTACAGAATCATCCTCCTCAGCTTCTTTCAGCCTTCTCTAATTCAACAACAAGGGTCAGCTGCTTCTGTCCATTGGTTGGGTGCAAACATCTGCATCTGACCCTTTCAGCTGCTTGCTGGGTCTTTCAGAGGGCAGTCATGATTGGTCCCTTGCAGGAAGCAGGTGTGGCCCACTTGTTTACTGCCTTGCCCGAGCATGCGCAGTGAGGCGGCATGCGTGGGCTGCCTGCTAGACTGGAGAGTTCCTCATGATCCAGATCTGTCAGCCTATCTGTGAACTACCTAAGCTCATGCCTGGAGCATGTGTGAATTCTGATTGGTTGAGGTGGGGTGGAGCTAGAAGGAGGTGAGTCAGCGAGAGTAGTGAGGAGTTGTTGTTTAGCCCTTGCCCTAGGTAGAAGCCAGAAGTAGAATAAGAGTAGTTTAGTCCTTGCCCTAAGAAGAAGCTGCTGGGGAAGAGAGCTGCAAAAGCAAAAGCCCGAAGTAAAGTTGCTGGGTGAACCCAACTTGGTGTCTGTGTCATTCATGTGCCGCTGGCTCGGAGGACCAATGAAAGTCCCTTTTTGTGAGTGCTCCATAGCCCCAGAAATAGTTTCAGGCCTTGGGACCTCCCCTTGAGGTGGATCCACTTTGGGCCTGTCACTGGACCTTCTTTTCCTCAGGCTCCTCTCCATTTCCATCCCTGTAATTCTTTCAGAGAGGAACAATTATGGATCAGAGATGTGACTGTGAGATGGCAACCCCATCCCTCACTTGATGTCCTGTCTTCCTGCTGGAGGTGGGTTCTACAAGTTCTTCTCCCTACTGTCAGGCATTTCATCAAAGGTTCCTCTCTATGAGTCCTAGGAGTCTATCATCTCCCAGTTCTCTGGTGCATTCTGGGGTGGGGGAGGGATCCTCATAACCTATTTTCTGAGGTTGCCTGTTTAGATTCTTTCTGTTGGCCCTCAGGGATTCAGTCCTTTTCCCTTACCCAATACCAGATCAGGTTCTCCTCAAATCCCCATTCCCCACCCCTACCCCATCCACTTTCCCTTCCAAGTCCCTCCCTCCCTCTCCACTTGTTATTGCTTTCTTCTTTATCCCAAGTGGGACTGAGGCATCCTCAGTTGGGCACTTCAGCTTGTTGAGCCTTTTGAATTCTGTGGACTGCATCTTGTGTATTCTGTATGTTTTCCTTCCCTTCCCTTCCCTTCCCTTCCCTTCCCTTCCCTTCCCTTCCCTTCCCTTCCCTTCCCTTCCCTTCCCTTCCCTTCCCTTCCCTTCCCTTCCCTTCCCTTCCCTTCCCTTCCCTTCCCTTCCCTTCCTCCCTCCCTCCCTCCCCTCTCTCTTTCCTTCTCCCTCTCCTCCTTCTCCTCCTCCTCCTCCTCTTTCTCCTCCTCCATTATTGCTTATATCCACTTATTAGTGAGTACATACCATGCATGTTCTTTTGGGTCTGAGTTACCTCACTCAGGATAATATTTTCTAGGTCCATCCGTTTGCCTGCAAAAGTCAGGATGACCTCAGTCTTAATAGATGAGTAGTATTCCATGTGTAAATGAACCACATTTTCTGTATCCATTCTTCTGTTGTGGGACATCTAGGTTTTTTCCAGCTCTGGCTATCACAAATAAGGCCACTATGAACATAGTAGGTTATGTACCCCTGTGACATGGTGGGGCATCTTTTGGGTATATTTGCAAGAGTGGTATAGCTGGATCTTCAGGTAGATCTATTTCCAATTTTCTGAGGAGCCTCCAGATTGATTTCCAAGACCCAGAAATAAAACCACACACTTACAGTAACTTGATCATTGACAAAGACACCAAAAATATACAATGGAAAAAAGAAAGCATCTTCAAGAAACAGTGCTGGTCTAACTGGCTGTCTGTAGAAGAATTAAAATAGACCCATATTTGTCACCTTGTACAAAGATCAAGTCCAAGTAGATCAAGGACCTCAACATAAAACCAGATACACTGAATGTAATAGAAGAGAAAGTGGAAAAGAGCCTTGAACTCATTGGCACAGGGGGAAATATTCTAAACAGAACTCCAATGGCTCATGCTCTTAGATCAAGAATTGATAAATGGGAACTCATTTAACTGGAAAGCTTCTCTAAGGCAAAAGACATAGTCAATAAGACAAATTGGCAACCTACAGAAAAAACCTTCACTAACCACATATCTAACAGAGGGCTAATATCCAAAATAGATAAAGAACTCAAGAATTAATCACCAAAACCCCAAACAACCCAATCCAAAAATGGGATATAGAACTAAACCGAGAATTCACAACTGAAGAATCTCAAATGGCTGAGAAATACCTAAAGAAATGTTTAAAGTCCTTAGTGAACAGAGAAATGCAAATCAGAAAGACCCTGAGATTCCACCTTACACCAATCAGAATGGCTAAGATCAAAACCTCAGATGAGAACCCATGTTGGAGAGGGTATGGAGAAGGAGGAACACTCCTCCATTGCTGGTGGAATTGCAAACAATTATAGAATTCTAAGTTTGTCTTTGTGCTAAACTGCTCTGGCCTAATAAACAAGTAAAGTAAACCTTTTAAGCACTCATGCATTTGCATTTCCTCAGGCAGATCAGAGCAAGCACAAGATGTGCACTGACTTTGCATCTATGCCCTGAGTTATAAGTGGCATGCCACCACTCTAGTTCTATTCAGTAGTGTTCTGCTTGGGTATCAATTAATTTACTTCTAGAATATTCTCACCATTTCATCACTTATTCTTGGTGAAATGTTATTGTCTGTTCCTCCTTATGAGCTATAGTACTTAGTCATTATACAGATCACAATATCACGGTCCCTGAGGCAAATGCAATGCCAGCTAATGGTCCTGAACCCAATGCCTCCCTTGGAGGAGCATCTTGAATTGAGAATTTGAAATGCTTCAAAGCACTCCTCATGCTTTTGCAAAAAGAATGAAAACCTTGGAGTTTGGGGACTCTTATGAAAGAGTTGAGGAAAGGACTGAAGGCTCTGAAGAGGATATGGACTCCACAGAAAGACTAACAGAGTCATCTAACCTGGACCCTTGGGAATCATCAACCAAAGAATATATGTGGGCTAGACCAGAACCCCTGGTGCATATGAAGTAGATGTGCAGCCCAGTCCATACGGGTCCCCCAACAACTGGAGCAGGGGCCATTCCTAAAGCTGTTGCCTGTCTATGGATTCTGTTGTCCAACCAGACTGCCTTGTACTGGTTTCAGTAGGAGAGGATATGCCTAACCCTGCAGAGACTTGATGTATTGCAGTGGGGAGATACTTGGCGGAGGCTTCACAATCTCAAAGGAGAAGGAGAGGGGAGTGGGAGGAAGAATTCTGTGAGGGGAGGAAATGGAGAGGGGTCAGTGACTCAGATATAAAAAAAAATAGATGGGTGGATGGATAGATAGATATCCTAAGATTTTGTAATATAGACCAGTTGAAGTACCCTGGCTCTAACATTCTGGCTTCTCAAAAGTATTATCTTGTAAATATTTATTAAAAGTGCTCGTGCTCTCAGATTTCATAGAGACAAATGGCTCTACTCAAATATCCACACACACAAAATAGCAGCCATTACTAATGACTGCCATGAAAATCACCACACTGAAACTGGCTTAAATTTGGATTTACAAATAATGATGGGTATGACATTTAAAAAGTATTTTTTACTCTTAAAACCTCAACACTAAAGTAATCTGCAATCATTAGTTTTATCAGAGTGGGAAAGATGATCAAGCAATTTAATCTGGACAGAGTTGCTGAACCAATCTCTCTTACCACTGACCATTTTTAAAACAGTGTCCCCCTGGTGCTTGTTATATGCTGGACACTGGAATACAGACAATAATACAGGTATCACTTAGCTTTGCCTTTTAATCAATAATTATAAGTGAATATCTGGACTTATGGTCATTGACTAGAAATTATAAAACACTTGTTTAGTGTGATGCATTATGTCTCTATGAATGTCTTAAAAATTATCCCAGAGATTAGGCGAGGATTCCGGCTGAAGAGTAGATGGTGTGAAGGAAGAGAGGGCTCTAAATATCTTAATTAACACTTATTCTTTGAAAATCCCATGCATGTATGTATACAGTATGTCTTGATCATAGCTGACCCTCTACCACACCCCCCCCCCCAGGACCCCTTGTCACCTCTCCCTCCCAATTTCATGGCTTCTATTTTGATTACTCTTAATCCACTGAGTCAGTTTAGTTCAATCCATAAGCGCATGGGCGCAAAGTTATTTTCTATGGCATGCACAACCTACCAGTGGTCACACTCCTGAAGAAAAGCGAGTCTTCTTTCCCAAACAGGCACCGACTGCCAATAGCTCCTGAGCTCTGGGTGTGAACTTGTGACTCCTTCCTGCTCCACAGTGGAAACTTTAACTGACTTGACCTTATGCAGGTCTTGTGAGGTAATCACAGCTGCTGCGATTCATTAGGTCAATAACTGTATACTTTCCAGAGGACAGCACTTCACAGCATCCCCCCTCCTCCATCATATGGCTGCTATAATCTTTCTTCTCTGTCTCTGTGTCAGGGTGTATGATGTAGACACCCTATAGCTGAGCACCCTTCCTCATTCACTTGCATCACTCTGAATGATATGGCATGCCATCCCAGCACTCAGGGACAGACAATCATATGTTCTAAACAAGCTGGGATACACAGCAAGACTCACTCACAAAAGGCCTGAATAAAAGAATGAATGAATGAAAAGAAGGAATATTCTGGAGACTGACTCGTGGGAAGTACGCATCATCATAAACATATGTATTTTGATTGAAGTCCACATTCCTGTTTTGTGTTTTAGTTTTCCAAATAGAGTCATCCTCGGAAACACCCACTTATTCCTGTCAACTGTGTCACAGATTAATGAGCTATTATAAAACCACCAGCTGTGGCAGTCTTGTGTGTAAACTCATTGATATTCTCTCACTCTAACTAATGGAAAGAGTTCTTCCACGGGAGGGATGGTAGGCTTGGCTTTGTAGGTCTGGGCAACTCAGGTGGGAGGAAGTCAAATTAGTTTTAATTGAGTTGTTATATTTGACCTCTAGCACATTAATCAAGTCTGAAACACTCATCTTCAAGAAACAGGGCATCAAAGGTGATTTCTTTGATACTTGTAAAAATTGCCTAAATTAAACAAGAATGTTGGGAAGTTGAGCCACTAATTACCTATGTTAGCTTATATTTATTAGTTTAACATTTTATCATACTCTTTGCACATCATCTATGTCTTAATATCATATTATTGTATAACTTTTGTAAATATTGTAGTGGAGGTCATTTATTCATGCCCTGAAAGGGAAACTAAGAAATGGGGTTGTCAAATGCTTTGTCTATGTTCAAGAAATAAAGTATGTGGCTGAGCTGACACAATTATCCACAGATTTCACTTGTTGGTGAAGACAAGAAATTCAGGAACAACAGAGATATATATGGGGCAGACAGAAGGCACTGTAAAAAAACCCTACATTAACAGAAAGAGGAAGTATTATGTATAATTTTTGCCTTTCTACAAATCTAGGAGTGCCTTTAGCAATACTAGAAATCATAATCAAAATTATAATAATCACAGGAGCTTGGGTCAGCGTAGGCTCAGTTGTCTGAATAGGCCACTTGTGGTAGTTTTCTGTCTATCATGGAATGAGAAATGATGACTTTACAGAGATGTAGCATGCAGTGTCAATGAAGTCAACTTTGGATTCGTAGAAAAGTGTCCTAGAACTCTTAAATTCTGTAGGAGTCTTCATGTTTATTGTGTATTTCGTTTTAGCACCCCTCCCCTGCAGCTTTTTTGTTGAAAGTGTATAGAGTTCTAACAGAAAATTAAATCCTGTAGATTCTGTTTACTCCCTACATGTAGACCTCATCAAGTAGGAAATGAGCTAGTTCAGGAAGCATAGCTTTTTACGACAACTAAGGACTTTCCTTGTTTACTTTTAATTTTAAGGCAAGAAACCACAACAATGGTTCATGGCTGGAAATCTTCATGCTATAAAATAAGTTGTAAAGTGTTTACAAATATGTGAATTTACTTAAAATCCAATCTACCAAGGTTATTTGAGTCTATATGTGGACTCGAATATGCTATCTGGCATATTCCAGGTGTGGTTGAGAGTACAGTCTCTTAAAGACTTACAGAATATCAGCCATTCCTGAAGGATCTTATGAGTTTCTTTATTATATAGTAAAGCAAGTTTGTGTCAGCCATTAGAAAATGGTAAGCTATGTCACATGTCAACCAGTGTCAATAATGTGTTAAGAAGTAAATGTATGACAATTTTATTCCCCATATTAAGTGAGGTTTGAGGATCTTTGTTTGGGCCTTCTTTCTTGTTTAGCTTCTTTGGGTCTGTAGAGTATAGCATGCTTATCCTGTACTTTATGGCTAATATCCATTTATCAGTGTGTACATACCATGCATGTCCTTTTGGTTTGAGTTACCTTACTCAGAATGATATTTTCTAATTTCATGATTTTCCTGCAAAATCAATGATGTCCTTGTTTGTAATAGCTGAATAGTATTCCATTGTGTAAATGAACCACTCTTTTTTTTTTTTTTTTATTCTTTGGTTGAGGGACCTATGGGTTGTTGTTATCAGTTTCTGGCTATTACAATAAGGCTGCTATGAACACAGTGGAGCCCATGTCCTTGTGGTATAGTGGGGCATCTTTTGGGTATGTTCCCAGGAGCAGTATAGTTGGGTCTTCAGGTAGAACTATTTCCAATTTCTGAGAAACCACCAGATTGATTTCTAGAGTGATTTTACAAGTTTTCAGTTCCACCATCAATGGAGGAGTGTTCCCCTTTCTCCGCATCCCCACCAGCATGGGTTGTCATTTGAGATTTGATCTTAGTCATTCTAATGGGTGTAAATAGAATCTCAGGGTTGATTTCCTTTTGACTGATGACTAAGGATGTTGACCATTTCTTTAATTACTTCTAGACCATTAGAGTATCCTCTGTTGAGAATTGTTTAGCTTTGTACCCTGTTTGTAATTGGGTTATTGGGTTAATTTCTTGAGCTCTTTATATATTTTGGACAGTAGCCCTCTGTTGGATATAGGATTAGTGAAGATCTTTTCTCAATCTGTAGGCTGCTGTTTTGTCCTATTGACAAAAGAAGCTTTTCCTTACAGAAGCTTTTCAGTTTCATGAGGTCCTATTTATCAATTGTTGATCTTAGAGCCTGAGTCATTGGTGTTCTGTTCAGGAAATAATCTCCTGTACCAATGCAGTCAAGGCAAATGAAGAGAGGGAACTGGGTGGGAAAGGGGGTGAGGGAAGGAATAGGGTTGGGGGTTCGGGATTGGCTGTGGGAAGAGTGGGGGAGAGGGTTAGAGGTGCCAGGAGAGTGAATAGAGACCTGTGGCTGGCAGCGATGGGGAATGGGGGAATCTCTAGGATATGCCATAAACTGAAGATGGGAGAGGCTCCCAGGAGTCTATCAAAGTTTCTTTAGCTGAGACTCATAGCAGTGGGGATATGGAACTTGAAGAGTCTACCTCCTGTAGCCAAGCAGAAACCCTACTGAAGAGGCAAGAACTCAAACTCATCCACAAAACATTCATCTCAAAATTTGTCCTGTCTATAAGAAATGCAGGGACAAAGATAGAGCAGAGATTGAGGGAATGGCCAACCAATAACTGGCCCAGCTTAAGACCCTTCCCAGGGGCAGCACAATTCCTGATACTGCTTGGTGGAGTCTCTCAGAGGACAGTAACACTAGTCTCCTGTCTGTAAGCATAGCAGAGTATGATTAATAGTGTTACTTCAATGCCTTAAATAGACAAAACTTTTAACTTAAAATTAAGAATAAGGATTTAATTGTGTCTCTTCTAATCATTCTATACACCATTAATACAGATAATTTATAAATTTAATAGAGCCCGAGTCTAGTTATGGATAGATTTAGTTAGATGTAATGAACTTTAACATAAATATAATTGGTATCATATGAAAGTTGGTGTCTCTGGAAATGTCACTATGCAGAAGAAGTTTATAATTGAACTCCTTTTGAACTAATATCCTAGCATTTATAGTTGTAGAAGGTCAATCATTTTCATTATTTTCTCTCATACCATTTTTCAAATTGGGGGTGCAGAGCCCACATGTATGTCCCTGTTGAACTGTGAGTAGGCCATGCATTTGATGACTGAAAGTACTTCATTTTTCTGGACTTTTGTGAACTGATTGGGTTTTTTAAATCTAGTAAACACTCAGAATAATGAATCTCATTGGTCTGAATATTACACGAAACTAAGATTTATTTTATCTTGACAGAGGGTAAATGCTACTGTTTTGTAGATTGGTGATGATTTTCTTAAAAGCAGGAAGTATGATTATTCTTATTTGAATACCATTGCTAGTCTAAGAGACATTTGCACCATCCTACTATTAGTATGATCACATGCTAATGGATACGATGAACTACAGAAAACCTGCTGTCCATTATTCCTGGAGAAATTATATTAATATATGATATTAAGAAAGATGTAAATGTAATTTTGCAAATTTGATGGATTCCCAGAATGGCTTTCCCTTGGTACTGACTTTTTACAAAAAGGAGTCCATATTAGGGTGTACAAAAATGAAGAATCAGTTTCCTAAAGTATCGTATGGTGTCAATTTATGAGACTTGCCAAGTACCCACAGAAATTTATATTTAATCACACGAATTAGAATCTGGTTCAGTGCTATTCAATCAAATCCAGGTTTAAATTCAAATTTTCTTCCCCTTGTTGTGAATCAGTGGATCAAGGTTCTCTAGAGAGACAGCCGCATGGAACTGAATAATTTTTTGTGTACTGGGATTAGACAGGATTCTCTACAGTAATGGAGTCAAAAGAAGGGTAGGATGCTGTGTGGTGGGTATGTGTGATGTGTGTGTGTGTGTGTGTGTGTGATGTATGTGTGCTCAAAATCCTCAGGTGCTCTGTAAGAACACCAGGTACACTTAATTGCCGATTCATCTCTCTAGCCCTACAGTTTCCCCTTTTCCAGAACGAAGCAACTGGCTATGCTATTATCTGATAAATATGCACATAAGAACCATTATGGTACATGTGATGAAGACAAAATGACTCTCATGCACTGAATCATGTAGAAAGTTTATTTGAGGTTCCATCACAAAGACTTGTGAGTTTTAGTTTTCTCCAGGAAGTTTCTTTTTGTACAGTTTGAATCATTCAACAATAAGGTGAAAGCACAAATAATATCAGTTATGTTATGCAGAAGTTGAATACAAGTGTGATTTCTCACTCAGTTACCAGGTATCTATCACCCGTAAACATGTCAACAGCCATTTTTGGTACTGTTTGGTGAAAGTAGCCAGCTCATGTGTGAGATGTGGGACATCACCTCCATCGAAGGTTGTGGAGCTGTTTCTCGATGTTGGCAGAAAGGGTTGGGCTTGCCAGGGCTGTGCTTCTTGACTAGAAGAAGGGCAGAGTTTACACAGGAATCTCCAGCTCATACAGGATTTTCATACATTGATTTACTTCAATCTTAAATGTTACTGCAACATATTTATGTTCCTCTTGTGATAGAGGAATTGATAAGGAGAAGTTGGCCAACCAAGTCAGGTCACATGTTTGACAGGTGGATGAGCCAGAATTCAAACTCTGCTCTCTTTAGGACACTGGAGTACTAGTTAAATGGAAGTCCTAGATCTACTTGAAAAATATGACATTAAAATTGATATTATTCTAATTTTCATATTTAGACACTTGCATTTTCAGAATTATTCCAAAGCATGGGCGTCACAGTGAATGAATGAGAATAATGGGTAAAGGGAAAGAACTATTCTTCCATAATGATTTCTTTCTCTCCACCAAGTGTGGGTGTTGTCCTCAAAGAAGGAGATTGTCATCAGTATCTGTGATAGTCCATAAAGGATGACATGGATTTCTATGGGAATGTGAATGAGCTGGAACCACTAATGGACGTTTCCCTTCCAGACATGCAAATACAGACAACTAAAGAACAAAACAAAACAAAACAAAACAGTTTTTGTTCAACACTCTTCTCATCAGTGCACGTCCACCTTGGCTGTTGGTGTTCAACTTCTATCTTGTCTGTGAAGGCCTTTTTCACTCTGATGGATTACTCTACAAATATAGTGGTGGTTCTTCATCTAGTGAGACTGCAGATGGTTCCAAGTCTTAAAAGCATTATACATTTTTTATATATTCATCTGTCATAGGATTTAATGTATAAATTAGGAAAATAGATTTAGGATAGGAAAAGAGAAAGATTTGCCTGTAAAACAGCAGAGAAATAAAATAGAGGAATGTGACCTCTCCTTCTATTGTACTGCTTGCTTTCTTAGGTCAAAAGAGGATTGTAAAGGTTTCTCTTCGGCAAGTCAATGGTCAGCATCCTTGTTTTTGTGCTTTCTGAAAATTATTGAGTAAGTAACTCTTACTTGAACCCATGGGCTATACTACCAAGACAGCTGATTTGATAACCAAGATTGCTACAATGTAACCATGGGCTGGCAATGTATACAGAGTAGAAACTTGGGACACAATTGGAGTTTGTTTACACATGAAAAATGTAGCTGGGGTTGAGGGTGAAAGATCTCATCATGTCCTTTAGAAATGTGTGCCATTTATAGCTTTTGAATTTACTGCCAAAGTTTTTCTTTTTAACGTTTTTAGACCACAATTGACCACAGAGAACAGAAACCACAGGTAATGAAAAATCAGCAAAGAGACTGGTGCAGAAACTCTGTCTAAACTGACATTCAACCACAAGGTTATCCCTTAAGATTTATACAAATCTACTCAGGACTGATTTGGTATTACCTACCTCAGAAGAATGTCCTTTCTGTTGAGACTTCTTACTGGCTTCAGATCATGTCCCACCTTCCTGTAAGATGGTTATTGTTGCAGCTGCTGCTTATTCACAGTAGGGAAGGGATATACACCTCTCTCCAGGTGTGGAGTGAGATCTAGGTCATCCCTTCTGAATGACCAGGAAAATTATTTGGCTAATTACTCAGGATCCTTTTCTGTACTTACCCAGATAGGGGGGTGTCTTAGTCAGGGTTTCTATTCCTGCACAAACATCATGACCAAGAAGCAAGTTGGGGAGGAAAGGGTTTATTCAGCTTACACTTCCATGCTGCTGTTCATCACCAAAGGAAGTCAGGACTGGAACTCAGACAGGTCAGGGAGCAGGAGCTGATACAGAGGCCATGGAGGGATGTTCTTTACTGGCTTGCCTCCCCTGGCTTGCTCAGCCTACTCTCTTATAGAACCCAAGACTACCAGCCCAGGGATGGTCCCACCCACAAGGGGCCTTTCCCCCTTGATCACTAATTGAGAAAATGCCTTACAGTTGGATCTCATGGAGGCATTTCCTCAACTGAAGCTCCTTTCTCTGTGATAACTCAGCTGTGTCAAGTTGACACAAAAATAGCCAGTACAGGGGGGAAAAGACATTTGTTAGGGATTGAGTGGAAAGAATTCCTTCCTTCCTTCCTTCCTTCCTTCCTTCCTTCCTTCCTTCCTTCCTTCCTTCCTTCCTTCCTTCCTTCCTTCCTTCCTTTTCCTCTTTTTCTTTTCTTTTGGTCATAGCAATATACAGTGTTTAAAAGAATAAGCATCCATCTTTGACCTATGTGGCTTAGACATGACAGTTTTGACTGCATGAATTAGTAAGGTTAGACATGCATTAATTTCTTGACTTCCTTGTGATTTTACCTCTTATGCATTGTTCACATTGGATTAACTTGTTTTGTAAACTATTATCACATATTTTATGAGTATTCATTAGAATTATGTGACAATGGTAGAACGTATGAAGACACATAGACACACATTTCTTAGTGCCAGAATCCAGTTTTAGAGCAGAACATTACTCACATCTCTGAGGTCTGTCAGCTGTCTTGTTAGTATCTGAGTATTTTTAGTTTTTAGTCAAAAGTGATCACAACCTTGCATTTGATGATATTTATAGTTTATTTATATATTCAACATTTCCTGAGTCATATGGAATTTTATGGTTTATATAAGAAGCCCAAACCATATAATGGGGAAAAAAAAGAAAGCATCTTCAACAAATGGTGCTGGTCTAACTGGATGTCTGCATGTAGAAGAATGCAAATAGATCCATATTTATCACCTTTCACAAAACTCAAAGACCTCAACAACATAAAACCAGAAACACCAAATCTAATAGAAGAGAAAGTGCAGAATAACATTCAATGCTTTGCTACAGAAGACAACCTTCTGAACAGAACATCAATGGCTCAGTCTCTAAGATCAACAGATGATAAATGGGGATTCCTGAGACTGAAAACTTCTGTAAGGCAAAAGATACCATCATTAGGACAAAACAGCTGACAGAGTAGGAAAAGATCTTCCCCAACCCTATATCCAACAGAGGACTAAAATCTAAAATCTATAAAGAACTCAAAATGTTAGATACCAATAAGCCAGATAACCCAATTAAAAATGGGATACAGAGCTAAACAGATAATTCTCAACAGAGGAATCTCAAAGAGCAAGAAGACCTTAAAGAAATGTTCACTGTCCTTAGTCATCATGGAAATGCAAACCAAAATGACTCTGAGATTTCACCTATCAGATAAAAAACTCAAGAGATAGCACATGCTGGTGAGGATGTGGAGCAAGGGGAACACTCCTCCATTGCTGGTAGGAGTACAAATGTGTATATCCACTCTGAAAATCAATTTAACAGTTTCTCTAAAAAGTGGGAATAGTTCTACCTCAAGACCCAACTATATATATACCACTCTTGGGCATATACCCAAAAGATGCTCCACCATACCACAAGGACACTTGCTCAACTATGTTCATAGCAGCTTTATTCAAAATAGCCAGAAACTGGAAACAATCCAGATGTCCCTCAACCAAAAATGGATAAAGAAGATATGGTTCATTTCCATGCTACTGTGAATAGGACTGTGTGCATGATGTCCTTCTCTGTATGTTTGCTGTTTGTATATAGAAAAACTATTGATCATTTTCAAGTTGATTCTATATCCTGCCACACTGCTGAATTTGTTCATCGTTTCTACTGATTTTGTGATCTCTGATGTATAATATCATATATGCAAATATGAATAGTTTGACTTCTTCTTTTCTTATATTTATCCTTTTAATTTTCTTCTCTTGCCTCAATTATTGAGCTGGTATTTCAAAAACAATACAAAATGGGGACAGAGAACATCTCTGTCTCCTTCCTGGGTTGGGTTGTTTCAATTTCTTCTCCAGGTAGGATGATGTTGGCTGTGGGCTTCTCACAGATAGCATTTATTATGTCGAGCTATGTTACTGTGAGATGCTAATGTGATTTTCTTTTGTCTTCATGTCCATGTATGTGATTTAATACATGTAAGGACTTCTGTATGCTGAACCATGACTGCATTTCAGGTGTAAAGCCAACTTTGGCATGGTGTGTTATCTTTTTGATGATGTATGCCTGTGTCCTTCTTGCAAATATTTGACTAAGCATTTCAAAACCTGTGTTTATCAGAAATTTTGACCTGTAGTTTTATGTTTTGTATGTGTGTTTTCCTGATTTCAGTATTAAAATGATACTGACTTTGTAGAAGTTTTTGGTATAGATTTTAAGTTTTACTCTTTTATAGTTGGATTGGATACACAGAGTTAAGTCTTTTTTTGAATTTGTTATAATTTGTTATTTTGTCCCATGATGTAGTCTGTTTTACAGAAACTTTTATGTGACTGTACTCTATATTTTTTGTTTGGGTGGAATATGCTGTTAGATCCCCTTGAAGTCTGATGTCATTTAATTTTAGAGTGCCCTAGACGCCTTTGGCCAGGTTCAAGCAGAAGATGGAGGGGCTGGCCCCAACCAGAACAGATCCCAGCATCTGGTAGGGCTGGGTTCCCCTGTCTCTGCTCCTGCCAGCACAAGACCCTCCATGATTCTTTGGAGCTGATGTTGCATACCACCCACCTGTGATCCTGAGGTGATCCTGAGGTCCCACAGCATGGAGAACACTCTGGAGGCCTCAGCGGCCTCCTCTGGGCTCAGAAGGAAGATCTTTTTTTTTTTTATTATTAGATATTTTCTTTATTAACATTTCAAATGTTATCCCTTTTTCTAGTTTCCCCCTTTGAAAATCTCCTATCCCCTTCCCCCTCCCCTTGCTCCCAAACTCACCCACTCTCATCCCTATACCAGGGCATAGAGCCTTCATAGAATCAAGGGCCTCTCCACCCATTGATGACCAGCTAGGCCATCCTCTGCTACAAATAAAGCTAGAGCCACAAGTTCCACCATGTGTTTTATTTGATTGGTGGTATAGTTCCATGGAGCTCTGAGGGTACTGATTAGTTCATATTGATGTTCCTTCTATGGGGTTTCCCCACTTTCTCCTCTATAAGTTTCACTGTCTCTGGTTTTATGTGGAGTTCCTTGATCCACTTAGCTTTGACCTTAGTACAAGGAGATAGGAATGGATTAATTCACATTCTTCTACATGATAACCACCAGTTGTGCCAGCACCATTTGTTGAAAATGCTGTCTTTTTTCCACTGGATGGTTTTGGCTCCCTTGTCAAAGATCAAGTGACCCATAGGTGTGTGGGTTCATTTCTGGGTCTTCAATTCTATTCCATTGGTTTACTTGTCTGTCGCTATACCAGTACCATGCAGTTTTTTTTTTTTAATCACAATTGCTCTGTAGTATAGCTTTAGGTCTAGAGCACAAGATGACTCTCCATGCCGCAGGACCCCTACCACACCCAGGACTTCCTGATCACCTGAGAGCACTTGGGCAATAGAAGCAACAGAGATACTAGGTCAGAGTCACCTAGGGCCTTCATTCTAAGCCAGGAGGCAGAACTGAGATCCAGATCCCTGGGCACATTCCTTGCCAGAGGAGAGTCTGCATACAGGGAGAGTTCTGACCCCAGAACTCAGGCGGTGGGTCAGAGCTCCAGACTGCTGGAAACCTGCCCTGAAAGAGGAGAGCTTGCCTGCAGAGAGTGCTCTGACCATTGGAACTCAGGAGAGAGTTAGACTCCCAGGAGTGCTGACAGAGGCTAAAAGAATCACAGGAGGGTCAAGCTCCAACCAGAGACAGCTTGAACATTAACACCAGAGATTTCCAGATGGTGAAAGGCAAGTGTAAGAATCTTACTAACAGGAACCAAGACTTCTGAGCATCATCAGAACCCAGTACACCCACCACAATGAGTCCTGGATACCCCAACACACCCAAAAAGTAAGACGCAGATTTAAAATAATATCTCATGATGGTGGTAGAAGATTTTAAGAAGGGTATTAATAACTCACTTAAAGAAATACAGGAGAACACTGCTAAAGAGGTAGAAGCCCTTAAAGAGAAGCACAAAAATTCCTCAAGGAATTACAGGAGAACAATGCTAAACAGGTAGAAGTCCTTAAAGAACTATAGGCAAACATTGCTAAACACGTAGAAGAAATACAAAAATCCCTTAAAGAATTACAGGAAAATACAACAAAACAGGCAATGGAATTGAACAAAACCATCCAAGATCTAAAAATGGAAGTAGAAACAATGAAAAAAACCCAAAGGGAGACAACTCTGGAGATAGAAACCCTAGGAAATAAATCAGGAACCATAGATACGAGCATCAGCAACAGAATAAGAGATAGAAGAGAGAATCTCAGGTGCAGAAGATTCCATAGGGAACATGGACACAACAATCAAAGAAAATGCAAAATGCAAAAAGATCCTAACTCAAAACATCCAGGAAATCCAGGATACAATGAGAAGAGCAAAACTACAGATAATAGGAGTAGATGAGAATGAAGATTTTCAACTTTTTTTTATTGGGTATTTATTTCATTTACATTTCCAATGCTATCCCAAAAGTCCCCTCCCCCACCCACTCCCCCACCCACCCTCTCCCACTTCTTGACCCTGGCGTTCCCCTGTACTGGGGCATATAAAGTTTGCAAGTCCAATGGGACTCTCTTTCCACTGATGGCCGACCAGGCCATCTTCTGATTCATATGCAGCTAGAGACACGAGCACTAGGGGGAGGGTACTGGTTAGTTCATATTGTTGTTCCACATATAGGATTGCAGATCCCTTTAGCTCCTTGGTTACTTTCTCTAGCTCCTCCATTGGGGGCCCTGTGATCCATCCAATAGCTGACTGTGAGCATCCACTTCTGTGTTTGCTGGGCCCCCACATAGTCTCACAAGAGACAGCTGCATCTGGGTCCTTTCAGCAAAATCTTGCTAGTGTATGCAATGGTGTCAGCGTTTGGGAGCTGATTATGGGATGGATCCCCGGATATGGCAGTCTCGAGATGGTCCATCCTTTCATCTCAGCTCCAACTTTGAC
Source organism: Mus caroli (assembly GCF_978045245.1). NCBI lineage: Eukaryota > Metazoa > Chordata > Mammalia > Rodentia > Muridae > Mus > Mus caroli. Next base: position 25,354,733 of record NW_028227273.1, on the reverse strand, counting down.
TCTGTAACTCCTTCCATGGGTGTTTTGTTCCTAATTCTAAGAAGGGGCAAAGTGTCCACACTTTGGTCTTTGTTCTTGAGTTTCATGTGTTTAGCAAATTGTATTTTATATCTTGGGTATTCTAAGTTTCTGGGCTAATATCCACTTATCAGTGAGTACATATCATGTGAGTTCTTTTGTGATTGGGTTACCTCACTCAGGATGATGCCCTCCAGGTCCATCCATTTGCCTAGGAATTTCCTAAATTCATTGTTTTTAATAGCTGAGTAGTACTCCATTGTGTAAATGTACCACATTTTCTGTATCCATTCCTCTGTTGAGGGGCATCTGGGTTCTTTCCAGCTTCTGGCTATTATAAATAAGGCTGCTCTGAGCATAGTGGAGCATGTGTCCTTCTTACTGGTTGGAACATCTTCTGGATATATGCCCAGGAGAGGTATTGTGGGATCCTCCGGTAATACCATGTCCAATTTTCTGAGGAACCGCCAGACTGATTTCCAGAGTGGTTGTACAAGCTTGCAATCCCACCAAAAATGAAGGAGTGTTCCTCTTTCTCTACATCCTTGCCAGCATCAGCTGTCACCTGAAGTTTTGATCTTAGCCATTCTGACTGGTGTGAGGTGGAATCTCAGGGTTGTTTTGAGTTGCATTTCCCTGATGATTAAGGATGTTGAATATTTTTTCAAGTGCTTCTCAGTCATTTGGTATTCCTCAGTTGAGAATTCTTTGTTTAGCTCTGTATCCCATTTTTTAATGGGCTTATTTGATTTTCTGGAGTCCACTTTCTTGAGTTTTTTGTATATATTGGATATTAGTCCCCTATCTGATTTAGGATATGGAAAGATCCTTTCCCAATCTGTTGGTGGTCTTTTTGTCTTATTGACGGTGTCTTTTGCCTTGCAGAAGCTTTGCAATTTTATGAGGTCCCATTTGTCCATTCTCAATCTTAGAGCAGAAGCCATTGCTGTTCTATTCAGGAATTTCCCCTGTACCCATATCCTTGAGGGTTTTCCCTACTTTCTCCTCTATAAGTTTTATGTGGAGTTCCTTAATCCACTTAGATGTGACCTTAGTACAAGGAGATAGGAATGGATCAATTTGCATTCTTCTACATGATAACTGCCAGTTGTGCCAGCACCATTTGTTGAAAATGCTGTCTTTTTTCCACTGGATGGTTTTTGCTCCCTTGTCAAAGATCAAGTGACCATAGGTGTGTGGGTTCATTTCTGGGTCTTCAATTCTATTCTATTGGTCTACTTGTCTTTCGCTATACCAGTACCATGCACTTTTTATCACACTTACTCTGTAGTACAGCTTTAGGTCAGGCATGGTGATTCCACCAGAGTTTCTTTTATCCTTGAGAAGAGTTTTTGCTATCCTAGGTTTTTTTGTTATTCCAGATGAATGTGCCGATTGCCCTTTCTAATTCGTTGAAGAATTGAGTTGGAAGTTTGATGGGGATTGCATTGAATCTGTAGATTGCTTTTGGCAAGATAGCCATTTTTACTATATTGATCCTGCCAATCCATGATCATGGGAGATCTTTCCATCTTCTGAGATCTTCTTTAATTTCTTTCTTCAGAGACTTGAAGTTCTTATCATAGAGATCTTTCACTTCCTTAGTTAGAGTCACTCCAAGGTATTTTATATTATTTGTGACTATTGAGAAGGGTGTTTTTTCCCTAATTTCTTTCTCAGCCTGTTTATCCTTTGTGTACAGAAAGGCCATTGACTTCTTTGAGTTAATTTTATATCCAGCTACTTCACTGAAGCTGTTTATCAGGCTTAGGAGTTCTCTGGTGGAATTTTTAGGGTCACTTACATATACTATCATATCATCTGCAAAAAGTGATATTTTGACTTCTTCCTTTCCAATTTGTATCCCCTTGATCTTCTTTTGTTGTCGAATTCCTCTGGTTAGAACTTCAAGTACAATGTTGAATAGGTAGGGAGAAAGTGGGCAGCCTTGTCTAGTCCCTGAATTTAGTGGGATTGCTTCCAGCTTCTCACCATTTACTTTGATATTGGCTACTGGTTTGCTGTAGATTGCTTTTATCATGTTTAGGTATGGGCCTTGAATTCCTGATCTTTCCAAGACTTTTATCATGAATGGGTGTTGGATTTTGTCAAATGCTTTCTCTGCATCTAACAAGATGATCATGTGGTTTTTGTCTTTGAGTTTGTTTCTATACTGGATTACTTTGATGCGTTTCCACATATTGAACCATCCCTGCATCCCTAGGATGAAACCTACTTGGTCAGGATGGATGATTGTTTTGATGTGTTCTTGGATTCGTTTAGCGAGAACTTTATTGAGGATTTTTGCATCTATATTCATAAGGGAAATTGGTCTGAAGTTCTCTATCTTTGTTGGGTCTTTTTGTGGTTTAGGTGTCAGAGTAATTGTGGCTTCATAGAATGAGCTGGGTAGAGTACCTTCTGTTTCTATTTTGTGGAATAGTTTGTGAAGAACTAGGATTAGATCTTCTTTGAAGGTCTTAAAGAAGTCTGCACTAAACCCATCTGTACCTGGGCTTTTTTTAGTTGGGAGACTATTAATGTCTGCTTCTATTTCTTTAGGGGATATGGGACTGTTTATATCATTAACCTGATCTTGATTTAACTTTGGTACCTGGTATCTGTCTAGCAACTTGTCCATTTCATCCAGGTTCTCCATTTTTGTTTAGTATAGCCTTTTGTAGAAGGATCTGATGGTGTTTTGGATTTCTTCATGATCTGTTGTTATGTCTCCCTTTTCATTTCTGATTTTGTTAATTAGGATGCTTTCCCTGTGCCCTCTAGTGAGTCTGGCTAAGGGTTTACCTATCTTGTTGATTTTCTCAAAGAACCAACTCCTCATTTGGTTGATTCTTTGAATAGTTCTTCTTGTTTCCACTTGGTTGATTTCACCCCTGAGTTTGATTACTTCCTGCTGTCTACTCCTCTAGGGGCTGCCTCAGAAGCTCTGTGGCTCCCTCCTTTCCAGAAGCTGTTAGCTTCTGTAGTCCACACTCTCACCTGTGCAGACTACTCTCGGCGGAGTCCGAATATTTTCAACTTAAAGGGCCAGGAAATATCTTCAGCAAATTAATAGAAGAATACTTCCCAAACCTAAAGAAAGAGATGCTCATGAACGTACAAGAAGCCTACAGAACTCCAAATAGACTGGACCAGAAAAGAAATTCTTCACGACACATAATAATCAGAACAACAAATGCACTAAATAAAGACAGAATATTAAAATCAGTAAGGGAAAAGGTTCAACTAACATATAAAGGCAGGCCTTACTGTTCTCTTTATCACAATTAAGTGTCTTCTTTAACTCTTTTGGTAAATTTTAGTCTGAAGCTTGTTTTCTCAGACATTAGGATAATCAACCTGCCTGCTTCCTGGATCTGTTTAATTAGGGTTCTTTTGCCCGTTTTCTCCTCTATGGTGGTTCCTATCTTTACAGGGATGAGTTTCTCATAGACAGCAAATAAATGGATTTTTGTCCCTTGATCCGTTCAGCCAGTCTGATTTTAATTAGAAAATCAATGCTATTCCTATTTCAAGTTATTATTGAATGGTGTGTATGTGTGTGTGTGTGTGTGTGTGTGTGTGTGTATGTGAGTGTGTGTGTGTGTATTGTCATCATGGTTTTGGTTCTTCTTTTTTATGTTCTTTGTGATATTGCATTTCAGTAATTATAGCTTTTTTTTGTCTTCTTTCGAAAGTCTCTTTGTTATGCTTATCCATGTCTTTAGTTCCAAATATTATTTATTTTATTTTATTTTTGGTTTTTTTTTTTTTTTTTTTTTTTTTTTTTTTTTAGAGACAGGGTTTCTCTGTGTAGCCCTGGCTTTCCTGGAACTCACTTTGTAGACCAGGCTGGCCTCAAACTCAGAAATCAACCTGCCTCTGCCTCCCTAGTGCTGGGATTAGAGGCGTGTACCACCACTGCCTGGCTTATTTCCTTTATTTTGCTTTGGGTTTGTCTGCTGGATATAAAAACAACCCCTATTTTTAGGCTGTTTGTATCATGGGAAGCTTTTCTTGCCTTTCTGCTTCAAGCATGGAAATTAGTTTTGCTGGGACATTAGTCTGAGCTGGCAGTCATGGTCATAAGATGTGGAATGAAATGCTTTGCTCTTGACTCTTCTGACTTTCAAATTCTCCATTAAGAAGTCTGCTGTGATTTTGATGGCTTTTCCTTTACAGGTGACCTGGGTTTTTTTCTTGCAGTTTTCAGTATGCTTTCTTTGTTCGGTGTACTTAGTGTTTTAACTGTGATATGCTATGGAGATTTTCTTTTCTGGTCTTGCCTATTGTTCTATGCACTTCTTGTATTTGTATTGAGTGTGTATTTCTGAAGTTTGAGGAAGTTCTCTTCTATGATCTTGTTGACTTGAGATTCTTCTCCATCACCTATGTCTATAACTTGAAGGTTTGGTCTTCTCATGTCCCATGTCTGTTCCTTTCATGTATTACAAAAACCTACTCCTTGCTTGTTTGGTTTGTCTAATTTTTTTTTAATTTCTAAATTTATTTTTCTCTTATCTCAACGACTAGCTGCCCCCAAATCCTCTGTTTCCTGTTAGAAAAAAGCAGGTCCTCTAGGGATATCAACTAAACATGGTATACTAATTATGTACCTCCCCCCCCCACCACCACCACTTCTTAAGGCTGGATGAGGCAGCCCAGGAGGAGAAAAAGTGTCCCAAAAGTAGGCAAATGAATCAGACACAGCCCCTACTGCCAGTGTTAGGAGTACTGCAAGACCAAACTACACAACCATATTCTTTCCATTTGTGTCATGACATGTTATAGTCTTCTGGAAGTATTCTACTCACAAGGCATTTCCTTGACTTTTGTATTTGGAATATTGGGATTTTTCAATTGCATCTTGGTTTCTGCTAGAAGTTTCTCTACGGTTTGTATTCTTTTATTGAATTTGGTTGTCAAAATCTAGCTTGACTTTGCCATTTCCCTCAGCCTTCTGGTTGTGCTTTCTTGCATATCACCTGGGCATTTATTCTCTTTATCGTCATTAATCAATTCCTTCACGACTTCTTTCAACTCCTAGAATTATTTGATGATATTTGTGATTGTTCTTTTAAATTCTGTGTCCTGGGGTTCACCCAGGTAATCCTTACTGAGGACTGTTTTCTATTAACATTTCTATTACAGGACTGGTGGGTTTTGAGGGTGTGTGCATGTAAGATATTCTGGCTTTTGTTCTATTTGTACTTTTATGATAAGATTTGGGCATGGGGACTCCTTCTGCTAGTTCTGTGTCTGATATGGATACAGTGGGATGGGAGAAGATTTGCAGGATCCACTGGACAGGAAGATCGGCTATGGTTTGAGTGGAAGGAAATTGGGGCCTTGTCAGATTTACTGGATGTGTGTCTTCATCTGTGTCTTGAGTTTGGAGGTTGATCTGGGGGTTGGGGAGGTAATGTGGATGGGGGAAGATCAGGTAAAAGTCACTAGGCTAGACCCTGGTATAAGAAGTGTAGGACCTGTTTTGGGGAGAGGTTTTATGTGACATGTTAGGGGCCTGTAGGTTATATTCTGCGAGTGTAAGTCCTGGCTGGAGTCTGGACTAGGTCATAGGCACTGAATGTGGAATCTGAGTTCGATCTTGGGGTTAAAGAGATCTATGAAAAGGAGAATTGGGTGGATTCACCTGGTTAGGCCCTGGGACAAGATGTGCATGATATGTCTGGGTAGAGAGGCTGGATGCCAGTGCCTGATTTTGACATTGCTTCTTGTTACATCTGTAACTTATAGCCTGAATGCTGGACATTGTATCGACAAATTGTTAAACATAGAGATGACATTTTCTTCTGTAGAGTGACATCACCGTTTAATGTAGCTTGGATCTTCGACCAGTGCTATATTAGATATATTGTATAAGGCATTGGAGAACAATTTAAATATAAAGGAGATTCTAAAGTCTTAAGGCTATACATCATTTGGCCACTAAGTGAGCACATAGTATTTACTGGTTGAAGTATATTCTTGGTTGAAGTATCTCTGAAAAAACATTTGTCATGCTGGCTCTGCCCTTTGGAAAGCATATATGATCTCTATTGTTAACCTGGGGTTTATCTCCATTGTTAACAGGGCCATTTTCTTTTCCTAGGCTTTTAGTCCCATGTCATACTTTGTCTGTTTTTCTATCCTGCCTCATTTCTGTCCTACAAATCCCTTATACTAAAGTTCTGTACCCTACACAGCTGCTCTGGCGCTATCTCTAATTTCTATTTCTCCTGCCAACTGTTAGCCATTTTCTTCCTGACTTTTCTGCCCTCTATCAGTATCCCTTCACTAGAACCTTGGCTTGAATTCATGCTAAGAATTGCTAAGTACCCTGAGAGAAGAAAAGCTGCAAAATACCAGCTCCTCTCCATGTGCTGTCTGTCTCTGTGGGATACTGGCCTCTGTGCTGCATTTGCCTTGGAATGTCTGCAGTGCCTCCAAGCAGAGTCATTTGCTGGCCTTTTGTTTGTTTTGCTCTGTATTTTGTGTACTTGTGTGAGTTGCACTTTTTTGGGGAATGTTGGTCTTCTCTAAACTGCTTTATTATACACAGATGTATGATCTTAGAATATTTTTATTTTAAAATAAAATGTAAATGCAGAAAGCACACTATAACAAAATTAAGAGTCTAGTTGATTGTCATAAAGCAATCACCTGCAACAATTATGTAAAAAAATGAACCTGTCCAGCACTTTTCATGGCTCACTCCATCTGAGCCTTCTGTCCAAATGGCCAGCCTCCTGGGATTTAAACTTCTGTTTCTTTATGATATCTTCACCAATGTAAAATATGATAGTTTGGCATGCTTTAACATAGTTTAATTATTATTTTTAAAAATCTGTTAGATTTGCTAAATGCATGAAACTCAAGAAGAATGAAGACCAAAGTGTGGACACTGTGCACCTTCTTAGAATTGGGAACAAAACACCCAGGGAAGGAGTTACAGAGACAAAGTTCGTAGCTGTGATGAAAGGATGGACCATTTAGAGACTGCCGTATCCAGGGATCCATCCCATAATCAGCTTCTAAACGCTGACACCATTGCATACACTAGCAAGATTTTGCTGAAAGGACCCAAATATAGCTGTCTCTTGTGAGACGATGCCGGGGCCTAGCAAACACAGGAGTGGATGTTCACAGTCAGCTATTGGATGTATCACAGGGCTCCCAATGGAGAAGCTAGAGAAAGTACCCAAGGAGCTAAAGGGATCTGCAACCCTATTGTTGGAACAACATGATATACTAACCAGAACCCCGGAGCTCTTGTCTCTAGCTGCATATGTATCGAAAGATGGCCTAGTCGGCCATCACTGGAAAGAGAGGCCCATTGGACTTGCAAACTTTATATGCCCCAATATAGTGGAATGCCAGGGCCAAAAGAATGGAAATGGGTGGGTAGGGAAGTGGGGGGCGCTATGGGGGACTTTTGGGATAGCATTGGAAATGTAATTGAGGAAAATGTGTAATAAAAATATTAAAAATCAAAAAAAAAAGAAAAAAAATTAAAAATCTGTTAGGTTCTAGCTCTACCCTATTTTTTCATATAATTTGTCTTGAACCATTTGAACCATTTCTAGTGTTTTAGGAAATCCAAAAAATTCTGTTGGTAAATTGCTCTAAAATGTCATCTAAATACTATTGGTCAATGTTTTTAAATTTGTACACAAGTCAAGTCTACTGAATTTCTTTTATTGATTCTATGTATTGCCATGAAGTGGATATTAAATTCTCTAAACTGGACAGATGATTTTTAATTATTCCTTTTGTTTTGTTGAATTTGGCTTTATGTATTGGAAGTTACATGCAATATTTGGTTGTTTTTCTTTTTCTTTTTTTGGTTTTTCGAGACAGGGTTTCTCTATATAGCCCTGGCTGTCCTGGAACTCACTTTGTAGACCAGGCAGGCCTCGAACTCAGAAATCCTCCTGCCTCTGCCTCCCGAGTGCTGGGATTAAAGGCGTGTGCCACCACGCCTGGCTTGGTTGTTTTTCTTGATGAGTCTGCCATTTCATCCTTAAGTGAGCTCCCTCTGCCATTTGCAGCATATGTATTTCAGTTTCATTATTAATTAAAGTATTTCTTTTTACCTTCCTCCTTTTTGGTTTTGCTTGTTTTTGCATGTTTGGTTTGTTTTTAGATTTATTTTTAGATTTATTTACTCTATATAGGTGAGTACCCTATCACTGTTTTCAGACACTCCAGAAGGGGACATCAGATCCCATTACAGATGGTTGTGAGCCACCATGTGGTTGCTGGTAGTTGAACTCAGGACCTCTGCAAGAGTGATCAGAGCTCTTAACCGCTGAGCCATCTCTCCAGCCCCTGGCCTTCCCCCCTTTTATTGAAGACATGAACTTTGTCACTTTGAAGTGGTACTTGATGCCATTGGATGCATTCATGATTCTGTGTGGTCACCCTGCTGTCCATCATCCCAGTGGAAGCACTGTTCCCATTAAATAAAAACTCCCCGTTATTTCTAACACCCTCATCACATACTGTCCTTATGAATTTTGTAATTTATTATCCACATTTTAGCTTATCTGGAGTTTTCCCCCTGACAGACTATTAAATTCTGTTAAATTCTTTTCAACGTCTATAGAGGTGACTGAGTCTCATCTTTCGTTCTGTCAGTGGGAATTATTGTAATGATTACCTTTCGCCGTTTGCTATTCCTTATTCTAGGAATAAATCCCCGGTTTAGTCATAGGTTACAGTCTTTTTTTGTTTTTTTTTTTTTAAACAAAAATTTACCTGACTGTTGTGACCTGAAACAAATTAGAAAACAAACAAAACAAAACAAAGAAATATAAAAGCAAAATAATAGTCTGGATTAAAGGGCATTGGGGGAGGAGGTGGGTGGGTGAACAACAATGTGGAAACCTTGTGGGGTAAAAACTCCCAGAATTCTAACAAGACAACCCTAGCGATAATGTCACGGAGGATGTGGCGCTTCAACACTGTCATCTTCTGTAAGCAGGCAACTTCTAGCTGTGTGGCTGCGACACCCAGCTACAAAACGCTCAACCCACAGTCTAACTGCTGGCAGGAAGCTCTGGGGCAATGGAAATAAAGAACTGTGGAAATGGCCAACCAATGAGTGATCTAATTTGAGGTTCATGCCACAAGAGGGAGCCCACGCCAGATACTGCCTGGATGAAGAGGAACCAGAATCTGGATAGCTAGCTCTCTAGGATAGAAAAAAAATCAATAAAATGATTCTTAATGATATTGTCCTACGCTCATAGATTGCTGCTTAGCCCAAATCACAATCAGAGAAGTTGCCTCTGGCAGCTGACAGGAGTACCGGCAAAGACCAAACATTAGGCAGAGAAAAGGAGTCCAAACGGGAGACCTCTATCACGTGCTTTCCCTTGGATCTTAGAGAACACCGTAGATGATGGCGAGGAAGAAATGTAGGCAGCATAGTGGTGAAGGACACCAAGAGAACAGGCCCACAGAATCAACCAAGTAGGGCTCATAGGGGCTCATAGAGGCTGAACTAATAATCAAGGAGCTGGCATTGGTCTGCCCTAGTTCCTCTTTGTTTATGTTATATTTGCTTGATCTGTTGTTTTATGGGCATCCTAACAGTGAGTGTGGGGGTGTCTCTGACTCCTTTGTCTGCTCTTGGGACCCCTTTCCTCCTGCTGGGTTGCCTTGCCCAGCCCTGATATGAGGATTTGTGCCTAGTATTATGGTATATTAGGTCGTTTGGTTGATATTCCTGGGAGGCCTGATTTTTTTTTAAGGGAAATGAAGGAGGAGTGGATCTGGGCGAGAGGGGAGGGGAGCAGTACCTGAGAGGAATGGAGACAGGGGCAACTGATCTCAGGATGTGTTGTATGAGAGAAGAATAAATTAATAGAAAACAAAAATCTCATGAAAAGAGAGAGAGAGAGAGAGAGAGAGAGAGAGAGAGAGAGAGAGAGAGAGAGAGAGAAGAAAGGAAGGAAAGTCACATCTTCCAATCTTCAGAATCTTGCTCTGTTCTGGGTACACTCCTTTAACCTAGGCTTGTTCTGGTTGTAGGGACCAGGACAAAGTGGAAATGAAGGTCTTCCAGAAACTCTCTGGTACTGCATCTTGCATAATGTGGTTCTTCTGACTTCTCTCACACAGCGAACCACTTTAGAACGCTCCATTATCCTAAAGAGCTGCACTTCAGACGCCTAATCTTCCAAAGGTCTCATTTCAGCTCCCCTTCAGCATCTCCTTCAGAGTTAAGATGGCTTATTATATGTTTCTGCTTCTAGTCTCTAGCCCCAGGCACCTGTAGGTTTTAATCCGACTTGTAGCTTTTATGACTAGTTTCTGATCCTTCTCTTGACCATATTCCAAGTTACTGAAAATCCCATCCTTGCTGAAGTCTTTCACATGCCTTAGAGTTTAGGGGAGATGCACACAAGAATTTGTTGATGGCATCTGCTACTGAACCTGTGGCTCATGGACAGTGGCCACAACTCAGCTGCCAACTGTGAATGAACTAATTCATGGTAGAGACAGAATCAGTAGTGTACCTCTTAACTGGCATATGGAAACATTGTAACATACAGTTCCCATTCTCTTCCTGCCTTCATGTTACTGTAGACATGTGTTTTAATTTTGAAATTCTATTAGTGTTTTCCTATGCCTTATGTTGGCTTCTAGAGAGTCTAGTTTTTAATTTACTCCAGAAATAGTTTTGCTTCATTGTCCAGACTTTTTCCTGTTGATAATACATGGTGGTTAGACCATTACAGTTGGGTTTTGTTGTTTATTTTCTCTCAGAAGAGTGGAGAGTTTTTTCCTTGTGTTTAATATACCCAGATAGTTTGCATTCTATTGCTACTTAGTGGACAATTCCCTTCAGTAGGTTTACTGTACCAGTTCCTACCTCCCTGTGATATGGATCACTGTCAGTTAAGTTTTAAAAACATTTGAGGTGCCATTAGACTATCTCTCCTCTTTGTGATACTTAATACCAGTATACAATTTAGATAGTGTCCTATTAATTTAGTCTCACAGACTGGTTCAATAGTAGAATCAGGTTTATTTAGCCATGGTTTGTGTGAATGACTGGCAGTTTATAAACACTTCATGGCATTGCTTCCAAAAACTCTTTAACACTTTCTTGTTGTCTAGAATTTACCCCTTTGTACACCTAGCTCAGTTCCTGAGAGCCTAGTTCTCTCTATCTGCTGTCCAGTTGGTGATTGTTTCCACAGAGTGAGAACAAATGAGGGATGTCTAGGGCTTGGGGTGTGATGAAACCTAGAGAGAAAAACAGACTCTCCAGGAGCAGCAGAGGTAGAACTTGTCAGCAGGGATTTGTGACAATCTAGCTTCCCGTTCCCTAGCTTTAGTCTGTGATGGCCCTATCCTGCAGGGTAGCAGGCAAATAAAGCAGCCTTTACTGCTGGGTTAGGATACTTTTGAGTTTGAGGTTAGTCCTGAGAGCTTCAGGCAGTTGCTGCACCTGGCAGAGTTATTAGGCTGCTTTGGCTGTGACTCCAGTGAACTGGGCCCACTAAAGCCTTCAGCAATGGTTTCTTGTCCCTCCCATTTTCTTCTTTCTGCTTATCTCAGAGGAGTCACAGTTGATGAGCTGTCCTCATTTTCTCCCTCCCCCGCCCTGCTCCCCTACCCACCCACTCCCACTTCTTGGCCTTGGCATTCCCCTGTACTAGGGCATATAAAGTTTGCTAGGCTAGACCAAGGGGCCTCTCTTCCCAATGATGGCCGACTAGGCCATCTTCTGCTACATATGCAGCTAGAGATCTGGGGGTACTGATTAGTTCATATTGTTGTTCCACCTATAGGGTTGCAGACCCCTTCAACTCCTTGGGTACTTTCTCTAGCTCCTATATTAGGGGCCCTGTGTTCCATCCTATAGATGACTGTGAGCATCCACTTCTGTATTTGTCAGGCACTGGCAAAGCCTCACAGGAGACAGCTATATCAGGGTCCCTTCAGCAAAATCTTGCTGGCATATGCAATAGTTTCTGCGTTTGGTGGATGATTATGGGATGGACCCCAAGGTGGGGCAGTCTCTGGATGGTCCATCCTTTTGTCTTAGCTCTAAACTTTGTCTCTGCAACTCTGCAAGCTGGTGCAACCTCTCTGGAAATCAGTCTGGCGGTTCCTCAGAAAACTGGACATAGTACTACCACTAGATCCAGCAATACCTCTCCTGGGCATATACCCAGAAGATGTTCCAACTGGTAATAAGGACACATGCTCCACTATGTTCATAGCAGCCCTATTTATAATAGCCAGAAGCTGGAAAGAACACAGATGTCCCTCAACAGAGGAATGGATACAGAATATGTGGTACATTTACACAATGGAGTACTACTTAGCTATTAAAAACAGTGAATTTATGAAATTCTTGGGCAAATGGATGTATCTGGAGGACGCCATCCTGAGTGAGGTAACCCAATCACAAAAGAACTCACATGATATGCACTCAACTGGTCATTTTTATTTACCAATTTTGATTGTTTACCCTTTTATTTCACTGATTTGTCTTACTCCTCCTTTTCTCTTATTATTTTATTTATTTATATTCCAGATGTTGTCCCATCTCCCAGAATTCATCATCCCATTCCCCCTCTCTTTTTCCTTCCACAAGAGTCTCCCCTCCTCCCCCAGGCATCCCCCTTCCCTGTAGCATCAAGTCTCTACAGGATTAGGCATATCCTCTTCAACTGAGGCCAGCAAGGAAGTCCTCTGCTACGTATGTGCCAGGAGCACCAGACCAGCCTGTGTATGCTCTGTGGTTTATTTCACTTTTTATTGTAGCTTAGATCACAGTTCAGAAAGGACTTCCTGGTCTAGCCCTCATTTGCGTTTTTGTTCTGTGAGCACAAGATGCATCGCTGTCATTTTAATACATAAATTCTTTATTTTTATTAAATTTAAACATTTTCTAAGCTGCCAGATGATTTATTCTTTAAAGCACAACTAACTTGGAAGAACACTGCTTAATATTAAACAGTCTGTCTTAAAAGTATCTTTATTATTTAAGATGTTCCCAATCTAGGAATGTACTTTGTATTTTCTCAATCCTTGCTGGTTAGTTTGTTGTTGTTGTTTATAAACTTTTTGTATCTTTTGTTTATATGTGCTGATTTTTTCCCAAAAAATTAGAGAACAATTATTGTAAGTTATTATATATTCACCTTAGTTTTCTACTGTCTAAAGAAGAACACAGTTCAGTCGTTGTGATGTCTGGCCCATGCTATCATGTTGGGTCCATGGTCCTATTGTGGCCAGGGTCTGTGCTGGTGTCCATGGCCTGGATTTCCATTGAAGGCCATGTGGATGTCTGCTGCTGGGGACCATGTTGAATGTGAGTGCCTATGCTGCTGTTGAGGGCTGTGATGGGGTCTGTGGCCTATGCAGCAGCAGAGGACCCTGTTGATGTCCATGGTTTGTACTGCCACTGAAGACCACACTGAGGTCTGTGGCACATACTGGAACCAGAGACCATATAGGTGTCCATGATCTGTGATGTCACTAGAAACCATGTGTAGGTCCATCACCCATGCTCTCCTTTACTCTAAAGGGAAAGCAAGCTGATATTGATGACTGCATACTCACAGTAGAGAAAGGGAGACATAGAAGGTTTCTCTGACAATCCCTACGTCCCAAAAGCAACAACCTAGATGGAAAGACATTGAAAAGAACTCTTAAAAATTATGTTAAGGACGCTAAAGTGTATTTCTTCATAATTTATGGCTTTAGGCAGGGGTTCAGGCCACCGCGAGTTTGTCCATGCTCTGGTGAGTGTATGGGCGACAGAAATTGGACTTGTGGTTGTGGTTGTTGTTGTTCTTCCTTCTTCCTCCTTCTCTTCTTCTTCTCTTCTCCTCCTTTTCCTCCTCCTCCTCGTCCTCTTCCTCATTTTCTTTTCGTTCTCCTTATCCTCTTCCTCCTTTTCCTTCTTTTTCTTTTTTTGGGTCATGTACCAAAGGTGGAGGAGCAGATTTGGGAGGACTGGAACCAATGATACTCAGGATCCAGACCAAGGATGTTGTCCCTCGAGTGCCATCTTCGTAATGTCTTTGTGACAAGATCTCTTACTGGAACTGGTCAAGTAGCCTAGGCTGAGCTCTTCCTTTCTGTCCCTCCGCAGCAGTCGTATTCCATGTGCAAGCTGTTACAGTTGGCTTTTTATACATTGGCTCTAGGGAGAAAGCTAGGGCCTAATGCTTTCAGGGCAAGGGCTTTACATACTGACATCTTAGAGCTGTTAGTTCCTCCCATTGTTAATTACATTTTTATAGCTTTGGTCAGATTTTCAACTGGAATTTTTACCTTTCCCTCATCATATATTTAGAATATGTTTACACAATAAAGCAGTGGTTCTCACACTTCATGACACTGTGACCCATGCAATGAAGCCATGGTTCTCAGCCTTCCTAATGGCATGCCCCTTTAATTCAGTCCCTTATTGTGTGGTGACTCCCAACCATAAAATTTTCATTGCTGCTTCATAACTGTAATTTTGCTGCGGTTATGAACTGTAATATAAATATCTGTGTTTCCTGATGGTCTTAGGTGACCCCCATGAAAGAGTCATTTGACACCTCCATTCTGAGTTGCAAGCCTCAGGTTGAGAGATGCTGCATTAAAGAACTTTTCTCTTTATTTCTGATGTGTTACAGGTCTACATCCATAGAATATATATATATATTCTACACACACATACATATATACATATATATACACACATATACATAGACATAGACATAGACATAGACATAGACATAGACATAGACATAGACATAGACATAGACATAGACATAGACATATACATATACATATACATATGCATACACACACAGAGTCATAGAAGACAAATTCTCTGAAAAGGTTGAAGTTTTCAACCTACTCAATGTAAAAATTGATATATATATATATATCTCAATTTTATATACGTGTATATATTTATATATACACGTATATATCAATATATATGTGTGTGTGTGTGTGTGTGTGTGTGTGTATGTATGTGTGTGTGTGTTTTTTTCCTTCTTACCTTTGTATCTGTGACTTAGGTACTATGTTCCATGAGTGTAGAGAGACCACCTCCAGTAGATAGACATGGCTCCCAGTAGAGGGAAGGGGTAACAAACCCACCTTAAAATATTTTGACCCAGAATTGTTCCTGTGTAAAAGAAATGTAGAGACAAAAATGGAGCAGAAACTGAAGGAATGCCCATTCAGTCAGTGACTGGCCCAACTTGGGATCCATCCCAGGGATGGACACCAAACCCTGACACTATTACTGATGCCATGTTATGCTTGCAGACAGGAGCCCGGCATGACTGTCTCCTGAGAGGTTCTACTAGCAGCTGAATAAGACAGATTCAGATACATACAGCCAACCATCGGGCTGAGGTCAGGGACTCCTATAGAAGAATTAGGAGAAGGATTGAAGGAGCTGAAGGGGAGAGCAACCCCACAGGAACAGCAACAGTATTAACTTACCTGGACCCCTGGGACCTCCCAGAGACTAAGCTACCAATAAAAGAGCATACACAGGTGGTCTAAGGCCTCTGGCACATATGTAGCAGAGGACTGCCTTGTCTGGACTCAGTGGGAGAGTGTGCGCATAATCCTATAGACACTTGATGCCCCAGAAAAGGGGGATGAGGGGGAAGGAGAGGGAGAGGGGATGGGGAAAGCACCGTCTCAGAGGCAAAGGAGGATTGGGGAGAAGAACTCTGGGAGGGGGACTGGGAAGGGCGGCAACATTTGGAATGTGAATAAATAAAGTAATTTTAAAAAGACTTAATTCTGTCCTTTCATCATTTTACTTTTCCCAGGTCACTCTGTCATATGCTAAGTTCTTTTATTTACCCATGTCTAAGTCTACAGTCCATTTTCAATGGAGCTCAGCTTGATGTGGTGTCACTACAAGCAAGTGCATAGCACTATACTGGTGATCCATTGCTAGGGTTAAACAAAGGAAAGAAAACTGAAGTTGGTGGGAAGTGGGCATTGATCAGGGAGGGGTTGGAGAAAGGAAGTGAATATGATAAAAATACATTGGATAAAATAATGTATTAACTCTCAAGAAATTAATAAAATGTTGTTTTAAAGGTTTTAAAATTACATTTATTTGTTTTGTGTAAGGGTGTGGAGCACACTCATGCTTTAGAACACGTGTGGTCAAAAGACAAGTTGTGGGCATTGGGGATAGAACTCTGGTTGTCAGACTTGGTGGCAAGCCCCTTTAACCACTATGACATGTCTCTGGCCCTGGCACAATCCAATCAGAACTCATAAAGTTTACCATAAGATCTTCAGTAGTTTGGTTTATCATTCTTTCTCCCCAAGTTTGGGTTTTCTTTCTGGGATTGTGTTTTTCACTTCTGAAAAATATAAATTCATGACTTACTTTTGGCTTAATGATAGTGTCATGTCTGCATTAAGAAAATATGCCATCACATTATCTATATTTGTTATATATTGTTGGGACTTTGGTAATATTTTTCTCCTCCTGATAGCTTTACTGATTTCTTTTTTCCTTTAATTTTTTTTTAAAGAAAATGACTGGTTTTCACTATTTTCATTTCTTTATGTTTGATCAGACTGATCCCATGCCCTGAGGCATAATTGTGTATTAGAGTTCTCATTTATTCTTCTTAGCTGATTATCTTGTCCCTTAATAGTCACGTTTTTACATTCTTAATATCTGTTCCTTATTCTACATAATCATGTCAATCATGTGAAGTGAAACACTGTTCTTCATGAGTACCTGTTGTGAGGTGTCCACCAGAGAGTAGACCACTCAGACATGAGTTCACACCAATCAGGTAGCCAACTATCAGGCAGCCAATGACTACACTGGTTATTTGAGACCTGAGTACAGACCTGATCCTTTCTCAATATGAGTTTACAAGCACAAAAAGCAAATCCGGGGTTGACACACCTCACTTACCAAGAGCAGTTGGCCAGACGCTGAACTATGGAGTCCAAAGGGCTTACTTTTTTACTTCTTCAAAAGTGTTAACCATATGTATGCTTTGTTCTGAAGGAAAACCAGTTGTTATGGTTTGAACTTATATTCTAAACCAGATTTACCTCATCCTCATCCTCTGAGGGCTGTATGTTCATCCACTTGGCCCTCTCCAACCCTGTACATCCCTTTTCTCATTTTATTTGCAAACATATTCTGAGCACTGATCTGTCAGACCGTATGGAATATGATCACTGTCCTGTAAGAACTCAGGAATGCTACAGACAGCAAATGTGTGAACTAGCAGCTCAAGTTCATTTCAATAAAATGATGGTGATGATAATGAGCATGATGCTGATGGTAGTGGTGATGGTGATGATAATGATACTGATGATAATGATGATGAGATGGAGATGACCGTAATAGAGCACTTCTATGCATCAGGCATATCATGTATCACTCAACAGCAGGAATATGCTCTGAGAAACACATCCTTAAGATATTTCCAAAATGTTCAGGCAATACAGAGAGTATATGTCCATTAATTCAAATTTAGCCTACCTCAGCCAATCCAGGTAGCCTCTTATTAGCCATAATATTGTGTACTGTTTTATAGTAAATTAAAAAAAAAAACAGAAGGAACATGTTCTAAAATAATAACAGTATAGTACATCAAGTGTATAAGGAGATGAATCTTTGTTACATTTATCAGGTATGTGCAATTGCTATACTTAATGTGACTGCACTGTTGCAGATCTGTTTACATCAAATTGGCCTTTTAGTGCCTATAGAGTTATTGTCTCCTGTGTGCAATTTAGTATGCATGTTCTGTTTCTGAAAAGATCTATACTATATTCACTAAGTCAAACAATAAACATTTAAATATATAAATAAGGTATAAATTTACAAAATACCCTTAATAATTAAATAAGATTTTCATCCTTTGAAGACACAGTGCCTTTATTTTCCTGGAAGTATTTATGAAAATTAATAACATGCAGCTATTAATTTATTTTTAAATTAGGTTTTTAAATTTACATTTCAAATAATATCCCCTTTCCTAGTTTCCCCTCCAAAAATCCCCTAAACCTTCCCCCCTTCCCCTGCTCCCCAACCAACCCGTTCCTGCTTCCTGGCCCAGGCATTCTACTATACTGGGGAATAGAACCTTCACTGGACCTAGGGCCTCTCCTCCCATTGATGACTGACTAGGCCATCCTCTGCTACATATATGGCTAGAGCCACAGGTTCCACTATGTGTTTTCTTTGATTGGTGGATTAGTTCCAAGGAGCTCTGGGGGGTATTAGTTGGTTCTTATTGATGTTCCTTCTATGGGGCTTCAAACCCCTTTAGCTCCTTGGGTACTTTCTCTAGCTCCTTCATTGGAGACCATGTACTTCGTCCAATGGATGATTGTGAGCATCCACTTCTGTATTTGTCAAGCACTGTCAGAGCCTCTCCAGAGGCAGCTATATCAGGCTCCTCTCAGCAAGCACTTGTTGACATCCACAATAGTGTCTGGGTTCAGTGATTGTATATGGGATGGATCCTCAGGTGGGGCAGTCTCTGCTCCACTATTTGTAACTCCTTCCATGGGTATTTTGTCCCCCCTTCTAAGAAGGATTTTGAGCTTCTGGGCTAATATCCACTTATCAGTGAATGCATATCATGTGCATTCTTTTATGATTGGGTTACCTCACTTAGGATGATATCCTCCAGATATCACCCTCCATCCATTTGTCTAAGAATTTCATAAATTCACTGTTTTTAATAGCTGCATAGTACTCCATTGTGTAAATGTACCACATTTTTTTGTATCCATTCTTCTGTTGAGGAACATCTGGCTTCTTTCCAGCTCCTGGCTAGTATAAAAAAGGCTGCTATGAACATAGTAGAGCATGTGTCGTTATTTCATGTTGGAGCATCTTCTGGGTAAAAATGCCCAGGAGTGGTATTGCTGGATATTCCAGTAGAAGTATATTCAATATTCTGAGGAACGGCCAAACTGATTTCCAGACTGGTTGTACCAGCTTGCAATCCAACCAGCAATGGAGGAGTGTTCCTCTTTCTCCACATCCTTGCCAGCATCTGCTGTCACCTGAATTTTTGATCTTAGCCATTCTGACTAGTGTGAGGTGGAATCTCAGGGCTGTTTCGATTTACATTTCCCTGATGATTAAGGGTGTTGAACATTTTTTAGGTGTATCTCAACCATTTGGGATTCCTCAGTTGAGAATTCTTTGTTTAGCTCTGTACCCCGTTTTTAAACTAGGGTTATTTGATTTTCTGGAGTACAACTTCTTGAGTTCTTTATATATTTTGGATATTATCCCCTTATCGGATTGAGGGTTGGAAAAGATCTTCTCCCAATCTGTTGGTTGCCTTTTGATCTTATTGACAGTGTCCTTTGCCTTACAGAAGCTTTGCAATTTTATGATGTCCCATTCGTTGATTCTTGATTTTATAGCATAAGCCATTGGTGTTCTGTTCAGGATTTTTTCCTCTGTGCTCATATCTTCTAGGCTCTTCCCCTCTTTCATCTCTACAAGTTTCGGTGTCTCTGGTTTTGTGTGGCGTTCTTTGATCCACTTAGACTTGAGCTTTGTACAAGGAGATAAGAATTGATCAATTCACATTCTTCTACATGCTAATGGATAGTTGAGCTAGCACCACTTGTTGAAGATGCTGTCTTCTTTCCACTGGATGGTTTTAGCTCCTTTTTCAAAGATCAAATGACCATAGGTGTGTGGGTTAATTTCTGGGTTTTCAATTCTGTTCCATTGATTTACCTGTCTGTCACTGTACCAGTACCATGCAGTTTTTATCACAATTGTTCTGTAGTACAGCTTTAGGTCAGGCATGGTGATTCCACCAGAGGTTCTTTTATTGTTGAGAATAGCTTTGCTATCCTAGGATTTTTGTTATTCCAGATGAATTTGCAAATTGCCCCCTTCTAACTCTGTGAAAAATTGAGCTGGAATTTTGATGGGGATTGCATTGAATCTGTAGATTGCTTTTGGCAAGATAGCCATTTTGAGTATATTAATCCTGCCAATCCATGAGCATGGGAGATCTTTCCATCTTCTGGGATCTTCTTTAATTTCTTTCTTCAGAGACTTGAAGTTCTTATCATACAGATATTTCACTTCCTTAGTTAGAGTCACGCCAAGGTATTTTATATTATTTGTGACTATTTTGAAGAGTGTTCTTTCCCCAATTTCATTGTCAGCCTGTTTATCCGTTGTGTACAGAAAGGCCTTTGACTTGTTTGAGTTAATTTTATATCCAGCTACTTCACCAAAGCTGTTTATCAGGTTTAGGAGTTCTCTGGTGGAATTTTAGGGTCACTTATATATACTATCATATCATCTGCAAAAAGTGATATTTTGACTTCTTCCTTTCCAATTTGTATCCCCTTGATCTCCTTTTGTTGTCTAATTGCTCTGGCTAGGACTTCAAGTACTATATTGAATAGGTAGGGAGAAAGTGGGCAGCCTTGTCTAGTCCCTGATTTTAGTGGGATTGCTTCCAGTTTCTCACCATTTAGTTTGATGTTGGCTACTCATTTGCTGTATATTGCTTTCATTATCTTTAGGTATGGGTCTTGAATTCCTGATCTTTCCAAGACTTTTACCATGAAGGGATATTGAACTTTGTTGAATGCTTTATTAGCATCTAATGAGATAATCATTTGCTTTTTGTCTTTCAGTTTGTTTATATAGTGGATTATGTTGATGGATTTTCATATATTGAACCATCCTTGCATTCCTGGGATGAAGCCCAATTGATCATGATGGATTATCATTTTGATGTGTTCTTGGATTTGGTTAGCAAGAATTGTATTGAGTATTATTGCATTAATATTCATAAGGGAAATTGTTCTGAAGTTCTCTGTCTTTCTTGGGTCTTTGTGTGGTTTTGTTATCAGAGTAATTGTGGCTTCATAGAATGAATTGGGTAGAGTACCTTCTGTTTCTATTTTGTGGGATAGTTTGAGGAGGATTGGAATTAGGTCTTCTTTGAAGGTCTGATAGAACTCTGCACTAAACCCATCTGGTCCTGGGCTTTTTTTGGTTGGGAGACTATTAATGACTGTTTCTATTTCTTTAGGGGAGATCATTAATCTGATCCTGATTTAACTTTGGTACCTGGTATCTGTCTAGATAATTTTCCATTTCATCCAGGTTTTCCAGTTTATTTATTTATTTTTTTTATGTATAGGCTTTTGTAGTAGGATCTGATGATTTTTTGGATTTCCTCACTTTTGGTTGTTATGTCTCCCTTTTCATTTCTGATTTTGTTAATTAGGATACTGTCCCTGTGCCCTCTAGTTAGTCTGGTTAAGGGTTTTTCTATCTTGTTGATTTTCTCAAAGAACCAGCTCCTGGTTTGGTTGATTCTTTGAATAGTTCTTTTTGTTTCCACTTGGTTGATTTCAGCCCTGAGTTTGATTATTTCCTGCTGTCTACTCCTCGTGGTTGAATTTGCTTCCTTTTGTTCTAGAGCTTCTAGGTGAGCTGTCAAGCTGCTAGTGTATGCTTGCTCCAGTTTCTTTTTGGAGGCACTCAGAGCTATGAGTTTTCCTCTTAGGACTGCTTTCATTGTGTCCCATAAGTTTGGGTATGTTGTGGCTTCATTTTCATTAAACTCCAAAAAGTAGTTAATTTTTTTCTTTCCGTCCTCCTTGACCAAGTAATTATTGAGTGTAGAGTTGTTCAGCTTCCACCTGTATGTGGGCTTTCTATTATTTATGTTGTTATTAGCCTTAGTCCATGGTGATCTGATAGGGTGCATGGGATTATTTCAATATTTTGTGTCTGTTGAGACTTGTTTTGTGACTGAATATATGGTCAATTTTGGAGAAGGTACCATGAGGTGCTGAGAAGAAGGTATATCCTTTTGTTTTAGGATGAAATGTTCTATAGATATCTGTTAAATCCGTTTGTTTCATAATTTCTGTTAGTTTCACTGTGTCTCTGTTTAGTTTCTGTTTCCAGTATCTGTCCATTGATGACAGTGGGGTGTTGAAGTCTCCCACTATTATTTTGTTCCGTGCAATGTGTGCTTTGAGTTTTAGCAAAGTTTCTTCAATGAATGTGGATGCCCTTGCATTTGGAGCATAGATGTTCAGAATTGAGAGTTCACCTTGGTAAATTTTACTTGTGATGTGTAAGAAGTGTCCCTCCTTGTCTTTTTTGATAACTTTAGGTTGAAAGTCGATTTTCTTCGATATTAGAATGGTTACTCCAGCTTGTTTCTTGGGACCAGTTACTTTGAGAATTGTTTTCCAGCCTTTTACTCTAAGGTAGTGTCTGTCTTTGTCCCTGAGGTGGATTTTTGTATGCAGCAAAAAGTTGGGTCCTGTTTATGTAACCATTCTGTTAGTCTATGTCTTTTTATTGGGGAATTGAGTCCATTGATATTAAGAGATATTAGGGAAAAGTTGTTGTTGATTCCTGTTATTTTTGTTGTTAGATGTGGGATTCTGTCCATGTGGCTATCTTCTTCTTTTTTTATGAATTTATTTTATTTTATTTTATTGTAGGTATTTTCCTCATTTACATTTCCAATGCTATCCCAAAAGTTCCCCATACCCACCCCCACTCCCCTACCCACCAACTCCCCCTTTTTGGCCCTGGCGTTCCTCTGTACTGGGGCATATAAAGTTTGCAAGTCCAATGTACCCCAGAGCTCTTGTCTCTGGCTATCTTCTTTAGGTTTGTTGAAAGATTACTTTCTTACTTTTTCTTGAGCTTAGTTTTATCCGTGTGGTGGAGTTTCCCCTTTGTTATCCATTGGAGGGCTGAATTTGTGGAAAGATATTGTTTAGATTTTTTTTTCTCATGGAATACCTTAGTTTCTCCACCTATGGTAATTGAGAGTTTTGCTGGGTATAGTAGACTGGGCTGGTGTTTGTGTTCTCTTAGGGTCTATATGACATTTTCCCAGGATCTTCTGGCTTTCATAGTCTCTGGGAGAAGTCAGGTGTAATTCTGATAGGTCTGCCTTTATATGCTGCTGGTTGGGTGGGACTCCTTGGCCCTGCTCCTGCTGACCCCTGCCACTCTCAGTTGTATTGGAATAGATGTTATGAGAGTCCTCTGGGGACCATGGAACCATCTGCAATGTTCGTACCCAAGGTGGCCCGGAGCTGGTGCCAACCAGAAATACCAGCTATTAATTTATGATAAAACTATATAAGGTCTATTTAAATGACTTCCTAAAACCAAACATGAGCAAGAATATGACATATAGATATTGTCATGAAAAGAAAACACATAGTAATAAGTTACGGAATCATCAGTCTCCATGTTTAACAGTCTGGAGAATCAGTGTTTATGAATAGGTCATAGAAAGAGATTCATAAGAAAATAATATTAAAGGTACACCAGTGAAGACATTTCCATGAAAGTATTAGGATACCTGCTCAAATGTAGGTAAGAAGAAAAAAATATATACTTATTTCAAATAACCAAAACACTTATTTCCCTTTTATGTGAAGGCCCAGGGGCACAAAGCCCGCAGACCCTCTTTCCTCACCTTGCTTGGGGCTACATGCAGTTTCTGTCTCTGCTTCACATGTCTAGAATTTGCTATCATTGTGAGCATCTATGAGTGTCCAATTTTCCCAGTCTTGCCAGTGGAAGGGGGAAGGTGTAGATGGTACATAGTCCTTCTCACATACCACTAGCCCTGATTAAAAAAAAATGCAGTAGATTTTGGTAAAAAATACAATGGCAGTGAGATGGACCAAGGCATTGCCACATCAAGTTTTAGATGCTTCAGCAGCTGAATCTTGGAGCCAGCATGACATCACCTATCCTTACCTGTGAGCAGCTAGAACAAAAGAGAAGTTTTGCAAGAAGTTGTTTATTCTTTTTTGTGAGAACTCCTTTCTTCAAACTACCCAGACACTGACTGGGGCCAACCCCTTTTGCATAGATGAGTTAAATGTTGTCAACAACAATCATAATTCCTGTGTGACAATAATGTAGTTTAACCTGCTATTTCTTAAAACTGCGAATACCGGGGCCCATTTCCATGACTACGTGAAGCCAAATAGCTTAGAATATTATCCTAATTAGTCTGAAGCAAATGTAACTATTATTGTCAACTTGGTGGGTTTTCTTCTCAGCCAACAGGCTGAAATATCATCATGAAGCAACTGCAGCTTTGAGGGAGAACAAGCAAGGAAGTTTCTGCTCTCGGTGGTCACGTGCTCTCAGTGATCACGTGTTTAATGAAGAACATGCTCTGTAGGAAGAATGGTCAAGTAATACTAGGAGAAAAATCAGTAATTGCTTCCACAGCTAAGCCAGTTGCCTTTCTTGGTAGAAAAGTGCTTATACCCTAGATGGGATTTGGACAACCTCTGTGCATGTTTTAAATTGAGTTTGTAAAACCTATGGGGTGTAGGGATCTTTCCATTGCCTGATAAAGTATCTCCCGTGCTAAGACTCCAGAGGTAAGAGAATGAACAGGTGCTTCCCCATGCTGACCTGCAAGCTGAGCCTGGAAGGCACAAAAATGGGACTGACATAGAGCTACATTAGGCAGTTCCTTGAATTAATTCAGAGCATCTGTCCATTGTAGAGACAAAGCCCACAATTCTGAGCCACATGGCCTGTACTTGACACTCCAGAGGCATCATTTCAGCCTTCACATCAGTTTGAAATGGCATCACTAACCATTTCAAAGCTTAATGGCTCAAAACAACAACCGCTTACACAGCCTAGTTGTGAGTCACAACTGCAAGCGGAAATCAGCCGCCTTTCTCTGGGCTGAAGTCAGATGGGAGGTTCTATGCTCATTCACTCTTGGCTGGTCTCACTCCCATGCCTGGCCTTGGCTGGGACAACTGGGCACTTGGCTCTGCTCTCTGTGGTTACTTGCCCTTGGCAAGCAAGCCTGCTGGAGGCAGGGGTCCAAGTGAACCAGAGGAAACCTGCAAGGGCTGGAACAGGCTCTTCCGGCCAGCTCTCTTAGTCTCAAAAGAATGCAGGCCAAGTGAGAAATGAAACTCAGGGGAAATAGAATCTACCTTTAGTGCTACAAAGTTAACTTCTCCCAGGTGAAGGGAGAGGTAGAGATTTTTATTACCTACCCACCAGAATTATTTTATTTCAACTTTCTGTAGCTCCAGGAAAACACAGTACCTCAGGGATATCAAAGCCATGTTGTTCAATAAATAATTTTCCAGATGTTTCCCAGAAAGAGCGTGGATGACAGGGAGAAGAGAATGTTGTCTTCTACTTTGGAGTTACACTGACAAAGTGGGAATATATACTCTTAACTCTCAACTTTTATTTAGATCAACTCGGTTGAAAAATGATCACTAATGTTACTGGAGTTGAGTGTGCAACTCTGTAAATTGCGATAAAATGTTACATTGTTGTGATAACTTGCTCTGCAATGAAAACCCCTGAGATTAATTTGTCAATCTGCCCTTAGTGGAAAATCTTTTGATTAAGGATTTAGGGCACAGCATATTTCTAAACTGTGAGCCAAAGTTTCCTTATCTGTAAAACACAGGGCAATAATTCCTTACTCTCTTTTGAGGTTTTATTAAGTTCACGATTTCAACATTTTAAAGATAGTTCCTGGCGCTCTGTGGTGTTTAACAATAACGACTCTCTGTTATTACTGCCATCAGTAACAGGTGGAATCCCCAGTAAACATTGAAACTTTCAGCACAGCCTAGCAGATTGAAGATACATGCTTGCTGCCTCGTTCTCCCTTAACAATAAAAAGGTATCCCCAGGAGAAACAACGAGTCCTTATATTGGAATCTGAGGATGGATAACTGGACACAGGCCTATGGAAAAACGACACACAGTGCAAGTATGGTAAGCCTGAGCAGCCAGCCAGCTCTTTCTGAAGGTGTGTGTACATTGCTAGAGACAGTGGATAAAGGAAAACTGATCAACCCAAAGCTCGGGCTTAAAGATGTTCAGCATCTCGACTTCAGCACATCCAGCTGGGGTGGGACAGAGTGACATGAGTGAGATGAGAACTCGGATAGCTGAGAAATGAGACATCCATTCTTTTTTTTAAATTAAATTAAATTTTCTTTACTTAGTCACATTACATCCTGCTTACTGCCTCCTCTTTGACATCCCTCCCACAATCCTCCTCTCCTCCCTCTCCCTTTCTCCTCTGAGAGGGTGGGCTTCCCCCCGTAACCGCCCAATCCTGGCACATCAATTCTCTGTGAGGCTAGGTGCTTCCTCTCCCACTGAGGCCAGACAAGACAGCTCAGCTAGAAGAACATATCCCACCCACATATAGGCAACAGCTTTAGGGACAGCCCCTACTTTAGTTGTTCGGGACCCACATGAAGACCAAGTTGCATATCTGCTACATATGTGTGAGGAGGCCTAGGTAAATGTGTTAGGGATTGGTGCTTGCCCATGGGAGACATCAATTCTTGCTCCCTCCTCTGCATCTCTCCAGAAAGAATGGGTAAGAGTTAAGGGGTACACTCATGCCCAGCACCGTCACTGAGAGGAAAAGAAGAGATGGGGAAGCGACAGGAATAGTTCTGAATCTGCAGCTCAGCATCTCAGGAAGTTAGCAGAAGGTGATTCCATTCAGGAAAATACATCAATAAGAACACTGAAGAATGTCCAGAAATAAGATAGTAGCTCTCAAAGACCAGTTAATGACATCAGTGTTGTTATTACCTAAGTGAGGACCGTACTCTCGAATCACTAAACAACAAAAACAAAAGGAATCAGTTTTCACAAGGAATTTGAAGTTTTTAATTTCTGAGTGGTTTGTCTATTCTACAGGTTGTGCAAAGACAAAGATGGAGCAGAGACAGAGGGAATAGCCAACCAGTGACTAGCCCAATGTGAGACCCACCCCATGGGAGAGAATGAACCCCTGACACTATTAATGATAATCTGTTATGCTTGAGGACAGGAGTCTAGCATAACTGTCCTCTGAGAGGTGGTCGGAAACACATGCAGAGACCCACAGCCAAAGATTAGGTAGAGCTTAGGATATATAGCAGGCATGCAGCTTGGTCCTCATGTAGGTCCTGCAATAATTGGAGTGGGGGCTATCTCTGACTCACACTCTGTTGCCTGCCTTTAGATTCCTTTTCTCTAGCTAGACTGCCTCATCTGGCCTCAGTAGGAGAGGATGTGCTTAATCCTGATGAGGCTTGGTGTGCCAGGGTGGGTTGATACCCAGTGAGAGGGAGGAAAGGGGAGTGGGGGAAGGAGTAGTGAGGGTGAGACTGTGAGAAGAGGAGGGAAGGGGGCTTTGAGTGGGATGTAAAGTGAATAAGTAAATTAATGAAAAAAAACCCTACATATCAGCCACCATGTCTAGGGCGTTGTATTCTGAGTGAGACTCAACTGGAGAAGACCTCCCTAATGTCAGGGACTATGCTTATATTGACTGTCCTGTGAGCCCACACCAGACCTTTAAGAATTAGTTTATACACCAGGCTTAATTTTCACCTATTTGCAAGTCAAGTTGCTGAGCTCTTCATCTATGGTTTTCTAGAGGTGAGATAATTTTTATGTCTCAGACTACTTGCTCAAGTTGGTCACTCTTATAATTCTGTTCATTTCCCTCATGACTTCTAGGCTCTATTGACATGGGGAAAGCATGCTATAGACTCTGATAGAGATTTCTTTGTTTCTTTGTTTCTTTCTTTGTTTCCTTCCTTCCTTCCTTCCTTCCTTCCTTCCTTCCTTCCTTCCTTCCTTCCTTCCTTCCTTCCTTCCTTCCTTTCCTTCTCTCTCTCTCTCTCTCTCTCTCTCTCTCTCTCTCTCTCTCTCTCTCTCTCTCTCTCTCTCTCTCTCTCTCCATTCTGCACCTTCTGCAGAGAGCCTTACAATGTCTGATAGGGATTGGCTTTCTACTTTGCCCTTTTATGCAAGCAAGGCTTTGAGGATCCTCTAGCTAAATATTCCTTTTCTTCTCAAGTTGATTCCTATAAATACAGTGTCCCACTTGGAATTGGGGGAGCTCATAGCGATGTGGCAATGAGCATCGTGAAGTTGATTAACACTGAGCCATGTCATGTTTCTAGATAGTTGTACTCTTACACCAGTTACCTATGAAAGACTTGTCTGTGCTCAAATTCTCTCTAGCATTGCTTATCATCATTCAAATATTTCCCAGCATGAGATGTAAAGATGGCATGCACACATGACATGAGTTCCCTTCTCCAACCCTCACATTGATATTGAGAATCTCTGAACCTTTAAGAGTCATTGGGTAAAGAAGCACCACTTTGCAGCCAGACCAATATCGTTCCTGAGAGGCTGTGTTCATTTTTTCTAGCGAAACTTAGATAAATCAAGCTGGGTCCCTCTCATCTCCCCAGCACTGCTCTCCATGAACTTGATTTCCCTTCTGCTTTTCACCGTGGATAAAGCCATATGTTTCCCTCACCAGATATCAGCCCCTGTAAAACCATGGTCCCAAATAAACCTCCTTTCGTTATTACCCAGTCCCAGGGACTTTGCTATAATGAGCAGGGTGTAGACTAATAGGTATAACTGTGTTGAAATGGAATTTCTCTGCTCTTTGGGGGCAAGATTTTACTTTTATGAAATAGACCATTCTTTCTATTTTTTTTTTTTTTTTTGGATTTACTGTTGTTCTTTGCTTCCCTGATTATCCAGTATCAACGGACATCACTGTAGCAGATGCCGCAGGGGGCTGTCATCAATTTCAAGTTCTGAAAAATCATGGTTTACAAAGATAAGAAAAAACATTACAAACCAAATCCATCTAATGAAACCAGATTTAGTATACCCCATGGTCTCCTTAGGCATGGCTCCTGGATCAAGTAAGTGCGGTCCCTAGATCATTATACTACAGCTTTCTGTGCCATTGCCTCCCTGCCCTGACCCTTTTATGTTATGTTTTTGAGACAACGTCTCATTATATAGCCTTGGCTGTCTTCAAGCTCACTGTGTAGACTAGTCTGGCTTTTAAACTCACAGAGATCTGCCTGCTTCAGCCTTCCAAGTGCTGAGATTAAAGGTGTGTACCACCAAGCCTGGCCAACTTCTCTCTTAAAGAACCTAAACTTGAGCTAATTGCAAGCAAATATGTTTCTGGCTGTGAGGTTTATATGGGGTTAAAGAGACCATTTTACTTCTGTCCTATCATCATTGAGAACCCACTGAGCATCCTTCCTCCCATCTGACTTTATAACCCACTTACGGTTGTTTTTTACTCTGCCTTGGCTTCCTTCATTTCTAAGACAAGGCTGAGGTAGTTTTAAATAACTCAACCCACATTTTCTTTCTTTCTTTTTAGCAATGTTTTTACTAATCCTTTGAGAATTTCATACAATGTATTTGAAGCATAGTCATGCCCCAGCCTTCTCCCACAATCACCCTCTCCATTCTCACATTCCTTCCCACCCAACTTTGAGACTTGTTTCCCCTATAAAGTCCAGTTTTTGTGACCCAGATAGTCTGTATATTGGGGCCTGGCCTGGGATCATCCTGTCAGGGTTACATCATTAAAGAAATCTGACTCTTTCACAGCCGCTATCAAATGCCAATGTCTTCTCAGTTGATGATGAGATTCCAAGCCTACTTTCACCATCTGTGTTCAGACTTGTCTGGCTGCAGCCTAGAAAGATCTAGTACATGCTAACACAATCCCTGAGTTCATACATGCAACTGCTTTGTTGTGTCTGGAAAACATTGCTTCCTTGATGATTTTAACCAGCTCTGGACCTTACAATCTTTCTTCCCCTCTTCCTTGAAAATAATCTGAGCTGTGGAGAAGGATATGATATTTATATTCCATTTAGGGCTGAATACGCCACAGTTTCTTATTCTCTTCATGTTAACTACTTCATATGTATATGTGTGTATGTGTGTTATGTATGGTGTATGTGTGTGTTTGTATGTGTATGTGTGTGTTTGTGTGATATATGTGTGTTTTTGTGCATAATGTGTATGAAAGATATAAGTGTGTTTGTGGGTATATAATATGTATGGGTGTGTGTCCATGTGTGTATATGTGCGTATATGCGTGTATGTATGGTGTGTGTGACAGTGTGTGTAAATGTGTGTGCAAATGTGTGTGAGTGTGTGTGTCTGTGTACGTATATACGTACCTGTGTGGTGTGTGTGTGTGTGTGTGTGTGTGTGTATGTGATGTAAGTGTGCTTGTGTGTGTAATATGTATGTCTGTGTATATGTGTATGAGTGTGTATCTGTTTGTGTATATGTGTGTTTGTATGGTGTGTGTGTGTGTGTGTGTGTGTGTGTGTGTGAGAGAGAGAGAGAGAGAGAGAGAGAGAGAGAGAGAGAGAGAGAGAGAGAGAGGGTATGTGTATGTGTGTGCATGTGTGTTGGGAGGAGGCTTTATATTAGCAGCCACAGCAAGAAAAAGCTTCTCTGGTGAGTCATTGTACACTTTGGGTGTCTTTCCTTTAGATGCTCATAGGCAGCTGTGAGCCAGAAGGATACTTCTTATAAGCAACATTCATGTGGCATTAAATGCTCAGTACTACTTCTACATATTTTTTATATCTCATTAATAAAATTAGTGGGAAAGTGAGCCTAAGAAAGAGAAAGGCACTCACTAGGCTGTTGCTAGGTTCTCACTAATAGATGAAGTCTGTAGACATATTTATTCTTACTTTTTAATTCTTGCTATGTTTTGAGAAATGATTCTAATTCATTTTTTTCTACTATTTATACTCAGATTATATCACATTTTTATATGGTACATGGTCTTAAAAGTATACAAACAACATATGATAGACAATAATAACTAATAATGGTGAACTTAAAAGAATAATAAATTCATTGTGATGTAGTTACAGTATATATTTAGATTATGCCAAGTATAAAATACACACTAATGAGAAATATTTTTCTAGGCTTATTTTCTATTAAAATGTGCACATTCCAGAAATTTCCAGTCAAAAGTTAGCTCATCTTCTTTTTTCAGTGAATACCACTTTGATGATTTAAATTTCTACTTTCTAAATTAAGAACCATTTTACAAATATAACGGGAACTAAGGAACATAACACATTCTGTGTGGGTGATTTCATATTTCTTTTTCTTTTTTGCATTGAAATTATTAATGAAATGTTAAACTAATGCTTTCACATTCAAGTTCTTTAGAGGTTTATTTTTAAATGAGAAGGTGGGAAGAACAGAGCCTGCACATAGCTATCCACCTCTGCAGCAAGGGCGCAGTGTGAAACCACAGCCACACAGCTATCAGGGTACCCTTTTAAAAAACTGTAGTCAGGGGAATAATTATATAACTCAAAATTCAAGTTTCATGAAAAGTTCTATGTCCAAAACACTTACATAAGACAATTGTTTTTCTTGTTTCCTTAAAAACTTCATATGACCATAGCTATCCACGGCAAAGTGGCAAGACCTGCCTGCACGTCTACCAACAGCCTCACTAAGGATCCATCAGCATGAGTATCAGCTATTTTTCTGTTGCTGTGGTAAAGTTACTGGCCAAAAGCAACGTATAGTCGATAGAATTTATTTTGCTTATGGTTCCAGAGGGAGAGTTCATGATATTGGGGTAGCATGGTGTGATGGCACGAAATGAAAATTGGTTGACTACATTTCACGCACCCACAGGAAGCAGGAAGGTTAAGCAGGAAGCTGGGTGAGGCTGTAAACGCCCAGCATCCAACCCGAGTGAAGAGCTTCTCCCAGCAAAGCTGTACCTCCCAGGGGCTAGGTAACTTCTCCAAGCAGCGTCATCAGCAGGGGACCAAGTGTTCAAACACTTGCACCTATAGGGAATGCTGTATATTCAAACCACACCACAGTATGGAACCGATTATTGTTAGGAGATCTTAATCATCAGGGAAATGCAAATCAAAACAACCCTGAGATTTCACCTCACACCAGTCAGAATGGCTAAGATGAAAAATTCAGGTGACAGCAGATGCTGGCGAGGATGTGGAGAAAGAGGAACACTCCTCCATTGTTGGTGGGATTGCAAGCTTGTACAACCACTATGCAAAATCAGTCTGGTGGTTCCTCAGAAAATTGGACATAGTACTACCGGTAGATCCAGCAACACCTCTCCTGGGCATATATCCAGAAGATGTCCCAACCGGTAAGAAGGACACATGCTCCACTATGTTCATAGCAGCCTTATTTATAATAGCAAGAAGCTGGAAAGAACCCAGATGCCCCTCAACAGAGGAATGGATACAGAAAATGTGGTACATTTACACAATGGAGTACTACTCAGCTATTAAAAAGAATGAATTTATGAAATTCCTAGCCAAATGGATAGACCTGGAGCGCATAGTCCTGAGTTAGGTAACCCAATCACAAAGGAACTCACACAATATGTACTCACTGATAAGTGGATATTAACCCAGAAACTTAGGATACCCAAGATATAAGATACAATTTGCTAAACGCATTAAACTCAAGAATGAAGACCAAAGTGTGGACACTTTGCCCCTTCTTAGAATTGGGAACAAAACACCCATGGAAGGAGTTACAGAGACAAAATTTGGAGCTGTGACGAAAGGATGGACTATCTAGTGATTGCCATATCCAGGGATCCATCCCATGATCAGCTTCCAAATGCTGACACCATTACATACACTAGTAAGATTTTGCTGAAAGGACCCAGATATGTGGAGAGTCGTGCCTCGAGCAATCATGAGCCGCGAGCAATCGCCATTATAAGATGGCGCTGGCCTCCGCTGTGCCTAACTAGTAAACAAGCCTTGTGCGCAAGTGCGAGAGTGAACTCATGCTTAGTCACTGCCCATCTCAGGACGTAGTAGTGGGGTGATGGGCGAGCAACAAATCAGGAGTTGACACGCCACATCAGGTGCTGAAATGCCATGGCTGAGGGCTATATAAGCGACCCCATTTTCCGGGGTCTGGGTCTTCCCTCTTGAAGAAGCAATAAAGCTTTTGCTGCAGAAGATTCCGGTTGTCCGAGTGTGTTCTTGCTGGCGAGAACGATAGCTCGGTACACAGATATAGCTGTCTCTTGTGAGACTATGCCGGGGCCTAGCAAACACAGAAGTGGATGCTCACAGTCAGCTATTGAATGGATCACAGGGCCCCCAATGGAGGAGCTAGAGAAAGCACTCAAGGAACTAAAGGGAACTGCAACCCTATAGGTGGAACAACTATATGAACTAACCAGTACCCCGGAGCTCTTGACTCTAGCTGCATATGTATCAAAAGATGGCTTAGTAGGCCATCACTGGAAAGAGAGGCCCATTGGACTTGCAAACTTTATATGCCCCAGTACAGGGGAACGCCAGGGCCAAAAAGGGGGGATGGGTGGGTAGGGGAGTGGGGGGGTCGGTATGGGGGACTTTTGGGATAGCATTGGAAATGTAAATGAGGAAAATACCTAATAAATAATGAAAAAAAAAAGAAAAAAAGAAAAAAGGCGAAGCTTGAGGTTAAATGTTCCTCCAGATTAACTCTCTCAGACCTAGAGCCCTTGAAACTATGTGAAACCGCTGTGTAGATTTTGGTTTCATCCTTGGATTGTCTTAGCATTGCCTTAATGAAACAAAGTTTGCAGTCACTTTGCAGAGTAAAGGTTGTCTTGAGGCCACAGTTTGGGAGATGCGAGTCTGTGGCTGTGTGGCTTGTCCCCTCTGTACAGAACATCAAGTAGGAAGTGTAAGGTCTTTCAGAAGCTGTTCACTTGATACATAGGATGTGACAGACAGGTGAAGAGGGAGGGATGACTACTGTCCTGATTTCCCTTCATGGCACATCCTGGAAGACTGAAATATCTTCCTCTAGACTCCAACCTCTCAATATTTCTCCCTCTTTATAGAAGTTCCAGAGGCTGAATGCCAAGCATATATCTTTGGACTTATTTAATTAAACTTACTGAGGATTAAGAATCATGGCTATCCACTGGAATCATAAACAAAAATGCTACAAATAACAATATTTGTGGATTCCTATCTATAAAAGAGAAATAATTATAACTTACTGTGATATTGTGCAGTTCCATTTTCACAAGAGCTGCCTCTTTATAAAAGGAAAAGATAGAAAAGAAAATTTGGGGTTATAAAGGAAAAAAAAACCTCTCCTGTTTTAAAAAACCCCAATCAGGAAGTAACTCTTCTATAATTTCCCATACTAATGTGATGTCACTTGAGAAGGGATTTGCTTCTGAACAAAGGAATGCTCTATTTTGAGAACTGTGATTTATGAACATGGCTGCTTCATTTGGAGACTATATTTAATAAACTTGTATTCAATTGGTTTTCTTTAGTTTAAGTTATTATTTCCTTTGAAGGACCAATCATGACTGTCACTATAGAGACTGGAGTACTTATGCCGGTGATAGCTAATTGGTAAAGAAGATTTTTTTTTTGATAGGCAGCAAAAGAGAGCTCATTAATGCATGCTACAATCTGTACAAAAGATACCCATGGAGTGTCACCCCTATTCATGTGAAGCAGTTGGGCTCTTTATACTCAAAGTGATAGTTTTTTTTTTTTAATGTTTTCACTATCTTAGTTTATGCTATATTTGTGCATTCTGATTCTAAACCTTACTTCCCTTCTCAGATGAGGAGTGATAACACAGGAGAGAGAGCTGTCACACTTACGCTTGGGGACTGAAGTAAGGTAGCATTTTATCTTCTTTGTATATTCGTATTTATGACTACATGCTAAAGGATGAATTGTGTCTCCTAGAGTGCATATGGCAGACTGCTATTATAATAGGAGGGGGGTTTCTCAAAGAAAGAGAATAGAGTTGCAATGAACACTTATGATCTATGTCCGTAGAAGGAAAGGAGAGGAATGAATGATGGGTACCACAGGAGAAAGGCCATGTAAGAATTTTCTGAGAAGCTGAGTAATGAAGGAGCTCCTGAAGGAACAAACACCCTTGATGTAGGAATCCTAGTCTCTAGGTATTAAGAAAATGACTTTGTCTTACTCAAACTGCCTTGGGTACTGTGTTTTGCTAAGGTTGTCTTGATAAATAAACACATTCTCTTCTTGCTATTAATAACTGTGTTCCTGCCATTCTTCAGCAGAGAGACATGGGTGATCCCTTATTCAAAGGAGAGGTATTTGGGTCTTTTGTCTCTTGATTCATTCTATTTTATTTGTAAAGGACAGGGCTGAGTATCATCTCTTCTAGAAAATAAAAATAAGAAACAATTCAAGGGACTTCACACACTTGCTAAATAGGAGAGGCACTTTTTAAAAGGAAGAATTCTGAAGAACAAAGGATCCTTAAGTAACTTCTTTCTTGAAAAGTAGATTGTTTGAGGCTGGGGAGATGGCTCAGTAGTTAGTAGTTAGTGAACTTGCTTTGCAATTGGGGAATTGGATCACTAGAAATCACATCACTTAGGAGTAGGTATGGTGGCTTACCCATACATCAGGCATTTGGAGGTGGAGACTAGGATTCCCCCACAGCAAGTGGGTTAGCCATGGAGCCCTACAAGGAACCTCTAGATTCAACTGAGAGACTCTTGACTCAACAAATCAGGTGAAGAGTGAGAATGCCTCTGGACATCAGCCCCAGGTCTCCACATGTAAACATACGTGGAGGTACACACTGAACCTCACACATGTACATGCCTACATTCACACACACACCACAGACACACACACACACACACACACACACACACACACACACACACACACCATGTGTACGAATATGAAGGAAAAGAAAGCTGATGATTGGCCTCTTTGCTCTGGTTTTCTGTTTTCTTACAGTGGAGATGTCAAGACATTTCATCCTGAACCCCAAATTTTTCTCTTTCATGTTTGCATTCTTATGGAGTTCTTGCAAAATATTTCCTCTAGTGGCATCTTTCTAGAGTAAAATGGGCTATAGTGACGTTTTACTTCCATCTTAAAGTGAGAAGGCATTTTGCCTTTTCATTTAGCATTTGCCACATTCTGTTTGTTGATTTCTCCTCAGTTTGGTAACGTGAAATGAGAACTCTCTCCAGATTGCAGTAGGAGGCTGTAGGCAGGGACTGGTACTTGTGCATCCTGGGTACTTGCCGGTCCTACCCAGAATCCTCAAGACTGTGCAACTGATGTTCATTGTGTTTCCATTCAAATATCCAGTGTTTACAAGAAGCTTCCAAGCTCAAGTCTTCAGAGGCAAACCACAGACTGGTGTGAGAAAGAACAGCTCTTATGCAGTGGTTGATCTTGCGGAGATTCCTTGAAGAGAACGTGTTAGCTGACTACATGCCACATTCATAGAAGCCTTGGATACAGCAGTACAGTTTTCAATCCTTCACTTCTCTATGGTTGTTGAAATAGATGAGGGGTAAAGGGCAGCAGAGGAGGAGGAAGCAGAAAACTCTGTTCAGACAATTCTTTAAGGCCTAGAGAGGCACAGTCTACCTCCTCTAGGATGTGGACCTTGACTTGTCAGACAGGGAACTTACTTCTGGGAATCCCACATTCCTCATGGTGTGACCTCTCTCATGGCACTTTCTCTTTGCTTTGCAGTACCACACTTTGTAAGCCATCATTGCTGTGTTCTAAAATCTTCGCCCCCTCAGTTCCAAGCTTTGCCAGTGCTGCAGTACTGCCCGCCATAGGTATCCTTTGCTGTCAGATTTCTGTTAGCCTGTGATCATAGGGAGAAGAGTAGAAGGCAGAGCAGGAAAACGGTTTTCCTGTAGCAGTGAGCTATAAACAGAGGGTATCCATTGCTGTCACAGCAGTTGAATTCAATGCATTAACTCTCTCCAAGATTCATCACACCCTATTGAATGCACCAATCAAATAGCATTTTCCTCAAAGGTGCAGTTTGCTGGTCTCTATTTTTCTCCTCAAGTCTATATTTTTTAACAGCTCTGTCATCTTTGACACTAGTTCTCACCACAGACCCTGGATCCTAGCTACTAGATCTGCCCTATACTGCTGGTCTCCTTGTTTCTTTTGCTTTTATATTTTGAAAATGAACAATATCCTTTTTATGTATTTTTTAATTTCATATGCATTGGTATTTTGCCTGGATGTATGTTTGTGTGAGGGTATGAGTTAGTTCTGAGCTGCCATGTAGGGTCTGGGAATGGAACACAGGACCTCTGGAAAAGCAACCAGTGCTCTTAACTGCTGAGCCTTCTCTCCAGCCCTGCATTTAATCTTAAATTAAAAAATAATTCAATTTCTCCTTCTAAAATACAACTCCTTAATTTCTGTCTCCTTTTGGGAGATGTTTCCTCTCTACTGATATGTGTCTCTATCTACCATGCTGAATGGATGATGATGCTATGACTCATTGAGCAATTAGCATATGTCTTGCCTGGGGCTAAATATTTTCATATTCTCTATGTCCTTCATAAACTAAAAAAAAACTATCATATTATTCTAGTCTCACATCCAAAAGCAGGGATCGTTGAGTTAAGGATAAAGAGAGTTAAGGACTTATTCAGTGATAGGGTCAAGACTGGACCTATCTCTAAAGCCTGTGATTTTATGTATTTCATAATTTGTCTGCTCTGTGTTTGCATACTAATTTCATATTCCCACTAACTTATTCATCTCCTTGGATCTATAAATCCTTATTTGTGCAAATAGAATCTGGACTCTAGGATCCTTAAGTCCTCTTTAGATGCATTCGTTTAGTTTTCCCATCATCTTGGGAGTAGAATGAGAAAAAAAATGCTAGTTTTTATGTATGTAAACATATGCAAATGACTTGAAAGATTTGCTCCAAATATTAAGCACCAAATAATCCATGGAAACATGAGATGGTCTAGAATGAAATATTCATAATCTGTCAGTATGCCATATCAGCTCCAATATGCACCAAACTGTGAATGTCATCAGTACATTGCAGTCTGATACAGGAATTCTGGGCTACAGTTGGGCCTGTCTTCTCCAAATTCTGTCATGTAGTGATCATGGTACTTACTAGTCATTTTTTAATGTGAAATTGGTATTACTTCTGAGTTTCAGAAGACTTCCAGGTATCATTGTTGCTTATTATTATTAATCACTTGTTGAAAGAAAGAGACTATGATCAGGGGAAAGTTGGATAGCTCAACAGCGGCATCATTGCTTGGAAACAGGAGAGCTGTCCTTCACCTTGACTGCTGTATTCACTCATCAACAGTGCTTCCAGGCAGCAACGTGTTTAACAGTGCGGCATTACAGGCAACAAAGGGCGTAAAACAAGGACATTGACTTGTATCTGCAAGATGGGCCCCATAAGACTTTGGTTAACTGTGTTGATACTTTGAAATCGGGGCTTTGCAGAATTCACTATTTAAACTTAACACTCACTTGTATCTTGTCTAAAACATTATCAACCATTTCAGTGGGGTAACCCAGTCCAGGTTACTCATTATGACTGAGAAGCTCACTGGAATAAAACTGTGCCGTAGATAATAGATATATAGTTTTCTGTCAGACTGAAAAAAAATATGTTGGATGTGAACATTGGCATGCCATCCTGACTAAGGATAAGTGTGTGTACACACTGGGGACTTTAAACTTCCCTATCTCTCATTGTCTGCAGGTTGAAGACAGATTAAGGAAAAAATAACCAGCAGCAGCTCACAGTGATTTCACCTATAGATGTAGATAACGCATGTTGCCATGGATACAGCATAATTATAACACCTGAATAGAATCTAAGGGGATTGGAAAACAAGAGACAAAGAAATAAGCTTAATTATTCATCTTTTGAAAAATCTCTACAGACAATTTAACAGTAAAGTAAGGTGACTAAAGAACACATATGTTTCATGCCCATATGCCCCAGGAATAACTAATTAGGCACAATGTGTCATTTCTAATTACAAAAGTAATTGCCGGAAGAAGGACAGCTGAATAAAGAGTAGCTAGAGTGCTCTCTTGCTGGGTATAATGTGCTGAATGCTGCATGGCCGATTGGATGTTTTTTCATGAGGATTGGATTGTAACTGTTTTAATTAATTAGGTTTTTTTAAATAACTTTCTGATTACCAAAGCAGACACAAAACTACTGGCTGTAGCAAAAGCCTTTGAGTATCAAGAAAAAAGGGGACGCTTCCTTTGTCAATTCTCATCAAGGAAGAAAGTTCCTGTTTGTTTCTTTCACTGGCCTGAGAATTCTTCTCTCTGGGAGCACAAGGTGATAGATAGAGACAAATCCCTCAGAAAAGCAAAGCACTGCCTGGAATTCTAAAGGAGAATTGTTTTCAGTTAATGAGCAGATACCACGGAAGACATAAGATTATTCATACTTTAGTCTGAGTTGAATTAAACTAAATCCTTAAGATCACACTATGAGAAAAGCTTGCTAAGCTATGGGAGGCAGATTCTAGGGTGGCCCCAAGTTTTCTCTCTGGTATGCATACCTTGCTAATTCCTGGACTGTGAGCACAGTAGATTTAGCTTTGGAATATAATTAGATTGTGTTAAATGACACCATTGACCTTTAATTAAAACCCCCCTCGGTGTGCCTGACCTTATCCAAGTCAAGCAACCAGAAACAGAAAATTAGACATTCAACATGCAAAAGTAGCCTGAGAGTGAAGAGGCTGGATGGCCAGGGCTCACATGACATTAGGAACTGAGAGTAGCCCTAGCTGTTAGCTCACCTACAATGCTGAGCTTTGTCCTCTGATGTGCTACTTAATTCTACTAGTGCCAACAATGAGCTTGGAAATTGTCTTCTTTGGATACTGTGGGTGATAACTAGCCTGGAACCATTATTTCTGCCCTGTGACTATCTTGGGATATGTCAAGAAACACAGCCATGACACCTTTGATTTCTGATCTTTAGAACTCTATACTCGAAAGGGGACTGTTGTCTTTAGCCACAGAGTTTGTGGTATTTGTTTGTGGCATTTCACAGCAATTGAAAATTAGTAGAAGAGAGTAGAATTGGAAGGGCATAAGAGAAATCCTTTGAGTTGCAGAAGGTGAGGGGACAGATGGGCTGAGAACGCTCCTGGGGAATGGTGGAAGAGCAACACACATGTTTTAAAATAGAGGCAAGAATTCATAGTCTAGAGGCTAGAGAATTAAAAGAGGGGTTCATGACATCTACGTTTCTTTGAAAATTAGTTACTCTTATTGTCACAAGCCTCCTTCCATCTAGTCCCTCAGGGCAAGTCCTAGCATCTCCTTTTTTAGAATCTAAACCATGAAGTAGATTCTTCTTGGACCAACAAGCCACCCTGTAGTTGTGGGGAGCTGGTCTGGCCCAAGGTTGGGATGGAGATGTGGTTAAACCCTGGAAATCTTGTCCTGGGATTAGCACCTTTGCCCTGCTTCCAGGTCAAGTAGCCTGTAGCCCAATAGCTAGTTTAAACTTCCTTCCCCCTTATAAGGGCATGTGAGGAGCATCTGGAATTCCTCCTTATGCTAATGAGGTATCTCCAGCAATGTGACCCTGGCCAATGATATACCCATATCCTGATAGTCTCTACTTACCCCCAAATGTTTAAATAGCCTTTGTCCCCCTCATTAAACAATCCATTTTACTGAAGCTGCCTCTTGAGAGCCAGTTCTTGCCATGCTCACTGCCACCTGAGGTCTCCTTTGCTCCCCGCTGTTCCACCTGGCTTCCCCTCTCAGGATTCACTGATTGTGGCCATAGGCCTATTGTTCCATTATGGGGCAGGAAGCAGGGCCTAAATGACAGATTCTAGTTCTGATTTTTCTTTATTACATCAACTTTTGAAAGTGAATGAGGAATTATACCAGCTATAGGTTTGATAGTGAGGTTCTCTGGAGTCCCTTTCAACAACAGTGTTTCTGATAAACTCATATCACTGATCTCGACAGGCCCTACTGGATCCTGTCTCTTTTCTACTTGATAATGCAAGTCTCTTGATGTTCACATTTTTCTCAAAGATCTTTAAAGTCCATCTACTAAAGGCCTTAAGATGCCACTCATTTTTCTAAATTTATGAATGTTAAAGTAATGCTTTAGTGTCATAGGCTCCTACTCATCCTTAAGAACCTGACAGTTGCAGGTGACCATAATATCACACGGTTTCTAAACATAATGTCTGCTTCCACATCCACACAGTCCATGCATGGCTTTTTGGGGATGAAAAAAATTTTTTAAATATAAATCTTGCAATTGAGTCTAACAAGTCCATCCAGATCTAGCTTAGAAGCTTTCTTTCCTGAGTTTTCCTTATCCCTTCAATGGGAAATGCTAGCCTTGCTCTGTCAACACCACGAATGTTGTTCCTGACATCGGTCCTTTATAATAGTATTCCATAGTAAACATGCTCATATCTGCTCATGTAAACATACAATGCACATGTGTATGTTTATATCTGATTGTCTCCAAGGGATCATAGGCTCTCTGAAAAACTGAAAATGTATTTATCTATTATCTATGCTATAATGTTTATGTATGTATGCATATATATGCATATGTATATATCTTTACCATTTGCAAATATATACATATGTATATTTGTAAATATCACCTTGATTATCGAAGGATTAAGCAGTATGGATGATCAGTCCCTGAGCTGCCTGATTATTATCCCTATTGTGAATTTAAATAGTATTTTGTCTTTTGTGTTTCTGTAATCTACTTGGTTTTAGAAAATCTACTTCATCCTTCAAAGTTACAGCTTTTTGTCAGTAACTTGGATTTCTCTAACATGTTTCACACATGTATCTATAAATGTATGTGTCCGTGGACTCAATGTGTCATTCAAATTCAGTTTCTATCATTGGTGTTCTTTGGGTAGATGTATTTTAGATATCACAAGTCTTGGCTTCTGAACTTGGTGCAAGGGCAGACTGTTTTACATATTATATTATAAGTTTGCTTTTCCTAGCATTCTCAGAGCCCTTCTTCTACCACCAACTTCACCATAATAGAATTTATATTACATCTATCACCATCTGTGAGTGCCCATGGATATGCAGATCTTCTTATTCTGCTCAGACAGGACAATTCTGCTTCTCCCTACTTGGCCATTTCACTTTCCTCTCTCTGATTGTGCACTAGGTCTATCTGTAGGTTTCTAGAGAGTTGACATGGCATGCTTTTGTCCCCACAAGTATCCACTCATGAAAGAAAAAACTGCCTTATTGATGGCCAACAAAATCATTCAGTAAATGCTTGCTGAACACCCTGAAAAAAAATCATGATATTGAATAAACATTTCAAAGAGAAGTAAAAATGCCCAGTTTCCAGGCAATCCAATCTCTGTCCATCAACATCTCCTCCATGAGACACACCAATGAGCAGCCTGAAAGCTGGCAATGCAGCTGGCTGTGGTGGATGCCAAGAAAACAGATGGTGAGAATGCAGAAAAAATGTTTGCCATCACTTGGCATTAAATTCTTTGCATATGCACCGAAATGGAGAAGGAATTGACAGCCACTGGTGTGCCTGCACAGTCTTTAATACCAGCACTTGTCAGCTGAGCTATTTTAAACATATGTTCCTCAAGAACCTCTTGGACTCACTCATCTTTCTCCTAACATCACACAGTATTTC
The DNA here is from genome assembly GCF_978045245.1 of Mus caroli. Lineage (NCBI taxonomy): Eukaryota > Metazoa > Chordata > Mammalia > Rodentia > Muridae > Mus > Mus caroli. The sequence continues at coordinate 25,312,324 of NW_028227273.1, read as the reverse complement.
CACAAAAACAAAACAAACAAAAAGCTACCCGAGTAGCCAGACATGGTACCACATACTGAAAAACATCAGATCACTTTCAAAATTAGCCTTTAGAAGCTGAGAGGTAGATGTCTTTTTTCTGTCCTGGTACATTTATGGCTACAGGTGCACCATTGGACTATCACAAAACTAAGTATTCCTTGTTGTACCTATGATATTGCCTTTTGACCTTAAGAAAGCATGAGAAAAATAAAGGACGGAGTAAGCAGATACTAGGAGAAAAACTCTTGTGCTGTAAAGTGAAAAGTCTACCTGTGGTTGCTCCTGACCTATTTCAATGTATTTGACTCAGCTAGCAAACAACTAGAGTTGCAAGAAGTGGGCGGTATTACTGAGAGGAACATTGTGTATGAGTCAGTTTATATCATTATGTCTTAGTTACAGTTCTATTGCTGTGGACAGTCACCATGACCAAGGCAACTCTTATAAGGACAACATTTAATTGGGACTGGCTTACAGGTTGAGAGGTTCAGTCCATTATCATCAGGACAGGTACATGGCAGAGTCCAGTCAGATGTGGAGATGGATGAGCTGAGAGTTCTACATCTTCATCTAAAGGCAAACAGGAGAAGACTGGCTTCCAGGCAGCTAGGACGAAGATGTTAAAGTTCATGCCCACAGTAACTTCCTCTAACACTTCCTCCAACAAGGCCACACCTACTCCAACAAGGCCACACCTCCAAATAGTGCCACGTCCTGGGCCAAGCATATTCAAACTACCACATGCTATCATGAAATACATGATTACAAAGAAGATCACAGACTTAAGTGTTCAGATCACAGACTTAAGTGCAAAATCCCATCTACATAGTGTCAGTTCTCATGACCCTGCACACTTGGTAGCTTCTCCACATGGTGAATAACACCATGGTGGTAAAACTGCATGGCCAAACAGGAAGGCCTTGTAGGGTAAGTAGTTGTTCTTTTATAAAAGCCCTGTCATAAGAACTAACCATAGTCCAGTGGGAAATAACTTAATGTCTTCCAAATTAATTTAGCCTGCAGTATCATCCTAGGCTTCAACTCTTTTTTTTTAATTAAATGAAGTTATTTATTTATTATTAATACATTATCTAAATGTTTCATTTCTTGAGGAATTTTTAAATTTTTTTCTTTTTATAAGTATTTATAATATAATTGTCTCATTTCTACCCTCCTTTTCTTCTCTGCAAACTCTTCAATATAACTAACCTTTCTTTCTCTCTTTCAAATTCATAGTCTCTTTTTGATTAATTATTGATGTGTGTGTGTGTGTGTATGTGTGTGTGTATAATCCTAAATATAACCTGTCTGTATGATGTTATTTGTATGGTGTTTTTACAGCAGACCATTTGGTATTGAATAACTAATTGGTGTGCTCTTTCCCGAGGAAGACTGTTTCTCTTCTTCTCAGCATTTCTTAGTTAGCTGTAGTTCTTAGTGTAGAGTTGAGGCCTCGTGGGCTTTCCACATTCAATTTGACATGCTTACTGTTATCCTTATTCAACTAACACTTGGGCAGTCACATTGGTGAGGTTGTATGGGTATAGCTTTTAATATTACTAGGAGACACAATCTCACAGTAAACCACTTGATTTTATAATTTTCTCACCCCCTTTACTACAATGTTCCCAGAACCTTGGGTGCAGGGGTATTTTCCAGATGTATCCATGGCAACTGGGTCCACAACTCTGCATTTGATTAGATGTGGTTTCTGTATATGTCGGAAAAAATAATCTTCCCCAGGTAAGAGCATACCTATTAATTATCTAGTAGCAAATGGTCAGCTCTAAAAAAAATCTATCTCTCTCTCCTTCTCTCTCTCTCTCTCTCTCTCTCTCTGTCTCTGTCTCTCTCTGTCTCTCTCTCTGTCTCTCTGTCTCTGTCTCTGTCTCTCTCTCTCTCTCTCTCTCTCTCTCTCTGTGTGTGTGTGTGTGCGTAACTCTTTAGGGTAGATTTAGCTATGGGGCTCTAGAACTCAGAGATTGGCCCCATCTATCCTCTTCAGAAATCCTGGTACTATCCATTAGTGACCCTTATTTTGCTCTGTAAATATCAATGGCATGAAGATCTTCCTGTAGATTCTGATGCCCTTGAGATCCATCTGTCCTTCCTGTTATTCCAACTCTTTATAATGGTTGTTATTAGTAGTAGTAGTAGTAACATCCCCATTACTATTTTATTTCATAAGAAGTAGCCACCTCTTGCAGGAACCTTGACTGAAGCAATGACAAAGGAATGAGTTAACTTGGCTCAGGATTTCACAGGGAAGTGCAGCCAGGAGGTTTTGGCTGAGAGTAAGAGAGCACTCATGGTATGGGTCATCACTTTGTGGGTGGGAAGCTGTTTTGTGTAGTCATTCAGCAGCTTTGAGGTGATGACAGTCTTTACTACAGTACTGTAGCAAAAGTAACAAGGTAAATTTTGCTTACGAGACTGGAATCTATAGGCGTTAGATATGGTTTCAGAGACTGGCATTCATTTACTATATAGGCCAGAAGTATGAACTGGCATAGCTTTCCTCAAGGGGAACTGGGAAATATCTGTTCAAGTGCTTGTAATTATAGCAAAGGTTCAGAAAATCAATGTAACATGTTTATGTCATAGGTCAGCAGTGACAAAAGCTAGTTAGTAAAACCAGCACAGTAGTAGACACAACACATAGAAGATGAATTTTAGGAGGGGATAGAGAGAAAAATTATTCATGACAAGGAACATCTGAACAGATCTGGGGAAGAGTATCAGAACATCATTAAAAGTGTCCAAAAGCACTGTCTCAGATGTTTGTGACTGCACCATGTGGGAATCGGTGGGCAAGTCAAGGATATTTTGGCCCTTTGATCATTATTAGATCATTTTCTTACTCAAAAGTGAGCCATGACACAGGTCATCATGAAAGTCCCCCCTCAAAAAAAAGTTCATTCTGCCTTTGACCTATAATTTTACTTTGAAATATCTTTTTAAAAAGAAAATTATAAGAACAAAACCTTGAAGCATGTATGAAGGGACAAAAATTTTTACTTGTCATTTCTTCAAGTAAGTATGCCATATGCCAGCAATCAGTTCATATACTTTATGCATTTTAATGATCTGAATTATATATTATATATATAATGTATATGTATATAATATGTGTGTGTGTGTGTGTATGAGAGTGAGAGAATGTAAGAGAGCACTGTGATTCTCATTTTTCTTTATTTTGCAAGTGTGGAAATGGAGGCATAAAAGTATCTCTTGTGGGTTTGTTTTATAATACCAACTTTCCTTTCTTTATTTAAGTCACTTCTGGGATTTCATGAATAATTTTTGCTTTTGAACTCTGAAGAAGGGTTCTAATCAGCTGACATTCACATGGTATTTCCATGGGCACTCTATACAATCAGGATCTCCCACACTGATCTCCACGGGCACACTATACAGGAAGGTCTCTCACACTAGTCTCCAGGACTCCTTCTCGCTTTTCTAGCTTCAGCTGATTCATTTCCCTTAACATCTGGTTTACAATGGCCCATCAAGATTCTTTGCAGAAACTGGCTGTGAATGCCAAGCCAAAGCTGAAAGTTGTTGTAACTGAGCCACATGAAAGATAACTGGACCCTAGGAGAGTCCAGACACTGGCTCTGGAATGCAAGCCGTATTGCTGCCCGGTTCTTCGATGCCTAGACATTCCATTCCTCTGATTCTAATGCATTATTTGAAACCCTGAGCTCTGGTTACATCTATAAGGGTTATGGCTACTGCTTGTAAACCAGATGACTTTCTCTGAAGGCGGTACACCAGATGCCAACAGTGAATGAAACGCTCTTGCATGACTGTTGGTTTTGTCATGAAGGACAAATCCTTAAACATGGAGTTCAACTGCCTAGGCTGATGGAGTTGTAGTTGTCTATTTATTATTCTTATGCAAATCCCTCTGATGACTTCCTGGTATTAGCAAAGCCTAGAAAACCTTCAGGTCCAGATGTCAGTAAGGAGGCCATGGGGTGTGTGATTCTGTATTCTGAGAAAATGCTTGTCTTGGAAAGTGACAGAGATCAACACAGAACATTCCAGACCCAGAGACAGAACAGAGATTGGCATGTGGAGGTAGATATAAGTAGTAGACTCATGCAAATTGGGTTTTGAAATCCTGGTGTCACCGTTTGGACTATGAACACTGTGGTAAGCACTGATAGAAGCTTGTGATTCACGTCCCAAAAGCCTATTATCAATACCAGTCAGCTTCCATGATTTGTGCTGGTAGAAGTACCCTGAGTTTGCTGTGCCTTGCTGGGCTTAGAATAGTATTGTTGTCTAGAGTCTTCATACCAATGAAACAGTCAGACCTGGGATGAAAAGAAGCTAAGAATAAATGAGGTATCCATTTATGAAAATTAATGAACAAAAATTAATATTTCATTCTATTCACTGCCCCATTATGATTAACTGCCTACTTAGCAAGGCAGTCAGTGATTCAGCACAGCAGACTTTATAGATCCTTTCATAGTTTTATTCCTGTTGAGTTTCCCCAGTCTATTCCTTATGCGGGTATAGAGTGTTCCAGCTATCTCAAGATCTGGTACTAGACAGTAGGAATACAGAATTATTTAAAACTCAGGCCCAGCTCTCTGTACAATACACCTCCATGTTGGGATGAGTAGACAACTTCAGTGCACACCCCAATTTTTAAGTGCTCAAACCTATAATTTTGTTTCAGTAATCATTTTCTATATGCTGTGCTCATATCCTTATATTTGGTTGCAGTGGTTGCATACTCTACTATGACTGTTGTCATCTTACTGATAAGAAATTGTGTTCAGAGAGTTGTCCAGCTAAAGCACTCAAACATTATGGACTCATGGTTACATATACAACACATAGTGGAGCAGATAGGGAAGGGAGTATGTTATTTTTTGCTTTTACCTATGATACATCTTAAATATATATCTTGGCTAATTCTGAGGAGAGACTAATTCTGAAAGGTAGGGCGTCAGGTTCTGCATTAGGACTGGATAATTGCATCACTCTCAATTTGAGAGTTGAGGCAATAATCCGACTGGGATGGCATTTGAATGTTGGGGATTCGGAAGATAACCAGGTCAGATGAGGTCATGACAGTGCAGTCCACATGATGACATCAGTGCCCTTGAAGAAGAGGCATCAGAGAATAATGTGCTTTCTCACTACAAACATGCACCTAGAATAGGCCATGTGAACCCACAGCAGCAAGGTATCTTTCTGTAAGCCTGGAAGAAACTGTCAGCAAACAACCAGGTACCTGATCTCAGGAGCTTCAGCCTCCAGAACTGTGAGAAGCAGCTGCTGTCTCTTGGCCTGTGGTATTCTGCATAGCTGCCTGAATGGACCAAAACAGGGCTGTATTCTGAAAAGAGACAGAAAGAGCACAGAGATGCTCTTCCCAACTGGGCCTCTTATACCTTGCTGCTGGCTTGTTCTCTGTGATAGTAGCCTTTTGAGGAATATTCTTGTGATCAGCTTCTGCAGAGAAATGTAGGAAGCATGACTGTGTGAATCTACATGGCATCTGTAGGCTTAGATTTTTCAAAACCTACTTTTTTGAGCTGTGTAATCTATCATTTATTTAGTAAATATTGGCAATACAACAGTCCGAAGGATAGTTTTTTTAAAAAATGCACTACTTGTAATATGACATTGTTATTTTTCCATGTTGTATTCTCTGCTTTTCTTGTTTTTACTTTTTATTTTTATTAAACTAATAAAATTTATTTTAAAATATACAACTCAATATTTATATTTTTAAGTCATCAAAATAATTTATAATAGTTAAATGCCTCTTAAATATACACAATATCTTCTCAAGCTAAAAGTAATATGCACTCAACCAGTTTTTTAAAAGATATTTTCTTTATTTACATTTCAAAAGTTATCCCCTTTCCTAATTTCCCCTCTGAAAATCCCCTATCCTCTCCCCCATCCCCCTGCTCCCCACCCTGCCCACTCCTGCTTCCTGGCCCAGGCATTCCCCTATCCTGGGGCATAGAACCTTCACAGAAGCAAGGGCCTCTCCTCCCATTGATGACCGACTAGGCCATCCTCTGCAACATATGCAGCTAGACCTGTGAGTCCCTCCATGTGTTTTCTTTGATTGGTGGTTTAGTCCCAGGGAGCCCTGGGGTTATTGGTTGGCTCATATTGTTGCTCCTCCTATGGGGCTACAAACCCCTTCAGCTCCTTGGGTACTTTCTCAGGAGACAGCTATGTCAGGCTCCTGTCAGCAAGCTCTTGTTGGCATCTGCAATAGTGTCTGAGGTTGGTGGTTGCAAAACCTACTTTTTAATAAGGGTTCTTAAATGTTTCAATTCCCCTTCTAGCCCACTGTCCAAAGGTAGAGGAGAAAAAAAAAGGTAAATAGGACAAAGAGACATGGACTTGTTTAGAAGTAGTTCTTTGGGGCCAATTACAATATCCATTTTTCAGGATATCAATATTCCAGTTCAGAAATGTCAGAATACCAAACATGAATTAGCAGCATGGCACAGTCCAGCAGTAAAAAACAAGCATCCATGGAGTCTATATGTATCATAGAAGTGACCAGGACCACTCAAGATGTCAGAAGAAGCTCTCTGCTCTGCCTCACTCAATGAAGCAAAGATCAATGAAAACAAGAGGCCAATGAAGAGTTGCAAGGCTAGCTATGTAAACTCCCTGTTACTGTCTGTTAAGTCCTAGTTATACTCTCTCCAAACATCATATGTCCTCCCATGGGTCCTGCCCACCATGTGAGTGTGCATCACATGTCCCAACCAGAAACTTCCACTTGAAGCACTAAAGGTCCCAATGATCTCCTACAGATATCTAAGACAAAGGCATTGTGCTTGGGGAGCAGCTCTTTCTCAGTTCAAGTTCCAGGAAAGTTCTCAGCTGAAGGTTGTACTTGGCATGCTGTAAGTTAGGAATAAAAGGGCTCATGTTCTAAACAGGGTCTCTGGATAGTCTTGAATATCCTATCCCTCTGTCCTACATCTACATACTAAGGTTTCCATGTGGAACATGCAAACCCAGACCAGATATGGTAGTGCAAGCCTAGTCCCAAGACTAGAGAGAAAGAGAAGATGCTAAGTACAAAGCCTTTCTGGTTTATAGAACAAATTTTAGGATCTCCTTGGTCAAGTAACAAGATAAAACAAAGATAAACATTTTGTCTTATAAAACAAAATGGGATAAAAAATAGATAATTCTATCTGCAGGTGGCATATGCATGTACTCCCTAGAAGGAGACTTGTGTAACTTCATGTCTCACTTTTGCTCCTTTGCTTCCTTGAATTCAACTTCAGCAAACAAAAATGTTGAGATTCTGTGCATAGCTTTGGGTTAGTGGACCACTGCTATGAATAACAATTGTCTAGATTTTCCATAATTTCTCTAGGGCTGCTGTGCATAGACCAAACAAAGGGTTTGAACTCTTACCTAATAAATGGTGAATGACCAGGGCTGGCATTTACTCATTCATTACAATGTACAAATTAGACCATTAACTTCTTGGTCTTTGATGTTGTGTTTATTTGCAAATGTTTTTATTATTGAAGATTAAAATCTTTTCTAGCCTCTTGCACTTATCTATCCATGACATTCTCCTATACTCTGTTTCATTTTTATTAACTTAACATTACTTCTCTGGTTCCCTTGTCCAGTCTCCTTTCGTTTTTTCACTCATTTACAATTTTCATATTTACCCTAAATAATTTAAAAATTCGTATCACATTCTACACCTTTCCCCATTTTTCCTAGTATATGGTTATTGGTGGTATGTTAATAGAACTTACTTGATTTTTAAATGTCTTTCTATAGTTTGTAGAGTTTGTTGTTATGACAGGAACAACAGTTTTCCTTCTCCTTCTGTGGCTCTGGAAGATGCAGTCTCAAGAGTAGGCTGCTTAGTAAGTAGGTCCACAAATAAGAGCAGAAAAGGTATCTTAGCAACCAGGTATGCAGATCTCACACAAGAAACATGACTCCTTAAACAGGCATAGCTCCTCATCTACTCAATTCAGAGATGCTCAAGTAAGTAAAATGAAAGATGAAGTTTATCTGGGTCTTGGAGTCCAAATCAAGCAATGTAGAGGAAATGAAATAAAATCAGAGAAGAAAGTCAGTAGTGAAGTTGAATAACTCACTACTACAGAAGAAATGTTTTGTAAGGAATTTGATATTTTTAAAAAGCATCCAAAACTTTGGAATGAAAATCTCAGTGAGACTAATATGATATAGTGGAGAGCATCACCAATAGCCTTGAATAAAGGCTACCAGGGAGGCAGCACACAGTTGGGAAAAACTATTTTTAATATAAATAAGGGGAAAAGTGAGCAGAACCACAATGTCCAAGAACCATGAGAAATAATCAGGAGACAGAACCCATCTTTCCATAAAAGATGGAAAGATGGGAGGAGCTTAGAAAGAAACAAAAGATATAGGGAATATTTAAACTGTATGAAATGGTAGCAGAAAAATTTCCAATGCTAGGGAAATATAGATGCTCAAATTCAAGACATTGTGTAAAGATAAACACACTATAAAATAATTTCTCCCTGAAAAATAACCTCCGCACACCTCAGGACCCAGGGTATCAGAAGGACAAAGTAAGGAGAAAGAAACGAAAGGCAGAAGCAGCAAGGGATACAGCCCCATCAACTGCACTGTGTCACAGTGTTCTGTGAGACCACACACTGCAAGCCCCACTGTGAGCCTCACCACAAACACTGCAAACCCTACTGCAAGTACTGCAAACTCCACTGCAAGCACTGTGAGCCCCACTGCAAGCATTGAGATTCCCACTGCAGTCACTGTCAGCTCCACTGCAAGCACTGTGAGCCCCACTGCAAGTATTGTGACTACCATTGCAAGCACTGCAAACCTCACTGCAAACACTGCGAGTCCCACTGCAGCCACTGAGAGTCCCCAAGCTGTTGTCCCCTTTGGGAATAACACAGGTCATCATTTTTCAGGCCCAAGGTCACAGATTAGCTTGAGAATAAAGCATGATCCTTTTTTTCTGTCTACTACTACTACTAAAGCATTTGCTGTTTACATTTGTTCCTTTGGGAGATTTTGTTTATTTGTTTTTGATAGAATCTCATGTAGCCAAGGCTGGTCTAAAACTAACTCTCTCTCTCTCTCTCTCTCTCTCTCTCTCTCTCTCTCTCTCTCTCTCTCTCTCTCTCTCTCATATATATATGTATATGAGCTAGCACTGAATTCTTGATCTTCCTGTCTCAACTACCCCAGTGCTGAGATTACAGCTACTCAAACCCACACTCAACTTCTTTTGCTATTATTTTTATTAACAAATATTAAAATAAACATTTCATGAAGACATCTTAAAATAATTATTTAAATGATGTCAAAATACTTGAAGAAACCCATCTTCATGAGAACATTCTGCCTCTTGGGCAGTGAAAGAAGATTTCTGGCAAGGCCTTTGATATGTAGATGCCCCTTGACTTACAAGGAGCTCACATTCACAGTGAGTTGAATGTCTCTATAGGGATTTAAAGCTGACCTACTGATCACCACAGATTGGCAGCACAAAACTGGTGGTGGCTGGATGGGAGCTGTGGTACAAAAATCACTGCCCATCATTTATCTCTCCAGGGAAAAGGTTTCAAAAAATTAACAAATGAAGTATAGCTTCTCCTGAATATTTATCACCCACACACCATTGTAAAATTAGGAAGTTGTAAGTTAACCTCCTTAAGAAGCCATCTGTGATTTGTCACATTATCGTGAGAAAAGCCAACATTCCTTTGGGTTTCTTGGTATCCTCACCATCTTTTCAAACCTACCTCAGCCACTAATGCTAATTTTTCCCAGTGTACACATTATTATCCTCTATTACCTAACTATCCACAGTTTGTTTATGTATAATGCTTCCCAGGGAACTTTCCACATTCTGCCTTGGGTCTCAGCAAATTCTATTACTTTCATGATGACATACTTCTTGGGTCATAAGAATAATTTTGTTTTATTAAGTAATGTCTAATTCTTTTTAATTTCCTCCAATCATCTTGATCTACAGCATCATTAACTCAGAAAAACCTATTGTTAAGTAAATGAGGGGACAGCTGAAGAATCCTGAGGACTGCGGTAATTGGGTTGAAATGAGAAATGGTTTTAATTTCATCACATTAAATGTATGTTCCAAGATCTACTTAGGCAAGTACGTGATATATATATATATATATATATATATATATATATATATATATATATTTATATATTTGTGTGAAAGAAAGAAAGAAAGAGAGAGAGAGAGAGAGAGAGAGAGAGAGAGAGAGAGAGAGAGAGAGAGAGAGGGAGGGAGGGAGGGAGGGAGGGAGGGAGGGAGGGAGGAAGCAAGGAAGGAAGGAAGGAAGGAAGGAAGGAAAGAAGGAAGGAAGAAAGGAAGAGCACTAGGAACAATGTTACTTTAGTGTAACTAAATCTGTAGCTTTACTCTAGCACACAATCCTACCAAGAACATTTATAAAGAAATAGCAATTTGCTGGCCAAGCAGAAGAATGCAGCCTCACCCAGAAAGCATATTTCCACCATTGTTATTAATGGGAGAACTCCTTCATATTGTGCACAGATTCTCAGGCTCTTAGCTATTTTGGAAACACTAGGTATGAATAAATAACTGTATTGATTGAGAAGCTAAACTACCAAGAGATGAAAATTTTTGGCCCTAATAACACAGTGATTTTTCAGGTACAAAAATTGATTTCAGGGTTTTCATCTTTCAAGGCGATTCAAAGACTGCTGTGAATAACACAAAAACATATTGCTTTATAGTTGCTATTAATATCATTCATCAGCTCGTAAAACCTAAAGCTGCCAAAATGTGATGTTTTATATTTATGTTCACACCATAAATATAAAACACAGCAAGTTGTCTCCTGAGAAATCTTTTAAATCAAAGAATTTAATTATTACTAACCTAGAGGTTTATCAACCTCACAGCTGACTCTCTTTAGGTACTCTGGATTTGTCTGGAAGATGGATTTCTGGGGATTTGGTCTAAAAAGTCTAGGAACAATTCATGAGACAGTAATTAAATGGAATTTTAGAAAAGCTATTGTATTAAAGGATAACTGGATTCACTTTGTGTTCAAAATTGTGAATTTCTATAACATAAAAACTCGGGAGGCAGAGGCAGGCGTATTTCTGAGTTCAAGGCCAGCCTGGTCTACAAAGTGAGTTCCAGGACAGCCAGGGATACACAGAGAAACCCTGTCTCAAAAAACCAAAACAACAAACAAACAAACAAACAACAAAAACCAATGATATGAAGATACAAATGTTCTACAATCAAATGTAAGTGACTTGAAGTATTTTTTGTCTGTGTAATTAATTGAGGTCCTTCCCAGCAGAAAATATCATTTGAATCCAAAATCTTTCAACAAAGACATTTATTTTTCAAGATAGAATTTCTCCACATAGCTCTGGTAGTCCTGGAACTAACTTCGTAGATGAGACTGGCCTCTATCCCAGCTATCTGCCTGCCTCTGCCTCTGCCTCCCGAGCACTGGGGTGAAACAGCTTCAACAAAGGAATTTTAATGAGAGGATTGTTTTTAGAAATGCAAACAAGATAAAAAAGATGAAAGCAACACAAATCTTCTCAAGGCAAGGGATCTGGCTGCTGAGTAGATCTGATAAGGGATTGTGAGTTTGAATCTGAACTACACAGGTTGGGGTTGGGGGAGACAGAAAAACTTAGAGAGACAAAGAGAGAGAGTTGCCTTTTCCCAACAACTAAAAGTAGATGTGGGTCTTCTTAGGGTAGCTAAATAAGTGCAGAGAAAGTTGTACCATGGTGAAATCATACAAATGGTGAAAACTGAAGAGAAATCAATCCATTTTCTAGCTGCATGACACCTGTTTAATGTCGATGCTCTTCCTCGGCTCGTGCCAACTCAAAACAGGCTGACAAGGAGATTCTAAAGTCACATCTAAAGAACTGGCCTCTGGACATAGAAAAGAGTGTCCAATGTGGACAAGTCAGAGAAGGCCTCTAATTCATTGTTCCCACAGATACTGTATTTTGTTTTTTCATATAAGTTCAAGAGATCACATGGTCTCCTAATTTTGTAGCTGTTGATTTGAAGAATTACATTAATTGACATGATAAAAAAAAACTAAATTTTTATGCTCCTTGATGAGTCTACCAGTCTAATCTTTTCTGGTATAAGCATTTAAACATTTAATTTTCCCAACTAAATTTTACCTTAGCTAAATATCACATATTTTAATTTTTCCATTCTATGTAAAATATTTTCCTAATTCACTTGAATTTCTTCTTTAATCCATGCATCTGTGTTGTTGAACTTCCAAGTGTTTGGGGATTTGCACTATTTTTATGAAATCATGTTTATGCCTACTGACATTTAATAACAATAATGGCTGAATATCTTTTTTAAATGTTTATTATACTTCATTAATGCCCAGAATATAACCCATTTTATATTTTTCTAATAGCAATTTAAAAGAGGGTATAGTCTACCATTGTGGAATATCAAACTTTATTAAATTCAGTCTAGCTCGTTAATTGTTGTGAGTCTAGCCTTTAACAGCTGAGCAATCTCTCTACCCTTAATTATTTAATTATATCATTCTTATTTTCTCTATTCTTTTTTTTTTCCCTGACCCCTTATTTTCTCTATTCTAATAGCCTCTTTGACAAAGTTTATCCTTTAACAATACAAGACTTTGGAAATCTATGTGTTCCATCAAATACCAAGAGAAAAATATTACTCTATCAGTTAACATGGGTGTTGTTGCGAACTCTAAGTATTATTGTACAAAAAGATTTTTCTCAGAGACTTTGTTCATGTTATAAATGTGAATATGTTACTAAGATGCAAGGCACTTTGCAACTATCAGAACTAGAGCCATTTAGGTATTACTGTTAATAATTTTGTAAGGAAGATAGTAGAACGGATTTATCTGTATTCTCTTTATTCATTGAATAATAATGGTACCCATAGCCTCATATATTTGAGTACTTGGTCCCCAGTAGGTGGAACTGTTTGAAAAGGAAGGGATGTATGGAGGTGTGTCACTAGAGTGGGCTTTGATATTTCAAAAGCTCACACCCTTCCAAGTTTGATCTCTCTGCCTCATGCTTGTGAATCAGGATGTAAGCTCTGAGCTACTGTCCCAGTACCATGGCTGCTTGCCTGCTGTCATGTTCCTCACCCTGATTGACATGGATCATTTTCTGAAACTTAAAACCACAATAAGCTCTTTCTTTTGTAAGTTGCCTCCACCATAGTAACTCTCTTGGAAAGTAACTAAGACAGAAGTTCACAGCAGGGAGTAGGTATTTCTGTGACATGACTGACTATGCACTTGTTTTGGAGGAATGTGAAAGACTTTGGAACTTTGGACTAAGAAAGTGGTTGAATGCTCTAAGCAGGGCTTAATGGGCCATCCTTGTAAGAGCTTGGTAGACGGTATTGCTGGACTATGTGGACTATGGAAGCCCAAGAGTTTCAGAGGGAAAAAATACTAGCAAAAGGGTGAGAGAACATTTGTGATATTTGAGAATGTGACTGCTTTTTGCCATAGTCTTAAGAGTCTGTATAATGTTACAGCAAATGGTTTTAGGCTAATTTTGTTGGCAGAGGAGATTTAAAGATATCCTCATATTGGTTGTCTTCCATTTTTATCAGTGACTGCTCTTATGCAGATCTGTAGTAAAAAAGAGAAAATGGGGCAAAAACTGTAGCAGTTTGAGGAGAAAATGAACACCAAGAAATTTATTATTGGGAGCCTGGCTTTGTGCTGAAAAGATAAGAAGAGGCCCAATGTGAAATTGAATATAGAGAGTAGTGTCCTTGGAGGAAGACCTACCCAGCTAGTCATGCAATCTGTGAAAAGGGTTAAGGAATGATCTGTTCTTAAAGAGCAACAACCAGAGCTATGCAAATGTAATTCAAGGAGAGGACCCAGTCCCATCCCAACCAGGCAATATAAGGTGGTAGTTTGGCCACATAGTTTTTACTTTAGTGGCATGAAGGATACAGGAGCAAATGGGTTATGGAAGCGTTCTTGATTGTTAAGGAAAGACACTGATACCAGAATTGTGGCAGAGGAGTCCCTGTGAGGCCATTTCATCAAACTGTGGAGGTGAAGCCTGGATCATGTTGGCAATCCCATGATGTTGGAGATACTGTAAGCACAGGAAATATGCCAAAGAGAAATACAGAGAAGTGGAAGGAACCAGCCAGAGAGAGAGAGAGAGAGAGAGAGAGAGAGAGAGAGAGAGAGAGAGAGAGAGAGAGAGAGAGAAGAGCCATCCAAACACCTTGACATTGGACACAGAGCTACAGAACTGGAACTTTTCCTGTGGGGGTTCAGTTCTGTTTTGGTTCAGCATTTCCTTGCCATGTACATTTTGTTCCACTATGTATTGGAAATATGTAAGTGACATTGAAGTTTGATTTTACAGAGTTATAATTAAGAGATTGCCCTGAGGATCTTAAGTTTTGGTTCTTGACCTTTTGGACAGTGTTGAGACTGAAAGACAATGGGGAGTTTTAAAGTTGGATTAAATGCATCTTGTACTATAATATGACCTCAAGGGTATGGGGGTCGGGGCAAAAGTTGGAATGTGGTGGTTTGAGAATGGCCTTCATAGTTTTATATATTTGGATACTTGGTTCTCAGTTGATGAAAGTGTTTGGGAAGTATTTAGCACATCTGACTTTGTTAGGGGCAGTGTTTCACGATGAGTGGGCTTTGGGGTTTGCAAAGCCATGTTAGCACTCTTGCTGCTCTCAATCCTTAGGAAATATGATGTGAGCTCTCAGTCATTGTTCCAACTTCATGTCTGCCTGCCTGCTGCCCTTCTCCCTACCACAATTGTCATGATCTCACCCTCTGAAACTGTGAGCCTCAATAAACTCTTTCTTTTATAAGTAGCCTTGATCATGATATCTCTTTACAGAAATGGCAAAGTAACAGAGACCGCTAAGATGTGTCTTCCCTTCCAGATTGGTTGGCCACACACATTTCTCTCTCTCTCGGGCTGGTTCTATTTCTTGTCTGTAGCTCTCTTAGGCATAGATGCTATGCTTACAGTATCTCCGACATCTTAGGATCTCCAACATGATCTAGGCTTTACTTCCACAGTTTGATGAAATGCCCTCACAGATTCTCCTCTACCACAATCCTGGAATCAGTGTCTTTTCTCCAGATAACACATATCTAAACATTAAGGCAATGGAGTATGATAGAATAAACATTCTTCAGCGTTATGCTGAACTAACAAGTCTACCATGTATCTAAGTGTGCTTCTTGTGGAAGCCAATGAGAACTAGTGAAATAAAAACAAGAATCCATGTGAGAGGATGTATCATTTATTCCGAACCTGCTATACAAAGGAAGCTGGTCATCCTCCTTCCCTTTTAGGAGAAACTAACAAAGGATCTGATTTCCCTGGTCTGGAGGCAACTGGACGAGGCAAGGAGCAATATCATAGAAACCAAGCACCTTGAGGCAAAATGCATGACAAGATGTCATTTGGTATTGACACTGTTTTGAAGCAAGCATTACACATTTATTGATCTGGCATAAAGACTCCAGCTTTTAGTCTCTACACTGTTCAAATTGGAACACTCTAGTGTACCACTGAGAAAAAGAAGGCATTGGCAATACAGCTTATTGTTTTTGTTGAAGCAGTATCTCATGAGTACTGGCTGATTTCATTCTCATTATGTAGCTGAGGATGGCTTTGAACTCTGGGTCTTCCTACCTCTTCTTCCATGTCCAATAATTACAGGTATGTGCTGTCATGCCTGGGAAGGCTTGTTCTTGAAAGGTTGAGCCCTTATTTGCTTCTGGCTTCAAAGGATGGTGAGGAGGCTTGGGTTAGAGCTGAACTTGGACATGTGATGCTTCAGTTAGCTCTTCTGTGCCTGTGAAAATTTCAGTACACAGAATGTTGAGTATGGCATCAAGTTCTGCAGTGAAATCATGTTCCAAATACAAACAAGAAGGAAGGCCAGGCAGAGCATCTATTCAACTCTAGTGGTGGATACTTTGACTCTGTAAATTGGTTACTATGAATACAATCACATTAAATATGTAAGTGCAAATCTCCCGATGTATACTGATTCAGAGTCCTTTCAGTATGTACTTTTGAGTATATAATTGGCTGATATGGTGGTTCTGTGTTTAGCAAGGTTGATTTCTATAACGGACAAACTGCGAAGCTGGTAAATATTTTTTTCCAACATTGTCACCAACAATCTACAGGGTTACTATAAACCCATAAACATTTTGACAACATCTTCTCATAGTTTTAAATTAACAGAATGGGAGAAATGAAAATCAATAGTTATTCTAAAAAGAAAAGTCTCGAAAAACTTTATAGAGAAAAATTCACTTTTGCAAATATGCGTTTATGTGCATACTTGTTTGTATGTATACATGTGTGTGCATGGGAGTGTGTGGAGGTCAGTGGTTAGTGCTGGGCATCTATCTTCCTCTAATTTTCTACTTTATTTTTTTTTGAGACAGGGTCGCTTCCTGAGCCTGGAGTATGTTTCAGATGCTAGGCTTAAGAGTTTCAGGTACCTCCCTGTCTCTGTCTCACCAAATCTATACCTTCTATACATCTTTCTCTGCCTGACTATTGTTTTCTTTATAAACCTGGAAGGGAGGGATCAGAGGGAGGAGTTTGCACTTACAGGCTTTCCCTATTGTATTCCAGCCCTAGCCCTAGAAAGAGCCATTCTTAACACTCCTGCAATACTCTAGGATATCACCTTTTCAATACCAATGTCATTTATTCTGGTGGCTGCTTTAAAGAACATAAATGTCCTTCCCAGGTGTGAGTAAAACATGTTGAGACTTTTGTTGAAAGGTGTACTTTGTAATTCAGCAGCAGCGCAATGCAGAAGATTAAAACGGGAAGAAATGCTGGAAACCATCATTCATTCCTTCCCTGTAGCTGGATGACAAGCTATTTGAGATCTCAGCACCCTCAGTGTTGGGGCTGGAAGTGTGTGGCCTATGATCTGAGGGCTGAGTCTGACTACAGATCACACTGCATCCAGGAGTATGCTGAGCGACCTCTGTGGCCTCTTTCAGCAGCCTCTGCCTGCTTCCTCTACAGCTTGCCTTTTACATGCTTTCTCAAACACCCTTGTTTTCACACAACTTTCTCCAGGACAATGCAAATCAAGATTTCTCCACCCTGAGCTTGGCCTAGAAAAAGATAGTTCACCTCATCTGGCCCCTAGTATGTTGTGGTTGACTGGTCTCAGAGTCCATGCCTTTGACTCATTCAGAGTTCAGTTTGTCTTAAAAACCAAGAGTTATGTTATGTGAAATGCATTACAAGCAATAGCCAAACAGAAGGCAGCATTACTTTGGAACCAGTTGGATTCTATATTGAACTTAGGAAGGTATTTCTTCTTAATAAAATATGAGCATGAAGCCCAGTTTCATTTTTATACATTTTTACCTTCAAAAATGTCCAAACCACCTGTGATCGGAATCCCAGTCACTTCAAAGTGGCAGACACTTGCTATTGATATCTGTCGGCTCCAGAATCTCTGTATTCTTCAAAGATAAAAAGCCTTTATATGATTCAGTTGGATATGTTAAATAAAAATTTCTAACCGTGCAGCCAATCCCATATACAATGGGCAAGAACTAAGATCAGTATGGGTCTCAAAATACTACAGTAAATAAAATGGTGAAAGGAGATGAAATGAATGTGGTGGTTTGAATGGGTACATCTCCCATAGACTCACATGTTTGAATGCTTAGCCCATAGTGAGTGGTATTAGAAGGTGTGGCCTTGTTGGAGGAAGAATATTACTGTGGGGGCAGGCTTTGAAGTCTCTTATGTTCAAGCTCTGTCTAGTGTGACACATTCTCATTATGGCTGCCTTTGGATCCAGATGTATAATTCTTAGCTCCTTCTCCAGCACCAGCTAAATATTTTTCTTTGTAAGAGTTACCATGTTCACGGTGTCTCCTTCCAGCAATGAAAACCCTCACTAAGACAAAGAATATCTGATCCCTGTGATTAATTCACTGAGGAAGGGCCTTAGTTCTTAAGTCTGCTCCCAATGCTGCTATGGATGTACATAAATAGTAGATAAATGTTAGTCTGTGGCCCAGACTCTGTATAGCACTGTTATAGAATGTTTTTCCTTTTGAACTTAGCTGCTGGGTTATATTTGGTGTCTTCTAACAATTTCTTTGTCCTGCAATTTTTATGAAGACGACTTTGGATTCAAGGTAGCACTCTTCAGCAAATACATGTGAGCCCCACAGGAGAGCTAGGTCTATGATTCTTAAATTCCTAGTTGGCATATCAAATTTGTATAAGCTAATGAAATTGACCTTAACTATATGTGTTAATTTAAATCAATAGTCCAAATATAATCATTTTGATGTAGAATCAATATAATCATAATTAATGAGAAAGATTAGCTTTTTATTTACTTCTAGGCTTCAGAAATCCACCACATATTGTGTGTGTGCACTGAATCTCACTTTGTTCTAGTCACACTTGGTCAGCAAGCATGTGCCCCAGCAGCTACAACAGCCTGGGTCCCCATTACATCAGGATGCAAAAGCAGTTCTTTAATTGGTTTAAATAGATTTCTCACCTTACCTGACCTGAAATGATTCATTATGTCAGTCTGCTTTGTCATTTAACTTAGTAGAGATATAGTTTTCTTATCATAGAATTGATTGCTCATGATTATCCCCTCTTAAGGAACATAGAACCCACAAGACCAACTAGAAAATATGGTTAAACAAACATTTTAATTGATTTTTTAAAGCTGTGGAAACCAAACACCAACCTGATGCCATAGATTTCTTCATAGACAGCGTATACATCCCAGCACAGCACTGAGCCCTTTTCAGGGTGAGCTTTTAAGCACAAACATCACATCCAGTGTTGACAGGCTTCAGTTACGAAGAACAGTTAGCCAGAAGCAGAACTGCAGAAGCCAAAAAGCAAGGTCAGCACATTTAGAGATTCCCCTCCCCCCCAATGGACTTTGATAGATTAGGTATTTGATTTGATTTTGACAGGTGGTACTGTGTGCATGATGAGGTTCATGGACTAAATGTTATTTCTGTTGTGAGTTGTGCTAAGTTCTGGGGCCTACCAAGGTCTGAAGTTACTAAGCACTGTTGCCCTTACTGTCTTTAGAGTAAACACTAGATTGTTTTCTTTAATGTGTGCAGTAGTGTTTGGGTGGCAAACTTGTGAATATGCTGTGCATTAGGGATATAGCATGGCCTCGGATAGGTGATGACTTAGGTTCTATGTGGCATTGATTCCCACTGAATTCAACAGGCGACTGAGTAGACTTGTACACTTTGCATTGTTCAAAACTATTCTGATGAGTCAGCTTAACAGCCTCTCAATGGAGCACGCACACCCTTGAGTAGGAAGATAACTGGATCACTGAGGGAAGCCTCTGACTAGCTTCCTTCAAGCAGTTCAAGGTTTAGGAAAGAAGAGCTCTAGAGAGAAAAGAGGTATCTTTGGTGTCCCTAAAGAAAGTTCTCATTTCCTTTTTTTCATGTATGCATTGCATATATATATGGACCCACCCTTCCAAGGGTCTCTTTCCAAGGCTTATAATGCTTTGGAACTGGTTAAACTCAGAACATTGAGAGATAATCAAGATTTTACTGGGACTGAGATAGGAAGGGCAAATGGCTGCTCTCTTTCTTTGTTGAGTTTTCTACCTAGCAATGGGAATTGAAATGGTCTTGTAAGGATCTTCCAAATTCATTGATGTGGTTGTGTGGCTTATCAGAAAATAATATTTTGCTTGCTTTCTGGTGTTTATAGAGCAGATTTCACCCAAAGGCATAAATCACCATCAAAGGGAGGAAAGAATGGAATCTATCCAATCAAGGCAGGTCTCCTGGGTTACCTGACAACCCTTCTCTCATCTAGATGATTTAATCAAATTCTATATACTATGAACTCTTGGTCCTATGTACAGATTAAAAACAAAACAAAACAAACCAAACAAAAACCCCAAAGATATTGTGGGAACACAGTGGCAATTCTCTCAATTTCTTCCACTTTATACTTATTTTATCCTCCCCCTCCTTTTTTTTTTTTCTTGTTTGATGAAACATTCTTTCTCAGGGATAGTTCTTCTGGCTCTCATCCTGTCTCATGCCTGTAGAACCTGGTCTATCGTTTATCTTTTTCATTCTCTGGTCACCATTCTCTTCCACAAGTGGCACCTATGTCCAGCATCTCCACCTTAATTCAAGATACTCTCCTTAGGTTCCAGTTCCTTCTTAGATCACAGTCTCTGTTCTGACCTTTCCTTCCATACCACACATCCCAGAGAAGCTCATTTTCTGATCCATTTTCTTTACCATTGAACTGAAATTTGACTTCTATTTTACATCTTTGTGGAATGCCATATCTGCCCCCCCCCCCACCACTTACAGTCTTCTATGAACTTGTTATAAAACCCCTTAGTTACTTCCAGATGTTCACCTTGGTTAACCTTTCTGTGCCTAAGAACATTTCTATCTGTTTAAAATGGTCTTTCATATTGTTGTTCCACCTATTGGGTTGCAGATCCCTTTAGCTCCTTGGGTACTTTCTCTAGCTCCTCCATTGGGGGCCCTGTGATCCATCCAATAGCTGACTGTGAGCATCCACTTCTGTGTTTGCTAGGCCCTGGCATAGTGTCACAAGAGACAGCTATATCAGGGTCCTTTCAGTAAAATCTTGCTAGTGTATACAATGGTGTCAGTGTTTGGAGGCTGATTATGGGATGGATTCCTAGGTATGGCAGTCTCTAGATGGTCCATCGTTTCGTCTCTGCTCCAAACTTTGTCTGTAACTCCTTCCATGGGTGTTTTGTTCCCAATTCTAAGAAGGGGCAAAGTATCCACAGTTTGGTCTTTGTTCTTCTTGAGTTTCATGTGTTTCGCAAATTGTATCTTATATCTTGGGTATTCTAAGTTTTTGGGCTATTATCCACTTATCAGTGAGTACATATCTTGTGAGTTCTTTTGTGATTGAATTACCTCACTCAGGATGATGCCCTCCAGGTCCATCCATTTGCCTAGGAATTGCATAAATTCATTCTTTTTAATAGCTGAGTAGTACTCCATTGTGTAAATGTACCACATTTTCTGTATCTATTCCTCTGTTGAGGGGCATCTGTGTTCTTTCCAGCTTCTGGCTATTATAAATAAGGCTGCTATGAACATAGTGGAGCATGGGGAGTGGGTGGGGGAGGTTGTGGGGGACTTTTGGGATAGCATTGGAAATGTAAATGAAATAAATACCTAATTTAAAAAGTTTTAAAAATTAAAAAAGGAAATAAATTTCAAAAAAAATAAATAAAATGGTCTTCCACCTCATTTGTTTTGAAATTTTTGAAATTTCATACCCTCCTGATTCCATACTTTTGTCTCTTCTTAGTTGCATGCAATTCTCCAGTTGATCACATCAACTTGCATAGTTTCACCAGGAATATTGAAGCCCATCCTTAGGTGTCCAGTCCAGCTTTTACACCATAACCAAAGCTGCTGCTGAATGTTTGCCCACAAGACCACTTACATGTCTCCTGTGCCTCTGACACTCAGGATGGTTTATAGAATGCATCCTCTGGCACTGGCTTCTTCTCCATTTCTTTGGGAATGAAGGGATCTAATTCTCACTCTGTTTGCAAAAGCGTAGAACAAGCTGTTGACTTAGGGTGGATTTAGGTTCTCTGTTTTGTCAGGAGTGTGTACTGTCACCACATTGAATCAACTCCAACTCCTATTTCTTTTACCTTGCCATCTCTTGTAGGCCTGCCGATTGCAGGCTGTTGAAGTATTGCTGAACTTGGGCTAGGCCAATCCTCTGACCTGTTTCTTTTTAGCTCTTAAATGAAGCACTCTACAGCAAAACACAAGACTGAGCATTGTATTCCATGACTAAAACTCAGCATTTTACATTGCTTTATTGGGAGATTCTAGGCATATTAGAATCTGCTCTCTCCTTCATTTTATCGATGCAAAAGTTTTTATTCTTCCATGCTGAGGTTTGCGATTTGGTGACTAAAGAGTTATCACCCTGGAAGTATACTTCCTTCCTGGCACATCCTTCTCTGTGAGTATTTCCTTTTTTCCAGAACATCTTTCGTTTTGCCTCCCCAAGTCATCTTGATGTTCTTTTCTTCCTCCAACAAATGGTTTTAGGAAGGCTTTGTTGACACCCTGAAGTACTATCTTTTGTCTCATACAAATTACTGAGTAATTGATAACGTGACTATTATTACCATTACTTTTTAATAATTGGTAACCTTTGTTATTATTGCTAGACTGGGATCCTGCGTTGATGTGTTATAATTCCAACATTATTATTATTATTAATAGGCTATATATCACTGCTATCCTTGCCCATCCACAACTCATCTAAAAAAGTTCTTGTTATTATCAATGTGTAATTACATTTAACCATGGAGGATGGTTTTTAAGAGTCTTGGAGAGGATAAAACACATAGATGCTCAAATACCTCACATAAATAATGTAATATTTGCATATTCCCTATACATATCCTTCTATATACCTTATGTCATCTTTGGATGGTGTAATGCATTTAATACAATGAAATTCTATGTAAATAATTGTTGTTATAATCCATTGATTAGGTAAAAAAGAGAAATAGGTCCATGTATGTATATAGATACATTGTCTTCTGTTCAGTTCGTAGAGTCTGAGGCTGCAGAGCCTGAAATGTATGGAAGATCAGCAATATATGTTCCAAGAGGTTTTCTGTCATTTAACTGACTACTTAGTACCTTAGGTGTGAAGCATTCATCTGAAAGACAAAAACTATGCCTTTTTAATATTAAGGTCTTTAGAAGAAATTCAAATGTCAGGCAGACTGATGGTGTGAGATCCCCTGAATAACCCTGCTGAGCAGTGGGAGCTGCTGTAACAACCTAGGGATCCTGTGATGATGCTGTAACAACCTAGGGACCCTGTAATGATGCTGTAACAATCTAGGGACCCGTGATGATGCTGTAACAACCTAGGGACCCTGTGATGATGCTGTAAAAACCTAGTGACCCTGTGATGATGCTGTAACAACCTAGGGACCCTGTGATGATGCCGTAACAACCTAGTGACCCTGTGATGATGCTGTAACAACCTAGTGACCCTGTGATGATGCTGTAACAACCTAGGGACCCTGTAATGATGCTGTAACAACCTAGGGACCCTGTGATGATGCTGTAACAACCTAGGGATCCTTTGATGATGCTGTGACAACCAAGGGACCCTGTGATGATGCTGTAACAATGTTGGGACCCTGTGATGATGCTGTAACAACCTAGGGATCCTTTGATGATGCTGTGACAACCTAGGGAACCTGTGATGATGCTGTAACAATGTTGGGACCCTGTGATGATGCTGTAACAACCTAGGGACCCTGTGATGATGCTGTAACAACCTAGGGACCCTGTGATGATGCTGTAACAACCTAGGGACCCTGTGATGATGCTGTGACAACCTAGGGACCCTGTGATGATGCTGTAACAATGTTGGGACCCTGTGATGATGCTGTAACAACCTAGGGACCCTGTGATGATGCTGTAACAACCTAGTGACCCTGTGATGATGCTGTAACAACCTAGGGACCCTGTGATGATGCTGTAACAACCTAGGGACCCTGTGATGATGCTGTAACAACCTAGGGACCCTGTGATGATACTGTAACAACCTAGGGACCCTGTGATGATGCTGTGACAACCTAGGGACCCTGTGATGATGCTGTAACAACGTTGGGACCCTGTGATGATGCTGTAACAATGTTGGGACCCTGTGATGATGCTGTAACAACCTAGGGATCCTATGATGATGCTGTAACAACCTAGGGACCCTGTGATGATGCTGTAACAACCTAGGGACCATATGATGATGCTGTAGCAACCTAGGGACCCTGTGATGATGCCCAGCCCTCTTTGATGACTGCAAATTGTAGGACTTAAAGAGAAAATGGAAACTTTATGCTAAGTCAAGCCTCAAAGTCAATTCCTCTGACCCCTTCTAAGCCCAGTACTCATGAAACTGAAGAAAAATGTCAACAACGTATTGCCGATTAGTGTACATATATTACATGACTTTGTCAATATAAAGTATGTTTTCAATATGTTTTTTAGGTCAAGAGGATGTGGACTTTAATTTTTACCTAAAATTGATACCCTTTCCAAGAGAGATGAAAGTTAAACTCTTTGTTCAATTAATATTACACAGTATGCTCTTGAAGTTGTCAGGCCTGTAAATATGCAAATGCGGAGTCATTGTACATTGGCAGCATATACACCCTTAGCTCTGGCTAATGAGCACAAATGGAAAAGCTAATTATCACTGCCGTTGGGACTGTGTGAAGTGTTGACAGTGTGTAAGCTACCTCACAGAACATGGTAAGAATACAATATTGAGCCTGAATGGAGACAGGAAATCCCTACAAGAAGATTTTTATTTGATCACTTAAGGGACATTACATTTCCTAAAACAGTGTTAATGTTTATTTATTTTAATTGTGTGCTTATGTACGTATCAGTTAATAGACACAACCATTGTATAAAATCAGATTACTCTTTAAAGTTAGCACATGTAAAACCATAGGCACGAATCACCGAAGAGATTTTAATCATTTACTTTACAAATGGAAATATGTGACCAATTTGATAGGCTGAGGGGAATACAATATTGAACTTGCTGAGGCAAGATCCAGTGGTGCCTCTGAGATGTATGGCCATGTTTAGTCTTCTGTTGCTTCATAGAATTGCAGTTACTATGGTGATTCTCTGCCCCCACACTCTTATCCAAGAGACACATGTGTGTTAAAGGAACCAAAGATAGGGTCAGAGAAAGCTCAAGGTCAACAGGTACTTGGGGTCAAGTGGTTACCAAGAAGCAAGTAGGTGAAATGGAGGAGCTAGAGAAAGTATACAAGGAGCTGAAGGGGTCTACACCCCTATAGGTGGAACAACAATATGAGCTAACCAGTACCCCCAGAGCTCTTGTCTCTAGCTGCATATGTAGCAGAAGATGGCTTCATTGGCTATCATTGGAAAGAGAGGCTCCTTGGTCTTGCAAACTTTTTATGCCCTTGTACAGGGGAACTCCAGGGCCAAGAAGTGAGAGTAGGTGGGTAGGGGAGTGTGGGGGGAGGATATAGGGAACTTTTGGGGTAGCATTTGAAATGTAAATAAAGAAAATATCTAATTAAAAAAAAGGAATCTATGAGATTAAAGGAATCTTGAACCTTAAAAAAAATAAAAGAAGCAGGTGGGTGGGGTGGAGCAAATATACTCATTACATAAAGAGCAAGTCTAAGAAGCAGAAAACAGCTTATGAAAGATGTCCTTAACAACTAAAAATTATATTTAAAATTAGAGGGGCTTTTGTTTAGTGAAAGGACTTACTTAATAATTATGCTTGGGAAAAATAAACAAGTGGTAATTCTGTTGGTATAACATGTTCCAGTGCCCGGGAGGTGTCAGGGCTGGCAGGGTGTGAATAGGTACACATTCTCAATAGTTGCTATTGGTGGGGGTGTGATAGATTGTCAGGATAAGAAAAGACATAAAGATCACTGTCTTAGTCAGGGTTTCTATTCCTGCACAAATATCATGACCAAGAAGCAAGTTGGGGAGGAAAGGGTTTATTCAGCTTACACTTCCACAATGCTGTTGATCACCAAAGGAAGTCAGGACTGGAACTCAAGCAGGTCAGGAAGCAGGAGCTGATGCAGAGGCCATGGAGGGATGTTACTTACTGGCTTGCTTCCCCTGGCTCGCTCAGCCTGCTCTCTTATAGAACCAAGACTACCAGCCGAGAGATGGTCCCACCCACAAGGGGCCCTCCCCCTTGATCACTAATTGAGAAAATGCCTTACAGCTGGATTTTGTGGAGGCATTTCCCCAACTGAAGCTCCTTTCTCTGTGATAACGCCATCCTGTGTCAAGTCGACACAAAACTAGCCAGTACAATCACTTAGACAAGGAATAGCTTTAGAACACTTCTTTTTGGAGGGAGAACAGTCTTGCTAATAATTAGTTATATTAGAGACTACAGAGAGATCAATGGAAAGAGCATAAAGTCAACTTTGGAAGGCTGAATCTGATTTGGCTACAGGACATAGACTAATTAAACCTCTTATAGCTCAGTGAAGAAAGAGATCTATATACACCTATAGGAAAAGCCAGCCTACAATTAACACAAGCCATGGTTATATTGACTAAACCATTTGGCTTCAGTGGAAAATATGCATATTTGCACATAAGCAGAGGTCAGAGGAGGGAGTCAGGTGTCCTTTTATATAGTTTTGTACCTTATTACTTTGAGACAGCATTGGTCTTCTGAGTTTGAAGATGAGGTAGCTTCCAGCAAGCTCCAGGGATGCTCTTGTTTCTGTTTCTTGTAGTGCTAGTGTTTCAAGTACAAGGAGCCACACCCTACCCTTTCCTGTGTACTGGAAACAGAAAACAGATTCTCAAGCATTGCACAGCAATGCTCTTCCCTTTTATTAGTCAGAACTCTCTAGAGAAACAGAACAGATACTTCCTATCTATCTATCTATCTATCTACCTACCTACCTACCTACCTACCTACCTACCATGTATTATCAATTATCCATCTCCCTATTTACATGGAATTCATTAGAATGACTTACAGGCTGTGGTCCAAATATTCCAACAGTGGCTGTCTCTCCAGATTCAGTCCTAGAACCCGGTGGTTGTATGGCCCATGAGGCTTTCTGTCTCAGATGGAATTTGATATACACTGGACTACAAAAAGAAATAGATTCTAATAACTGTGAGGGGGTGAACTTGCCAGTGAGAGTGAGGGCAAGCAGGCAAAGAACACGTGCTTCCTTCTTCCCTGTCCATTAGACAAGCCGCCACTAGAAGGTGTGGCCCAGATCTAGGGTGAATCTTCCCGTCTCAGATGATTTTACCTTTTTTAGGGGGGGTCGAGACAGGGTTTCTCTGTGTAGCCCTGGCTGTCCTGGAACTCACTCTGTAGACCAGGCTGGCCTCGAACTCAGAAATCTGCCTGCCTCTGCCTCCCAAGTGCTGGGATTAAATGCGTGCGCCACCACCGCCCGGCCTTCATTTTACTTTTTAAGTTTTATTTAATTTTTAAATTTTTAATCAATTCTAGATGTAGTCTATTTGACAACTAAGAATACCCAACAAACCTGCCATAAATCGTCTCCCTTGCCTATGGAAAATTTGTTATCAAGTCTTGCTGCTTCTTCGAATCCTTGGAATACCCTCCCTTAGATTGTTGGTATAATTTTAATAAAAATTAGAGATTCAGTCTTTTGCCTTTAGAGTCTTTTTTCATAGCAATTTTTTTCTAGCTATCTGGTTGGAGAGTTCATCTTTTCAAAACTCCACTTCAACATATTTGCATGGGTTCTTTCCAAACAATCACATATGAACGCAGGATCCTGTCGTGTTGTATCGAAATGCACTCGCTGTGTGAAGTTAGAGGGGACAATGCCTTTCTGTCATTTCTCAGTTTCCCCAAGGCACACTACAGAGGAATTTCTCTCTCTCTCTCTCTCTCTCTCTCTCTCTCTCTCTCTCTCTCTCTCTCACACACACACACACACACACACACTAATAAGAAACACTACTATAAGCTGAAATATGTAGACAAGCATCCATTTCCTCCTTCAGGTTAGTAAGCCACTAGTATATTCTCAGGTTCCAACAGGTTGAGGTTCCATAGTCAACATTTGTGGTGGGTGGGACTGACTCCACTCAGCCATGTTGGTTTGGGTTGAGACTGTGTAACGGTAACTGTGTGACTCTAAATCATATCAGTTGTCTTTCATTGTTCCTTTCTTTCCACTTTTGCCTGAGTTTCTCTGATGCCCAAGACGTTTTGTTGGCAGAATCCACCCCACACTGATGCCAGTTGACTTCACTCCCTCACTTGAGAGAGTGAGAACATAGAGAAGGAGTAACTGAGGGAGAGAGAGAGAGAGAGAGAGCTCTAGTAACTCTTCAAATATCCATGCAATTTCAGTACCATGTACCCCTAACTGCAAATATGAACCCCAAGGATGTTTTGCTTTTCCTCTTATTTTCTACATCAACTTTCAGGAAATGACACAAACCTGTAAAACCCCTTCAGAATTCAGTAATCCAGTCAGGCATTTAAACTTTGGACCTGGAATACAGCCTGGCTCAAAAAGCACTGGGTGTTCATTTAAGAGACTGCATTTTTGAGCTCAAAGACAATTCCCCTTAGGAAACTGTACTGTGGCAGAGAGAAAATATGTCTATTTTCTGGAGGTTAAACTTAGGTCCTCATGTTTTCAAGGCAAGCCTGTTACTAAAGGTTATCCGTCTAGCCCCATGGGGGCCTTTAAAAATGTTTACACCATAAAAGGACAGCAGGTAGCCTAGTGCTCTCTATTTCTCTCTACACATTAAAACCCCATGTTTCATAGATGCTGAAGTTTCAAAGAATATTCCCTGATTCTAGATCAGAGACTTCCGAGGTAATAGAGGCTGGAACAGGACAGAGTTTTTAAAAGATTAAGCTCTGTCTGAGTTACTGCCTTTGCTTTCAAGCAAGAAATCCATGGCTCTATGACACATTGAGGGGTAAGTTGGATAGCCCCTTGGTGAACGAAACTGTTTAAATCATATAAGTCATCAAGGAAGAGGAAACAAAATAATGACAGACAAATAAAACCACAGGAAAGATGACATCCAGAAAAAGCTATAGCAAAAGCAACAGATTTGTAAAGGAGTTGAAAGAACCAGCCCGAAGGGCATGCCAGTGATTTTCTTTGGCTACATGAAAACATAGTTCAAACACCAGGCTATTTTCTCTCCATTTCCAGGGCTTAGCTTGGTCCTCTGTTTGGGGTCTCAAAATGTTGCAGTTAATGACTTGACTGATCCTGTGGTCTCATCCAACACAGCCCTCACAGGACAGTATGATTGTGGGCAGAGCTTTCTTACACTCAAGCACATGGTTTTGGGTATTATATCAGGGCCACTGGGGAAGGATACTTGTGCTCCTTGAATCTGGGTTTAAAGATGTTCTAAACTGGTCTTTAAGGGCTGAATAGACTAAGCAAGGGTAGTGGATTAACCTGCCTTTTGATGAACTTGGTCAACTGCTAAGGACCTTACTTATGTTTGAAAAAAAAAATCAAATAAGGCTACACAGTCACCGGTGTCTTGTCCTGACACCTTTATAATCTCCTCTTGGAAGCAGGTCACAGGTTCTAGTCATTCTCAGGGCAGATGGTTGGCCAATTACAGTGCACATGCTACAGGATATGTCTACTACATCTGGATACAGAATTCTTGGCTCTATTTGTAAGAAACCAATGAGATGAACCCGGCATGGTATTAGACATGGTGCTTTTGAGAGCAGTGGGTCACTTTTTCTGTCTTGACTTTCAAGCACTCTTTACTTTTTAAAGCATCAAAGACAATCAGAAATGAGGTTGGGTCCTAGAAAACTCGAATCTGTACTTAGACATTTATAGTTGAACTAGCACATTCTTTTCACTTCTTCTAGTCTGGGTACTGGGTTAGTCAGGTCAGGGAGAGAGGCAAAAGAAAGGGACGTTAAGGGCTGAGAAGCTGGCGTCTCTGTAACTAAAATTTGGAAGCAGATTTTATGCCCTGCTGTATCCCTAAGCCAACAGCGTTTTCAGGCCCTAAATTGCAAGGTTAGCATTTTATCCCCAAAATAACCTTCGAGAACACTCAAGATAATTCCTCAAAGGCCATGGACTTAAAATATCTCCCACGTGTTCTTCCATCTCTGTTTCCCAAGCAATCAGAGAGCATTCTTCCACAGCGGGAAGAGTGTTTTCTTTGTCATTGCTTTGCAGACACTACAAATGCAACAACACAGCTGTGCCCGCGCTTGGCCTCTGTGGATCCACCTGACTTCCTGCCTGTGCGGAACTCCAGCGCTTCAGCGCTCCACAGTTGAGAGAATTGGCTTCAATCGGTGGAATTTTCAGTGATGTGTCCCTTGAGTGTCCTTGTCTAAAATGATTTTTCTCCTCCTATACCCTTTTTGAGTTGGCCCCTTCTAGACTTCAAATGGATGACAATGCGGGTCGGCGGCATGCTGGCGAGAATACCAAAGGGGACCTATGTGAGGCCAGACAACGATTTCTTGGGCTTCAAAATTTCTGAGCTCTCTTCCAAGTCCTGAAGCCCCTTCCTGATCTAATATCGACCACAATGTCAAGTGCAAAACCAGTGCTTTCCAGAGTCCTCATTCCCTAAGTTGGCAAAGGGAATTTCAGATAGAATCTGATTTCCCTATTATATTGGACGACACTAGGATTGGACACTGTGTTCTTTTCTGTTCAAAACTTCTTGGGACTCCAAGTACTGTCGCATTACATCTGTGTAGAAGCTCCTGATGTTCTTGGGAAGCAAGTCTATCCCTCCTTGCCTTTGCTGGCCCTTCAAGTGCCCCTTCTCCTAAGGCCCTCATTCCCACAAATCCAAACACTTGATCTCTTTTCTAGCTA
The DNA here is from genome assembly GCF_978045245.1 of Mus caroli. NCBI lineage: Eukaryota > Metazoa > Chordata > Mammalia > Rodentia > Muridae > Mus > Mus caroli. Next base: position 25,281,756 of record NW_028227273.1, on the reverse strand, counting down.
GTGCTAATCAAGTGGATTATAATGATCTGTTTTGGTTTGGGTTGTTGTTGTTGTTAGTTCTTAAACAAAGTGAGAAATGAAACCATATTTTATTTTTATATCTCAGTCCTCATATGTCAGTAAAGGCCATTGATAATGTTGAATAATGTTGGTGAGATAGTGAGGGTGGTCCATAAATGATGATTAATGCAAAAAGGGGGTTGCAGGGATAACCATGAGATGGAAAGTTCCTGGTCTTTCACAAGATAGTTGTCTATATAGTATGAAAAATATACACAGACACACATGACAGCACATAGTTTCTCCCAGAGGGATGATCTTACAAACTCTGCAAAACTGATAAATACCATGCTCAGAAAAATCAGATTCCCCAAAGACTTGTCTTTCACATCCCAAGCTCTTGGTACACTTTCAGGTATAGAGTCAATCTTACCACTTTACACAGTCCTGACTAAGACTTCCTAAGGAGAGAGTTTATTCAGTGTGTGATATAACCACCACCAATGAGCCCTTCACCATGATAAGACAGAAACCTGAGCTGAGTCAGGCTTTATACAAAGGGACAGGTAAAGGTTCGGTGACATCTTTGTGGCTAGTTGTTCATGACAAGGCTTTGGAAAGTGGTCTGTAAATTGTCCCCTGTAAATTGCCAGCATGGAAACCCTCTCCATGTAACCGCTGATGTGGGGACTTGCTCGCTTCAACTTAAGGTATTATGGCCATAAAGGGCCTAGGATTTCATAATAAATACTTCTAAATGGAAAAAAATTCTTTGTAGCATGCAGCTGAATCCTACCTATCAACAACCTCGGGGCATTGAGTACCGTTCTGAATCCCTACCTAGAATAAAGCAAATATAGAAGAAATATATACTAGAGTCATACCGACAGTGCTTTGAATCCACACCAAAGACTAAGGATATCCAAATGGTCTGAGAGGCCAATGAAGGCTTTAGATTGGGAAGGGATATGATTAGATGTGGGTGTTTATAAGAACTCTCGGCTCTGCAGGGCATGCACTGGAAACATTACAAGAAGAGGAAATGAGTTCAGAGACTACAACAGTTACCATACAGTGATGATGGCTATCAGTGCTATTGGAATGGCATTTAGGATTCCTGTGGCTTGCTTCTATGTATTCTTTGACAGGTGATGTTAAGGGTCATGTGAATTAGAGCTGCCCTCGTGAGTATGAAGAGGCAAGGGTGGACTTGATGAAGTATGTAGGGCCACACAGGATAGATGATGATGCCTAATCTTACATGCTATATAAGGAAGGAAATAAGTTGCTACTTAGGCCAGGGTTTCAAAACAAATAGGCAAGGAGGATAATTTTATCCCTGGGGACTTGCCAGGAAGTAGTTCATACACAACAGCTGAGAAAAAATTAAGTAGTTCTGGAAAAAAATGAGGGCACAGGTAAGGGGATTCAGTAGAGAATGATGTGTTTCTGGAGAATGCACTGTGCCACTGCCAGGGGAGGTATGATGAGGGCCTGGGTTTTGTGTCAGTGACAGCAGTGACAGCAGTATCCTACACATCCAGGTCTGTAGACACTTTAGGAAATAGAAGAAATCAGCCCACAGTCCCAGAAAGGAAGACAAAGGTGGAGATAAGTGAACTTCCTATTTCCCACCAATATCACTGCCAATCACTGACTGACACCCACCAGAGGCCAAAGAGGAAGGAAGGAGGTCCGTTACCTAGGTCACTTGAGTCAGATTGCAGGGTTGAAGGTAACATGAAGAACACTGGGAAGCTGTGCTGCCATCACTAGATCTCTCAAAAGTGTTGGGTGAAACTGCAAATAACAATCGACACTGCTGTGTTTTTCCAACTGCAAATGTAGCTGTTACCAGTTGAGAACTTTCTTCTCCAAAACATCATCATCACATGGCCTGCTGATATTAATTTCCATAATATACCCAAGTACATGGATGAAAGTCAAGCAGAACCTCCAATATAATTAAAATACTATCGCGGGGCGTATGGCCTGTTCCTTTTACAGTTTAGTTGTTAATTAATTTACAGTTTTCATATCTTCTATCATTGTGGACAATGGAAAGATAGATGAATCATATATTGAGAATACTGGGAGGGGGAGGGAGAAAGGGAAGGTGGGAGGGTGGGAGGGAGGGAGAGAGAGAGAGACTTGTCTTTCTGGTTGTTGATCTATCCTGTTTCATCCTATTTAGACCCCACTCAGTTTAATGAGTGCAACATAAATCTCTAAATCCCATGAGAATGAGGGAAGGGGGCGCCGTTTCATGCTCGTCTTGAGTCATGTACTGGAGAATTTCCACTCTGCCATCACTGTTTCCTGTAAAACCCCCAACAATGAAAAACAAAATTACTGAGACAAGTAGTGTAGTTAAAGCTGAATTGGCCCTGTAGATTTCTCTGTTTACATTATGGGAGCTTTTAAGGAAAGCGTTAATATTCCATTCAGTTCAAGTTGATGCCAATAAATGCCAGTTGCTTGAATTTGTGAATAAGCTGAAAGAATGAGGAAGCGAGGAAGGAGATCACAAAAAAAATTGTTATCACCTTTGTTTCCCTGTGTATCCTTGGAACCAATTTCCTTCTTCCATGTATAATAATGCACAAACTTCCATCTGTCAGTCACATCGCTTCAGAGCTACTCTGTGGTAAATGAGATTTTCTTAGAGACCATAAAACAGTTGAAATCTGCAATTTCGTTAGGCATTCAACTTCCACCATAAAAACTAATGACTAAGCAGATCCACACGGAGATGATTTTGTAAGAATAAAGCTCACAGACATACACATCATAATTGCAAGGCTACTGTACAGCTTAAGCAATTCAGAGAAGCCAGCTGCTCTAAAAAGAAACAAGCATGCCTTCTTGACAGCTTTTATCAGCTAAATTGTGTTCAGAACTTGCTTTCAATGCATACTTGATTTTGATTGGGATATTCTGAACATACCATGTGGTGAAATCACATGACTCCCATAGCATTCTGTCTTCTCAAAGCAGCACTACACTTGCGGGTTAGCCCAAATATATATATCCTTATTCCCAACAGAGACACGCATATTTTCATTTTACAGCTGGAGAAACTAAGGCAAAAATCAATCTAAATAATATGACAAGTGAGTATCATAACTGGGTTTCTGTTTGATAAAAGGAGTGCGTGTTTATGCTGTATCCTGATTAAATACTGCTAATTAAATTTGTATGCTTAACAGCTCTTGTGAAAGATTTACTAGGTACGGAATCTTATAAAGTGTTAGTGAAAGTACAAATAGGTACAAATCTTCCTTCAAAAGTCACTTGGCAACACATGCGCACATACACATTGGCTTTCTTAAAATAGATATTTGCATTGCAGCAAATATGAGAGAATGAATTGCTGGTTTGCAAATATTAGTGATTATATTCATAGGGGCAGTAGTAACTTTTAAGAGGGATGAGGCAGTTTGTTTTAGATATCTTTCTGCTCTTGATCAGAGATGGTTTTACTTGGGAAGGGCATAACTAGAAGAGAAATTTGTATTAGAAGTTGAATGGATGTAATTTGTTAAGATACTTTGGGAATTGGTACTGTTTCTAATTCAGAATTCCCATAGGTTCCTGGATGGGTGCATGAGAGCGATTGCACTTACCAAGAAGTAAAAAGACAGATAATAAAGCCAATAATGTTTATAAGTTTAAAAAAATAGTCACTTGGCAAAATGTGTTGACAGAAGTGAATGTGTTTGTGATGCACCAAGAGTGAAGAACCCTTTGCAGTAAGGCATGAAGATGCATTGAAGACCAGCTCACCAGGACTATATGAACAACCAATGTATACCCTGCACATGGCACAATGGGAGCAATGTAGTAGATAGTCTACATTATTGCATTTAGTCGGCCATACGGTAGTGGAGCAATACTCCATCATTCAGATGAAACAGCAGAGGGTTAAAAGAATTGGAGGAGTCATAGCAAAACAGGCTCAGTGACAGTACATAGTTACTGCCAGTTGAAGAAGACTGGAACCCACTTTTACTTATTGCACCACATTTAGTAATGACTATGTGTTGACTAGCTTTATGTCAATGTGACACAAGCTAAAGTCACTTGAGGGGAGAGAATCTCGATTAAGGAAATGCCTCCATATGATCAGGCTGTTGCAAAACCTGTAAGGGCATTTTCTTAATTTGTGATTTATGGGGGAGATCTCAGCCCATTGTGGGTGGTACCATCCCTGGACTAGTGGTCTTGGATTTTATAGGAAAGATGGCTGAGCAAGTAAAAAAGCAGCATTCCTCCCTGATCTCTGTATCAGGTCCTGCCCATACTGTTAGTATTCCTGTTTAGACTTCCTTCGATGATGAACAGTGATAGAAAAGTGTAAGCCAAATAAACCCTTCCTTCCCAAGTTGCTTTGATCATGGTGTTTCATCAAAGAAATGACAACCCTAACAAAAGAACACCCAGGGTAGATGCAGTTGTGTGTGGTGTGGGAGTGTATGTGCGTGCATGCACTTTGCAGCCAGAAGACAACTTTAGTTATTGTTCCTCCAGTTTTTATTTGAGACAATATATCTTACGGGCCTGGAAATTACTGAGTTGGCTAGACTAACTCATCAGTGAATCCTAGTGACCTCTTCCATCCCAGTACTAAATCTTAGATTATGAAAGTCATTATTCTATATATCTTAATTTTTTTCCTCAGAGTTTCAACTAAGATATGAAAGGTACTCCTTAGCCGGGCGTGGTGGCGCACGCCTTTAATCCCAGCACTCGAGAGGCAGAGGCAGAGGCAGAGGCAGAGGCAGAGGCAGAGGCAGAGGCAGAGGCAGAGGCAGAGGCAGAGGCAGAGGCAGAGGCAGAGGCAGAGGCAGAGGCAGAGGCAGAGGCAGAGGCAGAGGCAGAGGCAGAGGCAGAGGCAGAGGCAGAGGCAGAGGCAGAGGCAGAGGCAGAGACAGGCGGATTTCTGAGTTCGAGGCCAGCCTGGTCTACAAAGTGAGTTCCAGGACAGCCAGGGCTACACAGAGAAACCCTGTCTCGAAAAAACCAAAAAAAAAAAAAAAAAAAAAAAAAAAGGAAGAAAGGTACTCCTTGTATGTATCTTGATGGAATCAGGACTCCATATGGCTCATTCCTTGATACACATTTGAGCACAGTCTTTTAATGAAAAGCACCTTGCTAAATTCTGTTGTAGGGACAGAACCCACCTCCAAAAACATTTGTGTTCTGGTTCTCAAACATGTTGCTTTATGCTACCTTACAGAAGCCAAGAATCCTGTCTTAGGGTTTTACTAGTGTAAAGGGACTCCATGACCAAGACATCTCCTATAAAGGGAAACATTTACTTGGAGCTGGCTTACAGGTTCAGCAGTCCATTATCATCATGGCAGGAAACATGGCAGCATGCAAGCAACATGGTATTGGAGGACCTAAGAGTGCTACATCTTGCTCCATAGGGAGTAGAAATAGATTGTCTATCCCACTGAGCATAACTTGAGCATATATGACCTTAAAGTCCACATCCACAGTGACACACTTACTCCAACAAGGCCACACCTCCTAATAGTGCCATTTCCTATGGCCAGGCACAAGGGTAGATGGGGTCCATTCCTATTTAAAGCACCACAAACCCTGAAAGAGAAAAATTGCCCTGGATGATTCAGTAAGGCTCAATTGAATGAATCCCATATTCTTCAAACTGGAGGGATTTTCTATGTTGCAAAGTAAGAATTAGGCTAGAAGTCTGTCTCTGCTGTTAGACCCTCAATTTATAATACAGGCAGACTCTAGAATCCATACAACGTGTAGAGATCCTGAGATCTCTGGACAGTGTCCTGGGGCCTTTAGATCTATGCCAAACTTTATTTCCTATAGGATTGTATGTTGTTACGTGTGTTGGCTTAAGCCTATGAGTTTGATTTGTGCTGATGTGTTATAGGCACATCGATGGAAAATAAATATGCTTCAGGTAATTAAAAATCCTTGAACAGAAAAATTTCAAAAATAGACTATAAACATGCTATTTTTTTGTGTGTATGTAATCCCTCTTATTATCAGCATTATTTCTATTCCTAATAGTTAAGACTTTTTCTTTACTGTTTCCTAATAATAGAACATCTCCAGCTCTAGGCTGACAGTGGAGATGACAGTTTAGTTTTAGTAGTTTTTCAGATTTTTTGTCAATTACATGTTAATCATACTAATCTTTTGATGACAAAGCTGGTGTATGAGATATTATTCTGCCCCTTCTACTTTATCATGATGATAATATTTTACTTGGCAGGATAGTTTGTATCAAAACAATATAGGCTGAATTTGGATCAGCTTCAGGACTGAAGTCCTCATTTAGCTTGAATGGCTTGTCTATCTAGCATACCTGAAAGTTTAAAAACAAACAAACAAACAAACAAACATACCCAAGAGGAGTAGATGGCAAGAAATAACCCAACACAGGGCTAAAGTCAATAAAGTGGAAACAGAGAGAACAAATTCAAAGAATCAATGAAACAAAGATGGTTCTTTAAGAAAAAAATCAACAAAATAGACCTACCCTTAGCCAAATGAACTAAAAGGCAGAGAGACAGTATCCAGATTAACAAAACCAGAAATGGAAAGGGAGGCATAACAACAGACACCGAGAAAATCCAAAGAATCATTAGGTCTTACTTCAACAGCCTATACTCCACGAAACTAGAAAATCTAAACAAAGTGGATGAGAAAGTGTACAACAACAACCTACCAAAGTCAAATCAGGCTCAGGTAAATAATGTAAATAGATCTATAATCCCTAAGGAAATAGAAGCAGTCATTAAAATTCTCCCAACCAAAAAGCCCAGGGCCAAATGGTCTTAGCACAGAATCCTACCAGACTTTCCAAAAAGAGCTATTACCAATACTCCTCAAATTATTCCACAAAATAGAAACAGAAAAAAAAAAAACATTGCCAAATTCATTTTATGAGGTCACTGTTATGCTGATACCTAAACCACACAAAGACTCAACCAAGAAGGAGAATTTCAGAGAAATTTCCCTTATAAACATTAATGCAAAAATACTCAATGAAATTCTCACAAACCAAATCCAAGAACACATCAAAATCATCATCTGCTATGATCAAATATGTTTTTTCCTAGAGGTGCAGGGATGGTTCAACATATGAAAATTCACCAATGTAATCCACCATATAAGCAAACAAAGAAAACCACATGATCATCTCATTAGATGCAGAAAAGGCCTTTGACAAAGTCCAAAATCCTTTCGTGATAAAAGTGATGAGAGATCAAGGTTACAAGGCACATAACTAAACATAACAAAGGCAATATACAGCAAGCCAATAGGTGACATCAAATTAAATGGAGAGAAAGCTATCTGGAAATCTCAGATAATGGAAACTCCTAGGAATCTATAAGGGTGATCCTAGCTAAGACTCCTAGCAATGAAGGATATGTAGCCTGTAGCCAGGCAAGACTTCCAGGGATGGTACTGGAACATCAACCCAAGCACAAAACCTTAGGCCTGAAATTTGTCCTGTCTACAAAATATACCGGGGTAAAAGATGAAGCAGAATTTGAGTGAAGGTCAATGACTGGCTCAACTTGAGACCCATGCCATGAGAGCGAGAGACCAATTCTGACACTACTGATGATATTCTACTATACTTGAAGATAAGAGCCTAGGATAGTTATCATTTGAGAGGCCTCATCCAGCAACTGAAGGTAACAGATGCAGACTTTCACAGAAATACATCAGGTGGAGCTTGGGGAATTTTGTGGAAGAGGAGAAGGAAGGATTGAAGGAGCCAGAGGGGTCAAGGATACCACAAGAAAACCTAAAGAATCTTCTAAGGTTGACCCATAGGGTCTCATAGATCCCAAACTGTCAACCAAAGATCATGCATGGGATGGACCTAGGCCCTCTGCTTATATGTAACAGCTGTGCAGCTGGGTCTTTATGTGGGACTCGTAAAGTGGGAACAGGTGCTGGCTCTGACTACATTGCCTGCCTTTGGATCTCTTTCCTTAACTGGGCTGCCTTGTCTAGCCTCAATAGAAGAAGATGTACCTAGTCTAACTACAACAGGATATGTATGCCAAGGCAAGATGAAATCCACAGGAGGCCCCCTCTTTCTGTGGAGAAAGATAGGAGGGGAGGGTTGTGGGTAGGGTAGGTAAGAGAGAGGGGCTAGGAGGAGATAAGGGAGCAGAAGCTGCAATCAGGGTATAAAGTAAATGAATAACTTAATTAATAAAAAATTAATCATGATTTTCAGTTTTAGCAATGGTAATAAAAAGCCAGACTAGAGTCTTGTATATGGCAGGCAAGTGGCCCTTCTACTAAGCTATACACAGGCCCATAATATTTATCCATTAACATAACATTTGACATAGTTTCATGTGCCTGTTAAAGGTCTATAGACGCTATTGAATGAACATAATAAAAAAGTTCACCACAGTGAGACAGACGGACATATTTATCACTTTGATTACACATACAATGTTTGTGTCCAGACAAACTAAAATCTACTGAGTCTGACTCCTAGTGCAATATAATTTTATTACCTGTAAGCAGCCTAACAACTCCTACAGGTCCTGATTCCTCAACAGTGAACTGCATTGAAAGACACGGTAAGCTGAAAACCACAGAGCTGCGGGCAATGTCTTTAGAAGACGTGTGCATGTGTTTGATTTCAGAAAGGCAACATCTTTAAGTTTTGCCTTGGAAGTTAGTTCTCAAGCATTCTGAAGACTAGGATTCCAGGCATTCCTCTTTTTTTTATTATTAGTTGTTTTCTTTATTTACATTTCAAATGCTATCCCAAAAGTTCCTGATACCCTCCCCCGCCCTCCTCCCCTCCCCATCCACTCCCACTTCTTGGCACTGGCATTCCCCTGTACTTGGGCATATAAGGGTTGCAATGCCAAGGGGCCTTTCTCCCAATGATAGCCCACTAGGCCATCTTCTGCTACATATGCAGCTAGAGACACGAGCTCTGGGGGTACTGGTTAGTTCATATTGTTGTTCCACCTATAGAGTTGCAGACCCCTTCAGCTCCTTGAGTGCTTTCTCTAGCTTCTCCATTGGGGGCCCTGTGTTCCATCCTATAGAGGACTGTGAGCATCCACTTCTGTATTTGTCAGGCACTGGCATAGCCTCATATGACAAAGCTATATCAGGGTCCCTTCAGCAAAACCTTGCTGGCATATACAATAGTGTCTGGGTTTGGTGGCTGATTATGGGATGGATCCCCAGGTGGGGTAGTCTCTGGATAATCCATCCTTTCATATTAGCTCCAAACTTTGTCTCTGTAACTCCTTTCATGGGTATTTTGTTCCCTATTCTAAGGAGGAATGAAGTATCCACACGTTGGTCTTCCTTCTTCTTGATTTTCTTGTGTTTTGCAAATTGTATCTTGGGTATTCTAAGTTTCTGGGCAAATATCCACTTATCAGTGAGTGCATATCTAATGACTTCTTTTGTGATTGGGTTACCTCACTTAGGATGATATCCTCCAGGTCCATCCATTTGCCCAAGAATTTCATAAATTCATTATTTTTAATAGCTGAGTAGTACTTCATTGTGTAAATGTGCCACATTTTCTGTATTCATTCCTCTCTTGAGGGACATCTGGGTTCTTTCCAGCTTCTGGCTATTATAAATAAGGCTACTATGAACATATTGGAGCATGTGTTCTTATTACCAGTTGGAACATCTTTTGGGTATATGCACAGGAGAGGCATTGCTGTATCTTCCAGTAGCACTATGTCGAATTTTCTGAGGAACCAACAGACTGACTTCCAGAGTGGTTGTACAAGCTTGCAATCCTCCACATCCTCGCCAGCATCTACTGTCACCTGAATTTTTGATCTTAGCCATTCTGACTGGTGTAAGGTGAAATCTCAGTGTTGTTTTGATTTTCATTTCCCTGATGACTAAGGATATTGAACATTTTTTCAGATGCTTCTCAGCCATTTGGTATTCCTCAGGTGAAAATTCTTTGTTTAGCACTGTAGCACACGTTTTTTAATGTGGTTATTTGAATTTCTGGAGTCCAGCTTCTTGAGCTCTTTGTATATATTGGATATTAATCCCTTATCAGATTTATGATTGGTAAAAATCCTTTCCCAATCTGTTGGTGGCCATTTTGTCTTATTGACAGTGTCTTTGACCTTACAGAAGCTTTGAAATTTTATGAAGTCCCATTTGTCGATTTTTTTTTTTAATGAGGCAGGGTTTTTCTGTATAGCTCTGGCTGTCCCGGAACTCACTTTGTAGACCAGGCTGGTCTTGAACTCAGAAATCCACCTGTCTCTGCCTCCCAAGTGCTGGGATTAAAGGCATGTGCCACTGCCACCAGGACCATTTGTCAATTCTTGTTCTTACAGCACAAGCCATTGCTGTTCTGTTTAGGGATTTTTTTTCCCTGTGCCCATATATTCGAGACTTTTCCCCACTTTCTCTTCTATTAATTTCAGTTTCTCTGGTTTTATGTGGAGTTATTTGATCCACTTAGACTTGAGCTTTGTACAAGGAGATGAGAATGGATCAATTCGCATTCTTCTACATGATAACTGCCAGTTGTACCAGCACCATTTGTTGAAAATGCTGTCTTTTTTTTCCACTGGATGGTTTTAGCTCCCTTGTTAAAGATCAAGGAACCATAGGTGTGTGGATTCATTTCTGGGTCTTCAATTCTATTCCATTGATCTACCTGTCTGTCGCTGTACCAGTACCATGTAGTTTTTATCACAATTGCTCTGTAGTACAGCTTAATGTCAGGCATGGTGAATCCACCAGAGGTTCTTTTACTGCTGAGAATAGTTTTTGATATCCTAGGTTTTTTATTATACCAGATGAATTTGCAAATTTTTCTTTCTTACTCAGAGAAGAGTTGAATTGAAATTTTGATGGGGATTGCATTGAATCTGTAGATTGCTTTCGGCAGGATAGCTATTTTGACTATACTAATCCTGCCAATCCATTAGCATGGGAGATCTTTCCATCTTCTGAGATCTTCTTTGATTTCTTTCTTCAGAGACGTGAAGTTCTTATCATACAGATCTTTCACTTCCTTAGTTAAGAGTCACGCCAAGGTATTTTATATTATTTGTGAATATTGTGGAGAGTGTTAATTTCTTTCTCAGGCTGTTTATTCTTTGTGTAGAGAAAGGCCATTGTTTGTTTGAGTTAAATTTATATCCAGCTACTGCACTGAAGCTATTTATCAGGTTTAGGAGTTCTCTGGTGGAATTTTTAGGGTCACGAATATATACTATCATATCATCTGCTAATAATGAAATTTTGACTTCTATCTTTCCAATTTGTATCTATCCCCTTGATCTCCTTTTGTTGTCTAATTGCTCTGGCTAGGACTTCAAGTACTATATTGAATAGGTTCGTAGAAAGTGGGCAGCTTTGTCTAGTCCCTAATTTTAGTGAGATTGCTTTGAGTTTAATGTTGGCTACTGGTTTGCTGTATATTGTTTTATTATGTTTATGTATGGACCTTGAATTCCTAAAGAGGTGTTGGATTTTCTCAAATGCTTTCTCAGCATCTAAGGAGATGATCATGTGGTTTTTGTCTTTGAGTTTGTTTGTATAGTGGATTATATTGATGGATTTTCATATATTAAACCATCCCTGCATCCCTGGGATGAAGCCTACTTGGTCATGATGTATCATTTTGATGTGTTCTTGGATGAGGTTTGCAAGGATTTTATTGAGTATTTTTGCATCGATATTCACAAGGAAATTGGTCTGAAGTTCTCTTTCTTTGCTGGATCTTTGTGTTTTAGGTATCAGAGTAATAGTGGCTACATAGAATGAATTTGGTAGAGTACCTTCTGTTTATATTTTGTGGAATAGTTTGAGGAGAGTTGGAATTAGGTCTTCTTTGAAGGTCTGATAGAACTCTGCACTAAACCCATCTGGTCCTGGGCTTTTTTTGGTTGGAAGTCTATTGATGACTGCTTCTATTTCTTTAGGGGAAATTGGACTGTTTAGATTGTTATTCTGATACTGATTTAGCTTTGGTACCTGGTATCTGTCTAGGAAGTTGTCCATTTCATCCAGGTTTTCCAGTTTTGTTGAGTATAGTCTTTTGTAGTAGGATCTGATGATGTTTTGGATTTCCTCAGGTTCTGTTGTTATGCCTCCTTTTTCATTTCTGATTTTGTTAATTACGATACTGTCCCTGTGCCCTCTAGTGAGTCTGGCTAAGGGTTTATCTGTCTTGTTGGTTTTCTCAAGGAACCAGCTCCTGGTTTGGTTGATTCTTTGAATAGTTCTTTTTGTTCCCACTTGGTTGATTTCAGCCCTGAGTTTGATTATTTCTTGCCGTCTACTCCTTTTGGGTGAATTTGCTTCCTTTAGTTCTAGAGCTTCTAGGTATGCTGTCAGGCTGCTAGTGTATGCTCTCTCTAGTTTCTTCTTGGAGGCACTTTGGGCTATGAGTTTTCCTCTTAGGACTGCCTTCATTGTGTCCCGTACGTTTGGGTATGTTGTGGATTCATTTTCATTAAACTCTAAAAAGTCTTTAATTTCTTTCTTTATTTCATCATTGAATAAGGAATCATTGAGTAGAGTGTTGTTCAGTTTCCATGTGAATGTTGGCTTTCTATTATTTATATTTTTATTGAAGATCAACCTTAGTCCGTGGTGATCAGATAGGATGCATGGGATAATTTCAATATTTTTATATCTGTGGAGGCCTGTTTTGTGATCAATTATATGGTCAATTTTGGAGGAGGTATCATGTGGCACTGAGAAGGTATATTATTTTGTTTTAGGATAAAATGTTCTGTAGATATCTATTAAATCCATTTGTTTCATAACTTCTGTTAGTGTCTATGTGTCTCTACTTAGTTTCTGTTTCCAGGATCTGTCCATTGGTGAGAGTGGGGTGTTGACGTCTTCCACTATTATTATGTGAGGTGCAATGTGTGCTTTGAGCTTTACTAAAGTTTCTTTAATGAATGTGGCTGCCCTTGTATTTGGAGCATAGACATTCAGAGTTCATCTTGGTAGATTTACCTTTGATGAGTATGAAGTGCCTCTCCTTGTCTTTTTTGATAACTTTGTGTTGGAAGTCAACTTTATTCGATATTAGAACGGTTACTCCAGCTTGTTTCTTTGGGCCATTTGCTTGGAAAATTGTTTTCCAGCCTTTCACTCTGATTAGTGTCTGTCTTTTTCCCTGAGGTGGGTTTCCTGTAAGTAGCAAAATGTTGGGTCCTGTTTGTGTAGCCAGTCTATTAGTCTACGTCTTTTTATTGGTGAATTGAGTCCATTGATGTTAAGAGAAATTAAAGAAAAGTAATTGTTGCTTTCTGTTGTTTTTGGTGTTAAAGTTGGGATTCTGTTCTTGTGGCTGTCTTCTTTTAGGTTTATTGAAGGATTACTTTCTTGTTTTTTCTAGGGTGTAGTTTCCCTCCTTATGATGGTGGTTTCCCTTTATTATCCTTTGAAGGGCTGGATATTTTGTGAATTTGGTTTTTTCATGGAATACCTTGGATGGCTCTCTCACCTGCTCTGACAGTCAGAGCCCTCCAGGGTGGATACCTCTCCTCTGGTGGTGAAGGTGCCTAGATGCCTGGAGCCCGAAACGGGGTCTGTTGCAGAAGCTGTGTCATTTCTGCAGTCTGTTTGTCTACCCTTTGCAGTCTGTAAGCTGACCTGTGCAGACTGGTTTCTGAGGGACCAGGGATCCAAGATGGCTCCCTCACCTGCTCTGGCAGTCAGAGCCCTCCCTGGCCGGCACCTCTCCTCTGGAGGGGAACGTGCCTGGATGTCTGGAGCCTAAAATGGGTCTTTCCCAGAATCTGTGTAGCTTCTGAAGTCAGTACTCTCACCTGCGCAGACTGGTCTCTGAGCTCAAGGCAATCCTTAAAGAAAGGGTTAGAGCTTGAAAATTGCTTTGGTAAAAAATAATTCCAGCATTATATGTGAATATCATAGAACAAACTTATACAATCTCAAGATTAAATCAAGCACAAGGGGGAATGATGCAATCGGGAGACATGGTTCATGGGAGATGTGTAAGGATGCTGCCAGGATAACAGGATTACACTGCTGCACAGTCAGCTTTTTTATATGAAAGTAGAAGTTTTCTCTAAAATAAAATAAGCATAGCATAGTGAATACATAGATCAGTAAAAATGCTACTTATTGTCATTGTAAATACTTTGTGTAGAAAATAAGTAAAGTATTTGCAAAAATATTAAAATTTATGAGTGTATATGATTACATGGATGAGCCTCCTTTTCTGTGATTTCTGTATGCTGGAGTAGTTGATCCCTTTAGTAGATGGAGTTCACTTACATATAGGCATTTAAAATAAACTATGACACATACTTCACACTACCTACTGGTGGAACCTTGATTCTTTCCCATCTCTACCTAATTTATGTGCCCAATATTTTCATACAAATTGACTGAATTATTGCTTTGCTTGTATTTGCTTCAGTAAGTACTTTGGAAGAACCTATGCTACCATATAAAGTGATAGCTATGAACTGTACAGTGGCTTTATAAAACATATGGGGCATGATTCTGAGTAAAATACCATCAAACAAATTTATGTATATATTTTATGTAAAATATGAACATATTTTGCCAAAGAATAGGAGCTGTTTCATGAAATTAGTGGTTTTTGTCATATTAGTTTTAGTAAGGATTGATTGCTTGTTTGTTCATTCAAAGCCATTCAATGCTTTCCACACTTCCCCGAAATGAAACCATCCCTCAACCATGGCAAGTCTTCAAAGAAGAATCTGCTTGGAATTTGGAGTGCTGCCTGCAAGAAGTGTCAGCCCACTTGAATTAGGGCACATAGCACAATCCAGGGCTCAATAGAACGTAACCCTCAGTTCTGTTTCGGAAATGTTCCTCATTGATTTTTGTCTTAAGTGTCAAGGACAGAAGCACAGTGAGACCTACAGAACATAAGCTATCCTTTATCAGAAAGCAAATATGAGGTAGAGTGCAGAATAGCAGTAAGGTACTCTCATTTCAGAGAGAGAGGGAGAGAGAGAGCGAGCAAGCTGTACATTAAAGGACTCTGTCATGCTTAGCCTTTGTCAACTCAATACAAGCTAGAGTCACTTTCAAAGCAGAACATCACCTGATAAAATGCCTTTATCAGATTGCCTGTAGGCAAGCCTGTAGGGGAGTTTTCTTAATTGGTAATTAATAGAGGAGGCCCCAGTTTACTGGGTCCAGTTCTACTTCTGATTCTGGGCAGTATCTGAAAGCAGGGTGCATAAGCTATGAGTAGAAAGCCAGTAAGCCATGTTCCTTCCTGGCCTCTGTTTCATTTCCTACCTCCAGTTCTGGCCCTGCCAGAGTTTCCTCCTTGGCTTCTCTCCATGATGAACTATGATCAGCCTTCTAAGTCAAATAAACCCTTTTCACCCCCAAGTTGCTTTTAGTAATGGTGTTTATCAAAAAAATAGAGATCTAAGTAAGACAGGTTTTCAACTCAGGAGAGGTTGATGCTTTTGAAAAAGTGAAAGGTGGCTGGCGTTGAAAGAATGGGAGGTGGGGGGGCAGGTAGGGGCTGAAGCAGAGAGAGGCATGAGCAAACAAACAGGCCCTGGGATTCACAGTGCTTATCTTGATAGTCACTCTGATAGCTGTGTGAAGCTTTATGCAGATCTGCTTAATGCTTCCATGAAGGAAGATGAGACCATGCATCCCTCCAGCTGTCCACATCTCAGAGCATAAACAGAGGATAACTTGTTTGCTTTGTGTTTCAGTAGGGACCTGAGAGTACTTATTGGTGAAACATACAAACAGTGTGTCTACTTCAATAGTAGAAATTATGAGGCACTGGAATATACCTGGAAAATGAAATTTATAAAGTACTTATGACATAATGTTGATAATTCAGGTAAGGAAGATGCACATGAATACCTATGGTTTTTGTAGGGGGTGGCTGTCAGTAACAACTCTCCTGAGATGGGAGATAATGACACTCTACCCACCAGGCCACTGAGCATCTCTAGATCTTTGCTTTATATCTCAAAGCTGATACGGTTATAATTATAGAGTTTGGATCACAAAGACAAGTTATATTTCATATCTAGTTTTAGAATATAGAAATACCTTACTGCATTAAATAACATGACCAACCCCATGCTAGATTCAATTCCCTATGTACCCTCATTCCTTTGAACTACTCTTCTATGTTGGATATGGGTCTACAGCTACCACACTGAAACTCTCCTCATCTGTGAGCCTCTCTTCACAAAACACCTTTGGATACTGCAGCTGGATTGTCTGTGTTCCAGGTCATTTTGAGTTCTTATCTTGAAGTCTTAACCCACAAGGTGGTGTGTTAGAGGATAGTGACTTTCAGAGGTTAGAGCATAAGAACACAGTTCCCAGAGTAGGATAACCACCCTTGTGAAAGAAGCCTGAGATGGAAGCCTTAGCACTCCCACTCATGGAGATTTGAAAACCAGAGAGCAGAGCCTGTTTTCTCCAGACACTTGATCTTTCTTCCGGAACCCTTGTCTTGGATTCCACATCTTCCAGAACTTTGAAAGGTGATGCGCCATTCTTGTTTGTACTCTGACTTCTTGGTGCACAAATGCCACAGCACTGCATCGATAATGTCATTCATCCAATGCTATATTCTCACCTTTCCTTTCTGTGGCATGCTCATTCTTCCAGGGTGAGACCAAACTGTTCATTCTGACTCCACACCTTCCAATTAAAGGCTCCTCTGTGTTTTCATCCAGCGCGTTCATCTGTCTGCACTACTCCTTGGATGAGTCATTTCTCCAGCAGAGACCTGTATTATCTCGAAGCCCGTCATGCAGGGATTTCCTCATCCAGTTCTTCTAGTACAACCCCACTCATTTCCATCCTGGGTTGCTGTTGGCTGACTAAGCACATCCTGGAGTTCCAGGCCTCCTCATCTTGCCACATTTTGAATGGCTCTGAAACCCAAAGTCAGATGAAGAGGATGATTAGCAGTCCCATGGAGTGATCTTTGGGTAAGGAGGGATAGGAGTCTAATGGGAGCCCAGCCATTTTGTTATCTTCCTCTTCTTGAACATATACCCATATGAAACCTCTTTTCTCTCAAGGCTTATGTGGAAAGTCCTGTAGCTGAGTGAATGCCCCTGGCAAGCAGGACTATGTTAGTCTGTCCACCAGCCCACCTGTCCTAGACAGCTCTCTGCCTCACTGAGAATCTCCACTCTCTTCTTTCATATATCTCCACCTCTTCCCAAATAATGTACCCATGCCTTAATAACTGCCTTCAGCTCTGTTTTCCAGAGAAACTCAGTTAAGAGGGCTCTTCAATTTTGACATATTTTTAAGAAAGAAAAAGACTATTTTTCATCATCCAAGTTAGATCTTGTATCTGTCAAAGCAACATTATTATCGATTACTCAAGATGATAATTCTGTAGTCATTGGGTATTGCTCTCTTTTCTATTGATAAACTCCAGATGCTCAATAACCCTTCCTTCATACTTTATACTATTTACACCATGGTTGCTGCCCTTCATCAGGTTAGTCACCTACCACACCTCACTTCTGGGTTGGCTTCCTGTTTTTTCCAGCCAGATTCCCTGGCTCCAATATTCTGACTGTCCTTCCTTCCATATTGGTTTCATGTCCTTTTAATGGAAATTCATGAATCAAATGACACACAGTGTAACCTTCTTTGAAGTTTATGGCATCTTAAGACACTTAGAATGATTTCTGGATTTGGTGTGCTTTCAGTTACCCCAACATTCCAGTTCATTCTTTTTCTGCTCTAGTCATAGACCAGACTGGTTGTGTTTTGCCTACATTATTCCTTTGGCCCGAAACCTCCCCTTTCCTCCCCTTATGTAAACCAGCCCTGCTTTTCAAATGTAATTTGAAACAACTCATTTTTCAATAGGTTTATTATAAAAAATCCTAGAACGTACTGCTATACTTTAGCATTAATCAACTGAAAATTTTAGTTGCTTAATTATATATTGATTCTTCCTGCTTATAAATTTATGTTTTGGTCATTTTTCAAACTATGAAAACTGTCTTTTATTTTTCCTCTATGGCTTTAGTTATATAAGCCATAGGATAGATTTCAAAATACTTCTATCTTGATTGCTTCTGTGGAGATCCATGGTTCATCTTCTATAAACTGAAGCACATTTTTTGAAGGTTGGACATTATTTTCTGGTTGTTATGGATAATCTTGATTGTACTTTGGAAGAGGAAACTCAGTTGGTCCCACGGATCATCCTAGTAACACATCTATAAGCATGGTCTTGACTGCTAATTGATATTGGAAGGCCCAGACCTCTGAGGGCGGAACATGCCTTTGGCAGTTGGGCCTGGGCTATATAAGAGAATTAGCTGAACATGAGTCTGGTCAAAATCCAGTCATCAGCACTCCTCCATGACTTCTGCATCAGTTCTTGCTGCAGTTCTTGCCCTGGTTTCCTTTGGTGATAAATTGTAACTTGTTACCCAAGTTACTTTCACAGAGAAGTGAGTGCCACTCCTGTCTTTTATCACCCATGCTATTTCAGAGTCAAGGTTTATGTGCTGAAGACTAGAATACTCCACTGAACACTGAGAGTGACAGCCAGTGAAGCTGTGGTATGATCTGAGTTGTGTGCAGTACCAGGGTGCTCAGGCTATGATGAGTACAAACTCACAGGAAAGAGTTTGAATTTTATCCCTTAGTTAGTTGCATACCACCAAGGGTTTTTTGTTTTATTTTCTTTTCTGAGCCCCAGCTTGTTACCATGCAACTAAGGCTAATCTTGAACTCATGATTTCATGCCTGCCTCCCAAGATGGAATTAAAGGTATATTGTGCCATGCCTAGGCCAAACTTCTTTTTTTTTTTTTTTTTTTTTTTTTTTTTTTTTTTTTTTACTTTTGAAGTACAATGGAAGATTTGACATGAAAAAGAGCAAAACAACCTCATTCCATAAGACATATTTATATTTGACTTTATTATTCCAATAAAGTTAGAGCTCCTTAAAAGGAGTCATCATTACTACCGCCACTATAACTGTTATAACTATAGCCATGATCAGAGTCAGTATCACTATCACCTTCATTCTCATCAGCATCATGATCAGCATCATAGTCAACGCCACTGTCATCACCATCACCATCACCATCACTATCACCATTATAATCATCATCATCATGGCCATCAAGTGGATATAAGTTTGGGCCAAACTTTTATGGTAGAAATCTACCACACAGCTATTCCACAAGCAAGATTTCTGGAACAGTATGTAAAGTGGGATAGCAGAGGTGGAGAGACAGGTTGATAGGTTTGCCGACACATGGCCATCCACCTGCTCTGGACATCTGCACCATGACTCTGATAGATAATTTCATGGGCCATCATCAAAGACAGAGCATCCCATCCTCTAGGCTCCAACCACAATACAACCTACTTCACCTAGACTGGTAAGTAAGATGCTGTCTTACTTACGATAGGGTAGCTTAAGAAAATTAGAAAATTTTCCATTTACCTGAGCAGTAGACTGCTGGGAGTTATTTGGACAGACTAAAAGTTAGAATTGCCTAGACGTGCTGGGCTGGAAAGATAATTTGACTAAGAGCACTTGTTGCTTTTTCAGAGTACCTGACTTTAATTGCCAGCACCCAAAGGGTTGCTCACAACTGTCCAGTTCCAGGGGATCTTGCACTCTTCATATACATAAATGCAGGCAAAACACAAATGCACATCAAAATGAATAAATCTTTTTAAAAAATAATTTGGATTTGTTTATCAATACAATCCATATGGTGGTTAAAAACAAATGAGGACTCGAAGACCACTAGATGGCTGCCTAGGCGTTATTTCATTAGCCAATGTAGAAATCACTCCAGGGGGATGTTTAGAGATTGAGAGAGTTTCATCCTCATATCCACTGAGTGCAAGATGCCTCTAAATGATGACTGGTCTGAGAGACAGTTAGATATTAGGATCTGGAATTCAGGAGTTGCTACATCCACTCCAGTAGCAACAAGCTTGACAGGCCCAGAAAACCTGGGTGCTGTCCCAAGGCGAAAAGTTCACAGAAATTTAGTCTCCTGAAATCGTGGCATCCTGTATAAAGAATGCTTCAATGTTCTTGCTTTAGTTGGTAAATGGATCTGTGTGCTTTCCCTTAATATTGCTTTATTACAAGTGCTCCTAAGGATTGATATTTTGACATAAGTTAGATTCTAGGCAGTCCTTGATCCAACCCTGGGCATGGATAGCTAAGTCACAATAGACTAGAGTAGAAACTATGGCAAGGGCACAAAGCCCTTGCCCCTGGCTTCTAAGATTAATGGACCTTAGGTGGAGCTGTTTTTGATCCCAGTTGTTAACACTGAATTTTATCCTAGTTGTTTCCTGCCAGTCCTTCTGTGGTGTTTGCATTCCTCTGTTTTGTGTAAGAATCCGTTAACCTCTTTGTACCTTGCTGGTGTGTCATTCAACTTTCCTATTTTCTTCTGTATAAAAAAGTTTGATGCTTGATTTAACAAATTACATTCAGATCCAGCACACTCTCTTATGTCTGTGTCTGTCTGTCAATTCCCTCCGACTCTATACCCATCTACCAGAACCCCTGATTCCCACGGATTGAGGAGGGCCCACTGGGCCCGGTCCGTGGCAAGGAGTAAAATAAGATTGTGTTTGGAAGTGAGGTTTCAGAAATTGAATCGAAGGAGGGGATGGAGGCCTCATGGTCTTTTCTCCATCCAGTTTGACATGCTCATTGGTGCCACTTGTTCAGCTCATGTTAGGCAGTTATGTTGGTGACAATTATGGGTGGAGCTTCTATCATCACTAGGGGTTGCAATCTCTCAGCAACGCTCCCAATTTGCCTCTTAAAATCTTTTGGCCCACACAGGCCTCTTCCTGTCAGACCAGCACCGGGGTGGCTGGGGCGTGGGGTCAGCTGACACCCGCCAGCTACCCACGACACCTGCCACAAGATCTTGAGACTTCTGGTGAGTGGAACACAGCTTCTGCTCCAGTCCAATTGCGCAGGACCTGAGACTGCTTTGGTTGGGGAGGCAGAAAACCAGCCTGAGTAGGGCCACAAGCCTCTTCCGGTCTAACCAGCACCAGGGTAGCTAGGGCGCAGGGTCAGCTGACACCCGCCAGCTACCCATGACACCCGCCACAGGATCTTGGGACTTCTGGAGGGTGGAACACAGCTTCTGCTCCAATCCAATCGCGCGGGACCTGAGACTGCTTTGGTTGGGGAGGCAGAAAACCAGCCTGAGTAGGGCCACAAGCCTCTTCCGGTCTGACCAGCACCGGGGTAGCTAGGGCGCAGGGTCAGCTGACACCCGCCAGCTACCCACTACACTCGCCACAGGATCTTAAGACTTCTGGTGAGTGGAACATAGTGTCTGCTCCAATCTTTAAACAGTGACAACGATAACAACTAACCCCAGAGATTACCAGATGGCGAAAGGTAAACGTAATAATCTTACTAACAGAAACCAAGACCACTCACCATCATCAGAACCCAGCACTCCCACTTCGCCCAGTCCAGGGCACCCCAACACACCGGAGAAGCTAGACCCGGATCTAAAAGCACATCTCATGATGATGGTAGAGGACATCAAGAAGGACTTTAATAACACACTTAAAGAAATACAGGAGAACACTGCTAAACAGGTAGAAGACATTAAAGAGGAAGCACATAAATCTCTTAAAGAATTGCAGGAGAACACTGCTAAACACGTAGAAGACATTAAAGAGGAAGCACAAAAATCCCTTAAAGAATTGCAGGAAAACCAGACCAAACAGGTGATGGAATTGAATGAAATCATCCAAGACCTAAAAAGGGAAGTAGAGACAATGAAGAAAACCCAAATTGAGGCAATGCTGGAGATAGAAACCCTAGAAAAGAAATCTGGAACCATAGATGCGAGCATCAGCAACAGAATAAAAGAGATGGAAGAGAGAATCTCAGGTGCAGAAGACTCCATAGAGAACATTGGCACGACAATCAAAGAAAATACAAAATCCAAAAAGATCCTAACTCAAAACATCCAGGAAATCCAGGACAAAATGAGAAGACCAAACTTATGGATAATAGGAGTAGATGAGAATGAAGATTTTCAACTCAAAGGACCAGCAAATATCTTCAACAAAATTATAGAAGAAAACTTCCCAAACCTAAAAAAAGAGATGCCCATGAACATACAAGAAGCTTAGAGAACTCCAAATAGACTGGACCAGAAAAGAAATTCCTTCCGACACATAATAATCAGAACAACAAATGCACTAAATAAAGATAGAATACTAAAAGCAGTAAGGGAAAAAGTTCAAGTAACATATAAAGGCAAGCCTATCAGAATTACACCGGATTTTTCACCAGAGACTATGAAAGCCAGAAGGGCCTGGACAGATGTTATACAGAAACTAAGAGAACACAATTTCCAGCCCAGGCTACTATACCCAGCCAAACTCTCAATTAACATAGATGGAGAAACGAAAGTATTCCACGACAAAACCAAATTCACACATTATCTTTCCATGAATCCAGCCCTTCAAAGGATAATAACAGAAAAAAACCAATACAAGGACGGAAACCACATCCTAGGAAAAGCAAGAAGGTAATCCCTCAACAAACCTAAAAGAAGACAGCCACAAGAACAGAACACCAACTCTAACAACAAAAATAAAAGGAAGCAACAATTACTTCTCCCTAATATCTCTTAATATCAATGGACTTAACTCCCCAATAAAAAGACATAGTCTAACAGACTGGCTACAGAAATAGGACCCAACATTTTGCTGCTTACAGGAAACTCATCTCAGAGAAAAGGATAGACACTACCTCAGAATGAAAGGCTGGAAAACAATTTTCCAAGCAAATGGTAGGAAGAAACAAGCTGGAGTAGCCATTATAATGTCTGATAAGATTGACTTCCAACCCAAAGTCATCAAAAAAGACAAGGAAGGGCACTTCATTCTCATCAAGGTAAAATCCTCCAAGAGGAACTATCAATTCTGAATATCTATGCTCCAAATACAAGGACAGCCACATTCATTAAAGATACTTTAGTAAAGCTCAAACCACACATTGCACCTCATACAATAATAGTGGGAGACTTCAACACACCACTTTCACCAATGGACAGATCATGGAAGCAGAAACTAAACAGGGACACAGTGAAACTAACAGAGGTTATGAAACAAATGGATCTGACAGATATCTACAGAACATTTTATCCTAAAACAAAAGGATATACCTTCTTCTCAGCACCTCACGGTACCTTCTCCAAAATTGACCACATAATTGGTCACAAAACACGCCTCAACATATAAAAAAATATTGAAATTGTCCCATGCATCCTATCAGATCACCATGGACTAAGACTGATCTTCAATAACAAAATAAATAATAGAAAGCCAACACACACGTGGAAACTAAACAACACTCTTCTCAATGATACCTTGGTCAAGGAAGGAATAAAGAAAGAAATTAAGGACTTTCTGGAGTTTAATGAAAATGAAGCCACAACATACCCAAACTTATGTGACACATTGAAAGCATTTCTAAGAGGAAAACTCATAGCTCTGAGTGCCTCCAAAAAGAAACTAGAGAGAGCACACATTAGCAGCTTGACAACACACCTAAAAGCTCTAGAAGGAAAGGAAGCAAATTCACCCAAGAGGAGTAGACAGCAAGAAATAATCAAACTCAGGGGTGAAATCAACCATGTGGAAACAAGAAGAACAATTTAAAGAATCAACCAATCGAGGAGCTGGTTCTTTGAGAAAATCAACAAGATAGATAAACCCTTAGCCAGACTCGCTCGAGGGCATAGGGAAAGTATTCTAATTAACAAAATCAGAAATGAAAGGGGAGACATAACAACAGACCCTGAAGAAATCCAAAACACCATCAGATCCTTCTACAAAAGGCTATACTCAACAAAACTGGAGAACCTGGATGAAATGGACAAGTTTCTAGACAGATACCAGGTACCAAAGTTAAATTAAGATCAGGTTAATGATCTAAACAGTCCCATATCCCCTCAAGAAATAGAAGCAGTTATTAATAGTCTCCCAACCAACAAAAGCCCAGGACCAGATGGGTTTAGTGCAGAGTTCTATCAAACCTTCAAAGAAGATCTAATCCCAGTTCTTCACAAACTATTCCACAAAATAAAATCAGAAGGTACTCTACCCAACTCATTCTATGAAGCCACAATTACTCTGATACCTAAACCACATAAAGACCCAACAAAGTTAGAGAACTTCAGACCAATTTCCCTTATGAATATTGATGCAAAAATCTTCAATAAAGTTCTCGCTAACCGAATTCAAGAACACATCAAAACAATCATCCATCCTGACCAAGTAGGTTTCATCCCAGGGATGCAAGGATGGTTCAATACGAAAATCCATCAATGTAATCCATTATATAAACAAACTCAAAGACAAAAACCACATGATCATCTCGTTAGATGCTGAAAAAGCATTTGACAAAATCCAACACCCATTCATGATAAAAGTCTTGGAAAGATCAGGAATTCAAGGCCCATACCTAACCATGATAAAAGCAATATACAGCAAACCAGTAGACAACATCAAAGTAAATGGCGATAAGCTGGAAGAAATCCCACTAAAATTAGGGACTAGACAAGGCTGCACACTCTCTCCCTACCTATTCAACATTGTATTTGAAGTCCTAGCCAGAGCAATTAGACAACAAAAGGAGATAAAGGGGATACAAATCAGAAAAGAAGAAGTCAAAATATCGCTTTTTGCAGGTGATATGATAGTATACATAAGTGACCCTAAAAATTCCACCAGAGAACTCCTAAGCCTGATAAATAGCTTCGGTGAAGTAGCTGGATATAAAATTAACTCAAGCAAGTCAATGGCCTTTTTCTACACAAAGGATAAACAGGCAGAGAAGGAAATTAGGGAAACAACACCCTTTTCAATAGTCACAAACAATATAAAATACCTTGTCGTGACTCTAACTAAGGAAGTGAAAGATCTGTATGACAAGAACTTCAAGTCCCTGAAGAAAGAAATTAAAGAAGATCTCAGAAGATGGAAAGATCTCCCATGCTCATGGATTGGCAGGATCAACATTGTAAAAATGGCTATCTTGCCAAAAGCAATCTACAGATTCAATGCAATCCCCATCAAAATTCCAACTCAATTCTTCAACGAATTAGAAAGGGCAATCTGCAAATTCATCTGGAACAACAAAAAACCTAGGATAGCAAAAACTCTTCTCAAGGATAAAAGAACCTCTGGTGGAATCACCATGCCTGACCTAAAGGTGTACTACAGAGCAATTGTGATAAAAACTGCATGGTAATGGTATAAGGACAGACAAGTAGACCAATGGAACAGAATTGAAGACCCTGAGATCAACCCACATACCTATGGTCACTTGATCTTTGACAAGGGAGCAAAATCCATCCAGTGGAAAAAAGACAGCATTTTCAACAAATGGTGCTGGCACAACTGGCAGTTATCATGTAGAAGAATGCGAATTGATCCATTCCTATCTCCTTGTACTAAGGTCAAATCTAAGTGGATTAAGGAACTTCACATAAAACCAGAGACACTGAAACTTATAGAGGAGAAAGTAGGGAAAAGCCTCGAAGATATGAGTACAGGGGAAAAATTCCTGAATAGAACAGCAAAGGCTTGTGCTGTAAGATCGAGAATTGATAAATGGGACCTCATAAATTTGCAAAGCTTCTGCAAGGCAAAAGACACCGTCAATAAGACAAAAAGACCACCAACAGATTGGGAAAGGATCTTTACCTATCCTAAATCAGATAGGGGACTAATATCCAATATATATAAAGAACTCAAGAAGGTGGACTCCAGAAAATCAAATAACCCCGTTAAAAAATGGGGCTCAGAACTGAACAAAGAATTCTCACCTGAGGAATACCGAATGGCAGAGAAGCACCTGAAAAAATGTTCAACATCCTTAATCATCAGGGAAATGCAACTCAAAACAACCCTGAGATTCCACCTCACACCAGTCAGAATGGCTAAGATCAAAAATTCAGGTGACAGCAGATGCTGGCGAGGATGTGGAGAAAGAGGAACACTCCTTCATTGTTGGTGGGATTGCAAGCTGGTACAACCACTCTGGAAATCAGTTTGGCGGTTCCTCAGAAAATTGGACTTAATACTACCAGAGCATCCAGCAATACCTCTCCTGGGTATATATCCAGAAGATGTTCCAACCGGTAGGAAGGACACATGCTCCACTATGTTCATAGCAGCCTTATTTATAATAGCCAGAAGCTGGAAAGAACCCAGATGCCCCTCAACAGAGGAATGGATACAAAAAATGTGGTACATTTACACAATGGAGTACTACTCAGCTATTAAAAAGAATGAATTTATGAAATTCCTAGGCAAATGGATGGATCTGGAGGGCATCATCCTGAGTGAGGTAACATATTCACAAAGAAACTCACCCAATATGTACTCACTGATAAGTGGATATTAGCCCAAAAACTTAGGATACCCAAGATATAAGATACAATTTGTTAAACGCATGAAACTCAAGAAGAACGAAGACCAAAGTGTGGACACTGTGCCCCTTCTTGGAATTGGGAACAAAACACCCATGGAAAGAGTTACAGAGATAAAGTTTGGATCTGTGAAGAATGGATGGACCATCTAAAGACTGCCATATCCAGGGACCCATCCCATAATCAGCTTCCAAACGCTGACACCATTGCATACCCTAGCAAGATTTTGCTGAAAGGCCCCAGATATAGCTGTCTCTTGTGAGACAATGCCGGGGCCTAGTAAACACAGAAGTGGATGCTCACAGTCAGCTATTGGATGGATCACAGGTCCCCCAATGGAGGAGCTAGAGAAAGTACCCAAGGAGCTAAAGGGAACTGCAACCCCATAGGTGGATCATTATTATGAACTAACCAGTACCCCAGAGCTCTTGACTCTAGCTGCATTTGTATCAAAAGATGGCCTAGTTGGCCATCACTGGAAAGAGAGGCCCATTGGACTTGCAAACTTTATATGCCCCAGTACAGGGGAATGCCAGGGCCAAGGGGTGGGGGTGGGTGGGTGGGGTTCTGGGGGGGAAGTGTATTGGGGACTTTTTGGATAGCATTGGAAATGTAATTGAGGAAAATACCTAATTAAAAAAAATCTTTTGGCCCTGTCCTTCACAATGTTCCTTGAGATGTAGGCATGGAAGTCGTTGGTGGATCTATCCATTAGCTTACAACTACTCTGCCCTGTTTGTGGGTGTATCCATTGGAACTGAACTCGTGACTCTTGAGTATAGATTTGTTATAATTTTCTGTAAATATCTCCATCTATTGTGAGAAGTTCCCTTGATGAAGGGTGAGGACTATACTTATCTGTGAGTAAGGGATGAACCCAAGACTCAAACTAAAGGTATATGTTCATAGCAAAGATAGCAAGGTTTTGCAGACCAATGAAACTAAAGTACAATTTCTGATATGAATCAAAACTGGTGAATGTTTTATACATGTATCACAGACACTGAGGTGGCTCGGGTAGGACAGTCTGGGCATTCAAGGTCAGCCAGCACCAGCAAGAGTTTGTTTCACATTAAATAAAACAAAATCCATCTCACCGTTAGTACTAACATCCTATTGAAAATTCAGAGTAAGATGTAATAACGTGCTGTTAGCACACTGGTACAAGATAATGAAGTAGGATCTAAGCATATCCAACCCAATAAAATACTAGCACATGTCTTTACTCTGCACTCTGGGAGGCAGAGGCATGTGGATATGTGAGTTTGAGGCCAGTCTGGTCTATAGGAGTACTAGAACAGAGAGAAATCCTAACTCAAAAAGAACCAAACCAAACCAAACCAAACCAAACAAAACAAAACCACAAAACAAAATAAAAGCCTATTAGCTTTAAACTTGGTTAAGACAAGGGTCAATTTTAAGGATGATATGTTATCACGATAACAAAATGCCTGAGGTAATTAGCCTATAAAGAGAGAGAGGTTTATTTTAGCTCACACTTTGAGAGATTCCATTCCATGATTGCTTGATCCTTCTTTGCTTTATGTTTATAATGAGGTGAAGAGAAATGTAAAGACAATTTGTTGAGCCTGTCCAATAGCTTAAGGACATCCTACTAGGCCCTACATCTAGAAGACCCCATCACTTTCCAGGAGTGCTTTCCTGGACACCAAGTCTCCAACACATGAGCCTATAAGGACATTCACCTTCAAAGCCATTGCAGGTGTAGACTCTGAAGTCATTTTCACCAGGGCTTTGCTGGACCCCCAGTGAGACGGTGCACAATATATTCTGCCTTGCTGTGCCTTCAAGAGGCAGTTGTGAGTATGGTAATTACCATAAGGAAATCTTCTTTTGGACACCTCAGATGCATATAGTAAATGATCATTAAAGGTCAATTGATAAAATACTTTTACTTTATCCAAACTCATTCATCCTTGGCAGTCCATAAACCTGATCAACCTGCTGGATTTTGTAAATCTATAAGCAAGCAGGCAAGAAATAATAAGCTAGCAGCTAACATTTCAATGTGATGTGTTGTTATTGCAATCATAAATCTTAAGTCTCCACTGCAACTGGGTGGGCATTTGGGGGTTTGGAATCTGCCTTCTGAGTATATAAATGTTGGCATTCATTGCTACTTTCTGAGAGGAAGGGCTTTTAATACAATCCCAGAAGTGCTGGTTATTTTATTGTAATACTGTGTGATTAACTCAAGATAAAACAGTGAATCAGAATTTAGATTACAAGCTCCATCAAGATTTATGGTCAGAAAATTAGACAAGATTTATAGGATAAGACCTTTTTTGTGGAAAGGTTTTCTCCAATGTGGGGAGTGCTCAGTGATTCAATTATACAATCACATACATTTATATTCAGTATTTGAATTTGCCATCATCTGGCTTCATTTAAAGAAAATCAACCATAAAATCCTAGAGTTTAATTTTGGGGTCCAAACTTCATGCATATTTATTTTTAGGGAATGGATGGAGATGTTAGGCGTCTGAAATGAGTTGAAAATTGAGCCAAAAAGAGGCAGAGATCAAAGATTAAAGAGAGAGAGGGAGAGAAACCTTGCTTTGGAGCATCATTCCAGAGCCTTGGTTCTGTTGTATCTCTATGACTGAATTTTATTAGGATGAGAGGGGAGAATCAGGGAGTCCCTTTAAGCCGGTTCTGCTCTTTAGTGGGATGCATCTGATGCAGGCCCCGAGGTGAGCACATTAAATCATGTATCCGTGCCTTTAAGTACATAATAGTAAATGTTTGGTTTAGTAAGTCTGTGAATTGGGATCATATGTGAAGGGTTTGGGGCTGAAAACGTCTGCAGAGATGTTAGAACAAGGAGTTATGTGGGTGGTAGGTAACTGAGACACAGCAGAGAGCATTGGAAATGAATGATTTGTAAGTCTCACCAGCGGTGCACACACAAGTGCTTCACTAGCACTGTGCATAGAGTTTGCATGAGCCAGTCACATACACTTTGGTTATTCTCTCAGATGGTGGCCTGGAATCTGACATAGCATTCAGTGAAAATATCTAATCAAATAACTTTCATATTCATTCAATAATATTATTGACTTTTTAATTATTAAGTTTGTTCTTTGGCCCTTTCATATGTGTATACAATGCATGTCACTACGGCCATCTTTTATCTCCTTTACATCTCCCTGTAAACCCCATTCTTTCACTCATGCCCATTTGTTTTCTAACCCACTGGTTTTAGCCAAGGCCCTCTGTGTGACCATGGGGTTTGCAATTATCCACTGGAACCAGTGTGCTCTTCAGTGATACACAACCAAATGCAGTCATTCATCTTTTCCCAGAGTCTGTCATGACCCACCCAATATACACGAGTAATTGGTGACATAGTCAATCATGTGCAGCCCCATGGCAAAAGGTGCCATTTCATAATGCAATGGTTGTGCCATGACCAGAGGACAACCCTTTGCAGCTCTCTTTATATTTCATCTAGAATATTCCCCAACCCCAGAAGTTCACAATGCATCTTCCTGCTCTTGGAGGATGTTCCAAACCTTGTTGTAGCTTGCTTTCTTTTTACCTCGTACCTAGGGTGTATGGCATCCTTCATAATAGTCACATTCTTTAGTTCTGGTGGGCAACCAAGAGAACTAACGAATGCCAATATTGTTTTGAGAGCCTTTGGGTCCTCTCCGACCAACAAATCCTACAGATATGACTTACTAATAGTTCATTTTTACTTATACTTGGAGGCTCACTGTCTCCAAGAAGACCATTACCTGGCCATGTTTGAAATCTCCATTCACTATTTCTTTCACACTTTTAAATTGGGCTATAATATGGTTAGTTTCCACTTGGCTTTTTCATACACCCTTCAGGTTAACTCTTCCTGTACCCAGCCCCCTCAACCCTCTCCCTTCTTAAATTCTTCCAT
Organism: Mus caroli; assembly: GCF_978045245.1. Lineage (NCBI taxonomy): Eukaryota > Metazoa > Chordata > Mammalia > Rodentia > Muridae > Mus > Mus caroli. Next base: position 25,251,358 of record NW_028227273.1, on the reverse strand, counting down.
CTTCAGTATTATCTCTCACCATCCATTTTGTCATGTTTTACTCTCGCCTTCCTTTAAAGAGTCTACCCCATACCCCCACTCTCCTGGCTTTCACAGCTACTTTAAGTTAAGCAAGCAAAAGGAAGTACTGAGTCTAGGATATACATATGGGACAAAGCATGTGGCATTTGTCCTTTTGAGCCTAAATTACTTCATCAAATATAATTGTTTCCAGCTCCACCAGTTTACTTGAAATTTCATTTTTCTTTATAAAAAGTAAAATAAGTAAAGTTACACTGTGTGTACATAACTCATCTTTGCTGTCTACCTAGGATAGACATCTCAGCTGCTTCCACTTCCTAGCTATGGGGAATAATTTAGCCATTAATAGGTAGGCGACTACATAGATATGTAGGTATCTCTATAGTATGATATTGAGTCCTTGGCTGTTTCCCCAGGAGTGGATAAGTTATTCATACAGTACTTTTATTTCTGGTTTTTTGAGAAGTGTTCAGGCTGATTTCCAAGGTGGTTGACTGTATCACTTTACAGTTTTGACAATAGTATGGAAGGGTTCTCCTTTCCCAATATCCTGTACACCAGCCTTTGTTGTTTTTAGTATTTTTGATGATAGCAATTTTTTGATTGGGATGAGGTGGACTCTTAAAGTAGTTTTAATCTGCATTTCTTTGATAGCTAAAGATGTTGAACACTTCTAAAAATGTCCAACATGGAGCAACGGGGACATACTGGTATGTAGAGAGTCAAAGGACAAGACTAGGGTCTCTTACTGGGTCTCTAGGACTGTGGCCACAGTAACCATATGAAGAAGTTACAGAGTGTAAGTTTGAAGGTCAGAGGCTAGAGGAGACAAGCAGATTATTATGTTCATCTTTCTTCAATAAACGAGCAAGGGTGTAGGTGCCTACAGTTGTGAGATTATACTGCAGCTTCTGTAAGAATATAAATTCAATATTAAATAACAGAAACACACTAAACTGTGATGAGAGGAATATAAGAAGGAGTCAGAATAAAGACTGGGACTGAGAGACCAATGAGGGCAGATTGCTTCCACCTAGTAGCGGAAGAGATGCTAAAGTTCAGAGATGCTAAGCCATTTGTCAGCTAGTTAAGCTGTCATCTTCTGAGAGGCTTACCTCGCTCATTGAGCCAACATCTCCCAAGGCCCTTGTTAAATGCAAATCCTGCTGCTGCTGGAAGAGGTGGACACAGGATTCACATTTATGACAATCCCCTCCCCCAACAATAACAATGCAGTTGGTTTAGAGTTGATACTTCTCCTAGGAAAAGGCTGCATTTTGTATTCTAAAGTCTGTAGAATATCTGTATTCTATGTTCTTAATGTTCAAAAAACCAGAATGATAAATCACCCAGATGCCAAGAAAATATATTAGAGTGTTCCATTTTCAGCCTGCAGGAAAAATGCAAAGCCCAGGTAAGAGTAAATTGTGAATTCTTCCCAAGTTTAATCTTGTTTTCTCAATGTCACCTTGTCCTCTAAATACTCACCCAGAATGATGGAATGAGGCAGATTTGACTTTCTCCTAATCGAGATCTCCCATTAGAAATGCCAGAAGTTGTTTTACATGAGGGAATAAATTCCTGGTACACACTTGAACTCAGATACCAATACCGACTTCATAATTCAAGAGTGTATGGGAGAAGATCATATGAAGGATACAGGAGAGAAAGAAAGATGTATATAGGAAGAGGCTTTGGAACAATATGTGTCTCACAAAAGAGGAGAGATAATGAGGTCTGCAGTTAGGAGAAATCCAATTGCTATGTGCATCTGAGAAAGCTATTATCACATTCACGGGGAGTTGTCTCCTTCCAGAAGGGTCCCAGTTCTAGGTGCGTGAGCCTGAAGCAGTGTCTTAAGTGGGGCCACTGCTAGTGGAAGTTAGGATAGAGTCATCTCAGCACTTGTGTGGTGTTTTCACGAGAAGACAAGTAGCTGATATTACAAATCAACTCTGCGCTCTTAGGAAAAAATAATGAAAGATCACAGTTATGGCTTCCATAGAACTCTCCCCAAGACCCAGGGATCTTTTAAATTCTGGGGTTGCTGTCCATGGCACCTAATATAACATTCCTTTGATCTCCTACAGAGGCAGATTTTTTTTTCTTCCAAAAACTCAGGGAACTGCTATCCTTGCTGCCCGGGCAAGTTTTTCTGAGGGCAAGGAAGGAGAACAAACTTCAGGACCTATCAAGGTGGTTGGTCTCAGAGCTCATGGTGCTTATCCATGGGTTTACTGGCTGTCCATTCTAAATGGCTTCCATGCTCAGTTATTACTTTGGTATGTCTCAGTGGCTCCTTGGAATTTCTGTCCCAAAATGTCATTTAGAGAAGTCTGAGTCTTCCAGCATTCTCTGGCTGAGGCTGAACATGCCTTCATTAGCAAAAATAGCAAAAAAAGCAAGGGACACAGAGGGCTTAAGTGGCTCACCACTCCTTCTTCCTTGATAACTTCCTGTATAACTTCTTTTGGTGATCTCAATCACTTATCTCAGTTGGAATGGAAATTCCAACTCTTACATATTGGGTCACAGAAAAGATACTCCACTGTGCTCTGGTGGCAGTCTTGTAGGTTAATGAGACAGTTCTGAAAAGAACACTCAACATCTGATCACCAGGAGGATCTAGAACCCTGCAAAGCCCAATGCTACAGGAGTGGAACATAAAGAATCTCCCAGTGAGACACAGGACATTTGTAGTGAGAAGGAGTGTGTCCATTTCATCTTTCTGCTCCTTAATGTCCAGATTCACATTGGCTTCTAACTCTGGACACAGTGTTTTTGGAGGGTTTTGATGATGCACCACATTCTGCAGGGAAACACACCACTCTTTTACAGGTTTGCCTTAGAACTGGTGAATCGATAGGGCAATTCCAAGTGTTATGCTTTGTATACAATGGATCCTTTCATCGTGGGCCCCCTAATTTATCTTCACTCTCCTCTGAGTGTCCTGCTTAAACTCTGTATATGAGATTCCATGCCTATGTATTAGGAACTCCATATTCAGAGGAAGATGCCCTGCAACCAGAGGGATAAGTCTATATGTGCAAATATATCTATCCTATAAGGTTCTCAACTTTCCCAATGCTGTGACACTTGAATATAGATCCTCATATTTTGGTGATCCCAAACCATCAAGACAGTTTGTTTCTACTTCATAACTGTAATGTTGCTACTGTTATAAATTATAATGTAAGGATATGTTATATACCATGCCCCAAATGCAGGATATGTGATATGCAGGCTATGTGATCCCTGTGAAGGGGTCATTCGACCTCCAATGGGGTCATGCTTCTTGGGTTGAGAACAACTGCTGTACGGCTTAGCAACTGAACTGCACTCCATGATAAAAGCCTAGTGTTTGTCACCCTATCACCAAGTTCCAATTGTTCAAGAGAGGTGACAAGGTTCTAGCTTTATATGGTTTCTGTTCTAGATAGGCTAGCTCTCCTTAGGCAACAATCTTTAGATCAGCATAGGTAAGTATTAGGTTATAGTTCAGGTTACACATATAGACTCCATTTTTGTCTCTGTGGATGCCTTTGCTGTGCCCATAAATGATGATGCTAAAGTTTCACTGTATCAACTGGCCCAGACTGTGCTAAATATTATTCTATTTTTGATGACTTCTGCTGATTATTTGGGCTGCTTAAATCAATATCCTTTTAGCTTCCATATCCAGTAGTCTTCATAATATCCAAGTTTCTTCCTTTCTCCAATACTGTGTCAAAATATTGGTGTTAATTTCTTTTGGAAAGAAAGCACAGGAGAATCAATTATATTCTACCGGTGGTTTGTAAATACCTTCTAGTCACTGGAACTCAGAACTCAACAAAGCACTATGCACATTCACAGATTATAGTAGGGCCTCTACCCAATTATAGTTTGAGAGTGGAATGTCCCCTCTGAGTCTAGATTCTGACCTCTTGGTCCTGAGCTGGTGACATTATTTGGGGAATTATAGATCATTTGGGGCATGGTATATAACAAGCAGGTCTAGGTTACCAGGGTGGGTCTGTGGGGGTTATAGCTCACTGTTGTTTTTGCTTTTCAATGTATAGCATGTGAACCCACCTTGCTGTAAGGTCCTGCTGCCAAGGGCATGGCTACTGTAGATGCTATGCCTTCTCTTCCTAATGTAGTGTTATCCTCTGAACAATGAATGAAAAGAAACACTTCCTCCCTTGAGTTGATTATGTTTAGTATTCTGCCATAGCAGTAAGAAAAAAACGTGTGTGCAATCAGTTCTTTGTTCTTCCTTTCCATAACTATAGAAAAATGCATGTATGTTTTGACTCTTCATATGTTGTACTGCATTAAGTTCTGTACCTCCATGAGTCAATTGATATTGACTTCCCTATTGCATTTTTAAGTGGTATTGGAGATTTTGCCTTATGGCTTCTTGTACAACCACACAATACTCACTGTCTTCAAACCCAGGGATCCCATCTGTATGATTGATACATTATACAGGCAGAGTATCTACAGTAGCCTCTCCTGTCATTGTTCCTCTAACTTATTAGTGATATTAATGGGTTTTCACCCCAATCCATTGAATTATTTACCCTCAATGTCCATTCAAAAGTAATATTAAGGTTAAACTTTTATGATTCCTTCACTTTGCAATGGCTTGTCCTGTAACGCCAGGAATATTCTGAGATATGCTAAGTTTTAATTCTAATGAAAGGCTAGTACTGAGAAGGCACTGTCTTAACCGGTGCCACATACCCTTGTAGTGATCCACAATATCTTTCATATTAATGGTGTACTGACCTGTCATTCATATAGCTGAAACATTCAAGCACCCAGAGTTCACATCCACATTGCTTAACCACACAAGAACTTTGGTTCCTAAGGTCTGCCCCATGCTTCAGGGTAGAAGATTTTGTTGAGCCAAACTCAAAACTTGGATAGGCATCTGAATTTCTCTGAGCTCTGTGGCTCTGGTTGTCATGAGTCTAGCTTCTGCTCTCTCAGACTGTAACTGATGATAAACCTTTTTGAAATAAACCAGAAATATCTTCTGCCTCTCTCACATTTATTTATGTATTCATGTATGTATGTATGTATGTATGTATGTATGTATGTATGTATGTATGTATGTATTTATCACTCATCCATCCATTCATTTATTTGTGACACCTCTTCCTCATTATTCTTCTTGGGGACCTCAATACAACTTAACAATTGTGAGATGATTCTGCCCTCTTTGTAGTGAACCTTATCTTCCAGGTTCCTGAACCATTGCCCTTGAAGGGTGTCTCTTTGCGCAAGATACTTTTTGAAGCTAGAACACTTCAGAGATCTGTAGAAGCTAGACTGTACTGTACACCATCACTGACATGTACACACTCAACTTGGGATATATCTCTCTTGTCTTCTGGGTATGATCAAATGGTCCCCCAGACCCCTCTTCAGTCCTTCACCTTTCTACTTATTCTTGTCCTCCTGTTTTAATTTTTGTTTTCCTAAAAGAAGACATTTAGGATAAGATCATACCAGTGTTTGCTGGTGGAATGCCAGAGAAGGTTCATGAAAATGACAGGAAGGAACAGCAGAGGTTTCAATTTATTCTGTGGAAGAGACGTGGCCAGAGGGAAAGATAGGCAGAAAACCAGATCATAGATCAGTCTAAAGAAACCTTTATTTTGGCTGAAACACCTCAAGACCAGTTTCCTCTGTAACAGTGGCCCTGTACTGATGGCCACTTCTCATTCCCATAGAAGGGACAACTCCAGGGGAACAGGAGCTTGGATATTAACACAATGTAGTCCCAGAATGCTGGTAGCCAGGAGACACATGCTCCTATAGAGGAGCTGAGCAGCTCATTCCATTGTGGCCAACAGGGACTTTAATTGGCGTCTGAATGATAGTTAACATTTACTGGACATTTGTTATATGCCAGGTGCTCTGTGCTAAGAGCTTTCAAATGTGTTTGAACATTCATAATGAGTATGATGATTATGTTTAATTTTCAAAATTGAACTGGGAGTTGGGCATAGTGGCTCATGCCTGTGATCCCTTTACTCAGTAGCCTGAGGTCAGAGGACAGACAGTAGCCTAGGACACTCTGGGCTACGTAGTAAACTCTAGTCCAATCTAAGATACTACATGAGACCTTATCTCAAAAAGTGCCCCCAAATTCACGGAGGCTCAGAGAGGACATTTGCTCAATGATTGTAAGGATTTGGTCCTCTTGAACAAATTAGAACAATTTTTAAGACTTCCTATTAATACACATTTATATAGTATACTGCCAGCTATAGTTGAAATATTGCAAAATCCTCCCAAATCCATGTGTTTGAAGGGATGACCACTAGATTGGCACCACTAGGAGGTGCTGGATTCTTTAAGAGGTGACATCTAATAGGAAGTTTAATCCTACTGTGAGATTTTGGGACCCCAGTCCCTCATTCTTTGCTTTCCAATAATAAGGTAGATGGTTTTACCAGGTCACACGCAGGATACCATGATCTGCTGCTGCTTTTTCACAGGCCCCAAAGCAAATGAGCCACTGGAGCCCAGGCTGAAATCCATGCAACAACCCCTTTCTCTTTAGAAGCTGAATTATCTCATATTTTCATTGCAGTCATGGAAAACTAACACATTCCTCAAGCACCTTCTATTTCCAAAAATTCACCGCATCCTTGGATGACAGGAATGAGCCAATATATTCACCTTGTGTTGACCTTACCCTCACAGAGTTCAAATGTACTGAAGGAACATAAAGACTCACATTCTAACATAGCTGTAGCACAGCCTACAAACTCCCAAAAGGCCTACTGAAGAACAGGCTACTTAAACTGTGACCAGAGAATGAATAATACTTTGCTTGATAACAAATGATGAGCAGAGACATCCAAGGAGAGTAAACAGTATACACAGATGTCTATGGACCATAGATAGCTTGCTGTGTCAATGTAGCTAGCAGTAATGTGTGGTTCTGTTTTCTGCTACTTCCCTTGGGGTGTCCAGGCACTGCTGTATACCCCTGATGGGGAAGGGTGGAGTGAAACCTGAGTTTGGTGTTCTGCTCCTTCCATGGAATATCTAGGCACTGTTGCACCAGGTGAAGAATGGGTTGATTAGCAGGATCCCAGTTCAGCAGTGAATGTGGGGGGATAGAGGCCTTCTCTGAGGATTTTAGTGTTATAGTTCTTCAGTGTAACAGGAGATATTTAATGAAACAGCTCTCTTAGATGATAATCAACAAAACACCTTATGTGTATATGCTTTATTCGGGGTGAATCAAGGCTATGTATATGAACCTCGGAGAGTAGGAGGGGTTCTTCTTAGGGTGAAGTTTCATTGGCTGAGGGTTAAGTTTCTGGGGATACCTCATTTGCATGGGGAGGCATTCCAGGAAGTCGAACCCCATAACTTTGCCAAAGAATATGTGACATTCCTCAGGTAAATGATTAGGGGTCGGGCTCCCCAGATCAGTTGGAAAAGAGGAGGCTCAGCTAAAAGGGTCCTCAATTTTGCTGCAAGGCCAGCAAAGCTGTCCAGACATGCTGGACTACAACCATAGTAGAAAGGTGCAACACTACTGCACATTGTAGCTTGTTGAAAAGAGTTCTAAACTGCTTGTTAACACTGAATTTGTCCCATATGGTATGTGCATGTGAGCAGATAAGAAACCATTTCATGATTCCCCCAAAGATGTATAAAACAAGCTTTCAAGTTGTCACATGGAAGAAAATAGATATTTAAATAAAACCTTGCAGAGATCTATATCACATTTCATTGGGTTCAGATTTTTGAGCCCTTAGTACTTAACTAGTGTCAGGATTTCCTGATTGAAACATCCTCCCTTAATTGCCTCTCCATGCTAAAGAATCAGAAGCTGCACACAGCTTATGTCACTCTGAGATTCCGGTTTCTCATTGCTCTCATCACGTGTCATATTTATGGACACCTGGCCTTCGAGGGCTTTCATAAGCAGGACTGCTTTCTCCATATTAAACTGGATGACACTAGCAAAGACAGCCATCGCAGGCACTGGAAATACAGAAATAAATGAAAGGATTTACTTTTGAGGCAATGATTTATTTTCAGATTAAAACAAGGGACTGTCTTTCTTTGAGCAGTCCATTGGAGGAAACTACAAACAGGAGTGGGGAGAAACTGTGCTATACACACACACACACACACACACACAGTTTTTAAAAATAAAGTGACAGATTTAAACAATTGAGAAATAATACAACTTGTAAGTGGATAAAAGTATGGTGGGAATATGTAAATATATAAACATATATGTATATAAGAAAATGAACTATGAACACTATGAAATATATATGGCTATTTAGTGAATTATTAATGTTTCAAGTACTGAGATATCAGTGTGTGTTATGCATTAGTCTGCTTTACTTACATGGGGTTATTTATGTTTCCTGCAGTAACTAGACCATGCATTATTAATAAAATAGTACATATCTTTCTATATATGTAAAGATAATGCATATCTTTCTATAATATGTATCTCTATGCCTTTAAGATGAAAAACTTGAGACCATGCAGCTTTCACAAAGTCAAATAGGTAGTAACTGAAAGAGTCCCGACTGAATTTCGAGTCTAATTCTAAGACACAGGACTTTCTCCACAGCACATTTCTAAGCATCTCTTTGAGGCTCTACCACCAGCTTTCTTTAGAGTCACTGGCATCCTTTAGTGCTTTCCCCCCTATGAAATGCTAAGCTATGACCCATTGGGATAGCTGAGACAATACTCCAGGGTGTCTCCGTGTTTCTGCTTGTCCTGGGTGAACTGGCACTTAAGCTTTCTTTCCAAGGAGTCCTGTCAAATAAGCACCTTTGGAAAACAGAAGAGCTGGCCTTTTCTGAAGCACTCAGCAGATTCACTTGCTGTTCTGTGTAATAAAGATGGCGTCTCTCTTCGGGACGAGTATCTCTTGGCCTTGGTTACAGCCAACGTCTGAAGATTTCCTAAGCACAGCTTGCCTGAGTGGAGATGTGACGTTCACTATGTGTCACATCCACTGGCTTTCTCCTGCACCCTCCTCCTTGGTACCTGGCACAACAGGATGAAATTCATGGTCTGCTAAACCCTGTGCACAGGGATCTGTCTCTGGACCTGACAGTGTTGTGTCTTCCACAGGTTCCTACAAGATGTCAAGGCAATTTGTTAGGTTGCAAGTGAGAGGAAACCTCAGACTTCACCATTTCTGACATTAATTTCTCCATTCATGATCATTATCAGACTAATAGTTGTGCCTTTGATTGACACATTTCATCCAGTTGTTCTCAGACATACTTTGAGGTATTTGACCTTTGAACAGTCCTTTCCCTTTCTTTTTTTTTCTCTTCATTATGCATTCTTTTTGCTGCCAGGGTCTTTGTGTCTCTTAGCTTCTTTTCACCTTTCCCCGAATTTTAGCTCTAAAAATTATATCCATTGTTCACACCTTACGGTAAAATAAACGTGTTGCCTCTCGTAGAGATATTTGCATTTTCAGTCTCAATTTTAGATTCAGACTTCATCTCTGAAAATAGCAATTTAAGAAGTTTTAATAAGGAAGTAGAAGGAAACTTATTTGTGCCAGAGATTAAAATTCATTCGTTTTACTTCTGAAATTAAAATGCTTGATGTTTTTCAGCTCTTTCTATAAGTCAAGAAAGTTTTGGATTGACTCCAGTTTTCAGTCTATACAACCCTACTGGAGAGTTTTACATCTACGGGGGTTTGACCAGCTGCACTTCAAAATCATTTGAGGAAATTATCCTTGTACTGACTACAAACAACATTTCTTCTGTCCCATTATTGTCCAAGCAGTGCAGTGGAGGAACTGGGCACTTTTTCTATACCATGTTAGCTATTGCACATCATCTACAGAAAATATAATGTATAGAAGTAGGGTTGTACTGTCTAGGTTCTATGCAGATACAAGGGCATTTTAATGAGGAGTTTGAGCATCTGCAGACTTGGGTATCTGTTGCTGTCCTGGCTTCATCTCCCATGAATACTGAGCAATGGCTGTATTTTGCCACTTGGAAGTATGCTGAAAGCTTTGTTAGTTAAGCTAGGCACAGGGTGCTACTATAATATAAACATTTGAAATTCAGTAGGCTAGTGAAAGCACATTTCTTACTCATGTAGTTTGAGGCCAGCATGTGCTTGGAAGCAGGTGGACTGGCGCCTGAGGATCCTTCCATTCACGGGGCAGAAGAGGGACCCACAGCAAGGACACACATGTTACCAATCACCTGAGAGGATCGAGCGTGTCTCGTTTTCCTCATACTCTATTGGCTGAAGCTCATTCACGACTTTATCTACATGCTAAGGGCTCCAGCACAGAGAGCTCTGCCTCATGGCCAGATAGAAAGTAAAACAAGTTGAATTGCACGCAGAGTTATCACTGCCTAGAATTTGTACTCTTTGTTCCAGAACAACTCAGTAGTGCCGGATATTTCTGACAAATGCTCATGAATAATTCACTTTGACACAGTGAGGGAAGGCCATATGCTGCTTGTATTTGTGGTTTCTTCGGCTTCAAAGCAGTTGCTTCCTTTTCTGCAGTGAAAATAATAGTAGCTTACATTCTCGCACATAACCTTAAATTAAAACCTATTTTCACAAGTGAGATGTGTAGTATGATGCTATTATTGTAAATGGGGGCAAACAACCTCTATCAAGCAAACCATTAGAATACAGCAGCAGTCAATTCTTTGACCACAGAAATCACTGTTACTGTCTTATATATTTATAATTTTTTCTGAAAAAAATAGATTTACAATTAGGAAAGTAAAATATTTCTATTTCAAACAATAGAGACCAACTCAGCGTAGAGCTGTTAGACTATCCCGCGTTCACACTACTGGTCTGGTGTTTAAGAAAGACAAGCATTGGTAGTGTTATACTCGCTTTGCAGAGAAGAGACCTGAGGCTCAGAGGAAGTATGAACTTGGCCAGTGGCATCCATCCAGAAGCTGTCAACCTAAGACCTAAACCTACACTACGTTCTTTCAAAGTCTGTTTAGCCCTGCAGTGCCACAATGACTTCAGGAGCCTAAGCTAACTAGCATGCTTTTATCTGTTCTAGTAGCTCTTGATTTCAACGCAAAATATTCACAGACAAACTTCTTTAAGGAATTCTTCCATAGTTCCTATTAGACAGACACCCATAACGGCCTACATGACTTGCCCTACAGATTCACTTAAAAGGAAGTTCTGGGAGCCTTTAGGTGTTTGTTTTTAGGTGAAGGCTCTTTGACAAAGAAAGTATAGCATAGCCATTCTCTTCTGTATCTCCATCTGTTTGCATGGAGAGTGCTTAATGAGTCCTCAGTGCCTCCCCCTGCATGACAAGGATGAGAGAAGTTGCCAGCCCATCCTGTCAGTTCCACATCAGATCCAGATGGCTCTGCACACTCCATTTTTAGTTCCTGTTTTGTTTTCACCTCTCAGGGTAAAAAAGAACAGCCTGTAACATTGCGATGGATAAATTTCTGCACCGTGACTATGTATGCAGAGCAGCAGGGCTGCCGCGGTTCTCCAGGGCTAATTAGCCTCTTAATATCACAATCATCAGCATCGTCCACCTGCCTGCTACTGAGAAGAGGTACTCAGGGGTTTCTGGTAAGAATGAGAGAGGGGTTCAGCAGTGGGCTACAAAGTTGCAACTCGTGTTGAAAAGGCCAATGCACACACTGAAGGACACAGAGAAAGAAAATGCAACAAGAAGTAAGCCTTCCCAAGAGCTGGTGTTTGGAGTGGGCTGGTAACTAGTTATTACTGTTACCCAAATGGTGTGTTCCATCTGAAGCTGGTGACAGGTAAGGTTAGTGAAAAATAAGCATATTCAAAGCCTTCTTTTATAGCTCTCTCCTATAGAGTCCGGTCCCATCCCACTCTCCCTTTAACCTTCCCTCAGCACTGTTACATTACAGCAGGGGTTGGCAGAGTGGATGTTATTTTAGGTAGCAGGATAATTTTGGTCATCAGAGAGCTCTCTCTACTGTTCTAACAGCACTTCCTGGGAGCCTGCCTATAATGCTCAAAAACACGGAGATGGGAGAGCATCAGCCAAATCTCGTTGAATGCTGGGGCCAACCCTACAGTTAAGGGGCAAGCTCTCCAGATCACTGGGTAAACATCTAAGTGTCACTGAGAGCAAGTGTAACATTTGTCACCTTCCCTGGAGGAGACACACCGCTTCTGCCCCTATTCCAGAGTCTCAGACTGAAAACTGAATATATTCCAGAAAAATTGTTTTCAAGATAATTATTTGTTAAAAACCTTAAAGGAACCAAAATAGAGATTGCTTCATAAAGATGAAACAAAGTCATACAGACACACACAAGCTAGGAGTGTTTCAGATCTGTCACACTGGCCACTGGAAGTGTTGTATAACATGATTCCTTAATCATTTGCAGGTCTGTTGTTACATCAGAATGCAAGATAACAAGGAGGTGTGATATGCCTTAATTTCTAGAAGAAAAATTTAAGGCAGATGTGTGCCCCAGATGTTGGGGAACAGTGGCAGTACCTGTGTGAGTCTTGTGATACTGTGGAGTTTTATCATTACAGAACTGGTGTTTAGAGAATGAAAATGTGGCCCCGTTTGAAAGCAAGTACATAGGACAAGGTCCTGTGTACTTGTTCTGAGGTGGGACCAAGCATGCCTTTAAAAAAGTCATTATGAAGTATTGTTGGTCATCATTATGAAAAGACACAGAGACCTTAGTATAATTCCTCCTCCTCTTCCTCCTCTTCCTCCTCTTCCTCCTCCTCTTCCTCCTCCTCCTTCTGGCTAGCGAGCACTCAGAAGTCATCATGAGACTCATGAACGCTCTCAACAAGAGCATGGATGAAGGGCATGGGCCGATTCTCAAGGCTCAGATAGCCATGCTCCTTCAAATGAAGGTGTATGGATTCTAGTCATTTCTGGTTTTCCCTTTACAGTTGTATCATCTTACCACTCTCAAAAACATTTCTAGATATGATTGTGCACTGTGTGGAAGTACGGTGGACTATATCACCCAAAGGCCCAAGAACTCCAGCTCCCTGCCTGAGCACCACTCAGCACTAGGCAATGAGGAAAGCAGATGCCAGAACACAATACCACAGAAGCATGGCACCATGGTATAAAGAGAATGGTCATTCATACTCTCTCCTAGCTCTTGCCTTTCTCCTGTGGGGGTGGGGGGTGTCCAAGAAAAGAATTATGTCACTCTGTTTTGACTTAAATGTAAAATGTTCCCCAGAGGCTCAAGTGTTTGAACAATTGGTCCCCAATTGGCGTTACTATTTTGGAAGATTGGGGACACTTTATAGAGTGGAGTCTTGTTCAAGGAATTGGAACAGAGCCCCAGTCACGACCTGGCCTGCCTCTGCTTTCAATGTTTCAATGCAATGTTGTTTTTTCCCTAGCGTTAGCATCAGGTGCTTCATTAGCAGGTTTGCTTTTGACTGATTCATTGTTACACCTTCACCTCTACAAACTGCAGGGTTTTTTACTTGCTTCCTCAGAAGTCACTGATTTGAATGTAACTGCAAATATAACTCAAAATGTAACTAACTACCTCAGTTGGAATGTCTCAGTGTCTTAGCATGTACAGAGCTTTTCAGGATGGGAGCAACATCAACTTCTTTGGCCACTGCTGTCAGCTTCCTCTTAATTCCTACTCAACTCTAGCATCGGGCAGAGAAAAGTTATTCTAAGTTTTGTCTTGGACATCCAGTCTTTCTTTTCTTTGTACTATTTTAATTAAACTCTTTGTAACATCTATTCTTTCTACAAACACTATTCGTGTTCATTACTTTTCTCCTCACTGGGACAAAAATACCTGACAGAAGCAACTTGAGGAAGGATAGGTGTCTTTTAGCTCACAGTTTGAGAGGACAGTCTGTCACAGTGAAGGAGTCGTGGAGACAGGAGTCTGAGACAGGTTCATGACATTCACAGTCAGAAATCAGAAGCAGAAGGAGGTCATTGTTCGTCTTAGTTTCTCCTTTATAGGCAGTCTGGGATCCCAGCCCATAGCACAGCTCTCCTAAGCTTAGAGTAGGGTTTTCTAACATCAATTAACCTAGTGAACAATCTTCCATAGATATATGCAAAGATATATCTCCATGATGATTCTTTATCCCGTCAAATTGGCATTGAGGAGTTGGGCCATCACCCCAAGTAACCCTTTCTTAAAGGCAGGAGACAGTCTTTGTATTGATAGGATCAGCAAGAAAACACAGGTCACAAGACAGCACATGCTTAATAATAGCTAGCATTACAGTTTGATTAATAAATGTCCCCAAACTCCACATGGTATAGACTTGGTTATCCATGTGTGACACTATTAAGAGCTGAAACAAGCCTTTAGGAAATAAGGCTTCATGGGAAGAGATTAAGTCATTAACAGAATACCTTTGAATGGAGTGTGAGGACCCTGGCCTCACTTGTGTCTGAGTTACATGAAGTGAGCAGTGCTGGTCTGACATGATATTCTGATAAAATGGCAAGGCTAAACCATAATGGAATACACTTCTGGGACCATGAGCCCAAAGTAAACCTTTCTTCTTTACGAGTTAATTGATATGAGGAAAGTTGTCATGGTGACAGACGCTCACCAATGTAACTGACTTGTATTAACTGCTAAACACATGTAGGATCCATTCTCATTGTCTTGCACACACTCATGACCTTGATGACACAGTGAAGCTGGCATTCTCACAGTTGTTAAATGAGATGTATTGTAGGCCTTCTGTTTTAAATAATCACCAGAACCATGCCCTGCAGCCCAAGCCGTAATGGGATTAATCATGGTGAGGTTCATGCTGCCAATCAAAAATTAATATTTTTATATTACCTCCTAAGTGATCAGAACGTGAATCATAGTCAAATCCCCTAATAGACTGGTTAGGTTGATCTATCTAGCATGATACAGACAGCAGTGTTGAGATGCCCCCTCCCATCTTAAGTTCTATGTTTATCTTCCTTACCCCTTTATTTCTGTCCTTAAAGCCACACTCTTTTGTTTATCTCATTAGAACTCTCAATCTATTTTGTAAAACAAGGTGCTGTTATAATCTAAAATTTCAGTTAGAATCCTTAAAATTAAATTTGTAACTTTTGTCTGTCTGTCTGTCTGTCTGTCTCTCTCTTTCTCTCTCTGTATGCATGTTGTAAATATGTATGTGTATGTGTGTCATTTGGGTGTGCTCATAAGTGCAAGTATAGAGGCTAGAAGTCAACACTGGGTGTCTTTGCCTATGGTCCTTCACCTTTTGTTTTGAGACAGAGTCTTACTGAAACCCAAGCTCACAGTTCCAGCTAGATTGACTGACTAAAGAAGCCCTAGCGTCTGTATGTCTCTGCTGCTCTGAAGTACTACCTTATATCCTTGTGCTACCTCACTTGGCTTTCTACATGGATGCTTGGGGACAGGAGCACATGCCCTTACCCTTGCATGGCAATAACTTTATTCACTCTCAACCTCACTAGCTCTAATTTCAGCTTTCAATACAGCTATTATCTCCACTTTGTACACAGGAGAACAGAGATATCAAAGGCCTAGAAGAGTTACCCAAGGCCACAGAACTCATAGGTAGATAAGGTGGAATAGAATGCAAACAGTCCAGTTCCAGTGTCAGCAGTGTATAGCACCTGGCTTTTGTGTGCACACATTTTAGTTTGATTTTGCTGCTGTGTCGCTGCAAAGGGCACTGTGCTGTGCATGCCATATAATCTGATCTCTTTATTAGCATCTGTGGCTATTTGGGAAAGCTTACTTTCGCTTATCATGAGAACAGAGCAGGGATGAAGTGTAGAAACTTCAGGGGAGATGTAAGGGGACAGAGCAAGAAATAAAACTGAAGAACTACTTAACTAATGGTGGGTATGGTCCTAGAGGCAAACTAGAAGTGACTTTTAATGATGATGATCTTATTACTATTTCAAAAGGAAAACTAGAAAAGTGACCAGGTAGCAGGGAGACCAAAGGAAGACATTCAATCAGCTAAAGAAACAACTGAATTATGTGCTGTTTGTCTATTCATTTAACAAATAACTGTTGCCAGGGCAAAAGTGGATGAGAGAAAAGAAGTGAGAAAGCAGCTGGGCAACCATCTTATGGGATTTGCATCCTATGGAGAATACTGTTAATCAAAAACAAAAGAAAAATATGATATCCTATCCTCACCTACCTCAAGTTTGTGGCTGAGACACTGTAATGAAAAACTTAGTGAAAATCTAAAACATTTATTGGGTACACATTTGACAAGATTCAAGAGCCTTTGAGGGGAGTTGAAACCCCTCTCAGGGCTTCATTGTTTTTCAGTGAATTATTTTCTCCTTATCTGTGGTGAAGAGTAGATGGTCTTGGCTGAGCATAATTAGAGAGAGAAATAATCGTGTCTAAGGGCAGTAAGTGGAAGCTGTGGCGAGCAAAGACTGTTGGTGGGTGTGGTCATGCTTCCTAATACAGAGGACTAAACCTCTGAACTGCGAGCCAGCTCAATTAAATGTTTCACTTTAGAAGAGTTGCCGTGGTCATGGTATCCCTTCCCAGCAATGAAGACCCTAACTTAGACACTGGGGTTATAAACCTGTTTTAGGGGGACTAGGATAAGAGCAGCCCAGTGTGTGACTATCTGACTTCTAGAGTTTTCTCAGTTCTCAAAGTGCCACGTCTCCTATAGCAATCCATCCACCCTACAGAAGGCAAGGAGTGTCTTAGAGTCTTATGTAGCAATGAATGCCATGGGAAAAGGGAAAAACAGGAAGACAAGGAGGTTGGTATTGAAATACGAGTTTAGTAGAACCTCTGTAGAAGGGGACATTGGAGGAAAAGAGCCTTAAAGCAAGAAAGGCAGTCACAATTTCATAGAAGATGGCTCCATAAAGGAGACTTACCAAGTTAAAAGTCCTGATGTAGGAGCATGCCACCATGTTGGAAGGATAACGAGTTGGCGTGGCTGAAGTCAGAAAGCAAAGGAGGGCAGTATGATGAAACTGCAATGGAAATGACCTCCCAGCGTTACCACATCCTCAAGAAGTGATCAGTATCCTGATGGGAAAGGACTGTTCTAGGAGCACAGGAATAAGAAAAATGTTACTGCGTACCGTCCCATTAGGAGTACAGGTAATACAGAATTAAAGCAATAATAAGAGCCATCCTTTAGGGCAGCAGTTCTCAACCTTTGGGTCATGACCCCCCCAAGGGATCCCATATCAGATGTTTCCATTATGACTCATAATGTACATTACAGTCCTGAAGTAGTGACAAAATAATTTCATGACTGGGTGGTCACAACAACATGGGGAGCTGTATCAAGGGATCACAGCATTGAAGATGAAGAAACACTGCTTCAGAAACCAACCAGGGACAGATCCAGAGGAGTCATTTGAAGTATTAGATGCCAGTGAATAAGGTAGCCTGCAGCTCTTGTGTCAAAACGAAGTGTTTCAGATGGGCTCACAGTTTCAATGCCAGTATCTTGTCACTAGTAGGATCTGGCTAGTACCTGAGGTTATAGTGAACTATCTCTCCTCCAGTTCTAGTGAAAGGGTCTTGACTTCATTTTCATATTTTTAACCTACTTTTCTTTTAGTCTTAATAGCAAACATTGGTAGCATCTGTAGTACTTTTCTTGTAATAGTAAAATTTAATGATTCAAGTGAAAAACGTACACTTTTAGCATTTGTTACATGGTTTCACTGAAAACATCAGTATATGAGAACTAAGTTTTGATAGAAAAAAACCTAACTTTTGTAGTTTATGAAGTTCTCCATAACATTCTGGTATTATCAGAGAACAGTAAGAGCCAGAGTCAGGGACTAAACTATGGCAGAGTGTGCGATTATCCTGAGCTTTTCACTTCAAAAGCTATTCCAGATTGCCTTTCAATTAAAATTGCCTCCTTAAACTCCACTTCCTCTAAGTGCTACTTTATATTTATATTTATATTTATATTTATATTTATATGTATATTTATATTTATATTTAAATTTAATTTATATTTATATTTATATTTATTTTATTTTTTTATGTTCTTTTTTTAATATTCTTTTTTAATATATTTTCTTTATTTATATTTCAAATGTTTTCCCCTTTCCAGGTCTCCCCTTCGAAGCCGCCCATCCAATCCCCCCTCCCCTTGCCTCTATGAGGGTGCTCCCCCACCCACCCACACACTCCCACCTTCCTGCCCTGGCATTCCCTTACACTGGGGCATCGAACACCCTCAGGACCAAGGGCCGCTCCTCCCACTGATGTCCGATAAGGCCATCCTCTGCCACATATGCGGCCAGAACTATGGATCCCTCCATGTGTACTCTTTGGTTGGTGGTCCTGTCCCCGAGAGCCCCTGGGGGTCTGGCCTGTTGACACTGTTGCTCTCCCCACGGGGCTGCAAACCCTCTCAGCTCTTTTAGTCCCTTCTCCAACTCCTCCATCTGGGATCCTGTGCTCAGTCCAATGGTTGGCTGTGAGCATCCACCTCAGTATTTGTCAGGCTCTAGGAGCCTCTCAGCATCCACAATAGCGTCTGGGTTTGGTGTCTGTATATGGGATGGATCCTCAGGTGGGGCAGTCTCTGGATGGCCTTTCCTTCAGTCTCTGTTCCAGTCATATTTAAAACAGCCAAAAGTGGGTGATACTTTTAACTACACACTCAGTGTCCACAGCGTTTCAACTTGCTCTTTACTGACCAGTCCTTGTTTCCCAAATCCATCTGCTTTGTTTTTTCATTAAAAAAAAAAAAACTCAGTTACCACTATAAATGTGACTAAAAATTCAAAAAAAAAAAATTCTACATCCTGAATGTTATGCTTTCTTAAACATTTCTCTGACATATTAATTAATCTGTTGCCTTTAAATGCAGCTTCCTTCAAGGTTTCTGGGCATAGATGAACTGTAAACTATTTCAGTACATAAGTACAAATGGTCTCTTGACCCTGGGTTTTATTATTTTTTTTTTAGCCTATGATATTAGAAATCTGGTTCTCTAGTGTTAGATGTGATTATCTTTACATTTATTACATTTAATTTCATTTAATGTTTGAATCTTTGCACTAATGTTTTTCCACCAAAGGTTGAGAAATTTATAATTATTAGTTTCAAACTTTCTTTCTTTCTTTCTATTAAACATATATTTCCACTGGTTCTATTTCTCAAATGCACCTCTTTCTAGATAACTTTTATGGCTCTGTCTCTAACTCACAATGGTCTATTTTATTTTATTTTTTTTTTATTTAAAAATTTTAGACAATGTAGTAGCATAAGTAAAAGCATTTTATGTAGCTTAAAAACCACTTTGGGTAATAGGGAATAACGTGAAACCTGTAAAACAAGAGTTCACTACCAGGCAGTTCTGAGAACACCTGGACCTCAAAGACAAGATCTGATGAGTTAGTTAATGGACCAGCTCGAGGCAGTCCACCAGGTAGCTCAGTTAGCAGTCAGGCCCCAAACAGACCTTGATATGCCAAGGAACTAACCCCAAGGTGGCCCTGATGTGTTGGCGAACTGGCCCCAAGTTGTGTGCCCTGATAGCACAAAGCTACCAGGCAATGAAATGATATGAAAATTGAAACTTTAGAAATGGTCTCTAGGATCTCAGGATGTCTAAGAAGACACAGCTTTTCTAGCTTTTGTGATAATACTTAAGATTCTGTGTGTAGCCCTGGCTTCGGTGGCCTTTATACTTCAGACTCTGTAGCTGAGTCTAGATACACCCTCCAGTCAGCACAAGCCTCTTCTGATGCTCTCAAGGACCTGCTAGAATCTCCATCAGTGTCATCCTCCAGGCCTGTCGTAGCAGAAGGAGTCCATGGAAGGCCTGGGCTGAATCTGCAAGCTCCCAAAGTATCCCTACTACAGAGATTCTCCAGTGGAATCTCACGGCAGCGTACTTTGCCTGATCAACTGTTCCCTGCTTGGTGACCTGTCGGTTTAATTCTTACATTACTATGCTATTAGACAGAACGTTTGTGTGAATAAACCCAGCATATTTGAATGGCAGATTTTGTTTGGACATCCTAACTGCCCAGATGCCTCACAGTCACAGGCCACTTACTCCAGGCTGGAAACTTTGTAGTCCTGTCTAGCCAAGAACTATTTATGGAGATCAGGTTGGCTTCAGACTCAAAGATCCCTTTGCCTCTGAGTGCTGAGTGCAGGGATTAAATTATGTGTCACTGCGACTGCTTAGTCATGCTAATTTTATCTGTGTTAGAATGAGGATAAAGCTCTGACACATGAGGACGGATTACTAGATTTCCACAGGGTACCCTATTCCAACATGGTGACAGATACCACTTGAGAGACAAAGAGACTCATTCAATAAAGGAAATCTCCACTGGCTATCATTAATCTAGTTTCTTTCCACTTTCTAATCATGGCATTAATTAATTTTGTGTGTGGCTATGGATACCTGACAGAAGCAATTTCATTTGGAAAGATTAATTTCTACTTGTATTGTCAGAAGACTCAGGCCATGGTGGCTTAGCCCCATAGAATAAGGGGCTGTTCATCTCATGGTGGAGAAGAAGCTGACAAAGTCAATTCCGGAAGAGACAGAGCTAAGTTGTATTCTCAAAGGACATTCTCCTAGAGAAGTGGCCTGCTCCCTCCACCTAGGTCTAGTTTTTCCTTTCCTGACAATGCTATCAACTTATGAATTAGTCGCGGGGCCAAGTTCATGAGATTAGATTGCTCATGATTTCTCTCAGTCTGGAATGCTCTCCCAGACTGACTCAGAGGCAGGTTTTACTCATCTCCTAAGAGTCTCTCTCTCCAGGTCAGACTAATCTTCACATCTTGCTCTTTTAAATCTGACTATACCCAGTATATATAAAAGATGAAGTGACCAGGAACGATTAGGATACGGTTTATGTGAGACCTACAGCGTTCAGTTGTTGGTATTGTGTGAATATTTTCTCCAAATGTATTGTTTTCTTTTGTATTTTATAAGAAGTATAACCCTTTCCAAAGGGTGTGATAAACAAAGATGGGGTGGGGATGGAGATGTTTAAACTACAATGGCTACGTGTTTTATTTAATTATAGAGAAGGTGAATATGCTGTATGGAATTAAATGAAGTAAATATACTTAAAAACATTAAAAAATGAAATGGCAAAGCCTTAGCATTCATTGCTGTTATTCGGCATGGCAGAGCCACTGCATCCCCTGCTCTAAAGCATTAGCTTACCTTGGAGTTTCCAACTAGGAACTCAACAAACGTTCCTGAGTATATTGTTTCCTTATGATATTTAGCAGAAGAACCATGAGTCCATATACATCTTAAGCATTCATTCTTCAAACTAGCATCTTTCTGGTCTTGAAACAGCAAATAAAACATTCAGGTCTGGTTATGTAGCACAAAACTAGACTAGTAATATTGCCTTTCAAGTATTTTTAACATTCTCTAACAGACATTTTAAACACTTTTGTTCTGTTACACTGTATCCGAGTTCTGCTGCAGGAGGAAGTTGGGTTTTGAGGGAATGCTGAGCTCAGGGGGCTAAGCAGTATGAGTGAGGTGGTGTGGAGCATTATAGAAGTCTGCTCAGACAGACCGACTGACAGACAGACCAAGGCTCAGACGGTCAGAAGGCTCAGACAGATTAAAGATTCAGACCAGACAGCCTCACAGACCAGCAATTTTGAATTTTGTTTCAATGTGACAAAGGCCTTGAGCTAGGAAAGGACACCTCCATCACTGGAGCTCCCTGTGGAGATTGTTGGGTTCAGAAAATGAAAGCTAGATCACAGCAGAGCCATCTGCATGAGAGGCCATTGGTATGGAGTCTAAGAGTGCTGCTGTGAGAAGAGGAGAGACAGAGTTTAGTCCTTTGGAGACTGAAAGAACTTATTCTAGGGATGCTGTGAGTGTAAGAAAAAGCAGGAAGTGAGGAATACTTCTTGATCTGCTCTGGCTTGTACATGGTCACCTCCCGCTTAAGGGAGACCATAGAAGGCAGAATAACAAAACCCATCCTCCTCCCTAAGAGAAAGTGTTGTGGGATAAGCTCTCTTTCGTGGTAGACATGTCCAACAAGACATTCTTAATTTCTAAAAACTGTGCAGCTCAGGAATGCTGTTTGTAGACTCTACTGGTGACTGGAACATGGCCCTAGAATGAAGGAACAAACAATACTCAAAACAGACTTCCAGACTAGTGTGTGTCTCAGCAGTGGAATACTTGCCAAGTATCTGTGAAGTTTAATTTTCACCCCAACACTCCCAACATAAAAACATTTTTTTAATTTTTAAAAGTTTAATTATAAATATAATTAAAATGATATATGATTATGTAATTAAGAGTAGAGGTGGCTGGACATGGACCACGCTTGAGTGTTTAAGGGTAACTGATAGGAGGAGACTGAGTTTTCTGGATATATATTCAAGTCAGTATCACAGGGAACAGAGAGACCCAACTGACCTAGTTGGGATTGAAGCTGAAGATCTGATCTAGGAAAGGAAGACCCTAGTTAATTGATCTGGTCACACTGAAATTAGAAAAAGAAAATTTGACACGAATTTAGTAAATATTGAACTACGGTTTACATACAAGCAACATATGGACTGAGCAGGTTGTATTTATATATTTAGGAACACACATATTTATACACACAGACACACAGACACACATACATATACATATGTTCATTTCTGTAATGCCAGTTAAAGGAAAAGAAGCTATGGATTTGAAAGAAATCAAGGTAGAGGGATCCATGAGAGGGTTTGGAAGAAGGAAGGAAGGAAATGACATCATTATAATAGCAGAAAAAAAATTAAAGATATTTTTAAAAGAATCCAGCTAGGTTCAGTGTTTGAGGAGCACCATCATTGTAGACTCAGGTGGGAGTGTGGCCTGAAGAAATGGAGACTCGGGCATGGTCTCAAAACGTTCTGCTGTGCTTCTCTCAGAAAAATGGGGCAAGGGCTGGTAAACAGGCCAGCCACCTGCAACAGGGAAAAGTAGGTCATCTTCCCTTCTCGCTGCAACTGTTGGCACCTCACCTCCCTGCCCCCCAATGCCTTCTTGTTCTCTCACCCACAAAACACGATGATTAAAATGCTTGGGAATGATGTTCCTACTGCAACTCAATCACACCAGCTCTAAAGTGTTGCATTCAAAACAGCTTTCCTCTGGAGAACAACAGCAGGAAATGAGAACGACGAGGAGAGAGTGTGTAGTTACAAATACTACCTACCGATTTCTCTTTATATGAAGGACACGGCGTGGCCATCATTCTTCCCCTGACCTCATTTGAAATGTTCTAGAAAGTAGCAGCCCAAAGAGCATGTTGAAAATTTCCAGTAATGTGCAATGACCTCCCCTCCAGTGAAGTGAGCTGTGAAGTGACCTCCCTCCAGTGAAGTGAGCTGTGCACTGACCTCCCCTCCAGTGAAGTGATCTGTGCACTGACCTCCCCTCCAGTGAAGTGAGCTGTGCAGTGACCTCCCCTCCAGTGAAGTGAGCTGTGAAGTGACCTCCCCTCCAGTGAAGTGAGCTGTGCACTGACCTCCCCTCCAGTGAAGTGATCTGTGAAGTGACCTCCCCTCCAGTGAAGTGAGCTGTGAAGTGACCTCCCTCCAGTGAAGTGAGCTGTGCACTGACCTCCCCTCCAGTGAAGTGAGCTGTGAAGTGACCTCCCCTCCAGTGAAGTGAGCTGTGCACTGACCTCCCCTCCAGTGAAGTGATCTGTGCACTGACCTCCCCTCCAGTGAAGTGAGCTGTGCAGTGACCTCCCCTCCAGTGAAGTGAGCTGTGAAGTGACCTCCCCTCCAGTGAAGTGAACTGTGCAATGACCTCCCTCCAGTGAAGTGAGCTGTGCAGTGACCTCCCTCCAGTGAAGTGATCTGTGAAGTGACCTCCCTCCAGTGAAGTGAGCTGTGAAGTGACCTCCCTCCAGTGAAGTGAGCTGTGATGTGACCTCCCTCCAGTGAAGTGAACTGTGCACTGACCTCCCCTCCAGTGAAGTGAGCTGTGAAGTGACCTCCCTCCAGTGAAGTGAACTGTGCACTGACCTCCCCTCCAGTGAAGTGAGCTGTGATGTGACCTCCCCTCCAGTGAAGTGAGCTGTGAAGTGACCTCCCTCCAGTGAAGTGAGCTGTGCAGTGACCTCCCTCCAGTGAAGTGAACTGTGCACTGACCTCCCCTCCAGTAAAGTGAGCTGTGATGTGACCTCCCCTCCAGTGAAGTGAGCTGTGCAGTGACCTCCCTCCAGTGAAGTGAGCTGTGCACTGACCTCCCCTCCAGTGAAGTGAGCTGTGCACTGACCTCCCCTCCAGTGAAGTGAGCTGTGCACTGACCTCCCCTCCAGTGAAGTGAGCTGTGCACTGACCTCCCCTCCAGTGAAGTGAGCTGTGCAGTGACCTCCCCTCCAGTGAAGTGAACTGTGAAGTGACCTCCCTCCAGTGAAGTGAGCTGTGCACTGACCTCCCCTCCAGTGAAGTGAGCTGTGAAGTGACCTCCCCTCCAGTGAAGTGAGCTGTGCACTGACCTCCCCTCCAGTGAAGTGATCTGTGCACTGACCTCCCCTCCAGTGAAGTGAGCTGTGCAGTGACCTCCCCTCCAGTGAAGTGAGCTGTGATGTGACCTCCCTCCAGTGAAGTGAACTGTGCAATGGCCTCCCCTCCAGTGAAGTGAGCTGTGATGTGACCTCCCTCCAGTGAAGTGAGCTGTGCAGTGACCTCCCTTCCAGTGAAGTAATCTGTAAAGTGACCCTCCGTCCAGTGAAGTGAGTTGTGAAGCCATCATGGGTTTAGTCGACACTAGAATTTAGAGGTTAACAAACCACTGAATGCTTGCATGTACCAGATTGGTTTCAGAAATTTTCTTGAAAAAACTAAAATTGTGTATATTTTAATTTTCTCGTTTCCTGGTTTTAAAAACTAGAGTCTTGTTCATGAACATGCTAGCCTCAAGCTTGCTGTGTAGGTAAGGATAACTTCCTGCCTCTAGTTCTCTGGCCTCTGACTAAGCTCTAAATTACAGATTAATAGTAGTTTTAGTGTCTTCTCTGATTTTAGAAAAAACAAATTCTCAGGTAGGACTGGAGCTCAATTCTTAGGTGCTGCTTACTAGAGAAGATGTACAGTTATTAGAACTCTCTTTTGTTATTTTCTTTCGGTAGTTATTTATGGCAGCTTGCCCTCTGACATCTCTGGGCTGGCTCATCTTCCTCATTCTATGTAGATGGCTTTGTTCTTTTCTTTCTGCTTGGCCTATCATGCCAAATCTTATTTTACTCCCAACAACGGTTCCTTAGCGTAAAGTCTTATCTTGGAATGATGCCCGTTCCAAGGATGGAAGAGTTTCCTGAATAATTTCCTAAAATTAGCAAAATGGTTTGTACGCCTTTCTTAATGCTCTAGTCTCCAAAAGAAGAGACAGTTTGGAAGCTGGGGAATCAACCCCTTCCCACATGTTCCAAGTCATGAGTACAAAGAGTATGGTCTGTTCCCAGAAAGCCTGACATTGTGATCATGACATTACTTATCTCAGGTCAAGAACATCACCCTCCTACTGTTAGCTTCCCCATCAGAAGCCCAGGTCATCTATGAGCAATGGGAAAACAAGTCCACCAACAACATCTTACTTGGATCCTAAGTGCTTTTCTTGTGATGCGCTTGCCCTGACCCTGCTATGCCACAGCTCTGGGTACCAAAGCATCTAGGAGAGAATCAGAGCGGAATGAAGAAAAGAACAACTAGACAAAAAGCATCCAAGAGAGCATTTTTTTTTAACTAACAATATTTTTTTATTGCTTTATTTAACTTAAAAATAGAAATGTCATGATATAAGTCTTGTGATTCTGGAATAATATGGTTCTCTAGGAAGTTTATTTTCATATTCAGTACATAAGATTTATTGCGAAATATTTAAACGGTGCCTATGGGCATATAATTCTTTCCTGCCCATTCCTAATTTTCCTGTCCTTGCTGAAGATAGAGAGATACGTATATAAGTCAGGCCATGATGGTTTAAATGTATGAAGGAGGAAAAGGCAACACAAAAGGCAGTTTTTCAGCAAATGATGCTGGAACAACGTAATATCTGTATGTAAACACTAAACAGAATGCAGACAAACTACAAGGCCCTCTGCAGACATAACTGAAAAGAAATCAGTGCATGAAATACAGAACTCAAACCTACAAAACAAGATAATACAGAAGGAAATATAGACGAGCTTACGTTTGGCAGTGCCTTTCTGATACAAGGCAAAGGAGCAATCCATGAGAAAATTAATTGATACACTACAGTACTGTATGTGTCTCCCAAAGTCCTATGTGCTAAAACTTGCTCTAAAGCCATAGCACTATCAGCAAAGAGGAACATTTAGAAGTAGGGCTATTGAGAGGTAGTTGGATGATGAGGCCGTGCCTTTAAAGGAAATTATGATATTCAAGTATTCTCCCTGGTTGTGAGATAAACATGCTTCCCCAACATGCCCTACCTCTCACAAAACAAAGCACAATATGGAAATCCTACCCGTGGCCTGAAAACTATAAACTCTAAGCCGAAACAAATGTTTTCCTATTACATTATCTCAGGTATATATTAGAGACACAAGAGTCTCACTCATATAGACTTTACTAAAATAAAAAAATTGAAGTGAATACTCAGACAAACAAACTTCTCTTGGAATGCAGCACTTGTTGAGGTTGCTCAGACCTGAAGGGAGAAGGGAGGACAGAGACACCATGTAAGCTTGAGACAAAGTGATGGGAGGTACAACAGCAATGGAATAGATGGAGAAACGAACAAGGCCAGGCTGCTCCTCAGGAGACGGCTGAAAGATCTCTATCACTGAAGTTTATATATGAAGGTATTCTACCTCCAGGACAGTGACGAGTCTGTTACAGTCCAGGTACTGAGGAGTAGAAATTCACCCTATGAATCATCCCAGATATTCTGACTCTGTTTGCTTTGAGATAGTACCCTAGTCCATAATCCAGAGCACCACTGATGAGTATCTGGAAAATTTCAAGTCAGAACACGTTATTTTAAGTATTCATGTAGAAGATGTTTTGTCAACAATTTTATGAACTCTGTTTGGCTCTCCTGTATTTAATTTTTAAAATTACTTTAGACACATGGTCCCTGCCTCTGTGACAGGACCAGCAGGTGTGGGCCTACATGAGTGTCAGCAGGTATAATAATGTAAACTTTTTACATTCCTCCTTTAAGGATTGTCCTCCTTGTTAATGTTAATGACTCCATGATAATCAGAGATAGCATGAGTCTAGAAGAAGAAAGTGTGGCTAATGTCTTAGCAAAATAGTAAATGCTGGAACCTTCAGCACAGCCCTTAAGGCTGTGGAAAAGAACTCTGAAAACGCAGGGCCCTGTCAGAATATATAATTTCTCAACTATGCAAAAATTAAGCATCCAATATGAATTATAAGAAGAACTTTACTTAATCTGAAGGAACAAGGGCTGCTGCATTAATGAGCCAGCTTCTCAGAAAAATACAAAGGCAGGCAGATAAGAACACAGGTAGATTCCTGAGTTCAAGGTCAATTTGGGACACCCAAAGAGTCTAGACCCAGGTGTGGTAGAAATGGTAATTTCGGGATGGGGTCCTGCCCAGCTAGCTTATCTTCTGTGCTCAGCAGAGGCAGGCAGATCTCAGAATTCTTTTGCAATGTTAAAAGAAAATGTATGCTTGCTGTTTCCTAAGAATTAAGGAGTTGGTGTCTTGGGATGCTGGTTCATAGGATAATCAAACAGGAACCTGAAGTAACTGACTAGATTGATGTGTAAAATAAAGGCTTATGGTCTGAGAGAGGGGCAGAAAGGGGAGGGGGGAGGGGGGGAAGGGAGGGGGAGAGAGATCTGGAGATCTCCAAAGAAATCAGATCAGAGAGAAAGAAAGCAGAACAGAGAGAAAGCAGGATGGGAAACTGTCTCGAGCAGATCCTAGACCACCAGATTGGATCCAGGATTTGACGTTGAGTTGTTTGTTTACTCCACTCCAAGATACCCCTTCTCTCAGAACCCCTCTCTAAGCAGAGGCTGGCCTTTGGCACCAGACTATTAGTGTCTTCCCACACAGTGGCAAGATCTCTAAAGATAGTAACAAAAGACCTCAGGTATGTCTGAGCTGCTGAGTGTGTAACACGCAGCAAATAACACAAGTTAGTTATCTGATAGTTTTATTTATGAAGTATGTAAATTTAGTTTTGAGTTACAATGAAGGTAAAGGCATACTCATATTTCTAGAAGTAATATAAATTCTGGAGACCTTTCTCGGGAAGTCTGTCTCTTATAGTCCTCCCTGGGCTTGCGTGACTTCAGACATTAGGGATGGTCCTTTGGTTCATTTAGATTCCTAGAAATCTTTCAGTGCACTGCTAGCAAAGATACTGTGAAGTTAAAATGTAGCATACCAGACCTGGTGCTTAGCAATGACATACTGAGTGATGGGTGCTCAAACTATGTATACTGTGTTGCAGTGAACGAATTAGACCAGGGTCATATCCCTCTCAAGACACCCACTTCTGTAGGAAAGTCTGGAGAGGAAACAAACGTTGAAAGGAAGTGAAGAGAGGGATTGAAAGGGTGAGCTGAGAAAATCAGAAAACAACAACAACAATAACAAAACATAACAGTATGTTCTGACCCAAAGTATTAGAACTTTGTGAATGAGCAGCAGGAGAGGGAATACTTCAGTAATTTCACTAACCTTGACATAGTTAAAGAAAACCTTTATTCAAACCATTAATCCCATGCTTCTGTTGGCCAGCAGTGGCTTCAACTGGAATAGACAAAGAACATACCTTTATAAAGCTGTCTCAAGTTATCCTGTTAAAGTACCTGGTGGTGAGCCACCATGCT
This sequence comes from Mus caroli, assembly GCF_978045245.1. NCBI lineage: Eukaryota > Metazoa > Chordata > Mammalia > Rodentia > Muridae > Mus > Mus caroli. Next base: position 25,222,528 of record NW_028227273.1, on the reverse strand, counting down.
ATCCCCTGACTCAGGACTAATGCAGTCACACCGGAAGAAAACTCACTGTCTGTGGAGTGTATTCTGTGTTGGGAAAATTCTGCAGTATGAAGAGTTCTTAAGAGAGAGCTGCTGTGTAACCCAGGGTGGCCTCAAATTGTGATGGTCCTGCCATAGTCTCTCCTGCATTGAGATCGTAGACAATGACCACTGTGCTTGGATTGACAGTGTCCTTTGCCTTTCTTTGTGGCTATTTCTTTATGAAACTCCCTGATCTTCATTTTACATTGTATCTACATAGTCAGGCTCAAATCTATTAGAAAGCTCTGCCCTGTCTGACAGCTGGCCCTAGAATGGCATTAGATTGTGTGATAGCTTTCATACATTAAAAAAACTTTCACATATTAAAAAAAAACAAAAACAAAAACAAAAAAACGAACTCAAGTCTGGAGGGTCTGACTGTCAGTCCAGGTTCTTAATTAATTTATGATTGCTCTAACATCAATTTCAAAATATACACAAGCACATTACTGTCATCACCACCATTTACTACTTGGACAAATACTAAAAATCAATGCTAGGTGCTACTAACACATTGAACATGATCCATCCAGCCAGAAACAGCCATTGTCAGTGCTCATGAGAATGTGTATATTCTATTTCTAAAACATCCCCCAAATTTGCCCGCTCTTTTTCTACCACTGCCTGATCTTCTTACAAGTCTCTTCCTCCTGCTCTTGCTCCTTTTAATTTTCACATTGAACCTAAACCTGTAAACAGAAGCATTTTCTTTTATAGCAGTTTTCAATTCATAGTAAAATAAAGGGAGGTACAAAGACTTCTATCTGATATATCTGCTATCCCCATACATCTGACATATTCATTAACATCTGGCATTAGTGGTACAGCTGTGATGAACCTTCTGAGGAAAGGACATCTTATAAACTTCATTGACACATCACAGGATCACAGTCTATATTAGTACACATTGTTGGTTTAAATACTATTGGTTTGGACAAATCTGCAATGACGTGTATCCACCACTACAGTACCACACAGCATGGTTTACACTATAAGTTCACTGCCTCTTTTTTTATTCTTCCCCTCTCCTCCAACACCCAGCCAATCACTGATCTCTTTACTGTGACCAGGCTTTTGTCTTCTCTGTGTTGGAAACACATCATATGTAGTCTTGCAGATTGGCTTCTTTTGCTTGTTAGCATAAAGTTGGGTATCTGTGTTGGTGACTTGAGATCTTGTTTCTTTAGATCACCATATTCTTTATATCACAATAATATTCCATTTTGTAAGTGTAACATCCTTGAAATATCCATCCACTAAAAAACTGAAAGATAACTTGTTTTTCCAGGCAGATAAAAGACTGTTAGGTTGGATCAAGAACCATGGAAGGCTTTTATAGGTTAATACACTCTCAGAGAAAAGTCATTCCCGGAGAACATTTTAAACTCTAACCCAAGATAAAAAAAAAAAGTTTGGCATTAGTTAGGGAAGCAGAAACCGGCCTGAGTAGGGCCACAGGCCTCATCCAGCCTGATCAGTGCCAGGGTAGCGGGAGCGCAGGGTTGCCTGACACCCGCCAGCTACCCACGACCCCCGCCGCAGGATTTTGGGACTGCTGGTGAGTGGAACACAGCTTCTGCTCCAATCCAATTGCGCGGACCTGAGACTGCATTAGTTAGGGAAGCAGAAACCGGTCTGAGTAGGGCCACAGGCCTCATCCAGCCGGATCAGTGCCGGGGTAGCAGGAGCGCAGGGTTGCCTGACACCCACCAGCTACCCACGACCCCCGCCGCAGGATTTTGGGACTGCTGGTGAGTGGAACACAGCTTCTGCTCCAGTCCAATCACGCGGGACCTGAGACTGCTCTGGTTGGGGAGAGAGAAATCCAGCCTACATAGGGCCACAACCCTCTTCCGGTCAGAAAAGCACCTGGGCAGCTGGGGCGCAGGGTCGGCTGACACTCACCAGCTACCCACAACACCCACCACAGGATCTTAAGACTTCTGGAGAGTGGAACACAGCTTCTGCTCCAATCCAATTGCACGCGGGACCAGAGACTGCATTAGTTAGGGAAGCAGAAAAACGGCCTGAGTAGGACCACAGGCCTCTTCCGGCTGGACCAGCACCAGGGTACCATCAGCTACCCACGACCCCCGCCGCAGGATTTAGAGACTGCTGGTGAGTGGAACACAGCTTCTGCTCCAATCTTTAAACAGTGACAACGATAACAACTAACCCCAGAGATTACCAGATGGCGAAAGGTAAACGTAATAATCTTACTAACAGAAACCAAGACCACTCACCATCATCAGAACCCAGCACCCCCACTTCGCCCAGTCCAGGGCACCCCAACACACTGGAAAAGTTAGACACGGATTTAAAAGCATATCTCCTGATGATGATAGAGGACTTCAAGAAGGACATTAATAACACACTTAAAGAAATGCAGGAGAACACTGCTAAACAGGCAGAAGACAATAAAGAGGAAGCACAAAAATCCCTTAAAGAATTTCAGGAGAACACTGCTAAAGAGTTACAAATCCTTAAAGAAAAACACGATAACATAATCAAACAGGTAGAAGTCCTTACAGAAAAACAGGAAAACACATCCAAACAGATGATGGAAATGAACAAAACCATAATAGACCTAAAAAGGGAAGTAGACACAATAAAGAAAACCCAAAATGAGGCAACACTGGAGATAGAAACCCTAGGAAAGAAATCTGGAACCATAGATACCAGCATCAGCAACAGAATACAAGAGATGGAAGAGAGAATCTCAGGTGCAGAAGATTCCATAGAGAACATCAGCACAACAATCAAGGAAAATGTAAAATGCAAAAAGATCCTAACTCAAAACATCCAAGAAATACAGGACGCAATGAGAAGACCAAACCTACGGATAATAGGAGTGGATGAGAATGAAGATTTTCAACTCAAAGGACCAGCAAACATCTTCAACAAAATTATAGAAGAAAACTTCCCAAATCTAAAGAAAGAGATGCCCATGAACATACAAGAAGCCTACAGAACTCCAAATAGACTGGACCAGAAAAGAAATACCTCCCGACACATTATAATCAGAGCAACAAATGCTCTAAATAAAGATAGAATACTAAAGGCAGTAAGAGAAAAAGGCCAAGTAACATATAAAGGCAAGCCTATCAGAATTACACCAGATTTTTCACCAGAGACTATAAAAGCCAGAAGATCCTGGACGGATGTTATACAGACACTAAAAGAACACAAATTCCAGCCCAGGCTACTATACCCAGCCAAACTCTCAATTAACATAGATGGAGAAACCAAAGTATTCCACGACAAAACCAAATTCACACATTATCTCTCCACGAATCCAGCCCTTCAAAGGATAATAACAGAAAAAAACCAATACAAGGACAGGAACCACGCCCTAGAAACAACAAGAAGGTAATCCCTCAACAAACCTAAAAGAAGACAGCCACAAGAACAAAATGCCAACTTTAACAACAAAAATAACAGGAAACAACAATTACTTTTCCTTAATATCTCTTAATATCAATGGACTCAACTCCCCGATAAAAAGACATAGACTAACAAACTGGCTACACAAACAAGACCCAACATTTTGCTGCTTACAGGAAACTCATCTCAGAGAAAAGGATAGACACTACCTCAGAATGAAAGGCTGGAAAACAATTTTCCAAGCAAATGGCATGAAGAAACAAGCTGGAGTAGCCTTTCTAATATCTGATAAGATTGACTTCCAACCCAAAGTCATTAAAAAAGACAGGGAGGGACACTTCATACTCATCAAAGGTAAAATCCTCCAAGAGGAACTATCAATCCTGAATATCTATGCTCCAAATACAAAGGCAGCCACATTCATTAAAGAAACTTTAGTAAAGCTCAAAGCACACATTGCACCTCATACAATAATAGTGGGAGACTTCAACACACCACTTTCACCAATGGACAGATCATGGAAACAGAAACTAAACAGGGACACAGTGAAACTAACAGAAGTTATGAATCAAATGGATCTGGCAGATATCTACAGAACATTCTATCCTAAAACAAAAGGATATACCTTCTTCTCAGCACCTCATGGTACCTTCTCCAAAATTGACCACATAATTGGTCACAAAGCAGGCCTCAACAGATATAAAAATATTGAAATTGTCCCATGCATCCTATCAGATCACCATGGACTAAGGCTGATCTTCAATAACAGAATAAATAATAGAAAGCCAACCTTCACGTGGAAACTGAACAACACTCTTCTCAATGATACCTTGGTCAAGGAAGGAATAAAGAAAGAAATTAAGGACTTTTTAGAGTTCAATGAAAATGAAGCCACAACATACCCAAACTTATGGGACGCAATGAAAGCATTTCTAAGAGGAAAACTCATAGCTCTGAGTGCCTCCAAAAGGAAACTAGAGAGAGCACACATTAGCAGCTTGACAACACACCTAAAAGCACTAGAACAAAAGGAAGCAAATTCACCCAAGAGGAGTAGACAGCAGGAAATAATCAAACTCAGGGGTGAAATCAACCAAGTGGAAACAAGAAAAACTATTCAAAGAATCAACCAATCAAGGAGCTGGTTCTTTGAGAAAATCAACAAGATAGATAAACCCTTAGCCAGACTCACTAGAGGGCACAGGGAAAGCATCCTAATTAACAAAATCAGAAATGAAAAAGGAGACATAACAACAGATCCTGAAGACATCCAAAACACCATCAGATCCTTCTACCAAAGGCTATACTCAACAAAAATGGAGAACCTGGATGAAATGGAGAAGTTCCTAGACAGATACCAGGTACCAAAGTTGAATCAAGATCAGGTTAATGATCTAAACAGCCCTATATCCCCCAAAGAAATAGAAGCAGTCATTAATAGTCTCCCAACTAAAAAAAGCCCAGGACCAGATGGGTTTAGTGCAGAGTTCTATCAGACCTTCAAAGAAGATCTAATCCCAGTTCTTCACAAACTATTCCACAAAATAGAAACAGAAGGTACTCTACCCAACTCATTCTATGAAGCCACAATTACTCTGATACCTAAACCACAAAAAGACCCAACAAAGATAGAAAACTTCAGACCAATATCCCTTATGAATATTGATGCAAAAATCCTCAATAAAGTTCTTGCTAACCGAATCCAAGAACACATCAAAACAATCATCCATCCTGACCAAGTAGGTTTCATCCCAGGGATGCAGGGATGGTTCAATATACGGAAATCCATCAACGTAATCCAGTATATAAACAAACTCAAAGACAAAAACCACATGGTCATCTCCTTAGATGCGGAAAAAGCATTTGACAAGATCCAACACCCATTCATGATAAAAGTCTTGGAAAGATCAGGAATTCAAGGCCCATACCTAAACATGATAAAAGCAATCTACAGCAAACCAGTAGCCAACATCAAAGTAAATGGTGAGAAGCTTGAAGCAATCCCTCTAAAATCAGGGACTAGACAAGGCTGTCCACTTTCTCCATACCTATTCAACATTGTACTTGAAGTCCTAGCCAGAGCAATTCGACAACAAAAGGAGATCAAAGGGATACAAATTGGAAAAGATGAAGTCAAAATATCACTTTTTGCAGATGATATGATAGTATATATAAGGGACCCTAAAAATTCCACCAGAGAACTCCTAAGCCTGATAAACAGCTTCGGTGAAGTAGCTGGATATAAAATTAACTCAAACAAATCAATGGCCTTTCTCTACACAAAGAATAAACAGGCTGAGAAAGAAATTAGGGAAACAACACCCTTCTCAATAGTCACAAATAATATAAAATATCTTGGCGTGACTCTAACTAAGGAAGTGAAAGATCTATATAATAAAAACTTCAAGTCTCTGAAGAAAGAAATTATAGAAGATCTCAGAAGATGGAAAGATCTCCCATGCTCATGGATTGGCAGGATCAACATTGTAAAAATGGCTATCTTGCCAAAAGCAATCTACAGATTCAATGCAATCCCCATCAAAATTCCAAATCAATTCTTCAACGAATTAGAAAGTGCAATCTGCAAATTCATCTGGAATAACAAAAAACCTAGGATAGCAAAAACTCTTCTCAAGGATAAAAGAACCTCTGGTGGAATCACCATGCCGGACCTAAAGCTCTACTACAGAGCAATTGTGATAAAAACTGCATGGTACTGGTATAGTGACAGACAAATAGACCAATGGAATAGAATTGAAGACCCAGAAATGAACCCACACACCTATGGTCACTTGATCTTCGACAAGGGAGCTAAAACCATCCAGTGGAAGAAAGACAGCATTTTCAACAAATGGTGCTGGCACAACTGGTTGTTAACATGTAGAAGAATGCGAATCGATCCATTCCTATCTCCTTGTACTAAGGTCAAGTCTAAGTGGATCAAGGAACTTCACATAAAACCAGAGACACTGAAACTTATAGAGGAGAAAGTGGGGAAAAGCCTTGATGATATGGGCACAGGGGAAAAATTCCTGAATAGAACAGTAATGGCTTGTGCTGTAAGATCGAGAATTGACAAGTGGGACCTCATGAAACTACAAAGCTTCTGCAAGGCTAAAGACACCATCAATAAGACAAAAAAACCACCAACAGATTGGGAAAGGATCTTCACCTATCCTAAATCAGATAAGGGACTAATATCCAATATATATAAAGAACTCAAGAAGGTGGACTCCAGAAAGTCAAATATCCCCATTAAAAAATGGGGCTCAGAACTGAACAAAGAATTCTCACCTGAGGAATACCGAATGGCAGAGAAGCACCTGAAAAAATGTTCAACATCCTTAATCATCAGGGAAATGCAAATCAAAACAACCCTGAGATTTCACCTCACACCAGTCAGAATGGCTAAGATCAAAAATTCAGGTGACAGCAGATGCTGGCGAGGATGTGGAGAAAGAGGAACACTCCTCCATTGTTGGTGGGATTGCAAGCTTGTACAACCACTCTGGAAATCAGTCTGGCGGTTCCTCAGAAAATTGGACATAGTACTACCGGAGGATCCAGCAATACCTCTCCTGGGCATATATCCAGAAGATGTCCCAACCGGTAAAAAGGACACATGCTCCACTATGTTCATAGCAGCCCTATTTATAATAGCCAGAAGCTGGAAAGAACCCAGATGTCCCTCAACAGAGGAATGGATACAGAAATTATGGTACATTTACACAATGGAGTACTACTCAGCTATTAAAAAAGAATGAATTTATGAAATTCCTAGCCAAATGGATGGACCTGCAGGGCATCATCTTGAGTGAAGTAACACAATCACAAAAGAACTCACACAATATGTATTCATTGATAAGTGGATATTAGCCCAAAACTTAGGATACCCAAGATATAAGATACAATTTGATAAACGCATGAAACTTAAGAAGAATGAAGACCAAAGTGTGGACACTGTGCACCTTCTTAGAATTGGGAACAAAACACCCAGGGAAGGAGTTACAGAGACAAAGTTCGTAGCTGTGATGAAAGGATGGACCATTTAGAGACTGCTGTGTCCAGGGATCCGTCCCATAATCAGCTTCTAAACGCTGACACCATTGCATACACTAGCAAGATTTTGCTGAAAGGACCCAAATATAGCTGTCTCTTGTGAGATGATGCCGGGGCCTAGCAAACACAGGAGTAGATGTTCACAGTCAGCTATTGGATGTATCACAGGGCTCCCAATGGAGAAGCTAGAGAAAGTACCCAAGGAGCTAAAGGGATCTGCAACCCTATTGTTGGAACAACATAATGTACTAACCAGAACCCTGGAGCTCTTGTCTCTAGCTGCATATGTATCGAAAGATGGCCTAGTCGGCCATCAATGGAAAGAGAGGCCCATTGGACTTGCAAACTTTATATGCCCCAATATAGGGGAATGCCAGGGCCAAAAGAATGGGAATGGGTGGGTAGGGAAGTGGGGGGCGCTATGGGGGCTTTTGGGATAGTATTGGAAATGTAATTGAGGAAAATATGTAATAAAAAAAATCAAAAAAAAAAAAGTTTGCTGTGCAACAAAAGTTCAGTGATTTCTTTAGCCAGGGTGCATCTTTATTTATACTAAAAATAGTTCTTGACATTTATTCTACTAGGGCATAGTTATATCAAGTTATAGCCTCTCCACCTGGTAATGTCTCTATTTTAAAGTTTTGTGACAGCCCAGTTCTCGTTGTTTGGGGCCCAAATGAAGGCAAAGCTGTATATCTGCTGAATATGTACAGGAAAGCCTAGGTCCAGTCTGTATATGTTCTTTGGTTGGTCATGCAGTCTCTGAGAGCCCCAAGGGTCCAGGTTAGTTGCTTCTGTTGGTCTTCCTTTGGAGTTCTTATCCCCTTTGGGGCCCACAATCCTTCCCTCTACTCTTCTATAAGAGTCCCCAAACTCCATCCATTGTTAGGCTGTGGGTGAAGCCTCTCAGAGGATAGCCATGTCTGCAAGCATAGCAAAGTATCATTAATAGTGTCAAAGACTGATGCTTGCCCATGACATGGGTCTCAAGTTAGGCCAATTATTGGTTGGTCATTTCCTCCGTCTCTGCTCCATCCCTCATCCCTGCACTTTTTGTAGACAGGATAAATTTTGGGTTGAAAGTTTTGTGGGTAGGTTGGTGTTCCTATCACTCTCTGGGGTTCCTGCCTGAAACAGGAACCAAAAAGCTCTTTCCTATCCATAAGATATGTTCTTCTAGCTGGGCTGCCTTGTTTGGTCTCAGTGGGAGAGGAAGGGCCTAGCCTTTCAGAGACTTGAAGTACCAGGATGGGGGATACCTAGGGGTGGCACACCTGTTCAGAAGAGAAGGGGAAGGGGATGGGAGGGGGTGGAGAAGTTGTAGGAGGGGTGATAGGGAGGGGCAGTGAACAGGATGTAAAGTTAATAAGAAGTAGTAGTAATAATAATAATATTAATAATGAATTATTTTAAAATAAGTTTTGTGACCTTTGACTCAATAAATCATACAATATATGGAGACATTGCGAACTTCCCTTCCCCACTCACATGGAGCCATCTGAAACCCTATGGAAACCAAGATTAAAATCTGACTGCTGCCGTATCTCCTTTTCATTCTCTGATTCCTTTTCCAGCGCATATTCCAGGTGGTGGAAGTCAGTGCTGAACCTGCTGTTTGTAGCACAGGCATCTTCCCTGTCGTTGCCAGTGATGATTACAGAGGATGCAGATGACTCACACTTGTCAGGGCGATGTTGAGTAACCCTGATATTGAGGTAGATGTCCCCGATGATGGGATGGCTCTCTGAGCTCAGTGTAAAATGGAAGACTTTTATTCTCAGTGGGGCTTCCCTGTCTCTGCCTCTGTCTGGAGAGTGTCTTTGTCTGGAGGGTGTCCCAGAACACAAGTGGCTGGCCTTATCTGAAAAGTTGACCTTGTGCAGAGCTTTCTGCAAGGCTGCATGTATAACTCAGCACACACATACTGCTCTGACTTCCTCACTACACAATTTGGTGCAGTATTATAACCAACCAGCCCTTCCTGCTCACTTGATGCTATAACCAATTAGCCCTTTCCACTCACACTCCTAGAAAGCCCTTATATATTCTATCCCTGAAACAATGAAGTCCACTTGTCTCTCTGCAGTGGTCTCTGGAGGCCATTCTGCCATACCTGTGTCCACTGGAACTCTGCTCTCGGCCTCTCTTCCTTGGTCCTCTCAGACTGGTGGCCAGCAGCCTCTGACTACAAGGGAGAGGGAATCACAGAACAGTTTCTCAGAAATTAGCTGACTGAGCTACTGTTGACATTAGATACTTGCTTCATGACTGACTTTGAACCCCCATCTCTTATTTTCCTAGTAACATTAATTTTTAAAGAAGAAAATGTCGCATTTGATCTCCGTAGAGCTTGGAACACCCCGTGAAAGGAAAAAGGAAGCACCCAGAACGCACTCCCTCAAGGCAAAAGTCCCGTATTAAGGAGAGGTGGGTGGAGGGGGAGGGCTTCATTAAGACTCCTTAAGGAAAAGGTATTACTTCTTTGTTGCGCATGAATGTTTTATAGATTTCTTTTTATTAAAAATATTTAATCTATGACAGTACATGATTTTTGCTCAAAATAGGTACTGAATTACACCTTTGGCTAAAACATGGCATTCTAAACTTCCCAAAGGATTTTTTTTTTAATTTTAATTTTTATTAGGTATTTTCTTCATTTACATTTCCAATGCTATCCAAAAAGACCTCCCCCAACTCCGTCCCCACCCACTCTGATTTCTTGGCACTGGCGTTCCCCTGTACCGAGGCATATAAAGTTTGAACGACCATTGGGCCTCTCTTTCCCATGATGGCTGACTAGGCCATCTTTTGATACATATGCAGCTAGAGACATGAGCTCTGAGGGGTACTGGTTAGTTCATATTGTTGTTCCACCTATAGGGTTGCAGATCCCTTTAGTTTCTTGGGTACTTTCTCTAGCTCCTCCATTGGGGGCCCTGTGATCCATCCAATAGCTGACTGTGAGCATCCACTTCTGTGTTTGCTGGGCCCCCGCATAGTCTCACAAGAGACAGCTGTATCTGGGTCCTTTCAGCAAAATCTTGCTAGTGTGTGCAATGGTGTCAATGTTTGGAGGCTGATTATGGGATGGATCCCCGGGTATGGCAGTCTCTAGATGGTCTATCCTTTCGTCTCAGCTCCAAACTTTGTCTCTGTAACTCCTTCTATGGGTGTTTTGTTCCCAATTCTAAGAAGGGGTAAAGTGTTCACACTTTGATCTTCGTTCTTTTTTCAGTTTCATGTGTTTCACAAATTGTATCTTATATCTTGGGTATTCTAAGTTTCCTGGCTAATATCCACTTATCAGTGAGTACATATCATGTGAGTTCTTTTGTGATTGGGTTAGCTCACTCAGGATGATGCCCTGAGTCCATCCATTTGCCTAGGAATTTCATAAATTCATTCTTTTTAATAGCTGAGTAGTACTCCATTGTGTAAATGTACCACATTTTCTGTATCAATTCCTCTGTTGAGGGGTACTTGGGTTATTTCCAGCTTCTGGCTATTATAAATAAGGCTGCTATGAACATAGTGGAGCATGTGTCCTCCTTACCAGTTGGAACATATTCTGGATATATGCCCAGGAGAGGGATTGCAGGATCCTCTGGTAGTACTATGTCTAATTTTCTGAGGAACCACCAGACTGATTTCCAGAGTGGTTGTACAAGCTTGCAATCCCACCAAAAATGGAGTAGTGTTCCTCTTTCTCCACATCCTCGCCAGCATCTGCTGTCACCTGAAGTTTTGATCTTAGCCATTCTGACTGGTGTGAGGTGGAATCTCAGGGTTGTTTTGATTTGCATTTCCCTGATGATTAAGGATGTTAAACATTTTTTTCAGGTGCTTCTCAGCCATTCGGTATTCCTCCGGTGAGAATTCTATGTTTAGTTCTGAACCCCATTTTTAAAGGGGTTATTTGATTTTCTGGAGTCCACCCTCTTGAGTTCCTTATATATATTGGAATTAGTCCCCTATCTGATTTAGGATTGGTAAAGATCCTTTCCCAGTCCTTTTTGTCTTATTGACAGTGTCTTTTGCCTTACAGAAGCTTTGCAATTTTATGAGGTCCCATTTGTCGATTCTCGATCTTACAGCACAAGCCATTGCTGTTCTATTCAGGAATTTTTCCCCTGTGCACATATCTTAGAGGCGTTTCCCCACTTTGTCCTCTATAACTTTCACTGTCACTGGTTTTAGGTGAAGTTACTTGATCCACTTAGATTTTACCTTAGTACAAGGAGATAGGAATGAATCAATTTGCATTCTTCTACATGTTAACTGCCAGTTGTGCCAGCACCATTTGTTGAAAATGCTGTCTTTTTTCCACTGGATGGTTTTAGCTCCCTTGTCAAAGATCAAGTGACCATAGGTGTGTGGGTTCATTTCTGGGTCTTCAATTCTATTCCATTGGTCTAGTTGTCTGTCGACATACCAGTACTGCTCCACGCTATCATCTCGCCAGCAAGAATGCACAGGGAACACTGGATCCTTCTGCAGCAAAGCTTTATTGCATCTCGATGAGGAAGACCCAGAGCCCCAAAAAGGCGCTGCTTATATACACCTCAGTGCAGCGTGCCCACACCTGATTGGCTGCTCACCCATAACCTTATTTACAAGCCCCAGGGTGGGCTGTGACTTGGTGCAAACACACTCTTGCACATGTGCATATTGCTTGTTTACTGCTTTACTGCTTAGGTGGCCTAGAAGACTGGGGAAGCCAGCGCCTTCTTGTAATGGCGATTGTAAGCGGCTCTCCACACAGTACCATTCAGTTTTTATCACAATTGTTCTGTAGTACAGCTTTAGGTCAGGCATGGTGATTCCACCAGACGTTCTTTTATCCTTGAGAAGAGTTTTTGCTATCCTAGGTGAATTTGCAGATTACCCTTTCTAAATCGTTGAAGAATTGAGTTGGAATTTTGATGGGGATTGTATTGAATCTGTAGATTACTTTTGGCAAGATAGCCATTTTTACTATATTGATCCTGCCAATCCATGAGCATGGGAGATCTTTCCATCTTCTCTGATCTTCTTTAATTTCTTTCTTCAGAGACTTGAAGTTCTTATTATACAGCTCTTTCACTTTCTTAGTTAGAGTCACGCCAAGGTATTTTATATTATTTGTGACTATTGAGAAGGGTGTTGTTTCCCTAATTTCTTTCTCAGCCTGTTTATCCTTTGTGTAGAGAAAGGCCATTGACTTGTTTTGGTTATTTTTATATCCAGCTACTTCACCGAAGCTGTTTATCAGGCTTAGGAGTTCTCTGGTGGAATTTTTAGGGTCACTTATATGTACTATCATATCATCTGCAAAAAGTGATATTTTGACTTCTTCCTTTCCAATTTGTATCCCCTTGATCTCCTTTTGTTGTCCAATTGCTCTGGCTAGGACTTCAAATATTATGTTGAATAGGTAGGGAGAAAGTGGGCAGACTTGTCTAGTCCCTGATTTTAGTGGGATTGCTTTCAGCTTCTCACCATTTACTTTAATGTTGGCTACTGGTTTGCTGTAGATTGCTTTTATCATGTTTAGGTATGGGCCTCACATTCCTGATCTTTCCAAGACTTTTATCATGAATGGGTGTTGGGTTTTGTCAAATGTTTTCTCCTTATCTAGCAAGATGTTCATCTTGTTTTTGTCTTTGAGTTTGTTTATATAGTGGATTACGTTGATGGATTTCCATATATTAAACCATCCTGGCATCCCTGGAATGAAAACTACTTGGTCAGGATGGATGATTGCTTTGCAATGGTGTCAGCGTTTGGAAGCTGATTATGGGATGGATCCCTGGATATGGCAGTCTCTTGATGTGTTCTTAGATTTGGTTTGTGAGCATTTTTTGAGTATTTTTGCATCGATATTCATAAGGGAAATTGGTCTGAAGTTCTCTATCTTTGTTGGGTCTTTCTGTGGTTTAGGTATCAGAGTAATTGTGCCTCCATAGCATGAATTGGGTAGAGTACCTTCTGTTTCTATTTTGTGGAATAGTTTGTGAAGAACTGGGATTCGATCTTCTTTGAAGGTCTGATAGAACTCTGCACTAAACCCATCTGGTCCTGGACTTTTTTGGTTGGGAGGCTATTAATGACAGCTTCTATTTCTTTAGGGGATATAGAACTGCTTAGATTATTAACCTGATCCTGATTTTACTTTGGTACCTGGTATCTGTCTAGAAATTTGTCCATTTCATTCAGGTTTTCCAGTTTTGTAGGGTATAGCCTTTTGTAGAAGGATTTCATGTTGTTTTGGATTTCTTCAGGATCTGTTGTTATGTCTCCCTTTTCATTTCTTTTTTTTTTAAAGATTTATTTATTTATTATATGTAAGTTCACTGTAGCTATCTTCAGATACTGCAGAAGAGGGCACCAGGTCTCGGTTACGGATGGTTGTGAGCCACCATGTGGTTGCTGGGATTTGAACTCTGGACCTTTGGAAGAGCAGTCAGGTGCTCTTACCCACTGAGCCATCTCACCAGCCCTCCCTTTTCATTTCTAATTTTGTTAATTAGGATGCTTTCCCTGTGCCCTCTAGTAAGTCTGGCTAAGAGTTTATCTATCTTGTTGATCTTCTCAAAAACCGGCTCCTCATTTGGTTGATTCTTAGAATAGTTCTTTTTGTTTCCCCTTGGTTGATTTTGCCCCTAAGTTTGATTATTTTCTGCCGTATACTCCTCTTGGGTGAATTTGCTACCTTTTGTTCTAGTGCTTTTAGGTGTGTTGTCAAGCTGCTAGTTTGTGCTTTCCTAGTTTCTTTTTTGAGGCACTTAGAGCTATGAGTTTTCCTCTTAGAAATGCTTTCATTGTGTCCCATAACTTTGGGTATGTTGTGGCTTCATTTTCATTAAACTCTAAAAAGTACTTAATTTCTTCCTTTATTCCTTCCTCGACCAAGGTAACATTGAGGAGAGTGTTGTTTAGTTTCCAGGTGAATGTTGGCTTTCTATTATTTATGTTATTATTGAAGATCAGCCTTAGTCCATGGTGATCTGATAGGATGCATGGTACAATTTCAATGTTTTTGTATCTGTTGAGGCCTGTTTTGTGACAAATTATATGGTCAGTTTTGGAGAAGGTACCATAAGGTGCTGAGAAGAAGGTATATCCCTGTGTTTTAGGATAAAATGTTCTGTAGATATATATTAGATCCATTTGTTCCATAATTTCTGTTAGTTTTACTGTGTCCCTGTTTAGTTTTCGTTTCCATGATCTGTCCATTGATGAAAGTGGAGTGTTGAAGTCTCCCACTATTATTGTGTGAGGTGCACTGTGTGCTTTGAGCTTTACTAAAGTTTCTTTAATGAATATGGCTGCCTTTGCATTTGGAGCATAGATATTCAGAATTCAGAGATCATCTTGAAAGATTTTAACTTTAATGAGTATGAAGTGTCCCTTCTTGTCTTTTTTGATGACTTTGGGTTGGAAGTCGATTTTTTTAGAAATTAGAATAGCTACTCCAGCTTGTTTCTTCAGACCATTTGCTTGGAAACTTGTTTTCCAGCCTTTTATTCTTAGGTAGTGTCTGTCTTTTTCCCTGAGATGGGTTTCCTGTAAGCAGCAGAATGTTGGGTCCTGTTTCTGCAGCCAGTCTGTTAGTCTATGTCTTTTTATTGGGGAATTGAGTCCATTGATATCAAGAGATATTAAGTAAAAGTAATTGCTGCTTCCGTATTTTTTTTGTTGTTATAGTTGGCATTCTGTTCTTGTGGCTGTCTTCTTTCAAGTTTGTTGAAGGATTACTTTCTTGCTTTTTCTAGGATGTGGTTTCTGTCCTTGTATTTTTTTTTCTGTTATTATCCTTTGAAGGACTGGATTTGTGGAAAGATAGTGTGTGAATTTGGTTTTGTTGTGGAATACTTTTGTTTCTCCATCTATGGTAATTGAGAGTTTGGCTGGGTATAGGAGCCTGGGCTGGCATTTGTGTTCTCTTACTGTATGTATAATATCTTTCCAGAATCTTCTGGCTTTCATAGTCTCTGTTGAAAAATCTGGTGTAATTCTGATAGGCCTGCCTTTATATGTTACTTCACCCTTTTCCCTTACTGCTTTTAGTATTCTATCTTTATTTAGTGCATTTGTTGTTCTGATTATTATGTGTTGGGAGGAATTTCTTTTATGGTCCAGTCTATTTGGAGTCCTGTAGGCTTCTTATATGTTCATGGGCATCTCTTTCTTTAGGTTTAGGAAGTTTTCTTCTATAATTTTGTTGAAGATATTTGCTGGCCCTTCAAGTTGAAAAATCTTCATTCTCATCTACTCCTATTATCCGTAAGGTTGGTCTTCTCATTGTGTCCTGGATTTCCTGGATGTTTTGAGTTAGGATCTTTTTGCATTTTGCATTTTCTTTTCTTTTCTTTTCTTTTTTTTTATTAGACATTTTCCTCATTTACATGCATTTTACATTTTCTTTGATTGTTGTGCCGATGTTCTCTATGGAATCTTCTGCACCTGAGATTCTCTCTTCCATCTCTTGTATTCTGTTGCTGATGCTCACATCTATGGTTCCATATTTCTTTCCCAGGGTTTCTATCTCCAGCGTTGTCTCACTTTGGGTTTTCTTAATTATGTATCCTTCCCTTTTTAGGTCTAGTATGGTTTTGTTCATTTCCATCACCTGTTTGGATGTGTTTTCCTGTTTTTCTTTAAGGACTTCTACCTGTTTGGTTGTGTTTTCCTGTTTTTCTTTAAGGACTTGTGTCTCTTTAGCAGTGTTCTCCTGTATTTCTTTAAGTGAGTTTTTAATGTCCTTCTTGATGTCCTCTACCATTATCATGTGATATGCTTTTAAATCAGGGTCTAGCTTTTCGGGTGTGTTGTGGTGCCCAGGAGTGGCTGAGGTGGGAGTGCTGGGTTCTGATGATGGTGAGTGGTCTTGGTTTCTGTTAGTAAGATTCTTTTTTTTTTTTTTTTTAAACAAGTGGATGCCATTTTTTTAAGATTTATTTATTTATTATATGTAAGTACACTGTAGCTGTCTTCAGACACTCTTATATGTGCCTTTCGCCATCTGGTAATCTCTGGGAGTTAGTTGTTATAGTTGTATCTGGTTAGAGCTTGTTCCTTTTCTGATTCTTTTAGCCTCTATCAGCAGACCTGGGAGACTAGCTCTCTCCTGAGTTTCAGTGGTTAGAGCACTCTCTGCAGGCAAGCTCTCCTCTTGCAGGGAAGGTGCACAGATATCTGGCAGTCAGACCTGCCTCCAGGCAGAAGATGAAGGCCCGAAACTTAGCCTGTCCCAGAAGCTGTTAGCTTCTGTAGTCCACACTCTCACCTGTGCAGACTAGTCTCGTTGGGGTCCAGGAACAAAGATGGCTCCCCCAGATGCTGGGGCAAAGCCCTTCCGGGCGGGGCAGACACCTCTCCTCTGGCAGGGAAGGTGCCCGGATGTCTGCATCCGCAAACTGGGTCTGCCTCAGATGCTCTGTGGCTTCTGCCTGTCCCAGAAGCTGTTAGCTTCTGTAGTCCACACTCTCACCTGCACAGACTAGACTGGGCGGGATCTGGGAACCAAGATGACTCCCCCAGATCCCAAAGGATTTTAAGATTATAAACTATGGTTTCTCCCTCCCTCAGGATGAATGAGGCTGTCAGCCACCTGGACAAAACCCCCAGCAGGACAGCTGTCTATCCTGTCTGAGGTCATGCAGTAAAGGTGGAAGGAATTACCAGGGCCCTGATGAGACTTGTACCTCAGCAGCCCTTCCTCAATGTAGATGTGTAGGGACCCTCACTTAATTGACTCCTTCCTGTCTCTTAGCCTGCTCTAGATTGCCACCTATCTAACCTATTGCTTTTTACTTTCAGACCCCATGGACATTGTCCTTGTGTTTGCTATGCCCATTTCTAATTCCTTTCCATTCTTCCCCTTCCCTTGGCATCATGCCTTACATGTGTGAGTCACTACAACCTGCTAAATTCATTTGTCTGTGAGAGGAAGACCCTGCAAAAAGGATTCCCTGTTCTCTGGTACCATACTGACTGCCTAATTCTTTATATTATGTGTAATGACTATATTCCTCCTTCACCATGTAGGCCTTGTTTGTAACATGCCACATTTTTTATTAGATATTTTTTCTTTATTTACATTTCAAATGTTATCCCCTTTCCTATTTTCCCCTCTGAAAACCCCCTATCCTCCCCCACTTCACCCTGCTCCCCAACCCACCCACTCCTACTTCCTGGCCCTGGCCTTCCCCAATACTGGGGCATAGAACCTTCACAGGACCAAGGGCCTTTCCTTCCATTGATAACTGACTAGGCCATCCTCAGCTACATATGCAGCTAGAGCCATGAGTCTCTCAATGTGAGGTGGCTTACATTATTATGTCTGTCTGTGTCCCTAGCTGTTGAATTCTGCAGGTGATTTTTCCCCCCTGGTGTGAATTGTTATCTGTAACTTACATGTAATTGTTAATGAGTGTGGGTATGAATGTGGGGGGCTTTGATAGCTTCCACATTCTAACACTTCAGAAATTAACTAGAAGAATCCAGTGTAGGGTTTAAAGTGCTAGTCTGCACAGGCAGCAAAAGGCTGAAAAGCAGGAAGCATAGAGTGCAAACAGCAGAACTCTATGTGCCTGGCTGCTGAGACAAATATTTTCTCCAAGTGGTTTCCCCCATAAAGCTACAAATAAAGCAGACATGAAATATTTACTGTATCAGTGCTCAGTTGGAAGCAGGAAGAGAATTCTGAAAAAAAAAGAAAGAAAAGCCGATAATCTCTGTGATTTATAATTAAATTGCCATGAGCTACCTACTTGTTCCTTTCTTTGTTAATCTATCTGTTCTTCGGAGACTAATAATCACTGGCAATTTGACAATTGAATCGTGCTCCTGTTAAACATTTTATCTAAAGTAAAATTATAAAATGATTAGTTTGCTAAACACCAGAATATGAGACCATGTCCAAATATCTATGTTCTAAGATCCCAACCAGCAGTAGTGAATCTTACAACATCAAAGAGTGTGCTTTTGCAGTGGCTGTGCCTCACTGTACTGCTGACACACAGAAAAAAAAATCTGTATTTTACATAGCAGTGCTGAAGAAAAACCTTTTATAATTTAACAATTCTCATCAGTTTTTATTTTTAATGTGCTCTGAAAGGTCACTTGTGCTCCTGGAACCAGCCCTATACCCATGCACAAACTGATACAGTAAGCAGACTCAAATGCATTTGAAAAATAATATATGACACCAGGCAGAAGAATGTATTGGGTATGGGAGGAACAGGAGAGAATGAAGCAAGGTTATATTTGTTTAAAACACATTATATCCATGTTTTAAATTCTCAAACAATAAATTTTAAAAATGTGAGCAACTATGATATCTGATTATTAACATGATTATTATAATTAATATTAATATGAAAATAGGATGAATTAGAATTATCAAAAACATACAATTAAACATAAACATAAAGTTATAAACATAGCATGGGTTAGATTTTAATATCAAATTTCTCTAACCCTTTTCATATCAGTTGCTATGTATTTAGAGCTATTAATCTGGCAGGATTTTTTTTTCTCTTATAGAAACTATAAATTAGGTTTTGTTTCCTACTCAATGAGACATAGAACTATAGCTACCAAATACACAGAACAATGGAGGGCACTGTAGTGTTCTTTTCATGCTGATACATCAGCATGTTACAACTTACTTTCTTGTTTTACTCATGTTTGTATTTGTTTAGCCGGCATCTTTCATCTTCTTGCATCTTGATTTCAATGCCACCCAATGAAAGAAGGGATGAAAGCAGAGAAAGACTACATCTTCCTTCAACACATCTGATCATTCATTCTATCATCACAATTTATCAAGGCATTGCCTGTGTTTTTCTACTTGGTGACTATGGTCAAGCCTCACTGGGTCTGAAGTCCTTTACTGGGCATTATAATTCTACTCATATTACTCTAGTTATATTAAAATTAAATTAGATATTTTTGGAAATAATTCCAGACTTGAAAGCCTTTGAGCAAAATTAAATACAATAAAACACAAATGTGCCCCCTTGGTGATCTGAACAGGAGCGGCTTCCATAGGCTCATGTATTTGAAGAATTGGTTCTCAGTTGGTGGAACTGTTTGGGGAGGATCAGGTGTGACTTGGTTGGAGGAGGTGTGTCACTGGGGTGGACTTTGAGGTTTCAAATGCCCATGCTATTCCTTATTTTGCTCTGCCTCATGATTACCACCACCCTTTCCCCTTAGATTTAGAATGCGTTGTTGACTCTGACATGACTCCACCTCCACCAAACTGCAAAGGGACAGTTTTCTGATTACAATCACTCCTCATTTGCTTGACATTTGGAACACTTCTTAATCTATTTAGTACTGATGTCAGCCTATAAAGTGATAACTCAGTAAGTCTAGTGGAATAACAGGTAGTTCCAATTGTAAAGATCTTAAAATGTCTCCCTTCCTTTTTCTTCCTCCATACTCTCCTTTATACTTGCCCTTCTTATCTTTCCAAATTGTGGCCCCCTTTTCTTAAGTGTTGTTAAATATACTTAACTACATGAGTACAACCTGATCACTCTGTACAGTGTTACTTGTATGTGTATGATGTCAGTACAGACAATTTGTTATTGGATAATGAATGTGGTCTTCTCTGGAGAAGAAAAATTCTCCTGCTCTTATCCTTGCTTAGTCACCTGTAGTTCTCTGTCTAGGATGAGGCCTCATTGGCTTCCCCTTGTCTGCTTTATCATGTCTTTTGTTATCTCTGTTTAGCTCATGTTTAGACAGTCGCATTGGTGAGACTTCATGGGTGTAGCTTCTGATATCTCTAGCAGACACCATCTCACAGAAAACCCCATTCCTTTACCTCTTACAATTTTTTAACCCCTATTTTGAAATAATCCCTGAGTCATGGCAACAGTAGTTATATTGTAGTAGCTATATCAGTTAGGACTGAGCTCCACAACTCTTTATTGTATTGGTTGTTTTTTCCTATAATGGTGCTTTTCTCTTGCAATGAGAAGTTTTCTTAATAAGAGGTAAGACCTGCTCTTATCCATGTGTATGAAGACAAATAGTTAGCTCATAAGATTATGCCGGTTTAGTAAAGTGACAGTCGTAGGCTCTCTTCCAAGATTCATGGCTTCACTAACTTAGGGTAGTTGGATAGGTTTCCAGGAACAGGTACAATGTCCCTCTTGTTAAGCAGGCCTTAAGTCCAATTACAGAGCTCTTGGTTAGTGTATTCCTCTACTCTACCCATTGGGTTAGCATTCCATGCTGGTAATTATGGTTCCTAGGTGTCACAGCTGAGTAGGACTCTTGGTTGTTCCCTCCTTTGAAAGATAGTGGCACTCCTTCCAGTCCAAGATTAACCAGATTTCCATTTAATCACACATTCAATAGAACATGATTGCTTTTGACTTTCTGGGCCTGAGTTATTCTGTTCACTACCATGTTTCCTGTAACATACACTTGTCAGCCAACTTTATGACTTGATTTTTCTTTGCTGCTGAGTATTATTCAATTGTTTACATGTGCTATATATATTTCCATATTTATTAATCTACCGATGGACATCTAGCTTGATTCCATTACATCACTATTGAGAATGGAGATGCGATGAACATGGATATGAAAGTGACTCGTTATGATACACAGTAGGTTAGGTACGGACTGAGACTTGGAGTAACCAGGTCCTATGACAACTGTATTTGTGTCGCTTAAAGAGCCTGAAGACTGATTTTAATGCCCATCCGCAATAAACACAGATCCTCCTTGTAGCACATTCAGAGCACTGTTGGTTTTCCTCTATAATTCCTGATGATGGCTATTCTGCAGCTGTGAGATATAATCTTAAATTAGTTTTCAGCTTGCATTTACCTGGTGCTTAAAGCTGTTGAGCACCTTTTAAAATGTTTCCAAGCTGCTTGCGTACTTCTAGGAACTTGCCATTCACTTCCATTGCCTATTTCTATTGGGCTGTTTACCTTCTTGCTGTTTAGGGGTTTTTTTTTAGCTCTCTGTACCATCTGGAAAGTAATCCTCCATTGAGTGAATACCTGGAAGATTTTTTTTCCTGTTCTTTGGGCTGCCTATTAGTTTCTTTCACATTTCTTTGGCCTCTTGCTTTCATGAGATCCTATTTATTGATTGTTGAGATTATTTCCTTTTCTGCATTATCAGGGTCTTATTCAGAAAGCTCTTCCCTGTGCTTATCAATTGAAGAATACTCCTTATGTTCCCTCTAGCAATTTCAGGGTCTGATTTTATATTGAAATCCTTGATCCAATTGTAATTGAGCTTTGTCCATAGTGAGACATACAGGCCTACTTTCATTTTTCTCCATGTTGAAATCCACTTGTCCCAGCAGCAATTTATTTTACTCTGTTCTTAAAGTGTCTTTACTATTTGAGAATTTCACAAATTCTCACAATGTGTCTTGATGGGATACACCACACACACACACTCCCTTTTGCTGCAATTCTTCTCCATTCCTCCTCACTATTTCTTCCCCAGTTTATGGATTTCCATTTAAAATGTCTTGGTCCACTCAGTGCTACCTGTGTGTGCATATGTGTAGAACATCAATTAGAACATGAGTAGCCCCTGGGAGGACACCTTCCCAAAGAAAACTTGCTCTTCTCCCAGCAGCCAGCACCTACCAATAACTCCTCAGCTACAGTTTAGAGTGTGTAATTGCTTTCTCAATCCATGTGGGGCTGTTATTTGATTTGATCTTGCATAGTCTTGTGTATGCAGTCACATATGTGTTCATATGTGTGCAGTTTTCTCCTGTGTCCAGAAAATGCAATTTCACTGGCTCTGACTCTTTTTGGTCTTTCTACTCCCTCTTCTGCAATCATTTCTGAGCCTTGAGAGGACACAGTGTGATATACATGTCCCTTTTAGGGATGGACACTCTACTCCACAGCCTCATACTCTCTGCATGTTGAACCATCATCAATCTTTTTGTTAAGCGTCATACAATGTAAAAAGAATCTTCTCTGATAGGGGCCGAGGAAGGTACTAACCTATGGGTATACGTATACATCATTAGGAGTTGCTTTCATAGTTATATCCATTTAACGGGATAATATAATAATTGTTGCTTCTCCTCCAGGGCTAATACCTACCCAACCATGGCTCCTCTGCACTGATGATGGTAACAGGTGTGAATTTCATCTTACAGATTGGGCCTTAAATCCAATCCCTAAGTGGTTGGTCACTTCCATGACTTCCATGCTACTCATGTCCCAATTTCACAAGTGGACATGACTTTAGCAAGCCATTTGCTATTGTGGCTTGCTGGATTGATTCATGGTCACTCTTCTCCCATTGTAGCATCCATAGCACCTTCTAGCAGTGTGGAAGCTAACCAGTAAGGAGGGATGATGCTTCGGCATTGGTAGCAGCTTTCTCTGTGTGACTTGGGCATGTGTTTTCTTTAGCCATGGGGTCTCATCATCAAGTTCTGAAGTATAACTAAGAGCAATATTAATAGCTTGTAATGTTTGTGTGGTTTTAGGGAATTAATTAATGTAGAACGGTTACATTTGTTGGGTTGTTTGTTTGTTTGTT
Organism: Mus caroli; assembly: GCF_978045245.1. Lineage (NCBI taxonomy): Eukaryota > Metazoa > Chordata > Mammalia > Rodentia > Muridae > Mus > Mus caroli. Next base: position 25,199,491 of record NW_028227273.1, on the reverse strand, counting down.
TGTTTGGGCAGCGGTGACAATTGATCCCAAGGTCCCAAGCATGCTAGGCAAATGCTCTATCACTGAACTATACCCTCTACCCCAGTTCTTAATTTTTAAAATCTCCACCACCTGATCTTTCCCCTCGACCTTCTTCTGTCTTTCCTGTCAGCATCTGACCTCTTCCTGTCAGAATTAAACTTCCCTCGGATTTCAGTCCTACTCCACCTCCTTCTATGAATCTTCTAGTAAAGGCGTACGATGCTAGAAATGCTCGTCGTAATCTTCGGGGTTTTTTGTTTGTTTGTTTCAGGTAAAAACTATTCAGTGTTTTCTTTTTTTTTTTAATTTTTTTATTACGTATTTTACATTTCCAATGCTATCCCAAAAGTCCCCCATACCCTCCCCCCCCCCACTCCCTTACCCATCCATCTTCGTTTTCATTGGTGTTATTTCTCGTGTTATATAATTATCTGACCACGTTCTCACATCTCAAAAACAAGTAGAGCTGACTTTATTTTCGTGGAGTTGTTTAACCTTAGTGGAATGGTCTCACCTTAACTATGTTTTAGTCATATTTTATTTCTTCAGAGAATGTAATTCTTCTATTGAAACATCAGGTTGCATTTTCCCCCCGAAAACACTCGACTAGAATTTTTTTTTTCTGTAGCATAAAGACTTTTTTTTAGAATTTATGAATGATTACAAATTTTGATGGTTGTGTAGTCACTCAGTTGCTCTCTCCATGCAAGACTTTTAGGAACTACCTTTTAAAATTATCTTTCATTTTTTTTTACAGTCCAGTCACTATCTTCCTCCTGGTTCCCCCTCTGACAATTTTATCTAATGTGTTGGCTTACTTTCTGATTTTTATTTATTTACTTTATTTATAGCCTGTAATTTATAGTAGTATAGCCTACTATAAACTGTGCTGCTTGGCCCCTCCTCTCTCTCTTGCTTCTCTTGCTTTCTCTCTAGCCCTCTTGCTCCCTCTCTCCCCCTCCCTTCTCCCCTCTCTCTATGTGGCCATGGCCACCCTCTGTCTCTTTACTCTTCTCTCTCTCTCTGCTTTTCTACATTAAAGCTCTAATACCATGGACCAGCTCTGCTCACTGAGACCCACAGTGCTGCAGCAATGGAACAGGCTTCCCTCTAACCTCCCAAGAGAGGCCTTCCTGTGCTCCAGCCACAGCCTCCAGCCAACCTGCTGAGCTAGCTACCTGAGCTAGCCAGACTCCCTGGTCCCCGAGGTAAAACCTGCTAGAGCTCTCCCACTACTCTCCCTTCAGCCCCCGGGCCCAGAGTTCACCCGAGGGTCTGTTCTCAGCTCTTCTGAGACATAGTGGTCTGGGATGTCCAAGAGTGCGACCCTGTCATCCCTAGCCCTGTGCAGCCCAGGGACCCCAAAACCGGCTCTTCTTGTACCCAGCAGTCTGTGGTGTCCGAGAGTTAGAGCCTAGACTGCACCTCCCCGCCCGCCCCCGGCTAGTGGGGTTCTGTGGCCTGTGAGGCCTGACACCCATTCTATGCCAGTTCCATGGGGTCCTTTCTGCAGCAGCTCCCCAAGCTCTTGTTGGACGCAGATCTCTCCCACCCCTTTATTTCCCCACGCGCGGCACCCGACAGAGCCTGCTGGATTAGAATTCATATTCAGCTACAAGCTCTAGGCCTCTTCTTCTGAATCTATTGTACATAAATTTATACTAGAGAACAACAGAACCAAACTAGTCTAGCCTGCTTCTCTCTCTCTCTCTCTCTCTCTCTCTCTCTCTCTCTCTCTCTCTCTCTCTCTCTCTCTCTCTTGTTTGTTTTGTTTGTTTGTTTGTTTGTTTTGAGACAGGGTTTCTCTGTGTAGCCCTGGCAGTCCTGGAACTCACTCTGTAGACCAGGCTGGCCTCAAACTCAGAAATCCACCTGCCTCTGCTTCCCGAGTGCTGGGATTAAAGGCATATGCTACCACGCCCGGCTTCGCCTGCTTCTTTCAACTTCCATTTTTTTCTTTTTGTTTCTATTTTTTTTTTTAACTTTCAACTTACTTCCCATTTCAGAACAATCTTCCTGCTGCTATGTGTTCTCTCTCTTGACACAAGCAGACCCCCAGGAGGCTCATCCCTTTGAAGCCCATCTGCCCCTTTCTTTCCATGAGAGTTTCACAAGTTCCTTCTCTGGATAACTTGGGTGAACTTAATTGCATAGCACAATGAAAGTGGCATGAGGAAACAGGAGTTTGTGTCTACCCCGTTACTGCTGTGGGTAACAGAATCCTGTAGACCTAGGTTACTCTTCTCTAAATGAGCAAACGGGCTGAAATAAACACTAGGCTTCTCCACTCTAGTAACATTTAAAGTTCACATTGAGAGTTGGTTATCATAGTAACATGTCCATTTCTTATGAAAATCCTATGAAAGTACTTATTACATTATGATCTAGGCCTAAAACCCCTCAAGGCTAAGTTAAATTATTCTCACTCTATAAATTATTCTTGTTTTTCTATTAGGTGTTTTCTTCATTTACATTTCAAATGCGATCATCCCCTTTCCTAGTTTCCTCTCCAAAAAAATCCCTATCTTCTTCCCCCTCCCCCTGTTCCCCAACCCATCCACTTACACATCTTGGCTCTGGTATTCCCCTATCCTGGGGCATAGAATCTTCACAAGACCAAGCGCCACTCGACTCGTGGATGGCTGACTAGGCCATCCTCTGCTACATATGCAGCTAGAGACAAGGGCTCTGGGGTGTACTGGTTAGTTCATATTGTTGTTCCTCCTATAGGGCTGCAGACCCCTTCAGCTCCGTGCGTACTTTCTCTAGCTCCTTCATTGGGGGCCCTGTGTTCCATCCAATAGATGACTGTGAGCATCCACTTCTGTATTTGCCAGACACTGGCATAGCCTCGCAGGAGACAGCTATATCAGGGTCCTGTCAGCAAAATCTTGTTGGTATATCCAATAGTGTCTGGGTTTGGTGGTTGTTTATGGGATGGATCCCTGGGTGGGACAGTCTCTGGATGGTCCTTCCTTTAGTCTCAGCTCTGAACTTTGTCTCTGTAATTCCTTCCATGGGTAATTTGTTCCCCCTTCTAAGAAGGATCAAAGTATCCACACTTTGGTCTTCCTTATTCTTGAGTTTCATGTGGTTTACAAATTGTATCTTGGGTATTCTGAGCTTCTGGGCTAATATCTACTTATCAGTGAGTGCATATCGTGTTTATTCTTTTGTGATTGGGTTACCTCACTTAGGATGATATCCTCCAGATCCTTCCATTTGTCTAAGAATTTCATAAATTCATTGTTTTTTATTGCTGAGTAATAAGTACTCCACTGTGTAAATGTACCACATTTTCTGTATCCATTCCTCTGTTGAGGGACATCTGGGTTCTTTCCAGCTTCTGGTTATTATAAATAAGGCTACAATGAACATAGTGGAGCATGTGTCCTTATTACATGTTGTAACATATTCTGGATATATGCCCAAGAGAGGTATTGCTGGATCCTCCAGTAGCACTATGTCCAATTTTTTGAGGAACCACCAAACTGATTTCCAGAGTGGTTGTACCAGCTTGCAATCCCACCAACAATGGAGGAGTGTTCCTTTTTCTCCACATCCTCACCAGCATCTGCTGTCACCTGAATTTTTGATCTTAGTCATTCAGACTCCTGTGAGGTGGAATCTCAGGGTTGTTTTGATTTGCATTTCCTTGATGATTAAGGATGTTGAACATTTTTTCAGGTGCTTCTCAGCCATTTGATATTCCTCAGTTGAGAATGCTTTGTTTAGCTCTGTACCCCATTTTTAATAGGGCTATTTGGTTCTCTGCAGTCCAACTTATTGAGTTCTTAATATATATTGGATATTAGCCCCTTATCTGATTTAGGATTGATAAAGAACTTTTCCCAATATGTTGATTGCCTTTTTGTCTTATTGACAATGTCTTTTGCCTTACAGAAACTTTGCAATTTTATGAGGTCCCATTTATTGATTCTCGATCTTACAGTACAGGCCATTGATGTTCTGTTTAGAAATGTTTCCCCTGTGCCCATATCTTCTAGGCTCTTCCACACTTTCTCCTCTATAAGTTTCAGTGTTTCTGGTTTTATGTGGAGTTAGACTTGAGCTTTGTACAAGGAGATAAGAATGGGTTAATATGAAATACAAATAATCTAAGTTTTCATTATGGAGTGATAAAACCTCATGACTTTAATATTTCCATTATAGAGTTTTCTTATGAGACAGCAGAATTACCAGTTTAGTTATTTCAAATTCTGTAACTACTTCACCAAGTACACTGCCTTAGTTTGAAAAGTTAATAGATTTGGGAGATTTCATCCATCCTGAACTCTATAGGATTCCCTGGTGCCCTGTGTATCTCCCTTCTTCCAGATGATTCTAAAAGCAATGGTCATTGTGAGGGATCTCACACACATCCCTGTTTAGATAAAACCATGGTGGTACAGATAGGCTCATCACATTCCTAGAGTCCTTTAAAGATATTTGTCCAAGATAAGATTTAGAATTACTTTTTATATAGTACCATTTTCCTGCCGTTTAAAGACATAGAGTTATTTTCACACAATAGGTAAGGTAATAGTCCTCCAATTAGATATTTCACAGATAGTTCTCACTTAGGAAAACCAATCAATGGCTTCTACTGGTAGGCAACAGTGAGCATTTTGCTTATACTATCTCAATTTCAGTGCTGAAATACCGAAAATTTGTATTCAGGAATATAGTCTAAAACACTGCTTCCAGAAAATTATATTTCATAAAGGAAAAAAAGGATAACCACGGAAAGAAAACCGCATCATGCTGTCTCCCTCCATTGCTACTGTGTTTAAAGCACTTACACAGCATCAGAATTTTGAGGGTGTTCAGACTTTCAAAAAACATTACACAAATATTCTCCCAAATTGGCTACACACTGAGCAAGTTCAGTGACTGCCCAGAACTTGAATGGATCTTTGAAATTGTCAATTACAGCTCAGCTTTAAGGCTGCTGGTCAGTAACAGCGATGAGCCAACTTTGTTGTTTCTGTTATTCGGAGCTTTGTGTTAGGAAAGCCGGTACTCAGGTTGCCATCTATAACTAATGAATCCTGAAACACCCAAGGATTTGTTTTGCTGGTCTCATTTTATTCATATATTACTTTAGTTGGAAAAAATTCAACTCACTATGTAACTATAGCAAATATATATACATATATATATATATATATATATATATATATATATATATATATATATATATGCAATGCATTTTAAGAGCTTTTCTCAAACATTCAGCTTCCACCAGAAACAATAGCATTCAAAACTTACACGGGCTCTTTGGAAAGCATTAAAGATTCATTAGAATTCACTGCAAGGGACACTGTGGGCATACATGCTCATTTGGATTTGTTCTTCACACTTTAAAAGCATTTCAGCCTTTGACACAATCAAACGCCCCTTCATGTTAAAAGTCTTCGAGTGATCAGGGATACAAAGTGCATTCCTAAAGATCATAAAGGCAATATTCAGCAAACCAATAGCCAACATCAAATTTATTGGAAAGAAACTTAAAGCAATTCTACTAAAATCAGGACAAGACAAAGCTCTCTACTCTCTCCCTATCTATTCAATATAGTGCTTGAAGTTCTAGAGAGAGCAATCATACAACTAAAGGAGATCAAGGGGGTACAAATTGGAAAGAAAGTATACACAAAATGTATCACTATTTGTGGATGATAAGATAGTACATATAAGCCACTCCAAAAATTCTACCAGAGAACTCCTTCAGTTGATAAACAACTTCAGTAATGTAGTTGGATACAAAATTAACTCAAAGAAATCAATTGTCATCCTTTATATACATGGTAAACAGGCTGAGAAAGAAATTAGGGCAAAACACCCCTCAAATTAACTACAAATAATATAAAATATCTTGGTATAACTCTAACCAAGCAAGGGAAATACCTGTATGACAAGAATTTCAAGTCTTTCAAGAAAGAAAATGAAGAAGCTATCAGGAGATGGAAAGATCTCCCATGCTCATGGATAAGTAGGATTAACATAGTGAAAATGGCCATCTTACCAAAAGCAATTCCCCTTCAAAATTCTAGTACAATTCTTTACAGACCTAAAAAGAACAATTCTCAACTTCTTGTGTTTCTAGCTGCATATGAATCAGAAGATGGCCTAGTCGGCCATCAGTGGAAAGAGAGGCCCATTGGCCGTGCAAACTTTATATGCCTCAGTACAGGGGAACACCAGGGCCAAGAAGTGGGAGTGGGTGGGTGGGTGGGGGAGTGGGTGGGGGACTTTTGGGATAGCATTGGAAATGTAAATGAAATAAATAACCAATAAAAATGTGAAAAAAAGATAAGAAAAAAATAATAGAATTTCTGGAGTTATTACCATTCCTGATTTTAAGTTACACTACAGAGCAATAGTAGTAAAAACTGGATGGTATTGGTATAAAAACAAACAGGTTGATGAATGGAATCCATTTGAAGACCCCCAAAATAAACACCCATACCAAAGTTACTTGGTTTTTGACAAAGAAGCCCAAAGCATACAGTGGAGAAAAAAAGAAAGTATCTTCAATAAATTATGCTGATTTAACTAGATTTCTGAGTGTATAAGAATGCAAACAGATCCATATTTATCATGCTGTCTAAAACTCAAGTCCAAGTGGATCAAAGACCTCAACATAAAAGCAGATATAGAAGAGAAAGTGGAGAATAACCTTGAATATACCGGCACAGGAGACAACTTCCTGAACAGAACACAAACAGGCACCAAGATTAACAATTTATAAATGGGTCCTCATGAAACTGAACATCTGTAAGGCAAAGGACAGTGTCCATAGGACAAAACTACAGCCTACAGATTAGGAAAGGATCTTCACCAACTCTTCAAGAAGTTAGACACCCATAAACCAAATAACCCAATTAAAAATTGGGTACAGAGCTAAACAGAGAATTCTCAACAGAGGAATCTCAAAGACTGAGAAGCACTGAAAGAAATGTCCTTATTTATCAGGGAAATGAAAATCAAATTGACCCTGAGATTCTACCTTATACCCATCAGAAAGGATAAGATCAAAAACTCAATGGGTAGCCCAGACTGGCAAGGATGTGGAGAAAAAAAAAACACCCCTTCATTACTGGTGGGATTGCAAACTTGTACAACCACTCTGGAAATCAATCTGAAGGTTCTCAGAAAATTGGGAATAATTTTACCTTAAGGTCCAGCTATACTACTCCTCAGCATATACCCAATAGATGCTCCACCAAGCCCCAAGGACAAGTGTTCCACTGTGTTCATAGCAACTTTTTTTTTCTTTTTTCTTTTTTTTTGGTAAAACTGGAAACAACCCAGATGTCTCTCAACCAAGAAATGGATAAAGAAAATGTGGTTCATTTACACAATGTAATACTACTCAGCATTAAAAACAAGGACATTATGAATTTTGCAGGCAAATGGATGGAACTAGAAAATATCCTGAGTGAGGTTACCCAGACCCAAAAGGATATGCATGGTATGTACTCACTTATAAGTGGATATTAGCCATAAACTTTAAGATAGCCATGCTAAATCTACAGACTCAAAGAAGCAAAGTAACAAGGAAGGTGTAAGGGAGGAAGCTTGCATCACACTAAGCAGATGAAACAACATAGTCTTTGGAGGTGGATGGATGGAGGGAACTGAGTGAGAGAGAAGATGGGGAGGAGAAGTGGGAATCAGTTGTTGGAGAGAGGGCCAGGAAAGTGAATAGAAATGGGGGCCGTAAGGGGGCCATCTCTAGGACATTCCAGAGACCTGGGATGGGGTAGACTCCAAGCAGTCTGTGAGGGTGACACTAGCTGAGAGTCGTAGCAGTGATGAATACAGAGCCTGAAATGGCCACCTCCTGTAATCAGGCAGGACTCCCAGTAGAAGGAGGGAAAGACATCCACCTACCCACAAAACCGTTGACCCAAAATGTGTCCTGCTTACAAGAACAAGAAGTGCAGAGACAAAGGTGAAGCAGGGTCTGAGGGAATGGCCAACCAATGACTTGAGACACATCCCATGGGCAAGAACGAATCCCTGATGCTATTAATTGTACTGTTCTATGCTTGCAGACAGTGGCCTAGCATAACTGTCCTCTGAGAAGCTCCATCCAGCAGCTGACTGAAACAGATACAGAGAGCCATAGTTAAACATTGGTTGGAGCTCAGGGGCTATTATGGAAGAGATCGGGGAAGAAGTGAAGTCACTGAAGGGAATAGGGACTCCACAGGAAGACCAACAGAGTTGGCTAACAGTACCCTCGGAGGCTCCCAGAGACTGAACCCAACAAAAAAGCATACAGGAGCTGGACCTAGCTTCCCCTACTACCACATATATAGCAGATGAGGAGCTTGGTCTTCATATAGTCCCCTAACAACTAGAGCATGGGTTTACCCTGACCCTGTTGCCTGTCTGTAGATCCCATTACCCTAAGTGGGTTGGATTGCGTGGCCTTGGTGAGAAAGTATGTTCCTAGCCCTACAGTGACTTGAGGGATCAGAGTGGATTGCTACCCAGGGGGTACCTCTCTGTTCTCAGAGGTAAAGGGAAGGAGGTTGCGGGGCTGGGCTATGTGAGAGGGGACTGAGAGGAGAGGGGAACCTGTGGTTGAGATGTTAAGTGAAAAAATAAATTAATGGCAAAAAAGAGAGAAAAATGTCATGTGAAGATATCCATTTAAAAAATATTCAGTGCAAAGGTTGGTGGAAGCCAAAGATTTATACATGTGGAACAGTAGAGTAATTTTAACTCTTAGGCAAGGAAGGCAAAAATAGATGACCTGAGCAATCCTGAAAATTAATTGAGTCAAGCCAATCCATTCTTACTTTGACCCTTTCCCCTGGAAGAGACATTCTAATTGTGTCCCAAAATAGCTCTTCTTAGCTGTTCCCCTCGCTGCCTTTACACTGCCATGTCCTCCTCGAATCAATTCTAACTCCCCACTCCTTGTAGACATAAGACAGTCTCCAATCCAGAACGTGTTGGTAATTTATGGTTGTCAAAGCTTTTGTGCAACCGGAGGTTGTATCTAGTGTTCATCCATCCATCCATCCATCCATCCATCCATCCATCCATCCATCCATCCATCCATCCGTTCATTCACTCACTGACTTGTGTGCTCATTCCAGGCCTTGTTCAGCACATGTACAGGGGAAACACAGCACCTCTGCTTTCAAATGTAAACCACAGTGTAAACAGGTGCACACATAACAAAACAAAAAGACAGACAAGGGAAAGGAATCCCCACACAGAGCACACTGAGGTGTCCTATAGCGGTCCACATGAAGATGTCCCGAATTCTCAGGGCATGTCATTCCATACAGTCTGTTTTGGGGAGAAATTGCTGGCCTTCACAGATCTGTAAATTTTCTTTGAGCTTCATCTATCACTTTGGGAGAAGGGGTGTCCAGTCTGGTGACTGGCTTAGGAAAGGCAGAAACCTCTGCCCTTCAGAAGTATCAGGATGGTGTCACGTACGAACATAGGAGTAAAGTGAACAGCAAATTGATCTGCACGCACAGGCAGAGAGAGAATCAGACTGATACCTTTCCCTACCCCAGAACATCACTGCAGATCTGCCCTTTAGCATCCATGCACGGGATCCTAAGTTTAGATTCGTAGGCTGCTATTTATGCACTTAAGAGTCAGAAGTGTATTTACCCCTCAGAGTTTGATTTTGGGTGTTTGTCTTTATTGCTCTTTACCTTATTTTTGAGACAGGGTCTCTCACTGAAACTGGGTGCTCACCGATTGCTTGGATTGGCTGTCCAGTGAGATATTCCTCTCCATCTCCCAGGACTGCATGCCTTCATCTGACTTTTTATGTGCGTGCTGGAGATCCAAATGCATATTTGCCCAGCAAGCAGCCTGCCCCTCAGCATTTCCCCATGACTGTCTATGGGGCTTTGTAGAATTCTCCAGGTTTTCAGGGTCTAGACAGGAAGTGAGCAACCTATGCTCCAGGTCTCCCGCCTGGGTCTCACTTTACAGATATTAGGACTTGATGGCTCCCAAATGGTGAGAACCAATTCCTTACACTGTCTCTGGTCCTATCTCCTATTGTTAAATCTCTCTAGAGAACCCTGGTGCATGCAGACCTAGCTAACAGTCTACATTCTGAACAAAACGTAGGTCTTCCTTCATCCCTGAACTTTTAGGCTACTGATGAACACGCTGAAGGAAAAGGGAAGACCACGGTGACAGAATATTCAGGGAAAAGATATTTGTATGGCACACTTTCTGTAACTCACTGTGGGGTTTCAAATCCCTCAGCATTTCTTAAAACAATGTATTCTTATTTTTTAAAAAAAAATCCCGCAAATATTCAGATGTCAGGGATTTGTCCTTATCTCCAGTGAGAAGCAATGTTTGTTTTTTTTTTTTTCTGCCTCCTGACTGTGTTTTCTCCATCACAATACCTACTTAATATAGGCAGAACTTGGAAAAAAAATCAAGATGGTTGTGTGTCTCTTTTGCATCATAGTAGAGGCAGTCCACTTCGGCTCTAATTAACATCAGTTGTGCATTTCAGATGAGCAGTCTGAGGTAATTATAAAACTGAAGGAACAGAGTCACACATCCGCATTTAGAGGTCCTTTAAAGCAACCTTACAAACTGTCACAAAGCCTTTGATGCCTTTTCTCGTTCTTTCCTTGCAAGAAATTCTAGGAGATCCCAGCTCCGACGAACCTCCTCTCTGTAACCACTATGAGGTTATGTTTCGTTTTGGTGTGGTGGATATAGTGGTTGCATAGCAACAGTATAGGAAAAAAAAAACATCAGGTTTTCCCTATGTGCAAACCGAATGTCTTAGTCTTCTGCTTTGCTTGAAGAGCAGAAAAAGCCTTACGGGGCAAACGGAGCAAAATCTCAGTTGTTTTTTATAAACATCGGTCCCAGGAATAATTGTCTGGGAGGGTCAGTTGGTCGAGAAAAGAGACGAGGCCACGTGGAAATCTGGGGGATTTAAAGTCAATTTGAATCATGCACCAGTATTTCCTGGATTGTGTGAGCAAAGCAATTGGTTCCTGGCCCTTTGGGGGTGGCATAATTACAAGTCTATTATTAGAATGGGCTGATGGTATGTAGCTGATTTCCCATTTCTATTCCAAATACCTGCTGTGATTGGTTTATAAGGAGAAGAGATTTGTTTGGGCTCCTGGTTTTGGGTCAGTCTGTGATTGACTGGTCTCATTGATTTCTGGTCTGTGGTCAAACCAGACAATATGACGAAAGCGTGGGGTAAAATTATTCACTTCATGATTGGGACACAAAAGAGAGGAAGAAGAAGGGTCTCTGTTCTCAACTCCCTTAAATGCATAGGCGTCACCTAAGGAAGTCTCCACTGCCTTTACATGGGCTGGGGGCTGAGCATTCATGTGAGGCTTCTTGGGAGATAATCTTTCTAGGAGGAACAATCCTTTTTATCTTCAGATTTTTAAAACTAAAAGTTCGAGATATGACAAAGCCTTGAATTTCTAGTTCTCAAAGAAAACATGAACTTTTTTTTCCAAGAGAATTTGAGATACAACATGTAATGCTATATTTCACTGCATTAAAAAAAAAAAAAGAAACAAAAAGTTCCATCAGGCTTTTATCTTCAGGAAGTGTGTGTCTGGTACTGGAAGGAGGCCCGACAGTAGAACATTTTCTGCCCCTGCACAGGCCTTGGATTAGATGCTCAGTACTAGAAGGAACAAAAGGAAGAGTCTAATAGATATTCTTTTGATCATTCAGGCTTGCAAAGCCTTTCCTCTGAGGTTATACCTGGATCTGTTCTTCTTCATGAGAGCTTCCTGGAGGCTTTCCACACGGCAGATGTGCTCGCTCTCCTTTATTCTTAGCACTCTGTTCCCGTCCTCTGCTCTACATCCTTTGAGTCCAAGCACTGGGTACAACTGGTCACTAAACACAAAGCCGATTTATAGTTTTCCTTTAGTTTTTCCTATTTTTTGTCTCCTAGAGCCACGAGGACATCTTTACAAACATCAACCCATTTAAGTACCACAGTGGCCCCCCAGTTACACCAGTATACTCTTCCTTTATGAACCTGAAATTCACACAGTTTAAGAAAGTGCCAGCCCAGTATTAGGACATTGCTCTTGCTGTTGAGCATGTGTTATTTATTCTGAACCACATTGGCTTCTATTAATGTTTTACAAGCAACCATAGCTGCTTGATCCTAATTCTAAATGTTACTTTGGGCAAGGTCCAAAATACGAGTGTGTAGTTTTCAACACTGTCTGGTCACCTTCCAGAAAAGAGACTCTCCGTCGTTAAAGTCACTCTATTGAACTACCAATCAAACAATAAGACTTACAGCAGAAGATGAGAATGTGTAGCTATTGCCATGTAAGCTCTGATTTCACAGAGGCCTTCAGATAACTGGGATACTTTGTAGCTTTAATTACCTGAAGGAGCAAGCTCCTCCCCCCACTGTGGCTTTGCTGCTGATTTAGAAACTCCATCCTATAAACAGATTTGATATGTGTTGTACTTTCATAGGACAATACTGTAAACAAGTGATTAGGTTAGAAGAAAGATAATTGTTATATGTTATAATCTCAGGGCAAGGGGTATGTCATTGTACAAGATCCATTGAGATAAGTGAGTCTGTGGCCCTGACCTCTTTCCTTTGCAATTACTGAAAGAGTTTTAGATTTTACTTGAAGCATTAAGAAGGCAAAGGGGAGGAGGGGATGGGATTGGGGTTTGTGGAAGGGAGACAATATTTGAAATGTAAGTAAATAAAATCACCAATTAAAAAAAGAATATGTATAGTAAGATACTTCAAAATAAACAATAAATATATGTGTATAAGATATAAAAATATGTGTCTATAAGATATGAATGTATGATTAAATATATATTAATGAAACCTACAACTAGGAAAGCCTTGTGTCCTAAGCAACAGAACAACACGTCTTCTTCTCCAGTTCAAATGACAAGAATAAGATGTTTTTATGCATTGAGAGTATTATCCAGTAGGAAGAGAAGTAACTTGGGGTATACTGGATGCAAACTCCAGACTGAGACAGACAGTAGCTTCTGTCAATAGTTATTCAACATAAAAACACTGTTCACATTTTCAGTAAAGGCATTCACCATAGACTTTTACTCTCATCCAGCAATAATGATATAAATACATGAATGACCCATGAGGTTTTATGACAATACCTCAGCATCATCATTTAGAAATTATGTCAATGTCTAATTTATCAACTGTGTTAGACCCTAAAAATGATGATTCAAGAAAACTGGTATTCACTTAAAATAAAGCTGTTTTACCAACAGGAGTATGCTCTGGTCTCTATTTCTTTCTTTGGAGAACCTTGTCGACAATTCTTATAAAAATTTTCTAGCTTAGTTGTTGAACAGTTTTCTCAACTTGGTTTTTGACCTTAGGAAGTTGGACATCCATAGGTTTTATTATAATTTAAATACTCTGATTTTTCTTAATCTAGTAATGTTTCCTTTTTTCCAATTTACTTAAAAATCTTGTGAATATTCTGCATAGCAGATTCATCCTCAAATATCGACTCTACAATGTCTTTAACGCTTCCTTACCACCCCTTTGATATTAGACATCTATGACATTATACCCTAAATTTCTGAGAGTCTTTTTGTTCATCCAAGAAAGTCTGCCAGGAAAACTTAGTTCTCTTAAGGTACTTTAACTTAGTTCCTTTAAGGTACTTTAACTTAGTTCCCTTAAAGTACTTTAACTTAGCTCTCTTAAGGTACTTTAACTTAGTTCTCTTAAGGTACTTTAACTTAGTTCTCTTAAAGAACTTTAAAAGGAGTTTCACCACCACACTCTTATTCTCTAGTTTAGTTTTCAAGATTTATTTTACATCAGGAAACATCACTGAGCAGCTTGGAGATGAAAACTGCATCTATTACCCCTCCTCTGCATTTCCTGCAATACAGTCAGCCCGGCTACTTTTCCCATTAGCTTCCCTTCCGTCTTTGTTTCAGTTCAGTGTTGCACACAGTTAAGAGATCAGATGGCCTTTAATTTTCTGTTGGATATATAGGCTCAGCCATGCTCACAGGTTTACAGTGTGCATTGTGTTCCTTACTAGTCTTATAAAGAAGACCTTAGAAGTCTCCTCAGTCCCCAGTCATGCACTTCTTTATGACAGGCTCCTGCATAGGCCCTTCTCTTCCTGGCACGGATCTCTCCCATGTTTGTAGCTTGACTTGGACATCTTTAGCCAGGACAACTCTCTGGGACTTGCTTTGCAGGGACTCCCAGTCCCAGAAGATACAAGCAAGCCTTTCATCAGGAAGTGAAGATCCTCTGAGGAAGATTGTCTGGATCATTCACTCTGAGACACTTGACATTTGTGTATCTATTGGACAAGACAAACCAAGAGGCACACTTTTCAAATGCAGGATTCTTCTGCTTCTTGATGGAGTATCTCAAAGTCCCAAGACTGCATAAAGAGATAGGTTAAAACCATCAGTGTTTCAGTCTGTGAGTTAGCCATTGTCTCATCCAGGCTTTCATCAGTGTGACTCCTATCCCTTTCCTTGGGAAACTAGCACAGAATAATATGATTTCTGTGCTCTATACCTTCTGCTTTTTATTTCTCTCTCTCTCTCTCTCTCTCTCTCTCTCTCTCTCTCTCTCTCTCTCTCTCTCTCTCTCTCTCTCTCTCCCTCCCTCTTTCCCTCTCTCCCTGTCTCCCCCTCTCTCATGTTTTTTCTTCTCCTGCCTTTACTTCTGAAGTAGTGCAGAGATCTGAACCAATATGCCTGGCTTATGTGGGGCAACAGACGAAACCTAGTGCATAAAGCATTCAGGACAATGACCCTATCCACTAAGCCACACTCCACCCTCCCAATTTGTATTCCTTTTGCTTTATCTGAAGCCTACAGCATCTTAGCTATTTGTACTATTCTTAAAAAAAAAAAACCAACCTTATTTATTTTGGTTCATAGACCACATATACAGTTCATTGTGGGGAAAGCCATGGTGGAAACTGACAAAGGAGGATACATAGTCACATCGCATCTGAAGTCAAGTAGCTGAGAACAGCTTAGCTCATTTTATTCAGTCCATTCCATGTAATATCCACCCATCTATAGGATAATTCTCCCTACCTCAGTTAAGTTAATATAGATATTCCCTCACAGGTATGCCCAGAGACTAATCTAATTTACACAGTCCTACTTAGGCATGACCAGGTTTGTGTTCAAACAACACAAATTGACATTTTTAACTATCACACCTCCCCCTCTTATCGACTTGATACCCTCCTCCCCGAGCACTACTTTTAAGCCTGTGTTCCCTTAGGCTTATGACCATTCCATAATACCAAACATATTTGTGAAAACTTCAAAAGCCTCCATAGTCTGTAACACTTCTGGGACTATTTAAAAGTTCAAGCTTTTGGAGCTGGAGGTGGCTTGGTGGTTTAATAGCATCAGTTCCTTTTCCAGAAGCTCCATGTTCAGTTCCTGGCACCCATGTGGCAGGTCACAATCATCTGTATCTCCAGTTGCAGGCAATCCAATGCCCTCTTTAACCTCTGTGGGCACCAAGTTTGCACATGATACACAAATACCAAGCCTGTGTAAGGTACATATCCTCTCATGCAGGCAGATACTCATATACATAAAATAAAAATATTAACAAATAAATGAACATTCAATGCTTCTTCTGAATTTGGAAGTAAATGCTGAAACTCAAGATCATCTTTTAAGTGATTCCTCATTATTGAATACCATAGTCCAGAGTTCTCATATCTAGAGACATAGCCCCATCCTGAAAGAAAAGAAGCTAGTCATATCAAAGAATGATCCTGTGTGCTCCCAAAGGCCTCAACAGCCTCCCCCCCACCCACCCATACACTAGTAGCACTCACAGCTTCTCTCTTTCTTGTTCAATTCTGTGCTTACATCCTTCCTTGGTGGCTGCCCTCTATGGCCATTCCTTGATATCTCTATTTCAATTTGGACTCCACATTTATACCTTCATGCAGCAACATCTTGGGGACTTTCCTGTAGAAACTTTGACCATGCTATAAATTATCTGGCCTAAGAAGTTCTCGGAAGTTATTTGTCAAGACTATATGATTCCCTCAATCTTGCAAATCTCATTCATGCAAAACAAGTATTGTGTAGAAAATGATGCTAAGTTCTTATGTGAGTTTTGCATGGTGCCTGCTTCCACTGGGCCCCAGTTACAGCATTCTCTGTGTCTCTCTGGCTGAGTAGGAAAGTCACTTTTCCTAGGCAGCTGTTTTCCAGCAGGGAAACCTATAGGGGTATTCTCAGCATGGACTTTCTCCTACTTCACAAATTTGCGTTTTTATAACTCAGAGCCTTTGATGTGTGGGTCTTGACTTCAGGGTATCTTGTCTACTCTGCCAATGGAGAGTGAGGTTGCTCGTTATTGGCTGCCAATAGTTTTATTATCTGCATCCCACTTATGTGTGACTTGCTGCAGAACTTTCCATGCCAAACTTTAAATGTTTCTCATCCTTTTGCTCTCTCATGAGAGAGCCACCAAATAAGAGCTCAGAGAAGACTAATTGCAGCGCTGCCTTGAAATTACATCTGTAAAGAAATTAGTCTATTATGTTTAAAGACAGGCTCTCTCACCGTCTAAGGACACGGGTAGAATGGAATAAGAAGAGCTGCTGGCACACTTTCCAACGGACTCCCTGTTATCCTCTGAAAGTTCCTGGTCAGGCTCCTCTGCATGCATGTCTCAGCCGCCTGGTCTTAAGGGAATGAACCACTAAGCTTGCTTGCTTGTGCTATTCAAGGGCTTCCCTAGCCTAATGTTCCAACATCTTCCTCATTCATTTTGCAAACCAGTCCCAAAGGCTTGGGAATCACATGGTAGGGCTAACTTTATCACAGCAGCAGCCAATTTCTTCATACAAATTTTCTGTCTTAGTTAATTTTCTTGCTCCTGTACAAAACTATGCCGGTGAGACAACTTAAGGGTAAACAATATTTACTTAGGCTTACAGTTTAACGGTACAGTCCACTGGAGTAGGAAAGTCACACTGTCAGGAGGCACAGAAGGCAGCTGCTCACATGGTACCCACAGTCAAGAAGCACAGAACTATAAATGTGACTGACATAATAGGATCCTGTCCCATGGAAGCTTCTACCCACAATTAGAATGTCTCCTCCCATGGCAACCTAATCTGAATAACCCCTCACTGACCTGCCTGAGGTTTATCTCCAAGGTGATTCTAAATCCTTCCATAGAGACTCTCAATAATGTCGTAATTTGTAAACATTTTTAAAAGTATTTATGTGGTTTCCAAGTTTCCTTTTCTTTTTTGGAATCTAATTAAATTTCACGGTGATCCGTTTGAATGATTTAACCTTATAAAATTTAATCAGATTGGCTTTATGTTCTAGGATTTGTTTTATCCCGAATAACTCAGTATGCACACTTAAGAAGACTGCATTCTGTAGCTTGAACAGTCTACTGTTCTCACTCAGGTTATATGGCAAAAATCCCGTCATGGTTGTTTTTTTTTTTTTTAATATTCTTAGTGCTGTTCTGTTTAGTGACTGGAAAATGTAAATGTGGTGGTTTGAATACGCTTGGCCCATGGAGTGGCTCTATTAGGAGGTGTGGCCTTGTTGGAGGAAGTGTGTCACCGTGGGAATGGGCTTTGAGCTCCTCCTCCTAGCTGCCTGGAAATAGTCTGCTCCTGGTCTCCTTTGGATGAAGATGCAGAACTCTCAGCTCCTCCAGCACCACATCTGGCTGGAAACTGTCATATTTCCCACCATGATGATAAAGGACTGAACCTCTGAACCTATAATCCAGCCCCAATTAAGTGTTATCCTTTACATAAGAGTTGCTTTGGTCATGTGTCTCTTCACAAGAGTGGAAACCTAAGACAGTGAGCGTTTCCACTGCTTGCTTGTGAGTTGTCTAAGACTCTCTTCGGTGTCTGCATTTATTTCTTTTACTTCAGTTTTCTTACATCTTGGAAAGTGAACTGTGTCTCTGATCAACAACATATAATTGGATGGAATCATTTTTTAGTAGTCAACTGGAGGTTTTCTTAGTCTCTGTGTATGTGTGTATTTGTGTGTCTGTCTGTCTACCTCTTAGTCTCTTTCCATCTATCTTTCTCTCTGTCTCTTTCTGTCTCTCTCTGTAATATGTTTATGTATAGGATATATATGTGTTTGCTTGTATGAGTTCAGCCAAGTGTGTGCTGCTACTCTGACATACAGTTATGTCAGAGGATAGCTGTAGGTGTAAGCCCTCCCTTCTTCCTTCTTTGAGGTGGGGTCTCTTGTTCCCTGCTGTGTACACCCAGATATGTGGTCCATGAGGCCCTGGGGTCTCTCCTGGGTCCATCACCTGTAACATTTCTAGGGTAATAGCTTGTGAACTCAGACCTCATATTTGCATGGTGACTGTTTTACCCACGAGGCTATGCTTCCAGTATAGTTAGAATCTTAGTAGTTTGTAGTTTAATACTGTTATTAATGTGGAAAAGTTCACATCTGTCATTTCATTAGTTTTGTGTGCATTTTCTTCTGTTCTTCCATTACTTCATTTTTTTGTACGTAAAAAAAAAAGGTTTTTTCAATTTTCAACATTTATTTATTTATTTATTTTACTATACTTTTGAGATTTTTGTTTGTTTGTTTTTGGGCTTTGTTTTGTTTGTACCTGAATGAGATTTTGGAAATCTACTTCAAATTACTGTTAAATAAAATCTAAACATGTATTTATCAGTATAATTATTCTTACCACATTATTTTCTTTTTTTAAGATGGTGCTTTATAATTTATTTTTAATATTTTAAAAATTCGCTTTACATGCCAATTATTACCCCCCACTTCTGGTCTCCCTTCACACAGTCCCTCCCCATATCCCTCCTTCCCTTCTCCTCTGAGAGGATGGAAGCCCCCACCCCCGGGTATCCCCCAACCCTGGCACATCAAGTGTCTGCAGGGCTAGGCACATCCTTTCCCATCAAGGTGAGAAAAGATAGCCCAGTTAGGGGAATGTATTCCACAGACAAGCAACAGTGGTAGGGATAGCCCCTGCTACAGTTGTTGGAGGACCCACTTGAAGACCAGGCTGCATGTCTCCTACATATGTGCGAGAGCCCTATGTCTGATCTGTGTATGCTCTTTGGTTGGCGATTGAGTCTCTGAGAGCCCTCAAGAGTCCAGGGTAGTTGACTCTGTTGGTCTTACTGTATAGTCCCCATCCCCTTTGGGGCCCACAGTTCTCCCCCATCTTTTCCATAAGAGTCCCCAAGCTCTAGCCAGTGTTTGACTGTGGCTCTCTGCATCTGTTTCAGTGAACTGATGGATGGAGCTTCTCAGAAGACAACATGCTCCTCTCTGTAAGCATAACAGGGCATCATTAATAGTGTCAGGAATTGGTGCTTGCCCATTGGATGGGTCTCAAGTTGGGCCAGTCATTGGTTGGCCATTCCCTCACTGTTCCATCCACCATCCCTGAATTTTTTGTAGACAGGATATATTTGAGTGAAAAGTTTTCTGGGTGAGTTGATGTCTCTATCTCTCCACTGTGGTTCCTGCCGGGCTACAGGAGGTGGCCTCTTCAGGTTCCACATCCCCACTGCTGTGAGTCTCAGTTAAGGTCTTCCACATTGATTTTTGGAGCCTCTCCCATCTCAGATCTCTGGCATGTCCTTGAGATGCTCCCAACCCCCCATGCTCCAGATTTCCTTTCATTCTCCTGGCCCTTGGCTCTCCCTCCTGTCTCTCCTTACACCTTATCCCAAGCCCCCTTCCTTTCTCATCCCCTGTCCTCTCCCTCTCAGGTTTCTCTCTGCCTCTGCCTCCTATGATTATTTTGTCCCCCTCTTCTAAGTGAGATTCAAGCACCCTCACTTGGGTGTGTGGGTATAGCATGGGTAGCTTGTATATTACGGCTAACATTCACTTCTAAGTGAATACATACAATGTGTGCCCTTTTGGGTCTGGGTTACCTCACTCAGGATAATATTCTCAAGTTTCATCCTTTTGCTTACAAAATTCATGATGTCTTTGTTTTTAATGGCTGAGTAGTATTCCATTGTGTAGATGTACCAAGTTTTCTTTATCTATTCTTTGGTTGAGGGACATCTACATCCTTTCCAGATTCTAGCTATTCTGAACAAAGCTACTATGAACATAATTGAGCCAGTGTCCCTGTGGTATAGTGGGACATCTTTTGGGTGTATGCCCAGGAGTTGTGTAGCTGGGTGTTGAGGTGAAATATTCCCAGTTTTCCAAGAAACCACCAAATAGATTTGCAAATTCGCTGTGCCAGTTTTCACTTCCACCAGCAATGGAGACGTTCCCTCCATGCTCCACATCCTCACCAGCATGTGTTATCACTTTATAAGATTGGATTTAAGGTGATTTTCTTGTGCTCTGGTTGTGTTAAGATAGTCAGGGCTTACTGTACTAGTATATCTGTGCACTGATGGTGTCATATTGCCCTGACTTTAATTGTGTTCATTTTCAGGCCTTTAGCCATCTAGATGGCTTTAGTCCCTGGATGTTCCTGTTGTAGTAGGTATTAGGAGGGGACCTAACTGCAATGATCCTGGTGTGACGGACCTGTGGTGTATATCCTTGGGCTGTATGGTTCTATATCTGATAAAGGTGGGCAGAAAAGTGGTGAGAGAATGGAGGTGCAGAAGGGATAGCAGGCTGCTCAGAGCAGTTGGGTGTACCCTAGGGACTCAGCGGGCAAGAAAGATGGCTGCAGATCAGCAGGTCTGATTAAGATTGTTGTAGAGGTGGCAGGAGAATGGAGGTCCACTGGGGATAACAGGATGCTTGGGTTAGGCATGTCCCAGAGGACTTAGTTGGCAGAGAAGATTGGTACGGGGGGGGGGGAGAGTCTAACCTTTATGGTTTCAGGTCAGCAGGACTGATGAAGGTAGGCAGAGAGGTGGCAGGGGAATCTAATCCTTGTTTTTTTCAATCGGTAATACTCCCATTAACCTTTCTTATTTCTATTTACAGATGGATTAATTATCTTTCCATTTTTTGAAGATAATACTGACTAATATAGAATTTTTATGGACACCATTCTTATTTTAGCCCCTTGATTGTGTCATCCAAATAACTCCATTGTTTCAAATAAGTTTGTGACTAACCTTATTGAAACACTTGCTATGTGATGCTGGGTTATTTTTCTTTTGATGATTTCACAAACATTTTTTGTGATAGATTTTCAAGGTTAATTATAACTTATGTCTGAATATGCCCTGCATAAAGTGGTAGGGCCACATGGATATATAGATTATGATTCTTGTAAATTTCGGAACCTTCTGGTAACATTATTTTGCAGTTTTTCCTGTTACATCCTCTTATTATTGAACTCCACATGTATATATTTTAGTATATAAAGCAGCACCCTACAGGCTTCAGAAGCTATGTCCAGTTTTCTTTCTTACCTTAGTCCACCTCTTTACCCTTGTCCTATTTCCTCTTCTCATCTCTCTTGCCTGGTCTTTCCCCCTTTCCCCTAAGACTGTGTGATCTCTGTATTCCCATGGACTCACTCTCAGGTTTGCATATTACTGACTTTGTAATATAAAATGAAGCTGATGTAGTTAACTCCATGCTTAGGTTTTTAATTTCAAATTCAGAACTCCTAGTAGCATTGAAATTTTTCTGTATCTTTATTCGTGCCATTTACTTAGTTAAATATAAATTGTCTTTATCTTCCTATTGTTTTCTTTAGCTCTTTGAACATGTTTATAATAGTGATTTAAAATTTAACATGTCTCCTTTTCTTTTCCTCCCTCTACACAGTCCTCACATGTCCTCAAATTCATGGCTTCTTTCGTCACTGTTATTACATGCATCTATCTATCTATCTATCTATCTATCTATCTATCTATCTATCTATCTATCTACCTATCTATCTATCTACATTTCTAAATATAATGGGCTCAGTTTGTATAATGTTACCTATTTGAATGTTCTCAGTGCTGACCACTTGGCATGGTACAACCAACTAAAGTGCTCTTCCCTGGGGAGGACCACCTCTCTAACTCCCGAGTTTTCTTCAGTTGCCTGTAGTTCTTTGCGTAGAGTTCTGTCCTCGTCACCTTTTTCGCTTCTATTTTGGCTCACCCATTGATGTCCTTGCTCAGCTCACACCTGAGTAGTCCTGTTGGCAAAACTTTGTGGGTGTAAGCTTCTGACATTAGTAGAAGATACACTCTCACAGAAAACCCCCTGGTCCCCTGGCTCTTATGCTATTTCTGCTCCATCTTTTGCAATAGTCCTTTGATCTAGGTTGAGGAGTGGATGCAACTAGGCTCCATAACTCTGCATTTTGATTGGGTTGGGTCCTTTCCCCGTTTGTATATGAGCTAGAATTTTTGTGCCTTTATGTCTTATATCATGTTGCATAAAGAGAAATACATTGGATAATGTCCTGCAGCAACCTTGGAACCTGATTCCTTCCTCAGCACTTGGTTTTTAAATAGTCTTATATCAGATATCCTCCACGGAGTAGGGTTGATGAGCCCGTTGCTTCATATGCTAATGGTCAGCACCTGAAGCCATATGTTTACTTTATAAAGGGAATTGTTTGCTTAAGACTAAAGAGGCTAGAGAATCCAAAGAGTATGGGACCATCACCTTAGTGAGAATTCCCTAGCTGAATAACATGGCCAAGAAGCAAAAAAGGGAAACAGACATGTAGAGAAAGTGTCAGATGGTAAGTCAAAAAAAAAAATCAAAAGAATCAGATAAGGCTTGCTTTGTTATTGTTTTTAAATAACAGCTTTGGAAACAGTGAGTTCCATCACGATGATTACATCAATCTCTCCTAATGACTCAAATGACATAAACACCCAACAGGCTCTGCAGCTGAAAGACTCTGCCACCTCATCACTGTCCCTCTGACCAGGTTTTCAGTACAGGAATCTTCATGGATCATAGCCAAACCTTACGCAAACCCATAGTGCTCCTTTTTTTATGATAGCCTTACTTTCACTTTTAAGCCTGGCTTCTTAAGGTTCTGCCCTGAATCATCATTATCTCACAGTCCTCCAAAAAAAATCAAGGTTTTTTTTTTTCTGGACCCACTAAATTTTTATTGTTTTGCCCAAGAGATTTATGTGTGAGCAGCCATAATTTTCAGGCATTATAAAAGTTAACTATAACTTTCATTTACTGTTTGTAATAGCTTCAAGATCATAAGTAGCTAGAATCCACTCTTTCTCAGTTCTAGCTTGACATGCAATAAATCCTGCACAGACTTACAGTTAGCTCTGTGTCTATGAGCACATCACAGGCTGTCAAAGTGCATGATGGTCAATTCAGATCCAGAGATTCCTTAGTCTCTTGTTCAACTCACCTGGCATCAGACTTAGGCACTGGTGAGGTAACCACAGAGTTGGTTGTTAGTGTTTTGAATCATATCTTGAGGCGAGGACTCATTCTGCAGAGCTAAACTCTAAGGTTGATAACCTGTGGATCTAGTTTCTAGTTTCATGGATCTCCTAGGTGAATAAAATCCTCTGTGACTAAAATATCACATGAGAGGTCTAGGAATAGAACTTTCTTTTTCAAATTAAAGTTTAGAGTTATATCTGCCTCCTTGTTGAGTATGAAGACACTTCAGCTTCATGGTTCTAGAGAGCTGAGACAGGAGCTGCCCCGTTACTTCAGGCTTCCATTGTATGACAGGTTTTGTGGTAGGTTTTTATTTTTTCTTGGATTAATACTTTTCTTGTTTTGTGCTTTTAACTGATTTTTCAGAATGCAAAATTATTCATTCTTTTTTAAAATTTTTTTTAATTATTTTATTTTTTAAGATTTATTTATTTATTTATTATATGTAAGTACACTGTAGCTGTCTTCAGACACACCAGAAGAGGGCATCAGAACTCATTACGGGTGGTTGTGAGCCACCATGTGGATGCTGGGATTTGAACTTCGGACCTTTGGAAGAGCAGTCGAGTGCTCTTACCCACTGAGCCATCTCACCAGCCCTGCAAAATTATTCATATTGATAAACATTACCACTATTAGGTTTCAATTATTTCTTTTATTTTTGAAATTTGAGATATAATTATATCATTTCCCTTTCCATTTCTTCCCTCTGGATCCTTCTTTAAGGCCCCGCCTGCTCTCTTTCAAATTATAGCCTTTTTAAATTAAGTGTTGTTACATGCCTATATGTGCATACATACATATTCCTAAATATTTTACAACAGTACTTTTAATTCTTAGAGATTTTTGCATGCATACATTGTATTTTGATCTTCTTTACTCCTCCTACAAGATCCATTCCTTACTTACCATCTCCCTCCCAACATCATATATAGTCAACCATATCCAGTTTTTGCTGCCCACAGACTCATGGGGGTGGAGCAATCTATTTGAGCATGGTTAAACTCCTGTTGGCCACAACCTTAAATAACATTGACTCTTCTCTCTTGGGAGCCATCCACCATCAGTAGCTCTCAACATGAGAGGCGGGGGTCCTGAGCTTCTCTCCTTCTCCTGGGGGAATGTTGATTAGCTGGGTGCTGTTCAGTTCTTATATCATCTCACCACTATTCTTGTTGATTCTATGAGGCAAGTAGATACAATAAGAGCATTCCTTCATTCCATAGGTCTCACCTCCCTATGCTCTTTAAAATAGGAATTGAACACCATTAGTTTTGTTCCTCTGGGAGAAGATAATGTTATTAATAAATAAGGAACACCTCTTACTTAGTTCATGGGAGAGAAATCAAATACTGATTCAAGCACCTTTGTAAATGAAATTATAATTTGTTAAACCCAGTGATACTTTTCAAAATTATAGGTTGAAAAGCTTCAAAATTTAAGTACAATGCTAATCATCAAATCATACAAAATTGGTAGCAACACTAGCAAGAGTTGCCTTGCTCACAAGAATATAAAGATCTGTAAACATTTTATCAAATACTGAAAGAATTTAAGTGGCATGCATTTTAGTGCATTAGACTGGGCTATATAGTGTTATGACTTTATGTTCATAATTTTCCCTAAGTTAATACCATAAAAAATATAAAATATTATGTTTGTGACCGTCAAGGCCTTACTATATTTATTTGTGAATGTATAAGATACATATTTTGATTTTTATCGATATATAGGTTAGTTTGCCTGTGGCCAAGTCAACTACATATTTCAGCTGGAGAATTATAAGCATTATTTTAAGTGTTAGGTTTTTATTTGAAAAAAAATCATTATTCTTCCATCATTAAGAAATTTGTGTTCATCAGATTTTTTTCTTAAAAATTCAAACATGAGGCTAAAGAGATGGCTTAGTGAATAAAGTCCTTACCTTAAAGGGCTGACAATTTGAATTCAAATCTCCAGAACCAGTCTCAGTAGTGTACAATTCTATAATCCCAGAAGCCCCATGGGAGATGCAGATAGAAAGCTTGTGTGATAGTGGTCTAGATTCACAGCAGTGCACAACAAAACAGACCCTGTCTCAAAAGTAGATGAAAGCAAGCCTGGACCTGAGGTTCTATTCTAACTTCAATATGCATGCCTTCACACACACACACACACACACACACACACACACACACACACACACACTGTTTTCAAAAGAAATCAAACTTAATGTTTAATTTAAATCAACTGAAAAACTGACTTAAAACGTATACAGTTCTTCCCTCTTTCACCCACAGATCTTTCAGATTGTACAAGAACTGTCACAAGATCAGTATTGTGCACGCTGGTGAAGAGCTCTTTCTCATCAGCCATGTGAAAGGTGAATATCTTGAGTCTAGAGTAGGCACACCGTTACCTTTATTTTTTGCTCATTATTATTTGCAGAGTCTCAAAGTCGAACGAAGCCCTTAACATCACAAGCTTCCAGCAATCTTCCAGAAACAGGAACATCTTGCTGTGTGTGCCACATGACCTTGTGCATACTGTGTCCTGGCAATGACATCCTCAGAAACCTTGTGTCTATGTGACTCATCTATTAAACAGGCGAGAACGGCTGCTTGCCTTCCATCAGTTCAAGGAAGCGTGCAAATCACTTAACACATTTCTCACATATCTGAGCCGAGCATTAGGCATCAGAGTAGCCTTGACCTTGGGAGGAGATGCTAGATTTTAAAGGAGGTGAAGAGTTTTAACCTAAGGACTCTTTCTATCAACAATCAGTATTGTGTTGCTAGCAAACCAGCAGCTAACAGTAAGAAAATGTAGACCTTAAGCATGTATGCTCATACAACTTCATCAAAAGGTCAGGAATATTTGCTCATGTTTTTCCTGAAGATGCCTTTATTATCAAATATCAGAGTTATTTTCAGTGGTTGACAGCTATTGATTATGAAGGATTAAAATCTACATTTTCTCCCCCACAAAGAATAGATACCCCTTGAAGACAGCAATGCTTCGATTTGCTCTGAAGAATTAGAATCTAGCAAGCACTAAAGACACAATACTTGAAAATTTAATCAAGGCTTATGTTAATGAATAAAATTAGGATAAAACCAAAGAATAACAAAATGAAGCTTATGCTTCTGATCCACTAAAAAAATTTCCCAAAGTAATGACTTGTTCTGATAATGAGAATAAATCATTCTATTAATGTAATTCATGCCAGAACTATAAGTAGGGATATGTGGTCACAGTGGAGCAGACTGGCATTTCCTGTCTTATCAAATGTTCCCAGGAGAATTGACAACCCCAGTAACAATTTGTCAGTGTAGGGAGAAGAGTGAGCTTGAGATGGAGGCATCTGAAATCCCCTTATCACTTTTAACATAATATTTCTCTCTGGTATTAGCAATCACTCTTTTAATCATTAGTCCAGATTCACTGAGCAGCATAAAGAGTAAGTCATGATCTTCAACATCATGCCCAACAGTCTTGTCTTTTACTAGTCAGTGTCCAGCGTGCTCATGTTTAAAATAGCCAAGTGCCTCTTAATTGCCAAAACAATATCTAAATGGTTCTTTTCAAAATGAAAGGACTGGAAAAAATTATGCAGTGAGTACATAATGATATTTATTCAAAATATGGGCATTCAATGATCATTCCACTTATTACAGAAAGAAAGCTACTGGACAAAGAGGGGGGGGGATCTGTAAATGAAGACCAGTCTTTGGAGAGGCAGGACCTTGTATTCACAGTAATAATGTACATTCTAGTCTGCATATCTACATTAAAAAGAAACACTTTATATGCCTATATTTTGAAAAACCAAACTGACCCCAATGAAAATAGAGTATAAGAATTGATGCTCATTCTCTGTTATTCAGTCATATTCCAGTCTTTGTCAAAACCCAACTTCCAGAGACCTGAGATAACCTCACTATTTTCCATCCAAGTATGCTACAGAAAAGACATAGGAATTGATAATAAACACAACCACATAGAGAAGAAAAACAGCATTTAGGCGATTTAGCTCTGGAAGAAACTTCCAATATACAAGGTAGAAATATACATGTTGTATATATTATATATTATAATGTATATACATATACATATATATGTACTATGTACTATGTACATATATATGTATATATACATACATACATATATATGTATATATACATACTATGTACATATATATGTATATATGTTTTGGGTATTAATGTGTGTACTAGAATGTGTGTGTTTAATACACACACACACATACTAGCATATATACATACAAATAGATAGATAATATTTTTCTATCATTTGCCCAAAGGATTTCGTTCCAACTAGAGAATTCAATGTCAGCCTGCCAGGCTATATGAAAAAGAAAGGAAAAGATTCTTTCCTTTTCATTGAGGAATAAATTCAAAAGTGATGTGATGGTCCATTTTAGGGCCTTTCTGACTAAAAACCCAGAAGAAGGGATCAAATGAGTGATGCTGAGATTTCCATTTCCTAACATATGTCTTCTAGGAGAAGCATTGCTCATTAATGTGGGGGAATGTTTATTAAAATTCCTTTTAATAAAGAACATTGTTATTTAGCTTACAAACAGGTGCGGTTCCATAAGTCTTTGTACTCCCTGTTCCCAAGTAATCACTCCATCCCCTGGGTCATCACCCCCATCCCCTGGGTCATCACCCCCATCCCCTGGGTCATCACCCCCATCCCCTGGTTCATCACCCCATCCCCTGGGTCATCACCCCCATCCCCTGGTTCATCATCCCCATCCCCTGGGTCATCACCCCATCCCCTGGGTCATCACTCCATCCCCTGGGTCATCACCCCATCCCCTGGGTCATCACCCCCATCCCCTGGGTCATCACCCCATCCCCTGGGTCATCACCCCTATCCCCTGGGTCATCATCCCATCCCCTGGGTCATCACCCCCATCCCCTGGGTCATCATTCCATCCCCTGGGTCATCACCCCCATCCCCTGGGTCATCACCCCATCCCCTGGGTCATCACCCCTATCCCCTGGGTCATCATCCCATCCCCTGGGTCATCACCCCCATCCCCTGGGTCATCACTCCCATCCCCTGGTACATCATCCCATCCCCTGGGTCATCATCCCATCCCCTGGGTCATCATCCCATCCCCTGGGTCATCACCCCCATCCCCTGGGTCATCACTCCCATCCCCTGGGTCATCATCCCCATCCCCTGGGTCATCATCCCCATCCCCTGGGTCATCATACCCATCCCCTGGGTCATCATCCCATCCCCTGGGTCATCACCCCCATCCCCTGGGTCATCATTCCCATCCCCTGGGTCATCACCCCCATCCCCTGGGTCATCACCCCCATCCCCTGGGTCATCATCCCATCCCCTGGGTCATCATCCCATCCCCTGGATCATCACCCCCATCCCCTGGGTCATCACCCCATCCCCTGGGTCATCACCCCCATCCCCTGGGTCATCACCCCCATCCCCTGGGTCATCATCCCATCCCCTGGGTCATCATCCCATCCCCTGGTTCATCATCCCATCCCCTGGGTCATCACCCCCATCCCCTGGGTCATCAACCCCATCCCCTGGGTCATCATCCCATCCCCTGGGTCATCACCCCCATCCCCTGGGTCATCACTCCATCCCCTGGGTCATCACCCCCATCCCCTGGGTCATCAACCCCATCCCCTGGGTCATCACCCCCATCCCCTGGGTCATCATCCCATCCCCTGGATCATCACCCCCATCCCCTGGGTCATCATCCCATCCCCTGGGTCATCATCCCATCCCCTGGGTCATCAACCCCATCCCCTGGGTCATCAACCCCATCCCCTGGTTCATCACCCCCATCCCCTGGATCATCACCCCCATCCCCTGGGTCATCATCCCATCCCCTGGGTCATCACCCCCATCCCCTGGGTCATCATCCCATCCCCTGGGTCATCATCCCCATCCCCTGGGTCATCATCCCCATCCCCTGGGTCATCACCCCCATCCCCTGGGTCATCATCCCATCCCCTGGGTCATCATACCCATCCCCTGGGTCATCAACCCCATGCCCTGGGTCATCATCCCCATCCCCTGGGTCATCACTCCATCCCCTGGGTCATCATCCCCATCCCCTGGGTCATCATCCCATCCCCTGGGTCATCATCCCCATCCCCTGGGTCATCAACCCCATCCCCTGGGTCATCACCCCCATCCCCTGGGTCATCAACCCCATCCCCTGGGTCATCATCCCATCCCCTGGGTCATCAACCCCATTCCCTGGGTCATCATCCCATCCCCTGGGTCATCATCCCATCCCCTGGGTCATAATCCCCATCCCCTGGGTCATCACCCCCATCCCCTGGGTCATCATCCCATCCCCTGGGTCATCATCCCCATCCCCTGGGTCATCAACCCCATCCCCTGGGTCATCATACCCATCCCCTGGGTCATCACCCCCATCCCCTGGGTCATCATCCCATCCCCTGGGTCATCACCCGCATCCCCTGAGTCATCACCCCCATCCCCTGGGTCATCATCCCCATCCCCTGGGTCATCACCCCCATCCCCTGGGTCATCATCCCATCCCCTGGGTCATCATCCCATCCCCTGGGTCATCATCCCATCCCCTGGGTCATCATCCCATCCCCTGGGTCATCATCCCATCCCCTGGGTCATCATCCCATCCCCTGGGTCATCATCCCCATCCCCTGGGTCATCATCCCATCCCCTGGGTCATCATCCCATCCCCTGGGTCATCATCCCCATCCCCTGGGTCATCATCCCCATCCTTGGGTCATCATCCCCATCCCCTGGGTCATCATCCCATCCCCTGGGTCATCACCCCCATCCCCTGGTTCATCATCCCATCCCCTGGATCATCACCCCATCCCCTGGGTCATCACCCCCATCCCCTGGGTCATCATCCCCATCCCCTGGGTCATCAACCCCATCCCCTGGGTCATCATCCCATCCCCTGGGTCATCACCCAATCCCCTGGGTCATCATCCCCATCCCCTGGATCATCAACCCCATCCCCTGGGTCATCATAAATGGGGATGATTGGTATTCCACTGTAGATTTGAATTATATTTTCATGTTGGCTAACACCGTTGGACACCTCTTTATATGTTTATTGGCCACTTATATATCTTTTTAGAGAATTTAGGTCTTTTGCTCATTTTAAAATAAGCTATTAGTGTCACTATTATGATGATGAGTCCTTTATGTGTTCTGGATACATCCTATATTGAATTTATGCTTTACAAACATTCCGTGCTTTGTCTCACATTTTCTTAATGGTTCCATTTGAAGAGCAAATTTTAATTTAATGAAGCACATTTTACTTTTGTTTTCTTTTATCCCTTGTACTTTTTTTGATTGTTTCTAAGAAGACCTTGCCTAACTCAAGGTCATTAAGGTTTAATTCTAAGAATACTAATTCACTGTAACCTTTTCCCAACTTGAATTACTTTTTAATTATGATGTTTGGAAGGGTTGTGACTCCATTCTTTCTGGTTGTTCAGACACATTCGTTTAAAAGAACAAAATTTCAACTCAGTTCAGTGTTCCTGGAATCTGAATATCAATACCTTTTTTTTTTCAAATGCTGAATAATTTCAGTCAAATATGAGAATATTTTTGATCAAGGCAGTTATATCAAGCACCAAATTTCTATCCTCTTTTCCATTTGCTATGATTATGACCCTCTAATACTGGAATGTAAATTGCTTTATTATCAATAAAGTAGTATAAAGTCTCAAATAAAAACCAATTTTTTTTATTGGTATACTTAACGTTTTCTTTGCTCTTGGATACACAATGCAGGCAGCCTCTCACAGAACAGCTTGGTAAGTGGCCTGTCGCATAAGCACGTCAGTGATGCCATAATATCATCCCCATCATTTGGTTCCATTATGTCCACGTCAACTGAATACAGATAAATGTGATGAATGACTTCTCAGATATTCCACAGGAACAGATGGAACTCATTTCCCCACAACCACTTAATCCACAGCAGCCCAACACAGTCCACACATTGTTCATGAGCCACAGTCACAGCACATTCATTTGCAATAAGATTTGCCCATGACAGAGAGAAATACTGTGAACTGTAGTCCCCCATAGCAAGTGGAGTTCTTCAAGAACTTCAAACTCTTTATAGAGAACACACCCCAAAGCAAACATGAGTGGTTTAGAAAATTATTGTTAGACTGAAAAAAAAAAACTTCATTTCTTTTGGTAAGTTTGGTATTATTAGAGTACAAGTTAAAAATTGTATTTCATGAGGATTGTTAATTTGGGGATTAATAAGGAAAACCACCTCTAAAAATTCAGCTGTTAGAAGAAAGATTTGATACTAGGTTCTAATTTTTTTTTTTATTTTGCTAAGGCACCAAAAGCACAGGCAACTAAAGAAAAATTCATGACATGAAAATTAAAATAATATCAAAAGATACTGTCAAGGGAATGAAAAACAACTACACAATAAGAAAAATATTTTAAAACCTATAAAGAGTTTTTTACAGAACATAAGAACACAACAAATAGCCAATTTAAAGATGGGAAAATGACTGGAAAAGAAATTTCTACAAAGAAAGCAAGCACATGACCAACAAGCACACAGAAGTATATTTGTTACCACCACAAGATCATTAAGGAGATGCAAATCAATACCATAGCAAAATGACACTTCATATTCATTAGATAGCTATTATTGTAAAAGTAAAACGGGAATACCATGCATTGGCAAGGATGTGAGGGAAACTGGCACCCTTGAGTGTTGCTAATGGAAATGTGAAATGGCATAGTCACTGTGGAAACAGTATAAATTAGAGGAAAAAAATTACCATTTCAGCTAGCAAGTTAATTTCTGGATGTATATTTCTAAAGAAATGAAAGCAGATCCTTCAACATCTATGTCCATGGTAGCTTTGTTTATAAGAACAAAAACTCAAAAACCACCCAGGCATCCACTAACAGACAATGGATAAATGAAATGTAGGGACTACACACTAGAAAGTTACTCTACCTTAAGAAATACAATTGTGGCTCTTCCTGTCAGAAAAGCACCTGGGAAGCTAGGGCGCAGGGTCGGCTGACACTCGCCAGCTACCCACAACACCCGCCACAGGATCTTAAGACTTCTGGTGAGTGGAACACAGCTTCTGCTCCAATCCAATTGCGCGCAGGACCTGAGACTGCATTAGTTAGGGAAGCAGAAACCGGCCTGAGTAGGGCCACAGGCCTCATCCAGCCGGACCAGCACCGGGGTAGCTAGAGCGCAGGGTCGGCTGACACCCGCCAGCTACCCACGACCCCCGCCACAGGATTTTGAGACTGCTGGTGAGTGGAACACAGCTTCTGCTCCAATCTTTAAACAGTGACAACGACAACAACTAACCCCAGAGATTACCAGATGGCGAAAGGTAAACGTAAGAATCTTACTAACAGAAACCAAGACCACTCACCATCATCAGAACCCAGCACTCCCACTTCGCCCAGTCCAGGGCACCCCAACACACCGGAAAAGCTAGACACGGATCTAAAAGCTTATCTCCTGATGATGGTAGAGGACTTCAAGAAGGACTTTAATAACACACTTAAAGAAATACAGGAGAACACTGCTAAACAGGTAGAAGACATTAAAGAGGAAGCACAAAAATCCCTTAAAAATTGCAGGAGAACACTGCTAAAGAGTTACAAATCCTTAAAGAAAAACAGGATAACATAATCAAACAGGTAGAAGTCCTTACAGAAAAACAGGAAAACACATCCAAACAGATGATGGAAATGAACAAAACCATACTAGACCTAAAAAGGGAAGTAGACACAATAAAGAAAACCCAAAATGAGGCAACACTGGAGATAGAAACCCTAGGAAAGAAATCTGGAACCATAGATACCAGCATCAGCAACAGAATACAAGAGATGGAAGAGAGAATCTCAGGTGCAGAAGATTCCATAGAGAACATCGGCACAACAATCAAGGAAAATGTAAAATGCAAAAAGATCCTAACTCAAAACATCCAAGAAATACAGGACACAGTGAGAAGACCAAACCTACGGATAATAGGAGTGGATGAGAATGAAGATTTTCAACTCAAAGGACCAGCAAACATCTTCAACAAAATTATAGAAGAAAACTTCCCAAATCTAAAGAAAGAGATGCCCATGAACATACAAGAAGCCTACAGAACTCCAAATAGACTGGACCAGAAAAGAAATACCTCCCGACACATAATAATCAGAACAACAAATGCTCTAAATAAAGATAGAATACTAAAAGCAGTAAGAGAAAAAGGCCAAGTAACATATAAAGGCAAGCCTATCAGAATTACACCAGATTTTTCACCAGAGACTATGAAAGCCAGAAGATCCTGGACGGATGTTATACAGACACTAAAAGAACACAAATTCCAGCCCAGGCTACTATACCCAGCCAAACTCTCAATTAACATAGATGGAGAAACCAAAGTATTCCACGACAAAACCAAAATCACACATTATCTCTCCACGAATCCAGCCCTTCAAAGGATAATAACAGAAAAAAAAATACAAGGACAGGAACCACGCCCTAGAAACTACAAGAAGGTAATCCCTCAACAAACCTAAAAGAAGACAGCCAGAAGAACCGAATGCCAACTTTAACAACAAAAATAACAGGAAACAACAATTACTTTTCCTTAATATCTCTTAATATCAATGGACTCAACTCCCCGATAAAAAGACATAGACTAACAAACTGGCTACACAAACAAGACCCAACATTTTGCTGCTTACAGGAAACACATCTCAGAGAAAAAGATAGACACTACCTCAGAATGAAAGGCTGGAAAACAATTTTCCAAGCAAATGGTATGAAGAAACAAGCTTTAGTAGCCATTCTAATATCTGATAAGATTGACTTCCAACCCAAAGTCATTAAAAAAGACAGGGAGGGACACTTCATACTCATCAAAGTTAAAATCCTCCAAGAGGAACTATCAATCCTGAATATCTATGCTCCAAATACAAAGGCAGCCACATTCATTAAAGAAACTTTAGTAAATCTCAAAGCACACATTGCACCTCATACAATAATAGTGGGAGACTTCAACACACCACTTTCACCAATGGACAGATCGTGGAAACAGAAACTAAACAGGGACACAGTGAAACTAACAGAAGTTATGAATCAAATGGATCTGGCAGATATCTACAGAACATTCTATCCTAAAACAAAAGGATATACCTTCTTCTCAGCACCTCATGGTACCTTCTCCAAAATTGACCACATAATTGGTCACAAAGCAGGCCTCAACAGATACAAAAATATTGAAATTGTCCCATGCATCCTATCAGATCACCATGGACTAAGGCTGATCTTCAATAACAAAATAAATAATAGAAAGCCAACCTTCACGTGGAAACTGAACAACACTCTTCTCAATGATACCTTGGTCAAGGAAGGAATAAAGAAAGAAATTAAGGACTTTTTAGAGTTCAATGAAAATGAAGCCACAACATACCCAAACTTATGGGACGCAATGAAAGCATTTCTAAGAGGAAAATTCATAGCTCTGACTGCCTCCAAAAGGAAACTAGAGAGAGCACACATTAGCAGCTTGACAACATATCTAAAAGCACTAGAACAAAAGGAAGCAAATTCACCCAAGAGGAGTAGACGGCAGGAAATAATCAAATTCAGGGGCGAAATCAACCAAGTGGAAACAAGAAGAACTATTCAAAGAATCAACCAATCAAGGAGCTGGTTCTTTGAGAAAATCAACAAGATAGATAAACCCTTAGCCAGACTCAGTAGAGGGCACAGGGAAAGCATCCTAATTAAAAAAATCAGAAATGAAAAAGGAGACATAACAACAGATCCTGAAGACATCCAAAACACCATCAGATCCTTCTACCAAAGGCTATACTCAACAAAACTGGAGAACCTGGATGAAATGGACAAGTTCCTAGACAGATACCAGGTACCAAAGTTGAATCAAGATCAGGTTAATGATCTAAACAGCCCTATATCCCCCAAAGAAATAGAAGCAGTCATTAATAGTCTCTCAACTAAAAAAAGCCCAGGACCAGATGGGTTTAGTGCAGAGTTCTATCAGACCTTCAAAGAAGATCTAATCACAGTTCTTCACAAACTATTCCACAAAATAGAAACAGAAGGTACTCTACCCAACTCATTCTATGAAGCCACAGTTACTCTGATAACTAAACCACAAAAAGACCCAACAAAGATAGAAAACTTCAGACCAATATCCCTTATGAATATTGATGCAAAAATCCTCAATAAAGTTCTTGCTAACCGAATCCAAGAACACATCAAAACAATCATCCATCCTGACCAAGTAGGTTTCATCCCAGGGATGCAGGGATGGTTCAATATACGGAAATCCATCAACGTAATCCAGTATAGAAACAAACTCAAAGACAAAAACCACATGGTCATCTCCTTAGATGCGGAAAAAGCATTTGACAAGATCCAACACCCATTCATGATAAAAGTCTTGGAAAGATCAGGAATTCAAGGCCCATACCTAAACATGATAAAAGCAATCTACAGCAAACCAGTAGCCAACATCAAAGTAAATGGTGAGAAGCTTGAAGCAATCCCTCTAAAATCAGGGACTAGACAAGGCTGTCCACTTTCTCCGTACCTATTCAACATTGTACTTGAAGTCCTAGCCAGAGCAATTCAACAACAAAAGGAGATCAAAGGGATACAAATTGGAAACGATGAAGTCAAAATATCACTTTTTGCAGATGATATGATAGTATATATAAGTGACCCTAAAAATTCCACCAGAGAACTCCTAAGCCTGATAAACAGCTTCGGTGAAGTAGCTGGATATAAAATTAACTCAAACAAATCAATGGCCTTTCTCTACACAAAGAATAAACAGGCTGAGAAAGAAATTAGGGAAACAACACCCTTCTCAATAGTCACAAATAATATAAAATATCTTGGTGTGACTCTAACTAAGGAAGTGAAAGATCTGTATAATAAAAACTTCAAGTCTCTGAAGAAAGAAATTATAGAAGATCTCAGAAGATCGAAAGATCTCCCATGCTAATGGATTGGCAGGATCAACATTGTAAAAATGGCTATCTTGCCAAAAGCAATCTACAGATTCAATGCAATCCCCATCAAAATTCCAACTCAATTCTTCAACGAATTAGAAAGTACAATCTGCAAATTCATCTGGAATAACAAAAAACCTAGGATAGCAAAAACTCTTCTCAAGGATAAAAGAACCTCTGGTGGAATCACCATGCCGGACCTAAAGCTTTACTACAGAGCAATTGTGATAAAAACTGCATGGTACTGGTATAGTGACAGACAAATAGACCAATGGAATAGAATTGAAGACCCAGAAATGAACCCACACACCTACGGTCACTTGATCTTCCACAAGGGAGCTAAAAACATCCAGTGGAAGAAAGACAGCATTTTCAACAAATGGTGCTGGCACAACTGGTTGTTAACATGTAGAAGAATGCGAATCGATCCATTCCTATCTCCTTGTAATAAGGTCAAGTCTAAGTGGATCAAGGAACTACACATAAAACCAGAGACACTGAAACTTATAGAGGAGAAAGTGTGGAAAAGCTTTGACGATATGGGCACAGGGGAAAAATTCCTGAATAGAACAGTAATGGCTTGTGCTGTAAGATCGAGAATTGACAAGTGGGACCTCATGAAACTGCAAAGCTTCTGCAAGGCTAAAGACACCATCAATAAGACAAAAAAAACCACCAACAGATTGGGAAAGGATCTTCACCTATCCTAAATCAGATAAGGGACTAATATCCAATATATATAAAGAACTCAAGAAGGTGGACTCCAGAAAGTCAAATAACCCCATTAAAAAATGGGGCTCAGAACTGAACAAAGAATTCTCACCTGAGGAATACCGAATGGCAGAGAAGCACCTGAAAAAATGTTCAACATCCTTAATCATCAGGGAAATGCAAGTCAAAACAACCCTGAGATTACACCTCACACCAGTCAGAATGGCTAAGATCAAAAATTCAGGTGACAGCAGATGCTGGCGAGGATGTGGAGAAAGAGGAACACTCCTCCATTGTTGGTGGGATTGCAAGCTTGTACAACCACTCTGGAAATCAGTCTGGCGGTTCCTCAGAAAATTGGACATAGTACTACCGGAGGATCCAGCAATACCTCTCCTGGGTATATATCCAGAAGATGTCCTAACCGGTAAAAAAGACACATGCTCCACTATGTTCATAGCAGCCCTATTTATAATAGCCAGAAGCTGGAAAGAACCCAGATGTCCCTCAACAGAGGAATGGATACAGAAATTATGGTACATTTACACAATGGAGTACTACTCAGCTATTAAAAAGAATGAATTTATGAAATTCCTAGCCAAATGGTTGGACCTGGAGGGCATCATCTTGAGTGAAGTAACA